>NC_068911.1:178156003-179356003 GCF_023091745.1 Budorcas taxicolor
CTAGCTAAGGATTTCTAGCACACAGTAGGTATTCAGTAACGTTGCCCTTGTTGTGTGAAGCGTCTTGCACGCGAATGAAAGCTCAGAAAGCGCCCCACGCCACTCTGCAGAGCTTCCTAGCGTGGAGTCTGCCCCATGGCAGGTCCTCACAAACGTGCTATAGAATTGCTGTGCGTGTGTTAGTTGCTCAGTCGTGTCCGACTCTTTGCGACCCCATGGACTGTAGCGCGCCAGGCTCCTCTGCCCATGAGCTTTTCCGAGCAAGAGGAGTGGAGAGGGTGGCCAGAATCACTGCTGCTCTTCTAGTTTCCTCATCCTGATCAAAAAGGCATAAATGGCATAAAATATCTGCTTGTTAAAGAGCCGCTAGCACAAAACTCGGCTGACAGTGGGCCGTTACAAACACTGTAATTTTTGCTGTTGTTTTTATGACATCAGGCACCAAGGTTCTGACTCATAGTAGGTGCTCAATAAACGTTAACAGTCTTACCTGAAGCATCCGGTCAGGACTGAACTCACTCTTTCATTCATTTAGTGAGTGTGTATTGAGCATGCGCTGAGCCGGGTACCGTTGCAGGTGTTGGCGATGGGCTGTGGAGGCACAGAAATCTGCCCTCATAGAGCTGACCTCCTGGGGGGACAGACGGAGGGACCAGTGCAAATCAGGACGTGATACAGGGTGACAGGAAGTGAGAAGTGCGCTGCAGGAAAGGGGAAAGGAAAAGGAAAGTGAGGTCGCTCAGTCGTGTCTGGCTCTTTGTAACCCCACAGACTGGAGCCTACCAGGCTCCTCTGCCGGGGTCCAGCCCCGGTGGATCCAGGGTGATTCGAAGGTGGGGACGGAGTCGGCGTCCTGGAAAAAACTTGTTTAATTACAGATATAGAGGGAGATTAGACACAGATAGTGTAGTAGGAGAATTAGTGGAGGAAAGAGGCTGAATAACTGGTTTACGCGGAATCCCAATCACCACCTACGTAGGCCCCAGGCGTCTTTCCGTTCTCCCGAAGGAGAGGAGGCACTGAGGCCTCCCCGGTCTGATCTCAGAAGCCCAGGCAGGATTAGCAGGCTTGGTAAGTACCCACATTTCAGAAGGGAATTCAGCCAGGAAAACAGGGAGCGAGAAAGAAACCACACGGGGGAATCAGTCTTTCCAGAAACTGATCCGATTTCTTTATTTTTCAGGTTTGTTTATATACCTTTTTGTTATACATAGGGATGAATACAGAGTCATGCAGGGGTCAGCAGACCTGACCCTTGTCACAAACAGGTGCTTCATATAAAATTATACAAAGGTCCTTTGAGTTTCATCATCTTCTGGCCATGAGGTCTGCTGACATTTTATGGCCCTTTCTGATACTGGTCAGTTAACCAGAAAACTTATTTTTCCAGGGGTGATTTTTTTCTTAAATCAGGCGCCACGCTCCAAATAAAGTTGCATTCCTATAGGGTGAGGGTGTAGTGAGTTACAATCAAGAAAGGAATTTACTTAACCTAAGGTTTAACATGATTAATCTTAAAGGTTAATACTTATTTCTCCTATATGCTAGTTATATTCATTATAAGGGCAGGAATATGGAGATTTAGCAGCAAATATTGGCTCAACAAATGTAAACCCTTCACCAATGTTTCCTTTAAGATCTATTTAGTCTTAAGATAGTGATAAAGTTACATTTTTGCATAGCAAGGAAACAGTGATTTATGACAAAGTACAGTGGTCTATAATAAAAGAGAAAATTCATTAACTCAAAAAGTCTAGTATTGCTAACATCAAAAAACTACTATATTTCCTTTTCTATATTCCAAATACATTGACTAATATATTCCCAGGTGCCTAAGGATATGGGGGCCTGATGGTAATCATTGACTCATCATTGAAAAAAGCCCTATGCTAACACTCCAAACTCTCTGTGCTGTTTATGGTTGAGAGGTTGTCACACAAGCTAGTCTGTCAGCAGAGAGGTTTGACCTGAGACATCCTTGTCACACCCAGGGCAGGGGATTAGCAGTAATTATTGGCATGACAAAAGAAGAAAAAACCCTTCACCAATATAGTTCCTAATCGACCCACTAATACTATACTAATGATATTCTACCTTCTCAAAAGAGTCTATATTTAGAAAGTTTTAAAACATCCCGTGCCTCTCACAGTTGGAAGGCTGTAAACAATCACATGCGGCTGGACGAGCCTGATCAGGCAGGCCAGAGAACCTCCAGAGTTCGTTGAAACACTCTTGTCATGCCCAGGAATTTTTATTAACTGGAGCTGCAAGTTAACTCCTTCTCCGAGAGAAATGGTTATGGGGGAGAGCTCCCCGTAAAGTACTCTGGTTTTGGGGTTAGATGCTCTGGAACAGGGGGTTTCCTGAGGCTTGATCACGCCTTTGCGTATGCCATGCTTCCTTCCTCATGACCTTTGCCACGCGCGGAGTTCCTCACGCTGGCTCCCAACACTGCTCCATCCCATGGGATTCTCCAGGCAAGAGTACTGGAGTGGGGTGCCATTTGCTTCTCCAGGGGGTCTTCCCCACCCAGGGATTGAAGCCGGGTCTCCTGCATTGTAGGCAGATGCTTTACTATCTGAGCCACCAGGGAAGTCAGGGAAAGTCAAGTCAAAGTTAAGGGAGGTGGGCCACGTTGAGGGGACGGGTGGCAGGTGAAGCGGGGGAGGGGGAGACTGGATGGAGGCTTAAGGGAGGTGAAGGAGGAAAGGAGCTTTGCCGGGTGAGCTCCCCGCCACCCCCCAGACCCACCCTCACCCCCAGCCCCCGCTAATGCCCAAGGACCCTCCGCTCTGCAGATCACCTACAGCGCCATCAACGACGAGCTGGGCAACAAGGGCAGGTTCCCCGCGGTGCTGCGCACCATGCCGGGCGCGGACCACCATATGGAGGCTATGGTGCAGGTGCTGCTGCACTTCCGCTGGAACTGGATCGTCGTGCTGGCCAGCGGCGACGACTACGGCCGCGAGAACAGCCACCTGCTCAGCCAGCGCCTGGCGCACCGCGACATCTGTATCGCCTTCCAGGAGACGCTGCCCACGCCGCAGCCCGACCAGACCATGACGCCGCAGGACCAGGAGCGTCTGGAGGCCATCGTGGGCAAGCTGCAGCAGAGCACGGCGCGCGTGGTGGTGGTGTTCTCGCCGGAGCTGGCCCTGCACAACTTCTTCCGCGAGGTGCTGCGCCAGAACTTCACGGGCGCCGTGTGGATCGCCTCCGAGTCCTGGGCCATCGACCCGGTGCTGCACAACCTCACCGAGCTGCAGCGTGCCGGCACCTTCCTGGGCATCACCACCCAGAGCGTGCCCATCCCGGGCTTCAGCGAGTTCCGTGTCCGCCGCTCCCGCCTCGGCCGGCCCGCCCTCAACAGGAGCAGCGGGGGAGCCACCTGCAACCAGGAGTGCGACACCTGTCTGAACACCACCGAGTCCTTCAACAGCATCCTCACGCTCTCCGGCGAGCGCGTGGTTTACAGCGTGTACTCCTCCGTCTACGCCGTGGCGCACGCGCTGCACAGTTTCCTGGGCTGCAACCAGAGCGGCTGCCGCAAGGATGTGGTCTACCCTTGGCAGGTGAGGTCCGGCCCGCCGGGTACCAAGGGCCTCAGGGAGCAGGCGCAGAGTCCGTGGTTGCCATGGAGACCGCCAAGCGCTCAGCGCTCAGCTCCGGCCTCGCTTTCCCTCGGTGTGTTCTGGGCAAGTGAGTGGAAGAGGCCACGGCGCACGCCCTGCCTCCAGGCACATAAGAGTCCTTTGTGGTGACAAAACAGACTACCTTTGCTGAGAATTAATTTAATCATCCCATCCACGAGAACCTGTCCTGGGACCAAGATTTGGGTGGCATTCTCCAGCAGGAATCGCCTCAGGCAAGGGGAGCCCGGGTTCCCCACACAGCCTCGCCAGGGTGAGGGTGCTGAGGCTGGGCTTGTAGCGTCCCCTCAGCTCTCAGGTTTGCTGATCTTGTTCCAGTTCCACCTCGCCTTGATTCAGACATGGAATTGAAAGCTGTGCATTCCTGGTTTGCGCATGCGCGTAGACACATCCTACCATGCGCCTTCGGAAGGCAGAGGCTTCACTGAGGACCTAGAACGGCAGAGGAGATACACACCAGAGATGTACACTTTCTGCCCGCTGTCAGACATCTCTGCTTAGTTTACTGGCTTTTTCACAGCCCACTCTGTTGCTCAGCCACCTCCCACCCCCATCTTTATCCTCTCCTGACAGCCCTCAGGCATATCTCATACAGTCCACCCGTGGGGAAGCGGGTGGTGATGAGCTGAGCAGAGCCTCGGAATCAGGCAGACCTGAGCTCGAGTCCCAGCTCTACCGCCACTAGCTGTGCGGCTTTGGGCAAGTTACTTGACATCTCTGAGCCCAGTTTTCTCATTTCTTAAACAGAAGGAGTAGTATGTACACTGCCGAGTTATTGGGAGGATTGACAGTAATGCATGTACCTTACCTGGTGCAGAGCAGAAGCTGAGTGTCTCCTCCTCGTCTGACTTTAGGAGAGAGGGTGGGGCCTGGGGCAGCCCCACTGATGGAGCTGGGGGTGGGGCTAAGTGGGGAAGGGGAAACAAGCACTTAGGCTCAGTCCTGTCTGACTCTTTGGGACCCCTGTGGATTGTCACCCGCCAGGCTCCTCTGTCCATGGGATTCTCCAGGCAAGAATACTGGAGTGGAGTGGGTTGCCATTTCCTCCTCCAGGGGATCTTCCCGACCCAGGGACTGAACCCATGTCTCCTGCATTGCAGGCGGATTCTTTACTGCTGACCCATGGGGGAAACCCCAGGGGATGCAGGTCCTGGGCCCAAAAGGGGAGTGGGGAGAGGCCCAGGCCCCTGCCGGTAATAAGCCCTGACCACTCAGGAGGATTGATCCCGCGCCTTGGACCCCTGGAATGCAGGTTGCTTAGCCCAGCTCTGCCAGGTCACTGCAGGGGTGGAACACGGACCCCAGCGCTGGCTCCCAGGGCCGCTGCCATCCTGACCATCGCCCTCAGGCCTCCCTGCTCAGCTCCCGGGCCATTGCCCTCGGGCCTCACTCTCCTGGCAGGGCAGGGAGAAGGCTGGGGACCAACTCCTTGGGCTGTGTGTCTGGCAGTTCCCGAGGTGGGGTGAGCTCCGAGACGTACGTAGTCCAGTAGACTCTCTCATTTATGGAAGAAAGATCTAGGAGCCAGACAGATGAGATATCTGAGCCGGAAGCCCTTTTGGGATCAGCCCAGACAGGTTCAGTGACTAACTCGAAGTCACACAGCAAATTGAGAACAGGGTTAGGACTGGAATTCAGGCCAAAGGATGCCCAGTGCAAAGCGTATTTAGTTCATACCAGCTTCTGCTCGGTGAGAATGAGGGGGCTTGGGGTGGGGAGAGACTGAAACCAGACTTAGCTCCACAGTGTGGGGTGGCAGGCAGGACCCCGGGGGCAGGGAAGACCCTGGCAGTGGGAGAGGCAATGGGTTCTGAACCCCAGGCATTGGGTCACAGAGGGATGGCCAAAGTGACCTCCAGGGAAAAGGAGTCATGCCGACGTCTCCTAGGAGGTGAGTGCTGACTGTTATCCAGGCACTGTTCTGAGCCTCTAGTGGAGACTCACTCATTGATTGCTTCAGAGCCCAGAAGATCAGGCTTTTTTGACTCCCGCTTTGCCAAAGAGGAATCTGGGGTTTATAGAGGTTAAGTGACGGGTCCAAGGCCTCACAGCAGGAGGCAGATGGGCTGTGAAAATCCAGGTGTATCTGACTCTAAAATCAGATCTCGCAGCCACTGCCTCCAGACTGCCACATTTTTGCAGTTTTATCATCAGATATGGATTTCAAGGCCCATGGGCTGGTAGAATTTTTCCCGGGTTTGGCCTGACCTCTGATGCCAGCTCCACTTCCCTTCCCTCGGGCCTCTCTAGCTGCTTCTGGAGATCAGGAAGGTCAACTTCACCCTCCTGGGCCACCAAATCTTCTTCAACGAGCAAGGGGACCTGTCCCTGAACCTGGAGGTTATCCAGTGGCGATGGGACCTGAGCCAGAACCCTTTCCGGAGCATCGCCTCCTACCAGCCATTCAAGCGGCAGCTGAAGCGCATCCAGGACATCTCCTGGAACACCCCCAACAACACGGTCAGGCTCGGGGGCCTGGGGGCGGGGCCTGGGGTGGGGCACCAGGGCTGGAGCTGGGGTGGGAGGGCCCTTTGACCTGGGCTCATTATTGATAAGTGGAGGCGTCTCTATGTGTGGGTGTATCGTCTGGGGTCCTGGCCTTCTTCCCCTGACGGAGAACTGCCCACGTTCAGGGCTTTCTGGCTCCTCAGGGCCAAGGGGCTCAGGACATGTGTGGATTGAAGACTTCAACTCTCATGCTAATCCGGAGAATAGATGCCGTTGTTGCTTAGTTGCTCAGTCATGCCCGACTCTTTGTGACCCCATGGACTGCAGCTCGCCAGGCCTCCCTGTCCATCACCAACTCCCGGAGCTTGCTCACACTCGTGTCCACTGAGTTGGTGATGCCTCCAGCCGTCTCACCCTCTGTCTCCCCTTCTCCTCTTATGTTTTATGTGATAGAAAGCCGAAGGCGCGGAATGGTTGTGTGGCCTGCCTGAGGCCACGCAGGTTGCTGTATCTCTCTATACAGCAGACAGGCTACACCCTATCAAGGAATACTGACCTTCTGGCAATGACAGCTCTGCTGTCTGCCGTGGCTGGCATCTGTCAGTCTGAACTCTGGTTTTACCTTCTTTCTGTAAGAATTCGTCAGAATGCTACTGGGGTGGAGAGGGCAGAGGCTGAGCCCTGTGGGGGTGACAGAGGGCATCCAAAAGTTCTGCAGAGGCGTTATCACTCTCCCACCCCCACCCGACCCCCTTTCCAGAGGCTTTGGGTGGTGCTAGTATCCTGAGCTTCTCGGGGATTTTCATGGAGTAAATTGGGTTGATGTCTTTATTCATTTGCCAGGACTGCCATCGCAAAGGACCACAAACTCAGGGCTTAACCCGCAGAAATGTGTCGTCTCCCAGTTCCGGAGGCCAGAAGTCCCAGATCAAGGAGTCAGAGGCTTGAGGCCTCCTGTCCCAGGCCTCTCGTCTGGCTGCTGGTGACTTGTGGTCCCTGCTGGCTTTCCTGGGCTCCTGCCACATCGCCCCATCTCTGCCTTTATCTTCAGGTGGCGTTCTCCCCATGGGCATGTCTGTCTCCAAGTCTCCCTTTTTGTAAGAACAGCAGTCATGTGGAGATGATCCCCACCCTCTTTCAGGATGACGTCATCTCAGCCAGTTACATCTGCAAGGAGCCTATTTCCCCTGTAGTTTTCAGCTCTCTTGTGAGGTGCATATAGGTTTGTAACTATTGCATCTTCCTGATGGATTGACTCTGTTATAAATATAAATATCCTTCTGTCCCTTAGTAAGCATTCTTGTTGCTGTTCTCCCTGCTCTGGCTTCCTTTGAGATTTTCTCTTTTTTTATTTAAATGTTTGTAGTTTGAATTTATGTAGCAGCTTGACCATTGCATGTGTGCTACGTTGCTTCAGTTCAGTTCAGTTCAGTCGCTCTGTCATTTCCGACTCTTTGCGACCCCATGGACTGCAGCACGCCAGGCCTCCCTGTCCATCACCAACTCCCAGAGTTTACTCAAACTCACGTCCATCGCGTCGGTGATGCCATCCAACCATCTCATCCTCTGTCGTCCCCTTCTCCTCCTGCCCCCAATCCCTTCCAGCATCAGGGTCTTTTCAAATGAGTCAGCTCTTGGCATCAGGTGGCCAAAATATTGGAGTTTCAGCTTCAACACCAGTCCTTCCAATGAACACCCAGGACTGATCTCCTTTAGGATGGACTGGTTGGATCTCCTTGCAGTCCAAGGGACTCTCAAGAGTCTTCTCCAACACCACAGCTCAAAAGCATCAATTCTTTGGCGCTCAGCTTTCTTTATAGTCCAACTCTCACATCCATATATGACCACTGGATAAACCATAGCCTTGACTAGACAGACCTTTGTTGGCAAAGTGATATCTCTTCTTTTTAATATGCTGTCTAGGTTGGTCATAACTTTCCCTCCAAGGAGTAAGTGAGTGAAGTCACTCAGTCGTGTCTGACTCTTTGCGACCCCATGGACTATAGCCTAACCAGGTTCCTCCGTCCATGGGATTTTCCAGGCAAGAATACTGGAGTGGGTTGCCATTCCCTTCTCCAGGAGATCTTCCTGACCCAGGGATTGAACCCAGGTCTCCCACATTGTAGGCAGACACTTTACCGTCTGAGCCACCAGGGAAGATACTCCAAGGAGTAAGCGTCTTTTAATTTCATGGCTGCAGTCACCATCTGCAGTGATTTTGGAGCCCAGAAATAAAGTCAGCCACTGTTTCCACTGTTTCCCCATCTATTTGCCATGAAGTGATGGGACCAGATGCCATGATCTTAGTTTTCTGAATGTTGACCTTTAAGCCAACTTTTTCACTCTCCTCTTTCACTTTCATCAAGAGACTCTCTAGTTCTTCACTTTCTGCCATAAGGGTGGTGTCATCTGCATATCTGAGGTTAATGATATTTCTCCCTGCAATCTTGATTCCAGCTTGTGCTTCCTCCAGCCCAGCGTTTCTCATGATGTACTCTGCATAGAAGTTAAATAAGCAGGGTGACAATATACAGCCTTGACGTACTCCTTTTCCTATTTGGAACCAGTCTGTTGTTCCATGTCCAGTTCTAACTGTTGCTTCCTGACCTGCATATAGATTTCCCAAGAGGCAGGTCAGGTGGTCTGGTATTCCCATCTCTTTCAGAATTTTCCACAGTTTGCTGTGATCCACACAGTCAAAGGCTTTGGCATAGTCAACAAAGTAGAAATAGATGTTTTCTGGAACTCCCTTGCCTTTTCGATGATCCAGTGGATGTTGGCAATTTGATCTCTGGTTCCTCTGCCATTTCTAAATCTGGCTTGAACATCTGGAAGTTCACGGTTCACGTACTGTTGAAGCCTGGCTTGGAGAATTTTGAGCATTACTTTATTAGCATGTGAGATGAGTGCAATTGTGCGGTAGTTTGAGCATTCTTTGGCATTGCCTTTCTTTGGGATTGGAATGAAAACTGATCTTTTCCAGTCCTGTGGCCACTGCTGAGTTTTCCAAATTTGCTGGCATATTGAGTACAGCACTTTCACAGCATCATCATTTAGGATTTGAAATAGCTCAACTGGAATTTAATCACCTCCACTGGCTTTGTTTGTAGTGATGCTTCCTAAGGCCCACTTGACTTCACATTCCAGGATGTGTGGCTCTAGGTGAGTGATCACACCATCATGGTTATCTTAGTCGTGAAGATCTTTTTTGTGTAGTTCTTCCGTGTATTCTTGCCACCTCTTCTTAATATCTTCTGCTTCTGTTAGGTCCATACCATTTCTGTCCTTTATTCAGCCCATCTTTGCATGAAATTTTCCCCTTGCTATCTCTAATTTTCTTGAAGAGCTCTCTAGTCTTTCCTATTCTATTATTTTCCTCTATTTCTTTGCACTGATCACCGAGGAAGGCTTTCTTATCTCTTCTTGCTATTCTTTGGAACTCTGCATTCAGATGCTTATATCTTTCCTTTTCTCCTTTGCTTTTCGCTTCTCTTCTTTTCACAGCTATTTGTAAGGCCTCCCCAGACAGCCATTTTGCTTTTTTGCATTTCTTTTCCATGGGGATGGTCTTGATCCCTGTCTCCTGTACAATGTCACGAACCTCCGTCCATAGTTCATCAGGCACTCTATCTATCAGATCTAGGCCCTTAAATCTATTTCTCACTTCCACTGTATAATCATAAGGGATTTGATTTAGGTCATACCTGAATGGTCTAGTGGGTTTCCCTACTTTCTTCAATTTAAGTCTGAATCTGGCAATAAGGAGTTCATGATCTGAGCTACAGGCAGCTCCCAGTCTTGTTTTTGCTGACCACAGGTTTTGCTGACTAGAGCTTCTCCATCTTTGGCTGCAAAGAATATAATAAATCTGATTTCAGTGTTGACCATCTGATGATGTCCATGTGTAGAGTCTTCTCTCGTTGTTGGAAGAGGGTGTTTGCTATGACCAGTGCGTTCTCTTGGCAAAATTCTATTAGTCTTTGCCCTGCTTCATTCCGTATTCCAAGGCCAAATTTGCCTGTTACTCCAGGTGTTTCTTGACTTTTGCATTCCAGTCCCCTATAATGAAAAGGACATCTTTTGGGGGGGGTTAGTTCTAAAAGGTCTTGTAGGTCTTCATAGAGCCGTTCAGCTTCAGCTTCTTCAGCATTACTGGTTGGGGCATAAGCTTGAATTACTGTGATATTGAATGGTTTGCCTTGGAAATGAACAGAGATCATTCTGTCGTTTTTGAGACTGCATCCAAGTACTGCATTTTGGACTCTTTTGTTGACCATGATGGCCACTCCATTTCTTCTAAGGGATTCCTGCCCACAGTAGTAGATATAATGGTCATCTGAGTTAAATTCACCCATTCCAGTCCATTTTAGTTCGCTGCTTCCTACAATGTCGATGTTCACTCTTGCTATCTCTTGTTTGACCACTTTCAATTTGCCTTGATTCATGGACCTGACGTTCCAGGTTCCTATACAATATTGCTCTTTACAGCATCGGACGTTGCTTCTATCACCAGTCACATCCACAGCTGGGTGTTGTTTTTGCTTTGGCTCCATCTCTTCATTCTTTCTGAAGTTATTTCTCCACTGACCTCCAGTAGCATATTGGGCACCTACTGACCTGGGGAGTTCCTCTTTCAGTATCCTATCATTTTGCCTTTTCATACTGTTCATGGGGTTCTCAAGGCAAGAATACTGGAGTGGTTTGCCATTCCCTTCTCCAGTGGACCACATTCTGTCAGACCTCTCCACCATGACTGGTCTGTCTTGGGTGGCCCCACACGGCATGGCTTAGTTTCACTGAGTTAGACAAGGCTGTGGTCCGTGCAATCAGATTGGCCTGTTTTCTGTGATTGGTTTCAGTCTGTCTGCCCTCTGATGCCCTCTCTCAGCATCTGCCGTCTTACTGAGGTTTCTCTTACCTTGGACGTGCGGTGTCTCTTCACGGCCGCTCCAGCAAAGCACTTTGACCAGCGCTATGACCGCCACTGCTCCTGACCTTGGACGTGGGGTAGCTCTTCTTGGCCGCTTGCTGCTCCAGCGCCGCGCAGCCAGGATAATTTTTATACAACCCGAATCTCATCAGGCCACTCCCCACTCAAGACGCATGCATGGCTGAGGCCCCTGACCCTGCATTTTTAGTGTCTTAGTCCAACCCCCGACCCTCCCCACTCTCTCTCAGAGCATCCTGGTTTCAGCCAGGCTTAGACACGCCCTCTCTCCAAAAATGCCAACCCCAGCCTTTCCTCCACCCCTTGCTCTTACTGTTTCCTCTACTTGTAATTCATTCTGTTAGCAAACAGTCATTGGAGGCCTCTGTTCTCAGGAATACAGCAGTAAAGCATAGATGTGGCCGCTGCCTGCCGGCTCTTGTTCTCCAGACAGCTCTGCCCCTCCATAAAGCTGCGTTAAGTAGGCCTCCTGGTGGCAGGTGACAGAAAGTGATATAAATAAAGTTAACTTATTGCCTTGCGTCATGGAAGGCTCCAGGGTTGACCGTGAGGCTTCAGGCAAGGCTGGATCCAGGGTCTCATTCTCCCCATCTCCCAGATCCTGCCTCAGGCAAGTTCTCCACCTCCCTGCCCCACCGCCCAACCCCTCAGAAATAAGAGAACTTCTAGGAGCTCCAGAGTCACACACTGTTCACTCAGCAGCCTCAGGTCTCCATCTCAGCAGCTGAGTGCTGTCTCCTGAAGAAGGTAGATTAGGTCTTTGCTGGGCAAAGCTAAGAGCATTTCTATCACGGTCCAGTTCCAACAGCAGTCCTGTCACCTGCCCCTCCCCAACAGGGGCCAGTTTCCCTCCTCGGAGCATCCCGCTGGGGGTGAGATGGGGAGAGGAGGGTCCCCCAGAGAGCGGGAAAGAGGACTCAGGGTCTTCTGTCCTCCTCCCAGATCCCTGTGTCCATGTGTTCCAAGAACTGCCAGCCTGGGCAGAAGAAGAAGCCGGTGGGCCTGCACCCCTGCTGCTTCGAGTGCATTGACTGCGCCCCGGGCACCTTCCTCAACCAAACCTTAGGTATGACTCCAGGGCCACACACGGGCCCTGCACCTGCCTGCCCTCAGGGGGGTCTCCCTCAGGCCTTTCACCTTTGCGGGGTCTTGGCAGTCTCCCCGGGGACACAAGTGTCCAAGGACTGAGGACTATATATTTCCCACCAGAGGATGAGATCTTGGAAAAAAAGAATTACAGTTGTTAGGCTCTGAGTCAAGGAGTCGGTGAGAGTCGCTCAGTTGTTTCCGACTCCTTGTGACCCCATGGACTGTACGGTCCATGGAATTCCCCAGGCCAGAACACTGGAGTGGGTAGCCTGTCCCTTCTCCAGGGGATCTTCCCAACCCAGGGATCGAACCCAGGTCTCCCACATTGCAGGCGGATTCTTTACCAGCTGAACGGGGAAGCCCAAGAATACTGGAGTGGGTAGCCTATCCCTTCTTCAGCAGATCTTCCCGACCCAGGATTTGAACTGGGGTCTCCTGCACTGCAGGCAGATTCTTTAACAACTGAGCAAGTCAAGGAGCCCTTGGTTCAAGTCCTGCCTCTGTAACTTCCTGGCTTTGTGACTTTAACTGGCTGACCCTCAGTTTCCTCATCTGTGGAATGGGGTTGCTGTGAGGGGTTGATGAGCCAGGGGGTGTCAAGGACTCAGTGAGCATTGGTGGCCTGTAGCTCTGTCTCCCTCCGGTGGGGACCAGACCCAGTGCAGCCGTGGAGAAGGTGGATGCTGAGAAGGCGGGTTTAGCTGACAGGAGCTGCCCTGGGCTCTTGCAGATGAATTTGACTGCCAGCCCTGCCCAAGCTCCGAGTGGTCCCACAGGAAAGACACCTCCTGCTTCAAGCGGAAGCTGGCCTTCCTCGAATGGGACGAGGCCCCCACCATAGTCGTGGTCCTGCTGGCCGCGCTGGGCTTCCTCAGCACCCTGGCCGTGGTGGTCATCTTCTGGAGGCATGCTCAGACGCCCGTGGTGCGCTCGGCGGGCGGGCCCATGTGCTTCCTGATGCTGGCGCCGCTGCTGATGGCGTACGCGGCGGTCCCCGTGTACGTGGGGCCCCCCTCGGTGTCGTCCTGCCTCTTCCGCCAGGCCTTCTTCACGCTCTGCTTCACCGCCTGCATCTCCTGCATCACCGTGCGCTCCTTCCAGATCGTCTGCGTCTTCAAGATGGCCCGACGCCTCCCGCGTGCCTACAGCTGCTGGGGCCGCTACCACGGGCCCTATGTCTTCGTGGCGTCCGTCGTGATGCTCAAGTTGGTCATCGTGGCCAGCAACATTCTGGCCACGACCGCCATGCCCACCACCCGCGTGGACCCCGACGACCCCAGGATCATGATCTTGTCCTGCAACCCCAACTACCACCGGGGGCTGCTGATCAACACCAGCCTGGACCTGCTCCTGTCCGTGCTGGGCTTCGGCTTCGCCTACACGGGCAAGGAGCTGCCCACCAACTACAACGAGGCCAAGTTCATCACCTTCTGCATGACCTTCTATTTCTCCTCCTCCGTCTTCCTCTGCACCTTCATGGCTGTCTACAGCGGGGTGCTGGTCACCATCCTCGACCTCCTGGTCACCGTGCTGAACCTCCTGGGCATCAGCCTGGGCTACTTTGGCCCCAAGTGTTACATGATCCTGTGCTACCCGGAGCGCAACACGCCGGCTTACTTCAACAGCGTGATCCAGGGCTACACCATGCGGAAGGACTAGTGCTCCACTGCCTGCCCTCGGGGACGTGGGCCTCAGCGTCGGGAGGCAGAGGCCAGGGGGCTTGCTCACTCCACTCCAGATGGAGCCAGGTGGTTGCGGGGCCACTCTGGCCTGTTACCACCTGGCCCTGGTCTCTGATTGGCCGTCCCTCCAGGCTTCTGTGCGTCCTGGCCATCTTTACCCACCTAGTGATGGATGCCTAGGTACATTTGCCCTTCGTTCCTTTCCTTTGAGCTGTTTAGCTTGCCAGGAGCTGTACCCCACTCTAGGAAACCACCCAAGGTGACCTACTGGCTTCCAAGGACAGAGTCCAGCTCGGCAGCCTGCAGCCGCCATCTGGTGGTCACGGTGGGTTCCTGCAGGTTCCGGCTGCTGACTCCTGGCAAAGGGATGCCTGCTGGTGGGCTGGGCTGGGGTTAGCAAGGGGCGGATGGGAGCTCAGAGAGTGCGGCCCGGCCTCTCTCACTCGCTGTCCGTGTGTCCGAGTCTCATCCCCCAGATTCTCTCAGAGCTTGAGTCCCCAGCCTTTCTGTTATCTCTGAGTACAGCTGAGCACTTAAATGCTTGTGAATAAACCTTACTTGGGTGAAACAAATGAGTTTCCTCCTTGTTTCCCAGAGGTCCCCTGGGAACAGAGATGTGGAAATGGAGATCTTGGTTTCAGCCCCAGCATTGCTCCTGTGGGCGTGTGCGTGTGTGCTGAGTCGCTTCGGTCTTGTTTGACTCTTCGCGACTCCGTGGATGCTAGCCCACCAGGCCCCTCTGTCCGTGGGGGTTCTCCAGGCAAGAATACTGGAGTGGGCTGCCGTGCCCTCCTCCAGGGGATCTTCCCGACCCAGAGATTGAACCCGCATCTCCCGCGGCTTCTGCGTTGGCAGGCGGATTCTTAACCCCTAAGCCATCTGGGAAACCCTAAGTGCATATATTAGGTGCACAATAAATGCCCACCATTACAAGTCCACATCACCAGAACCATCAGGGACAAAATAAAGCTGTGTTCCCTTCTTATACCCCAGTGCCCATGGTATATGGGCGTCCCAGGCCACACCAGTGGTAAAGAACTCACCTACCAGTGCAGGGATGCATGAGACTGGCGTTTGATCTGTGGGTTGGGATGGGCCCCAGGTGGGAGTAAAGGAGACTCAGAGAGACTACAAAATGTCCCCAGCCCCACATAGCTCACCGCTGGAACGTGACCTTCTGTGCAGTGAGACCCAGGGCACCCTGCCTGGAAAGCTGGTGGAGGGGAAGCTTATCATGTAGGCTGGGGTCGGTGGGCCCTGTGGTGTGCTGGGGGTGGGGGCTTCAGAGTTTAGGGAGACAGCTGGTGAATGTAGTGGCTAGGGAAGATCTCGGGGGAAGCTGATATTTGAAAAGAGCCTTGAAGGAGAAAGAAGCTTGGGAAGGCGGGAAGTTTGAGTTGGGGTGGGGAGGAATCGGGGGGAGGCGGGCAGGCTGCAGAGCGAAGGCTACGTGAAGGGAGCAGGTGGCTGGCTGTCAGTGCCAGGCGTGGAAGGGCTAGGTGTGGGGGACCCTGGCCTCGTCTTCCCCGCTGGCCGCTGCTGTGTCCCCTGCGGGGGCTGGCTTCCCCTCTCCTCAGGCTGCCTCTCTGTGACCAGCCTTCTCTCCCCACACTCCTGGGGCCCAGCTTGAGGGCTGGAGACTGCGGGGAGAAGACCCAGGGACGGGCCGTCAGTGTGACCAGCCCTTCTCTGTCCCCTCCACTTGCCTCCAGTGGGAGCCCAGCCTCTTGATTGAGCCCACGTAGGGCCCTGAGCTTCCAGGGAGCGGCTCTGCACGGTCTGTTTCTGGATGTGTCTATGTCTTGGCCTCCTCGCCCTGGGGACCAGCTTGTCAGGGGCTCAGGGAGCTTTAAGCTCTTAATTCTCTTTTCTCGCAAGCTTCTGACGCTTTGGTTTAAACACTTCTTCTAAGAGATAATGACCTCATTTTTCCTGGTTCTGCCTTCTAGACCACCACTAGAGAGAGAATCCTGGAATCACCCCGACCTCAGAGGCACCTGCTGCTCACCTCCTTCTGTAGCTACCCCAAGCTGAGATCTTAATCCCTGCTTGTTCCCCTCCAGTGATGGGAGGCCCATTGAGGACAATGCTAGTTGTTAGAAAATTCTTAGAGTGAATGAAAACCCAGCTCTCTGGGATTTCAAAACATCGATGGTTGCTAGTTTTTCCCTTTGGGACCACACATTAGACTCATTCCATTCTCTCACGAAGGTCTTTCATATATAATAGTAAAAAGAATGGCCTTTGGGTGTTATGCGCTTCATACGTGTTACCTCTAATCCCCATGATGACCCTGCCTGATGGGTACCAGTGACCCTCGCTGGCCACCTCGGATCCCTCCCAGCATCCCTCCTTCCCTCCCTCCCTGGCAGCCCTTGGACTCCCAAGGGAGCTCTATGTGGTTCTAGGGAAGCCGACTCTGTGTCCTGGCTCTGGAGGATGGAGCGGTTGACTCAGGCCAACCAATCCACACACACCCTTCCCTTGGCTGCAGGGATTGGCTCTGGGGTGGACGAGTGATCAGAATGACCCTCCGGACATTTGCTGGGACAGAGTCTTTCTTTAGGAGCCAGCAAGGCTGTCGACCCAGGAGCCGGGGGAATTTCTTGCAGGACTGCAAGGCAAGTCAACCTTAGAGGCCAAGTGGAAGGATGGAAAAACTGAGTCCTTGGAAACTGTTGAGATGGTGGATCTTGCCTACAGGCAGCCCCACCTCTGGGATCTCCCATCTCACCAGTCCATGTAAGTCCATTATCCTTCAAGATAGTCTGAGTTGGGTTTCTGTCCCTGGTAACCCAAAGCATCCTTACCCTCCTAAAGAGGAAACTGAAGCTCAGAGACGTTGACTTTTAACTTTCCCAGGGTCACCAACTCGTAAGTGTGGGAGCTAGGGTTTGGGTTCAAGGAGTAATTGAGGGGTACAGCTCTTGTGTCCTCCCTGGATCATCTCTTTTTCTTTGTTTTTGGTCTAAAATTCCTTAACTGGAGCTTCCCTGGTGGTCCAGTGGTTAAGAATCTGCCTGCTGACGCCGGGAACACGGGTTCAATCCCTGGTCCGGGAAGATCGCACATGCCACGGGGTAGCCAAGTCCGTGCCCTGTGATCGCTGAAGCCCAAGTGCCCCAGAGCCTGTGCTCGCCAACTAGAGAAGCCCCCACTGGGAGAAGTGCACACTCCTCAAAGGAGAGGAGTCCCTGCTCGCTGCAACCAGAGAGAGCCGCCCGCGGCAGCGAAGACCCGTCCCAGGCAAGAGTGAGTGAAAGAAAGAAGAGAAACAGATAAATCAGCAAAGGTTCCCGACTGCTTGTAGGACCTGCTTGTGCCCACTGAGCGGATCTCTCCTTTGGGCCTCTCCCTACTCCCTGACCCATGACCCTCTCTCCGTGAGGGCCTCTTCAACTTCCCTCCCCGAGGCCCCTGTAGTCCTTCCCTAAATCCACACTCTGGCCAACTGAGTGACGTCTCCTTAAGCCAATCACAGTCACGGGCCTTCCCAGCTCAGAAACCTTCTGTGACTCCCCAGTGCCTACGCGATCATGCTCCACCAGCTTTGTGTGCCAATCAGACCCTTCAAAGTCCAGACCCTGCTCACCTCTCCAATTTCATCTCCAGGAGCCAGGTTTCCTCTGCGGGCTTGGAGGGCGGGCGGGCCGAAATGGGGATAGGGGAGATGAGCCAGGCTTGAGAGTGGGAGGTGAGCTGTGGGGTTGGGGGGAAGGGGGCGAGGGCAGGGAGAGGAGAGAGAGATTGAGAAGACAGAGACAGGAGGGAGGAGGGGGAGAGGGGAGGAGAGAGAGAGAGACAGAGAGAGACCCAGGCTGAGAGAGGGGGAGCAGGCAGCCTGCCCCGTGTGGCTCTGGGCGAGTGAGCCCCCCGGGTCAGTCCTCTCCTGTGACTGGGGGGCCGGTTCCGGAGCCGCACGAGGGTGACGTGCGCTATGCTGTGGAGCTCCCAGTGGGATGCCTGGCAGAGCCCAGTGGGTGTAGGGAGCCTGGGCTTGGATCGAAGAGCGGGGCTTGCAGGGCTTCTGAAGGGAGGGGGCGGGCCCCATGCTCTGAGAGAGGAGGCAGGGAGGCCCCTCGAGGAGCATGTCCTGGTGAGTGTGGACATGGCTGAGCCCGAGGTGGCCGGGGACGTGGGGCTGCCCAGGGCTCCTAGGGGCCGACCTGGCCCCGGGGTACAAGGGGCTCCCGGTTTGAGGGGCCGGCCTGGCCCCGGGGTATGATGGGTTTCTGGTTTAGGCGGCCGCAGGCTGGGGAAGCTGTGGGTGGGTGGGTCCGGGCCACCTAAGGGTCAGGAGGGGCCCCAGAAGGCATTCATATCCCTGCTTGCTCTGGGCAGGCCCGGGGCCCAGCCCGGTGCCCGACACTGACCCGCTGCGTGCAGGTCTCCTGGGCACTGCTGGAGGGGACTGGCAGAGGCTTGTGATGTTTTGGGGGTTGAGAGCACTGGGGTGGGTCGCCCCTTGGCTCTGCACGTAACCAGAAGCAGACTCTATCAGGTTCTCTGGGAGTGGGGGATGAGACTGACTCTCTCTGTGCCTCACACCCCCGACACACACCCTGGGAGGCCGCGCAACCTGCCCCCGTCGAGGGCTGTGGGGTGGGCCAGGGAGGAGTGCCGGGCCCACACGCCCCTTCTGCTGGGAAAACAGGCGTGCGGAGTTTTCCGCACGGCAACGCACAGGCCCATCTGCTTCCAGTTAGCAGCTCCGGGGGTGCCTAATTGGCAGATCAAACCATTCGATGTTCCACGTCAGATAAGTAGTCAGGGGAGCCCCAGCAGAGTCTGACACTTTTTGGATGGAGCCCAGGGCCTGTGTTGACCACCGCGGGGCCTGAGGTGCTAATGCAAACCAGACCTGCGGTGCACAGAAGCGGCAGGATGTTAGCAAGTGTCAAAAGGCTTTGAAGAGCCCGGGCAGATGCGCCGTTTGCAGCCCCTGTGCACAAGAGGGGCACCTGGGCTACTGAAACGCAGGCGTGGGCTTCACGGGGAGGGGAGGGCTCGCAGAGGGCGGCATCCCAGCACCACTGTGGCTGGGGGTATCCGAGAGCCAGTGGCCCTGCCCTGGCAAGGCACACGGTGGAAGGCTGCAGGCTCAGAGCGGGGAGACCTCGGTTCTCACCCCCTGCCTGAGCTGCGGTGGGCCACATGACGTAAAGGGACTGGCTCCAGCTGTGTGACTTTGGGCAGGTGTGGTCTCCCCTCAGAGCCTCAGCTTCACCATCTGTAAAACGGGAGAAAAGCCATCCTGCGTCGTTCAAGGTGGATGGAGTCTGTGCAGATCCCAGCTTTGCCCATTACGAACCTGGACGTGACCCTTAATGTGTCAGAGCTTTACTACCCTCATCTGTGAAACGGGGTTAATATATCGGGTTGGCCAAAACATTCATTTGGGTTTTCTGTAAGATATTATGGAAAAAGCCACATGAACGAACTTTTTGGCCAGCCCAATAATACGAACCATCTTATCAAGGTTGCTGTGGGCGTCACATGAGATAACACAGGTTATGTACGCAGATTGTGCCTGGCCTGTGGTAATTGCTGTATAAAGGTTAGCTGTTGTATCAGTCAGTGTTTGCTGGATTATGCTACATGACAAGCATTCCCTGGATTTACAAAAGCAAAGGTTTACAAAATGATTTGCAAATCATTTACAAAGTGATTTGTAAAGATTTACAAAATGATTTACAAAAGCAAAGATTTCTTTCCTTCTCGCATTATGAGGGAGCTGTGGGCTGGGCTCAGCTCTTTTCCATGTATCTCATTTCTGGGATCCAGGCTGAAGGAGCAAGCCTGCTTTGCAAAGGGCAAGTCTCAGGGCAGAGGGGACAGCTGAGGCAAAAAGCACAGCGTGCCTCTGCTTGCAGTGGCCTGTGTTACTTGTGGTCACATTTCACTGGCCAAAGGGAGTCACGTGACCCGGCCTGACACTGATGGACCATGTAATGGTCATGACTATGGTCAATGGACGGGCCATGGAGACGTGGAGGCGGAGAGTGTCATTCAGTTCAGTTCAGTCGCTCAGTCGTGTCCGACTCTTTGCGACCCCATGGACTGCAGCAGGCCAGGCCTCCCTGTCCATCACCAACTCCTGGAGTCTACCCAAACCCATGTCCATCGAGTCGGTGATGCCATCCAACCATCTCATCCTCTGTCGTCCCCCTCTCCTTCCACCCTTTAATCTTTCCCAGCATCAGGGTCTTTTCAAATGAGTCAGTTCTTCACATCAGGTGGCCAAAGGATTGGAGCTTCAGCTTCAGCATCAGTCCTTCCAATGAATATTCAGGACTGATCTCCTTTAGGATGGACTGGTTGGATCTCCTTGCGGTCCAAGGGACTCGAGTCTTCTCCAACACCACAGTTCACAAGCATCAGTTTTTTGGTGTTTAGCTTTCTTTGTAGTCCAACTCTCACATCCATACGTGACTACTGGAAAAACCATAGCCTTGACTAGACGGACCTTTGTTGGCAAAGTAATGTCTCTGCTTTGGAATATGCTGTCTAGGTTGGTCATTACGCAGATGTCTTGTCTCAGTTTGGTTTCAGATTGTGGCAAAATGGTGAGCTTTTCAAACTGTCATTAGCGTGCTCCCGTCCCCTTTTAGTACCCTCACCCTCTGTCGGATCCCTCCTGACCCACCCTGCTGTAGAGAAAACCTCACAGAATAAATTCACGAGAGGCGAAAGTCACTGTGTGTCTGAAAGGAGCGCTGAGGGTGATGGGTGGCCCACTGCACGTGGTAGAATTAGGTGCCAGCCAGAAGGTAGCTTTGCCAAGGAGGCCTCCGAGCACCTGGGTAGGAGTACAGACCTGTACTTCCTGAAGAGGACTGATGTTTTAAAAATATTTATTTATTTATTTGGCTGCACTGGGTCTCAGTTGTGGCACATGGAGTCTTCCCTGCGGCTCATGGGATTTTTTTTTTCCGGTGTGGCGTGCCGGATTTTAGTTGCAGCATGTGAACCCTAGTTGGAACACAAAGGATCTAGTTCCCTGATCAGGGATCGAACCCAGGCCCTCTGCACTGGGAGCTCGGAGTCTTAGCCACTTGACTGCCTGGGAAGCCCTCAGGTCTGCAGAGGATCAGTGGGGCCTGGTCACACCTGGGGCCTGAGTGCAGAGCTGAGCCGCCAGTGAGGGCGAGGCCTGCCGGAAGGCTCAGCCCACGGTTTTGCTGTGAACCATGACCCGGACTGTCTTGGCCAGAGACCTGCAAGGCCCCGCTTTGGGAGGGGGTCTCTGAATGCGCCTGTGCGTCCAGGAGCTCCCCTGCCTGTGACCTGCAGTCTCAGGGGGGCAGCCTTGCGCGCCTGTGGACTCTGGGCTGTGCGATTCTGCCTGCTCCCTGCCCCCGCCCTGGAGTTGCCCGCTGTAGTGCCAGGGCCGTTTCCTTGAACACGAATCATGAGCCCCCACAAGGGGAGGCGTCTCCCATCCCACCCAGCACATTTCCAGACCCAGGGAGGAGCTGGTTCATGGCTCTCTTGTGTTGGTGAGCTGGAGGTGTTGGTGGAGGTGAACAGCAGCCGTGACAGTGACGACAGGTGCTCCTTCGAGTGTCTCCTGTGACCCAGGTGCCGTGTGTGGCATTTCACACTTGCCATCCCGTTTCACTCTCACAGTCACTACCTGGGGGTTGTTATTACCCCCGTTTTACAGATGGGGGGATTGAGGCTCAGGGGAGTCTTGAGTCATTCATTTAGTGATAGATGGAGTTGGGATTCGAATCCCAGTCTTCTGACTCTAAAATAAAAGCAGAAGTGATGCTTCTGGTGGTTAGGGTAGGGATAAGATTGCAGTAGTGTTGGAGAAGACTCATGAGAGTCCCTTGGACTGCAAGGAGATCCAACCAGTCCATTCTGAAGGAGATCAGCCCTGGTTGTTGTTTGGAAGGAATGATGCTAAAGCTGAAACTCCAGTACTTTGGCCACCTCATGCGAAGAGCTGACTCATTGGGAAAGACTCTGATGCTGGGAGGGATTGGGGGCAGGAGGAGAAGGGGACGACCCAGGATGAGATGGCTGGATGGCATCACGGACTCGACGGACGTGAGTCTGAGTGAACTCCGGGAGTTGGTGATGGACAGGGAGGCCTGGCGTGCTGCGATTCATGGGGTCGCGAAGAGTCGGACACGACTGAACGACGGAAGTGAACTGAACTGCACTGAAGGTTGCAGTGACCTTTGTACTGATGCTGTGTTAACAAGTAATGGGCAGTACAGACAATAGTTGCGACTGAGGAGCCAGCTCCAAACCCGGAGCTGGTGGGGAGACAGGAACGAGGGCAAAGCTTCTGATTAACACATGGGGCTCCTGCCACGTGCATCCTTTTGTTTCATCCTTACGACACCCTTGCAATGTATAGAAAGTTATATATTACAAACTATGTATTTTCTGAGGAGGAAACTATGTACTTTCAGAAAGGGGTAGTGACTTGTCCAAGGTCTTAGAGCAAGCGGGCAGCAGAGCCAGGGCTGAAGCTGGAGCTGCACTCGGTGCTGTTGGTGATGAACACAGTGGTTACACTGTTGTCGGGATAGTGACATAAGTGATGGGTCCTTGGTTACAGTCAGGGAGAGCAGGGGGCAACACGGAGACACCCAGATGCTTACACGTGGCAGAAGCTGCTCCTTTGCACGTAACAATCTGGAAGCGTGCAGTCGAGAAGTAGCGGGCTACTCTGCCACACCCTACATGTGGATCCAACTCAGGGCCCAATGTGGCTGCTCCAGCTCCCATCATCACATCTGCAGCCCAGCAGCGCAAAGGTGAGTGGGAAGATGATTACGTGCTCATTCCTTTTCAGGAACAACCTGAAGGGGGCAGGCGTGATCTTCTTGTACATGACGTTGGCCAGAATTTAGCCATCTAGTCACACCTTGCTACAAGGGAGGTTGGGGATGGGGAATTTCGTGGCATCTGTGGTGGACATGTAAGGCATCACCCAGATCCCCCTTCAGTCTTGCCAATAGTCCTCAGTCCAGACAATGCTCCTGGCTGAAGAGTGCCGTCTTGCCTAAGGTTACACCCCCTTCCAGTGGGGAGCTTACAGGTAATACTGGAAGCTGTGGGAATCTTGAGGAATGTCAAGGCAGGTCTCTTTAGGTACGGTGCAGGACCACTGTAGAGAACCATCCCCTCTTCAGAGGCCCTTGTGGGGTCAGCCAAGGCCTTTGTTGAGCTGGCTTTGCATCCAGCTTCTTTCTCTGCCCAATCCTACTTCTTTTGCTTCCTCCCCACAGGTGTCCACGCCGAGGGCTCTCCCCAGTAAACCTGCCCACTTATCGCAGGGTCTGCTTCTGGGAAAACCCAGCCTGCATCCATCAAATACACTTGGGAGCTCTGTTGCAAGGGAAGTAGCGGGGAAGGCCTACTGATGGGCAGCAGGAACACTGGGATCGTGGCAGAGCTCACTGTGGGGCTGAGAGTGTCCACGGCTGTGATGAGTGTCATCCGTGAGGCTGGTTGCCATGGTGATGGCGGTCTATGCTGGAGCGTGGGAAGCCGTGGTATTGCAGTGTTGTCCCTTTTCGCCCAGGACAGGCTCCCTGCCTGCTGGACCCCGACCCTGAGAAGAAGAGGACACTCCCTCCTGGCCTCATCTCACGAGTGGGCTCCTCTGAGGCTCCTCTCTTCCCCTCCCTGATGTTCCAAGCGGCCAACGGTCAGTCCGTTTCCATGCGCCTCAGACCCCCGGCCCCTCTCTCCTCTGGTCAGCCTTGAGAACTACCCTGCTCTGCCTGGGGTCTCAGCTGCTGCTTCGACTGCTTCGCTCATCCCAACTCTAGGTCCCTCCAGCCCTCCCAGCTCTACTTCCCCGATGACTAACCGAGCCTTTCGGGCCTCCCTGGGGCCCAAGACGCACTCTCTCTCCAGCTAGATTTCTGAGTTCAGGGGCATTTGCAGGGGGGCCCGTGTGCTCTCCCGGGTAACCCAGCATAGATCCGGCTCAGTGGTAATGGTGGAAAGGTTGGCAAGGTGTGACCGGGAGAGATGGGGGTGGTGTAATGGCAGTGCCAGTGGGCGCAGGGTCTGTGTTGGTAGTGGTGCTCTTGGTGGCAGTGTTGTGATGGTCGTAGTGATGGTGTTGGTGGCATTTGTGATGTCAGTGACGGTTTTGGTGGTGATGGCGGTGATGGTTGCATTGGTGTTGTTGGTGTTGGTGAAGGTGGTGTTGGTGGTGGTGATGGTAACGGTATTGATCAAACTGGTGAAGCTGGTGTTGGTTGCAGTGGTGATGGTGGTGGTGGTGGTGGTGATGGTGATGGTTGCATCGGTGTTGTTGGTGTTGGTGATGGTGGTGGTGGTGGTGGTGATGGTGATGAGGATGTTCATGCTGGTCCTTCCCTTGCGAGCAGAATGTCTTCGTTAAGTCTCTGATTCAGAGGCCAGAAGTCAAGGTCGCTGGTCCTTTCTTACACCGGCAGTATGTAGGCCCCTCTCTGTTGGATCTGGGTCCTTAGGGGGTCCTTTCAGATCCTGACCAGAGCAGAGCCGTCCAGGAGGGAGTCGGGTGGGGATGGAGTCCGGTGGACAAAGCTGTGTCTCTCTTCAGTTCTGCGTCACCCACCCCCTTCTCCAGAGAAGGGTGGGTGGGTCTGACCAGGCCCCGGCCCTCTGTCACCACAGTCCTTCAGGGCCAGGCCTTGGGCGGGTGACACAGAGCAGAGAGAGCCCTGGACACGGAGTCAGAAAACCGGGTCCCACTTCCAACTTCTGAGTCACTGCAACAAGCCCCTTTGCTTTGGAGCCTCAGTTTCCCCTCTTGTATAATGAAGGGTTGGGCAGGAGCTGAGGGTCTCAGCTGTCTCTTTAGCTGTCAGTGCAACAAGCCTCTTTGCGCTCTGAGCCTCAATTTCCCCTCTTGTATAATGAAGGGTTGGGCAGGAGCTGAGGGTCTCAGCTGTCTCTTCTGGAGGCACCAGGACTGCCTCTGGGGCCGTGGGGAAGCAGACCATCCACACGGGGCGGCCATCTGCACGGGGCTGCCTTAGTGACCCGGCCCGGGCAGGCCTGGTTGACTCCCCACCCTGTGTGTAGCTCAGTCACTTGGGGGATCAGAGGCGCCAGAGTGAAGGATTTGGTGGGGCTGCTTCCTTTACAGCTGATGGTGGGATCACTCACAGCTGTGTGGGTGTGTTTATCTTCAAAACGGGTCACAAAGAAAACCCCGTCCAGCCTGGCCCAGCCCTGGGCCCCTGGGTAGCCCCTCTGGGGTCGCCCGCCTTCTGGCCGTGCCGCTTCTGTAGTTTATTAACTGCACAGTGTCCAAAGTGCCCTTCAAAGTCTGCATTCGGTCTTGCCACTTCCTTGATCAAAACAGCTCCCATCCCATCAGAGGGAAACCCAGAGTTCTGCCGGGGCCCACAGGGCCCTGCCCGGCCTCCCTGGCTCCTTCCTCCTGCCCCCCCTCTGCTGGTCCTGCCCCAGTCACGCCGGTTGCCTGCTGCTCCAACACAGCGACCTGCACGGCCACCTCAGAGCCGTTGCACAGGCTTCTCGCTCGGCCTGGAAGACACACCCACGTGACTCGTTCCCTCCCCTCCTCCAGGTCTCTGCTCAAACACTGCCTTCTCAGTTACACCCCCGGAGCCTCCTCCTGTTCCAGCCACACCCTCCGTCCCGTACACCGGGGCTCCTTGTCTTGCCTCTGCTGTTTCTCGCCCACAGCCTGTATCGAAATCTGGCAGGACATGTCTTTGCTGCCTTACCTAATTTATCTGTCTCCCCAGGAGAAGGGAGTTTTAAGCTTGTTTCATTCTCTGCTGTAGCTTCAGTGCTTGGGACGGCGCTTGGCATACAATAAGTGCTCGAGAAACACTTGCTGATGAGATTCTGGGTGTTTTCACATCCGTGTTGCACTGGGACCCCAGCACTGCTGAACGGATTCGAGATGCAAACGCTACTCTGACCCATATGCGGCAGTGGGGGCGGAGGAGAGGGGCTTGGGCTGGGGGCTGCTGTCTCGAGGATGAGACCTGGGGCAGTCACTTGGGCCTGATGTGACGCTGGGCAGGTCAGTGCACCCAAGCTGAGCCTGCTTTTCTCACCTGTTGATGGGAGAAGAAGGATCCATTCTGTAGGAGGATGGCCCCAGGTTCCTTATAAACTGGTAATGGGGGCCTCCCTGGTGGCTCAGATGGTAAAGAATCCACCTGCAGTGCAGGAGACCTGGGTTCGATCCCTGGGTCGGGAAGATCCCCCGGAGAAGGGAATGGCTACCCACTCCAGCATTCTGACCTGGAGAGTTCCATGGACAGAGGAGCCTGGCGGGCCACAGACCACGGGGTCGCAAAGAGTCGGAGAGGACGGGGCAACTAGCACTTTCACTCCCTCTAGGCTCGGGCAACATGAGGGGCCAGGAGCCAAAGGGGAAAGCACTGGCGCACCGCCACAGGGCCTCCCCTGGGTTCCCTGGCGGCCCGCTGGGTAAGCCTCTGTGCTTCCAATGCAGGGCTGCAGGTTCGATCCCGAGTTGGGGAACTAAGATCTCATGTGCCAGGTGACGTGGCAGAAGAGCAACCCCCCCCCCCCCCACAAAACTGAATAAACAGTGGCTCCTAGGATCTGATCATTACTGTTAAAATCCCTCAGCCCTTTAAGAACTATGACATCCGTGACTTAAAAGGAGGGAGGCAGGGGTAGGGGTCGGCCTAGGACCAGGCTCAGGAACCTGGTAGAAGCTGCCTGTGCCCAGCCTCCCGCACCTCTTGAATCAGCCTCCACTCTAGGCAGGAGACCTGTGTGTATATGAGAGTTTGAGTGCTCAGTCATGTCCGACTCTTGGCGGCCCCATGGACGGCAGCCTGCCAGGCTCTTCTGTCCACGGGGTTTCCCAGGCAAGTATCCTGGAGCGGGTGCTGTTCCCTCCTCCAGGGCATCTTTCTGACCAGGGGTCGAGCCCCGTCTCCTGTGCCTCCGGCACTGCAGGTGGGTTCTTTCCCATGTGAGCCATCAGAGAAACCCAGGAAGGAGGCCTGCCAGACCCTTTCAGGGCCTAACTCAGCTCTGTTCTCCAGGGACGTGAAAAGAGCCTCCACCATAGAAAGGATAATTCTGGACCCAAGAGGGTGAAGGGGCCACCACAGGGAAGGCAAGAGTGCTGGGCGGGGCACTGAAGGCCAATCCCTAGCTGGCCGCTGGTTCCTGAGGCCTCGGGGACCCCTTCTCCCTGGGGCCTCAGTCTTCCCATCTGTACAGCGGTGGACAGCCCGTCTCCTCCCTAAGCCTGCTTTTCTCCCACATTCAGCAGGAGCCGCACAGCGGGAACAGAGCGTGGTGCCAGAGCCAGCCAGGCCCCCTCCCGTCCACCCGTGGCCTCCCGCCAGTTCTCACTCCTTTGCGGCTTCTTGCCTGGGCCACCCCCTCCACCGCTGCAGCCCCTTTCTCAGGGCGTCGGCTGTGTCCATCCACGCAGGAGACGATGTGATCTGTACAATGGGCTTGCCTGTCCTGGGCAGGACCCAGCATGTCTCCCATCACTGAGAAGAACTCTCCCTCTGTGAGACGGCTGTGCCCCTCTTCCCAGGGCGACCAGTGGACCTCGTCATTCTCTGCCTCGGGGCCCCAGCTTGAGTACCGAGCTTCCCAGAGGGTTCTGACCAGGGACCCTGTTCTAGGCCGTGGGACGGAGGGGGTCCCTGCAGCCTCAGCTTGTTCCTGAACCTCGGTTCCTTCCAGAAAGTCCGCTGAGGGCCAGGCTCGCTCTCTGAAGGGCAGTTCCAGAAGCCGGCAGCAGATGGTGCTGTTGACCCCGTTCCTGGGCAAGCGGAGAGCCCGGCGTCTCCTGGGCTCCCGGCTCCAGGGCCTGCAGCGCTGCGGGGGCCTGGGGTCCCCTCTCCGGGGAGGCCAGACTCTCCGGCTCACTCTCCATCGCCCATCACTTGCCCTGGGGAAGGGCAGACTCACACACAGGACACACAGAGGTTGTTCCCCTCTGTCGTCGTTCAGGCGCTCAGTCGTGTCCGACTCTTTGTGACCCCATGGACTGCAGCACACCAGGCCTCCCCATCCATCACCAGCTCCCGGAACTTGCTCAAACTCATGTCCATTGAGTCGGTGATGCCATCCAACCGTATCATCCTCTGTCGTCCCCTTCTCCTGCCCTCAATCTTTCCCAGCATCAGGGTCTTTTCAAATGAGTCAGTTCTTTGTATCAGGTGGCCAAAGTATTGGAGCTTCAGCTTCAGCGTCAGTCCTTCCAGTGAACACCCAGGGTTGATCTCCTTTAGGATGGCCTGGCTGGATCTCCTCTGCCTGGCTGGTGCCAAATCCCTGGGCTGTTTTCACGGATCACGTGTGCACTTCCGTGGAGCACGCGTGGTGGGGGTCCTGCCGGGCGGGGGTGTGAGAGGAGGAGGAGGCTCACGGAAGGGGATGCTTGGGTGGGTTCCTGTGGTCAGCGTGAGTGCAAGCGTGTGTGTCTGCACATGCACACACGAGAGGGATGGCATGTGGGGACCGGTGCGCATGTGTGAGTGGGTGTTGTGTGTGTGTGAGCACTCGTCACCCTGTCCTTCTGGGCACGACTCTGTGGCTGTGTGTGGGGAGGTGTGTGTGTGTGTGGCTGCCCGTATGGGTGTCTTGCACACATGTTTGGTGGTGTGTGTGTGCTTGGTGGGGAATCACGAACCCCAGGCAACCTCTGGGCTGGGCTGACGGATGAGGAGCGGAAGGAAATAAGTGCTTTGAGAATAGCGAGGCTGTGGACAGACAGGCTGCAAAGTCCAAGTAACCTCTTTGTTGGCGCCAGAGACCCTGGCCCGGCAAGGAGTGACCCGGGGGTCCTCGAGTTAGGAGGAGGCGGCGCTGTCACCGTAATATCACATAATTCCGTCATGTGCACGGAATTACGGGTATGAATGAGCCACGTTCATACACGCTGACTCAGGCCCTTCACACACGCTTTCTCACCTAACATCCTCCTTGTTGTTCAGTTGCTCAGTCGTGTCTGACTCTTTGCGACCCCATGGACCGCAGCCCACCAGGCTCCCCTGTTCATCACCAACTCCCGGAGTCCATTGAGTCGGTGATCCATCCAACCGGCAACATCCACCTAATGTCCCCCTTTTACAGATGAGGAAACTGAGGATCAGAGAGGCAGAGAAACTTGACTGTGGTCAAACTGGGAGGGCTGGCAGAGATGAGATTGAGCAAAAGTCCCGTCCTAAGACTTGCCACGAAACCTCCTCTGCTCTAGGCAGGCCTGGCTGGTGGGCTGCGATGCTGGTGAGTGTCAGGCGCCGAGCCTGGGATGGGACCTGGGGGCAGATTCAAGGTCGAGGATGGGATAAGGTAAAGGGGTCGTGGACTCCTGTTGTCAAAGGAAGCAGCTCGGGGCAGTGGGAAATTCCTGGCTCTGGGGCAAGTGCGGCCTCTGCCTGCAGCAGGGAGTTGGCCGCTGGGAGCCTCAGTTTCCCTGCTTGCTGGCCCTGCCTGGTGCAAGAAGCCTTGCTGGGCGCCGCCCACCCCCATTCATCCCACGTGCGTTTCCTGAGCCCCTGCTATGTGCCTCAGGCAGTTCTAGATGTCGGAGACGCAGAGGGTAGACATGGCCCCTGCGCTCACTAGAGCCAAGCTCCATGAGAGACGGGAAAGGAGAAGCAGCGTCAGTGAGACCCGTTCAGACCGAGGGGCGCGCCAGGAAGAGAGGAGCAGGCGACTTGACAGGCAGGGAGGGCGTCTCCAGGGGACGCCCCTGGGGCCGAGGCCTGGGGGCCAGGAGGGAGCCAGCCGGGGCTGTCGGGATGGTGGCTGGAGGTCAGAGCCGGGACTGGCAGGCCATGGCAAGCACTTGGGGCTTTATTCTCAGAACAACCGGGAAGCCACAGAGAGGGTTAAGCAGGCCGGCCCTGAGCTGATTTGCCCTTTAAAGTTGGTTAAGGATCCACCTGCCAACGCAGGCAACAAGGGTTCGATCCCCTATCCAGGAAGAGTCCACAAGCTGCAGAGCGATTGGGCCTGCGCGCCGCAGCCACTGAGCCTGCGCTCCGGAGCCCGTGCTGCACAGCCAGAGAAGCTCCGCAGGGAGAAGCCTGCACGCTGCAGCTAGAGAAAGCCTGCATGGCAACGAAGACCCAGCACAGATGAAAACAAATAAATGAAATTAATGTAAAAAAAAAAGCTTTTTCGAAAGCTGGCCCAGGCACAACGCAGAGAATGTTGCCTGGGAGCTGATGGTTTTGCAGAACGGGACTTGCCTACCTGCGGTGGAGACTCTCTGGACCCCTCCCTGCACCCAGAGGTTGGGAACGTGGGGGCCGGGGAAGTTGTGGCTTGAATTTGGATCCCGGAGGAAGCCTTCCTCCAGCTCTCGTCCTTCCCATCAGTTCCCTGTGTCCTGTGACTTCCAACTCTTGCCCTGAGCTGGGAATTTTCTGACACCTGGAGATGTTTCCTTCACCACTGTGGATCTTGAGAGTAAGGTCTTCAGGTTTAGACACAGAGTTCAGATCTCAGCTTGTTTCTTATTGGCAGGATGACTTTGGCCAAGTTACTTCTCTGAGAGCCTCAGTTTCCCTGTCTGTAAATGGGGCTGATGAAGCTTGTTAGAGCATCAGAGAGGACTGAGGATTAGATGTGAGGGAGCACGCACGGGCTCAGCACAGAGTCAGCCAGGGGGCCGTCAGAGCTGCATCGGCATTTGCTGTTGCTATGGTGCTGATTACTTAGTCACCTGAACTCCTGGCCTGGGCCCCTTAACTCTCTGAACTGCGGTTTCTCCACCTGTTGGATCAGACCCACTTTGAAGGTACAGCCAGAAATCCAGATGAGATGTGGGAAGGCTTTTGACAGAGTAGATACTTGCTTGGAAACGTGGTTTCGAGGTGCCCCAGTTGGCCCACACTGCTCTGGGGGTGGGGGGGACAGGCACCTGGCTAGCTGTGCAGAGAGGTGGCTCCCGGGGTGGGGGAGTGGCCAGGAGGGTGCCAGGTTGGCACAAGGCCCCTGGCCCCCCTCCTGCCTCGGGCTCATCCTCTGCTGCCCTCTCTTGCCAGCCCCCTCCTCCGCCCTCCTGTGCCCCAGGAGTGGGCCTTTGGCAGTCTCCAGAGTCCCTCCCTTTCTGATTTGCATGTTTAAAATGTATCTGCAGAGTGTCTTCCTCCTAAGCCCCAGCACCCCTCGCTGCCTGCCCGCTGTGTCTGGGAGCTGGGCTGTGTCCGGGCAGAGGAGCCCAGACGAGCATGCCCGCCCGTTTCCCCATGCCAGCATCTCCCGAGGGGCCCTGCTCTTACTGGGGGTCTCGGCTTTGCCTGACCCGAGGGCTCTGCTCACTCACTGGGGCCGGGTGATGCTTGCGGGTCACAGGCCTGACACGGCGTCTGTGTCTCTGCGCCAGGCAGGCCCCGGCCCAAGCAATCGATTCTCCCTGATAATTGCCAGCACCGCCCACGGCCCTTCATTGGTTCCCATGAGGCTTTTGGGCCGCATCCTCTGGGCCTCACGCTGGGCTGCCCATGCCCTCTCTTCCGGGCCTGGGTATGCTCTTTCCAAATTCTAGAAAGAACCACCGCCTGCTCCCTACCCTACCCTCCTCCTCCTCCGCATGAGGCAAGAGGGCTGCCTCAATTTCTGGTCGCCTCCACCTCCCTCTGGGTTGTCCTGCACCACCCACACTGGGCTCCCTTCAACTCCTCGAGGAGGAGGTGCCTTCCCGCCTCCGGGCCTTTGCACACGCTGGGTTCTTCACCAGAACTCCTTGCCAGCAGCTCCCACACAATCTCCTTTTTACCCAGTTCACTCCCACTTGGTGTTCAGGTCTCAGCTTAACTGTTACTTCCTTCAGGAATCCCTCTTGATTTCCTGGACTAGGTAAAGTTATTCCATTCTGCTCCTTTTTATCTTTCCCCCAACCCATTCTTATGCTTAGCCCGCCTCTTCGGTGCCCCGTCCCTCCTGTGATGACCCATTCGGCATCTGTCCTCCCTGCTCCATCTGAGGGGCCTTGCCTCTGCCTCGTTTGCTTCTGTGTCCCTCTGGCTCACCTGGTGGCGCTCAGGAGATGCTGCCTGAATCGCGTGAGTGGCTGAACGAGTGCTGACGGAATGCAGTCAAACAAATTTGGGCCATGAAAAATGAATTTTGGGCCATGAAAAATTGTCTTCCGTGATCATGGAAAAAAATGCTCCTCCCCAGGTCATCCTTCGTATGATGAGGTGGCAAGGCCGGGGCAGGAAGAAAAGGTCCTGATGACGGGAGTGGGCGTGGATCCTTGAGGCCAGGGTCCAGGTGGGCTCCTCTGTCTTAGGCTGATGTCCGCTGAGCTGAATGTAAACGTGATGACGGGCAGCGACGGCGGAGGCGGTGACGGGCGTGAACGGCCACAGGCTTTGGCAGCGATGGTGCTGGTGTTGGCAGTAAGGGTTAGACTGGTGCTGATGCTGGTTACTTTTCTAGGCCGTGAAAAACAATGGCAGTTTTGCTGTGATCTGGGTGTGATGGTATAAAGCATGTTTAAGAAGATAGACTTTGGAGTCAGACAAGCCTGGTTTCCTCCCCTGTTTCTATTACTTCAGAGATTCAAGAAACTCTTCAGAGTTTCAGTTTCCTCATCTGTAAAATGGGTACACACCTAAACAGCATATTTAAAAGCAGAGATTTCACCTTGCTAACAAATGTCCATAGAGTCAAAGCCATGGTTTTACTAGTAGTTACGTAAGGACGTGAGAGCTGGACCGCAAGGAAGGCAGAGTGCTGAAGAATTGATGCTTATGAATTATGGTGTTGGAGCAGACTCTTGAGAGTCCCTTGACAGCAAGGAGATCAAACCAGTCCATCCTAAAGGAAATCAACCTTGAATATTCATTGGAAAGACAGATGCTGAAGCTTCAGCTTCAACACTTTGGGCACCTGATGTGAAAAGCCGACTCATTAGAAAAGACCCTGATGCTGGGAAAGATTGAGGGCAGGAGGAGAAGGGGTGAGAGAGGACGAGACATTTGGATGGCAGCACCGACTCAATGGACATGAGTCTGAGCAAACTCTGGGAGATAATGAAGGACAGGGAGGCCTGGCGTGTCGCAGTCCGTGAGGTCGTGAAGAGCTGGACACGACTTAGCAACGACAGCAACAACAGAAGGGGCACAACAAGAGTGTCTACCCCGCGGGTGCAGGGCCGGGACTAGGGCTGTCACGCTGATTAAATGAGGGCATGCAGGGGAAGCTCCTGGCACAGAGCTTGGCCCACCTGGGGTTTCGGGTAAACACGCATGGAGGGCAGTCATGGAGACAACAGCCTCGTGGTGAAGGCCTCTGGGCTGTTGCCACTGCTGAAGATGACCACGGTAACATTTATAACAAAGGTGATGAAGATGGTAACGTTGGTGCCTTTCCAGCCACAGGGGCAGTTGATGGTGGTGAAGTGCTGGTGATGATGGTGATGGAGGGGACTGCAATTTTTTAATTCAGCCTGTTGGTGAAAGGAACAGTGATGTACTTGGTGCCAGCACGCTTTGGGAAAAAATAAACAGAACCCTTGATTTTCATGTGAAGTCATCTCAGCCGTGTCCGACTCTGTGACCCCATGGACTGTAGCCCCGCCAGGTTCCTCTGTCCATAAAAACCTCCAGGCCAGAATGCTGGGGTGGGGAGCCATGCCCTCCGCCAGGGGATCTTCCTGATCCAGGGATCTAACCTGTGTCTCTAAGTCTCCTGCACTGGCAGCTGGGTTCTTTAGCACTTGTACTACCTGGGAAGACCTGCTTTCAGGTGTCGTCAATAAAGTAGCGCACACACACACTCACACACACACTCACACACACACTCACTCACACACACATTCACACTCACACACATTCACACACACTCACACACACACACACTCTCACACACACATTCACACTCACACACACTCACACTCACACACACTCACACACACATTCACACTCACACACACTCACACACACTCACACACACTCACACTCACACACACTCACACACACTCACACACTCACACACACTCACTCACACACACATTCACACTCACACACATTCACACTCACACACACACACTCACACACACACACTCACACACACACAAACATTCACACACACCCACACACACTTACACACTCACACACATTCACACACACATTCACACACACACTCACACCCTCACACACACACACACACACTACACACACGCACATGCCCACACACACTCCTGCACACACACCCGCACACACACACACTCCCACACACTCACACACACTCACTCACACCCACACACACACTCACACACACATCCCCCCACACTCACACACTCACACACACTTATACACTTACACACACACACACTCACACCCCCACACACACACTCACACTCACACACACCCACACATACACTCACACACACACATCCCCCCACACTCACACACACTTATACACTTACACACACACTCACACTCACACACTCACACACACCCCACACACACACTCACACTCACACACACATTCACACACACACAAACACATACACTTACACACACACACACACATTCACACACACATACCTCCCCACACACACACCTACACACACACTCACACACACAAACTCACACACACACACACACTCACACACACATTCACACACACACAAACACATACACTTACACACACACACTCACACACATTCACACACACACACACACATTCACACACACTCACACACTCACACACATACACTCACACACACAGACACACACAGAGTCACACGGCATAAAACAAGGCGGCAGGTGACCAGGTGTCGGGTGCATATTTCGCATCAGAGGAGAGGCAGGGGATGGACGGTCAGCAAAGGCACCAGGGAAAGTGGTTCTGGGCGGGAAAGTTGTGCTCAGGGCTCAGGGAATGGGCAGAGGCAGGAAGGATGAGGGACCAGAAGGGGAGAGAGAAGGCTGGAGAGACAGACGCCGAGGCCAGCGGAGGAAGGGAGACAGTGCCTGGTGTCCCGTGACGTGTCCGGTGCCGCGTGAGAACCCCAGGCTCCAGCTGGAGCCCTGGTTCCAGTCCTAGCTCTGCCATGATCCTGTGTGGCCTTGGGCCAGCTCTTACCCTTGCAATCGTCCCCAGGTTCCCCACGACTCCAAAGAGGTTTAGCTCCCGTTTTAGAGATGGACACAGTGGGTATGCTTGGACTCAATTTAGAAGGTCGGTGCCCTCGAGGTATCCAGCTCACACGTGTCACGGCAGGGTTGAGTCGGTTTGCGAGGACTCATACCAGGGTGTCTGAGGATCCTTCCTTCCCTTCCTGTTTGCGTGTTTAAGGTGTATCTGCTGTGTGTCTTGAGCTGCCAGCCTCCCTCCCCGCTCTGCCTGCACCTCTAGGGGCTGAGCTTTCTGCAGAGAGGGCAGTGCCTCGCCTAATGTCACACAGCCCGGGCAGGCAGAGCAGTGGCTTAAGGGGCACAGGTGAGAGCCGTGGTGTGAACCTCACCTTGCCCAGGGCTCTTCCCAAACTTGACCACAAGGATGTGGGGAGCGGGTGAAGACTAGGACAACAGGGGCGAGGGGAACTAACCCCTATCGAGCAGGCACTTTAGCGTAATTAAGCCTGTGGACTTCAGAGCTAGGAAGGCCTGGGTTTGAACCCCAGCTTTGAATCTTATGGTCTAGCTGTGTGACCTCAGGTAATCCACTCAGCTTCTCTGTGCCTCAGTTGCCTTGTCTGTAAAATGGAGGTGATAATGCTGGGACCTACGGACGTCAGAGAATTCTTGCGAGGATTAGACAAGTTTGTACATAGCCCCTAAGAAGTGGCTGCCGGGTGGCGGTGACGGGGCTACGTGCCCCTCTGGAACCGTCCTCTGCTCTGCTGTGCTCGGTCGCTCAGTCCTGCCCGACTCCACGACCCCACGGACTGCGGCCCGCCAGGCTCCCCTGTCCACGGGATTCTGCAGGCAAGAGTGCTGGAGTGGGTAGCCATGCCCTCCTCCAGGGGATCTTCCCGACCCAGGGATCAAACCCAGGTCTCCGGCATTGCAGGCAGATTCTTTACCAGCTGAGCCACCAGGGAAGCCCCGTCTCTGCGGGTGAGAAAACTGAGGTCTAGAGAAGGCAGGCGGGAGATGCGTAGGTGGGACTCATGCCCAGGCCTGGCTGGCTCCATGCCCTCTGTGGTCCCTGGGCAAAAGGATGTGCAGGGCTGGGCCTGGAGAGCCGGTGGCGAGTGGGGGGTCTGGAGAGGGGAGCGGGAAGTGGTGAGCCTGACATAAGGCCCTCAGGAATGTGATCTGCTTCCTCCAGGGCCCCTGGGAGCCTGGTAATCCCGGGGCATGGGGTTCGGGCAGACAGCTGTGCTGGGTAGGGTGGGGGCGGGGCGGAGGAGGCTCCAGGACCCCCGGCCCCCTTCTCTGCTTTTCCCGAAGGGGTAGGAGCTGGGGGCCGGGAGAGGGGAGAGGAAGCCGGGTTGGGGTCAGGGTGGAGGTGGTGGGAGAGCTGGCCAGGTCCGAGCGGGGCTGTGGCAGGCCCACGCCGGCAGCCCGGCCTCAGGTGTGGCCAGCTGGCCCTTCTGGGGAGGCTGGGAGACCCAGCTTCTGAGCGGGATGGAGGAGCAGGGGAACAGGCTTCTAGCAGGGTCACAGCTGAAGGGGCCGTTGGGTGTCCTCTAGCCCAGTCCCTTCACTTTACGGAAGGAGAAACCCAGGCCTAGAAAGGGGCAGCGACCGGCTCAAGGTCACACAGGAGGCGGTGAACCCGAGCCGTAGCAGGCGCGAGGAGTCCCGGCTGCAAAGCTGAGGCCTTCTCTGCTGCCCCAGTGACGCCCCTCACCTCTTCCGTCCTGCCTCCGGGCAGTTGACCTGGACGGTGGGTGCAGGGTCCTTGGATTCATCTTAGCTACACCGAGGGTGCCTCCTGCAGGGTCACGTGTCCACCGCAATTGACCTGCGTCTGGAAGGCGGGCGCGTGTGGGCCAGGGGTCTCGGGGTGGGGGTTTTCGGCGGGAGGTGCAGTGAGCTGGGGCCGGGGGCAGGGAAGCGCGGTCATGGCGGCACTGAGAATACTTTGCTGCTTTTTGGTCTTGTGCACAGTTTCTCGTTCTTCTAGTTTCTATTTTATGGTATTTTATCCTTGACCAGATCTCGCATGACCCTCACCACCCTCCCTGCGGGTAGCTGTTCTCACTCCCATTTCACAGATGTGGACACTGAGCCTCAGAGCGGAAGTGCTGGACTTAGTCACGCCGTGACTGGCAACAGCATCAAACCTCTCGAGACACTTGTTGAACCCCGGCTCCAGCCCGTGAACGGGCCCACAGACCCCGGGCTCCGCCCCTGGCGGCGGAGGAAGCCTATTTGTTCCCCCCTCCCCTGCCCCCGACACCCCTTCCCGGGGCCAGACCCCTCTCGTTGGCGCCGTGCTGGGGCCGGCCCCCACGTCCTCCCCCGATAACACCTGTGGCCCCCTTGCTGGCCTTTGCCTCTGCTCTCCCTCCGCGGCCAGGGGCAGCTTTCCGGAGCAGGAATCCGATCCATCGCCCGCCCGGCTCCCCGCAGCCTTCATCCTCTCACGGGAAACTCCGTTCCTGAGCACCCCCCCCCCGCCCCGGGTGGGCCTGCCTCCAGCTGCTCTCAACTCATCCCCCGAGCTGTCCCCTCACTCTCGACCGCCTCTCTTGCTTCACACACAGGGTCCTTTTTCCTCTGTGTTGAACCCGCGAGGTTATTCCCGCCGCAGGGCCTTTGCACGGAGACGCTTAGCCTACATCCACGCCTGGCTGTCTCCTGGTCAGTTCAGCCAGCCGTGGCTCCCCACCCTGGCTAAGGCTGCTCTTCGATCGCCTCACTGGGCTCGTCTTTCTACATAGCACTTTCTAGCATCTGAAGCCACCTGGCTTATTTCTCTGAGTTTATGGTCTGTCTCCTTGATGTAAAATGTAAATATTCTGAGGGCAGGGACTTCGTGTTGTCTGCTTACTGTAACCCTAACTCCTAGAACAAAGCCAGCATGCAGCAGGTGCTCGACAAGTTATTGACAAGGTGGTAAAGACCCTGCCTGCCAGTGCCGGAGGCAGAAGAGGCATGGGTTCGATCCCTGGGTCAGGAAGATCCCCCGGAGGAGGGTGTGGCAGCCCACTCCAGTGTTCTCGCCTGGAGAATCCCATGGACGGAGGAGCCTGGCGGGCTGCCGCCTACGGGGTCGCAAAGAGTCGGACACAACTGAAACGACTTAGCACGCGCATGCGAGCAAGTTGTTGGGAGCCAGAATGTAGAGTGTTTCCTCTCTGTCAGCCTGCCTGACTCTCTGACACTGACTCCCAGACTAGGGCCCCTTGCCCACATTCCCTGGTGCTGTCAGACAGCAAAGGACACTTCCGGCCCAAACCCTGGGGCCGTGGGGGTCATGCTTCTTTATGAATATTCAAATTATGGACTCCTTGCTCTGCATCAGGTGGCCTGCTAGGCCCACAAGCAAAAAAGGCAACAAAAAGAAGACCCTGCCTTCAGGGTGCTTAAAACAATGGGTAAGGTAAGAGAGGCGGACAGAGGTTAACAAGCTGGGCAGTTTTTAGTGAGCACCTAGTATGTGGTGGATATGTTGCAAATTTTGTTACACTGAATCTTCATGGAATGAGGAGCTATTCAAGGGAGGATGGGATGAATCCTCACAAAATCCCAGCACAGTCGGGACTCGCTTTCGGGTGACAGCTGGGGAGGGGTAGGCGTGCTGAGGGTGAAGGGACGCAGCAGGTGAGTGGCAGAGCTGGGCTCAAACTGAAGTCTGTCTGCTCCGAAATCTGTGTCTGTGAGAGAGTGGGAGGTCAAGTGAGATCGGAATGGGAAGGATGCCCCTGAGCGGAGTCTAGGAGGGGAAAACTGTGGTTTTTCCGGAAGTCATGTACGGATGTGAGAGTCGGACTGTAAAGAAAGCTGAGCGCCAAAAAATGGATGCTTTCCAACTTTGGTGTTAGAGAAGACTCTTGAGAGTCCCTTGGACTGCAAAGAGATCCAACCAGTCAATCCTAAAGGAAATCGGTCCTGAGTATTCATTGCAAGGACTGATGCTGAAGCTCCAAAGCTTTGGCAACCTGATGCAAAGAGCTGACTCATTTGAAAAGACCCTGGTGCCGGGAAAGATTGAAGGCGGGAGAAGGGGGCGACAGAGGATGAGATGGTTGAATGGCATCACCGACTCAACGGACATGAGTCTGAGCAAGCTCCAGGAGACGGTGAGGACAGGGAAGCCTGGTGTGCTGCAGCTCATGGAGTCCCAAAGAGTCAGACTCGACCTGGCTACTGAACAGCAACAGCAACTGGGAGGGAAGGTGCGGGCCTGGGGAAGCGGGCGGGGGGGCGGTGTTTCTGGGCAGGGGCCCAGTGAGCGGGGGCGGGAGGCAGGGAAGAGTGGGAGAGTCAGGGCACAGGGAGCGGCTTCCCTGTGGGCCTTAGGGGAGGAAGGAAGGCGATGAGAGGAGAAGGTGGCCTGGCCAGACCCTGGTCACTTGTCTCAGTGTCACGGGGACGCAGTGGGGTGACAAAGGACACGTGGGGTGGAAGCCGAACCCCAGACATTCCCTAGCAGATCGGTCCAGGATCAGGTGCCGGCAGTGGGGCGAGGCGGTCTTCCCTAAGCTCAGCGGCCCTCCAGGGCTTCGGGGGAATGGACAGGACAGGAGAGGCCAATGAGCAATGGTGCGCGGGGGAGAGCGTGCCAGGAAGCGGCGGCCTCAGCGCCGTGAACAAGAGCTGGTAGGAGCTGCTGGACACGAGTTCCAATTCTGCCATTCCTGCACTGCGGTCTCTGTGTGCCAGACGGCTCTGAGTCTGGAACCTTCATCAAGAGAATGACAGGAACTCCCATTACTCTGAGGACTAAAGATCTTAATGAACGTGATGAGCCCAGAACAAAGGCTGGTGCAGCCTTTAAACACTCAGTAAAGATTAGTTTATCAAGATCAGCTTTCAGTGCAGAGAAATAGAGGAAAGCAATAGAATGGGAAAGACTAGAGATCTCTTCAAGAAAATTAGAGATACCAAGGGAACATTTCATGCAAAGATGGGCACAGTAAAGGACAGAAATTGTATGGACCTAACAGAGGCAGAAGATATTATATTGAGAAAAGGTGGCAAGAATACACAGAAGAACTATACAAAAAAGATCTTCATGACCCAGATAAACATGATGGTGTGATCACTCACCTAGAGCCAGACATCCTGGAATGCGAAGTCAAGGGGGCCTTAGGAAGCATCACTATGAATAAAGCTAGTGGAGGTGATGGAATTCCAGTTGAGTTATTTCAAATCTTAAAAGATGATGCTGTGAAAGTGTTGCACTCAATATGCCAGCAAATTTGGAAAACTCAGCAGTGGCCACAGGACTGGAAAAGTTTTCATTCCAATCCCAAGGAAGGGCAATGCCAAAGAATGTTCAAACTACCGTGCAATTGCACTCATCTCACACGCTAGTAAAGTAATGCTCAAAATTCTCCAAGCCAGGCTTCAACAGTATGTGAACCATGAAGTTCAGATGTTCAAGCTGGATTTAGAAAAGGCAGAGGAACCAGAGATCAAATTGCAAACATCCACTGGATCATCGAAAAAGCAAGAGAGTTCCAGAAAAAATCTACTTCTGCTTTATAGACTACTCCAAAGCCTTTGACTGTGTGGATCACAATAAACTGTGGAAAATTCTGAAAGAGATGGGAATACCAGCCCAACTGACCTCTCTCCTGAAAAACCTGTATCCAGGTCAGGAAGCAACAGTTAGAACTGGACATGGAACAACAGACTGGTTCCAAATCATGGAAAGAGTACGTCAAGGCTGTATATTGTCACCCTGTTTATTTAACTTCTATGCAGAGTACATCATGTGAAATGCTGGGTTGGATGAAGCACAAGCTGGAATCAAGATTGCTGGGAGAAATATCAATAACCTCAGATATGCAGATGACACCACCCTTATGGCAGAAAGTGAAGAGGAACTAAAGAGCCTCTTGATGAAAGTGAAAGAGGAGAGCGAAAAAGTTGGCTTAAAGCTCAACATTCAGAAAACTAAGATCATGGCATCTGGTTCCATCACTTCATGGCAAATAGATAGGGAAACAGTGGAAACAATGACAGACTTTATTTTTGGGGGGCTTCAAAATCACTGCAGATGGTGACTGCAGCCATGAAATTAAAAGAAGTTTGCTCCTTGGAAGAAAAGTTATGACCAACCTAGATAGTATATTCAAAAGCAGAGACATTACTTTGCCAACAAAGGTCTGCCTAGTCAAAGCTATGGTTTTTCCAGTGGTCATGTATGGATGTGAGAGTTGGACTATAAAGGAAGCTGAGCACCAGAGGATTGATACTTTTGAACTGTGGTGTTGGAGAAGACTCCTGACAGTCCCTTGGACTGCAAGGAGATCCAACAAGTCTGTCCTAAAGGAAATCAGTCCTGAAAATTCACTGGAAGCACTGATGCTGAAGCTGAAGCCACCTGATGTTAAGAGCTGACTCATTTGAAAAGACCCTGATGCTGGGAAAGATTGAAGGTAGGAAGAGAAGGGGACGACAGAGGATGAGATTATTGGATGGCATCACCGACTCAATGGACATGGGTTTGGGTGGACTCCGGGAGTTGGTGATGGACAGGGAGGCCTGGCGTGCTGCGGTCCATGGTGTCTCAAAGAGTCAGAAATGACTGAGCGACTGGACTGAACTGAAAGTTTCGTTTGTTAGTCCAGCCCTTCCCTGCCCCCCAGGAAGCCCTGACCTTAAGAGGCTGCCAGCAGACTGACTTGCCTGAGGAGACTGCAATGCTCCCATAAGTAGGCAAAGTGGTTGGGTGGGGTCCTGAGGAACTATGCACTCTGAGCACTTTTAAAAGAGAGGCTAGAAATACGGGTTTTAATAGGACCCCCCCCCCCCCCACAGCTAAGGGACAAGGACCCCTTCACCTGCCCAAGGGAAGCGCCCAGGGTCCCGAGGCTGCCGGTCTTCAGACCTTCCCTGAGCACCTGTCTGAAGAGGCCTGGGGGACCCTCTGAGATAGGGGTGGGGAGTGCGGGGCTGGGGGAGCATCAGTCTAGGGTATCTGAGGCACAGAGGGTGCTAACTGACGGGTTAAGGAGGGCGAAAAGCTTCACTGACCTGCTGAAAGTCACGGTCAGAGCACGTCATGGAGTGAGGTGACTGAAAGATGATGAGCCCTGAGAGCAGAAAGCTGAGATCTGGCCTTGGGTCTGAGCGAGACCGCTGTGTGCCCTTGGGCAAGCCCCTTGCCCTCTCTGAGTGTCTGTGACATGAGTGAAGAGGCTCTATCAACCCTTCTGGCTTTCTAGGCTTTGGTGGGGTGGACACCTGTCCCTCCTCTGAGCAATCGGTCAGGGGGAACACTCGGGGGAGAGCCCCGCCTCCTTTCCTGGATCCTGGGAACAGCAGGAGGGCTAATCTGCTGTTGACATTCCGCTGGGTCTAGGGGCTTGGGTTTCTCCCGGCCTGTGTGATCCTCCGGTCCCCGCAGCAGGCAGATGCTGGGGTGGAGCACTTGCCCCGTGTCACTCCAGGTTGGATTAGGGACCCAGGGGCTGGGGGGCTGGGGAGTGCGCAGAAGAGAGGAACTGGGGGTGGGCTGAGGGGCAGCTGCTGGATGGGGGCTCGCGTGCCTTCTTAGTGTGTTTGTGGGGGATGTGCTCAGATATGGAGGTGACAGTCACTCATACAGTCAACAGACGCTAACTGAGCACCTCCTATGTGCCAGGGTAACTACGGAACCAACAGTCTGCACTGTTTCACCGTCATTATCCTCGTTTATCAGAGGGGGGACGTGAGGCTCAGAGAGGGGGGGTGACTCACCAAGGTTGTTAGGTGAGATGGTGGGATCTGAATCCGGGCAGCCAGACTCTCAAACCTGCACATTCAAATCACTGCAGACAGTGACTGCAGCCATGGGATTAAAAGCTGCTTGCTCCTTGAAAGAAAAGCTATGACAAACCTAAGGCAACGGATTAAAAAGCAGAGACGTCACTTTACTGACAAAGGTCCGTCTAGTCAGAGCTATGGTTTTTCCAGTGGTCATGTATGGATGTGATAGTTGGACTATAAAGGAAGCTGAGTGCAGAAGAATTGATGCTTTTGAACTGTGGTGTTGGAGAAGAGTCTTGAGAGTCCCTTGGACTGCAAGGAGATCCAACCAGTCCACCCTAAAGGAAATCAACCCTATTTGAATATTCATTAGAAGGACTGATGTTGAAGTTCTAATACTTTGGGCACCTGATGTGAAGAACTGACTGATTGGAAAAGGCCCTGATGCTGGGAAAGATTGAAGGCAGGAGGAGAAGGGGACGACAGAGGATGAGATGGTTGGATGGCATTGCTGACTCAATGGACATGAGTTTGAGCAAGCTCTGGGAGATGGTGATGGACAGGGAGGCCTGGTGTGCTGCAGCTCGTGGGGCTGCAGAGAGTCAGACACGACTGAGCGGCTGAACCACAACAGTGGAGTGACGTGGCGGGCGGGACAGGAGCACGTTGGGTGCCACCGGCGGGCGTGGCCGGGGCTCTGGGGAAAGCGCGCGACGGGGTGGTCAGTGCAGCCTGAGGGGCTCCCCAGGGAACCTGGCACTGGTGTCCTGGCGAGCTTCAGTGAGGACCGGGGGGTCCTGGGGAGTCTTCAGTGGGGTCTGGCTTGTGCTTTGAACAGCTCTCTCCCAGCGTGGTTCCTTGGAGGCAGACCTGAGCGGGGCTGTTCTGAAGACCAAGCCTTGTGTTTCAGGCGCTGACCTAGGTGTCTCCACGCTGGGCTCTAGGCACCCATGGCTGCTGACATCACAGCCTGAAGAGAGGACTCACAATGGTCTGTGAAGGCTGTTTCTCTCTGAGCTGTGTCTGGAGTGTCGCTTGGGCTGCAGAGCTCACCTTTTCTCTCCCTTCTTCTCTCTTTCTTCCCCTTCTTCAGCACGCTGCTGTCGGAGACTCGGTTTCTCTGCATCACGTCTTCATGGTGGGGGTGAAATGAGATACCCTGTAGAACGCACCCTGTGCAGCCTGGCACGTCAGCCTCATGCACACATGCGTTCACTCACGCAGAGGACCGAGGACTCTTCCAGGATCCAAGAGCATCATGGGCAGCACTGCTCCCTCAGTGGTGCCGGGCCTGACATGCCTCTTCTGTGTGTGCGTGTCCTCTTTTTATTTCTGGCTGTGCCTGGTCCTTGCTATGGCTCATGGGCTTCTTGGGCTGTGGCCTGAGGGATCCAGAGAGCTCAGGCTCGGTAGCTGCGGCATGCGGGCTTAGTTGCCCTGCGGCATGTGGGGTCTTGGTTCCCCAACCAGGGATGGAACCGGCATCACCTGCATCGGAAGGTGGATTCTCAGCCACTGGACCACCGGGCAAGTGCCCAGGCCTGATGCTAAGCGCTGTATCCACTACCAGGGCTTCCCAGGTGGTGTGGTGGTCAAGAACCTGCCCGCTGAGGCAGGAAATGTAAGACTCAGGTTCAATCCCTGGGTCTGGAAGATCCCCTGGAGGAAGGTATGGCATCTCACTCCAATATTCTTGCCTGGAGAATCCCATGGACAGAGGAGCCCGGCAGGCTACAGTCCATAGGGTCACAAAGAGTCAGACAGGACGGAAGTGACTTAGCATCCATGTTCATTACCTCATTTGCTTCCCACCGCAAGTCCAGTATACTGTTTACATGCCCATTTTACAGACGGGGCATGGAAAGGCTAATTCCTAAGTGGCAGGGCTGGGGTTTGAGCCTATGCCAGCCTGGAGGCAGAGCCCAAGCCCTAGTCCATACTCCACCCTTGAACTGCTCCTCAGTCCTGCACGCGTGCCTAGGAATGGAATCTCAGAGCTGGTCTTTCAGGACCTCGAGAGGGAACGCTTCATGAGGCAGGGACTCTGGTTCTGCTCACCTCTCAGGCCTCCGCACCAGGCGCAGTAGGCATTTGAGAAATGGGGTGAATGAACAGAAGGATGAAGGGCTGCCTGGGCCAGGCCTCCTAGGAGCTCTGGAGGGGACCCTGTGGGCTGTTCTTGGGCTGGCGCTGGGCCCAGGGACCCTCTGCCTTGTGGCTTGGCCATGGAGGGTGCTCTGTTTGGCCTCTCCACTCCCCTGCCTCCTCCAGGACTCACAGGGCATGGATATGGGCCCGCAGCGGGTTCCAGAAGTCCTTGGATAGAATATCAGTGGCTGAGCCCTTGAAAATCTGATCTCACCCCAGCCCACCTCCCCAAGGTTCCCCCCAGACCATCAATCAGCAGCAAGACACGATCATATTTTATAGCCAGGCCAAGGAGGGGGGGTGGCATGAAACCCAAGCCCCCGCTCTGCCTGGGGTCCTGCCTGCTTAGGGGGATCAAGGCAGACCCAGGCCGAGCCTTAACCCTTTGTGATCCTGTTCCTGCCAGTGGTGGGCATAGCTCTCCTGCAAACCCTGCCAGACTAGATCCCTTGAGGGGTAATGGAGGGACTTGATGGAAAGGTGGGTGGGCGTACTGGGGTCTTGACTGCCCCCAGGAACTTGCAGGAATGCCTGTGGATTAGAAGATGGTTCCGGCTCAAGGTCTGTGCACTCGTGGCTGGGTGACCTCAGGCAGGGTGCCTCCCCTCTCTGGGTTTACTCGTAAGCTCGAATCTGGGAATCCCAACAGCTTCCTGCTTCCCTTGTTAGGGGTTACCCTAGTGTCTTTAACAGGAGTGAAATTCGATTCTTGGCCCTGGGTCCCACCATCTTTATAGCAAGGTCCTTCCTAGACCCATGGAATAGTTTATCCATAATGAGAGACTCTTAGCAAAGACTTAGCAAAGACTCAGACTCTTTCAAAGACTGAGCTCTTTCAACTTCCTTTATACAGACAGGGAAGCTAAGGCCCTGACAGGAGCTTCCATCATCCCAGATCATAGACGGTGCAGAGCTGGCGGACTCGGGTGGAGGTGGCCTGAAGGCACTGCTCCGACCTGGAGCCCTTGAGAATGACCTGGGAAGGAGACCACGTGGGCTCCCGGAGAACCGAGGCTGGTGGGAGAAACCCAGGGTGAAGAGTCTTGTTAGCATTACGAAGAGGCTTGGTGACACCGCCCCGGTGAGCCGGTCGTCGGGTGGAGTCTTGCTTGGGTGACCTTGGAGCCCGCTTTATCGTCCCTTGAAAGAGAGGAATGGCGTCACCTTGCCTAGTTATCTTAAAGCTTAAAACGGCGGCCACTCCCAGCTGCCCCCCATTTGTGATCACCGTGGCTGCACCGAGGGGGAGCACCTCGTCACTGAGGGGCATTCAAGCAGACTATGGCCATGAGGTGGGAGGGGAGGACTCGGTGACCCCGAAAGCCCTTTTCAGTGCTGATGGAGGGCTGGGTGGGGGCGGAGTGGCGGGGGAGGTGACTTGTCTGGTGTGCAGTTACCAGCTCCTGGGATCACAGAGGTCATTCCAGGGGGCTGCGTGGGGTTGGGGGGTGGGGGGCTCTGGAGCACTTTCCTCAGGAGGACGAGGCTCTGGGGACACGAGTGTCACACCAGCAGCTGGACGTGCTGGGTTGATGGATGGCTGTTAGAAAATCGATTTTCTGAAGCCCAGTCAGTGGGGTGGGCAGGCAGGCCTCGGGGAGCCTCGGGCCGGCACAGGGAGGGGCTCTGTGCCCAGCAGGTGGGGGCAGCGCCCCTCCCCCAGTTGCAGAGGTCCTCCCAGGGGTCACCTGCCCTGCCTCTCCCCTGGGCTGGGCCTCAGGCCACGAGACCCTCCCCTGGACCCTTCCTGGGCTCCTGGGGAGGAGAAGAAACCAAGCCCTGGTGGGAGGGTCGAGCCACCTGGACCTGGAGTCGGCTTCGCTTGTCGCGGGCCCTGCGTCCCGGGGACTGATGAGCCAGCTTGTCTTCCTACTTTTGGTCTCAGCTTGAACATCATCTCTTCAGTTTCAGTTTTAGCCACACTGCATGGTGTGCAGGGATCCCCCCGACCAGGGATTGAGCTTGTGGCCCCTGCAGTGGAAGCGCAGCGTCTTAGCCACTGGACTGCCAGGAAGTTCCGTAAACATCATCTCTTTACAGAGACGGCCCCTCCCCTCCAAACACCCTGAGGCAACCATACTTAGCGTCCTGGTCAGTTTCCCCTGGCTTTTGGCACAGTCCCAGGGGCTTTATCCATGCCCATCCCTCCCAATAGGATGTGAGCTCCATAAGGGTAGGAGCTTGGCTGAAGGAGACACATTGTGTCTCCAGGGCCTGGCACATAGTAGGTACTCAGTTAACGATGGTTGAAGGCAGGTGCTCTGGAGGCCCGAGACAGCAATGGCAGGTCTTTATCTTCGAGGAGCTAAGAGGGTGGTGTGTGTGTTCCCAAAGTACTTTGATTCTGAAGCAGTGAAGAGGCCACAGAAAGGAGGGAAGGAGGGAGGCGGCCCAGGGCGAGGGGTGAGAGGCAAGAGCTGACGGGGGCAGCCCGGGGTGGGCCTCTGCCTCTCGGCCCCCAGGGCTTTAAAGAAGTGTGGGCATTGCGATGGCCAAGTGGAAGTTCAGCCCTGGTTGCAGGGCTAGGGGTCACCGGTCCCTCCTGCTGGACCCAAGTCCCCCTCACCCCCCTTTGGTTTTGCTCAGAGCCTTTGGCATTGCTTGAGTTCCTTCTTTTGGGAGGCCACAGGATGGGCCATAGCGTCTGGCCTGAGAGTGTCGACCCCTTTCCCTCTGGGTGACCCTGAGGCAAGCCCTGCAGGGGGTTGTGAACAGAGATGCAGAGATCCAGGCATCGCATCTAGCACTTAGCGCTTAGTGACCCAGCTCTCAAGGATCAAAGGCACATTCATACCCATATCTCAGCTGGGAAAAGTGAGTCCCAGGAAGAGGTCCCACATTTACCCTGTGTTTAATTGAGTGCCCAACTGCATGGCACCTGGGTGGGGGAGAAACCCACTTCTCTTCTTTGGTTTTGACTCAGCTTTTTAGCAACTCCACTGGAACCCCGCCCCTGCCCTTGATAAGTCCAGGCTTGTAGAAAAACAGAGCTGGAAGGGGCCTCTCTTAGAGGTCTTGGGGCCCTTGGATCTATTTGGCAGAGAAGCAGGTAAAGGCCCGGAGTGCTTTGCCTGGCTAAGGGCGGACAGAGCCTGGGAGAGACAGAGCAAGCCACGATGAACGCTGGGCAGGACGTCACCTCGGGCAGCCCTGGGTGTCTCCTGGCCGTGCCCGGGGACCAGAATGCGGAAGGGAGAGGAGGGAGCACTGTGGAAGGTCTTTTCTCCTTTTTTCTCTTTTTTCTTCCCTCCCACCCCACCCCCCAAGAAAAAACCCTGGATCTCCCACGACTTGGAAAAATGGCCCGGATCCCGTGTCTGGCTCCAGAGCATTTTACGGCCCTTTCCAGCCCGGGATGTGAAGCTCCCGGTGCCATGAGCCCCCTTGCTCCACGGCCCTGGCTGGGGAGGGCCCATCCGTCTTCCCCAGCTGGCGGCCGCGTGTGGGAACGGCCCTGCTGGCGGGGCTGCCACCTGTTGCCTTCACTCTCCCTAAGCGTCTGTTCCCGTCCTCCACGGAGGCCGCCCTGGGGGAGGGCCCGGGGTGGACCTCTGTCTCCGAGCAGACTCTGAGCATCACCGACTTTGCCTGGGTGACGAGGCTGCCCTGAGAGTCGGGCTCTGTCCAGGGCCTGGGCTCTTCGGGGGCCTGTGTTCCACGTGTTCCTCCTGGGAAAGGTGGTGGGTGGGTTCTGGAGCATCCGCAGAGGGGAAGGGAGCCGCCCTGGCTCGGGAGGGGACCGGGACAATCAGTGGCAGTGAAATGTGGGCAGCAGACAGCGGGACAAAGGCAAGCCAGGCTGAAGGCCCGCAGCCCCGGCAGGCGGGGTGCGTTTGGGGAGGATTGTACAGGGGAAGGGGCTGGCAGGGATGAGGTTTCTGCCGGGCGTGGAAGATGACCTCGAACGCTGGGGACCATGCACCTGGACTCGTCCTGAGAATGATGGGAGTTACTGAAGGTTGCTAGAGCAGGAGGGAGACCAACTCAGACCTGCATTCCACCAAGAACCTCTCTGCTTCCAAGGTGGAGGCGGGTCTGGAGGTGGACAACGAGGCAGAGATGGAATGGAGTGCAGGGCAAGGGGCATGAGGCCAGAGATGCGTTTTTGACTTGCTGGCGGGAAGGTAGACAGAGCTGAGAACTGAAACGGAACTGAGAGGCCTATGTCAGTTGTCTCTGGGTTCACGCCCAGCCTGGACACCCCTGACTGTTGTCCCCTCGGCAAGCCACCTCTCCTGTTTCCCAAACTGTGTGGTGAGGGGCTTGGACAGGGAAGGGGTGGAGGACCTTGGACCAAGCCAAGCTCCTCCCCAGATGTGCTGATGGTCGGTGCTGGGAGCGAGACTCTCACCTCCCCGAGCCTCACTTCCCCTGTTGGTAAAGCCTCAAACTCACACGTGAGTTGGAAGCACCAGCTCACAGTTTGTAAGGTGCCCAGCACCGGGCCTGGCAACACACTCGGTGAAGCAGGATGGAGAATTCCGTCTGCTGTGAGCTCCTCCCAGGGTGAACTTGCTCTGTCTCTGGGACAGCTCTCATCGGGGGTTTGCTGGGGGAACAAGGCAGGAGCGTTGAAGGAAAATGGTGCCCGAGGGAGCCCTGGCTGGGGCGGGGCAAGAAGGCTGGACTCCGGAGGGGCCACTCAGGTTTCAGAGATCCCGGGACCTGCAGAGCTCCAAGGAATTTTCCCAGGCCAGGCTGCAGGCAGCTGGAAGCCATCCGTCCCAGGGAAGGAGAAGGATCAGGGGTCCTGCCAAGGTCTTTCGCTGGGAACAAAAACACAGGGGTGGGGGCAGGATTCTCCCATCCAGCCTGGAAAGATGAAACCCTTCTGCCTGGGCAGCTGCTGGTGGGGATGCCAAAAGCCCAACGGCCGGCTTCTGGGCTCCCCTGGGGCTGTGACCGGGTTAAGAGGGCTGTGTGGACCCCTGGCGGCCTGGAAGGCAGAGGAGCAGACCTAGAATCCGCCGTCTCCTGAATCGGAACCGCGTTTGGGGTAGCAGGGTAGGGGCCCACGCCCATTGCCCCTGGGGTGCTGAGGTTACTCCTGGGTAGCCAGGGTGCCTCAGGCATGGAGACGGGGAGGTGGGAGACAGTGGAGGTGGGAGACAGTGGGGGTGAGAGCCCTTCTTTAGAACTGGCCAAGGTGGGGAGCCCAAGTTCAAGGTCATCTCAGGGTCAGTGTTTACTCTGCAGGCTATTGTGAAGATTAGAGATAAAACATGGGGAAACACCAGCACACAGTATATGCTCAGTAGGTGCTAATTACGTTACCGAAGGGGATATAGACTAGTAATTAAGAGCACAGGCTGAGGCTGACTTCCAGGGTTCAGCTCTCATCCCTGCCGCTTCCCGGGCCTGCTCATCTGCTCTTTCCTGAACCTCCGAGTCCTCGAGGGCAGCACTGCAGATACTGCCGGGGCAGGGAGCCCCCCACAAGCATTAGCTCTTATTATTCTGATTGTTGCTCCCAACACCCCGTGAATGCTTTGGGCCCAGATCTACAGAATGAGAACATTTTTCTTTCTCTTGCCAACCCCAGTAAGAATAACAGCTGCTACTCACGCCTTCCCGTCTGGGTGTCAGGGGCCTGGCCTGACCGCTTACATACGTTATCTTGGGAGTCTGCCCATCACACGCAGATATGCTGGTTTACTGTTGCATTTGGACAGGTGAGAACAGAAAGATCTTAGGTCTGTAGAGACTCACCTAGGTCTCAAGGCAGGGAAGTGCCAGGGAGAAGAGATTTCAGGCCAACCTCATGGAGCGGGTTCAGGGAGGATTTCCAGGCAGAGAAAACAGGCGTGAAGACAGTGGGAAGACCACGAGTCTGGGAGTCAGGAACCAACATTCTTTCTTTGTTCTTTTTGTGCTAAGTTATGTTTTATTATTTAAGTCATCCCTGTTACTTAAAAAAACACACACACAAAAACCTTTGATGCTCAGATAATCCACGAATTCACAATGCCATAAACTACATGGGAATTTAGAGAAATTTCACAGTCACCTATTTTGTCAGCCCTTCATATGGAAGATCCACCTGAACCTTGGTGTTTTCTATAGAACAGAGATTATTTTACTTGATAATTTACATAAAATAGACAATAACCTTAACTGCAAGATTAGAATGTTGAGAAACTGTTTTGTGAATATTTAAAAAAAGGTAGAAGGGTGAGCATCCCAGGAAGTGAGCCAAAATGGCAATTGACAAAGAAAGGAGCAGAATTGAAGCAGGGCTCCCGAAGCTGCTGCTCTGGGGCAACCGAGAGGGGCAGGATGGAGAGGGAGGCGGGGTTCTGGGTGGGGGACACATGCGCGCCTATGGCTGACCCATGTGGGTGCACAGCAAAAGCCATCACGCTGTCGTAAAGCAATCACCCTCCAACTAAGATAAATTAATATAGAAAACATAGTATTCAAGAGGACAGACTCTGGAGCCAGACAGCTGGGGTTGAAGTCTCAGCTCCAACACTTGCTCGTTGTTCTTCACCTTGGGTAAATGACTTCACCTCTCTAACCTTCAGTTTCCTTCCAGCACTCTTTTCTGAACACACTTAACTTTCTCAGTCTCGTCGTTAAGAACAGGTGGAAATAGCAGGCACCAGTGGCGCTGGGACGAGCGCTGGTTGAAATCGTGCATGTGAGGACCGGCCACGAGGCATGGCACAGGGTGAGAGCTGGCGGCGGCGGCCCATTGGTAGGGAGCTGGTATTGCTGGTATTAGTGGCATTGTTGATTTTCCCATTAGTGTTGACATTGTCAGTGCACTGATGTCAGTGTGGCTGCTGTTGAGATCATTGTTGCTGCTGGCGGCGGTGGGGATGTGGTGTCGGAGGTGCTGTTGGTGGTGTGATTGATGGTACTGTGGGTAATGGTGACGCCCCTGTTGTCGATGCTGTTGGCAGGGATGGTTAACACCGATGGTGTCGGTGTTCTTGTTGTTATTGGTGGCTGTTAGAGAGGAATAGCTGTTGGTGTCTGCAATGTGGAACTGGAGTTGGTGTTGAGCTTGTCGTTCGTGGTGGTGTTAATGGTCTGACTGGTGATACTGGGGTTGGGCTAGGGGCTCTTACCGCATTTGTAAACAGCATTGCTGTTATTGGTGTTATTGAAGTTGCTGGTGTTGAGGTTGTTCTTTTCATCGTTATTGAGTGGTCATGTTCATGTTGGTGATATTGGTGCCTGCAGTATTTCTGGCAGTGTCGCTGTTGACAGTGGTGATGCTCACGTGATCACTGATGGTGCTAATGGTGCTGGTGCTAATGATATCATTAGTGATATTGGTGTTAAGGGTGGAGGTGAGAGCTTACAGTGACGGGTGTGATCTCCTAGGAAGAAGAGTAACTTTGGGGCCAAGGACCAGGCTTGATCACCCAAGAGCTTTCGTGTAGCAGAGTTTTTTAAAGTACGAAAAGGGAGAGAGAAAGCCTTTGCCACAGACATCAGAAGGGGGTTGGAGAGTGCCCCTCACTACTCTAATCAAGGCCCTACATACTTTTATCAGACCCACTCCCACAACATGCATCTTAAATTAACAAGATTCAGTTCACTTCAGTAGCTCAGTCGTGTCCGACTCTTCGTGACCCCATGAATTGCAGCACGCCAGGCCTCCCTGTCCATCACCAACTCCTGGAGTTCACTCAAATTCATGTCCATTGAGTCGGCGATATCATCCAGCCATCTCATCCTCTATCGTCCCCTTCTCCTCCTGCCCCCAATCCCTCCCAGCATCAGAGTCTTTTCCAATGAGTCAACTCTTCGCATGAGGTGGCCAAAGTGCTGGACTTTCAGCTTTAGCATCATTCCTTCCAGAGAAATCCCAGGGCTGATCTCCTTCAGAACGGACTGGTTGGATCTCCTTGCAGTCCAAGGGACTCTCAAGAGTCTCCTCCAACACCACAGTTCAAAAGCATCAATTCTTCGGTGCTCAGGCTTCTTCACAGTCCAACTCTCACATCCATACGTGACCACAGGGAAAACCATAGCCTTGACTAGATGGACCTTTGTTGGCAAAGTAATGTCTCTGCTTTTGAATATGCTGTCTAGGTTGGTCATAACTTTCCTTCCAAGGAGTAAGCATCTTTTAATTTCATGGCTGCAATCACCATCTGCAGTGATTTTGGAGCCCAAAAAAATTAAGTCTGACACTGTTTCCACTGTTTCCCCATCTATTTCCCATGGAGTGATGGGACCAGATGCCATGATCTTCGTTTTCTGAATGTTGAGCTTTAAGCCAACTTTTTCACTCTCCTCTTTCACTTTCATCAAGAGGCTTTTTAGTTCCTCTTCACTTTCTGCCATAAGGGTGGTGTCATCTGCATATCTGAGGTTATTGACATTTCTCCCAGCAATCTTGATTCCAGTTTGTGCTTCTTCCAGCCCAGCGTTTCTCATGATGTCCTCTGCATAGAGGTTAAATAAGCAGGGTGACAATATACAGCCTTGATGTACTCCTTTTCCTATTTGGAACCAGTCTGTTCCATGTCCAGTTCTTAACTGTTGCTTCCTGACCTGCATATAGGTTTCTCAAGAGGCGGGTCAGTTGGTCTGATATTCCCATCTCTTTCAGAATTTTCCACAGATTATTGTAATCCATACACTCAAAGGCTTTGGCATAGTCAATAAAGCAGAAATAGATGTTTTTCTGGAACTCTCTTGCTTTTTCCATGATTCAGCGGATGTTGGCAATTTGATCTCTGGTTCCTCTGCCTTTTCTAAAACCAGCTTGAACATCAGGAAGTTCACGGTTCGTGTATTGCTGAAGCCTGGCTTGGAGAATTTTGAGCATTACTTCACTAGCGTGTGAGATGAGTGCAATTGTGCGGTAGTTTGAACATCTTTGGCATTGCCTTTCTTTGGGATTGGAATGAAAACTGATCTTTTCCAGTCCTGTGGCCACTGCTGAGTTTTCCAAATTTGCTGATATATTGAGTGCAGCACTTTCACAGCATCATCTTCCAGGATTTGAAATAGCTCAACTGGAATTTCATCACCTCCACTAGCTTTGCTCATAGTGATGCTTTCGAAGGCCCACTTGACTTCACATTCCAGAATGTCTGGCTCTAGGTGAGTGATCACACCATTGTGATTGTCTTGATCGGGAAGATCTTTTTTGTACAGTTCTTCTGTGTATTCTTGCCACCTCTTCTTAATATCTTCTGCTTCTGTTAGGTCCATAAAATTTCTGTCCTTTATGGAGCCCATCTTTGCATGAAATGTTCCCTTGGTATCTCTAATTTTCTTGAAGAGATCTCTAGTCTTTCCCATTCTGTTGTTTCCCTCTATTTCTTTGCATTGATCGCTGAGGAAGGCTTTCTTATCTCTTCTTCCTATTCTTTGGAACTCTGCATTCAGATGCTTTTATCTTTCCTTTTCTCCTTTGCTTTTCACTTCTCTTCTTTTCACAGCTATTTGTAAGGCCTCTCCAAAAAGCCATTTTGCTTTTTTGCATTTCTTTTCCATGGGGAATGGTCTTGATCCCTGTCTCCTGTACAATGTCACGAACCTCCGTCCATAATTCATCAGGCACTCTGTGTATCAGATCTAGGCCCTTAAATCTATTTCTCACTTCCACTGTATAATCATAAGGGATTTGATTCAGGTCATACCTGAATGGTCTAGTGGTTTTCCCTACTTTCTTCAATTTAAGTCTGAATCTGGCAATAAGGAGTTCATGATCTGAGCTACAGGCAGCTCCCGGTCTTGTTTTTGCTGACTGTATAGAGCTTCTCCATCTTTGGCTGCAAAGAATATAATAAATCTGATTTCAGTGTTGCCCATCTGGTGATGTCCATGTGTAGAGTTTTCTCTTGTGTTGTTGGAAGAGGGTGTTTGCCATGACAAGTGTGTTCTCTTGGCAAAACTCTATTAGTCTTTGCCCTGCTGCATTCTGGATTCCAAGGCCAAATTTGCCTGTTACTCCAGGTGTTTCTTAACTTTCTTAATTTTGCATTCCAGTCCCCTATAATGAAAAGGACATCTTTTGGGGGGGTTAGTTCTAAAAGGTCTTGTAGGTCTTCATAGAACCATTCAACTTCAGCTTCTTCAGCGTTACTGGTTGGGACATAGACTTGGATTGCTGTGATAATGAATGATTTGCCTTGGAAATGAACAGAGATCATTCTGTTGTTTTTGAGATTGCGTCCAAGTACTGCATTTCGGACTCTTTTGTTGACCATGATGGCTACTCCATTTCTTCTGAGGGATTCCTGCCCACAGTAGTAGATGTAATGGTCATCTGAGTTAAATTCACCCATTCCAGTCCATTTCAGTTCGCTGATTCCTAGAATGTCGACGTTCTCTCTTGCCATCTCCTGTTTGACCACTTCCAATTTGCCTTAATTCATGGACCTGACATTCCAGGTTCCTATGCAATATTGCTCTTTACAGCATTGGACCTTGCTTCTATTACCAGTCACATCCACAGATGGGTGTTGTTTTTACTTTGGCTCCATCCCTTCATTCTTTCTGGAGTTTTTCCTCCACTGATCTCCCGTAGCATATTGGGCACCTACCGACCTGGGGAGTTCCTCTTTCAGTATCCTATCATTTTGCCTTTTCATACTGTTCATACTGTTTATTCTCAAGGCAAGAATACTGAAGTGGTTTGCCATTCCCTTCTCCAGTGGACCACATTCTGTCAGACCTCTCCACCATGACCCGCCCATCTTGGGGCCCAGAGGAGCAACCGCACGTCCAAGGAGCAGTGGCTGCGCGGGCGCAGGAGGGCCGAGAGGAGCCACTTCACGTTCAAGGTCAGGAGGGGCGGTGGTGAGGAGATACCCCTCGTCCAAGGTAAGGAGCAGCGGCTGCGCTTTGCTGGAGCAGCCGTGAAGAGATCCCCCACGTCCAAGGTAAGAGAAGCCCAAGTAAGATGGTAAGTGTTGCGAGAGGGCATCAGAGGGCAGACACACTGAAACCATACTCACAGAAAACTAGTCAATTAACAAGATTAGAAGTAGCAATAGTAAGGTCTTACCAGACCCACCCCCACAACATACCTCTTAAGATAACAAGATTAGTCAGAGGTTCCTGTTGAGAAGGAGAAGCAAGCAATTAACCTTCAAGCGAGGTTCATTGTTGTTATATAATCATTAGTACAGAGCTTACGGAAAAACATATCCTTGGGTCACAGACTGAACTGAACTGAGCCATTAGCTCTGGGCTTAAAGAAAGTTAGTCTTAAAGATTGTTGTCATAACAGCTCAGATTTTAAGAAGTATGACTTATGTGACTAGGACAAAGCAAGGTAGGAAAAAACGTTTGTCCTTTTCTCCTTCTTGAGAGCCCCAGACCCCTTTCTCTCCTCCAGAGCCCCTTCCTCCTTGAGGGCCCTGGACTCCTTATCTAAGAATTATCTTACCTGTCTAAGAACCAGCTGTCTCAGTGGTATTGGTGTAAACACTAGCGGGTGGTATCAGTCTCAGTGAGGGTAGTCTCGGTACTAAACAGTCACTGGAGTTGGTGGTGTTGATGCTGGTGGTGCAAACATGATGATACCACAAACATGTTAATACCACTACCTGTTGGCGGTAGTGGTATTAACACTTGCTGGTGCGGTGTTGGTGACAGTGATGCTAACATTAACACTGGCGCTCTTGGTGTGCGTGTTAGTACTGACATGATTACTGATACTTTCATGATTGCTGCTGGTGTCAGTATTGGTGGTGGTGGTGCTAGAAAGATTTCTGGTGCTTTGTAGGCACGAACATTGTTCTTGGTATTGGTGTGGGTGTTTTTTAAAATGACATTTATTTATTTTTAGTTGGAGGATAATTGCTTTATAATACCGTGTTGGTTTCTGCCATACAACATGAATCAGCCACAGGTATGCATACGAACACTCCTGAACCTCCGTGCCATCTCCCACTTCATCCCAGCCTGCTAGCTTTCACAGAGCGCCGGGTCTGAGCTCCTCAGGGCATGTGGCGGGTCCCCACCGGCTCTGTTCACACGTGGTAAACATGTAATGCTGACATATGGTGGTCATGCGGATGCCTCACCGCGGCACTCTCGTTCGTCCCACCCGGGCCGTTCCCGCTGTGCCCACAAGCCCCTGCTCTGCGTCTGCATCCCCACGGGTGCCTGCAGGTCACCACTACCATCTTTCCAGATTCCGTACATATGTGACAATATGCACCTCCTGTTTTCCTCTTCCTGGCGTACTGCACGTGGTATGATAGACGCTAGACTCATCCACCTCATTAGAGCTGCCTCAGGGGTGTTCCCTTTTATGCCTCCGTAATATTCCATTGTATACATGTACCCCAACCTCGTTACCCATTCATACGTCTATGAACATCTAGATTGCTTCCATGTCCTAGCTATTGTAAAGAGTGCTGTGCTGAACATTGGGGTATATGTGCCTATCTGGTGTGGGTGTTGAAGACGGTAGTGCTGACATGCTGACAGGTGGTGTCCATGATGAGATGGTGGTAGAGCTGACATGCTGACAGGTGGTGTTGGTGATTTGATGGTGGTAGTACTGACATGCTTGACTGGTGTTGTCCGTGATTAGATGGTGGTAGTGCTGACATGCTGACAGGTGGTGTTGGTGATTCGATGGTCGTAGTGCTGACATGCTGACTGGTGGTGTTTTTTATGAGATGGTGGTAGTGCTGACATGCTGACTGGAGGTGTTGGTGGTGATTAGATGGTGGTAGTGCTGACATGCTGACTGGAGGTATTGGTGGTGTGGTGGTAACTGTGCTCACGTGATGATGAGTGGTGTTGATGTTGGGCTAACATTGTCACTGGTGTTGGTAGTGGTGCCCTTTGGCGGATGATCTTGTCCCCTGGGACCAGCACTCACTGAGCTGGACTGAAATGATGGCACAGCTGATGGTTATTCAGCTCCTCTAGCCAGACTGTCCTTAAGATGTCTGTGCCCTGAAGACACATCTGTGAGTTTGCCTGTGCCTGTCCTTGTTTCCCTTTTGAAAACTCCAGCCAGACTGGAAGAGCTTGCCCACAGTTCAGTTGGGTTAGGAAGGGAGCTGGGCTGTCTGGCAAGGTTGGAAAGAAAAAGGGGCACAGTGTGGGGCAGGTGATACTGGGGGAGGTGGGGCCCACAAAACCTTCCCTATGAAGGCTTTTCTATTCTGCCCCTTCCCTTTAGCCCCCAGACCCTCTTTTCCTTCCCTCTCTCTATCCACCATCCTTCATTCTTGAATTCAGCTATTCAGCAAAGGCTCACTGGGGACCCTTGGGGCCAGGCCCTGGGTGGGACCCTGTCTTACCCTCATGAGCAGAACACATTGAGAACCGTGAGTCCTCTGAGAGCGCAGAGCCTGTCTAACTTGTTCGGCACAGTGCTTGCAGCTCCTGCTGGACGAGTGCATGTGTGAGCGCACAGGCGAATGCCCGCTCCTCGGGGGCTCACTGGCGGGCAGATGACCAGCAGGTAGGAATGGCACTCAGGGTTCTGGGAGCCCAAGGAGGAAGAGAGGGATTATTTTGCCTGAGGGGCTGGGGACACTTTACTAAGAGATGACAGTTGTTCTGGGTATTAAAGGACCAACAAGGTCACCAGCAGGAGGGGAGGGAGACATGCCCACAGTTGAAGGAGCAGCCTTTACTGGGGGCCACCCAGCCCCACTTCTCCAGTTCCATTTTCCAAGACTTGAAGGAGCTCTCACACCCACGGGCTGGTGAGTTGCCCCCTGGGATGGGAGGGCGGGGTCTGGTGGGAGCTTAGTCAGAGCTTTACTTGTGGGTGTTATCATGGTCTAGAGTGCCACTTGGGGATTTTTAGAAATCCTCATAGAGCCTGGAATGTCAGTGCAGGAAGGGCCCTTAGAGGGTAGTCAGCCCTGTGGTTCCCAAGCTAGCTTCCTCAGAACCCTACTGTTCCACTGAGGCACCCCTGGGAATGAGAAGAGGGCTGAGAGGCACCAGCTTCAGGCACAGCAGCACCTCTTTCTTCTGATCCACCCACTCGGGTTCTGGGTTGGAACTTCAAAATTCAGGCTGTATCCCACCTTCACTTTCCGTGGCTACTGCTTGCTCTTGAAGAAGAAAATCCTTACCTTGACCTATATAGGGTTGGCACGTCCAGCCCCTGGCAGCCTTTGGTGCTCACCAGACACCAGCTGTGTGTGTGTAAGAATGAGATGGTTGGATGGCACCACTGACTCAGTGGACATGAGTTTGATCATAATGGTGGAGGACAGAGAAGCCTGGTGTGCTGCAGTCCATGGGGTCACAGAGTCGGACATGACCCAGCAACTGCACAGCAGCAACCGCACACCCACCGGCTGCCCTGGCTGCTGCCGTCTCGCAGGGTGGCAGGCTCTGTCCCACCCGTGCTGTTCCCTCCTCTGGGACACCAGGCCAAGTCTTAATCCCCAGAGGAGCCTTCGCTGTTCCCTTGGGGTGGTCCTGCCTCCTGTCAATCATGCCTTTTTCATTGTTGGTCCCACACTCTTCACTGATGCCTGCCTTCTCTGCAGACCACCAGCTCCCAGAGCACAGGGCGGGGCCCCTTTCCGGGGTGGCTTTGCCCCTGGGGTTCAGCACATAGCAGACGCTCAGCAAGTCCTGTGAAGTCAGCCAACTTTTGGGCCACTCTTGGGGGGCAGATGGCGGGGTGACGCCCAGAGAGGGCTGCTCAGGACTGGGGGCCCCACAGTGCGTCCTCCGTAACTGTGTCCTCTCTAGGGTTCTCCCTGTATCATCCCTGGCCACGTCTCCACCCACCCCCTACTCTGCCTTAATCCTTGTGCTTTCCCTGGATGCCCCCTGGAACATCTGCAAACCAGGACGGGCATGGGAAGCTGGCAGGGGTCCCCTCTCCCCCGCAGGGGCAGGAAGTCTCTTTCCCCGCCAGTTCTGGCTGCCTGGCCCAGACCACTCTCCTCTAAGCCCCAGCCTGGGAAAGGCACTCCTGGCCCCAGCGTGGCATTCCTGGCCCAGCTTTGCCAAGGGCCTTAGCCCATGAGGGCCAGGATATGGGGCGGGAGGGTGGGGTGCTGGCCTCCAGATCCATGGGGGTGGCGAGGGCATTTACGGGAACCAACCTCCTGCCCGGCTGCCCTCCCAGCTTCAGGCCCCAAATGCAAGAAGTGGTAAGGCGGAGGGTGGAGGAAGAGGATTCGGCCGGCAGACGGCTGGCGGCCAGGGAAGATGAATAACGACACCAGCGAGGCCAGACCACTTCTGGGAAACACCCTTGAAAATTGATTCTCAGTGCGGAAAACCAAGGGATGGAGCAGGGTCTTCTGGGGTCTTTTTGAACTTGTGGGCTGTGGCTGCTCCCCTGGGTCCTCTGGGGCCTACCATTCCCAGGAAGGCTCCGTCCCGCTGGGGTCCACCCAGTTTCCAAGGTACCACGCCCGTCTGGATACACAGGGTTGCGGCCAGCTGGACAGAGACGATAACAGCAACAATCCCTGAGGTTTGCCTAGCTCTCCCTATCCCAACGTGCTGCAGGCTGCATTTGAGCAGTTCATTAAACCCAGGCTCCGCTTTTCCAACAACTGAATGCTCTCGCATAATAGGTACACAATGTCTGATCTTATTCCACTGTGGCTTTGTAACAGTGCTGTGAGTTGGTAACTGTTGCTGATTCCCATCTCGCGGATGAGAAGACTGAGGGTCCCAGGTTATTGTTGTGCCCAAGGGCTCCTAGCTGGTATGGAGCAGACCTAGGGTTCTGCCTGCAGATCCCAGTCTCCAATGGGGAAGTGGGTGGGATTCAGGCTGGAGTGCCCTGAGGTGGGTCTCATTGCGCCAGCAGCTGGAAGAGTGTCTTTGAGACAGAAATTGTAGACATGCGGTCCACAGGCTCCAGAACAAACAGGCAACCCACCAAGGAACACATTCTAGTGTTTGCTTATTTTTTCTTCTGATTATTACAGTCAGACATGCTTATTAGAGAAAATATAGAGACGTATAAATAAGAAAATAAGCCACACCTGAGGTGGAGTCAGTGGGGAGATGTCGAAAGTCAGATATTCTGGGTTCATATCTCTGTTCTGCCCTGGGATGGGCACTCAAATGCCCTGAGAATCAGTTTCCCCTTCTGTAGGATGGGGATAAAAGTTCCCTTCATGGTCATGAGATGATGATGGGAGTAAGATAATGTTTGAGCAGTGGTCAGAGGTCATCAAGCTGACCACTTATGGAAGGGTGACTCTCCCTTCCATACAACTATTATTCCATCACAAGGATCGAGCCGTGTAAACTTGGAATCCTGCTTTTTAAAAACCTTTCTAAATTGAAATATGTACCCTTCGCCCCATGGTTACAACTCCCATAGCTTCAGTGGAATGTCAAAACCCGTGAATTGATGTGTTGACATTGACCTTGAAGTTGACGTGGACTTGCCTAGTTCTCTGCCGTCTCATCACTTGGCGTAGATTCCCTAACCACCCGCACAATCAAGATACAGGACATAAGGGTCTCCCCTTCTCTGCTCCCACTTTCTTCTCACCCACAGCCCTAAGCCAACAACCACAAATCTGTTCTCCATCTCTACGATTTCCTCATTTCAAAAATGGTATATAAATGGAATCATACAGTATATAATCTTTTGAGGTCTTTTTTCTTTTTTTAACTCAGCAAAATTCTCTAGACGTTCATCCAGCAGTTGACTGTATCCAAAGTTCACTCCTTTTTCTCTCTAACTAATATCCCATACAATGGATGTCCCACTGTTCGAATAGTCACTGACTGAAGGACATTTTGGTTGTTTTGACTATTACACATGAACGTTCACGTGCAGGTTCTTGTGTGGACATCAACTTTTATATCTCTGGGGTAAATGCCCAGGATGGTGATTGCTGGGTTGTGTGGTAAGCATGAGGAGGGCCTGGCCACCCCGTCCAGGGTTCTTGCCTGGAGAATCCCATGGACAGAGGAGCCTGGCGGGCTGCAGTCCATGGGGTCGCACCGTGTCAGACACGGCTGAGCGACTATGCGGCATGCATTGTGGCAAGCACACGCTTAGCTTTTAAAGAGACTAACAAACTTATCCAGAGAGGCGGTGCCACTTTATGTCCCCAAGTGAGAGCTCCAGCTTCTCATTTTCACCAACATTTTATGGCACCGTTTTTATATTTTTAGCTGTTCTAATCATATCTCATCGTGGTCCTAATTTGCATGTCTCTAATACCTAATCCCTTGGACTCCAAGGAGATCCAACCAGTCCATCCTAGAGGAAATCAGTCCTGAATATTCACAGGAAGGACTGATGCTGAAGCTGACACTCCAATACTTTGGCCACCTGATGCAAAGAATTGACTCGTTGGAAAAAACCCTAATGTTGGGAAAGATTGAAGGCGGGAGGAGAAGGGGACGACAGAAGATGAGATGGTTGGATGGCATCACCGACTCAATGGGCATGAGTTTGAGTGAGCTCCGGGAGTTGGTGATGGACGGGGAGGCCTGGCGCGCTGCAGTCCGTGGGGTGCAGAGTCAAACATGACTGAGCGACTGAACTGAACTGAACTGAATAGCTAGTGATGCTGAGCATCTTTTCATGCGCTCCTGTGCCGTCCTGAGTCCTGATATTTTTACCGAGCGCTAACCATTAGCCCTTGCTTCCTGTGTTATTGCAAACTCTCTATAAATAGTATTCGTGATGACTGCATAGCCCCTTATCACAATTAATTTCACCATTCTCCTGCTCTCCCTATTATACGTAAGGTTTCGATGAACACTGTTGTGCATAAGTCATGGCCCACTTAACACACCACTCCCCTGGAACAGATTCCCAGAAGCAGATTTCCTGGATCAGAGAGTGTGGGCCACCTGTAAGGCTTTGCTGCGTGTCTCTGAACTGTTCTCGTGGAGGCTTCTTCATACTGCCCTCCCCCGTTTTCCCATAGCTTCATTGTTGTTGTTGTTCAACTGCTTATTTGCGTCCGACTCTGCAACTCCGTGTACTGTGGCATGCCAGGCTTTCCTGGCCATCATCTCCCACAGTTCACTCAAACTCATGTCCATCGAGTCGGTGATGCCGTCCAACCGTCTCATCCTCTGTCGTTCCCTTCTCCTCCTGCCCTCAGTCTTTCCCAGGATCAGGGTCTTTTTCCAACTAGTCGGTTCTTCAAATCAGGTGCCCAAAGTATTAGAGCTTCAACTTCATCATCAGTCCTTCCAATGAATATTCAGGCCTGATTCCCTTTAGGATGGACTGGTTGGACCTCCTTGTAGTCCAAGGGACTCTCAAGAGTCTTCTCCAACACCACAGTTCAAAAGCATCAATTCTTTGGCACTCAGCTTTCTTTATAGTCCAACTCTCACATCCATACATGACCACTGGAAAAACCATAGCTTTGACTGTACAGATCTTTGTTGGCAAAGTAATATCTCTGCTTTTTAACATGCTATCTAGGTTGGTCATAGCTTTTCTGCCAAGGAGCAAGTGTCTTTTAATTTCATGGCTGCAGTTACCATCTGCACTGATTTTGGAGCCCAAGAAAATAAAATCTGTCATTGTTTCCCCATCTATTTGCCATGAAGTGATGGGACTGGATGCCATGATCTTAGGTTTTTGAATGTGGAGGAGCTTTCATGTGGGAATGTGTAAGTGGTACAGCCACTCTGAAAAATAGTCTGGCAGTCTCTCAAAAGACTAAGCATATACTTACCATACAACCCAGCAATTACCATCCTGGGTCTTTAGCCCAGATATAAAAACTGATGTCCACACAAAACTTCTAAATGAATGTTCATGTGTAATAGCCAAAAGTTTAAAACAACAAAAATGTCCTTCAAAAGGTGAGTATTCAAACAGCAGTACATCGGTACTTCTTCGGCAACAACTACAATGTTTTAGAGCACAGGGAAGCACATAACATTCTCGAAAAGAGATTGTCTCCTGTGGCCAGGCTTTTAGAGGTTAAATCCTGGCTCTGCCATCCATTTGCTGTGTGACCTTGGGTAAGTCACCTAACTCCTCTGAGTTCCGCTTGCCTCCTTTTCCAATGAGGGTAATTAACAGATCTTCTTTTGTAGGGTTGTTGTGAGGGCCGAAGGAGACACTCAGCTGAAGAGCATAGCAGAGCACCTGGCACAGAGAAGCAGCTCAGTAAATCCGCGTGCACAGCCATCACCGTCGTCATCATCTGTCGGGCCCTTTGCTGAGCACCAGGGATGCAGAGCCGAGCGGTGTTCAGACTGCTGTCGTGGGATCAGTGAGCTACACTGTCTGATTCTACTTAGGAACCACTGACCGTATTATTTACTTATGTTATTTACTGACTTGCGATTGAAACCCAAATAGTCTGCGGAGAGTCAATTTCCTAAGCTTACAAACCTGCTGAAGTCCAACACTAGATGTGCTCAAGATAAGGGTCAAGAGCAATGTGATCAGGTTGTGTGGACGGTGAAACAAAGTGCTCTGGGAACCCAGGGGTGGGAGCGCCTCTCTTTGTCTGGATCTGGGGAGCAGGGGGAAAGCTGAGGGGAGCCGGGGAAAGCCCTGAAGACAAACTAAGGAGGGGGCTGTGGGGGCGTCCCCGGGTGGGAGCAGGCAGGGAGGAGGTGGGCGTCCCCAGCGGAAGGAGGTGGGTTGGTGGCGAGAGATGAGACGGCAGAGGAGACAGATTCTTGAGTTTGGCTGCAGGGTGGAGGCTGGGTGAGAGAGAGGGCGGAAGAGGCGGGGGGCGGGGGGGCGTGGGGATGGACATCCCTGTATGTCCAAACCAGGTGTGAATCGCAGCCGGATGCAATCTCGGGATTCCTCAGCTGGAGGAGCCCCTAAGGTGCGCGTTTCTCTCACTCTGCAATCATGCAGGTGAGGACCTGAGAAGGCAAGCGGCCAGCCCCAGGCTGCACAGCACGGTGGTGGCAGAGGCAGTTAGAGCAAGGAAGCGGCGGGATGAGTGAATGGTCCCGTGACAGAGGGCCAGGCGACATCCCAGGCGGTGGTGCCCCTCACCCCTGGCTGCTGCACCCCTTCCCACACCGTGCCCAGCCTTTCTGCCAGAGCTGTGACAGTCACGTCACTGAGACCTCCCAGGCTTCCTCCCCCAGTGGCCTCTCTGGAGACCACCTTCTTGGCCATCAGCCAGACTTCACAGCTAAAATCTGAGCAACTAATGGGAGTGGATGGCTGAAAGGTTTCTCTGCTAATTGGGGCCTAATCAGAGGCTGCCGCAGCCGCAGCTGGGCCGTGGGAAGCCCAAGTGGTGAAGCCTGTGGTGCCAGCCCCCTGGTACCCCTCCTGCCACATCCACAGAAGAAGAGGCTCAAGTCTCAGGCGGCGAGGTCTTCATGGACCCCTTTCATTCACTCCACAAAGGCTTATTGAGGCAACTATATGCCAGGTGCTGAGATATGATGGCCACCAGGAGGGACAGTGGCAGGCAGCCACGCCCTGCCTTCCCAGAGCTGGCAGTCCAAAAGCAGAATCATAGGGGAAGTGCGTAGACAAGACTGTGTCACCTGGTGACACGTGTGCTTGGAAAATGAAGCAGGGAAGTGGGTGGGGCTGAGCTTGAGACGCTGTGATCAGAGAAGACGACGTTTGGGCAGGGACTTGAAGGATGAGGAGGAGGGAACCAAGCAGAGATCTGGGGGAAGAGCGCTCCAGGCAGGGGGAACAGCACTCTCAAAGGCAGACTTGGCACCGGGAGTCAGAAATCCATGACTTGCTGGGTGGCCTTGGGCCAGGCCGTGGCTCTCCTAATAGGACTGGGCTTGCTCATCCTTCCTAGCCTTCGCCACTGTGTAAATAGAAACTGTGGGGGCCACAGGGAGTGGGAGGGAGGTAGAAGAGAAGCTAGGATTTCATCTGGGAGCTTGGCAGCTCTGGCAGAGGTGTGGAAAGTCCAGCGGAAGCCTGCAGGGCTGTGGCTGCCGGCAAGCTGGAGACCCCGTTTCACACGCTCTAACTAATTGAATTAACTCTTAGCACTTTTGCAGCCAATGCCCCCAGCTCTAGCTTTCATAGATCTGGCCAACTCTGGCAGTAATTTAGGAAAGGGTGTTTCATTTCTCCAGGATGGCTGGAGAAGGTCACCCAGCAGGTGGGGGCCCCTGAGGAGGTAGACCAGATGTCTCCAGGAATGGCCACCCCTTCAATGGGAAATTGGAACAGTTAAGAATGGGCAAAGAGTTGACACACTGGAAAAGACTCTGATGCTGGGAGGGACTGGGGGCAGGAGAAGAAGTGGACGGCAGAGGGTGAGATGGCTGGATAGCATCACTGACTCGATGGACGTGAGTCTGAGTGAACTCCGGGAGTTGGTGATGGACAGGGAGGCCTGGCGTGCGGCGATTCATGGGGTCGCAAAGAGTCGGACATGACTGAGTGACTGAACCGAACCAAACTGAACTGAACTGAACTGAAGGATGGGCAGGTGCAAAGCTGGGGTGAGAACCAACGCTCTCCTCACCCCAGGAACTCCCAGAACGATGGGGACAAACAGCCCCTGTTTTGAGGCACTCCCTGTCTGATGGGAGAGACCTGCCCTGAGAAAGGTATCCGATGGTGGAGACAGAGCCCTGAGACTGGAAGAGGTCTTGGTCTAATTTAAAAAGACAAGCAAACCAGCAAACGGAAAAGACGCAGGCTGAGAAACTTAGGAAAGAAGTCAGGCCTGGTTGCTGAGGATCCCAACGGAGCCCTGCAGGTGGCTTTGTTTCACATGAACTTTGCGGCAGGCATAGGGACGCCTGGTCCTCGGGGCCAGTTGCTCAGGGACCTGGGATGTGGCTGGAGGTGAGAGGTGGTGGGACATGAGAGACGAAGAGAGTGGGCTTCAGGGCCAGACCGCCTGGCTTTGTACCTAGTGCCAGCAGCTGCCAAGGGTATGGCCCTGAACATGTTATCTGGCCTCTTGAGTCTCAGCTTCTTTCATCTGTAAAAGAGCAGGTGGTGGGGCTTCCAATAATTTACATCGGTAGGGACTTCCCTAACGGTCCAATGGCTGAGATTCTGCCCCCCCACCCCCCACGCAGGGGCCGGGGCCTGATCCCTGGTCAGGGAACTAGATCCCATACGCTGCAACGAAGAGCTCACATGCCATAACTAGAAGTTCCCGTGGGCGGCAGCTAAGACCTGGCACAGCCGAATAAACACACGTTTAACAAGCCTCACACCTGCAAAGCACACCTCATCGGAAGGACTGACGCTGGAGCTGAAACTCCAGGACTTCGGCCACCTGATGCGAAGAACTGACTCATTGGAAAAGACCCTGATGCTGGGAGGGATTGCGGGCGGGAGGAGAAGGGGACGACAGAGGATGAGATGGTTGGATGGCATCACCGACTCGATGGACATGAGTTTGAGCAAACTGCGGGAGTTGGTGATGGACGGGGAGGCCTGGAGTGCTGCAGTCCATGAGGTCGCAAAGAGTCGGACAAGACTGAACTAAATACCTGTAAAGTGCTTTGATCAGGCATGTAGCAGTAAATAGGTCTTATTTTGTACTCTCCCCACTTTGCAGCTGGTCAGACAGGCTCGGGGAGGGGCAGAGATTTTTCCAAAGCTCCTCAGTTAGCTGTGGCTGCCCAGGACTTGAACCCAGACCACGTGATTCCGCGTCAGGTCTTCTTTCCAAGCTGCTCCCCCAGCACGGCTGTGTTCGCAAGTTCCCAGGATCTTCACAACGGCCCTGTGACGTGGTCCAGGGATACACGGTACCCCGCTCTGCAGCTGAGGGAAATGAGGCGCAGAGGACTTTGCCAACCTAAAGACAGGAGCCAGCCACATTTTATTCACTGGAGCAACCCCCCTGCCCCCCTGGCCTTGGCCTGCTGTGCACGATCAGGTGACACTTGTTGGGGGCAGAGATTGGAGCTTGATATCCCCCTGGGTGGAGCTGAGACTCCAACCCAGATCCTTCACCTCCCAGGCCCCATCTGTCTCTCTCAGCCCCACTGCCCATCCCAGATGCAGACATTTGGATCAGTCCTGCCCAAGGCCCCCCATCTAGTCTATGAGTCTTGCAGCCTGTCTACCTGAACTGGGGGGGGTTTCCGTGAAGACAGCGGTGTTGGGGGTCCTCTGGGCCCAGACGCTGAGACCTCATGTCCAGGGCCTTAGGAAACCTCACACCTGGCTGGGGAAGATGACAAACACAGCGGAACAGTGTCTCTGACATCCCGTGAATTAAGCTGAGCGTCCTGGGCCTCGGGCAGTACAAGCAGTGGCAGCGGGGGGATCTGTCTCCAGCCCTGATTAAATCAGAGCGCTCTGCCAGCCGGTGCCTGTTAGCACAGCCAGGAAGGGCAGCGAGAGCAGAGAGGATGTGACTGACACGTGAGGGGAGAGTACACAGAGACTGGCGGTGCAGGGCTGGGCAGGAGCAGGGAGGACTTTGGGCCTGGGCTCTGCGGCTGGGTGACAGGGTTGCCCACCATGCATCCCCCCCGGGGGAGGTGAGCTGCCCCTGGGTCTCCCAGGTGAGGATGCGCTAAGCAGGTCCACCTGGGCTCTGCAGACCCCAGGGGTATTCCTTATGTGTGGGCAGAGGGGGCCTCTTGCACTGGGTGTTGTCAGCTGAGTAGGAGTTTTCTTGGCTCCTTCCCACCACCATCATCCCCCGTCTCTGGTCTCCCCATCCCCCGTGCCTGGTTGATTCACGCCTCTGTGCCTCTGCACACACTCCTGTCTGTGCCACCCGGCAAACTCCTGCACATGGTGGAAACAAGCAAGTCCAACCAAGGAGAAAAACCAAGGCTATTTATTCTTAGCTTGTGGTAGCAAGGAAGCAGCCACTGTCACCTGTGTTTTGGTGGAGACTCAAAGGCAGGCAAAGAAGTGGGGGAGCTTTATAATGAGGAGGAAGGGGGAGGCTTTGGGATGTCCAGACTGAAGGCTGTTGGCACAGGGAGTGTGCAGATGAGCTGATCAGAAGCAGGGCATCCTGCGCCAGGGTCAGTGGCGCATATTTGGCTTCCTCTGGTTGCTCCTAGGGGCCTCCCAGGTGGCGCTAGTGATGAAGAACCTGTCTGCCAATGCAGGAGACGGAATAGACTCAGGTTCGATCCCTGAGTCGGGACGATCCCCTGGGGGAGGGCATGGCAACCCACTCCAGTATTCTTGCCTGGAGAATCCCATGGACAGAGGAGCCTGGCGGGCTGCAGTCCCGAGGGTCACACTGAGTCTGACACAGCTGAAGAGAAGTAACACGCGCGGTTGTTCCTAGGTTGGCAGTGAGGGCAAGTGTGAGGGAAGCAGCCAGTTGTTACAGTCCTGGCCGTACGGGGCTGACTGCTTTAAAGTTCCTGCTCAGTGTTGTCGGTTGCCGCATGGCAGGCTGGCTTGCTGCAAGGCTGACTGCAGCAGGCTGACTTCCTGGGCTGTTTGTTATGCATACAGAGTTGGTTTGGGGGCAGGCAGGCCCACAGCAGGTGTTGCTATGGGTCAACGTGCTATTTTTATGTTTGGTCTGGCATTTGTGCAGTCTCTCAACATCCTTCAAGAACAAGATCAAGGGCCACCTCCTCCAGGAAGCCTTCTGTAGACTCCACCAAGATCAGTGCGGGTGTCCTTCCGCCATGCTCCCAGACTCTTCCACTCCATGGAGGTGTCTAGGCTCTTCATTCAGACAATTAAGGGTTTGAATCCCGCTTTCCTCAGTCGGTAGCAGCGTCTGTCCAGAGCAAAGTGACTTACTGTCTCAGCTTCCTCATCTGTGAGATGGAGGGTAATGACGAGGAGTGGGGATGATAAGCACACGGTGTTGAGGGCACGGCTGTTAGTGGGAGTAGTAAATAGTAATATGAAAGCGGCTCCCTCTGGGGGAGGGGGAGGGCTGACTGCAAGCCTCAGGGTGGATGGGATCGCTTGTTTACAAATCTCTCTTCCCCTTAGACTGGCATTTCCAGGTACCCTCTTCCCTTCAACCACCCAGCCAGCTCCCAGTGTGGCCAGGCTCTGCACAGGCAACTTGACCTGTTAGCCTCATCTTTACTGAACTGTGAGCTTCTTGAGGGCAAATTGATTTTTATTCATCTCTGTTCTTAACGCCTGGTTCAGGGTCTAGCCAGGAATGGGGGCCAGAGGAGGTCTGATGAATGGGCGATGACGTGAGAGAGTGAACGAATGCCTGTGGTGATCTCTGAACCCCCCGCCACCCTCCTCCTACCACCCCCCACCCAGCCTCAGCAAGCTCTCCTCTTCCTTGGTTTTGACAGGTGGTGTGTGCGGGGAGGTGGCTGGGACTCACACACCCGGGGGCGGCTTATGCTGGGGGAGGGGTCGAGGAAATGGGAGGAGGATGGGGAGGGGGTGGGGGCTTCATCCCCGGGCAGGCTTCGGATAGCTGGAGCTCTGCGGTGATCGCACCCTCCAGAGGGAATGAGTGCCTCTTGACTGAGGGTGTGTAACCAGCATCAGAGGCACTATGAGCAGAGTCCTTGTCTCATTCATTCCCTTATGTGTACACACATTTGTTCATTTACTGAGCACCTCTGTATACCAAGTACTGGGATGGGCTCCCAGGACAGAAGGGTATCACCTGGATGGATGACAGCAGATTAGTGAGTCCCAGAGTGCAGGGGATGTCCAGTGGGAGCCCCACACACCCTTCCTTGGCCAGAAGTGTCCACGGCCTCTCGCCGACCCTATGCCACCAGACATTTCTGATGGAGCCCACCACTGCTTCCCTCTCAAAAACCACAAAAAAAGGAGAAAGCCATTCTTGGAAAAATATACCCCTAACTACAAAGAAGAATGACTTCTCTGTGGCTCAGATGGTAAAGAATCTGCCTGCCTTGCAGGAGACCCAAGCTCAATCCCTGACCCTCCGGAGCAGGGGATGGCAACCCACTGCAGGATTCTTGTCTGGAGAATCCCACGGCCAGAGGAGCCCGGCGGGCTAGAGTCCATGGGGCTGCAAAGAGTCGGACATGACTGAGCGACTACAAAGAAAGCCAGTTGTCACCGAAACGTCAGAATGTTTGGAAAAGTAGATGCCATCTCAAGGTGCCAAGGGGCTGGCTGGCTGAGCCTGGCAATAAGTAGCCAAATTGTGACTTTAAAGTTTGAAAAAACACCTTTTTATTGATACAGGACCTACACCCAGAAAAACGTGCAGCTGGAAGGATTTTCTTCAGGTGAGTGCGCCTATGTAGCCAGCACTCAGATCCAGGAACAGAATGTTGCCCAGGAGCCCCCTCACGCCCCTGCCAGTCAGCCCTCCCGTTTGGGAGGGGAACCACTCTCACAGAAATGGGATTGCAGTCCACACCCGCTCTGTCTAGTTTCTTCCTGACGTTCTGCTTGATCCACTGTCGTGTGCAGCTGTGCTGAGTTCATTCATGCTCATGGCTGGGAAGGGTCCTGTTCTGTGGCGTGGATAGACATCCTCTTATTTATCTGCTCCGTAGTCAGTGGGCACTGGGGAGTTTCGTTTGGGGCTACTATGAATAGTATTGCCAAAGGCATGCTGGCCAGTGGCTTTTGGGGAATGCAAGCACTCTTGTTGAATGCGTACTGAGGAGAGGAATTGCTGGGTCCCAGGGAAGACATCTCGGAGAAGGCAATGGCACCCCACTCCAGTACTCTTGCCTGGAAAATCCCATGGACAGAGGAGCCTGGTGGGCTGCAGTCCATGGGGTCGCTAAGAGTCGGACACGACTGAGCGACTTCACTTTCACTTTCCACTTTCATGCACTGGAGAAGGCGATGGCACCCCACTCCAACACCCTTGCCTGGAGAATCCCAGGGATGGAGGAGCCTGGTGGGCGGCCGTCCGTGGGGTCGCTGAGAGCCGGACACGCTGAGCGACTTAGCAGTAGCAGCAAGTAGCTAATTTACAGAGTTGCGTTAGTCTCGGGTGGACAGCAAAGTGACCCAGTCACACGCACGTGCGTCCCTTCCTTGTCAGTTTCTTCTCCCACACAGCTTATCACAGAGCAGTGAGTAGAGCTCCTGTGCTACACAGTGCGTCGTTGTTGATCATCCGTTTCACATCCAGCAGTGTGTGTGTGTTAATTCCAAACTCCTACTTTACCCCTTCCCCCCCACCACCTTTCGCCTTTGGTAACCATACGTTCGGTTTTGAAAAAAAATTATCTACTTCTTAATCATTCCCACTCAGCAAGCTAATTCTAATTGTCTTTGAGTCAGAAATAAAGGAGAATCTTTAACAAGGCTTTAGTAGTGAAAAATTCAGTGTTTTAATTTAGTCTTTCTGGGAAAAAAGCAGCTGCTATAAGGACACGTGGGCATTTTCTTTGGAGAGCTCTGTTCAAGTCTCTCGGCCATGTTCCTATGGGTTTCTCTATTTCTTACTCATTAGCAGGAAAAGTTAACCGTCTGGACATGGGTCCTTTGTCAAATATTAATATATGCAAACACCTCCCTTTCTGTGGGTTGCTTTTCACCTTCTTAATGGTGTCATTTGATGAACAGACGTTCTTGATTTCAATATAGTCTGGTTTATAATTGTTTATTTTATGGATAGTACGTTTCGTGACAGGTTGAAGAAATTATGCCTGCATCCAGGTCACAGACTTGGTCTTCCCCTTTCCTGTAGAGGGTTCGTCATTTCACCTTTCACCCTTACAGCTGCCGTCCATGCAGATGACAGGACATAGTGTGAGGAAGGGTTTCAGAGTCACTTTTTTAAAAGTCCAGTTCTATTTATTTCTGTTTGTTTTCGGCTCTGCCTGGTCTCTCTCGCTGCGCAGACTTTTCTCTAGTGGCGGTGCCCGGCTTCTCACTGCGGCGCTTCTCCTGAGTCAGAGCGCCGGCTCTGGGGCACTCGGCCTCCAGCAGCTGGGGCTCCCGGGCCCGGGGGCGCAGGCGCAGCGCTTGCGGCTCACGGGCTTAGTTGCTCCGCGGCACGTGGGATCCTCCCAGCTCAGGGATCGAACCCACATCGCCTGCGTTGGCAGGTGCATTCTTCACCACTGAGCTACCGGGGAAGCCCAAGAATCACTTTTTTCCGTATGGATTTCCAGTGGTGCCAGCGCTGTTTATTGTTGGGGAGGGTGATGTGGGGAGGGGGGGTGGTGTTTGCAGAAACAGTGGGGTTAGGGGAGCGGGGTGAGCAGGTGGGGGCGCCTTTCCCTCAGTTAGAGAGCAGTTGTCGTGGGGCCTCTGTCCCACGATGTCTCTCTCCTAGACCTGGGCCCTAGGGGTTGTCCTCACCCCACTCCTTGTCCGAAGCCTGTGCAAGAGGCTGTTCCCGACTGTTAATAGCAGCGGCCCCTGCCCCTCCCATGCTGAAGCCTGACTGCCCAAAGCTCTGAGGAGCTCGGTGGTGAATGTCCCCTGTGAGCGCCCCTTTTTGGACAACACATGGCTCTTATCCTCTCATTTCTTCATTGGTTTATCCACCCATTCCCTCCCCCCCATCCTTCTCTCTTTTCTCTTTCATCTCCCTTACTTCACTTCCTTCCTCCCTCTTTTTCTTCTATTTTCCTTCATTCCACGGATACCTTTTTGTAAAATCCCAACCCCCAACCCCAACTTCCTTCTTTAGTCCCTTCTTAGTGTTTAGGGCCACTTTATATCACGTGCATTTCCCGCACATATTGTTGCTGTTTAGTCACTAAGCCAAGTCCAGCTCTTTGCGATCCCACGGACTGTAGCCCGCCAGGCTCCTCTGTCCATGGGACTTCCCAGGCAAGAATACTCGAGTGAGTTGCCATCTCCTTCTCCAGGGGATCTTCCCAAGCCAGGGGTCAGACCCGCATCTCCTGCACTGCACACCGACTCTTTACCCCTGAGCACCAGGGGAACCCATCCACCCACATACATTTCTCACTTATTCTTTACCGGACTTTGTTTATAGACCGTAAAATGCGCAGATCTGGCACACATGGTTTGGAAAGTTTGGGCATATGTATGCAACCACGCGATTGCCTCCCCAGTCAAGATCGACGGCATTTCCATCGCCCCAGAAAGCTCCCTCGCACCCCTTCCAGCCAGCACCCCCACCGGAGGCGACTGTCGCTCTGATCCCTATCGCCATAGATTAGTCTTGCCTGTTCTTCAGCTTCGCGTAAATGGAATCCCACAGCAGCTCTGTGTGTTTTCACTTATTTATCTTGTTTATTGTCTGTCTCCTCGACTAAACCTGTAGGAGTGATTTTTTGTTTGTCTTGCTCATTGCTGAGTCCCTTGCTTCTAGCATAGTACCTGGCAGACACTTGGTAACATATTTGTTGAATAAAGGAGTAAATGTATAAATAACGTTATGCAGTTGCCCTGTCCCTGACCCGTTTGCTCATTTTTTCTCTAATATGAGTCAGGGTGAAGGCAAGTGAGGGAGCCCCAGAGTCAGACTGCACCCTGGCTTCACCACCCATCTGCTCTCTGAACTGGAGAAGTTGCCTCATTTTCTTCGCTTGTGAAATGGGGAATGTAAATGGTTCTACCTCAAAGGGTAGAGATCTTACTCTTAGGGTAGGATCGTAGGAGCCGATATGTAGGTAAAATGATTTAGTGAGCCTTCATTAAACGTTAATGATTATAGTTAATTGATTAATCAACTGCTTGTTAACATACCCTTAGAGGTTATCCAGGTTATTCACTCATTTACTTGTGAAACAAATATTTACTAACAACTTGCCTGGTGACACACATTGGTGTTGCAACAATGAATAAGTCTAAGCCCCTCCTTCATGGGGTCTGGCCTCTTGGTGAGAGAGTATATTAGTCGGGGTACAGGCTAAGCTACAAAAAAAAAAAAAAAACCAGCAATACAATTGCTTAAACAACTTAGTTTCTGTTTTCTCCTTAAAAATTTTTTTTACCTTGAGAAATACTCCGGAAATAAGTGGTTCAGCCCTGCTAGGGCAACTCTGCCATCCCTAGCACGTGACTTTTACCTCTGGGTCTATAATTGTTGCTGCAGCTTCTGCCATCTCATCTGCAACCCACCAAATAGGAAATGGGAAAGGGCAAGGGTGGTATCTGTTCTTTCCTTTTAAAGCATGACCCAGGAAGGTTCAATGTCATTTTTACTCACGTCCCATTGACCAGAATTAACTTGTGTGACAAGACCTCACCACAAGGAAGTCTGGGAAACAGAATCTCTAGCTGAAGTTTCTAAGAACTTGAGGAATAGTGTTTTGGGGTGCCAACTCCATGTCCCCCAGGTAAACCAGGCTCCTTGCGGGGTAGTTTGTGGTGTTTCCAAGCAAGAACTGCCAGATTTAGCAAATAAAAATAGAGAACATCCAGTCAATTTGAATTACAGGTAAGCAACATTTGGGACACACTCATACTAAAAGTAATTCATTGTTTATTTGAAATACTATATTTGATCGGTAATTCCTATTCAAAACTCTACCCTGGGTAGGGCCCACACCAGTCTTCCCTGGGCCTCTCAGTCCATTCTAGCTCTGCCTCCAAAGCCCATGGGACAGTTAAGTCGCCCAGGAGTGCTAAACTCTGCAGACACAGAAAACCCAGGCGATGGGGCGCCAGCTCCTCGGGGCATAGCCGTCAGGACAGGCAGCTGCCTCTTTCCGTGAACGTACAGTAAACAGAAGCCCGTGGTTTGCCACTTGGGACAGCTGGTCCAGGCGGCCTAGAGGTGCCCATCCCAGACGCCTCATCACACTGAGCTGAGGCCTGCCGAGAAAACTTCTTAGCCTTGCACTCGGGGCTTCCCTGCGGTGCTGGAGCAAGGTCCAGTTCCTAGAAGCACCCTGGCAGTTTAGTCCCTAAGTCCTGTCCGACTCTTTGCGACCCCATGAACTGTAGCCCCCCAGGCTCCTCTGTCCGTGGGATTTCCCAGAAGCACCCTAGCCCCGGTTCAAATCCCCAGTATGCTCCTTCCTAGCTGTGTGACCTTGGGCAAACCACTTTACGTCTCCAAGCCTGGGTGTTCCCGCCTGTAAGATGAGGCTCAAGAGAGAGCCCACTTCCGAGCGTGCTGGTGAAGGGCGAGTGGGACAGTGGCCGGGCGGTGCTCCCGGCGCACGCTCGTCCTGCAAACTGAGGTCTGGACTAACACTTCCTGTCTGCTGCTTCTAGCTATGTTTGCTGAGCCTTTGAGGGAACAAAGGATTGGGATGGTTATGCAGGAGGCTTCAGCAGGCTCGCAGCAGGGTGGGGTGAGGGCAGATATGTCAACAGGGCAGGGATCATCCCCCTGGCCCCCCCGAGGGCTCCGGCAGCCCCGGGCTGGGCTTGGTGCCGACCTGGCTGGGGACAGATCGGGGCCAGCAGGACCCTGGAGGCCGGCGCGCTGCTCGCCTTGTCCCTCGAGCCCCTGCCCCTCGGTGCCCTCTCTCCCAGCCTGATCCCTGCACCCTGCTGCGTCCCAGCCCACCATGGCCATGGCCACGCTGTGGAATTTCCAATTTTCAGCTAATGTGTGGGTCGTGACAGAGGCTCAGAGGCCCTGGTCAGACATAATGGCAGAAGAATTGTAAATGTCGCCCCAGTGAATGGCAATGAGGGAGGGCGGGGAGGGGACATTTTCCTTCGGTGGCATGCAGGGCCCGGGAATATATTTTCTCTCCGAGTGTGTCGCATTAGATTTCCAGAGGTGCTGGGACTCCAGGTACGTATCATTAGTAACAGTTTGGGCGATAATGAATCCTTTTATTTCTTTTCCTCACAGCTCATGAATACATAACAAGGCCCCGCTCAGGCGCATCTGGCCGGCCCGAGCCTCTGCCGCCTAATCTCATCGGCTCCAATATCCAGGCAGCCCAGCTGGGGCCTGCCTTAAAGGAGCCGCCTGCCCGTTCCTGCCTTGGGGATGCCCAGCCAGGCGGCCGAGGGGCTGAGCCCTGGCTGAGAGTCTAGCGCCCCTGCAACCCGGGACCTGGAGGAGGGTGGCAGAGTCAGGTGAGGAAGGGGCACCGGATGCTGACTCAGTGGTGGGCATCATGCGGTGAATCCAGCAGGTGCTCACCAACGCTGCTTCCTGCGCAGTGACTGCCTGGCTGGGGGCAAGCTGTCTGGAGGCTTTCTATGGACCCCCTCATGTATAGCGAGCTGTTTTACCAGGTGGCCTTGTGAGGTTATGGCCCCATTTTATAGCTGGAGAAACTGAGGTCTCGCAGCGTGCGGGTTTCATCTCGGGCTTAGCAAGGCAGGCCAAGGCAGAGCCCAGCTGGCCGTCATTTAGGCAGGTTCCCGGGCAAGGACGTTTTATCAAGTGATTCTTGGCTTTATAAAATGTTGCCTTCCAAGAATTCAGCTTCTATGCTCATCGTGAATCTGTGTAGTTTCATCACTTTGCTGACCAAATGTTTAGCGGACGCACAAGGGGCTAGTTTTTAAATGGTTTTCCCAGATGTCTGCAATCAGTCTTCTTTTCCAGAAAGCTCCCTCCTCGCTCTCCCCGCTCTGGCCCACCCTGCTTTCCTCTTTATGCCTGTCAGTTCCTCACATGCCTTCTTTCACCCCACGTCGTGTTTGTTCACAGCTCCCCTGGGATCCAAGCTCTGTAAGAGCAGGGACTTTGGGCTCCGCCAGATTTTTAGTACCAAGGACAGTGCCCGGTGCACAGTAGGGCATCAGCCCACATGTGCAGAACAGTGGACCAGGTTCTGCCCCAGCCACGGCTACCCAAGGCTGGGTGGGCCCTGGCCTCCACGGGCCCCAGGAAGAAAGACCTCCAGGGTGGCAGGCCTCCAGGTCAGTGGGTGGCCTTGCGTCTGGGGCTCTCTGGGAATCTCGGGTGTGGTCAGGCCCGGGTGGCCTCCTGGACACTGTGTCGGACGGAGCAGGGGTGTGGAGGGAAAGTGCAGGCGCTGAGTTGACGGCACCGTAGTGATGGCCCGGGTCTCAGCTCCCTAACGGTTCCTCCTCGGGCAAGAGGCAACTGCCCCCACCCCAGAGCCACAGAACCCTAATATGCTGGGACCGAGGCCAGCACATCCATCTACTGAAGGCTTGGCATCCGCCAAGCAACACTGCAAATATACTGTAAACAGTAAAACACGCTTAGCAGGGAACTCTCTCGGAGAGTCAGGCAGGTATTACCAGTACCCCCTTTCCTCATGGAAGGAAACAGGCGCAGAGAGGTTAGGCAACCTGCCCAGGAACACACAGCAGCGGATGGCAGAGGTGGGATTTGAACCCACCGTCTGGCTTCTGTAGGAAGCTTCTTAACTATGACTCTTCTGCCATGCTGTTAGGACTTCATAAAAAGGCAGACAGCATCATGAGGACCCTCTCTGCAAAGCCAGCCAACCCATCTTTCTGGACCCATGAATGCTAAGACACTCCCTATGACTCCACTCCTAAATCTGAGCCGAGTTGGGCTGAAGTCTTGGATGGACCAGGGGCTGGGCGGCAGTGTGAGCTGTGTGGACCCTGCAGTCAGGCAGACCTGGGCTGGAGTCTTGGATCTGCTACCTAGAGCTGTGTGACCTTGAGCAAGCCACTTTACCTCTCTGTGCCCGACTGCCTCACTGTGAAATGGGGATGGTACAGAACGACCTCCTAGGGATCTGGGGAGGACCAGTGTGCCAACATGTAATGCTTTTAGGACAGTGACCGTGATGCTCAGTGAAGATTAGGTTTTCCTAGAAGAAGCGTGAGGAGGGGTGGGGTGGCCCTCTGGTTCCGGCTCCACCGTGGCCTCGTCACAGTGGTCATCCATCACGACCTCTTCCCTCACCATTTCTACTGCCCTCGCCTCCAGCACCTTCGCGGTGACTGCCCTCAGCAGGCCCTGACCAGATGAGTGTCCGTTGATTACCTACTGTGTGCCAAGTCCTGGGGCTGACTCCTTGGTGTATTACCTCATGCAAGGCTGGCAAAAACCCTGAGGGGAAGGCATCACTATTCCTGTTTGATAGACAAGGAAACTGGGGCTCAGAGAGGTTAAGCAATCTGCCCAAGGTTACACAGCGGGTACAAGGAAGAGCCTGGATGCAAAACCAGGGTCTCATTCCAAAACCCATGATCTTAACCACCGTCTAGCACGGCCTCCCTTCCACCTCCCCATATCTGCCTCCTGCCCCTGAACGTCTCCTGGGCTAAGAAGCCTTCCCAGATTAAAGAACAGAGGGGGAATTAATGCCCCACCCCCTTGCCATCACCTGACCCACTTGCCCACGGTCTGAGGTGTGTCTTGCACAGACTCTGAGCGTTAGCTTTCAGGGCCGTGACTGAGAGCTGAGCGTCTGGATGGCAGGCACAGCCTGTGGAGGCTAAGGAAGGCCAGGAGGCGTATGTCAGAGCCTCGGTGTCCAGCCCTGACCCTTAAGGTGCCAGAGCCCTTTATCTGAACCTCACCACTGGCTTTGCCATCTCCGCCACGCACTTGCGGGGAGGCAGTGTGATCGATGGGCTCACCCTGAGAGAATGGAGAAGTCCTCAACCCAGTCCCTAGCTCAGCCACTTACTAGCTTACATGGACCTTCTGGCCAGTGGGCCCTTTGTGACTCAGTTTCCTCATTTAAAATGGGCATAATAATACCACTTCCTGTGCAGGCACCACGTGTGCTCAGAGCTGCGGTTTGCACTTGGAAGATCTCAGTAAACATCAAGCTAAAGTGATAATAAGCATTAGTTTGTTTTCTGCTCTTCAGGTATCTCTGCCCTGAGGCCCATGCAGTCAGGGCCTGTTTATATCGTACTTGCTTGCCTGCCTTGCCACTCTTTAACCTGTTTCACGAGAGTTGCCCGGATAAGTCTTCTGAGATCACGTCTCTGATCCTGTCAATGCCGTCCCCAGGAACCTTCAGTGACTCCCTATTGTCTCCAAGACGGAGACCTAACCAGTTACCCTGGCTCTCACACACTTCACAAGCAGTCCTCAGCCTCCCGGTCCTGGGGGACCCTCACATGGCCCCAGGCAAGCCCTCCACTGCCCACAGGCACCTACCCCACCTGTGGTCCGTCCTGCCTCGGTGGCGTGGCTCTTGCTGAATCCCCTGCCTGCAATGCTTTCTCCCCCTTTCAGCTTGAGGTTCACCTCCTCCAGGAAGTGGTCCCTTAACCCGACCTCCCTGAGCCTCTGCTTTCTCATCGGTCCAATGTGCCCACTTTGGGGGTTTCCATGACAACTGGATGTTCTCCTAGCACGAAAGGACTTTGAAAACCATCATTATGGGGCGTCCTCTCCCGACTCCCTCTCCGGTCGCCCAGCACACAGCAGCGCACACCGAGGAACAGTCTTGAACAGCAGTGAAGCCCCTCGGATGCTGTCTGGTAAGGACCCCCGCCTGTACCCTGCACAACCTCTCCCGGCCTCGTTGTTGACTTTGGCACGTGGCCCTCACCTGGGCTGCCGTGACTGGCCTGGAATTTCAAGCTGAATTTGATTTGACCTGTTCCGCGGGGCTGGCCCCTAAACCAAACCATATTCCTGCTGAGGCCCCAGTGCCCAGTGCTCCCCGGGGAGCTGGGGATGGAGCCTGGCTGGGCCACCGCCTCGGGTCACCTTCACCAAGCCCTGCCCAGCGCTCCCTCCTGAACTAATTCCATAATCCTACCTCCTGCCTGGCCCCGGCGGCTCAGGAAGGCTTCTCTGGCCGGCTCTGATCCCACCTTCCTGCTCAGCCTGGGCCTGCAGCCCCTTAGCCCCTCAGCAGCCCACTCGAGGGCCCCGCTGAGGTTCTGAAACTCATTTAGGCCCTGCGCTCTGCTGCCGTAGCACCCCCGCCCCCAGACCCCCAGCCAGGCCTCGTAACAGGATCCAGATGTGCCCTCCCCTGTCCCCAGGGTCCCTGTGATAATCCGTGACAGTCGGGGGGCCAGCAGGGGCCGGAGCAGCTGCTGGGAGAGAGGACGGATGTGGGGTATGCAGCCCAGGGCCCAGGGTCCGTGGCGGGATGAACACACACCCCAGCCCAGGCCCTGGTCCAAGCAGCTCTGCCCTCCCCCAGAAAGCATCCTCATCTCTCCAGGGGAGGATCGAAGGGCTGGGTGGCCTTGGGTGGGTCGTGGGCCTCTCTGAACCTCACCTGCCTCATCACCTGCTGGACCAGCTCTGATCTCACTGAATTGCTCTGCACAGGGGAAGGGCTGTTTTGGCGCAGGAGACTGGCACACAGTAGGTTCTCATGAAAGAGTCTCGGGGAAGTCACGGCATCACTTGGAACTTACTTCCTCACCTATAAAATGGCGATAACAGTGTCTGCCTTTCAGGGATTCAGGGAGAACAAGCTCAGAACAGGGGTCCAGCCAATGGCAAGTGCTTGCCTCTCGCCTCCCAGGCTCCCTGGTCGCGCCCATGAGGCAGAGGGAGGGGCTGGCCATCCCCTGCGGTCTGTGTTAGTGGTCCTTCATCCGATAGGAATTCAGGTCAGGAGGACCTGGCTTCCAGTCCAAGGACTGCCTCCAGTCGAGTCCCTTCCCCCGAGGGCCTCTGCTTCCTATCTGAAACATAAGACCTCTTCCAAGCATCTTGGAAACACAGCTGATGCTCCACGGATGCTCCACAGTTGAATGACCCCCAGGATGCCCCGAGGGCCTCTGCTTCCTATCTGAAACATAAGACCTCTTCCAAGCATCTTGGAAACACAGCTGGTGCTCCACGGATGCGCCACAGTTGAATGACCCCCAGGATGCCGCCATGCTTTTCCCTTCCTCCTTTCTGTGCCCACCGCTCCCCGGGGTCTGACCCACTTTCCACAGACTCTCACGGGCACCCCCACTCAGCAGAGGAGGGCTGAGAGCCCGCTGACAGGTCAGGAGGACAGCCCTGGAGGGACCTTCCGGCCTTCCCAGACTCTCTGTGGGAGACGCTGGGGGACAGGGTGGGAGACTGAGCTTTGGGTCCCTCAGCCTCTCTGTGCCACAAATTGCTCCTTGGAAATAGAGTAGTTACCACGACCTGAGGCCTCTCAGGGGTCTGGCACCACACCAGGGCCTTTACGAGTCTGCTCTCCTCTTATCTGGATCAGGGATGCTCAGAGAGGTTGGCAGTAGCTAGGAATGGGTTAGAAACGCACATTGCCCAGCTCTGCCCTTGACCCGCTAAATCTCCAGGTCTGGAGATGGGGCCCAGCCGTCTGCGTTTTGACAGGCCCTCCTGGTGATGCTTGCTGGGAACTCGAGCAGAACCACAGACCCACATACTCCTCCTCCTCTTCCTGGCTCCAGGCCCTTCTTGTCCACAGTTCCTCAGAGGCGTCCTTTAACAAACCCCTTCCTCTCGGAAACTGCAGAGGATGAGATGGTTGGATGGCATCTCCGACTCAATGGACATGAGGTTGAGCAAGCTCCGGGAGATGGTGAAAGACAGCGAAGCCTGGTGCCACGGGGTGGCAAAGAGTTGGACACGACTGAGCGACTGAACAACGACAACAACCCTCTCCTCAAGACCTCTGCTCCCAGGGTCTCCAGGGTTACTGACTGCTCTTCTCTGGTCTGGAATCAGTGGCTTTTGGCCACACAAGGTCCCTGCAGAGAGACGCCCTGCCCAGATGTACCCTTCAGCGCATCCCCATCTGCAAGGCGTGTACTTTGCCCTTTAAGAGGGGTCTGCCACCAGCCCGCCTCTGTCATACATGGACAAATGCCTGGCAGCCATCTACATACCAACCCCGGCCCATCATGTGTGACCTGGCGAAATGAAGCGATTTAAAGCACCCGTAGTCTGAGTTTCTTAACCTCTCTGGGTCTCATTTTCTCATATTTAAGACAGAGATAGCAATACCCGTTTCTAGGATGATTGCAAGAATTAAAGACGTTAGTATAAAGGCAATGGCACCCCACTCCAGCACTCTTGCCTGGAGGAACCCATGGACGGAGGAGCCTGGTGGGCTGCAGTCCATAGGGTTGCAGAGTCGGACACGACTAAGCGACTTCTTTCACTTTTCACTTTCATGCATTGGAGAAGGAAATGGCAACCCACTCCAGTGTTCTTGCCTGGAGAATCCCAGGGACGGCGGAGCCTGGTGGGCTGCCATCTCTGGGGTCGCACAGGGTCAGACACAACTGAAGCAACTTAGCAGCAGCAGCAGCAGCAGTATGAGCAAAGCTTAGAACAGTACCTGCCATGTAGCGTGTACCGTATACGTGCTAGAAATTACGGCTCTCTCTGTCCTGTCCACGCCCGCTGTGTCCTGTCCCCGCCTCCCTGGGCCCTGTCCACGCCCCCTGGGTCCTGTCCGTGACCCCTGGGTTCTGTCCCCGCCCCCTGTGTCCTATCCACGCCCCACTGTGCCCTGTCCCCGCCCCCCTGTGTCCTATCCACGTCCAGCTGTGTCCTGTCCACGCCCCCTTGGGCCCTGTCCACGCCCCTGTGTCCTGTTTCCACCCTCCCCGGCCTTGTACACACCCCCTGCGTCCTGTCCCCGCCTCCTGTGTCCTGTCCCCGCCCCCGGGGTCCTGTCCACGCCCCCCGTGTCCTGTCCACGCCCCCGTGTTCTGTCCACGCCCCTGGGCCCTGTCCACGTCCCCCGTGTCCTGTCCACGCCTCCCGGGCCCTGTCCACGGCCCCTGTGTCCTGTCCACATCCCCCGTGTCCTGTCCACGGCCCCTGTGTCCTGTCCACGCCCCCCGGGTTCTGTCCACGCCCCCTGTGTCCTGTCTATGCCCCCCGGGCCCTGTCCACACCCCCCCGTGTCCTGTCCACGGCCCCTTTGTCCTGTCCCCGCCTCCCTGGGCCTAGTCCACGCCCCCTGTGCTCTGTCCACGCCCCCGTGTCCTGTCCACGCCCCCCGGGCCCTGTCCCCGCCCCCTGTGCCCTGTCCCGCCCCCGTGTCCTGTCCACGCCCCCCGGGCCCTGTCCACGTCCCTCCGTGTCCTGTCCATGCCCCCTGTGTCCTGTCTATGCCCCCCGGGCCCTGTCCACACCCCCCCGTGTCCTGTCCACGGCCCCTGTGTCCTGTCCCCGCCTCCCTTGGCCCTGTCCATGCCCCCTGGGTCCTGTCCCCGCCCCCTGTGTCCTGTCCCCGCCTCCCTGGGCCCTGTCCCCGCCCCCTGTGCCCTGTCCCGCCCCCGTGTCCTGTCCCCGCCCCCCGGGCCCTGTCCACGCCCCCAAGTCTTCCCTGCTTCCCCTTCCTTCAGCCGCCAGACTGGGCTGCTATGACTCCCTGAACCTGTCGTTCTTTTCCGGACCCCGTTCCTTTGCCCAGGCTGTGGTCTGTGGGGTGTTTTTTGCTCTTTACCTGGAATTGCCCCTGCTTGCCCACGCTCCCCACTCCTGTGAGTGATGGTTCTCCACTCACAGCCTGGCCGTCTTAGCTGCCCTCCTCACCCATCTCCCCGCCAACACATGCTCTGACTCTGCCCTCCAAGCGCTCAGTTCCTGGACTCTTAAGTGCCCTTGATCTCTGGCTTCTCTCCTAAGATGTAAGTTCCTTGAAAGCAGAGTCTGGGTCTTATTTATCTCCATATTGTGGCCGGCTTTTAGTGGGTGTTTAATAAATGCTTGTGGAGTAAAGATTAGGAGTGAATTTTAAAAGATGCATTAGACTTACAGGGACTAAGAAATAAAGATCTTTCAAACATAGGTAGTGAGACAGGCAGGAAAATACGGACGATGAGATCCCGTGTAATCGCCCTCCCCAAATTGCATCTCTGTGTATACATGCTGAATGCCGGACTTCCCTGATGGTCCAGGGTTAGGAATCTGCCTGACAATACAGGGGACATGGGTTCAATCCCTGGTCCAGGAAGATTCCACAACAGAGTCTGCCAGCTGCAACTACTGAAGCCTGCGCTCTCGAGCCAGCGCTCTGCAACAGAGAAACTTCTATAACGAGAAGCCTGTGCGCCAAAATGGAGAGCAGCCGCCGCTCGCCGCAACTGGAGAAACCGCACGTGCCTCAGTGAGGACCCGGTGCAGCCAAAAATAAGTAAAGACGTTTTTTAAAATTATTAAAAAATTATGTATAATGCTTAGTAATCTGGAAGAGTGAACACCAAAGTCATAACAGGCAAGGACTTGGGCAAGGAGACGAATTTCAATAGCGAATGAAAGGATCTCTGTTGCCTTGTCTTGATTGAATTATTATGGAAAAATGAATTAAGTGTTAGCTTGTGTATTTAAAGACAAAACAGTTCTCCTCCTCCTGTAAAAAGGCTGATGTGGAACCCTGGCCTCACTCTGCTCCAGACTCAAGCTGGACGTGTCATGCCAAGCCTTTTCTACCACAGGGCCTTTGCACTTCCCATTCTTTCTGCCCAGAATGCCTTTCCCCAGCTGGCTGCCTTCTCTGCATTGTTCAGGTATCTGTAAGTACAGGCTCCTCAGAAGCTTCCAGTGCAGCCCTGTCAATCCCTTCCCAGAGCCCTCTGCTTCTTTACCATGTTTGGCACACCTGCAATTATTACTGTTCATCTTTATTTGCTCGGTTGCTTGCTCTCTGTCTCTGCTTACTGGAACAGGAGCCCTCTGAGGTCAGGGCCTGTGACCGCATCCTCCTGCCGTGCCTTAGTGCCCAGGGCAACGCTGGGATATAGTGAGAGCTCGTGTAAAAGTTGCGGAGTTAATACAATTCTCTTTAAATTTTTTTTTCTTTGGTCCTTAAGCTTTTGGAGTTTCTCTCTCTCCTCCTATCTTCTCTAGTTCAAACCTTGACCATCAGATACTCACCTGCCCTAGGAGCTCCGAGGGTCTCACTAACTCAGGCTCCTTTAAAGAACCGCCCAATGGTCCATACAAGGTTTTCAGGCAGCCACAGCGATGAAATGAGAACCTAATCCTGTGAAGCCCCAACGCTCCTCAGAAGAGACGGTTCAGAGCCTGTTCGGTCCAGTGCGTGGCTGGTGATGAAGCATGCCTGTGCTTTCAAGACCGGTATGTTTTTCGTTTTCCGTAAGTATCAGAAATTTTAGCTGTTTACTCAGACATCCACCTAATTCAAACTTCCAAAGGACAAGGACATCTCGCCATGTTGCCCCTTCTATGTGGCAACCTGTGTAACCAGCTTTTCATGTGGCTGCCCGAGACTTTTTCCTTTATGTTCTAGCAAGTGTGGACATACAGGTCCTAGCTTTCCTCTTTTGTACATAAGCAAATGGTGATCTATCATACACAAATGCATTGTTCTGCATTTTCTAACCTAATGGAAGACCTTGGAGATCTTTCCATGGTCAATAACTAAAGGGCATCCACATATTTCCTCACTGCAGCAGAGAAAGGAGAATGCTTCCTTATATGCAGTGGTCCAGTTGGTGTTTTCCAGGCTCCTACTTAGTGAGTAAGCCTAGAGGTCGTGAAGCTCAGGGGACCAAGGTTTGAGTCCCAGCTGTGCCACTGGCCCTTGAGCGAGCCGCCTAAGTGGAACCTCCGTGCACATCTACAAAGGGGACAATCCCAGCATCTGCCTGCTGAGAGGTGGCCAGGACTAAGTAAGGTCATGAGTGTCAGGGTCTTAGTTCTTACGCATACAGTGGTCAATAAATGGTGGCTGCTTTGACAAATATTATTAATTATAAAAATAAGTATTATCGTTCAGTCCCAATTGCTCCACCAGGAGATGAGGGTTGTGGATACTCTGACTAGAGTGTCCTGTTGAAACTAGAACCTTCTGTTTGCTATCATTTTCTTAATTGAAGTATTGTTGATTTACAATGTTGTGTTAATTTCTGGTGTACAGCACACTGATGCAGTTATGCACACATATATATTTTTTCATATTCTTTCCCATTGTGATTTATTACAAGATATTGAATATGGTTCTCTGAGTTATACAGTAAGACCATGTTGTTTATCTATTTTGAATACAGTGGCTTGTATCTGTTAATCCCACACTCTTAGTTTATCCCTCCTTTACCCCCATTCCCCTTTGATAACCATCAGTTTGTTTTCTAGGTTTGTGAGTCTGTTTGGTAAATAGGCTTATTTGTATCATATTTTGGATTCTGCATATGCTGCTGCTGCTAAGTCACTTCAGTCGTGTCCGACTCTGTGTGACCCCATAGACGGCAGCCCATCAGGCTCCTCCGTCTGTGTGATTTCCAAGCAAGAGCACTGGAGTGGGGTGCCATTTCCTTCTCCAATGCATGAAAGTGAAAAGGGAAAGTGAAGTTGCTCAGTCGAGTCCGACTCTTCACGACCCCATGGTCTGCAGCCCACCAGGCTCCTCTGTCCATGGGATTCTCCAGGCAAGAGCACTGGAGTGGGCTGCCATCGTCCTCTCCAGATATGAGCAAAATGTAAGCATTGTCTGATGTTTACCTCTGTCTGGCCTCACTCAGCATCACAGTCTCTAGGGGCATCCACGGAGCCGCAAATGGACTCACTTGATTCTCTTGTGACTGAGTAGGACGGAATCCTCTGCTTAGAAGAAGCCGTGCTCGTGGCTCGTCCAAGGTGGTCTTAGCGCATCTGGGCAGGTGGGACCCTGGGAGACCGTCCACCACCCCCACCCCCACTTCACAGAAAATGGGGGAGGAGCAGGGGCCAGTGAATGGGCCTAGGGATCCTCCTTGAGCATCAGGAGACAAGGGGGTGAGAGCTTTCCTGGGCAGCCTCCCAGCCGTGTTCAGTTCTTAGTCACTGGACACGTTTGGGCTTGAAGTTCTTTGGACTTTGTTAAATTCCGTTGCTCCTTTTCCGTCCTCGTGGAGGCAACTTCTGCTTTCCTTGGAGAACTGTCGTTAATAAGAGGTGAAAACAAAGAGCAGGGCGTCCCCTGCAAGTCTTCCTTCTCACATTTACTCCCTGTCTGCTTTTCGTTCTACGAGTTTCTAGTTATCAGAGTCGGAGAGGGCAATGGCACCCACTCCAGTACTCTTGCCTGGAAAATCCCGGGGATGGGGAGCCTGGTGGGCTGCCATCTATGGGATCACGAAGAGTCGGACACGACTGAGCGACTTCAGTTTCACTTTCCTGCATTGGAGAAGGAAACGGCAACCCACTCCAGTGTTCTTGCCTGGAGAATCCCAGGGACGGGGGAGCCTGGTGGGCTGCCGTCTATGGGTCGCACAGAGTCGAACACGACTGAAGCGACTCAGCAGCAGCAGCAGCAGCAGCAGCAGCAGCAGCAGCAGCAGCAGCAGCGTTCAGAGTGACAGAGCGTCCGTTTGGAGAGTGAGCACTGAGCCCCGTAATTCCATCCTCAGTGGGGATTTTTAGGAACACTGTAACAAAATTTTCTTTAAAAATTTATGTTGATGTATAGCCAATTGACAATGTTGTGATAGTTTCAGGTGAACAGCAAAGGGGTTCCGCCATGTGTGTACATGCATCCATTCATTCACCCCCAAACTCCACTCCCAGCCAGGCTGCCGCATGACATTGAGCAGAGAGAGCTCCCTGTGCTGCACACACACTCCTTGTAAATACAGCAGTGTTGAACACTTTTATACTGGCCCTCCCTGTGTAATTTCTGTGCACTTCAACACACTGGAGATCATATCAGAAAGCTGGCTTTCTGTTCTAAAGTGTTCGGGTCATCCTTGGAACATCCATTTCCCTGTGTTGTTAAAAATGTCATGAATGTCCACCTTAATGGCTGCAGGATAGATAATTGAGTGGAAATACCATATTTCCCATAACTGTCTCCCTGTTGTTGCACTTCGGGGTTCTTCTCATTTTATTTCAGTTTTTTGAGTGTTCACTTAGAGAGAACTTTGCTCCCGTCACAGGTGTTTTTTTCCCCTGAGGCTTGGATTTCCACAGGTGGAATCCCTTGGCCAGTGATTATGAAGATGTTTAAGGATCTTGATTCTCCCCGTTTCTTTCTCCTGCAATTGGTTTTGTTTTAATGTGTGGCTTAGCCAATCCTGACTCCATAACAGATAGGGCTCAGACCCGAGAGGCATAAATTTCACATTTGCTTCCCCTAAAGTCCCTGAATCCAGAACCATTAGAACTTGGTTCAGATCACTTTCCAAGGCACCCAGGATGGCCCTTCCACACCGTCGAGGCAGCTCAGTGAAGGACAGAAAACTCTGTCACGTGCAGCAGACTTGTCTCCACCCATGCCCAACCACCACCCCTGCCAGGGTCCAGCCCCGGTGGATCCAGGGAATTCGAAGAGGGGACGGAGTCGGCGTCTTAGGAAAGAATTATTTAATTAGAAAAGAGAGATTAGGAAAGAATAGTGTAGTAGGAAAATTAGTGGAGAAAAGAGGCTGAATAACTTGGTTTACATGGAAAGCTAATCAAGTTTCAAGACAAGAAACTTGCACCACCTATGTAGGCCACCGGCACCTGCTTGAATAGCGGAGGGTGCCCTGCCTTGGGCTCCCTCTCGCATGGGTCTTAGAAGCCAGGGCAAGTAGGTAGACATGGCGAGCCTCCACGCCCCAGATGGGAATTCAGCCAGCAAAGAAGAGAAGGAGAAAGACCACACGGGGGAAACCAGTCTTTCCAGTGACTGGCCCATCCTTTATTGTTCAGGAAAGCTTTTTATACTTTCAGTTGTACATGGAGATCAATGGATAATACAAAGTTATGCAGCATCAGCAGCCCTGACCCTTATCGAGACCAGGCTTTCTCTCTGCATACCTACCTGTATACACAAGTCTTAGGTGACTTACATCATCTTCTGGACAGGAGGCCTATTAACATTTTATGGCCCTTTTCTGATAAGGGTCTGTCAACCAGAAAACTTATTCGCCTTAAAAGTGTTGTTCTTTCCAAAGTCTGGTGCCACTCTCAGAAAGCACTAATTAAGGTTACATTCTTACATAGCAAGGACACAACAATTTATAACAAGGAGAGAGGAGTACAGTGATTTATAACAAAGAGAAAGTTCACTAACTCAAAAGTCTAGTGTTGCTAGCATCAAAACTACTATATTCCTTTTCCTATATCCCAGTTACATTGATTAACATCCTCCAGGTGCCCAAAAGATGAAGACTATGGAGGCCTGGCAGCAGTCATTGACTCAACAATGAAAACCCATCACCAAGCTAATTCTTAGCTCTTTAGAAAAGGCTCTATATCTTTAAGATGTTTTAAGCTGCGTGCCTCTCGTGGTTAGGGGGCTGTAAACAATCACAAGTTGTAAAAGTCTCTAGCTGTCAGGCAAGTTAGAGAGCCATCAGAGGGGTTTGAGCTGAGACACTCCTTTCATATGCAGGAGACCAGCTGGAGCTCTAAGTTAACTCTTTCCGGAGAAAGGTGCTCGGGGATAGCCCCCTGTTATGTCAGAAGAGTGGAAAGCACAGTGCAATAAAGCAGGCAGACTCTGGTTTTGGGGGTAGATGCTCAGGAAAATCCAGGGGGACCCCTGAGGCCTGAACTCAGCCTTTGCTTTTTGCCAGGCCCCCTTCCTCATGACCTTTGCCACTGGCGGGATTCCCCATGCTGGCTCCCGGCACATCCCCATCCCTGTTGTTTTGTAGCTGAGTGCCAAAGAATTGATGCTTTTAACTGTGGTGTTGGAGAAGACTCTTGAGAGTCCCTTGGACAGCAAGGAGATCCAGCCAGTCCATCCTAAAGGAAATCAACCCTGAGTGTTCACTGGAAGGACAGATGCTGAAGCTGAAACTCCAATACTTTGGCCACCTGATGTGAAGAACTAACTCATTTGAAAAGATCCTGATGCTGGGAAAGATTGAGGGCAGGAGGAGAAGGGGATGACAGAGGATGAGATGGTTGGATGGCATCACTGACTCGATGGACATGAGTTTGAGTAAACTCCACGAGTTGGTGGACAGGGAGGCCTGGTGTGCTGCAGTCCATGGGGTTGCAAAGAGTCGCACACAACTGAGTGAATGAACTGAACTGAACTGAAGTACATGTGATCACTTAATCCTTGGTGGTCCAACTCTCACATCCATACATGACCACTGGAAAAACCAGAGCCTTGACTAGACGGACTTTTGTCAGCAAAGTAACGTCTCTGCTTTTTAATATGCTGTCCAGGTTGGTCACAGCTTTTCTTCCAAGGAGCAAGCATCTTTCAATTTCATGGCTGCAGTCACCATCTGCAGTGATTTTTGAGCCCCCCCAGATATATGACCCAGGTACTTAGTAAGCATCCATGGAATGTTAGCTGGAATAGTGATCATCAGACTGTTATCACACTGCATATGAGGGTGTGAAACAATTTGTAAGACAGTCATTTGGCTCCATATTCAGGTTGACCAACTGCCTTAGCTCTGTCCCAGTTGTGTGGCTGCACAGGGAGGGGAGAGGCTGATATTACCTGGGTACCTACCAGAAGGTTCTCCAGGGCTTGTACATGGGATTGGTTGCCTGCCTCCCTCATCCCCAGAGTCTGGTCACCCTCCTGTCTATGAGAGAATCAGATACAGGGGAGCTGAAGATTACAGGGCTTCGGTGGAGACCAGATAGACTGAATGTTGGAGTGAGGCAATGCCTGCATGTTAGAACAACGTCATAATCAAGGGTGACAATCTTATAATGTCAGGACATTAAAATGACTCGATGTTAGAATGTGTGGAGATTATAATAACTGATAGAACGTCGCACTAGAAGAACTTCGGTTTTGGAAGGGCTGGTTAAGAAGGATCCGGTCTTTCGCTGAAGCTGTAGGTGGACAAAGCCACAGGGAAAAAAGGCAGTGTCATTTCTGGCAGATTGGTGGTCGTGCTTTTAGGACTGTGAAAAGGAAAATTCAGAACCAAACTGGCATCATATTTATATGCATGGTATAGCATGCGTGTGGGAACAGAATTCAAAATTAGAATGTTTTTAAGATTTAAAAAATTTGACCATTTAAAAGAATGCTGGTTTGGGGTGGGCTGTTTGGGGTTATTTGTCCTCAGTGCCCTGGGCACAGCATTCATGGTCCCTCTTCCCTTTCTTGGGAGGCTTGTGGAAATATGGGCAGACCATTGGTTTCAGCCCAAATCTTCATTCTATAGGTGAAGACGAGGAGGTTCAGAGACAACAAGGGATCTGGTCAAACCACATGGCAGGGGGTGGGAGTGGGGGATGCGCTGCAGAATCTCAGGTGGAATCTGAGCTCCTGACCGTGCCCTTCTCCCTGTCTCCCCACCCCCACTGTTTCACCGCTCCCTGGGGCATGGTCTGAGCAGAGTGCTGGGTAAGTCTGTCTCCCCTGCTTGGCATCAGTGAATTCTGCCTTGGAATAACGCTAACTGTGCGCCTGTCATTGCAGCCCACTAGCTGTTGGCATGCCTTTGGTTCCTGGGGCGTATCTTATTTGGCAATATCCTTTTGCTGAGAAAGATAAGCAGTAGAGAAAAGATGGTCATCTGGTCTACCTAGAACACTATGGCAGTTTACATTTTTTTTAACTATTATAATTGGAGGATAATTAGAATATTGTGATGTTTCCCCACACATCAGTGTGACTCGGCCATAGACACACATTTGTCTTCTCCCTCCTGCACCCCTCCCACCTTTCTCTGCACCCCATCCCCCCCCGGGGGTCACAGAGCACCAGCTTAAGAGCCAGAGCTTTCAGCTCCGCTGCTTCCCAACTGTGTGAGCTTGGGCAAAAAACCTAACCTCTCTGTTACGCAGGTTTTCCATTCGTTAAGCGGAGTTAATATTGGTGTGAAGATTAAATGAGATAATGACCCTTCCCTAGTGCCTGTAACAGAGAGTAGATACTTAATAAACATTATTCTATTTATAGTGATAGTTTGTGATAATTTATAACATAGAAACTTTCCTTCCTGCTTCCCCTCAGCTCCTACCACCGCCTCCCTGGTATTCATCTTTCAATACCCTGGTGTCTGCTTCAGGCAGAGTAACTTAACTCAGCCCCAAATACCAACATGTTTCTCAGTGATAGGCATTAAAGGGCTTGGGGTTTCTTGATGAGCTGGAAGAATTTTTCGTTTAATATCTTAAAATCCCTCAGCAGGCTGGGAGCCTCTGCAGGAGAAGGCGGAAATTCACACCTGCTGAAGTCTTGCCACGTGCTCTCAAAGTCAGTTCTCACAGCCTCTATGCAGGAGACGCGTCGTTACCTCCAACTTCCAGGGAGAAAACAGAGGCACAGAAACCAATTAATGTGGTGAAGATCAGAGAGCAAGAAGGAGACGGCAGTTAGGTTCTCAGACTGAACGCTTGACCCTGAAACCTGTTTTCTCTCCGCTGGAACAGCCAGTTTTGCTTTCTGAGCTGGAACATGACCTGGTTTTCACCTGGCCCTGGGCTCAAGAGGCAGGTGAGAGTGTGGACGATGAGGTAAGACAGGTCAGAGGGAGAGGATGTGGTCCAAGCTCACCAAGTCCCAGGAGGTATTTTCCAAACAGATAGCTGGGTGGCAGGGCAATGGGTCTGGAATTGCTTGGCAATTTCCTGCACCGGCCTGGAACACCTGGTTACTTCCTCTGTGACACGCTGAACGTGCGAGGCCCTCCACACAGAGCAGCTGCAAGACGGGACCCAGTTGAAGCCAGTGAAAGTGCTTGGAAAACAAAGGCAAAAGTACTGAGAAAAAGCCAGGGCCTCTAAGCCCCGCATCCTGGCATCCCCGTTTCTCCTCAGGCCCCTTGTACCTCTCAGAGAGAGCCTAGGGGGACGGCCTCGCTGCAGGCAGGAGGGCCGGGCCAGGCTCTTGACTAGCCCAGGGTGGACTACGCCCAAGGAGGGAAAGGCAGGTCGCGACTGGAGGAGACACGGAGTGAGAGTGAGGTGAGCACACACAGCAGAGAAGAACCACGGCTTGAGGACAGCAACTGGGGTCTGGGAGGGCCGAAGCCCCAGCGAAGACGGCGGATCCGGGCAGGAGGCTCAGAACCCAGACGGAGAGCCGAGTGAGAGGGCGGAGGTCCGCGCTTAGGTGGTCTGCATGCGGGCCTAACGGTCCAAGAGGTCCGCCCAAAGCGCAGACCAAAGGGACGCGCTGTTCAAGACGGCGGGCTCTCTGACACGGGGCGAAGGCCGGTTAGTGCGGGAATGACCTTCATCAAGGTCAGCCGGCCTGGGCAACAGAGAGCCCCGCCCAGGAACCAAGGCCCGCCGGCGCCTCCCGCAGCCGCCTCTGCCGAACCCCAGAGTTCTCCACCTGACCCCCAGGGCTGGAGCGAGCCCCGGGCAGCCGCTGCTCACCCTCCGGCCAGAAGGAGACAACAGAATGGAAAAATAATTAAAAAATAAGAGTGGAGGCTGGGGAAGGGGGGTGCCTTGGCAGGGGGGAGACGGGAGGGCTGGGGAAGCGACTTCCAGAGCAGAGAGGGATGGAGGGTTGGCGAGGCTGGCGCTGAGATAACCAACAGATGCGATTCTTCAGATAAGCGTAGCAATTTAGATAAATCTCAGGCTTTGGAGCTGGTCGCCTGCGTCCCCTCTCCTCCGTCTGCCTTTTTTCAATTTTATCTCTGAGCCAAGGGAGGGGGAGGGAAGGGGGAGGGGGGAGCTCAGAGGGGTGAGGAGACGGGAGGCGGGAGGGCAGCGAGGGGGGCCAGCTTCATCTTCGGGGACTTTGGCTTTTCTTTTTAATGTGTTTTTCCCAGAAGGTGGGAAATGCCAACACACACTCGGAGACCTAGAAGGCGGCCTATGTTTTTTAAAAAGCGGCGGACAAAAATCAAAATATTTGAAAATGTATTTCATGGTAATTATGTCATATTTCATGGGCTGGTGCCACTACTGAAAGAGAGGCTGAATGCCTTAATTTGTATAGAAATTGTAATCATTTGTTCATTTCAAGGTGAAAATTGCATTTTTTAATTTAAATTGTATCCTGCGTGGTAGTCTATTATCCAGTAAAATTGTCTCCATGTCTGAATGCCTTATATGCAGCTGCAATGCTTGTTACAAATCCACTTATATTCATAAAAGCAGGTGGACATCTCAGGAAATGGAAGCCGGCGTGCGTGCGTGCGTGCGGGTGCGTGTGGATGCGGCGGCTCCTCTTGCCCGGCGCACTCCGGTCCCCTCCCGCACCGCCTCCACCTCCGACTCTCAAGTCAGCATTCCAGATCGGCTTAACAAATGATAATTAGTTGGAATAAATGAGGAAGCTGCACAATGGGGAGGGAGGAGCCGGGGACTGAGTCAGGGCGCCGGGCGGGGCTCTCTCCATCTTACGTTCTACCCCTGGGTGGGTTGCAACCTTGATTCTCGCTGGGAGCCTCAGTTTCCTGTCTGTAAAGTCAGAGGTTTGCCTTCCCTCCGAGTGAAGGGTCTGTGCTTACCGGGCAACAGGGTGATTAAGAGTCTGGTTGTTGGGATTTCCTCGCTGGTCCAGTCAGTGGTTAAGAATCCGCGGGTTCCATCTCCGGTCTGGGAAATAAGAGCCCACAGGCCTCGGAGCAACTAAGCCGCTGGGCCACAGCTAGAGAGTCCGTGTGCTATCCTGCAGGACCCAACCAAGATCTGCGTGCCACAGCTGAGACCCGAAAAGTCTGGTTGTCTTTGCCCTTGCACGCTGTGTGACCCAACACAAATTCCTTAACCTCTCTGAGACTCATTTCCTCATCTTTAAAATAGGGCAATGACAAAATCTGCTTCATCTGGTTGTTGTTGGCAAAGCAGGGCCAGTAGACCAAATCTGCCCATCACTTTTCTATACAGCCTGCCAGTTCCTAGGGGTTTCTACATGTTTTTTAAAGGTTGAAAAAGAAATTGGAAGAACAATATATTGTGACATAAGATTATATAGATTCAAATTTAAGTGTCTATAAATAAAGTTTTGCTGAACACAGACAAGCTCATGGGTTTAGCTGTGGCTGCAGTCACTCTGTGGAGAAGGCAATGGCACCCCACTCCAGTACTCTTGCCTGGAAAAATCCCATGGATGGAGGAGCCTGGTAGGCTGCAGTCCGTGGGGTCACTGAGGGTCAGACACGACTGAGCGACTTCACTTTCACTTTTCACTTTCATGCATTGGAGAAGGAAATGGCAACCCACTCCAGTGTTCTTGCCTGGAGAACTCCAGGGACGGGGGAGCTTGGTGGGCTGCTGGCTATGGGGTCGCACAGAGTCAGACATAACTGAAGCGACGTAGCAGCAGCAGCGGTCACTCTGTATCAGACTGAGTGGTTGTAACAAAGCCCATGTAGCCTGCAAAGCCTAAAATGTTTACTATGGGCGTTCATAGGAAATGTTCCCCAGCCTTCACAATAGCTTAATGAAGTGCTCAGTCCAGCATCTGGGGTGTCAGAAGCATCAATCCTTGTTAGCAGTTAGTATAGCTTAAGGAAGTTGGAGTGTCAGGAAGACAATCAATCAACCAGTATTTATACAATAGTTACCAACAATTACCATCTGCTCTTAGATGCAGAATTTCTCTTTGGGGCAAAACCAGAATTGGGGGGGAGAACTCATTTTCCCAAGGGAATTTTACCCAGAGTTTAGAAAAATTCCATTGCATTTTTAAACATCAAAAAGTGCCAGAAGGGGTCCTGGACCAGAATTAAGAGGGTCTTTTCCATCCGCCTACTCTGGGCCTTACTTCTCCATGTAGAATGGATCCCTTCCAGCAAAAGGTACAACTTCAAGCCCCCCCCCCCCCCCCCCCCCGGCCATGCCACGTGCACATGTAAAGAGCCAGTACGCTCCTGGGCAGATAGCAGCTCCCCAGGTGGTAGATGGCTTGCTCTCCTTTTGCTGAGACAGATTCCTTGGTCATTAGAGGGTCCTGTTTAGAAGCACTTACTTCCATCTTTGGCTTCCCAACCAGCGAAGCCCAGGGGGTCCTCGTGGTAAAGAACCTGCCTGCTAATCAGGAGACATAAGAGACGAGGGTTCGGGAATATCCCCTGGAAAAGGGCATGGCAACCCACTCTAGTATTCTTACCTGGAGAATCCCATGGACAGAAGAACCTGGCAGGCTACGGTCCGTGGGGTCGCAAAGAGTCAGACGCGATTGAAGCAACATAGCTTGCGTGCAGAAAAAGCCCACTCGGCTTCCCAGGTGGCCCTCGTGATAAAGAACCTGTCTGCTAATGCAGGGGACATAAGAGACTTGGGTTCGATCCCTGGGTCGGGAAGATCCCCTGGAGAAGGGCAACACAATCCACTCCAGTATCCTTGCCTGGAGAATCCCAGGGACAGAGGAGCCTGGTGGGCTACTGTCCATGGGATCGCAAAGAGTCAGACACGACTGAAGCACCTTACTTACCATGCACGCCCTCCCATTTTCAGTCCAGCTCCTTCCTTTTTCCCTCCCTCTTTCCCTCCCACCTTCCCTTTTCCCCTCTCTTCTTCACTTCCTTCTTTGCTTCCCTCTTTCATCCAACAATTTCCAAGCATCTTGTTGTTCCAGACTCTGTCTTGCAGGAGGCTCTATGTGGTCGCTCTTAATTCCTGGCTCCCTTCAGCTAAGGAGAAAGACCGTTACACTCAAACACAAGCTAAATGTCTTTGGTGAGTGATTGAGTCTCTGAGTCTCATTTCCCCAACCAGAAAATGAAACTAATAACTTTCCTGTCTGTCATAGGATTATGGGGGAGGATTCTAAGAGATGGTGTGTGTCAAAATGCCTTGTCAACTGTAAAGAGTCACACAATTGTTATTTAAACATTTGTCTTTTTCAGGACTCAGGCTGTGGAAGACTTGCCCAAGACCACACAGCTAAAAAGTAACCAAATGAGTTTAACACTAATGCCTCATTTGTAGACTGCAGGTTTTTGTGTCCCCTCAAAGTGATGGTATTTGGAGGTGAGGTCTTTGAATTAGGGTTAGAGGAGGAGACTCTTGAGAGTCCCTTGGACTGCAAGGAGATCCAACCAGTCCATCCTGAAGGAAATCAGTCCTGAATATTCATTGGAAGAACTGACGCTGAAGTTGAGACTCCACTACTTTGGCCACCTGATGTGAGAACTGACTCATTTGAAAAGACCCTGATGCTGGGAAAGATTGAAGATGGGAGGAGAAGGGGACGACAGAGGATGAGGTGGTTGGATGGCATCACTGACTCAATGGACATGAGTTTGAGTAAACTCCTGGAGTTGGTGATGGACAGGGAGGCTTGGCGTGCCACGGTCCATGGGTTTGCGAAGAGCTGGACACGACTGAGTGACTGAACTGAACTGAGCTGAAGTCATGAGGGTGGGGCCCCATGATGGGATTCAGTTCAGTTCAGTCGCTCGCCCCTTATGACAAGAGGAAGAACCGTCGGAGCTCCATGTGCGCTGAGAAAAGGCCATGTCAGCACAGTGAGGAGGGAGCCATCCACAGACCAGGAAGAGAGCCCTGCCAGAACCATCCTGGTGCCCTGAGCTCAGACTCCCAGCTTCTGGAACCATGTGCAAAAAGATGTCTGTAGCTAAAGCCCCAGTCTGTTATAATTTGTTACAGCAGCCCGAGCAGACAAAGACTCCTGGGCTCTTCACCGTCGAACACACTTCCTCCCGGGACGTATTGAATTATTTAGTTAATTTCTTCGAGAATCCTGTTTATTTTTGGCTGCACCGGGTCTTCATTGCTGCAAGAGGCCTTTCCCTTGTTGCGGCAAGCAGGGGCTGCTCTCTGCTTGTATTGCCAGGCTGCTTCTTGTGGCGGCTTCTCTCGTGGAGCGGGAGGGCTCTGGGCACAGGGCTTCAGTAGCTGTGGTGCATGGGCTCAGCTGCTCCATGGCAAGGGGAATCCTCCCATACCAGGGATCGGACCCACGTCCCCTGCATTGGTAGGAGGATTCTTAACTAGTGGACCACCGGGGAAGGCCCCCTGTTTACATTCTATAGTATAAGCAAATGTAAGGGAAATGTAAGGGAAGAGAATGCCAGCCTTCTGTTTGCTGCCTGGAGAAATTTGGGGTAGGAGAGAGTTAGGGTTAGAGTTCCAGGGTCTCAGGTTCTCCCCTGCTTGTCAATACTGGCTGTGTGACAGAATCACCTGGGGAGCTATAATGATAATATTAGTAATGACGCCTAAGCTTCGTTTCCAGAGGTTCTGCTTTACTGGGTCCAGGAAGGACCCGGACACTGGTGTGTTTTATCATTCCTCCCCTGCCCCACTCACCCATGCCTCTGTGATCACACAGGATAGTTGCTGGGTGGAGGCCCTTCCCCAAGTAACAGCATCTGGATGTGAGATGACCCTCATCCTTTCCCATCACCCCAGGGGAAATGAACAGGTGCTGGAATGGGGGGGGCGGGTGGAGTTCACATGGCAAATCCTTCCATGCCTCTTACCCAACCAGAATTCCTGGAGGGCTCCCAACACTGCGTGCCAACTCCTGAGAGTCTGAAAATGTTGAAATGATTCAACCAGAGTGGATCCGGGGGCTTGAGAGCAGGGGCCCTGAGCCTGCATGCCTGGCCAGGGAGCATTCACATCATTGGAGAGGAGCTAAGGGTGGACGGTGGGCATCGGTGAGGAGTCTGCAGATGGACGCTTCTTGGCAATCTTCTCAACATGTTTAAGCATTAGTGATAGTATTGGCCAATTACTGGGGGCCTGCTGTCTTCTAGGGGCTTTGCTTGCATCATCTCACTGAGGACCGTAGGTGCCAGCGTGCTGCCTCATCACCCCCTCTCCTCGTGGCTTCCAGCACCATCCTTCCCTGCTTGTCCTCTGGGTGCCCGGCTGCTCCTTCACTGAGTCTTTTCCCCAGTTCCTCTAAAGGCTGGAGAGCCCACAGCCCAGTCCCTGGGTCTCTTTTCTTCTATTTTCTTGGTTCTTCTTTCCTTCTATTTTCTATCTCACTTGCTCCCGCAATGGTCCCAGCCAAACTTTAAATACCAACCAAACTTCCAAAGTCACCCATGAAGCATCACCCTCTTCTCCAGATACTACAGTGTGGCTGAACAGGCCTGTTGAATCTCTGCTCCTCACCTTATTAAAATAAAATCCAAACTCTTTGCCAGAGCCTATAAGGCTCCCCTTATTTGGCCTCAGCCCACTTCAACCTTCCAATCTCCTCCTGCAAGCGAGTGACCAGCCAGTTGGCTGAATGAACAAATGAGTGAATGAACTTCCTGGGAAGGGCCTGGATTGAGGATTGAGACATGGACTCAAGCTCTCATTACTCCGGAAGTCTGGACGACTGTGCCCCTTGTTCTCTCTGGGACTTTGCTTTCAATATTTGTTGGACTGCATTTTCCTATGAAGTAGGTACTGTTCCACCCATTTCTAAAATCTCTTTTTAATTGAAGGACAATCGCTTTACAGTATTGTCTTGGTTTCTGCCACTCAGCAACACGAGTCAGCCTTATGTCCCCTCCCTCTTGAGCCTCCCTCCCACCTCCCATCCACCCCACTCCTCTAGGTTGTCACAGAGTCCAAGATTAAGTCCCTGAGTCATACATCAAATTCCCACCGGCTTTCTATTTTACACATTATGGACACAGGGTGGGGGGAGGGGGAAGGAGAGGGTGGGGTGAACGGAGACAGTAGCATGGAAACATATATACCCGTTTTATAGATGGAATAAAACTTGTCTTGGGGAGGTGAAGTCCCCTACCGAGGTCACCCAGTGGTGGCTGAGGCTGGGACTTGAACATAGATCTCCAGGGTTACAAAGCCCATGCCCAGCTTTCACTCTGCTTCTGCTCTAAACGTGCCCCCATCCTGGCCAGACCCCTCCGCTGGCCTCCAGGTTGGGGCCAGAGGCACATCCAGCAGCTGCTGGACCTCCCCCTTCCCCGTCCTTGCAGCTGGGAGCCGGGGCCCCTCATTCTGCAGAACCCTTCATCCCCCGGGACCTGGCCACTCCCAGACCAGCTGCACAAGCGTGGAGAAGACACTTTCTAAGCCACAGTGTACCCAGCTGGAGACATGCACGTAGCCCCATCCAGCTGTCTTCCGGAAAGAACCAGATCAACTGCTACTCTGGTAAAGATGGAAAAATTCCGTTAATTTAATGAGTCTGGACACAGTGTGGGATGACTGAAGCCTCAGGCTCCCAGCCTCTGTGTGATGGAGCTAACCCTCTTCTGATCCTCTCCTAATCCCAAATTTCACAACCTCGGCACAACTGACATTTGAGTCAGATAATTCTTTGTTGCACGGGCTGTTCTGTGCGCTGTAGGAGGCTGAGTGGTCCCTCTGGTCTCCGCTCACCAGATGACGGCAGCAGGCCACTCATCTAGATGTAACAACCTAAATGATCGCCAGGCTGCCAAGTGCCCCTGGTTCAGAATACGGGGCTTCCCAGGTGGCGCTAGTGGTAAAGAGCTAGCCCGCCGATGCGGGAGACATAGAGCCTGGGCTCGATCCCTAAGTCGGGAAGACCCCCTGGAGTTGGGGAATCCCGTGGATAGAGGAGCCTGGAAGGCAAAGAGTTGGGAAGTGAGTGACCTAGCATGCATGTGCGCACGCACGAGAATCACTAATCCTAGCAGTGAAGTGAAGTGAAGTGAAAGTCACTTGGTTGTGTCTGACTCTTTGTGACCCCACGGACTATACAGTCCATGGAATTCTCCAGGCCAGGGGATCTTCCCGACCCAGGGATCGAACCCAGGTCTCCTGCACTGCAGGCGGATTCTTTACCGGCTGAGCCACAGGGACGCCCAAAGCATAGCTTCATGCTTATCTGTTCTTACAGGATGGTGACCATTATTCTAGATGGCTGTTTTCCAGGCATCAGGCTTCCAGTGCTTGGTAGTTCATGTTGAGCATCTAAGTGCCAGGCATAGACTAACTCAATCCTCACAACACCGCTTTGGGATGGATATTATTGTTATCCTGTTTCACAAATGATGAGATAGGCACAGAGACATTTATATGAGTCCCTTGACCTCTGTTCCTGCAGACCACCTGCCACAGCCAGGCTGTCTGCTGACCATGTGACCACATTCATTCACTCTTAGCGACTTTGCAAGTCACAGGGTCATGATGCTCAGATTCCCATGAGGAAACTGAGCTTCATGCAGTTTCCATGAGATCACCCAGTATCCTATAGCCGCTGTGATGGGTAGAGCCTGTGTTTGAACCCAAACTTTATGGTAAGGCCCATTATCTTCCCACTTCTCCCAGCTGCCTTTTAAAGACTTGTAGAACTATTGTCAGCTTGACAGGACCTTTAAGATCATTCAATACTCAAGTATTTATTGATGCCTATTCCATGCTGGAATAGACCCTGATGCTGGGAAGGATTGAAGGCAGGAGGAGGAGGGGATGACAGAGGATGAGATGGTTGGATGGCATCACCGACTCAATGGACATGAGTTTGAGCAAGCTCTGGGAGTTGGTGATGGACAGGGAGGCCTGGTGTGCTGCAGTCCATGGGGTAGCAAAGAGTCAGACACAACTGGGCAACTGAACTGAACTGAGCATGTGTGGTGAAGGATCTGGGCTCTTCCTCAGCTTTTAGAGAAACTTGCTGAAGTATCTAAAGGTAAGATGAGTTGGGATCTGGGATTAGTTCCTAAGTATGGACGTGGAGGGGAAGTGGCCAAGGGTACAGATGAAACGAGCTTGGTGATGAGTTGATAATTCTTGAAGCCAGGTAATGGCTCCATCTTTACTGCTGATGGAATTTCCCATCATGCCACATGTGTAGAAGGTATGGATACTGACTCCTTGTTTGGATTTAAATCCCAGCTTCACTTCCTTCAGTATCATCTTGGGTAATTTTCTTGTCTCTTTAGACAATCTGCAGAGTGAGAAGGTGATAGTTTGTAGCTTGCAGGCTGCATGAAGGTTAAATAAGATAATACAGAGTATACGTGGTAGTTTTGAGCACAGGAAGGATCTGGCCAAGAGCAGGGCTCCTTGGGGGTCATAGCAGCCGTCTTTCTTTACTGCAAAGATCTCAGTGTCTTCAAGGGCACAGGGAGACCCATCCTCATCGCAGAACTCCTCCTAAAGGTATCCTTGGTCCACCTCCTGCCCTGGACACCAGGGCTGCTGTCTGCCCTGTGATGGCCCTGGAGGGACTCTCACCCCGAGTTACCCACAGAACAAGGCGAAGACAAAACTCCTAATCCCCATGAAGGACTCTAAGTCCAAGCAAGTCCCCCTTCGGCCCCAGCTGTGATGAGGCCTCATCTGGAATTTCTGGTAGCCAAACTGTCAGCAAGATCCTTGCAGAAGCTATAGATGAAAGGCCCTTCCTGCCCCCTGGGCCCTCTTCCTGCTCTCCCTCCGCTCTCCCAGAGTGGGGACGGTGCCTTTCCTTCATCAGCTGTCTGTGCTGGTTGAATTATTTCCATGTTCTCAGACTCTCTCGGGAGTTGGCACGAGGTGTTGGGAGCCCTCCAGGAATTCTGGCTGGGGACAGGGCACAGATGGGCTCCCACGCGAACCGCTCTCCACTCAGCACCCGCCCTCCTCCCCTGAGTTGATGGGAAGGGTGGGGGTCGTCTCATGCTCAGAAGGCTTGGCTCAGCTCCACCCCTCCCGAGAGGCGAGACTCAGAGCAGGACCCCCGACTCCTCAGCATAAAATGGGCCGTCTTGAGGATGAAGAGTCACAGTGCCTGTCGGATGTTCAGTGCGCTATCTAGCACCTATAAAACATGCTAGTAGCATCACCCATAAGAATACTGAGTGCCTGTGTGTGTACACCCGGAATTAATATGATAGTTCAAACCAACGATACATCAATTTAAAAAAGCTATGTGATCCCCCAGTCTCCCCAAAGTGTGTCATTAAAAACCCACTATCTTTAGCCGCTTCTTTTGGTGATGTTAGACACTTCCAAGCATTAAAACTGCCTGCAGAACTTGAGGTCTAAGAAGGCACAGAGGCCTGGAGTCCATGGGAAGAAAGTTTATGGATCAGTGGCCACCTGGGCCCCATTTACCTGCAGGTAGAAAGACCCCAAACCTTGTCTTTCCAGCCATAGGATCAGATCAAAATGTCCCTGTGAGCCAGATAGTGTGAGAGGAATCTCTATTTCCTGTTTGTATTTTTAATAACTTTATTTGTTTATTTGTGGCTGTGCTGGGTCCTCGTTGCCGCCTGGGCTTTCCTCGAGCTGCAACAAGCAGAGGCTACTCTCTAGCTGTGGTGCGCGGGCTTCCGGCTTCAGGCCTTCCTCTCGTTGCTGCACAGGCTCCAGGCTCGCGGGCTCGGGAGCTGTGACTCACGGGCTCTGGAGCACAAGCTCAGCAGTTGTGGTGCCTGGGCTTGGCTGCTCCGCAGATGTGAGATCTTCCCGGATCAGGGATTGGAACTGTGTCTCCTGCTATGGTTTTTCCAGTGGCCATGTATGGATGTGAGTGTTGGACTATAAAGAAAGCTGAGCACTGAAGAATTGATGCTTTTGAGCTGTGGTGTTGGAGAAGACTCTTGAGAGTCCCTTGGACTGCAAGGAGATCAACCAGTCCATCCTAAAGGAGATCAGTCCTGGGTGTTCGTTGGAAGGACTGATGTTGAAGCTGAAACTCCAATACTTTGGCCACCTGATGCCAAGAGCTGACTCATTTGAGAAGACCCTGATGCTGGGAAAGATTGAAGGTGGGAGGAGAAGGGGATGACAGAGGATGAGATGGTTGAATGGCATCCCCGACTCAATGGACATGAGTTTGGGTAAACTCTGGGAGTTGGTGATGGACAGGGAGGCCTGGCGTGCTGCGGTTCATAGGGTCACAAAGAGTCGGACACGACTGAGCGACTGAACTGAACTGAACTGACTCATACTGTCTTCTGTAGGGGCTGTATTGACTCACATTCCCACCAACACCGCAAGAGGGCTCCCTTTTCTCCATACCCTCTCTAGCGTTTACTGTTTGTAGACTTCTTGGTGATGGCCATTCTGACCGGTGTGAGGTGATGTCTCATTACAGGTTTGATTTGTTTTTCTCTAATAATGAGTGATATTGAGTATCTTTTCATGTGTTTGTTAGCCATCTGTATGTCTTCTTTGGAAAAATGTCTGTTTAGGTCTTTTCCCCACTTTTTGATTGGGTTGTTTGTTTTTCCCATATTGAGTTGTATGAACTGCTTTATATTTTGGAAATTAATGCTTTGTCAGTGTTTCATATGCTATTATTTTCTCCCATTCTGAGAGTTGTCTTTTCACCTTGCTTATAGTTTCCTTTTGGAGAAGGCAATGGCACCCCACTCCAGTACTGTTGCCTGGAAAATCCCATGGACAGAGGAGCCTGGTAGGCTGCAGTCCATGGGGTCGCTGAGTCAGGCATGACTGAGCAACTTCACTTTCACTTTTCACTTTCATGCATTGGAGAAGGAAATGGCAACCCACTCCAGTGTTCTTGCCTGGAGGATCCCAGGGATGGGGGAGCCTGGTGGGCTGCCGTCTATGGGGTTGCACAGAGTCAGACACGACTGAAGTGACTTAGAAGCATAGTTTCCTTTTCTGTGCATCACACTGACACCAAAACCAGACAAAGACAACAGACAAAAAAGAAAACTACAGGCTAATATCACTGATGAACATAGATGCAAAAATCTTCAACAAAATTTTAGCAAGCAGAATTCAGGAACATGTCAAAAAGCTCATGCACCATGATCAAGCTGGGTATATTCCAGGGATGCAAGGATTCTTCAATATATGCAAATCAATCAATGTGATACACCATATTAACAAATTAAAAGATAAAAGCCATATGATAATCTCAACAGATGCAGAAAAAGCCTTAGACAAAATTCAGCATTCATTTTTGATTAAAATTCTTCAAAAAAAGGCATAGAAGGAAACTACCTTAACATAGTAAAGGCCATATATAATAAGCTGACAGTAAACATCATTCCCAATGGTGAAAAACTGAAAGCATTCCCCCCAAGATCAGGAATAAGACAAGGGTGTCCACTTTCACCACTATTATTCAACATAGCTCTGGAAGTTCTAGCTTCAGCAATCAGAGAAGAAAAAGAAATAAAAAGCATCCAGATCTGAAAGGAAGAAGTAAAGCTGTAACTGTTTGAAGATGACATGATACTGTGTATAGAAAACCCTAAAGATAATATCAGAAAATTACTAGGGCTAATCAGTGAATTATTTGATTAGCTGAAGAAGGGAATGGCAAATAACTTCAGTATTCTTCCCTTGAGAACCCCATGAACAGTATGAAAAAGCAAAAAAATAGGACACTGAAAGATGAACTCCCCAGGTTGGTAGGTGCCCAATATGCTACTGGAGATCAGTAGAGAAATAACTCCAGAAAGAATGAAGGGATGGAGCCAAAGCAAAAATGATACCCAGTTGTGGATGTGACTGGGGATGGAAGTAAGGTCCAATGTTGTAAACGGCAACATTGCATAGGAACCTGGAATGTTAGGTCCATCAGTTCAGTTCAGTTGCTCAGTCATGTCCGACTCTTTGTGACCCATGAACCGCAGCACGCCAGGCCTCCCTGTCCATCACCAACTCCCAGAGTTTACCCAAACCCATGTCCATTGAATTGGTGATGTCATCCAACCATCTCATCCTCTGTTGTCCCCTTCTCCTCCTGCCCTCAGTCTTTCCCAGCATCAGGGTCTTCTCAAATGAGTCAGCTCTTGGCATCAGGTGGCCAAAGTATTGGAGTTTCAGCTTCAACATCTGTCTTTCCAGTGAACACCCATGACTGATCTCCTTTAGGATGGACTGGTTGGATCTCCTTGCAGTCCAAGGGACTCTCAAGAGTCTTCTCCAACACCACAGTTCAAAGGCATCAATTCCTCAGCACTCAGCTTTCTTTATAGTCAAACTCTCACATCCGTATATGACCACTGGAAAAACCATAGCCTTGACCAGATGGAGCTTTGTTGACAAAGTGATGTCTCTGTTTTTTAATATGCTGTCTAGGTTGGTCATAACTTTCCTTTTAAGGTGTAAGTGTCTTTTAATTTCATGGCTGCAATCACCATCTGCAGTGATAATCAAGGCAAATTGGAAGTGATCAAACAGGAGATGGCAAGAGTGAACATTGACATTCTAGGAATCAGTGAACTAAGATGGACTGGAATGGGTGAATTTAACTCAGAAGACCATTATATCTACTACTGCGGGCAGGAATCCCTTAGAAGAAATGGAGTAGCCATCATAGTCAACAAAAGGGACTGAAATGCAGTACTTGGATGCAATCTCAAAAAAGACAGAATGATCTCTGTTCGTTTCCAATGCAAACCATTCAATATCACAGTAATCCAAGTCTACACTGCAAACAGAAATGCTGAAGAAGCTGAAGTTGAAGGGTTCTAAGAAGACCTACAAGACCTTCTAGAACTAACACCCCCAAAAGATGTCCTTTTCATTATAGGGGACAGGAATGCAAAAGTAGGAAGTCAAGAAACACCTGGAGTAACAGGAAAATTTGGCCTTGGAGTACAGAATGAAGCAGGGCAAGGGCTAATAGAGTTTTGCCAAGAAAATGCACCAGTCATAGCAAACACCCTCTTCCAACAACACAAGAGAAGACTTTACACATGGACATCACCAGATGGTCAACACCGAAATCAAATTGATTATATTCTTTGCAGTCAAAGATGGAACAGCTCTATACAGTCAGCAAAAACAAGACTGGAAGCTGACTGTGGCTCAGATCATGAACTTCTTATTGCCAAATTCAGACTTAAATTGAAGAAAGTAGGGAAAACCACTAGACCATTCAAGTATGACCTAAATCAAATCCCTTACAATTATACAGTGGAAGTGACAAATAGATTCAAGAGATTATATCTGATAGACAGAGTGCCTGAAGAACTATGGATGGAGGTTTGTGACATTGTACAGGAGGCAGTGATCAAGACCATCCCCAAGAAAAAGAAATGCAAAAAGGCAAAATGGTTGTCTGAGGAGGCCTTACAAATAGCTGAGAAAAGAATACAAGTGAAAAGCGAAGGAGAAAAGGAAAGATATACCCATCTGAATGCCAAGTTCCAAAGAATAGCAAGGAGTGATAAGAAAGCCTCCCTCAGTGATCAGTGCAAAGAAATAGAGGAAAACAATAGAATGGGAAAGACTAGATATTTCTTCAAGAAAATTAGAGATACAAAGGGAACATTTCATGCAAAGATGGGCCCAATGAAGGACAGAAATGGTATGGACCTAACAGAAGCAGAAGATATTAAGAAGAGGTGCCAAGAATACACAGAAGAACTATACAAAAAAGATCTTCATGACCCAGATAATCACGATGGTGTGATCACTCACCTAGAGCCAGATATCCTGGAATGTGAAGTCAACTGGGCCTTAAGAAGCATCACTACAAGCAAAGTTAGTGGAGGTGATGTAATTCCAGTTGAGCTATTTCAAATCCTAACAGATGATGTCATGAAAGTGCTACACGCAATATGCTAGCAAATTTGGAAAACTCAGCAGTGGCCACAGGGCTGGAAAGGGTAGTTTTCATTCTAATCCCAAAGAACCATGAACTTCCAGATGTTCAAACTGGATTTAGAAAAGGCAGAGGAACCAGAGATCAAATTGCCAACATACTTTGGATCATAGAAAATGCAAGAGAGTTCCAGAAAACCATTGACTTCTGCTTTATAGACTATGCCAAAGCCTTTGACTGTGTGGATCACAACAAACTGTGGAAAATTCAAGAGATGGGAATACCAGACCACCTGTTCTGCCTCCTGAGAAATCTGTATGCAGGTCAAGAAGCAACAGTTAGAACTGGACATGGAACAACAGACTGGTTCCAAATATGAAAAGGAGTACATCAAGGCTGTATATTGTCACCTTGCCTATTTAACTTACATGCAGAGTTTATCATGAGAAATGCTGGACTGGATGAAGCACAAGCTGGAATCAAGATTGCCAGGAGAAATATCAATAACCTGAGATATGCAGATGACACAACCCTTATGGCAGAAAGTGAAGAACTAGAGAGTCTCTTGATGAAAGTGAAAGAGGAGAGTGAAAAGTTGGCTTAAAACTCAACATTCAGAAAACCAAGATCATGGCATTTGGTCCCATCACTTCACAGCAAATAAATGTGGAAACAGTAACAGACTTTCCTTTTTTGGGCTCCAAAATCACTGCAGATGGTGACTGAGGCCATGAAATTAAAAGACGCTTGTTCCTTGGAAAGAAAACTATGACCAACCTAGACAGCATATTAAAAAGCAGAGACATTACTTTGCCGACAAAGGTACATATAGTCAAAGCTATGGTATTTCCAGTAGTCCTGTATGGATGTGAGAGTTGGGCTATAAAGAAAGCTGAACACCAAAGAATTGATGCTTTTGAACTGTGGTGTTGGAGATGACTCTTGAAAGTCCCTTGGACTGCAAGGAGATCCAACCAGGCATTCCTAAAGGAAATCGATTCTGAACATTCATTGGAAGGACTGATGTTGAAGCTGAAACTCCAATACTTTTCACCTGATGTGAAGAACTGACTCCTTGGAAAACACCCTGATGCTGGGAAAGATTGAAGGCAGGAGGAGGAGGGGACAACAGAGGGTGAGATTGTTGGATGGCATCACTGACTCAATAGGCATGAGTCTTAGCAAACTCCAGGAGTTGGTGATGGACAGGGAGGCCTGGTGTGCTGCAGTCCGTGGGGTTGCAAAGAGTCGGGCATGACTGAGCAACTCACCTGAACCAAACTGAAATGGATCAGTGAATTTAGCAAAGTTGCAGGATACAAAATCAACACAGAAATCACTTGCATTTCTATAGACTAGCAGTAAAAAATCAGAGAGAGAAATTAAGGAATTAATCCTACTCACCATTGCAACAAAAAGAATTAAATATATAAAAATAAATTTCCCTAAGGAGACAAAAGAACTGTACATAGAAATTTATAAGACACTAATGAAAGAAACCAAAGATGGCATGAACAGATGGAGAGATGTTCCATGTTCCTGGGTAAGAAGAATCAATATTGTGAAAATGACTGTACTACCAAACACAATCTACAGATTCAAGGTGATCCCCATCAAATTACCAATGACAGTTTTCACAGAACTAGAACAAAAAGATTCACAATTCATGTGGAAACACAAAAGACCCCGAATAGCAAAAGCGGTCTTGAGAAATAAGAATGGAGCTTGAAGAGTCAACCTTCCTGACTTCAGATTACAGTACAAAGCTACAGTCATCAAGACAGTATGGTACTGGCACAAAAACAGAAATACAGACCAAGGGAACAAGATAAACCAATTCTTAAGGGAAAAGATAATCAACAGATGCTAACTCTGAGATAACCCAGATATTGGAATTATTAAAGACTTTATTTATATTTATAATCATACCCCATGAGGTGAAGTGAACATTCTTCAAATAAAAGGGAAGGTAGAAATTCTTAGCAGAGAAATAGAAACCACAAGAGACAACCAAATGGAAATTTTATAACTGAAACATTCAATGTCAGAAAAAAATTTTTAAAGTCACTAGGTGAGTTTAATAGCAGAATAAACGTAACAGAGAAAGCAGTCATTGAAGTGAGAACAGATCAATAGAGATTACCTAATCCAAAGGGCACAGAAAAGAATTTTTTTAATTAACAGAACCTCAGTGACCTGTGGGGCAATAAGAAAAGCTCTAATATTTCTATCATTGGAATCCCTGAATGAGAGGAGTAAGAGACAATCGGATAAATAATAAATAAAATATCATGCCTGGAAGATTCCCAAACTTAAGTGAGAAAGCATACATTTACAAGTTCAAGAGGTTAGTAAGTCTCAAAGAGGATGAGTCCAAAGAAAACCAGGCACAGGTACAGATGAGCCTATTTGCAAAGCAGAGAGAGAGACCCAGACATGCAGAAGAAGCATATGGACACCAAGGGGGGAGAAAGGGGGTGGGATGAACTGGGAGACTGGAATTAATACGTATACACTACTACTCATAAAATAGGTGACTATGAGAACCTACTGTGTAGCATAGGAAAGTCTACTTGGTGCTCTGCGGTGACCTAAATGGAAAGGAAATTTAAAAAACAAGGAATATATGTATACATATAGCTGATTCACATTGCTGCACGGCAGAAGCTAACACAGCATTGTAAAGCAACTACACTATAATAAAAATTAAAAAAAAAAGAAATTTAAAAAAAAGAAAACACAAACTTAATCAAACTTCTGCAAATAACAGATAGTGGTCATTAAGGCAGTCATAGTGGAACTGCATGTGGCATAGACGGCAACAGAAATTTAAGGAACCGTGAATTCCTTAGAAACCACAGACCAGAAGACGAGACACCATCTTTTCAGAAAGAAAATAACCACCAAGCCAGAATTCTATACCTAGCAAACATGGCCTTCAGAAATGAAGATGAACTACAGATATTCTTAAATGGAGGGAGACTCAGAGAAGTCTTAACCAGCAGACACGCTCTGAAAGGAAGACTGAAGGATGTCCTGGCTGAAGGAAACTGATGCTAGAGAGAAGCCTGAACTTCAGGAACAAAGGAAGAGCAGCAGACACGGCAGATATTTGGGTGAATATAACAGCCCGTTTTTCTCCTCCTAAGTTCTTTAAAACCCATGCTTGTTTTTTAAAATGTATTATATTATCTGGGAAGTTTCAGTGTATACACATGGAACATACAACTATAACATCAAGGGTTGAAGGCATCTATGTGAAGTTGTAAAATATTAATGCTGAGAAGACTGTGAAGAAATTAGGTGTATATATATATATATGTATATATATATTCATATATATATATATATATGAATTAGAACCTAATAATTCCTAGAAAGAGTTAAAGTGAAAGTGTTAGTCGCTCAGTCATGTCCAACTCTTTGTGACCTCATAGACTGTAGCCCACCAGGCTCCTCTGTCCATGGAATTCTCCATGCAAAAGTACTGGAGTGGGTAGCCAATCCCTTCTGCAGGAGATTTTCCCAACCCAGGATCTCCCACATTGCTGGTGGATTCTTTACCATCTGAGCCACCAGAGAAGCCCCTTAATTTCTAGGTCAACAACTAAAACACAACATAAAGAGAATCAAGAGATAAATTAAAGTGAAGCAATAAAATCTATTTTTAAAAATCCAAGATAGGGCAGGAAGAAAGGAACAGGGAAATTTAAAATGAAGTTATAAAATAGTGAAAATGATAATGAAATGAAATAATGAAAATAGTGAAGTGATAGACCTAAATCCAACTTGTGTGTGCTATGTGTACATATAGTGAACCTTCCCAAGTAAAATAATACTTTAAAAAAATCATATATTTTAAAGAACCTAAAAGGACAAAAATGGTTTGTTTTATTTATATACGGCTCAGCTGGTAGAGAACCTGCCTGCAATGTGGGAGACTTGAGCGCGATCCCTGGGTTGGAAAGATCCCCTGGAGAAGGGAAAGGCTACCCACTCCAGTATTCTGGCCTGGAGGATTCCATGGACTGTATAGTCCACAGGGTTGCAAAGAGTTGGACACGACTGAGTGATAATCACTTTCACTTTCGTATTTGTGTTGATTACATTAAGTATATTCAGGAGCTTATTCTTGAGTTTTTATTTATCACACTGTCCTATTTAGGAAGCTATCAGGGAGAACATTCCTTTAGCAAGTTTTCTAGCTCTCATTCACATTGGTACTTGGGTTACTTATCAGGTTTCCCATTTTCCACTGGCTTCTAGGAAGCTACAGGAACCTCCCCATAATATTAATAAGCATTTCTATGGTAAAAGATCTTGTGGTCACATAAGTTTGTGAAACACAGACTAAAGAAAATTGATAAATTTCCTTTATTCTGTGTCATTTAATCTTTATAACTACCTTGGGAATTGGTACCATCATTATGGCATTTTTATAAATGACAAGAAAATTGAGTCTTTAGAGTTTAGACTACTTGCCCAAGGTTAGGGCTGGAACATAGAATGTCTGACTTCAGAGTCTGCCCTCTTAAACAAGTAGAAAAGTTATGTATATGAAGCCCTGGCACAGAGGAAACGCTCATCCTTATGGCATGGGCAACTCAAAGGCTTCTCTCAAGCCTGGCTTCATGAAAGGAGGAAGTGTGGTCCCAGCCCAAGCCAAGGCATCCAGCCATCCCTACTCCAGCACTTACCTAAGTCCTACTTGGGGATGCTCCTGCCGAAGCCAGTTTTATCCAAAGCTGCTCCTAGTGACCCACTAACTTCATACAACTTCGATCAACTTTTTTTGATCCCCTAATCCTCACTCTTTTTCTCCTCAGTCTGACTTCCCTCCTTTGGAGGCTTTCTTCGAGAGGTAAATTTTCAGGACTGAGGAAGAGGGCTTCACAGACTTCAAATGCATCATGGAGATAACTGCTTATTGGTCACTTGTGTGCCCGTAGAAGTGGAGGAGGCAGAATCAGACAGATATATATATATATATATATATATATATATATATATATATATATATATATATTTTTTTTTTTTTTTTTTTTGCTAAATCTCTTGTATACTCCTCTGTAGTAGAATTTGGCATCCATACCCTTTCCCTGCGCTGAGATGGACAGAATGGACTTCCCTCACTCTTAACTTTGGGCTTGCCCATGAAACTTGCCGTGGGCAATAGGTTGTTAGTAGATCTGATATGAAAGAAGCTTGAAATGGGATTCCCCCTCCAAATGCCCTTAGAACTCTGGTGATCTGTAATCATGGCCCAGAATCTCTTTTCTTCATGGTCTTCCCAGAAAAATTATTGTCAGACTTGCAGCCTGAAGTCCAGCTGCCCATCTGTTTTACTTTTCTATTGCTGCATAAAAAATTACTACAAATTTAGTGACTTAAGACAACTCATTAATTATCTGACAGTTTCTGTAGATGAGAAGTCTGGGCACAGCATAGCTGGGTCTCCTCTGCCGAGGATCTCACCAGGCTGAATTCAAAGTATTTACAGGGGCTGTGATCTCATCTGAAGGCTTGATGGGGAAGAATCTGTTCAGGATGTTGGCAGAATTCAGTCCCTTCTATAGGACTGAAGTCTCCTCTTTCTTGTTGCCTGTCAGTCAAGGGTCACTCACAGCTCCTAGACGGTGACCTCACATCCTAGCAACGGCCCTTTTGTAAGACAGCAGCTCACGTCTTTTTTTTTTTTTTTTTTTAGCAACTTTTTATTGTGCATTGAGATATAACTGATTAACAATATTGTGATAGCTTCAGGTGGACAGCAAAGGGACTCAGCCACACATATACATGTATCCATTCTCCCCCAAACTCCCCTCCCATCCAGGCTGCCACAGCATTGATAGCGCGCTTCTTTAAATGCCACAGGAGACTTCGCTGAAGTCTGCTGTGATGCAGTCTTCTGTAATGTAATGTAATCACATAAGTGACCATCCCATCATCTGTGCCAGATGACATGACCATATCAAGATAGTGACCATCTCCTCATCATCACAGATCCTGCCCACCTTCAATGGCAGGGGACTATACAGGACATATACGCTGGGAGGTAGGAGTCTTAGTGAACTTCAAAGGGTTCTGCCTGCAGCACCATCCATGCCTAAATCAGTCAAACCACCATTAACCCACCAGATGGTGAAGGTGAGAGTGAATGCTTATTGTAAGCTGCTGGGTTTTGAGACAGCCTATTCCACTGGCTGGCTGATTATTGTGGCAATGGCTGGCTGATACACTTCTTTTCAAGAAGCATTGTCCTCCTATTTCAAACAGTGTCCGATTCCCATTTGGGGGAGGCAGTTTGCTATGCTGGGCAGGGTACTGGGACCAGTGAGGTCTGGGTTTGAGTCTCTGCTCCTCTCTCTCCTGGCTGGGGGCCCATTTCCTTATCCAAATAGTGGGACCTGCAATGCCCACCTCATTGGGATGTCGGGAAGGTTAACTAAAACAATGGATGAGGACCACCTGGCACAGAGTAGGCTCCACAAATGTTAGTGTTTTATCTCTCTCAAGGTCATATTTCTAGCCAACATCTCCTTATCTTCAGAGAGTGGATATGATACGCATTCTGGGAGGGGCTGCTGCATGGCTGCCACCTGTGGGCCACCTGGATGGCATCTCATCACCAGCTGGGGAGCTGACCTGCAGGGCTCTCTGACCTCAAATGGGCTCTCTGAGCCAGATTGTGGAAGACCCTCCTTGGTTTCTGTGGAGTAGAGACCCTGGATATCCACCCTCAGACAAGACCCCGCCTCCATCTCTCCAGCACCTTAAAGTTTTAAGCTAATTTAAAAGTGTGACACGGAAGCCTTCTTTTGGAGAGTTCGGTCTTTCCCACTGACCAGCAGTGTGAGCTTGGGCCAGTGACTTCAACTGTCTGACCCTTGGTTTCTTCCCCAAACATTGAGGGCGAGAGTCCCACCTTACACAGCTGTTATGATGGTGATGAGACAAAATCTGTGTGCCTGGGCCATCACCGGAGCTCTGCAGATGGAGTTCCTGTTCCTGCAGAGACTGTCTATGTCTGTCCTTTTATTGCTACTCCCTGCCCTTCCCGACCTCTTAGAGAAGAGCGCAGAGGTGGTGCTTAAGGAAACGTTTGCTTTCACCTTCTCTTCCCTCATTTAATCCTCATGTAGACCCCCTGCAGCAGATGTTGTGGTCAGGAGGGTTTTTCCCAACAGTTCCACCTCTCACCTCCCAGACACAGGATAGATTACGCTTCCCTGCTCCCTTTCAAGTTCACTGTGGCCATCACACTTGCTTTGGTCTATGAAGGTGAGGAGAAGTGACCTAAGTCCCTCCGGTGGAAGCTTTAGGAGATAGTGTGCGACTCGCCACCTCTCTCCTTCTGGTACCAGTGACCAGTAACATCAAGATAATGTCCACTCTCTATTAGGCTGACTATGACGAGTCTTGAACATGAATATGAACAAGGAAAAATGTAAACCTCGGGTTGAGCCCCCGAGATTTGGGTTGTTGCTACTACCTTCCAGCCTTGTTATAGTGTGACAGATTTTATCTCCACCTGAAGGATGATGGGGAGTAGCTTGTCTACAGTCTCACAGAGGGCACCTTGAACCAACGATGGAGCTTCACCTGAGACAGCACACTTGATTCATTCCAGGGGAGAGAGAGAGTGGAGGTGTCCGGAGGCCTGAATGCACTCTCCTGATGCCTCTTGCAAGTGAGTCCCTGCTCCCTGCCCCGGACATTTACATGATCAGGAGGGATTCTCTGTGCAGAGGAAGTCAGTGCCAGCCTGGGGAGTGAATGGGATGGAGTTGTGGAAGCTGCGCTCTTGGGAGGACAGACATTCTAGACTTAACTTTGCAACAGACGGGATTGTACTCAGAAACCCCAGTCTCTGTTCTGGGTTTCCTCCCATCTCAAGGCCCATTTATCTCCTGTCTCAGGAAATTCTTTCCTTCACTAGTAAATTTTCTCAAGGAAAGGCTGTGAAACTCACCCACCATCATGCGTGCCTCACAAGCAAGGCACAGAGACGGCTATGTTATGCAGCGTTGCTGCAGCAGAAGCTGAGCGGTACGCACTTGTCTATTAATAATGAATATCCATTCCTCGCTTCCCTTTAGGCACAGAACCCTAATTTTATTCTGGACAGTACGTGTGTGCCTGGGCACAGGGCTATGTCTGTCAGCTGGCTGGGGTACAAACAAAGGTTGCTGAGTGGGACCCCAGAAAGCTCCCTGAGAGGGGTTCTCTGGGAGCCCCCGAGGGCAGGCCCGTCTGGGGCAACTTGACACTGTACACTTAACATTGAGCACTTTGTGTTGCGCTGGTGATGCACAGCTCCTAGACACCTGGGCATGCTCCAGGCTGCCTTGGGACCAGCCTGTGGCTCAGTTTATTGTCATGCTAACCTGGAAGATCTTTAGATACCATCCAGTCTGCTTTTTAAAAAATATATGGAAACAGGGTCTTACGGGAAGAGAAAACTGTCTCAGGGCCCACAGTGAGTCATATGCAGAGGTCAGAGTAGAACTTGACTGTTTCTTGACTCTCCCCTATATCTTCCTGATTTACTGAACGACAGTTGCTCAGTGGGGGTGGCAGGGAGCCAGGGAGAGAGACATGGGTGAACTGTGGCTGAGAGCCCTGATTCTGCCGCAAGCTGCCTGGGTTCCTTACGGGGCTGGTATAGAGCTCATCGCACCGTAGGGATTCTATGAGGAGAAGGGTGCCTGGCAGCCTTCCGATCACGCTGACCTTGGGAAGAGAACTTGGCTGGATTGGGTGGACTCAGATTCTTCCTTTGTGTGCGTGTTACCAATCCTTCATGCATATTATCTCCCCCAAACTCCTCCACCTCGCCCCCTCCCTGCTCAGATGACCCATGTAAACCAGCACCCTGGAATGGCACAGGTGGCCGGGTTTAGTGCCAGAGGAGTATGTGGAGTCGATGGTGCTAGTCCTTGCCCAGAGGCCCTTTGACGGGGCCGGCGCACCCATCCAACTGATGAGAGTTGCTGCTGAGGGCTCACTGCCATTCCTTTCTCTGGAGAACTGCCTTCAGCCCACAGGGGCCACGTTAACCAAAGGTGCTTGGCCACACAAACCCTTTACCCACCCATTCCATCCCGTCCCCAGGCACAGCCAGCAGCCAGTGAATGACTGATCTGTGCAGCAAATATCCCCTGATCTCAAGGTGAGGCTGACTCTATTCTCCGATTCTCAGTCCAGAGCTCTCTGCCAGACCAGGTTGGGCCTAGACTCCAGGTAAAACCTCCCCTTTGCCCAGCTCCTTCCCCTGCCCCATCCTTCTCCTTTCACTCCCTTAAGCAGGGCTCCCCGACTGCCTGGATCTAACGGCTGATGATTTGAGGTGCAGCTTATATAATAATGACAGAAATAAAGTGCACAACAAATGTAATGTGCTTGAATCGTCCTGAAACCATTACCCCTGCCTCAGTCCCCCGTGGAAAAATCGCCTTCCACGACATCAGTCTCTGGGGCCAAAACGGTTGGGGACCACTGCCCTCAAGGATTTCTCTTGAAGGCTCTCCAATAATTCACCTGCCGGCAACCCTGTCATATCAGGCTCTGCTTGAAAGACAATAAGTAAACTTGTGAGCTCTCTCCCACCTTGCAAATTCTGTCTATTGATACAAGGAGAGGCCACAGAGGGTTCTATGTTTAGTGGCAGGAAAATCCTGGTGAAGAGAACTGAGGCTTCACCAGAGAGATGTGTCCACTGAATAAACATTGCTGAAGCTTTTGCTGTGTGTCCAGCATCTGCTTAGCACTGGGAGACCTGGGGGGCGCCAGAGAAATGGAGTTCCTACACCTCGACACACACTCTCCAGATTAGGTCAAAGGTCTTCTTGACTGCCCCTCAGTCCCGTTTAAGGGCAGTCCCACATGGAGATCAACTGAGTACACGGAATCCTGGAGATGCTTTTAATTTCTTTTTAATGTATATTTAACAGTTACGCCTGAGTTACAGAGGAAGCGCTTACAAGCAGGCAGTTAAAGCAAATGCCAGTTTCCCTTTCGAATCTACTACTCCAGATAGCTGAATAAATTATGGTGCGATTATACTTAAACACACACCTTTGCGCCCACGCGGACACCCCACTCACACTCTCATGCACACACACTCGCTCCCACATGGAGGAAAATGGCTGTGAGTCACACAGGGAAGCAACCAAGTTGCCACTACTGGGAAGAAGGAATGATCTAGAGTGCTATGCAGATAGCTCCTGGGCTGGGATTGGCCTTATCGATATGCAGATGCCTCTGAGCATTTGAGGATGGTGGCTGGAGGACCCCCATTTGGCCTCGGGTGTGGTGCCTCTGTGGGAGGGGAAGGAGGAGGTCAGTCGGCCTCAGAAAGCATCCCACAGTGAAGGGCACGCTGGGGGGCTTGAGGGGAGCACCAACCCGAGAGAGGCCCCAGAGCATCATGAGTTTTTGGGGCCACTGTGGGGCTTCCCAAGTTCCTGGATCCACACCTCTGAACGCATTGCCCGCACCCTGTCGAACAACACAGGATTTCAGTGGGGTGATCAGCGTCATGAATCTGCCTTGTCCCATCCGGTGGTGGACCAGATGGAAAATCTGACCTTCTCGTTTTCCTTCTGGGCAAACCTCTCTCGATTATTCCCTCCTTCTCTTTCATGCCCCCCATCTCTCTCCTCCTTCACGTTCCTCTGGCAAAAGAATGGCAAATGTAAATCAAGGAAAACATACGAGTAAAAAATAAAACATAGCTTGGTTCTTACATGTCACTTTTTTTTTTTTTTTCATAGCAAGAGAGAAATACCAAGTGAAAAACGAAGCAATAAAAATGAAAGAACCCAACAGAGCCCGGAATGTACAATCTGAAACTCACGGTATGCAGATATGTCCCTACAGATGGTCCCTGGCGCTAGCACGACACGCACTGTGGGGGTTTTCGTTCCTTCTTGTTTTTTTTAGTATTTATATATATATTTATAAAAGTCAACTTCCTATAAACGAACAGCACATCACCACGTTTCCAACTAATGTACAATGAGTTCAGAAGAGGGGCCCCCATAGGTAGGACCAATAGCTACTTGTGAGAAGTTGGAGGAAGCATGTTTTATTTTGCTATGGACTCTATTTACAGGGCTAGAGCGGGATTGTTTCTGGGCCAGCCTCGCCACTGGGATTCAGACCTTCTTTCTCAGCCTGTGGTCAACCCTCAAGAGTTGGAAGCTTTATAATTCTTATCCAGTATCATCTTGCTGGTGAAGCTGCAAGCTGCTAACACCAGACGGAATTTTACAGACTGAGTTGGTTAGACACATTAATACACTAGGTTTTAGGAAAAAACCTGTTAGGGTCAGGGTTTCTTTCTGAGGAGGGTGGGGCCCCTGGGGGAAAAAGTCCCACTTTCTACCAAGATGGTCGCTTGGGAGAACTCCAAAGAAGATGGACGTAAGGAGAAATCATTTGGTTTACACCCATTTTGCCATCGCAGGCAGATATTTGGGGTTGGTCCTAGCATTGGAATGTCACTTCCGGGGGTGGGGGCACAGAGCTGGGTGGTTTTGCTGTCACCAGCCTGAGATCCCTGCTGCTCCTGGAAAACCTAGGGTGTAAGGAGATGCAGAGGATGGCTGAGACCGGCTTCCAGAGGGAAAGACTGACCACTCAAGGAATGTGGATGAAGACTGTAGTTCAGCTTAAGGAAGAACTGCTTCCTGGCTATGACAGCTACAAAAACACGGACCTGGTCACCAACAGACAACACGCATCCTTCATTTTTGTCCAGAGCTTGAAGAGCCCAAAGTCTCCTGCCTTGGATGCTCCCATGGAAACTTTGGCTGAACTTGATGGGTCACCCATGGCTGGGTGTCCACTGCTACCAAAGAGTCTGTTTGTCCCCAGTTAATCACAGGCTCCTCGAAAACCAGAGATCCAGCCCACCTTGGTTGTGGTCCAGGACAGGCCTGAGACTATTGAGTCTGAAGCTGGGAAGCAGGTGAGAGCGTTCATCACAGAGGTGATGTCCATGCAGGGAACTGTCCTAGTATCTTGCTAACCCGGCTCCCCAGAAGGGAGGCGCTCAGGTTGATTCCCAAAGCGGCAGCCTGTCCCTCTGGGAATCTCCTGTGAGCTGAGGACGAGGCATGAGTTGAGCAAGGAGGTGGTGCCAGGTGCCCAGGAGGGGCCAAGCAGCTTGGTCCGGTCTGCGCAGAGTCAGCGCTGCGGCTCCCGTCTCCAGCGCCTCTGACCCAGCAGGACTTGATGCAGGTGATCCACGTGCAGATTAGGATGATGGAGATGGAGATGAATAGAATTTTGATCAAGGGTAAAGGGAAGAGTTACAAGGGAGGCCGTAGTCAGGGGCCTGAGCCACTCCCTAAAGGTCTCACCGTGTAAAGAGAAGGCAGCTGGGGAGAGCCACTGGAATGGCCACGGAAGACGACCTTGCCTTCTTCTCCAGAACCTTTGGTGCCCCTCTCTCCCAGGGGCCGTGGCTCAAAGACTGGCCACATCTCCACGCCCAGGGGTGCTGGATCAGAAGACAGAGCCATCTCAGCTGAGAATTGAAAGATGCCAGTCTGGGTAGGACAGGGACATGCCCCTCCCGCCCCCCAATGCCAGGGGGACTCTGGTCTTGTCTGCGGGGCAAGCAGTCCCTGATGACCCAAGAACCCTTTTCCAGAGCAGATGGAGGCGCCCTTCCTAGAGGGCAGGGCATTCAGGGGATGGGCCCAGGTCTCTGAAGGAGGCTTTGTGAGAAATCGAAGCTCCATGGGCTGTGGACTTGAAGGCAGACCGCTGAAGCCTTTGGCAACAAAGGTTTGCTGCCCACAAACAGAGCAACCCCAGTTATGAAACCTCTGAGCCTGCCTCATCACTCACATGTTCTCAAGACTTGGTCTCCTCCCCCTGTCATCTGATTCAGCAAATGAGAAAACTGGAGGGTCTGTGTGCTCCCCAGACCCCACCTGGGATGGGCAAGGTTGGAACCGGGGCTTCAGTGTTAGAGCCTAAAGCTGCTTCTGAATATCCGGCCTGGGTCCTGGTATCCTGGACCAGCCCACTGCCAACAAGCCCCACCCAAGTGGCCCTGCCCCCTGGCTAAGCTTCTTCCTGGTCCTCCCAAGCCCCTTGCTTGGGCTAGATTTCCCCCTCCACCCAGCAGAGGTGGGTGGAGAGGTCCTGAAGACCTCAAAATTCGTGGGTGATTCCTGGGAGCATCCCAGGGCCAAGGTCCCCCCTCCTTTGCTAAGGAGGAGGAGCTGTGGTTCAGGCCCTGAGCCAGAGACCCACCAGGAGGGCTGACTCCCAGCACTTCCACCGAGATCAGCCCTCTGGGCTCCACCTCTGTCCAGGGGACTCACAGGCACTGGGGTCAAAGGGCTCCTGGACCTCATCCCAGACAGCATCCTCCTTTGGTTGCCCAAGGTGCTCTGTTCAGGGTGAGCTGGGATCTCTGGGTCTGAGATGGCAGAGGCCATGTCAGAATTTGGCTGGGGCAAGAGGGCAGGCTGACCAGAGGCCCTCCAGTGGGCAGAGTGAAGGGGCAGACTCCAAGGGGGTCACTCCAGGTCCCTAACCACAGATGAATGGTGGGCAGGCTGCCTGTCTCCAGAGGGCTGGCCACAGGAAGGGAATGGGCTCCTTCCGTGGCCTCCAGGGACCCCAGGGCGATGGAGGGACTGAGGATGGGAGGCTCAGGGATCAGTAAGGGTTAGGCTGGGACTCAGGCTGGGGCAAGGTGCCCCAGGGGCCCTAGTAAGCCTGGCCAGTTTCCACAGGCAGGAGTCCCAGCACAGCCGAGTGCTCCCCGAGCTTCATGCGACGCTGTGTGGACAGGCTCACATTTTTGGCCAGGTAATCAACAGCAGCTGGGGAAAAAAAGAGAGACTTCTAGAAATTTACATTCTTTTTGCCTGTTAATTCAATTTGTCCTACATCTGTTCATCCATCCATATATCCATCCATCCATCCATTTACCAATTCACCCATCCATCCTTCTCTGCATCGACCCATCTCTTCTTCCATCCATCCATCCACAACCATATCTTTATCCATCTATCTGTCGTCCATCCATTCACCATCAATCTGCCCATCCACTTTTTGTCTGTTTATCCACCTGTTCATCCATCCACCCACCTATCCATCAATTTATTCATAAGATTCTCTCACTTCCTTTCCGATCATTCAGCAAATATTTGCTTCCCACATTGTTTACCCAGCTCCCCTGTGGGCTCTGTAGGAAAGTACCTAGGGTATCCCATTGTCTAGCAAAGAACTGTCCCTTTCCCCAACACGCCTCTACCCATCCCTGTTCTGAGGCACATCTGGCGAGTCCCCTGGTGGCCAGGTAGTAGTAGGGGCAAGGTCCTTCTGCGTTTTCTGGATCCTAAGCCCAGCTCACAGCTGAGGCAGAGCAAGACCTCTTACTCAAAAACGAAGGGAGCTTTTGCCAGGGAGCTGAGGGGTCCCTGCAGGAGGAAGGGCCAGGAGCCTGTAATGCAGGGAAATGAGACCTGCAGCCTTGCCAGTTCTGGTCACCCGGAGGAGAGGGATGAGAGTCTGAGGGCGTCTATTCACGTGTGTGTGAACCGTGGGAACAAGACTCTCTGTGATGGAGTGATGGACATGAACAATGCTAGTGCTTGTATGTGTGCACAGACGTGGGTGAGGTGTGTGCACCTGCGTGAGGTGAGCGGCGGGAACACAGGTGACTGCACAGCTGAGTGCCACCTCAGCCGGGCTCACGCATCGGGTGTGTGCAGGTGGCCCGCTTGTGTTCTGGGCCGACTCTCCTCATTGTGCCTGCCTGGGGCTGCAGCCGAAACCATCCTGGACGCAATTTGCCTGGCTTGTGACCGAGGCCCCTTGAGGCACAGACAGGCTGCCTCCCAAGCCAGAATTTGCAGCTCTGGCCTATCCTACCTTCTGGGAACCCTCCGATCTGGAGGTGAGAGGAAGCTGGAGAGAGGGCTCTCCCTTCACTGTCCCCTGCCCACTGAGGGGCCCGGTAACACTCTCCATGCCTTCCCAGAGTTGGGGGGCCCCTGCCTAGGGTGGGTGGGTGGAGCCGGGAGGTGACGGCGTGGCCGGAGGGCAAATAGGGAGCTGAGATGGGCTGTATCAGTAACTGAGTTCCAGGAGGCCCTACTGCCTAGGGGCTCAAATGCCCTACATTCAAACTCCGCACCTGTCAACGTTCAGTGTGTGATCTGGGGACATACCATGTCACCTTTTCAAGCCTCAGTTCCACTGTAAGGTGATACTAGCACCTGGGTTGAAAGGTTATTGTGATTAGATGAGAACATGTATATGCAGCGGTCAGTCAGCCCCACGCCTGGGGGTGCACAGGGGGTTGGACGGACGAGGGCTCGTAGGGCTGAGGTGCAGTAAGAAGACATGCCCTTTGATGGGAAAAGAAGGAAAGGGATGGTGAACTGGGCGACTCGGCCTCCTGACTATCTCCTGCTCACGCGGCTTTGGGCAAAACACTCTGTCTCTCCAGCCCTGCCTCCTTGTCTGTAAAACGGGGAGGACAAATTCCAGCCTCCTCAAGGGCTGTTTTAAGGACCAAATGAGACAATGTGCTTTGAGATGCCTGGCACAGGGGGTTCCCTGGATTCCTAAAGGATATACGCATGCGCTGGGCCTTACTGGAGGCCTGGACTCCACGTCCCTCAGCTTCCCACGCTGAGCCCCCAGGTGCTGCCTCCAAGGTTACTCAGCCTCCAGGCTCCTAGCTGGTGGGGCAGAGTGGTGGTGGCCCACCTTACCCTTGCCTAGGGTCCAGCCCTTACTCTGGGGGAGGGTGAGAAAACCTCCCATCTCTGGTCTCAGGGGGACCCAGCAGCTGTGACCACACTGTCTCTAATACGTGGGGTCTGTCTTATCTGGGTTTCAGGCCTCGCCCAAGAGGAGGCCACGTTGTCAGAGTGGTAACAGGAAGTGGGGGGCAGGGAAGAGCTGATGTTTCCCCAAAGCTGACTCTATGCCAGTCCCACTCTAAGCATTTTACGTGCATCATCTCACTTGATTCCCCCAATACCTCTGTGAGGCTGGGATTATTACCATCCCCATTTCACGGATGACAAAACTGAGGCCCTGCCCTGAGAGGTTGCATAACTTGAAAGATCCCAGCGTTCCTAAATTGTGGAGCTGTAATTCAAATGTAGGCAGTCTGATGCTAGCTGCTAACCACCCCTGCCAGCTCCACCTCTTGCAGAATCATCCCGGGTCCCCACACAGCACTTGAGAGTGTATGGAGCTCCCTACATCCCGAAGCCTGGAATGGCCCTTCTCTACTCCAGGCAAGGTAAGGGGTTTGTCTAAGGGCCAGCTCTTCTGCAGGAGTGGCAGAAAGGTCTGGCTTTGAATAACAATGATGGAAACTGCCCAGTGCCAGGCAGACGATATCTCATCTAATTCTTTCAGCTGCCCCATGCTTTAGGCTACAGCTGTTCCCACTTTACAGATGTGGAGACTGAGGCTCAGGAAGAGCCACCGGCACAGAGGCACATGTGGGCTGGAGGAGCCTGACTTTACTCTGCTCGCACCTCTGCTCACTCTGTCCCTTCCCCTTTAGTCTCTCCGTCACCAGCCACGGCCCTGCACGCTGTAGGGACTTCCCCAGGCCCTGCTGTCAAGACGACCAAGGAAACACCAAGGAACACCGAGCTTTACTGACGACTCAGCCAGCTTCGAGGGCACCCGCCATCCCGCAGAGCCTGCCTCTCCCCGGGGTGGGGCCGGGGTCCCGCGAGGGCAGGGCTGTGACATTTCTCATTGCAGCCTGTCAGTGGCCCTTCCTGCCTCTCTGTCTCTCCGAGCCTCCCCTCCTCTGCCTCGTGCCCGAGCCTGGGCTCTCAACGCCTCAAATTAGATTAATCAGGAGTTGGCAGGAGAGGTGGTGGCGATGCCAGCCAGTAAACAAACCTCAGCCGTCAGCATCTCGTCAGCCAGCGGCCCCAGAGGAGGGCCCTTCTAGACACAAATTCTTATTGGACTTGTCAGATCTATTAAAATTCTTTTCACACTTCTGCGTTCTATCAGCCCCGTCATTAGTACGGCCCTGGCCTCTGGGAACACCAGGGCCATATTAATCTGCCGTGCGCCCTGTCCCTGCCCCCTGTCCCCTGCCCCCTCCCCCTTTAGGGACGGGCAGAGACAGACGGACGGACGGATGGTGGCAGGGAGCAGCGGGGGAGGGTGTGACGGTGTCCCTGGGAAGAGGAGAGGACCGAGGCGAGGCGGCTCACTCTCCTGCTTTGGGGTTTGGTCCACCAGGCCCAGGCACACCTGAAAGTGAGGCTCCCCACGGTCAAAGGGGTGGCCCTGTGCGCCCGGACAGGTACTGTCTGCTGGTCCCAGCCAGCCTCTCTGGGACCCCCTTTCCTCATCTGCGCAGAGGGAATAACCCAGTACCCTGCACCAGGTGGCGGTGAGGACGGGGTGCCAGACCCACTCAAGAAGTGATCACTTCTTCCTTTACACACATGCGTGTTGTAAAGTGACCCCCTGGAGCCAGTATAGACACAGAGTAGTGAATACTCACAGGGAAGTAAGCCTCTGCCCACACACAGATGAGTGTGAGCTTGTGAACAGCACTCCACACCCAGGGCTGGTGTCCATCATCCCTCAGCATCTTGCAAAGTTTGTGGTTTGACTCAAAAGAGAACTAGGTTTGAAGTTCGGAGACCCCACTTTCCGTGGGACCGTGGGGAAAGTTCCCGGCCTCTCTGAGCCTTAGCATCTGTAACCTGGGGTTTTTGAGGATTACACGAGATGATGAACACGCATCTCACCCAGTGCCCAGCGGGCTAACTCACGCACAGCACAGGTGTGGGCAGATGCCAGGTGCCCTGGGCACACACAGCATAGCTTAGAGCATGAGGCTGTCACACACGGACTATGGTGAATTCAGCTGCCCGTGGACATGGGGAGGTGGTCAGTGGGAACCCCACGTGTGTCCCTGGGCTGTCCCAGGACGTCACAGCCGAGGAGGGTGGTACCATGGGAAAACATCGAGACAATGGAATCGAATTCCTGGGCCCCCATTTCACAGATGGCAAAACTGAGGCTCAGAGAGGCGGGTGACTTGCCCACATCAGGGTGGTGGCGGGGCAGACTCTCCTTCAGTCCTCTCCTAGTGTGCCCCGGGAGCCTCTGTGGGCTGGGTGGAGGAGAGGATCTCACCTCTGTGGGCTGGGTGGGGGAGAGATCTCACCTCTGTGGGCTGGGTGGAGGAGAGGATCTCACCTCTGTGGGCTGGGTGGAGGAGAGGCTCTCACCTCTGTGGGCTGGGTGGAGGAGAGGCTCTCACCTCTGTGGGCTGGGTGGAGGAGAGGCTCTCACCTCTGTGGGCTGGGTGGAGGAGAGGCTCTCACCTCTGTGGGCTGGGTGGGGGAGAGATCTCACCTCTGTGGGCTGGGTGGAGGAGAGTGGGGTCTGAGCTGGGTTACCCCTGGGGAAGGGCTGGAGGAGGTGGCCCAGGAGGAGCTCTGAGCAGCCCCTGGCGGAGCCAAGGGAGGCAGGGTGGGGCTGGAGGGGGATGACTGGGGGGCGGAGCTGGAGGTCGGAAGGGTGAGGAGGTGTGGGGGGTGAGGAGCGGGGCAGGGAGGAAACCGGGGCCAGCTCTTCCCCAGCGAAGGGGAACAAAACTCCCTTCTCGCCTCCCGGGCCCTTTCCCTTTTGATCCCCTCTCCCTCGTGGCCCCCATGCTGACTTAGGGGTAATTTTATTTCCGAGCTGGGCAGGCACCCCTGGAGTCGGGCACGGGCTCCGGGTGTGACTAACGCCTGCCTCGGGCCGGGGCTGCGGCTGCCGTTGGAGCCCGCTGAACTCTTTATCAAGAGCACGTGTGTCCTGCTCCGTGCCCGGGAACGCAGGCTGGGGCCCGGGGCCACCCCGGCCCCTCTGCAGATACCGCCCTGCCCGCGTGCACGCCCAGCTCTCAGACTCGCAGGCACATGCACACACTCACACAGACACAATCACACACACATCATGAGCTCACACCCAGATGCACACCTGGATACCAGTACACACAGCCACACCTGTACCCACGCTCAAGCATATCCATACCTGTAAGTATACTCTGCACACACATGGACTCCAAACACACACGCTCACTCCACCATACGCACATGGCAAACGCATGTCTACACATGTACACACAGCCACACATAGTCCATATTTACACACATGCACACTCCACATAGCACAGCAGGTCACACACACAGGCAGTCACACACACACCGAGCCACATGATCACGCCTGAATGCACATTTCAACACACACGTGTATGTTATGGCCACATATACTCACATGACCAAATGTGTACATGTGTTCACATACAAACCCACGTGCACACAATATGCTCATTCACACACACATGTAAATCGTCGTGTGCACAGATACAGTGTGTCACTCACACACTCATGGATCCACATACATACGCCTGCTCACCTAGACACAGAATGTGTGCACTAACACGGGTGTGCCAACACACACACACAGACACAGACACAGACCGCGAGGTACTCTTGACACGGACACTCACGCTCACCTAGACACACGTACGTGAACACACGCCCCCAGAGGGAGGAGGCCATGAACACAGCTGGGAGGTGGAGGCCGGCACAGCTGGCCCGCATTTAGCCGTGGAGGCGAGGCTGTGTGGGGGGTGGGGGCGGGGGTGGGTCAGGAAGCAGAGGTCAGGGGCCAGGCCAGGGCTGCGGAGGGGCAGAGAGGGCCCCGGGCCGGGAGGTCACACCCTGCTGCCACACGCCCTTCTGATGAGTTTGACACCAGCAGGTGACGCCTTTGCCGGGGGCCGGGCTGGGGGCCGCGTGACCTCAGCACCCCCAACCCTGGCTGTCGGGAATGGCTCCACGGCCACCCAGTCCACCTGGAAGCTGGAGGTGGCGGCCCAGTCTGAGGGCCCATCGCCTCTGCTCCAGACCAGAGGCCAAGAGCATGGCGCTAGGGGTGGGCACCAGAGACCGCCTCACGGTCTGCAGAAACCAAAGCTGGGGTGGCGTGGGGGAGAGGGCTCGAGACACAGCTCTGCTCTGGGGGTGTGGGGGAGAAGGAGAAAGGGGCACGGTCTGTCCCCTGGCTCCCCAGCACTCGGCATGTGCCTGCTGCAAGTGGGGAGCTGCAGTTGCCTTCCAATCTGATTTTCTCTTAGATTTAAAACCTCTAATTTGCTTTAATTTAGTGGTTGGGAAGATCCCTTGGAGAAGGCAATGCCTACTCACTCCAGTATTCCTGCCTGGAGAATTCCACGGACAGACGAGCCTGATAGGCCACTGTCCCTGAGTCTCAAAGACTCGGACACGACTGAGCGACTATCACAATCACATTCACAGTGACTGAGAAATTTTTCAAAATATTTGAAACAACTGGAGTGTGTAAATCTACTTCCTCCAGTTGTAAATTTCATGAAACAAAGGCAGATCTCATAGTTCCAGTGAAAACTTAGTAACTGAAGGAAAACGCTCTGGATTTCAAAAACAGTCTATGAAAAAAGAATGTGAAAAAGTCTTGTCATCATGTCATGTGGCTTGCGTATCGAAATGATCTTTTTAAGATATCCCGGGTTCCCTAAGAAATGTCAGTAAACTCATCCCCCTTGTAAAAGGTGGCTAGGAGGAAGTTTTAAACGATACCGGTGGCCCGTATCATGTTTCTACGGACAGCCAGGCTCCAAGACAAGAGCAGCGTGAGTGCAGGGGTCCAGGGCTGTATCAGGTCAGGACGGCAGTTCTGCCTTTCTGGACCTCAGTTTCCTCACCTGTGCAATGGGCACCCCCACCCAACACCCCCTCACAGTTTTCTACAAGCAAGTGGGAGGTCCTTGTGGCGGGGGGGTGTTGGGACAGGGAGAGGAGGGGACGCCTGACGCGCCAGGCACTCACTCTGGCCGTACTGGCCGTACTGGTAGCCAGCCACGGGGTCCACGCTGTAGCCGGTGGCGCTGTAGGTGGGCGGGCAGTATGACTGCGAGGTGGGCAGGCTGTCTCCCGGCTTGATGGAGTCCGCCCGCTGGCTGCAGCTGGCCGTGATGGAGGTGGCGGAGTCCAGGCCGCCGTGCAGCGGCGAGATGGAGAAGTCAGCCTGGGGCTGCGGCGGCACCGCGCTGGGGTTGCTCAGGATGCTCATCACCTGTGGGGAGAGAGCGTCAGGGCAGGGCAGGCAGGGCAGGCGTGCGGGGCCCCTGGGGGACCCCGCAGAGGCAAGCAGGGCGCAGGGGCGATGCCGGGCTGGCCTTGGACAGACCTTCACTGGAGTGTCTCCCTTGAGGGCCCTGCAGCCTTGTGATCCTCCGTTTACCTGGCTTACTTGCCTTTGTGGGGAAGATGGTTGGGGGTTTGTCTGGTTAAGTCCCGGCCCTGGGAGCGTCCCTGCACTGATAGCTTTGAAGGCAGGGCAGGCCCAGTCTCCCTCTCTGCTCCCGGGGCCTGAGGGGCACCTTGCGCTTGTCTGCTGAATGCAGGAATACACGTGTGCATCAGTGAATGAATGGAACAGCTAACTGTGTCTCTTCCGTCAGACAGGGAGCTCCCCCAGGAACCGCGCCTCCCCATCAGACTGGGATGCCCCCATCCTCCGACACAGCGGTTAAACACTCTGGATCTGGCTGGCGTCGCCCCCAGTCCTGCGCTGCGCCTACGACACTCTCGACTTTGAACTTCTGCCCTACACGGCCGGTGCTTCCAAGTGCTTTCACAGATGTCCATGGCCATCCCCGCCTTCTCCGCGTGGCACGGTCTGGCAGACAGGAAGTCACTATGGGTGATGGCAAGCCCAGTTCACGGGGTGGGGCTCGTCTCTAGAAACTCAGCTGAAAGAACTTGGTGTTGGTTCATTGGTGTGCTCACTTATTCATTCAACAAACACACACGGATGATGACTATGGCTCCAAGCCTCAGGCCAGGCCCCGGGACTTCAGAGGAGGAAGAGCCCTGGTACCTGACCTTGGCCCAGGGAGAGGGTCTGGGTCTGGGGCGGGTGGCAAGTAGCGGCAGACCACCAGGATCTGGAGTGACGAGGGGCATGACAGAGGGGGTTGTGGGTGCCTGCAGGAGGGCACTCAGGCATCCCGGGGGTCCAGCTCTTGGAGGGGGGGGAGGGGAGGGGAGGGGTCAGGGGTGACCTGGCCAATCCAGAGAGGACGGGGAGGGGAGGGAGGAGCAGTCCTGTGGACCTGGCCTGCCGGGTACCCTGGTGACCTCCTGGTGACGCCACCCTTCATGGGAGGGAGACCCCAGGCCCCGGCGAGGCCCGCCTTGCTGACAGCCTGCTCTGCACGGAGCCGAAGGGCCACACTGCCACCCATGCTGGGCACTCGGTGTGCTCTCTGATGAGCCCACCCGCCCCCTGGGGAGAAAACGGACTCTGCACATTGGAGCGACGAAGTTTTGGCTGACTGGACGCCTTGTGAAAACTTTCACCTTCTCGGGTCTGACTCATCCCTGCTCCAGGCAGGAGGCACCAATGTGGAATCCTCAGGCCAGGGTCAGATCCTGAGCTCCTCCACATGCTAACCCTTAACCCCTACGACCACCTCTATCCTCAGAGCGGGGCCGGCAGGCCGGGACGGGCTCTGCATGCGGGACGTGCTCAGGCATCAGCGGCCCCAGGTCCTCTGATCCTCCTTCTCTTTCCCTCCTCTTAGCAACGGACTCGGTGTGACTGCCAGTGCAGAGCCCTCCAGAGACGTGTGGGGCGGAGTCATGACGCCCATTTCTCAGATGAAGAAACCGAGGCCCACCCAGAGCTGCGTCTTCCCCAGACCTCACAGCGGGGGTGCCAGGGCCTGACCCCTCTAGCCTGATGATGTCAAGTCTGACTCTCAAGGACGGGTTTTAGACACGTGACCATGATAGGGGTTCTCACTCCAGGTGGGGGTTCCCTGGGGGTGTGGGATGGGATCCCAGGCCCGCGGGGGGCCTGGCTCCTCAAGAATACTGCAAGCACAGCCTCCCCTGACTCTTCCCGCAATGCACCCAGCAGGCGCCTCTCAGCCTTTCTTTCAAGCCCTCTGTCCTTTCTTTCCTCACCCCACCCCCAGAGCCGAAGTCAAAGGCACCAGGTCTGCTGGGGCTGGACTTTGTCTCCACCGCAGCTGGTGAGCTTTGGGTGGGACTTTGCAGGGTGTCCGCCCAGTGGGATGACAAAAACACAGGTGGAGCTGGGTTTGTTCTTTCCTGAGTGTTGCGGTGGGGTCCTGGGCCTGAGGACGTTGCTGGGTGTGTGTGTTTGGTGGGTCTGCGGGGGCGGGGGACACTCAGGAGTCTAACACTGCCCTGGGGTTAGGAGACCCGATTCTCTTCTAGGTTGCCTGTCAGCTTCCCGGTCTAGATCTCGCTTCCATCCGAATTAAGAAAATCTCCCTCCCTCCCATTGTCTACCCCATATAAACACTAACGCTGCTCCTCCTTCAAGGAGCCCTGGCCTCAAGAACAAACTTAGGGGCTCAGGGAAAACACACAGGTCCCATTTCCCTTTCTTTGAAAGGACCGTTGTGGGGTGGGAACCCTCTCGTAAGAGTTTGTCAGTTCTGATGAGCCTCTGATATAATCCTTCTCTTTACATATCACCAAGATGCCAGGCCCAGCATGGATGGGATGGAGGAGACAAGTCAGGAGGTATTTGGGGAGAGAGGAAGGATGTTGGGAGGACAGGCTGGAAGGTGTGCACAGATCCATACTCATCCTGCAAGGCAATAGCCACCCAACAAATCTGACTACGTTGCTCAAGAATTATCAGTGGCTCTTTGGAACCTCCCAAATGAACAGGGCAAAGCTCCGTGTGACTGGACCTCCACTTGCCTGTCCCAAATCCCCCCCTCCTTCCTACCTTGTACTTTATGTCCCAGCTGTCCCAAACCACATAGTGTTTCCTAAAGACATCCTTCCTTCCTTCATTCACTTACTCATTCATAAGACACTTCACAGAGCATTACTATATGCCAGGCTAGAGACAGGGCTCAGCTATGAGCTCTTTGAGGGCAGAATGGAATTTTGTTTCATCCATCACTGCAGCCCTGGTGGCTACACTGTACCTCCTACAAACTATAAGCTCAGAAAATCCTGTCAAATACATGCATGTTCACTTAACAAATATTTATTGAGCACCTAATATGTGCCAGACACTGCACCAGGCATTGAGATACAGTAATGAAGAGTAACAGCTGCATGACCTCCAGTAGCTGCCAGCCAGTCAAGTGCAGGAAGATGGAAACAAACCATATAATTTCCAATACTGATAAGTGCAGTGGAAGAAAGACAGAACATGTGGAGTAGTGAGGGGAGACCTCACTAGCAAGACCAGATAGAATCGGCCACGGGAAGGCAGAACCGAGAGTTGTCCGGGCAAAAGAGGCAGCAGGTGCAAAGGCTGGAACACGCCCAGCAGGTCTGAGACACAGCAAGGAGGTCGATGCTAGCCTTCCTGGAATGCTCTGTGAGAAGGGGTTCGTGTGGTGCCCAGTGGCTTGGGGGGCTTGGACCCTGGGCCGTCAAGAGACAGCTCAGAGTCCGCTCAGGCCCAGGGAGCTTTCCCTGTACTGGGATATGTTCAGTGGGATTTGCCCAGTGGGATTTGCCCTGCAACGTCAAATCGGGTCCACATGTGGGCTGGGTGTGCATGGGGGCTGTGCAGCATCTCCTCGCTCTCTTCCAGGGTGCCCGGAAGTCTGGGGACCAGAGGGCTTCGCCTGCGTCCAGCCTCCTATCTCAAGGCATGAGCACGTCCAAGCTGATGGGGTCAGACCCCTCCAAAGAGAGGTGGAGCATGGAATGACTTTTCCGGCAAATGAGCTGTTTTACCCCCATTCTGCAGATGGGGAAATCAAGGCACAGCGACGTGAAAAGGAGTGCCTGAGATTGCACCATCAGGAAGTGGCAGAGCTGGGACTGGAAGCCGTGTCTCCCTCCCCCTCGCTATGATCCCTCCCCACGGCAAGCTGAGCCAGACAGCACGGGGAGAGAGGCCGGCGGCAGCCCCGCAGGGCAGAGCTCCACAGACCTTCAGGGCCCTCGCCAGCCTCGGGCAGGCTCACAGGCCCCCATGGGCCCCCCTTCGCCCAGGGAAGCAGGAAGCATTGGCCCACAGTTAGGGGCCCAGCCAGAGGTCTGGGGCCTGCAAACTTTTGAACTTGAGGAAGTCCTGATCTGATGCGGTAATCACCCCCCTCAAGAATGCTATGGCCTCTCCCCCAGTGGGTTTTACTTTTTTCCCAGTGACCTTGCTTTCACTAATGTATTACTTCTTGGTACCTTACCGTTACTAACTCAAAATCAATACCGACCTCCACATCTGTAAGGTTTTATCTGAAGGCCGATCTCTGGGCTGTCCGTCAGGCTGAGTGGCAGCCGTCCCTTCCTCCCCACCCCCCGCCCCCCGCCCCCTTGGTCTCCCTCTCCTCTAAATCAGTCCCAGCCTCCACCGGACTAAATCAATGAGGGTCTGGCCTCACCTCCCCGCGCCCCCACCTTCCGCCTGCTGGGGAGAGGCTTGTAGGTTTTGGGGGGTGGGGGCCACGGGAACCCAGCAGCAGCCCCCCTTCCACATCCTTTGCTCACCGCCCCCTCCCCAGGGACCTGCCGGCGCTCCCCTACTTTAAAAGAAGGGGATGGGAAAATGTAATTAATTCCCTCCGTTCCTGAGCTGGCCCCGAGGGCCTGGGACCGGGGAGGCTGAGCTGTGAGATCTGCACCCTCTGTGATAACCGAACGTGGCTTTGGGAGTGAGGCTGCAATTAGAAGGGCGATCACCATTGTGGGCCCTCCATGGCCCGGCTCGGGGTGGGCGAGTGGGGGCTGTGGCGGGATGCAGGCGGGCAGGGAGGGGAAGGGGCCGAGACGCGTGTGGGCAGGACGGCGGACCTCAAGGTGAGACTGGGGCTGGAATAACGCCAAGGACCACAGGACCAGCAACCAGGCAGTAGGTCAAGAGCCCCACCTCCTCCACGCCAGGAGACCCTGAGGCCCGAGGCCCTGGCCAACAACAGTTTCACCGAGGGCACTTGGCCAATCAGGGCTCTGAGGGGTCTCCTTGCAGCGCTGGGAGGCCAGGATGCCTGCATGAGCGTCCACACTCTGCCGCTGACTAGTTCTGACACTGGGCAATTTCTGTAACCTTCCGTACCTGTTTTCTCATCTGTATAATGGGAGCGATAATAACTGTTGCTACCTATAGGGTTATTGGAAGGATTAAATGAGTAAACTCACATAGGATGCTTCAGCCAGTGCCTGGCACGTTACTGATTCTTGGTAAATGCAAGCTCTCCCCCACCTCTCCCTCTCCCCGCAACTTCCAACTGGATTACGTGTGCCATGGCTTGAGAGAGGGCAGATCCAGGAACTCCTCGCGGTCAGGGACCCTGTCTTTTGTCTCTCTTCTGCCCCAGGGCGCATGGCAGCCAGCGGGTGCTTTCTGAATGAAGCGGCACTCTGCTTGCACTCTGGAAAGGAGCAAGATGGGCCTTTCTTGCCCAAGGAAAGGCCACACCCGCTCCGGGGGATGGTCTGGGCAGGGGAGGGCAGTTCATGGCCAGCCTTGGTCCCCACGGGTCCTTGAACCTGCTCACTTGTAGACAGTGATGGCGAATCTCGAAGTCCCAGTGGAGAACTAGCAAGGGCCAGAACTCACGTACCTGCACAACACACACGCCGTTCACAGGGACACACACCTGAATCCCAGAAGCTGAGGCAGCTCAAAATGGCTCTTCTCCAGATTGCCAAGAAGCCTTTCATCAAAAGCCCAATAAACCGGCTTGATGAACCTCGCGTATGCCCTTCCGCCTTTCTTAGGCTCATCAGTGCACTTGCACACAACACGCGTGCGTGTAGATGCACCCAAATACACACAGGAAAGCTGGGAGGCACCCTGGAGACGGACCTCAGCTTCAGAGGTGGGGAAACTGAGGCTCCAACAGGCTCGGCGGCTTGCACTCATGCAAAGTGTCGCAGCCAACGAGCGGCAGGGTAGCCAGTCCCAGGACCCACGACAGTCACTCCTTCTGGCCCCAAATGACCAGCTGTCTTGGCACACTGAACACTTTTGTCTCCAAGTCTCAGAAGCAACTAGACCTCTGCCTGGCCCACCCTCTTACTAACTCACCCCTCTGACTTCCACAGGAGCTGGGGGGGCGTGTTTGGGGGGCAGCCTCTTCCTCTAGTCGAGGAGAGAAGGTGAGGGCTCAGCCTGCCGGGGAAGCAATGCAGTTTCTGTCTGCATGACATGAAGGCTGTCTCTTGGGGCCCAAAACTGCCCAAGCCTGGGGCCGAGGTGGGGAAGCCTGGCTCACGGCCCGCCCTGGTCCCGCAGGGCCCCGAGTCCATCCCCGCATCCCGCTAGACCCCACAGGGGAAGGCTGAAGGCCGGGCGGCGGGCACAGGGTGGCCCCACGAGGCTTTGTCTGCTGAGATAGCTGCTTCTCCGCCTTGGCCGCCCGGTGCAAACGCCTGCAGAGTCTTCTAGAATACTGATGCCAGCACCCTGTCCCTTAGAGCTGCGCTCCCCAACCTCTTTGGGACCAGGGACCAGTTCCATGGAAGGAATTTTCCCACAGACCAGGAAGGGGCGGGTGGTTTCAGGATGATTCAAGCGCTTTTGCATTTATTGTGCACTTCACTTCTAAACCAATGCCTCCACTGATCTGACGGGAGGTACCAGTCCGCAGCCCAGAGATGGGGGACCCCTGGCTCAGAGACGCTGAATAGTTGACCCGAGGGTCTGGGAATTGAGATTTTCAAAAGCTCATTCCCCAGGTGATTCTAAAGCTGCCAAGTTTGAGAATCACCACTCTCAGATCATCACTGTTACTGCTACACACACAACATGACTACACATCCACACTCACATGGGTGAAATCATGGGCTCACACACAGAACACACACAGACGCTCACACTGAGACAGGCACGGCATTACACAGACGGACCAACACGGACACACAGAGGACACGCGTGAGCAACAGCCTGCCCCCACGCCATCCACATGCTGCACGGATGCACACGGGCTAACAGGCCTGAACACATTCGTGCACACTGCAGCCTCTCAACTCCGTGACCGCCAGCTCACTAAGGCCAGCTTCTGTGCCCACATTCACCCCTGCCCACCCCTGCCAGCTCACTAAGGCCAACTTCTGTGCCTACATTCACCCCTGCCCACCCCCACCAGCTCACTAAGGCCAGCTTCCATGCCCACATTCACCCCTGCCCACCCCCACCAGCTCACTAAGGCCAGCTTCCACGCCCACATTCACCCCTGCCCACCCCTGCCAGCTCACTAAGGCCAGCTTCTGTGCCTACATTCACCCCCACCACTCCCATGGACGCGCAGACACACATCACAGATGCACCCCGCCCGTCCGGCCGCCCGTCCCCAGCTCCATGCTGGGATTAGTGCAAGCGAGAAATCACCCACCCGGGCTGCTGCCCCCCGCCGCTCCCCCCTCTCTGGCACTCAGTTCTTGCTAAGAGGATCGGGGCCCTCCCCGCTCCCTGCCCCCTGTGGACAGCGGTAATGGGCTTCGGGTGCTGACTTTGAGCTTCCAAACAAGATTTCCTGCAGGTCTCCCTGTCCCCCGCCCGCCTTTCGTTTCCTTCCATCTCTGCTTCATGGCCCTAGCCCGCCACCCCCTCCACCAGACACAACTCACACAGCAGTCCCCCCGCCCCCACCAAGGAGAGCTGGTACCCCGGCAAGCACCCCTCCCCTGCCCCTGACTCCAGTGCCCCTCTCACTTGTCCCCACCCAGCCCTCCAGAGAGGCCATTCTCTTGCACAAGCATAGAACGCTACGGTTCCCAAAGCCATCTCCCTGTAAGCCTCAGAACTATTCTATGAAACTATTAACCCCATTTCTCAGATGAGGAAACTGAGGCTCAGGAGGATCTCAACCAGAATAACCTAGGGGATGAGTGACAGCACTGGGGCAAGAACACTTGACCCCTGACTTCTAGTCCGGTCTTCTAGCCCTGCGCTGGCCGTGGTTGTCATTTACCATACATGGTTCTGGGTCATTCTTAACTCTGTGTGCGTGCGTGTGTGTTACACAGGCCCATATGGGGATACTGCATGTTTGAGGGCAGTGTGGGAAGGCACATATGCACGTTCACATGAAGGGCTGTGTGTACGTATATTTGAATTTTGCACATGTGTCTGTGAGTCCGTGGGCACACGTGTGGGCATTCCGTGTGCATGTGTGTCGTGCATGCAGTATTCTATGAAACTACGTGACACTGCGTGACAGTGCGTGCACGTGTGAGTTCTGTGTGTGAGCTCATGTGAGTCTCGTGTGAGAGTACTTGCGTGCACGTGAGTGAGCACCATGAGTGAGCCTCACATGTGAGTGCTGCTGTGGATGCTGCCCACGTGTCTGGGCACGTGTCCAGCCTGCCCCCCTCGGTGGCCTCTCTGAGGGTGCCCCCCGGGGTCTGGAGGCCTCAGAGGCTCCCGGCGCACTCAGGAGAACTGCCACCTCCGGCCCTGCCCCAGAGCCCACCGGCTTCTCTCTCCACTCCATGGGGTAGCTCAACGTAAGTGAAAGTCGCTCAGTCCTGTCCGACCCTTTGCAACCCCATGGACTGTCCGTGGGGTTCTCCAGGCCAGAATACTGGAGTGGGTAGTCTAGCCCTTCTCCAGGGGGTCTTCCCGACCCAGGGACAGAACCAAGGTGTCCCACATTGCAGGCGGACCCTTTACCAACTGAGCTGTCAGGGAAGCCCAGTTCAACACAGGGCGCCCGGAAAGACTTCAGGAGTCAGGCTCTGTTTGATTGGAGAGGAAAGCAGGGAGGGTAATTTCTGCAGAGCGAGGACTCAGCCAAGACCTCCTGTAAGAGCCTCCTGGTGTGTGGAGGGGGACACGCAGACAGGGGAAGCCAAAAATGGGCCTCTCTGAGAGAGGATTTTCAGCCCGACTGGGGTCCCCCTTTCTGCCCTGGCCGCAGAGCGACCTTGCCCCTGGGTCTGACCAAGAGCTGCTAGAGGCGCAATGAGTGCCCTCTCCCCACTGCCCATCGCACAGCGGGTGTCCAGTCGGCGCTTGTGTGTGTCTGTGAGTCGTAGGCATACGGTGTGTGGGCATACTGTGTGTGGGCATACGGTGTGTGGGCATTCTGTGTGCATGTGTGAGTGCCGCTATGTGCACACGTGTAGACGTGTGCGGGTGCGGGTGTGAGTTCTGTGCGTGTGCTTGTGAGCGCGTGTGAGTGCTGTGAGAGGCCTATGTGTGCGAATGTGTGTGAGCATGAATTCACACCTGTGACTGTGTGAATGACTCTTCTGTTTATCCCCAGCACAAGGCCTGGCATAGACTGGATCGATGAAAAGGAAGGGAAGGTCCCTCCCCTCCCCTCAGCTCTGTGGGTGTCAGAGCCCCCTCTTCACCTCAGGGGTCCTGAAGGCTTAGCTAAAGCTGTCTAGAAAATGGGGGTGTACATAGAAATGGGGGTACATTTAGAAAATGAGGGTATACATATAAAATGGGTGGGGTGCACAGAATGCCTTCCAAGAAGCTAAGGTGCTCTCTCTCACACACATTTCCAATGTTTGGTCAATAAGATGTCAAACTGTATCTCTGGAAACATCTAGAAATACCGGTGGGGGAGGGCCGCCTTGGGCTTCCCCCTCCCTCGGTGGACCCCGGGTTGGCCTCAGCCTGAAGGCGCTCGCTGCCAGGATGGGTGTGCGGGCCCCGTGCTCCGGCCCCGGGACCCGGCGGGTGCTGGAGCCGAGCGGGTGCGGAGGGTTCAGACACCGTCTCCGATGGTGCGATAATGGGGGGCCGGGATTAGCGCAAGTCCGCTCGGAGCGGCGGCGGGGTTGGAGAAGGAAGGGGCCGATCGCCGGGAAAGATATGACTATTTAAAGATAATGATTGCATAAATTTAATTAGCACACTTTCACGCGGCAAATGGCCGTTTTGTAATTAATGTATCTGGCCTTACTAAGCATGAAGGATGCCATCTCCTCCCCCTCCCCTCCCCTGCTCGGCGGCCCTAATGAGAGACAGAGAGCAAGAGACAGAAGCAGTTTGTCAGCGGCTCCAGGTGTCGGGGGCCTAATTGGCTGAGCTGGGGGGGGGAGGGGGAGGGCCGCGGGGGAGGGGGAGGGGGCCTCGCTGACTTTGGCCGGGCGGGCTGGGAGAGGAGGTGGGGGACAGGGTGGCCTGGGCTCTCGGCGCCCCCGGCGGGGTGGGGGAGCTCCCTCTCAGTAATTACCCGAGACTGGACGCAGATTGGCCATGGCAGGGAGTGAGTGGTGAAAGGGAGGCCTCGTTAGAACCTGGGCCGACAAGCTGGCACGTATCACAATGCGTTAGGGACTCGCTGCCCTGATGGCTCAGGCCCTGCTGGCCCTCTGGGAGGAGCAACGCCCTGAACGTGGAAAGAGGGAATGAAAAGAGGAGCAAACCTCAATCTTCTCGTCTATATAAAGCAGCCCCTCGTGATCCAGAGGCTCACAAGCAAATCCGATCCAACCCTTCCATCCATAAGCACCTACTATGTGCTGAGCACCTACTATGGGTGCGGGAGGCACTGCCATTCACTCCTTAGCACAGCCGTCGAATGATGTGACTTCAGTCTTGGAAGAACCGGAACGCATTTCACCACCCACAGCACCGTGCTATGCCTAACGGGGCAGCCCGGATGCTGGCTGCGTGCGAAGCATTTGTTGAGGCCTTCTGAGAAGCAAAAGAAAGGGCCAGTCTCAAATCGTCTTGTTGAGTCGCTAAGCCAATTCGACTCTTTGTGACCCCGTGGACTGTAGCCTGCCAGGCTCCTCTGTCCATGGGATTTCCCAGGCAAAAAATATCGGAGTGGGTTGTCATTTCCTCCTCCAGGGGATCTTCTGGACCCAGGGACCAGACCTGTGTCTCTTGCGTTAGCAAGGAGATTCTTTAGCACTGAGCCACCAGGGACACCTGATCAAATCATTAGGTTCAGTGAAATATGGGTATTGGCTCTTCCATGTTACAGATCAGGAAACTGAGGCTCGAGGAAACTAAAAAACTCGCCCAAGTCTGTACAATCGGGAAGTGGTGGGCTGGGATTTGAACTCAGAAAGTTTAACTCCAAAGTCGATTCTCTTCCTAGCATTTTCCTCCTGCAGGGCCAGCTCGGTACCTCGCCCCGCCCCAACCCCATGGTACCATTCTTTGCAGGCTGCCTACGAAGCTTGCGTGGTCCCACGGGAAGCCTCTTTGTTAGAGGGGTACAGCAGTCAATTGCAGCAATGTTCCCCAAAGTTAGAGCTGCCTGGTTTTCTTGTCGGGGGAGCAGCTGATGGGGTCGACAGGGTGTCAGTGGTCCTGGCTGACCCTTGGTGGCTGTGTGCGCCCACCTCTCTGACAACGACCCTCCACCCGCTTCACCAGCTGTCCTCTGCCAGCCTCCGCCACCAGCCCCTGCCAGGTTTTCCTGGAGGAGGGCAGGGCAGAGAGGCCTTGAGTCAGCCTCGTCTGGGTGGAGCAGGGCCCAGCCAGCCCTCTCCCGGACCAATTTCAATTTCGAAGCTTAATGAGTTTGCAGAGGAGCCGGGTGAGCTCACGGACGCCACTCCTTGCCGGCTGGGTGGTTCCCGGCCGGGCCACCGAGCGCGCAGCGGCCTGAGCAGGGAGAGCCCTGGGCTCCGTCGAAGAGTGGCGGGGGCACTGAGCGAGTGAAAAATGTCAGAGCAAATTGCTCTTGACAGCGTTAATATCTGCACCTCATAGCAATAATTACATGTAAATAAATAGCAAAATCACACTCAGCTGGAGGCAGCTTGGGAGGACAGGCACTGCAAAGGACCAGCTGGGGACCCTGGCCGCTCTGCTCCATCCTTCCTTCCCTTCTGAGATGAGTCTCTGCTCCCCGCCCCCCTCCAACCAGACTGCACTGCAGCAGAGAGCAGAGACAGCAAGATCCTGGCTACCACGCTAAAAAACGGAAGGGAAAAGCAAACGTTTGAGGCCCCCCGCGTTCTCCTCCACCTAGAGGGACAGCTGGGCCACGCGTCCTCCAGCCTCTTTCTCTCCTCTCCCTCTAAACATACATTCCGTCTCCTGGTCTCTCTAGAGAGACGCTGCTGAAATCCACATCTCTGCTCAACCTCTCTCCTGGGCACTGCCCGCCTCCCCTTCCGGCCTTGACCTCCACACGTCCACTCGGACCCGAGTCCTCCTTCTGCACGCCCTGCACCTGCTAGGATTACATCAGCCTCTTGGTCATCGATGCCTCTCTCCCAGCCTCGACATCCACTCTGCTGCATGGAGTCACGCACCATGCCAGGTCACAAGATGACATGGCACAGCTTCCTGGAGCATCAACTTCCCCTGGTGCTAATTAATTTTTATTATGATGGCCAACAAATAGGGCTCCACAGCGGCAAAGCAGGCAAAATGAGCATGCGTTTTAAAGGCTATCCGTGAGCAGTCTGTAACATGCTGCTCACGACTCCCAGGGCCTTCTCGGGGGGCACATTTTGGACTCTGGAGTGAGCCTCCAGAAGCCCAGCGTGTGCCCAGAGTTGCCTATTGTTGCCGTCTGTGGGGACCTCTGGGTTTGGTTTGGTCTGTCGTCTGTAAAAGCAAGGACTATGTCTCATCTACATCTGGATTCACCACATTTTGCAAAAGCCCTTTAGAGGCGTTTGAGGGAAGACAGAAAAGAAACAAAAAAAAGTAACAGGCTTGAAGGAAAGCGAGGAGGGAAGAGAAAGGCATCGGAAGGGTGGAAGATGGTGAGGGAGCTGCTGTCCAGGGAGGTGACAGTCCCCCAGACAGGCCTGGGGTTACAGGTACAGAATGGAACTTGGGGGTCCACCCTCTCCTTCCCAGAGGACCCAAAGGCTGCTTCTGCAGGGGGACCCAATCTCCCCCCCACTTCTTGCTCGCGCCATAGTGAGTTCCCACGAGTCAGCGCTCCCCTGCCCTGGGAGAAGGAGCTCAGAGGGCCAGCCTGCCAGCTACTCCTCCGCCCTGCCTGCCTCGCTGCACAGGGCAGGGATGCAAGCTCCATTCTCCGAGAAACAAATATCTTCTCCGGAGCAGCCCCCGCGTCCCACACCATCTTGTTTAGCTCACCGACTAATCCACTTATCGAGGAATTTAAGCGCCTGTGAATCCCCATTTGATAAAGGCAGCCACAAAATTAGCAGAAAACGTGCCCACGGCTCCGATTGTACCAAACAAACAAGAGGCTGGGGACGGCCATGGAGAGATGTTGTCTCTTTGCCGGCCCCAGGCTGGGAGAGATGCAGGATGAGATAGGAGCTTTTCGGCTGGCACCCGGGGCTGGGAAGGCGATGCCCTGGGTTGTTTGAGAAGGGGGTGGGGGGAAGTAATCAGAAAGGAGTGCCCACCCCATCCTCTAAGGCATGCACCCCAATGCAGCGGGCTTCCCAGCTCCCAACACAATCCAACTCCACGACTCTGTACTGACTGCACACCCCAGCTAACACAGCTTCAGCGCTGACTCCATGCCAAGCAACATTCTAAGCATTTCCTGTGTCAACCCACCTACTGCTCACAACATCCCTGCGAATCAGGCGCTGCTGTCATCCACTTTTTATAGGCGACGAAACTGAGGCCCAGAGACGTCAAGTCACTTGCCCAGGATCACAAAACTGTAACCTCTGCTCCCACCTGGAGCGTTATCATCTAAAGCGCTCCCATTCAACCACGACCAATTGGAGCTCCACCTGCGTCTCCAAGAACGGTCCCCGACTCTGACAGCAGTCCCCAAATCACCTGGCAGTATCCCCAGCTAGCCACAGTCCCCTCCTCAGCCACTCGCGTAAGAGCCTTCAAGTGACTGGAGGCCGATGCCCCCATGTGGTTCGACGACTGTCAAGTTACCCCCTGGGGTAACTGCCAGAGCCAGACTTGATCTCCTGCGCCCAGGCTCGCATTTAGTGCCTCTGTCATCGGGGCTGTAGGGACCTCCCCGCAGGCCCTCACAGGTCCCTGTGCTTTGCCCCGAGGGGCTCTGGGCGCTTTGCTGACATGACCTCCTAACCGTGGGTTGCAGGTAAGGATATCACAGAGACAGGGGAACAGGAGCTTGGATGAAAAGTCGGCTCGTCTGAATTTAAGTGGCTCCTCTGAGGCCGGCTTTGAGGGAGGGTCTTCCCTGCTCTCGGATCCAGGAGGAGGGAGGACCAGATGGACTCTGGAAGGCTCAGACCCTGTGCTGCCCACACACCCACCAGCTCTAGGGTGGGGAGCAGGGGCAGGTCCCAGCCTCGGGAGCGGGGACATTAATCACAGGGGGGCCCCTGTCAGGGTGGCATCTGGAACTAAAGAGAAACACTCATCAGAAGGCCAAGACTTTTCACCCCTGGTTCCGGGGGCTGGGAGACCAACCACCGCCACGCCAGGAGGCCAGGGCTGGGAGTGGGGCTTGGGGTGAGGTCCCTGCTATGGACATCTGGCCCATCGGTTGGTCCACGTGAAGAGGAGAGGGAGCCTGGACGGCAGCTGGGCTCCAGCAGGTTCCCACACCCCCTGATGCGGGAACCCAAGGTGCAGCACCTTCCTTCCCCAAAGCTATGCAGTTAGCAGGGGGCGGGACTGGGAATCAAACCTGAGTCTGGCTGCAGGGCCGGGTCGGAGCTCCCGCATGCCCTCTGCACTTGCCCCCTCCAGCTCTGGAGTCCCCCTCTGTCTGGGATCCGGGGCCCACCCCACTTCCGTGAGCTCATCTCCCTGCAGCTGTGTCTCCGACGCCATCACTCCCGGCTCCCCCGTCATCCCCGCTTCGCCTCTCCTGGCTTCTGCCTTCTGCTTCCTGTCCTCGCCCCTCTCTGCACAGCTCTGACCCTGCTGTTCTTCCTCCTTTTCTTTCTCTCTCTCTGTCTCCAGGCATCTCTCTTCCCGTCTCTATTCCTCTGAAGCTCTCCCCCAGATTCTCTCACCATCTGCCCACCTCCCTCCCTCAGCCTCCCCTCCTTTCTCTTCCTGACCATCCTGCTTGCCTAGCTGAACCCACCTCCCTTCTCTCCATCAGCATCTCACACCCCGATCCTCTAAGGGTCTGTCCACTTCCTTGCCCCTGTGCCCACACACCTCCAGCAGGCAGCGCCCTTTAATCAGCCCTGGAGCTCGGCATGCCAGAGTTGAGGTCACCAGGTTGGAAGGCGAGGTTTCAACCCTGGTCCAGCAGGTGGTCAGCCCAGGCTGGAGAAACCCTCAGCCAGCCTCCCCTGCTTCTTCCCCTGAGGGGTTTTGGCAGCTTTCTTCCAAAGCCCCTTCCTGTCCCCTTCCTTTGTCGCCCAGGGTGGGACCATTCTGAGTCACTCCAGAAGCTCAGGAGGCATCTAAGAGCTGGGAAGGCACAACACGGTCATTCCGGTCAGTGCTTCTAAACTTTCCTGCACGTGGGAATCCCCCGGGAGCTTGTCAAGGTGCAGAGCAGACCTGGAGAGGCGAGAATTCTGCTCTGACCGTCCGGCATGGAGGGAAGAATTTAATCGCTGGCATCGGGCAGACCGGGCTTTTGAATTCTGACACTGTCCCTTGCTGCTGACCTTGAGCTTTGCCTCTTCGAGTCTGCAAAATGGGCGTGACGATTGCGGGCCCTCAGAGCTCAGTGAGGACCAAACAGTTAACGGGGGTGGAAGCACATCATTGGCCCCTCTGGTTCTGAACAGATGGGGGATTTCTTGTCATTATTGAGGACTGTGTAAAGGTGCTGGAAGAAAACCCCATTTCTTTGGGGCTCAAAGCAGAGTGGGACCTCAGCTGGGACAGGCACTTCCCCAGAGGCTTAGACAGGGAGACTGGAATTGGCTGGGGGTGGAGTCAGCATCCAGGGCGTTCAGGGAAGGACACCGGGGGAGTCAGGGGTGGGGATGGCTGTTCTGTGTGACAGTGAGAAGGCAGCCCCCAGGGGGCGGCTCAGGAGCTTCTGCCCCGGGGCGTCACGTCTCAATTTCGGCCTGGATGCGCACTTTTTGTGTAACACTCGACAGTGTTCTCATGGGACCTTAATCCTCTGGTGCCACAGGCCAGACCCCTGTCTAGCAGGAGCGTCAGCCTCATGCTGGGCTATCATGCTCTCTGCTGGCCCCCAGCAGCCCAGCAGGGTGGAGGGACAGGAGCTGGGGAAGAGATGGGTCTCCCTGTTCAGTGTGCTCAAAAAGGCTTCCCAGGGTTTTGTGCCAAAGTGGGGACTGCCCATGCAACTTGACTGCATTCGCTGTCCACCGATCAGATCTGCAAGGACCTGGGGATGGCCACGCTCACTGTGCCCTAGGAAAGGCCCAGCTATTCCCGAGTCTTTCTAGGCAGTGAAAAGTGTGCAGCGCTATAGGACGTGTCTATCATAAAAGGAACGAGTGGGTTAATTACTTCAAGGCAGTCGTCTATCCTGGAGATTGCTGAGAGAGGTCTCAGTCCTGCCCCTGAGTCACTTCCTAAAGAAGGAGGCCTGGGGGTCAAGGTGCTGACGAGAGGTTGACAAGGTGAAGGCTCCCTAATCTGCTGCTCAGGATGTGCCAAACCTCACAACAGCTGCCTCGGACGGGGCCTTCTTTAAAATATAGACTCCTGTCCTCCACCAGAGAGTCCCTTGGACTGCAAGGTGATCAAACCAGTCCCTCCTAAAGGAAATCTGCCCTGAATATTCACTGGAAGGACTGATGCTGAAGCTGAAACTCCAATACTTTGACCACCTGATGCAAAGAGCCAACTCATCGCAAAAGACCCTGATGCTGGGAAAGACTGAAGGCGGGAGGAGAAGGGGGAGACAGAGGATGAGATGGTGGGATGGCATCACCGACTCAATGGACATGAGTTTGAGCAAGGCTCCAGGAGATGGTGAAGGACAGGGAAGCCTGGTGTGCTGCAGTCCACGGGGTCTCAAAGAGTCAGGCACGACTAAGCAACTGAACAACAACAACAATGACCTATCAGGGTGGAGCCTGGGAATTTCTGTTTTTAACAGGCATTCCCAATCATTCTGATGCACAGCTTTGGGAACCACTAACTGAGTCTCCTAACCTTCCGAGAAGCCGCTCTCCAACAGTCTTGTCAAAACCAGATCCTGCCTGTACCCCTAAGATGAGGGTTTGCCTCCCCTCAACTCTGCCCAGCACCCCTCTCCCGCATCACCTGGACCCTGGGGGCTCTCCCTGTCCCAAACAGACCAGACAGCCCTGGCGGCTTAGGATGGGATTGTGAGGGTTCCCTTTTGCACTCAGGTTACATAATCTGACCTCTTATCGCCTCCTGGATTTCCACGGTGGACCCCAAGGAGCCAAGGAAGGCGGTGGTCTGTCCAGCCGAACCTGGCGGCTGAGGAAGGCGTGTGCTTGTGCGGTGGGTGTGGGGGTCACAGACGCTGTCCCGCCACCACTCCCCTCGTCTGAGGCATCTCCTCCTCTCTGGGGGCTTCTGGCTCTTGGTTTGCCCGCTCGACTATTGCCAGACTAACTGGAAAGCCTCTGAAGGCAGGGGTCCCGGGGAAGGCAAACCCGGATGGATGCCCAGTGTCAGCGCAGCTCCACCCGTGCTTACCGGACCCCGCTATGCGCCAGGCTCTGTGCTGAAGGCAGGCCCCCAGAAAAACCTGGCTCTTGCTTAGGGAGAGAGCAGAATCCAGAAAGTCAGCATCCAGAGGCAAAAGTGCTACCCCGGGAAGGAGCGCAGGTCACTCAAGACTGGAGGAGGGACGCTTCTCCTCGGAGGAAGTGAAGAGGGGTTGGTAAGTGAAGGTGGGGCGGCGGGGAATGTTCTAGCAAGTGCATCACCGGCTACCCGGGGACCAAAGGAAAGCAGGGTGGGGGCGAGGAGAAGGAAGAAGGGCCCCTCTGCTGGGCGCCCTAGCTGCCCGGCCCGCGGTCCCCCCCAGACTACGCGCGCCGGCCGGACGTTCCGGGGGCGGCTGGACCCGCCGCCGCTCCCTGACGCCGGCCCGGCCGCCGAGCCCGCGCGTCCTTATCTCGGGGAGACAGTTGTTGGGAATCACTTTGACTGAGTGGTTTTGTCTCCCCGCATTTTCCACTGTCAGGCGGCCTCGGGCCATGGATCAAAGGCGCGGCGGCGGATCCGCCGTCCCCCGATCCGCCGTCCCCCCTTCCCCGCCCGCGCCCCGCTCCACGCCACCCCCGCCCCCGCCGCGCCCCAGGTCCGCTGGGCCCGGGACCGCGCCTGACCGGAGCTGGGTACCGAGAGATGGGGGGGAGCGGTGGGAGACAGAAACGGGGGCGGGGGGCTGGGGGACGGGGGGGAGGGAAGGGGTGCAAAGGGGGAGGGGAGGGGAGGGGAGGGGGAGGGCAGAGGGAGGGGAGGGGTGCATGGGGGGAGGGCCCGGCAGGGAGGAGAAAGAGGTGTTTGGGGGGAAACCGGGAGAGGCTGTGGGAGATTAGGGGACAGAGCATGGGGGAAGGTCTGGGGGCGGGGGAGGGCAGGGGAGGGGAGGGGGGAGGGCAGGGGAGGGGAGGGGGGAGGGCAGGGGAGGGGAGGGGGGAGGGGAGGGGGGAGGGCAGGGGAGGGGAGGGGGGAGGGGAGGGGGGAGGGAGGAAAAGGAGGTGTTTCCGGGAAACCGGACAGGTCTGAGAGATTAGGGGACAGAGCACGGGGGAGGGTCTGGATTTGAGAGAAGGAGAGATGGAGAAAAGGGAGTGGGATGTAGACAGGGCCAAAATGGGCGGCGGGAGGAAGGCAGGGGGAGGGGCCCTGAGCGGGCTGAGGGTGGGGTCGGGCCACCCGCCTTCCAGACACCGGGCTGGCCCTCCTGACTCCCAAGGAGACAGGAGCACAGAGTGGCCGTCTCTGGCTGAATCACCCACGGGGGGTGGGGGCCACGCTCGGGCCTCCTGGGGGACCCTGGCTCACGTCTCAGATGCTCCCAGAAGCCCCAGGAGAGGGGCCTCCTCCCCCTGATTCCTTCCCACCAACTCCGACCCCACAGAAACCCCCTCCAGCCAGAGCAGCTCAGAACACCTGTCCCAACGACCAAGGTGTTGGAGAAAGGTTCCCACCTGGGGAGAGGGCTCAGCTGGGAGGGTCTGGAGGGAGGGGGAACCCTGGAGCTGAGGTTGGGGCAGGTCAGGAGCCTAGACCCAGAGGCAGGGAGGAGCAGGAAACCCCAAAGGTGCCAGGAAAAATTAGCCTGGGGCCCCACACCAGCTCCCCGGTACGGCCTTGGGAGCCCCCATCTGCAAGTAGCTACGCCGCAAGCTACCAGATGCCGACTTGCCGTGCGTCTATCAGCACACTTACTCCTCAGACTAGCTCTGAGATGGGGACTATTTATTAGCTCCATTTTACAGAGGGGGTAAACTGAGGCAGACAAAAGCCTGTTCGGAATCGCCCAGGCAGAAAAGTGACAGTGCTGGGGTGGGGCCCAGGCCCAGGGATCCCAGAGCTGCTCTGCCCTCCTACCTCTTAGGGCCCTGGGAAAAGCTGAAACCAAAGGGTTTAAGGACCTCAGAGGTCTCACCAGCGAGTGGAAGACAGACTACTTTTGTGACGTGTACTGGCCAACAGCATGGTCTCTGGGGCCAGGTTCAAGTCCAGGCCCCAACACTTGTTAGCAGCTGACCTTGGACAAATGAATTAAACTGCTTGGTGCCACTGTCCCCCACCTCGTCTGTAAGACAGAAATAATTCCAGGTCCTCCCCTTCCAAAGTAGATGTTATGACCATTAAATGGGATAATCCGTATAACGAGCTTAGGACAGCATCTGGCCTGTGGTGTTAGTGCCCCCAAAATTGAATTATTACTATTAGTACTGAATATTTATCTAGTGACACTTGGCTGACAAGGGTCTGCATGGTCAGTCAAAGCTAAGGCTTTTCCCAGTAGTCATGTATGGATGTGAGAGTTGGACCATAAAGAAGGCTGAGTGCTAAAGGATTGATGCTTTTGAACTGTGATGTTGGAGAAGACTCTTGAGAGTCCCTTGGACTGCAAGGAGATCAAACCAGTCCATCCTAAAGGAAATTAGCCCTGAATATTTATTGGAAGGACTGATGCTGAAGCTCCAGTACTTTGGCCACCTGATGTGAAGAGCCGACTCACTGGAAAAGACCCTGTTGCTGGGAAAGATTGAAGGCAGGAGGAGAAGGGGGCAGCAGAGGATGAGATGGTTGGATGGCATCACCGACTCAATGGACATGAGTTTGAGCAAACTCTGGGAGATGGTGAAGGACAGGGAGGCCTGGCGTGCTGCAGTCCATGGGGTCGCAAAGAGTCGGACACGACAGTGGTGGAACAACGTTTGTCTAGTAATACAGGTACTTTTAATGCCCTGATAAACTGTGATAAATGCACAAGGAAAGCACAACTAACCCAGCATGAGGGGTGAGGGAAGGCTCCTGGAAGGGGCCAGGTCCCGAACAGTAAGTAGGAGTGGGTTTGAGATGATGACAGGTTGTGGAGGAGACCCGGGCAGGGGATGTACCAGGTGCAGAGGCTTGGAGGCAGGAGTCTGGCTCTCTGGGGACCCTCAGAGTCTCCCCTGCCTTTCCTGTCTGGGGACTTGCCTGGCCTCCGAGGTCCGGTATTATCCTGCCATCTCAGAGCTCTCCTACAGCCAGGGACCCCAGGGATGGACCGGCCCAGTCCTGAGTCTGCGTGCTGTATTCGTTGCTAATCTCTCTTATTGTCTTCCCTCTACGGCTGGGACGGTCTGGTTCAGCACACTCCCCGTGCTAATCAGAAAGAAGGACCGATTCCTCTCTTTGCATTCTTCTACCATGCCAGGCAGGTCTGGTTGGCTGAACCCCTGGCCTGGTGGGAAGCCCGCCAGCCTCAGGCTGAGGCCCCAGAAGGCTGGGGAGGGCAGGGAGGAAGCACAGGCTGGAGAGAAGGGCTGGCCCCTGCCCGGAGCCCGGGACTGGGGCTCGTGAGCTCCTTTTACAAAGAACTCCTGGGAATCACGGACTCTGCACAGGAAGGATGGTTCCTAACTAGTGGGTGGCCCACCGCATTCACGGCACAGATAGGGAAACTGAGGCCCAGGGGGGTGAGGCGTCCACCAAGGTCACACAGTGAGTCAGAAGTAAAGTCCAGAGGGAACTCAGATTGGCCACTTTCCAGCCAGTGACCAGCCTGGGCTGGGCTGAGCCAGGCCTCCGGTCCCAGAAAAGAATGGCTAATTCAATTTCTTTCTTTTTTTTTTTTCCTTTTCCATTATGGTTTGTGACCGGATATTGAATATAGTTCCCTGTGCTCTACATGGGACCATGTTGTTTATCCGTTCTATATATAATGGTTTGCTAATCCCAAACTCCCAATCCACCGCCCACCCCGCACCCCATTTCTAATCAGGGCAGGGAGACGCAGAGAGGGACACACTGCCACTTAGTGAGCTCCTCCCCTGCGCCAGGCACGGTGCCAGGCATGCCACACGAACCATCTCATGTATTTCTTGAAATCCTACCGGGTGACTAGTATTGGCCCCATCTTCTGGATGAGGAGACTGAGGCGCAGAGAGCTCATGTAACTTGCCTGTGGTCACACAGCGAGTATGTACAGACAACCTGGGACCCAAAGCCTGGTCTGTATGGTCATCTCACTGAGCCGGTGATGTGTCTGAATTAGACACTGTTTCAGCATTTGCCATATTAGTTGCTGCGTATTGGAAAAGACCCTGATGCTGGGAAAGATTGAGGGCGGGAGGAGAAGGGGACGACAGAGGATGAGATGGTTGGACGGCATCACCAACTCAATGGACATGAGTTTGAGTAAACTCCGGGAGTTGGTGATGGACAGGGGGGCCTGGTGTGCTGCAGTCCATGGGGTCTCGGAGAGTCGGACACGACTGCGCGACTGAACTGAACGGTCCAGTCTGCACCAGCCTCCTACTCCTTCACTGATTTTCCTGTGAGCAAATGCTGCAATTACCCCTTTGAGAAGCCTCCTCCAAGAAGCCTGCTTTGACCATGCCCTCCCTTTTCCGAACTCCTCTGCTCTTGCTATCAGATCTGACCAGAAATCCTGCTCAACTGTCAATAACTGATTCTCTCATTGTTCTTTGGTGAGTCTCGCCCAGAATAGACTTGGGAAGAGCAGAAACAGCCGTGTATATTTCTTTTCTGCGCCTCCCTATACTTTGTGTTGGGCTTCCCAGGTGGTGCCACTGGTAAAGAACCTGCCTGCCAATGCTAGGCAATATGAGAGTCATGGGTTCGATCCCTGAGTCGGGAAGATCCCCTGGAGGAGGGCATGGCAACCTGCTCCAGTATTCTTGCCCGGAGAATCCCATGGACAGAGGAGCCCGGCGGGCTACAGTCCACAGGTACGCAAAGAGTCAGACCCGACTGGAGCGACTTCACGCACACGTGCATACTCTGTGTTAATAGCAGGTGGTAAACAAATGGATGAAGGGCATTGCATGCAATGACATCCAGACTAGCTCACCAGCTGCCTCGAAAGCCTTGGGCACAGACCAAGCTGCGTGCAGTGTGGCCTGCAGTGCGCCGGGGGGCTCACCAGCACTTGTTGGAGGCCCACTGCGGACCAGATACCAGATTCTGTGTGTCGCCAGGATGGACCGTCACACACACACTGTGAAGACCATGGTCCCTCCGTCCAGTGGTGCTTGGAAACATCTAGACCTCCCCTTCCCTGCTTGATGACACCAGGCCCACGGGGAGGGGCAGAGGTCAGCTCCCACCTATACCTCCTCAAGGAGGGAGGTCTTGATCGCTGCGGATGTATGGTGGACCAAAAAAAAAAGAGAGAGAGAGAGAGAGAGAGAGAATCGGAGCATCTGTGGGGGGCAGCCCTGAACCCGCGGCTCTCGTCCAGACTCAGGGAGGCAGGTTCAAGATTCTGTCTTCCCAGAATCCCATTCAGTCCTCTAAGAATGGAGAAAAGCCCAGTGTGTGCGTGCTAAGTCACTTCAGTCGTGTCTGACTCTTTGCAACCCCATGGACTGTAGCCCGCCAGGCTCCTCTGTCCATGGGATTCTCCAGGCCAGAATACTGGAGTGGGTTGCCATGCCCTCCTCCAGGGGACCTTCCTGACTCAGGGATGGAACCTGTGTCTCCTGTAGCTCCTGAATTGCATGCAGACTCTTTACCACTGAGCCACAGGGGAAGCCCAAGGGGTGCCCTCCATGATAAAAAGACCCCAAAGTCGCCCGGAAGCCAGGCAATAAACCAGGCCCTCCAGTTCCTAGCAGGACTTGCCCATAGGCATGACCTGCTCCCATCACTAGTGTTCAGGAAAGTTCCCCATCCAGGTCTTGCCCGTCTGTCCCCCACTCTCCTCCCCTCCCCCGTCCCCTCCACCCAGGAAGAAGGGGTGAGAAAAGCAGAGACATAAACACGGGTCTGTTTTCACAGGAGATGAGGGCCTCTCCCTGTGGGCTGGCGCTGGGCTCTGACTGACGTGAGCAGGTGGCTGTGTCTGGCGAGCAGCCTCCAGGGGGGAAATAACTGAGCCTTTCCCACTGAGGTAGGTTAACCGTGGACAAAGGGAAGCTGGGTGTGAGAGCAGGATCTTGGCAGGGTCTGTCCCCCTGGGGGCTGGGAGGGCTGAGGATGCCTGGGACCCCAAGGCTGACTCTCTGAGCACGCAGCTCATCCTTGTCCTGCGCTGGGAGTCAGGCGGAAGGGGCACTGGGCTGCGGGGAGGCCTGATTAGCTGAGTGGACACTCCCCACTGCCCCCAGTTGGTACCCCCATCAGGGCTATGACTAGGGCTGGCAGATCTGTGACTGGTTGGGGGCGGGGGGTCTGGGAGCTGGGCTGTTACTGATTCAGTGAAAGCCAGTTGGGGAGGGCAGATACTGCAAAACGGCATTTGGCTTTAGCTCCAGGAAAATCTGGCCACAGACTCTCGGTCATTTCCACAAGCTGACCGCTGACCCTATGCCATCACCCCTGGTCATCGTGAGAAATAGGTGTGTGAGTGGGTGGCTGGGGTGACTCAGATAGCTTTCCCCTAATCCTGGGGAAAATCAGCGTCCTTCCAACCGGGGTGGGTCACTCCTTCCATCCCAGCTCGTCCTTTCCCGGGGCCCGAGGGCAGAAGGGGACAGATGGCCTTTCCTGTGCTTTCCACTCCCTGCACCCAGGCATTCTCTCTTCCCAAGACTGGAAACCAACTCAGGCATTTTCCAGTACTGAGGGGAAGGGGGGAAAGACACAACAGATGGAATGCCAGTACAACAGAGTTGGGAGGTGGGTGGAGAGCTCATTAGGCGCCTGCCGTAAGGCAGCCCGCTCCAGTGTTCTTGCCTGGGAAATCCCATGGACAGAGGAGCCTGGTGGGCTACAGTCCATGGGGTTGCAAGAGTCAGACACAACTTAGCAACCAAATCACCACCACCACCACTTGCCAGGCACTGTACTCAGATTCTCCTTTAGTCTTCACAGCAGCCCCGGAAAGGTAAGCATCATCACCACAATTTTCAGATGATGAAAGGAGGCCCAGAGAGGTTAAGCCAGTGACCCAGGGCCACACAGCAACTTGGAAAGAGGCAGAACCAGAACTCCAACTTGGCTGCTCCCTGGCAGAGGCTGTGCAGTTTCTCTTGCCCCAGGCTTCCCAGGAGAGACCTCCTGGGACAGGGAGAGCCTGGGAGAGACCCTGAGAAGGCGAAGGGAAGGAAGCTGGAGGCAGAGGAGCTGCTGGGAAGGGAGGAGAGGGAAGGGCGGGGCAGGGCCCAGAGGAGCGCTCACTCGGCTGGGGTTAAAGCCCCATGTTCCTACAACCCGCTAAGCCGGAGAAATGAATTCTGATCCCTCCAAAACCCAACCTTGGAAAATGTGCGAGAGAAGGGTCTCCTTTCAGGGGAGCGGGAAATCCTTCACACCTCCTCCCGACGCCCCGGTAATGCCAGGATGTCCCCAATCTGCTTTGAGGAATGGAGAGATTAAGAATAATAAAAAAATTGCAATAAAATATGTGTGAAGGAGGGGGTAATTGTGGACAAACGCAGCATTCAAATTCATTTTTCAGCTCTTTTACACACCATTTCAATCTTATTTTCTGCTTGTTAATGAGATCTTGTTGCCTGGGCTAGGCAAAACCTTCCAATATCAGGACGTAATTGCACATAATTTTCTCTCCTACCAGTGATTTGCATCAGTTTTTTAAAAATTCTGGGCTATTTAACACCCCACGATCCCCCTCCCCATCATCCTGCCTACAAATCTCCTACTCCCTCCTCCTTCCCCGTTCCTGGTCCAGCAAGACTCATTTTAAATGCTTATTATAGACGCAGTGTCGCCAATAAAGGAGAGGAAAAAAACACACACACACAGAGGAAGTGAGGGGGAGAAAAAGGCGAAAGGGAGTTTCCAGTGGCCACTGCGTGAGGGGCCCAGGCTCAGGGGTAAGATCAGGCTTGACCTTATCCAGCCGAGGGCGAGGGGCAGGTGAGATGCGTGGGCCAGGAGCACCTGCTGAGTCCCATCGCCACCACTCACCTGCTCTGTGACCTTCAGCAAGTCACTTCACCTCTCCGAGCCTGTCTTCCCAAGTCCCAGGGGCCTGGAGTCACTTCCCAGAAGCAAAGGGCTGATAAGGGGCATGGGATCTGTCCATGATCAGCTGATGGATTGTCCTTCCTTGCTGGATCAGGTCCCCTGGAGGCCTCAGTGGATGCCAGAAGGGTCGCAGTGGAGAGGCATTCAGGAGACCCCACCAATAAAGAACTGGAAGGCTCTGAGCTTTGTCCCCGCTGATCTAGGGGGGGAGCTGGGCTTTTTGAAGACGGAGACCATGAACCTGGCCATGGCATTAACTGCCACTGTGGCCTCAAAACGCACTTTCCCCACGTGGATCACAGGACCAACCCTCCGCGGCAGACACGAGAGAACAGCACAGTGAGCTCTGGAGCCAGGCCAGTCGAACCCCGGCTCTGCCACCTTCCCAGAACCTACCAAGGGGCTGGCAGGTGGCAGGGGCCTAATTAACGTCTGCCAGACGGGTGGACGGACAGATCAAAGTTGAAAGTTAGTTGCTCAGTCATGTCTGACTCTTTGTGACCCCACGGACTGTAGCCCGCCAGGCTCCTCTGTCCATGGGATTTCCCAGGCCAGAATACTGGAGTGGGTTGTCATGCCCTCCTCCAGGGGATCTTCCCGACCCAGGGATGGAACCCGGGTCTCCTGCACGGCAGGCAGGCTCCTTACTGTCTGAGCCGCCAGGACAGTGCTGCATAGCTCCTTTTCCTCAGCTGTAAACAGAGGTCGCCAAGCCTGGCTGGACGAAGCTGGCGCAACCTTTAGCTCATCCACGGCTGGCCCACGGTAAGCACTCGCTCCACGGAAGCCGTCAGCATATCTCTTACAGGAGATACGGTGATCACGACCGACCGTGTGATTAACTTCACACTTAGAGACTACTTTCCATTTTTCATTAGTTCCATGGGGGGGAGATCGTAAATATGTAAATCCCTTCACAGGTTCCTCCACGTTAAGCTCCAGAGAGGAGCCAAAGGGGATGACGCCCGGGGCGGCGTGATGGAGCAGGCAGAGGCGTGGTGGCAGAAACGCCTGCTTCCCAGGAAGGCGCCCACGGCGGGGGGCCACGGGCCCGGGGCGCTGGGATCTGGGCGATTTTCTCCCCCTCTCTGGGCCTCAGTTTCCACTTCTGACTCGGATGAGAAGCTGCCTCTAAGAAAGCCTGGAGGAGAAGGCAGCCCCAGCCGCGGGCTGCTCCCCTGGAACACGGTGGCACAGGCCCCGCAGAAGCCCCGGGACAGGCGGCCTGCCCATGTGACCATGAGGGCCTCCAGCCCTCGTGACCCTCGAACCAGCAGATCCTTGCTCCTGATTCTTTGCTCAGAAGCTCAGATAGGTCAGCGCTGATTATGAGTCCGTGGCCTGTCTCCCCCGTCACACTGGGAGCTCTCCAAGGCACAGCTGTGGGTGCTTCCAGCATCAGACTGGGGCGTCCACAGACAAGGGCTCCTCTTCCGTCAGACTCTGGGATCTGAGCCCAGAGCCCCCGAGTCGCTCCTCAGGGCGGGGGCTGTGTCTCCCTCATCGCGCTGGGGGATCCAAGGACCCAAGCGGCCCCTCTCTCTCCACCCGTCACCCTTGAAAGTGTGCCCCGCTCACGACTCCAGCGCAAGGGCTGGTACGAACTGCTCCATCTGCAGGAATCGCATCACCCAAAGGGGTGTCACTGAAGGGTCCTTTGGTCCTAAGTTCTCCTCAGCTGATTTCTAAGAGCTGCTTCCAGGCAAAGCCGGGCCCGTTCACCTGCTGCCTCCCTAATGCTGCCAGGCTGGGCTCTGGAGGTGAGTGAGGGCCTGGGCCCCGAGGGAACCAAGCCTCAGGGTCATCTACACCTCTCAGGAGGCTGCTGCCCATATGACTCAGCTCCGCCTATTGGCCCCTAACCTGAGGTCCCAGCCTCAGTGTTCTCATCCACAACATGGGCTGAAGGAGCTTTTCTGTCCGCTGAGCTGGAAGGACTGTCTTCCCGAGATGGTTTCCCCTCACTGCCCGTCAGTCTCTCAAAAAGAGGGCAAGGGTGTGCGTTTCTGCGAGGCAGGAGGGCATGGGGGTGGGTCAATCTCAGGCTCTACAAATGAGAGCGGGACCCAGGCTCTGTCCCTTGGCGGAGAACCCCTGGGCCCACCCGTCCCAGGACCACACAGATAAGCTGGAAGCGTGAAGACGCTCAGACAGGGGAGGACGTGCATGGAGAATCAGAGCTCAGAAAAGCCGAGAATGTCCGCCTAGGATCCTGAAACAGCCTCTTGCACCTTCAGGAAGCATTTGCAGCGTGACCCCAGGGGGTCCACACTCGGAAGCCACCCGGCCTGCCCTGACGTGTGTCTGCCCCGCCTGCAGCCCCTGCGCTGCCCTCCAGCAGCTGCTCACCTCCTGGCCCCCTCTGCCCCTGTCAGACCCCCTGTCTGTCTTCACACCTTTGATGGGAACCTCCGGACGGGTCTCCAAAGTTCCCTCGATCCATCACGCCCCACACGACGGTCCACCCTGAGGGGTGGGCAGAAGCTGGGGCCTCTCAGAGGAGGGCAGGGGTGCGGCCAGCTTTGGTCTGACTGCCCACAGCAGCGGGTCAGGCTCACCCCTTTCCCCCTCCCACCCCCAGCCTGATGTGTCTGGGCCCAGACAGCACCTGGAACCTCCTTACCCTTTAATCTCAGTGCTGAACCATGCTCCCCAAGCTAGGGGCCCCTTAATTTGCTAGTCTCTCCTCTGCCCTGTGACGAAAGTGCTGCTTCCAGGGCTAAAGCTCAGCCCACAATGAGACAGGGGCCTGAGGAGAGCAGCGGAGGGGAGCCAGGTGCCCTGGACGCGCGGGTCCAGCCCAGCCAGTGTGTCCTGTGCCCCCTCTGTGAGGGGCGCTGGAGGGCCCACTCAGACTCTGCGCCCCTCTTCAGATTTCCTCTGATTTGTTTTGCATCACGAGGCTGGGCCCGGGCCCCATTCTCAGGTACGGACGTCCTGGGTCTCTGCAGTTATATCCCTACCCGGCCGACTGCTGATCCCGTTGTGTCTAAACCTGGCTCTGGAAGGTTAGCTTGGCCAGTTAGTCCTTGGCACCAATGAGATGAAGGTGGTGGCCTTGAACCCCAAAGAGGACAGGTAGGCTCCACTGGAAAACATTCTGGTGGCAGTCTGCATCAGCCCCCCAAGTGGGGCCCGAGAGCCTTGGAGCTTCACCCCGGGGAGCTCTGTCTTCAGCTGCTTCCGTTCACTGGGCACTCACAAGTCTGCGCTAGACCTGGGCCAGGAGCTTTACCTAGGTCTCCTCAGTCAGCCTTCCCAACCCTATGAGGTGCGAGCTGGCATCACCCCCACTTCATGGATAAGAAACCTAACCTGTAGAGCGGGGAAGGGACCCTGCGTGCGTGCTCTCTACACGCCAGCTGTCCTGTCCACGGAATGGGGTGACGCTAGCTCCTACCACACGCACAGGATGGAGCTGAATGCATGCTCAGTCGCTCCCGACTCTGCCACTTCATGGCCTGTACTTCGCCAGGCTCCTCTGTCCATGGGATCACCCCAGCAAGAACACTGGAGTTGCCAGGGGGTCTTCCTGACTCAGGGATTGAACCCATGTCTCCAGTGGCTCTTCCACTGCCTGGTGGAATCTTTACCATTGAGTCATCTGGGAAGCCCCAGTAAGCCCTCAATGACACACATTAACTGAGGCAAATAGGAAAATTCCCCAAACACGCAGAAAATTAAAGGGTATTAAGCAGGGGAAATATTTTACACCAACGGTGGCTCATTTTTTCTATTCGGGCCAGATAATAAATGTTTTAGGCTTTGCCAGGCCTTGTGATCTCTTTGGAAACCACTCAACTCTGCCATCACCATAGCACAAAAGCAGCCATAAATATGTAAATGAATGGACATGGCTGTGTTCCAATAAAACTTTATTTACAAAATCACGTAGTTGGAAGGAAGTAACTTGCGGGGATGCAGCTGACCTTCTCTTTGGTCCCATTTTTTTCCTTTACGTAACAGATTTCTCATATTACTATATTGTCCTGGCAATGGTTGTGGGGGCAGGGAGGGAGAGAACTAATGTTTATTTGACTCCTATTTTTTGCCAGCTCTGTGCTGAGTGCTTTGACCTGTTAGCATGCTGAAGGCAGAGAAGGCCCTTCTTAGGAGGTTAGCAACTCTTTATTTAATCACTCTTGTTTCATGGGGGATACCCCAAAGCTCAAAGATGCTCACTAGCGTAACTCTCTGAACAGTGGGGCTGGGATCCCACCCCCTGCTCCAAGCCTCACCTGTTCTTACAGCTGTTCAGGTAAGTTTGCATCACACGTATTCTCACCACAGACACGAGAGAGGTGTCTCAGAAGGTGGGAGGCAGGGTAAAATGAGTCTTGGATTTAATTCTTTCCCTGTGGATGTCTGAGAGCCTGTCATAGCAGCAAACATGAACTCAACAGTTCTTACAGTTTGCTCTGATTTCAAGCATCACTGAGTCCTGCTCCCCAGGCTCACCAATAACCACATCAGCTCCAGCTTGTCTTTCCGCCTTCATCTAAAGATGGTCCCACCACTTCTATCAGCTCCATCAGGCATGGAGTGACTTAACCAGCAGCCAATCACATGTGAGGGAACAGAGTTCCAAGACCCAATGGGAGCAGAGTTCCCGGGCTAGACTCATGCCTCCGCCCCACATCCCCGCCCGACTGATTCTCTCCACCAGGAGGTGGTGGTCGTGCCTTTCACTCGCTAGTCACTCCTAGTGACCAAAGGTGGGAGATGGAGCCCAGGATGGAATCTAAGAAGGACTACTGCTTCTAGAACAAAGCCGCAACCACAGCTCGCATCCCCTAGGAAATAGCGCAAGGCTTCCATCAGTGCGCTGAAAACGCCGACTGTTACGGTCTGCACAGTCAGGAAGCAGGCGATGGGTCAGATTAACAAGCTCTGGGTGGTGAGAAGTATGGAAACCTGTGACGGAAACCTTTTCTCTGCAACTGCCCACTGGGTCACCGGACTTGCAGATGACAAACCCGGGGTGAAAGGCTCACAGAACGACAAGTGAAGGTGGGAGGAGCCCACCCCCACCCCGCCTCCCACGCAAACCCTCTCGAGTTGACCAACAGCCAGCGGTGTGGCGGAGACCAGAGACTTCTTCCCCAAGAGGGAGCCACCTGCGTCCCCCTGAACCCTCGCTGGATGGGCTGGCAAGCCTCTGGCCCCTGGGACCCTGGACAGAGAGGCGGGGCCCCCTACCTGAGGCGACAGGCCGTTGCTGACGGGGTTCATGTGGTTGGAGGCGGCTGCCGGGTTCATGAAGCTGTCGGAGTAGCTGGAGAAGCCGTGGCGGGCTCCGTAGGCAGAGCTGGTGTCCGCGGCTGCGGCCGCCGCGGCCAGGCCCCCCTGGTGCATGGTGGACGGCGGGAGCGGCTGGGGCCGGTGCACGGTGCTGCCCCCGTCTGCAGAGAGAGCCAGCAAAGGGCTGAGCCAGCGGCCTGGCCCCAGAGGGCGAAGCGGGGCAGGCGCCTCCCGTCTGGAAGGCAGGTCCCCAGCTCCCTTCTCTGGACCTCCATCCAGCAGAGGCGGGGGGGAGGGGGCTGCCTTCTCTCACTACTGGGGATGGGACACCCGGCTTCTGAGCAGGACACCAGGAACTGGCAGGTCTCGACTGATAACCGACCAACATTCCAGACAACTTCTCCCCACCTACTGTGCACCAGCCCTGTTCTCAGTGATTGGCACATAGTAGGTGCTCAATAAACCTTATCTGGGCTAAAACTCAGATATTATTGAGGACTCTGTCAGTCTGTTTGGGGCTGTTGGATAACATTTGGTGAGCACCAAAATCACCAGTGCTTTCACAAATCCCATCCAAGGGTATGAAGCAAGAATGATTCCCATTTTACAGATGAAGAAACTGAGGCTCAATGGGATTAGGGCCCATCCTTGCGCAAGGTGATGTGGCTAGGGAGCAGGGGGCCAGGGTTTGAATCGCCACTCTGTTCCTAGCCGCTGGGCTGCTCTTCTCTGTCACAGCCTCGCCACGTGGTCTTCCAGCAGATGGGACCTCCACCGTGGGCGATGGTTCAGTTTCTCATCAGGAATCACAAAGAGGCCTCTCTCCCCAGCTTCTAGAACTCCAGCCTGCCTGTCCTCTAGGAGGAAGCCACGAGGCTCTTCCATGAGACAGAAGTCAAGCAGTGGGTTCCTGCTGTGTGCTAGCGGGGTGGAGTGGAGGGAGCAGGCAGAGGGCAGACAGCGGGGCATGGGCCAGGGAGGAGGGGTGCTACCCTTCTCTACCTACAGGGCCCACCACCGTCTCTTCTGAAATTTAGTAAGATCCAAGAGATTCATGTGACTGTTATAGTTTGAGAAGCTCTGTTAAACGTGCGCATGGAGGCAACCTTGCTTATCTTCACCTGGATGCAGAGGCAAGAGGTTCAAGAGCAGGACACCATCTCTTTTAATCTTCACTGTCCACATCAAAGCAGACAAACACGGTCATTAAAGAGCAAGAAAAACAAATAACCTCTCTCCCCTCCTTCCGCCAAAGAAAACAATTTTTATTCCTTCTTTGTTGAGGAGGGAAAGAGTGGGTGAGAGCGGGGTGGGGAGATAAGCGGGGGGGGGGCGGGGGATGAAGGGGCGGGGCGGGTGAGGGGCGTGGCCGAGATGCCAGGATGCAGCTGAGACTCACCTTGGGAGATGGTAGTGGTGGGGTAGGTGGAGTCCGGTAGCTGGTAGGGGGGCAGCGTGGGCATGCCAGTGGGCGGGAAGCCACCTGGCAGAAGGTGGTTGAACGCTGCCAGCTGGTTGGCTCCTGCCTGCTTACGCCAGCGGGCACGGCGGTTGCTGAACCAGACCTGGGGGACGGAGAGCCGAGCGTTGAGCCCTCAGCCTGATTTCCGGCAAGGCGCTGAGGCACAGCTCGAACCGGGCCCCTGCGCCATCACCCTGCGTCCAGCCAGTGTCCTCCTCCGAAGAGAGCCCCACCTTGCTGCAGCTCAGGACAGTTTGCGAAGCACGTTCATGAGTAGGATCCCATTCTGTCCTCAGGACCTCACTACCCAGGGACGAAGTCGTTGTTATGACCCCCATTTTACAGATGGGCAAACTGGGCTCCAGAGGGGGGGAGGGGGCTTGCCCACGTGACAGGGTGGCCCGAGCGACTCTCAGCCCAGTGCTCTTTCCCTGCAGCTGCTCCTGCCCTGAAGGAAGTCAGTGGATGACCATCCTTGTTCATCCATGTTGCACACGCCTCATCTCCTCCAGGAAGCCCCCAAGGAGGAGGCCACACATCCAGAACCCACCTGAATGAGACCCACCTGCCAGACTCGGATGCAAAAGCTAGTTCTCCGTCTGGAGCCTGAGGCCCTGCTTGGCTTACGCTGCACAGGCCCCCTGAGTTAGGAAAGCCCACCACCCCCACGCCCACCCCCAAACACAGGGACTCACTAATACCCTAAGATCTCCGAGTCTCCCTTTCCTCCGAGCCCTGTGCTCGCGCTCCCTACATCCGTCCATACGCAGACCCACGAGGCCCTCCTAGTCCCACTGACCCAGGGGGAAACTGAGGCTCACAGAGGTGGAATCACTTGCCCACAGCCACATGGCTAGTCTGTGAGGTTCAAAGTTCAGTCAGTCTGACTTTCTAGAACCCTCTCGTGTGGATTTGCAGCAAGTTCCCTGGGATAGGCCAGAGAAATATGAGACCGAGTGTACAAAACGGGGCTCCTGAGGGGTGGTGCTTCTCCACCTTTGGACTTTGCACACGCTGTTCCCTCCATCTCAAACACTCTTCCCAGTGCTGGCTCCTTGGCCTGCAGGGCTCGCAGAAATGCCTCCTCCTGCTCCAGTGGGCACTGCCTGCCTCAAAAGTACTTTAGGCCAGTCCCCACCTCCTTTTCTCAGGAGGCCTCCAGCTGTGAGCTCCCTTACCCGAACAATTGTCTTTATCCGTTTTTCTTGTCTCCCCTCTGGCCCTAAGCCCCACAGGCAGAGGCCAGGCAATCCTGGCCCCCTGCTCACACCTCTATAGGAATCCTTGTTGAATGAATGGATGGATGGTGGGAAGCAGAGATGACTCTGGTGAGTCTCTGCTGGTGCCGCCCTCCGCCCTCTGCAAGGCCCAGTGGGGAGTCCTCCCCTTCATGGGTGAAGGCCTAGGCCTCCCCTGGCACAGATCACTTGAGACCCTCAACCCTCTAGTCCGCGTCTGCTGCTGACCTGCGGGAGGGGGAGTCTGAACGGGGGTGGAGGCGTGTTTGTGCCCCCTCGGGTCATTTGTCTTTTCTCCGAGGGGAGAAATGGAATTCGGTTTTCAGAGCTGGATGAACAGAGCTGCTGGCTCTGACCCATTTAGGGTTCACAAAGGAAGGAGATGTGGTGGCCAAATAAAGATGAAAAAACTGGCTTCCACATAAAATGCAGGGCCTGGCTGCTCCCACCTCCCCAGGGCAGAGAGGGCTTCCCCAGGGGCGTCCAGGGCAGATGAACGCTGGCCAGGCTGACTGAGGCCCTCTGAACAGCTCTGTTTTAAATCAGCGTTTCCCAAAGGCTGGGGCTCCTGCACTCCAAGGTGGAGACACCTCCCCAGAGGCGAGTGACACAGACATTAGATAACCTTGAACCACTCCCATCTCTTCAGGGCCTGGGGTGTGTGGAAGAGAAGGTCTCAACTGGGTGCTCAATGTCCTTCATGCCTTCCTAACACTCATCAGGGCCTCCCTGGTAGCTCAGCTGGTAAAGAATCCGCCTGCAATGCAGGAGACCCCAGTTCGATTCCTGAGTTGAGAAGGTCCCCTGGAGAAGAGAAAGGCTACCCATTCCAGTATTCTGGCCTGGAGAATTCCATGGAGTCGCAAAGAGTCAGGCATGACTGAGTAACTTTCCCACACACAACATTCATCAACCTCTCTTTTTAAGACCCAGAGAGGATGCCCTGCCAGGTGATGCCTTCCTGAAAGACCTTCCCAGGTTGTCTCGTTTTCCCTGTGTGTGTCTCCAGTCGCCTTCCTTCCATGAGAGGGATGTGCGCGCGCGTGCGCCCAGTCGCTCAGTCGTGTCTGGCTCTTTGCGACCCCATGGACTGTAACCTGCCGGGCTCCTCTGTCCATGGGATTCTCCAGGCCAGAAAACTGGAGTGGGTGGCCGCTCCCTCCTCCAGGGGATCTTCCCGACCCAGGGATCAAACCCACGTCTCTTGCATTGGCAGGCGGATTCTTTACCCCTGTGCCACCCTGAGAGTGATATGCATGTTTATTTTAAAATACACTGATTTTATTTTATTTAAGTAAGTGAAGATATGGATATTGCAAAAGTGGCCCACATCCTGAAGATGGTGGAGAATGATTTCTGTGTGGGATACTCTGCTCTGGTTTCGTTTGTTTAGCGAGGGTCATCTGCAGATAAAGAGGACTCAGCTAAGGCGGAAACGTTCTCCCGCCTTCTCTCCTCGGCCGCCTCGCTCCTGCTTTCCTTACTTCCCTCCCTCCCATCTCCAGGCGCTCCCGGGACTCCACTCTGCGTCAAGCAGGACAGGAAGGACAGAGGGTGAGCAGGACATGATCCTAGCCCTCAAGCTGCCCTTGGCCTGGCCATATGTCAGACATGTCAAAGGACAGCTGCTCTTCAGTACAGTCAGCTTAGACGGGCTGGCGTGTGAGAGGCCATGAGGAGGTCTGAGGAGGGGCTTCCAATCCTCCCAGAATCCAGGAGGACTTCCTGGAGGAGAGGACATGCCTTCTGCTTTCTCTTTCTCTCCTCTTCTTCCTCACTGTCCTATTTCCACGGGGCTGCCCCCAGTCCAGCAGGCATCTCCATCTTCACAAAGTGTGACATCACACAAGAGTAGGGGCTCTGGAGTCTGATTAGTTGCCTGAATTTGAATCCTGCCAAATTCTGTTATTCCTCTGAGCCTCACTTTCTTTGTTGCTAATAGGCTCAGTTTTAAAGAATCTGCCTGCCAGTGCAGAAGCCACAGGAGACCCAGGTTTGACCCCTGGGTTGGGAAGATCCCCTGCAGGAAGGCACAGCAACCCACTCCAGTGTTCTTGCCTGGAGAACCCCCACGGACACACGAGACTGGCGGGCTACAGTCCGTGGGGTCGCAGAGAGTCAGACACAGCTGCGTGACCGGGTACACGCACAAATGATAGCCCCTACCTTCTCGGTGGTTCTGGACCTCAAGGCAGTTAACACAGGCAACGTGCTTATTTAGAACAGCATCTCCAACACTTATTTTGCTGGAAAGCCTCCGGCGTCTGAACTGGAAGGGCTCTTGGCCAGTACGGACTGCAAGCTTCCTATTTACAGGTGGAGAAATGGAGGCTCCCAGAAGGATGGTGGTGGACCCAGAGCCCCACCCAGAATCTTTGATCAGGGTTGAGTCGTTTGAAAACAGAGGGTGAGTTTTATTACTCATTTTTGGTCCTTCTCTCCAGCTCTTGCCCTGGGAGCAGGACACCATAAGAAGAGTCTGATGACTGGGTTGAACGTCTCATCTGGCCCTCCTTCCAATGCAGCCCCGAGGAAAGGAGCACACAGACAGACTCGGGCTTGGGTCCCAGGACAGCCGCTTATTACCTGTCTTTAGGAAGTTGCTTCTGCTAGTGAAAGGTCAGGCTTCTCATTTGTAAAATGGAGAGACTGACTGTCCCTGCCTCTTCTTAGGATCATGGTAAGGATGATGAAGATAACGTATGTAGGGCGTTGAGCAGCGTGCCTGGCACACGAGAAAGGCATCATGAATGTCATCCAGCGGAACGAAAAGACTCAGTGTAAGTTATTAATTAGCGAGTCCCTCCAGTGCCTCCCAAATGGGATTCGGTTCAGAGCTCTAGCCCGCCTGCCTCCAGGCAAACAGCAGGGCTCCAAACTGGGACCAGATGAGCTGCACGCAGCCCTGGTCCCTGGATGCTGCTCATCTGGAGGACGGGATGTTCTCCCAGGCCTTGTGGGAGACACCTGGGCTGGCCTTGGGGGCTCTCAGCTCTCAGCCTCTGTTTCTAGAAGAGACATGCAGACTTTGGAATCTCGGAGCTCAGGACGAATCAGATTTGTTTACCTGCAAGGAAGATGTCTGCGAGGTGGGGGTCGGGCCCCCAGATGCTTAGAAATGAAGACCCCTCCAGGGAAAGGAGTCACCGGTCGCCAGGCACGTGTCCTGCCTCTCGCCCCTTTCCCACCCTTCCCGGTGGCTGGGCTTCCTGCAGACTGAGATGGGCATCTCCACACTGGGGGTACCATATAACCCCACACAGTGCCCTGTGGGTTTCCAAGGGAGGTGCCTGCCCCTCTGCTGGGGGGCAGGGCTGGAGGGGAGGCAGAAGCAGCGACACACGAGTGACGAGGTCCTGCCCGAGCTGCGCCTACCGGCTTCCTTGCTGATTTGGACACCAGCCCTGTGACAGCGGGGCTTTCTGTCTGCCGGGTGGGTCCCTGGTGCCTAGGACAGCGCCTGGCACACAGGAGGTGCCCAGTATGACTGCTAGATGAATAAGCCTGGAGGTGCGAGGGTGGCCAGAATTGGGCCCACTAAGAATAGGTGAACTTTAATAATCACAGCCCCTACTCAGGGCACTTCCTGACTCTGTGTGAGCCTGTTTACATGTTATCATTTAGTCCTCGGAACGAAGCGGACCCTGTTACCATCATCTCCGTTTTGCAGAGAAGGAAACCAAGGGCGAGGGAGTAAGTGATGGAGCTGGAATTAGCACCAAGGCATCTGAACCCTCTGGCACCTCCCAGTGCCCCTGAAACGCACAGGACTGCCAGACCCCTGAACTATAGGCTCTTAGAATCAGAGGCCAAGACCGCAGAAGCATCCAGCCCTAAGATTTAAGCAGAACTCAGAGGGCTTCAGGCCCCAGGCCGCCCTGTCCACAGCAGGAACCCTCTCACCGGGGCCTCCCATCCCCCGGACATCGCACTTCAGCTTGAACACTTCTGGTGACGGTGATCTCAGCACCTCCCGAGGCGGCTCTGACTGTCAGTAAGCCAGGACCCTAGAACTTTAAGGAGCCTTCATGCTCATTCAGTTTGGCCCCTTTATTTATAGAGGAGAGATTAAGTCTCAGGAAAGGAAACTGATCTGTTGAGGGTGATACAGCTGATCAGAGGCAGAAACCAGTGGGAACCCAGCCTGTGGCTCCTGGTCTCCCCCTCCCCAGCCCCATTCCAGGGCCTCTCAGAGCAACTGCGTCCTCCAAGCCTTCTCCTCTCCAGGCCAAATGCTCTATTATTCCTGTCTTGATTTGGGGGCGGTCAGTCTGTTCATTCTTTAAAACTCAACGTGCATCGATCCCTTCTTTGCTGGGATCAGGCCCAGTTCTCAGGCCACGAGTCGGGGGAGAGCCAGCCCCGCCCTGGGGCACTGAGGGTCTGCGAGGGGACCAGCACGTGGAGCACGGCTGCCTTGGCCCCCGCGCTGGGGGTGTGCCTGCGTTCTGCTTCTCCCCCTGCTCTCAGCGCCCCCTCACCCTCAGACCTTGAGTGGCACCTGTTTCTGAGTCCCCTGGGCCAATAAAAGCACTGCCCTGACAGCCAGGACGTTTTACAAGGCGCGGTCAGGCTTCAAGGTGGTGGGAAGCAGCCGTGGCCGCCAGACGTGGGAATGAGAAAGCACCCAGGAATGTGCCCGGGAGAACAGCTGCAGGGGGATCAGAGGCAGAGGAGGGAGGCCCGGCCGGCAGCTCGGGTGTCACCCCGAGGGGAGGGGGCTGGGATGAGCCGAGCTGGCTGCGGCCGCCCATCCGCGCCCCCCAGGGTCTCCCTGCGTGGTAGCCCAGGGCCCCCCACTCCAGGAGGGGTGCAGTGGGCAGAGGGAGGTATGCTGGTTACCCTGAGTGCTCAAATGCCCGTTTGCTTCTGGCACATTACTGCTTTCAAATGCCAGGCTGAGTCCATTTCTCCTTCCCAGAAGGAGAGAGCCTGGGCTTGGCGCGCACAGGCCTGAGCTCTGCACACACACCCCTGGCGCCGCATCACTTCTCAGTGACTGTGCCTGTGATGAGTGGCCAGCCTGGCCTACCAAGGGGCTCTGAGGTTCCCTGGGGTCCCGTGGGAGGAGCCCCCCAGCAGCGGCCACAAGGTAGATGGCCGACAGGAGCTCTCGGATCCCTCTCGGATAAGACAGAAGAGCCCCCAGCGAGTAGCTGGGGGCAGCCCCTCAGCAGACTCAGCTCCCCATTCACGGAGGGGCCAGGCCAAGACGGGCTCCCACAGGAGCTGTTCATCAGCCTCCCTTCCTCCTCTGCCCCTCCCCGCCCCCCGACCCAGCCAGGCCCCCAGAGGCTCTGACTTAGAGAACTACAGACATCGTGCAATCTGAGAACTCAGCTTGGGGAGAGGAGGCAGGTCCTTCCCCCATCCCCACTGCAGGCCTTGAACCCTAGACAGACATGGCTCTTCCTGTGCCCCACCTTCCGCAGGCCCACCGATCGAGCACCAGGCGCTTAGCGGGTGTGGATGTCCACAGGGTGTTCAAAGTCTGCTCAGGCTTCCCCGGATGCTTCCAACTGGCCAGGAATATGCGTCCAGGCAGCTTGCATCCTTCCCATAACAGGAAACTCATTACCCATCCTAGGAAGCTAGGTCTGTTCTGGAAAGTTTTGTCCTGAATCTTTCTTCCCCTCCTCAGAGATTTGGAAGTGTTTCTATTCCCTGAGCCCCCTCTCTTGTGGCTGAACTAATGTCCTTCTTTCCTCCTTCCCTTGCCCTTTCCTCTTCTCCCTTTCTGTCTCTCCCTCCATTCCTCCTTCCTTCATCTTCCTGAAGTTCTTGGCGGCAGGAGGAGGGAGGCAGTCCAAGTCCTCCCAACCCCTCCTGGCTTCCCTGGGGCTGTCCGAGGATTGGTTAGTCAGTTGATTAACGTTTGCTGCCCATTTACTCTGTACCAAGTGCTGGGGGCATTACTTGTCTACACAGTCCCTGGACCACTTGCCACAGAATCCCCACTCCTACTCCAGGGGCCCACTAAACCCCCTGACCCTGGCCACGCCCTCTCTCAATCCTGGTCTCCAGATGACATGTGTGCTGCGGCGCACGCTTAGTCTCTCAGTCGTGTCTGACGCTTTGTGACCCCGTGGACTGGAGCCCGCCAGGCTCCTCTGTCCCTGGGATTCTCCAGGCAAGAATACAGGAGTGGGTGGCCATGCCCGCCTCCAGGGATCTTCCCCACCCAGGGATCGAACCCAGGTCTCCTGCAGCCCCTGCACTGCAGGTCCTTTCCCACGGAGCCACGGGGGAAGCCTGTCCAGACGGCGCCTGCAGCACAAGGCCCCGGTGCTCCTCACCTGCACGCGCGCCTCGGTCAGCTTGGTCCTCTGTGCCAGCTCCTCTCGGGTGTAGATGTCTGGGTAGTGGGTCCTCTCGAAGGCCTTCTCCAGCTCCTCCAGCTGCTCGGCCGTGAACGTGGTCCGACTACGGCGCTGCTTACGCTTCAGAGGGAGGTCGGGTTCTGACTCCACGTCTGAGCCCTCGTCCAGACGGTTCCCTACAGCCAAGCGAGAGGGCAGGAGAGGGCGGGGGCCCAGTGAGATGGACGGGAGCTGTGTGCCCACCTTCAGGCCTCCACAGCACTGAGGGTCAGATCCCTCTGAGTACAGGAAGGACGTCCTTCACGGCGCTGTTTATCAGAGCAAAGACTGGGAGGCAACCTCCCTGCCCACCCTGCTGCTGCTGCTGCTAAGTCACTTCAGTCGTGTCCGACTCTGTGCGACCCCATAGACGGCAGCCCACCAGGCTCCTCTATCCATGGGATTTTCCAGGCAAGAGTACTAGAATGGGGTGCCATTGCCTTCTCCTCCCTGCCTACCCTAGGGGACTGGTTAAATACCTTACGGTCCAGCCATTAAAAAAAAAAAAGCACCCTGTAGTTGGGCATTTAGGTTATCACCACTGACGTGAAAGGATGGACATGAAATAGGGCTCGGGGGATGCATTTGTCATAATTCCTAGAACTGAACTCTCCAAAAAGGGGAGAATTTTTCCCATTTATTCACTGTACCTCAATCAACGTGACTTTTAGAAGAAGGCAAGGCACAAACCAGTGTGCAGAGCCGAAACCCACTTTTGGAGAAAGCACACGTAGCACATTGTGGAACACCACACTCAACAGATGAACAAACGCGAGCCTTCAGGATGACCGGACTTTTGTTTTCTTTTTGAAATTTGCTTACAGTTTAATATTCTTTAAACGACGATCACTTAGACGACGACGCGATCGCATTTTGGGAAAACACTGCAGAAACTAAGTGAAAGGGGAGCAGGAAGAAAGGCAAGGACCGAGGAAGCGGGCAGACGCTTGCGCCCGGGCTGGCAGCCAGGGAGCGCGGGTTCCAGGCGTGCTTCTCCCCCAGATGCCTTGCACTCTGACCCTGGGTCTCAGATCCCCCATTCTTCGCCATGAAAGGTTTAGACTATGTGACTTCCACACCCAGGCCCTTGCTGGGCCGTTCCAGGATCGCTGAGTGATCTTGCAGGCTGGAGGGGAGACCTCGCCTGGTGATCTGGGTAATGACTATGACTCCCCCCCCCCCCGCCCCCCCGCCCCATCATCCCCAGTAATTCCCACCCTGGAGCCCAGGGGTGGGTGAAGGCCTTTGCTTCCTTTGCAGAGAGAGCTTGGGGGTCTGGGGCCAGCCCACGTCCTGACTCTGGATGGGCTGTCAGGCCAGGGACCTACTCCTGTTCTGCGTCTGGGAGAGGAAGGTGGCAGGAAGGGCTTGATCAAGCTCCTCAACAGTCAGGGCTGAACATACCTTGGGGACTGAACTGACTCTGCCCACAAAGCTTGGGCCTCTTGCCATCCCTGATCTGGCAGAAGGAATGCTAGCAAGGGGCATGCTGGGGCTCTGAGACTGCGCCCTCAGGAGTCCTAGGGGCCCTAGAGGGGGTGAGGAGAAGGGGGCTGGTGAGAGGAGGAAACCAAGGACGAGAAGTGGGAAAGCAGGCAGGGACGATTCCCTCTCCCCACACCTGCGTCTCCCTTTCCTTGCTTCGCTTTCCTCTCCCTCCTTTTCCATCTCCACCTTCAGTGTTCCTGGAAGGATGCTATGTTTTCTCCTTCCCCCTGCAGAGCACTGAGGCAGCACCAGCCGTGTGCCACGCACAGACTGTGCACGCAGGCCATGTTCTGGGAGATAGCCTGAGTCGAGCCTCAGAGCCTCAGTGTGCACATGCCTGCACTACAGACGGGAGGAACTGAGTCACAGAGAAGCAACCGAAGTGCCCACAGTCTCAGTGAGCATCCAGATCCACACTCAGGCCCTGCTTTCCTGGTTCCCGTCCTGTTCCTACCAATGGCCTCAAAGGTTGCTGACCCAAATCGGTCGAGGCTCCTCCCACAAGGGACAGCCTTCTTTCAACCCTGAAAACAACACAACACCCAGCGCAGCTTCTTAGACGCCAAGTGAAGGCGAAGGAACAGGGCTTCCAGGCTGGGGGAAGAGTGTGTGCAGAGGTCTGGCGCGTCAAAGGGCATGGCGGGTGATGCTATCGTGGGGCGGCGCCCATGGCTGGCAGGTCTCAGGCAAAGCCCCTTTTCCCCCAGATCACCTATCCTCCATCCTGCTGACACGGCCATCTTCCCAGGTGGCGCTAGTGGTAGCCCCCCATATGCAGGAGACATAAGAGACTTGCGTTCGATCCCTGGGTCAGGAAGATCCCCTGGACGAGGAAATGAAAACCCACTCTAGCATTCTTGCCTGGAGAACCCCATGGACTGAGGAGCTTGGTGGGCTAGAGTCCAGGGAGTCACAAAGAGTCAGACAGGACTGAAGGGACTTAGCCAACATGGCCATTGGGAAGTCATCCCTGCTTTTCACTGGCCACTGATGATGACGCTATGTAGCAAGGAACCAATGGCAAGGGAGACGTGCCTTAATCGCTGCCTGTCTCAGCCCTAAAGGCAGGGACCTGGGGTGGATCCAGCCCCTCCCTCTGCCCTCTCCCAGCTGCCCAGCTCCCCATCACTGAGAGGGGGCCTCGACGGGCACAGGTGGCATCTGGGGTGCCTTCCCTAGCACGGCTGGGGCTCAGAGCCAAATACAACTAATCCCAAGGATTCATTTCCTGCAACTCACTGCATAGCTTCAGTTTTCTGACATTGACAAGGAGAGAGGGCCCTTGGGGCCTCAGAAGGAGGAAGCAGAGGTTGGCAGGAAGGGAGGCCCGCCCGCAGACAGGGAATGGGACAACCAGCTCTGTTCTCTCCCGGGGACTTTGGGCTAGGACAGCAGCTGAGATGAGGAGCAGGGTTGCCCGGGGCAACGCCTATGGGCAGAGATTGAACTTGGACCTGTGAGGTCAGACTGGGGAGGAGATGTGAGCCCCAGTCTGATGGAGGAGGCACAGCCCTGTCGTGGGAGAATCTCCAGCCTGATTAAGTCTCAGTTCAATTTAGAGCAGTGCCATCCAACACAACTTTTCTGTCATGTGGAAATGTTCCAGGTCTGTGCCGTTCCATATGGTAGTATCAGCCACCTGTGGTTCTGATCACTTGAAATGTGTCTAGCACAAGATCTGAGTTTTTCACGTTATTTCATTTTCCTGCAAACTTAGATCGCCACACAGGGCTGGTGGCCACCCAAAACGACAGCATGTCTTTAGCACCATTGGTCTCTCTTTAACAAGGAGAGGACAGGCTTCAAGCTCTTTCTGCCCACACTAGTCTCCGGTAGAATTTAATGACCTCGGTTGTTTTTAGGATATTCGTTTGTATGGGTCCCAGCTGTTTGTGGGCTTCCCAGGTGGCGCCAGTGGTAAAGAACCTGCCCGCCACTGCAGGAGACACAAGAGATGCAGGTTCCATCCCTGGGTGGGGAAGATCCCCTGCAGGAGGGCGTGGCAGCCCACCCCTGTGTTCTTGCCTGGAGAATCCCATGGACAGAGGAGCCTGGCAGGCTATGGTCCATGGGGTCACAAGGAGTCAGACACGACTGAAGAGACTTTGCATGCATGCATCTGTTTATAGGATGTGATACGTGTATTCTCTTTACAAGAAGATCAGTTTCCTTGAATTCGGTTTTTAAAGATACCTTTGTATTGGGTAGAATATTCCTTAATAATAGGGCAGACTGGAATCAAAGTCATGCACGCAATCAGCAAACGACCGATGCAGGATAGGTTCAAGGTACTTCTGATACCAGACCTTGCCCAGCCTCAGAGCCTTGCCATCCCAATGACTTCGGGCTTTCTAGGTGACTCGTGGAATTCTGAGTTTATTTCTCCCTTCGTCTCCCTGTCCTTCCTGCCCCTTACTCAGCACGGATCTGGGAACTTCACAGGCCCAGAGAGACACCCGGGTGGAAACCTAGGCCGGGAAAGGCAGAGCAGGCCCCTACAGGTCTCTGCTGATTGAGAAGACCCGGGGGCTTCCCTGGAGGTCCAGGGGTTAGGACTCCATGCTTCCACAGCAGGGGGTGGGGGTTCAATCCCTCGTCAGGGAACTAAGATCCCACACGGGCAAAATAAGTAAATGTAAATGAAAGAGACAAAAATACGATCACTCTAAAAAAGAGAAAAGAATGGAGGGGTTGCAGTAGGATGCTGGTGGTTGTCGTGACAACCTTCTGGATGCTGAGTGGGGAGAGCAAGGCCGGGAGATGCAGGGAGAGCTCTGGAGAGTGGGGCTGGGGCCTGTGACTTAGGCTCTGGGACGGATCTCCCACCTCCTCTCGGCCCTTCCCGGGGGAGGATCTCCCACCTCCTCTTGGCCCTTCCCGGGGGAGGATCTCCCACCGTACGTTAGGTCTGTCTCACTCTTCCGTGTGCCAGCCTCACACAGACCTAGGAAGCGCACTGCTGGCTCTTTCACAAACAGGGAAATGGAGCACAGAGGGTCAGTAACTCGAAAGAGGCCGCACCACCAGTAAGCCACGCTTGTTCCAGGAGAGGGATGGGGAGGAAGACACACTGGGAGGGGGTCTGCAGGGCCCCCGGGGCAGCTCTGGTCTGGTCCAGAGTCCTTTCCTGGGAGGCCTGACACCTGGATTCTCAGGTCTGTCTCCTCCCTTGCTGCGTGGCGCTGGACACGTTGCCTCCACTCTCTGGACCTGTGTTGTCTCAGAGGTAAAAATGAGGACAGTGCTACATCCTTGCGCCCCTCCCTGGACTGCTCTGAGAACAGAATGAAATAACGACTTTCAGAGGAGCCTGGAGCCTGTAAAGGGCACATGAAGGATTACTATTATTACTATTAATTATTGATGACGATGACAGAGAAAAAGGAGGCTCAGGGCACTGCTGCTCACCCAGCAGAGCCCACAGGGTAAAGTCCTCCCCTGGAGAGCCTTCCTGGGCCCACCCAGGCCAGGCTGGTTTCTCCACTCGTCCTCGGAGCCCTCAAAGCTCCTCGGAGACAGCAGGCTGGCCTGTGTCTGGTGCTCTAGGTCCCACTGGACCGAGAGGAGGGACACAAAGAACTCAGATGCTACCGCCTCGCCTTGGTTTCCCACATGCTGCCCCTCCCTGTCCACACCCCTGGGAACCCTTGAGCCTCTGAGGTAAATTAATCCAAAGGATTAGGTGGACGTGGCCACAGAGAGGCCCTGCTGGCTGGAGCTGAGAGCCACACACTGAAAGCCTCTGGGTGCAGCCTGGGCCGCCAGCACGGGGATGGGGACACGTGGAAAGCATGGGCATGGGCTTGCATCCATTAAAGAGGCTGGATTTGGGGGGCGGGCCGCAGGGGAGCAGTCTCCCAGGCAGCTTCAGCTCCTCCTCCTCTCTGGCTCTGAAGCAGCTGTGGGTGGACAGGCCCCACAATGGGCGGGACAGAGCCTGGAACGGGTCTGGAGGTGACCCCAGGCAAGGAATATTGTGAGGGACCCTCTCTCTGGGTCCCCAGATCCTGTCTCACGTAGGGAGGTGGGGAGTCCAATACACTTCCTCCCTTGGAGCCCTCCCAATCTTAGGAGGGTGAAGCGGTCTCCGTCTTAGGAAACTCCCATCTGATGGAGGAGGCGTCCCCCCTGCACTGGGGACTTCCCATCTGCTGGAGGAGCACTACTCCCAGGTGGGCTGGGGCCAAGACGGCTGTAAAACAGGGAGACAGCTCCGTGTGACTGGAGAGCAGCCCAAGGACAGAAAAAGAGAGGAGAGGCCTCAACAGGCCTGCTCCGGCCAGAGTCCAGCCCAGGCCGGGCTGATGCAAGTGGCCAGAAAACCACTGGGGGCAGCCCTCTGGTTCTCAACCCCAGCCTCTGCCCGCTCCTCCAAAGCTCCCTCGCTTTCACAGCCGCTGACTGGGAAGGCTTCAGTTATGCCAGTGAGGCCCCACCACCCTCGGGCCTGCCCACACGTCCAGATTTACCCCTCGCTCCCTGTCCAGCTCTCAGCTTCCTAAACGACCCAGCCAGGCTGCCCCACGCCTCCCTGCCTTTGAATTCCAGCCCCCTCTGCTCACAACGCCTCACCCTTCGTTGGCGCACTCCTGCTCATCCGGCAGAACCCAGCTGGCGGGTGCCCTCCTCCCCTGCAAGTCTTTCTGGGTCCGTGCAGGCCAGGCTGGTTTCACTTGTGTCTCATCCTCGGAGCTTTCAGAGCTCCTCAGGAAACGTCAAGCTGGCCTGTCACTGGGTCTCTCGGTCCCACTGGACCAGGAGATCGAGGAGTGCAGCAGAGACGGGGCCTGGCACCCAGCAGGGGCTCCGTAAGCCTTCTTAAATGGATAAGGGTCAGCAGAATGATCACAGAGTTTCTTTCAAACTGACACTCTGGAGTAGTCACTACTCTCCCCTTGCACATGCACTCCACAGTTTACAGGCCCTTTCAATGTTCCAACACAATCTCTCCCAACAGAGGGTCAAGCAGGCGGGATTAGCCCCATTTTACAGATGGTGGGTGGAATCAAGGTCACTGAAGCCGGGAAGACCACCCAGGACTCAGGACTCCCAGCCCAGTGGAAGCCAACTTTGCTATAATTCCAAGGTGATGGACAATTCCATTTTGGATCATGAAAGCTAAGGCACCTTCTGCTCAATCCTACTCCAACCTTCAAACTTTCTCTGTTCTCCCATTTGCCAAAGGAAAAGTCTGGAAACAGGATGGTCACAATTTCGGGACCTACCCACCTCTCTCTCAGAAGGCAGGAGGGACATGACCACCTCCAAACCAAATCCTTTTCATCCCAAATCTGCGGAAGGCAGCAGGGAGACCCTGAGACTTGGGGTCCTCATCTCAGCTGCCCCCAACTCAGAGATGCCTTCCCATCCCACTCCTGAGCACCCCACCCCCACCCACGCAGCCTCCCAGCCCAACCTTTATTACAGTTTAACATAGGCCGGCCCGGAGCCGCGGCAGAGAAATGAATCACATAATAGTTGATATGCGTTTTAATCAAGTAATTCGGGCAGAGCCGAGAGCCGGCGAGTGCAGGCTGGGTGTCCCTGAATACCAAGCAGGCCTGGGCGCAGGTCTCGGAAAATGGAAAAGTCATTTACAGCTCAGCTGGGGGCCGGTGAGCAGGGGCCGCAGCGGGTGTCCCCCCTGTCCCTCTGTGCGAACTGCTCAGCTGTGACCAGCACGTGGTGTGCGCAGCTCCTAGGGTCCCTCTGCGGGGTCTAGGCCAGGCCGCTCACAAGGGGCCGGGGGGTCGGGGGTGGATAGAGGCAGGGATCGGACCCCAAGTTACGCCTCCCTGGAAGTGACCCCCGCCCCGTCCACCTCCTCTGCCCGAACTGCTCTGGGGTACCCGTCTCAGCACCATCCAGGCATCTAGACTGCAGACCGTCGGGGTCCTTAACAACCCCTTCGCTCTCCCATCACGCCTCCCAGGCAGCCAGCCCAGCACCCAAACCAGGAGATGCAGCGTCCTTCTTATCTGCAAGTCCACCGCCACCCCACCCCGGTTCAGCCCCAGAGTCTGTCCATCTCTCCCCGGACTCCCACGGTCGTCTCCTGCCCCAGCAACTGCCAGCCTTCGCATAGGCTGTGCCCTCTGCCTGGAGCACCCCCTCATCCTCCTTCTGGCCTGCCCTGTGCAGCAGGCCACCAAAAAGGGGCATTGAAAAGCACAGGCCCCTGACACAGTTTGCCTGGATTCTGCACAGTTCACGTGTGTCAATATGGATAATAATGGGAATCCCCTCCCCCTGCCCCAAGAGCCACTTTCCTTCCTTTACGGTTTATCCACAGTGCGCACCACAGTCAGAGGTGCTAAACATTCCTTCTCATTGCCTGTCCCCACCCCCTCCATCATCCTGGTCATCACTCGAGTCCAAGTTCCAAGCAGGTGGGCGTTTCCTCTGCTGAATCTCCAGGGCTTGGCATAAAGTGGACACCCGAATATTTGGTGAATAACTGAACGAGTAAATGAGCGAGTCTGTTAAGGCCATGAAAGAGTGCCAGGGACAAGTGAGTGCTCAGCATGCGTGAGCTGCCATCCGTTTTGGACCACTCCTCCAGGAAGCCTTCCAGACACAACCTCTCCATCTGAGTCTGGAGTGCCTGCTTCTGCGCCCTTGTGGCTGGGGCTCAGCTAAACTGTCCACATGGATTCACTTCTGTCCTGCTCTCCCAGAGGCCTCCTGAGGGGACTGGAGGCACTGGTGACGTGGGGATCCAAATAGGTTCTATCTGACTCCAAGTGAAACGAAGTCACTCAGTCGTGTCTGACTCTTTGCGACCCCGTGGACTGTAGTCCACCAGGCTCCTCTGTCCATGGGATTCTCCAGGCAAGAATACTGGAGTGGGTTGCCATTTCCTTCTTCAGGGGATCTTCCCAACCCAGGGATTGAGCCCACTCCTCCTGCACTGCAGGCAGACGCTTTATCCTCTGAGCCACCAGGGAAGCATCTGACTCCAAATCTTATGCTATTTCTCAGCGACTGACTGACGCCCAGTGTCATTCTGCCAACTCAAGGAGGGGAGGAAATCGTGACAAAACTTCTTCTCTGGGAAGTGTCCATCTAATCCCAGCAAACTCCAAAAACAAAACAAAACTCTGACCCTTTGGTAGATGACTTGCATTATAAAAAATTGTGTCCGTTGGGGTATTCTCTGACTGTGGTTTCTGTGGTCACAGCAGAGTCCTGTCCTCAGGCACTAGAGGGCGCTCGTCGTACATTCCTGCCAGGAAGGGGCATGTCCAGGAAGAAGGAAGTAGTACTGCTGGAAATAGCAGTGTGTTGTTGCCGTTCCAGAATTCAGAGCCACGTTTTTCCTCATGATGGATCCAGAGATCCTGCTGCCCTGAACTGTGAACCACACATTGTGAAGCACAAGTCATGTTTAGAGGAGAAGACAGAGTTGGTAAAGGGCTGGAGCTGTCTGAGCCAAGGGCACTCAGTCGGCAAAGACTTCCTGGGGACAGAGTTTAAAAGCAGGTTCACCTCCTTACGGCAAGAGGGTGAGCTGAAGGTAGGTGCTGGGCAGACAAGAGTTTGCTCTAACGGGGGGATTGCCAACGGGGCCTCTTCTCAAGGAGTGTCGCCGAGGCTGCAGACACTGCGAGAACGTGGGCGGGATAGGAGCTGTGGGGTCAGATGGACCTGGGTTTGAATTCTGGGTCTGTCTCCCACCACTGTCGATGTTGAGTGTGTAACTGACCCTCTAGCCTCATTTTCATCCTTTCTAAAACAGGGGCAGTGATGCGAGTCAGGGAAGAAGGGAAGACAGCCGTCTGGAGGCGGAGCTCCAGGAGTGTAGGTGACTGAGCTGAGCTGAGCCATCTCTCCTCTCATTCAGACAGAAGCCTGGCAGGTGGGGAGCCGGGCCTCTGGGCTCAGCCCTCAGCCTGCTGTGTGGCCCTGAATATGTCACTTGCACCCTTGGAACCTCTATTTCCCCATCCGCCCACTGGGAGAAACGCCGTCCACCTGCCCCTCAGGGTACGGATGGAGCTGCATAGATGGAAACTTTGAGAAACACCACGGGGCACCCATGACTCAGTGATCACAGCCTGCTCCCCCACTAACTCAGGAAAGCTGCTTCACTCCTCTGGGCCACAGTTTCCTCTTCTGCAAAATGAGGGAAACCATAGCACGGACCTCACAGAGTCGTCACACACAAAAACTGGCTGAATTACTGCAAGACAAGGCTTATAACACTGCCATGTACACAGTAAGTGCTCAATATATGTTAGTTATTACTGTTATTACTACCGGTGCCTGAATACAAGAACTTCACCTATCTCAGCAGTCCTTGGAGGTAAGCACATTTGCCCAGCACCAAGCACAAGGAATGCATGAATGAGTGAATGAATGCCTCTCTGTCATTTCTTCCTTATCCTCCCATGGTGGGGGCTTTGCACAAACACAGTCACACGCACAGACCCCACATCCCATCCACAGGGGTGGGCCATCACAGACACACGTGGTGCCCACAGAGAGGAGAGGGTGCAAAGGTCTCAGGTGAGCCGTCCAGCTGGGGCACCAACACTGGCAGGGCCGAAGGGGCCAAGCAGGGCGGCGGGCCCCCAGGAAGCTGGCCCGGGGCGAGGCCTCAAAACCAGCCAAGGGGAAATGGCAGCACCTGGGGCCCCGGCAAGCCAGATGCAGCCGCCCTGCATGGCAGGGAAGGAAAGGCAGCCTGGCCACCCGTCCGTGCCCCACAAAGCCGCTGTGAAAAGACCATATGCCCAGGGAGCCAAGCCTGCCGGACCCCATTCCGCCACCTGCTGACTCCCCTCTCCCTCTCTTCAAAGCTGCAGCCGCTAGAAAGCCATCACAGGAAGCGGGGTGGAGAACCTGGGGTTTCAGAGCCTGGTTCCATCTGCCAACCCTCCTGCCTCCAGGCTCAGCCCGGAGAAAGGGCTTAAACCCGGGGCTCATGGAACCCCAAAGGCTGGGCTCTGTGACCACACAGAGCCTCGTATAGCAGGAGTATACAGTAAGTGCTCAGTATATGTTAGTTATTATTGCCACTGCATGAAGGCCACAGGAGAGGAAACTCGAAGAGAGCTGCCCGTGGTTGGGGCTCTGCGCTGCTCCTGTAGCAAGTCGCGAGGCCCCACAGCAGGCCTAAGAGACGAGGACTTCCCTGAGCCCTGTGTTGTGGATGCGGAGGCTCGGGAGGAGCTGGAGCAGACTGATGGCTGCGCCCGGGCAGCCTGTGCCCAAGCCCCATCCTCTCCATCGAGGTGACCCTTGTGAGCCTGGCGTTCAGGGTCCTCCCTGTCCTGGCCCAAACGTGCCCCCCTGCAGGCTGCGGCCAGGCCTCCATGCCCTGCAGAGGCTTGGGATGCTGCCCTCACACCACTTCCTAAGGTCCCACTTCCGCCATCCTTCAAGCCTGGACTTGAAGCCCACCTAGTCCAGGAAGCCCTCCATGACTACCACACCCTGAACACCCTCCTGAAATCCCTGTGCCATTTGCCCCCCGTGGCCTTGACTCCTGCTGGGGACAAACAATTAAGTTTTAAGGCCTGTGTTCTGTTTATGAATATGCCTTATCATCCAGTCTGTAAGAGGTTTATTTGAACTGCTTGAGAATGGGACCTAGGTCTCCTCCATCAAGCTGGGGACACCCCAGAGTAGAGGTTATGCCTCTGCAATAAGACTGGGGGTTTCTTAAAGTTCTAATCTATTGACATGTTTCTTCTTCTATAACTGGGCATGACCCCAGGGCGGGGTGACTGGGCACACCTCTGTGTTCCTATCACTCTGCTGCTGCTGCTAAGTCGTTTCAGTCGTGTCCGACTCTGTGCGATTCCATAGACGGTAGCCTACCAGGCTCCCCTGTCCCTGGGATTCTCCAGGCAAGAACATTGGAGTGGGTTGCCATTTCCTTCTCCGATGCATGAAAGTGAAGAGTGAAAGTGAAGCCGCTCAGTCGTGTCAGATTCTCAGCGACCCCATGGATTGCAGCCTTCCAGGCTCCTCCATCCGTGGGATTTTCCAGGCAAGAGTACTGGAGTGGGGTGCCATTGCCTTCTCCTAGAATGTTCTTAATAACAGTATCCAATACAAACTGCAGCCGTCAGTTGAACAAAAACACCATGGACCTTGCCATCAGCAAAACAAGGAGAAACAACTCAAGTTTCCCCCAAGTCACAGGTTCTCTTTCAGGACCCCGGACTGATCCCTTTCCCCTCAGGACTCATTTCTGGCTGTCCAGTGTCCATCTGACCCCGCCCTCATCTTTCTTTGAATGGGCCTCCCAGAAAACTCTAACATATGGAACATTAAGGGACACCCACACACACACACAAAAGCCAGGGCAATTCAAGTCCACTACCATGAAAACAAGCGGATTTCTGAGAATCTCGCCCCTTTGGAAGAGAACTACTCTGTTAGAGGCAGACAGGGCTGTGAGCTGATTCTAGGACGCGGGTTTGAAGGTGAACCAGGATCGCTGGGAAAACAAGCTGCACCATTAACGTTGCTTAATGGAGGCCGGCCTTCCTCCCTGGAGACAGAAAGCTTTACCTGAGAACCCACCTAACAGGACAGACTTCCCCCTCCGTGGACCAGCAGCAGAGGCCCCACCCGAGTCCCGTCTCCCCGTCTCGCTGCCCCTGGGGACTCCAGATTAAAATAAAGAGGGTCCCTCCAGACGCGCCACCTCACCCCTGCCACAGGCAGCTGAGACCACAGCTGGAGGAGGGGTTATTACTTTACCCAGAGTAGGGTCCCCAGGGAGCTGGTGAGCTGTTTGAAAAGACAGGGGGCTTCCAGATTGGAACTCTGACCTGTGTGTGGCTGGCTTCACCTCCAACTTGCTGTGTGACTCTGGCAAGTCCCAAACCCTCTCTGGGCCTCCTTTGCCCATCCCTGAAAGCCAGAGGTCCTCCTGGGTCTCTGAGAGTGAGCCTGAGAAGGGGGCTGGACGGTATCTGATTTATGCGTCACTTCCCACTCCGGAACCCAGCACAACTCCTGGCATACAGTAGGGCTTGGGACATGCATCTGTGGCTACATGAGAGAATGCTGGTGGTCGAGGGTAGCAGGGAGCTTCAAGGGGGACTGGGCTGCTAAGGAGGGGGTGCAGGGTGGGCTATGGGATGCCCCAAGATCATCTGATTCCTGCGGGGGTAAGGAAGGATGGACCTCGTGGCCCTGGGGTGCGCACCACATGCTGCCTGGCCAGTGGTCCTGGACCCTTCTCCCTCTCTTAGGGGAAGGGGGTGGGCAGGCTCGCGCCTCCGTCCCCCTTCCCACCCCTGCCCTCCCCTCCCCGCCGCGCCCCCTCCCCTCTCCCCATCCCCTGTGTCTCCGGCTGGTCGCTGGGCAGCGGGCCTTTCACGGTGCATTCTCCCACTGCCCCTCCCCAGCCTCGCTCCCCGGCAACCTCATCCTGTTGTGCCCCCATCAATCTATGGCAGCCCAGCCCCTCCAGCTGGCCCGGCTGGGCCGTTCCCAGGCAGAGCAGGTCCACAGTGGAAGGTGGTGGAAAAATGTGGACAAATTTCTGATTTGCAACACTCTGGGAAAGAGTTTATTGCCATTGTTTGAGGACGAATGTATAAATAAAGCAAGGCGAAGATGGCAGGGGGAGGCTGATGAAAGGCAGAAAACGAGAGATTTTATGGCCATAAGGAGCGTGCCCTAAGCGTGATTTTTGTGGCACTAGACCATGGTAGTTACTTAGCCAAATGATCGCTGTGAAGCTGGGCAAGGCGGCTTATTTCTTAATTACTGTTACGTATCATGTCAGGCAGACGCCCCAGCCCGGGAAAACTGGGCCTCGAAGCAGACACCCGCTCAGAGCCGGGTCCCGGGGTTGGGACGCTGCTGGGTCCGCGGGAGGATGTCACTCACCCGCCTCGAGGGCCAGGGGCTTCCCAGGACCCTCTCTCTGTCCAGGCTCCTGCACCCAGACAGTAAAGCGTCCACTCGACACATAGGGGTCGAACACGTGTAGGTTCTGAACCAGCTCCGGGTGATACAGCAGAGGACGGAATGGACGAGGTGTCCAGCTACAGAAGATAACAGCAAAAAGCGGCTGGGGCTCATCTGGGGCTCCTCCCGCAAAATGAGTCAGCAGGCAGGACAGCGGAGGGGAGGAGGCAGGCGGTGGGGCTGGAAGGCGGTGGAGGGAAGAGCTGTGCCGCAGGGGCCAGGGACCTCTGTGAGCCTCTGTCTCTCTCCCTGAGGAAAGAGGGGGCAGGACGAATTTCCCTCCTTTCGGCTCTAACATCACATGGTTCTGAGATGCTGGGATGCTGGGATTCCATTATTTCTAGAGTTGGTGGGGTTGGTTTCTTTCAAAAGGGAACAGCGTTTGTCCTGTGAAACACTCTTGTCTTTTTCTGGTGGTTTGCGTCTGTCACATGGCGCAGTGACAGCAGGAGCAGGGGAGTTACGGCTTATTCAGGGTCTGCTCCGTGCCGGGAAGTCAACACGCGTTGCGCCCTTGCCTGAAATTCTCAGTCATCTCTTGGAGCCAGGGCTCGTTGGTGAACGCTCAGGAAAGGGCGGAGACCTGCTCGGATACTAAGTGGCAAAGCCTCCCTTCAGCCCAGGTGGGTCCCACACCAAAACTAACGAATGGATTTTAAGTAAACCTAAACCAAACGCCCTTGCCAGCAGCTCCTACAAGGGTGGTTCTCAAGCTTTAGGGCATCAGAATCCTCGGGGAAGTGAAACTTGCTGAGTCGTGTCCGACTCTTTGCAACCCCATGAGCTACACAGTCCATGGAATTCTCCAGGCCAGAAGACTGGAGTGGGTAGCCTTTCCCTTCTCCAGGGGATCTGCCCAACCTAAGTATCAAACCCAGGTGTCCCCCATTGCAGGTGGATTCTTTACCAGCTGAGCCACCAGGGAAGCCCAAGAATACTGCAGTGGGTAGCCTCTCCCTTCTCCAGCAGATCTTCCCGACCCAGGAATCAAACCGGGGTCTCCTGCATGGCAGGCAGATTCTTTACCAACTGAGCTATCGGGGACTCAGATATGAAACAGAGATTGCTGGGTCGCCCAGGGGAGTTTCTGATTCAGCAAGTGGAGCCTAAGAAGCTGCATTTCCAACAAGTTCCCTGTGGACACCACGCCACCTCTGCTGCTGGGCGCCGTGCTTTGAGAACCCTTGCTCCACAGAAATTCAAAGAAAAGTAACAACAGCTAACAAACAAAAACCACACTGCTCCAGGGAAATGGAAAAACATACAAGTCTTCTTAATCTTATCAGAATGGGAGTAGACAGGCTGAAAGAGACCGCAGACTCTCATGGCACCAAAACCCTAGGTCTTTTTCAGAATGATGAGGGAGAAGACGGTCAGCCCGAAGAGGACCAGCCAGGGGGTCAGCTCAGCAGGTGGACTTTCTTCTCTGTGGTCCTCCGACCTGCCATGGTGGCTGGGTCATCAGACCCGGGACAGACCACTGGCATGCCTGGAGCCCTACACAGGGCCCTGCCTGTCCCAGCTCCACCCCAGCCTCTTCCCACTCCTTCTATCTACACTGTCTCCCTTCCTAAGCTCCCTTCCTTCTCCCACCATCTCTCCCTTCACCATCAGCAATCGGGTGGGCACTATTACTAGCAGGGGAAAGGCCTGCCGCCCACCCAAACAGTGACTTTAAATGGTTTTCAAAGTCAGGGACCCTGCCCCACACCTGCCTCCTCCCTGGCCCACCTTCCAGCCTCCCAGCTTGAATTATCTGGAGAGTCGTTATCTATTTCCGCTCCAGAAGAACAAGGATTTTGTTCACCGCTTTAATTCCCAATGCCCAGAAGAGAGCCTGGCCCATTCAAAAAGCTCAACACAGATTTGGTGAATGAATGAATGGGTGAATAAATGCACACTTATGGAGCGAACGCACAGCCCTCTCCAGTATGCTCAGATCTCTGCTATGACTTGGAACGCTCCGACAGATGCCGACGAAGGCTTGCTTTTCAGGCCAACGTGCTCGTTGGTGACTAGGTTGGAATCACCCTGCACAATGATCTCATTAGAGATGTATTTATGCATCGTCAGACACCTGGCACCGCGCTGAAAGCCCCAGCTAGCCAGCTGAACAGTTCCAAGAGGTCTGGAGGATCGCTGCTCCGTAAACCAACACACAGGTACTCCACTGAACCCCTCCATCCACATCCAGATGGCTAGTCCACTCAGAGGCGGCCCAGATGCTAATGCGCCGTCTGAATGATGCTCACAAAACAGCCTCTGCGGCTGCCACCGAACCCCTTGGCCACCCTGGACTGCGAGAGTCTCCCTGCGAATAACACCTTTGGAAATGGGTGGCTGGAGGAGCCTGTTTTTAAAGGAGTTAAAATCCAATTTGATCCTGCTGCTTACGCCTTTTCTAGTTTGATGTGTTTTTGATAAAAAAAAAATGTTTTTGATCAATAAAAATAAAACCTGTTACTCACACCCTGGGACAATTATTGCTCTGGGCTCAGTTTGCTGAATCTTGATAGAATAAATAATGTTATTTTCCCCAAACGTGGACAGCCATAGGTTAGGTCCGTTAAACCAGCAGGGAGGGAGTGGAATCTGAAAACACACTGGTTCTCAGAGGGCAAAACCGTGCTTCGAGGTGGTAAGCGGTTGGGCTCCCCAGCTTCCCAGCTCTGGGGACCGAGTGGGGATAAATCTCCATGAGGGTGAAGCAGCAATAACAGGCCCTCGCGATGGTCTTACCTGGCCAAGGGCTGTGCTAGGCACGCGTAACTGACATCTTCCCACGAGACTCAAAGTGGAACTGATACGGAACTGATTCTAAGGACAAGACTCAGAGAGGGGCAGTGACTTACCCAAGGTCACACAGCTGGCCAGGGCTTGGACCTGAGCCACCAGGAGTCTGAGCACGTGGTTGGACCCCTTTGCCCCCATCTCCCTTTCACTGGGTGAGGGCAGTAACAAGGCCTGCGACAGCGCGGAACAAGCGCAGGCCGACGCCTCTTTCTCTACATGCTTGCCTTCTCCCCCTCTCCCCACAGTGCCATCCTGGGCTCGCTCCAAATCGCCCTGAGACGGCTGCTGATCAGACCAGCACTCTCTGTCTGGCCTGGGGTGGCGTTGGGGGAGGGGCTGCAGCTGTCGCCACAGAGGGGAACACGGTGGGAATGTCTGGATCCCGTGCAACGTGAGTCCCATGGAAGGACCCACATCCACTGTCAGCCACGGTCCCGCTGGGTATGAGCACATGTGCTTACAATTCCTGGGACCTTTATTTCCTGTTAGATATTTCTGAACAAAAGAATTGATCTTCTACCGAAAGAACCTGACGTATCCTGCAAGAGGTCAGGGGCAGGTGCATTGAAGGAGCGGGGATGGCTTGGCAACCTCAAAGGCTGAACTAGACAGGTAATACCAGGCACCTAGGGCACCCGGTGGCTACCTTCAGAGGGTCAGTGGTGAAAGAGGGGGAGATGGTCCAGGGATTCTGAAAGTGAGGGGCTCGATCAAGGTGCCTGGAGAGTCGGAAGGTGTCAGTGACCGTGGTGTGGAGATGGACACTGGTGGCAGATGAAGAAGGAGAGAAATACACAATCCCAGGGGCCCAGCGTGTGTCCAGCTTGCGTGCTGTGTGCTAAGCTGCTTCAGTCATTTCCGACTCTTTGCAGCCTTATGGACTGTAGCCTGAATATTCATTGGAAGGATTGATGCTGATGTTGAAACACTAATACTTTGGCCACCTGATGTGAAGAACTGACTCATTTGAAAAGACCCTGATGCTGGGAAAGATTGAGGGCAGGAGGAGAAGGGGATGACAGAGGATGAGATGGTTGGATGGCGTCACCGACTCAATGGACATGAGTTTGAGTGAACTCCGGGAGTTGGCCATGGACAGGGAGGCCTGGAGTGCTGTGGTCCATGGGGTTGCAAAGAGTCAGACATCACTGAGCGACTGAAATGAACTGAACTGAACTGGATTGTAGCCCACCAGGCTCCTCTGTCCATGGGATTTCCCAGGCAAGAACAGTGGAGTGGGTTGCCAGGCCCTCCCCCATGGGATGTTCCCGACCCAGGGATAGAACCCACGTTTCTCACACCTCCTGTGTTTCAGGCACGTTCTTTACCACTAGCGCCGCCTGGGAAGCCCTCGGGGGATCTTTCCCATCCAGGGACCGAGCCTGAGTCTCTGGCACGGCAGGCAGATTCTTCACCCTCTGAACCACCAGGGAGGCTCCGTGTCCAGCTTGGATGGTATTAAATACATCGCCTCCTCCCATCCTGACAACTTGAGCAGAAAGGAATGGCATCGTTCCCATTCTGAAATGAGGAGACAGGTGATCCCACGAAGGCTCTAACTCAGAGACAACGCAGAGCCCGGATGCAAGACTCGAATCCAAGCCAGCTGAACCCCGGTGACGCTGGGAAGGGGAGGCCTCCCCCAGAGTCCGACTGCTACCCTTACAGCCCTCCTCGCACACGGCCACAGGGCGCCCCCCCGCCCCCACCCTGCCAGGGCCGCCTGCCCTCTAATTAGATTCCCCTGGAAATAACAGTGCATTGTGCCGTTCTGCTGAAGGCAAACGGATTCTACAATTTCTTTTCTTTCCTCCTCTTTAATAACTCGCAATGTCTCAAGGAGGTTTTACTTAGGGTCTGCACACTGGAAAATTATTCTGTCTCTCATGCACTCGATTTTCTCTTGGGGAAAATTGAAAACTGGATTTCTGTTCCACCGCCGGCCCCTGCTCCTGGCCGATCATGAGCCCAGAATATGCTAGTCTGTTCCTCAAACCCTCCTTGGAACCTTCTCGACCTCGAAAGCAAGGGCCCCCCTGCCTTCCTGCCCCACAGCCTGGAAAGCCTGGCAGCCCCGCTCATCTAGGGAACAGCGAGCAGTCTTTCAAAGCTGAGCGAGCAGGCCGGGGGCCGGGGAAGGGAGGGGGCGCAGCGGTCTGCTCCACTTTGAGATGCTTTTTGCCTCCGGAGAACTGGACCGGCTCCAGCCACTTTTGAGGTGGGAGCTGGGTGAGGCAGGACTTTTATTGCTCCCATCGGGTTCCCGTTAAGTGTCAGGGAATAAATCATAAACAAATGGGTCCCATTTCCATTTCTGAAAGTATCCCAGCCCTGCCTTGGCCCTCCGCATTGAAGGGTACATCCCTTTAAGTGGTGCCTGATGGCAGGAGGAGCCAGGTGGATGGTGTCACCTCAGTGGCCGGGGGGCACCCAGTCTTCAGCTGGACCCAGGGCCACGTGTGGCGGACAGTCAGACGGGCAGACAGAAGGGCGCCCCTGGGGGGTGGCGGATCTGGGCTCCAAGTGGACAGGTTTCATAAATTAGCGTTTGAGAGCTCTTGCCCAAGGAAGGCAGGAGGGTGGAGGGGAGGCTGAGTGCAGAACATGGCCAGGGCTGGGCTGGGCGAGGGTGTGGCTGGTGCGTCCCCGGCTGGGGGCTGAGAGGGTGGAGATGGGCACGGCGGGGCCTTGGGGCCGGGCGCTCAGGACTCGTGGGACAGAATGTCTCTGGTATCATAAGCATGGTGACACCCCCTTCACCCCCACCTCCCGGCTCCTACCGCCCCGGTCCCACAGTGCGGGGTGGAGACAGGAAAGTGACTCAGCTACACCCATGCGCATAATTCATCTGACAATAACGGGGACCATTTGCCAGGCACCCAGGTCCAGGCACTTACAATGGTCTCATCTAATCCTGGCAGTATTCCCACCAGGTAGGCACCGTTGCCCCCACTGTACAGAGGAGGGCTCTGGAAAGCGGAAACACCATTCCCAGCTGTTATTACTGCCCCCAGGAAGCACTTCCTATGCGCCTGGCACTGTTTAAATGTGAATAAGTGAACTCCCCTAACCACGGCAACATGTGGCAACGACTATCATTCCATTTGCAGAAGAAGACCCCAAGGCTCAGAGAGGCAAAGCGTGAGCTGATCCCAGGTCCAGGGCACACACTGACCTCTTTGTGTGGGGAGGGGAGGCTTTCCCAGGTGAACTTGGTCTCTGATGTTTGAAATCCTCTTTGTCAAGAGAGTCTGTTGGTTCAAGCTAGGAGACCTGAGAGTCCCAACTCATTAGGATTCAACTTATAGTTGCAAAAAACCGAGACCAGAGAGGGAGTGTGACTTGCCTGAGGTCACACAGCAAGTCAGTGGGAGAGCTGCACTGGCCCTCCTCTAGGGACCCGTGGACACTCGGGTATGTGAGCAATGGGGGGAATGGTGGCCAACAGCAGGCCTCCCAGACAGGGCTCTGCAAAGGGTGCTGCCAGTACAGCCGCTGTGTAGTTAAGCCCTGGGGTCACTGATGCAGGATGCACGCTCTGAGCTCTGACGATGCCCTGATCCCTCCCAGCCCTCCCCTGCAAACCTGGAAGCAATTCTATTGGCTGCCACCCCTCAGCTGAAGACACTGCAGGCCTGGGAGTTGGGAAGGAGAAAAAAAAAAAGAGAGGGGGGGCCAAGTGCCAGGAACTGAGTGGCGTCAGCCAGGCTGGGGGCTGGAGCGCCCTTCTCATGCCCCCCACGTGGAACTAGAGGTGGCTGGCAAGACGTGGCTTCGGAGACCAGCGAGCCGGGAGTCTGAATCCTGGGCGAGCTCACACTGGCCCCATGGCCTCTGAGCTCCAGCACCTGGGAGACAGGCAGGTGCCCAAGTGACGCAAGGCTCTGAGCACAGGAAGGCAAGGGAGATACTCGCTGTCCCTCACCCCCAAGGAAAACGGACACAGGTGCGGGCTGCCTCCTCGTGGGCCCCGACATGCTGCAGGAAGAAACTTGAGGAAGACGGGCCTGGCTGGGGAAGGGGCTCCACGGCGGCTGAGTCACTGTTTGCTGACGGTTACCCAAGATGTGCCCAAACAAGAACCAGGCAGGGTCCTCCTCCAGCACCGCCAGACACACCTCCCTGTTCCAAAACCAGGACAAAGGCAACCCTCCTTGTGGAAAAAGACGTGCCAACCCGGCACCAAGCACGGCTCCATGACGGGAGCTGCGATTATTTTCACGAGCACTTAACGAGCACCTACTCGGCCCCAGGCACCTTCTTGCATGCTCTCCCTCCTAAGCTGCCATCCTGCCATCTCATGGCTCCCGGTTTTGCAGGCGAAGAGGCGGAAGCTGGGATCGTGTGGCTCAGGCATCCGTGTGATGGAATACCCACAGCTCTGACTCTGGGCTCTCATCCTGGGCCACTTATTAGAATCCTCAGGGGAGCCTTTCAAATAAATACTGCTCCCTTCTGATGTAATGGTCTGGAGGGGCAACTTGGGCAGTGAGGTTTTTTAAAGCTCCCCCATGTGACTCTTCCATGCAGCTAGGGCTGAGAAGTGCTGCTCTGGGGCTCCTGGGCCTTGCTCCCGAATTTCCCATCTCCTAGTTAGCTCTGGAGTTGAAGAGACAGATGGTTAAGAGCTCAGAGGACTGGCACGGGAAGTGGGAGCACGTTTGCCAGTGGCCTCGGCTGGAGGAAGAGCTAAGTTTGGACTCTCCCTAACTCACCCCTGGTGCTGGCTGGGTTGGCTCAGGGGCCCCAGCCGAAGGTAACAGGTGGGCAGGAGCTCCTGGGACTGGACTGGGGAGGTCATTCACACCATCCTCCTGCCTCCACCACATTCTTGGAGTAAATCCCACCCTGGCCCCTAGCTAATCTTCCTCCCCGCCACCCTCCACCCAAGACCTCATGACTTGTAGAGACTAGTGGGTGGGCATTTCCTTAAGTGTGACCTCAGTCCTTCCAGCTGCACCCTCCAGAATCCGTCTCCTGGAACCTGTCCTCCTGGGCTCCACTGTTGTGGGGGGATCTAGCTACACTTCTTGGGAAAAGGGTTTCCCTTTATGGGGCTGCTGCAAAGTGAGGGATGTATTTAGTCCAAAGAATCTTTCCTTCCCTTGCAAGTCTCTAACAGAGGACAAAAATGAAGACCAGTCACAGAACAAACTTCTCCCCAGCCCTTCCCTTTCCGTAAGATTTAGCACTTGACCATCTGAGAGTGGGTGTTGTTGCTGCCCCATTTACCAATGGGGAGCACGCACAGGGAAGTCCAGCCCCACTGCACACTTGACTAGCTGTGGCAGGGTCAGGACCTGAACCCAGCTCCTCCTCAACTGAGCTATTGAGTCAAGGGCAAGTAGTCAAGGACCTGTCATCTTTGGGTCTGCAGCAGGAGGGAAGAGAGTCAGACCAAAAGAAGGACTGCCCAACCTTAGACGTCCCAAGTCCTAGAACCAGCTGCTAAGAGGGAGCGGTAGGATGTCTCAGGGGGCTCTTGTGAATGAGCTCCAAAGCACGCCTGCCCCCGAAGCCTACCACTGGAACCAGGCTCCCAGATGCCCCCCGCCCCCCGCACCAAGCAGCCTGAATCTCCCCCAGGTGAGCCCGAGGGGAAATTCAATCCTGTTTCCTTTCCTCTGAACTTGCCAAGAGCTTGTTTGCTCTGAGAGGCCCGTGAGGCCTTGGCTTCCCCGGTTTCAAATAATTGACTTTCACAGCCTGTCTTCAGGTGGAACGCTGCCACGCACCACCTGGGCAAAAGGTTGAACCCCAAGGACTTTGCCAGGGAATGAATGGGGAGGTGTCCTAGCTCTGAGATTGGGTGGGTGCCTCCCAGAGTCAGCTCGGGGCCCCATTGCGCCCTCCCCGACCCGAAGCCTTGCCACGGTCACTGGCTGCCACGGAGTTGGCTCCTCCTGGGGGCCTGAGACGGGCAGAGCGGGCTGAAGGCCCCTCGCACCCTGGAGGTCCTACCGGGCAGCTCCTAGAGGGAGCGTGTCACTTACAGCTGCACCCCCCTGCGCCGTTTGCCCTGCTGGGGCTGGAGGCAGAGAGCACACTTCCCCACACCCAACAACCCCTTCTCTGCAGGGCCTGTGGTCCCCACAGGCCAGAGTGCTCAGGTCCCCCTGGACTGAAACCAGACCCCTGTGTGTGATGGGACGGGGCGGGGGATAGGCCTGAGGTTTGGAGTTGCAAAGCTGGGGGCTCTTCTCCTCCTGATCAAATCATCATTTCGAAACAGAATCATTATTGTCAATTAGCAGAAAACAGGTACAAATTTTCTGCACCAACTGGGGCTTCCCTGGTGGCTCAGCTGGTAAAGAGTCCGCCTGCAACGGGGGAGGCCTGGGTTCGATTCCTGTGTTGGGAAGATCCCCTGGAGAAGGGAAAGGCTCCCCACTCCGGTATTCTGGCCTGGAGAATTCCATGGACTGCATAGTTCATGGGGTCACAAAGAGTCGGAGACGACTGAGTGACTTTCACTTCGGGTGCAAATAACCACTCCTTGCTTTCTCCTGCAGGAAACTCCATCATTTCTGCAGCTGAAACGCCCTGCTCCCCAAGCCTGCCCATGCCCATGTCTGTCTAGCTCCAGACACAAGACACCTGGTCCCTCAGCCTTCCGTGCTGGCTGGAGTTCTGGGAAGGACACGCACCATAGGTGTGTTGTCAAGGCTACTGGGGCGGAGAGCTCCAATTTCAACCCCTCTCAGTCTGCCCCGGAAATAAAAATAATCAGCTGCCACATTTGTCGAGAGCTGCGTCCAGGCTCCCTGCTGTGTGCGTGGGTCTGCCATCCAACTTGCTCAGCCGCTGTCTGTGATGGGATCGCATCACATGAAGGAGTGAGTGGACACGAGGGAACTCAGGCCCAGAGAGACGAGGTCACTATCCCAAGGACACACTGCACAGTCAGGATTGGAATTCAGGTCCAGCTGGCTCTGGAGCCTGGGAGCTCAGCTACCACCCTACACTGCATGCTAGAATCCCTGGAAGCAAGAGGTGGTATCTCAGGCTGGGCATGTTCAAGAGCCTGGTGTGGTCCCTGGGGAAGGCAACACATTGTCCTGTTTCCCTCGGGATTTGGGGCTCACCTGTCATATGTTCAGGGGAACAACATGTGTCCAGGGGAGCAGATCCCAGAATAGGAGCCCCTGGCCTGCCCTCCTCTGGGCCTTACACTTTTCATCTGTATAATGGGGGCAGAGAGCTAGCTGACCCCAAAGCTCCCCGCCCCAGCCCCGGTCTGACACTCTATCACTTACTGTGAGGCTCTGAGCTACTGATGTCGCCCTTCAGGCCTCAGTTTCCCCTTATGTAAAACAGAGTGACAACCCACAGCGGGTAGTGAGGATCCCAGCCTTGGAAGAGCTTTGCAAACTGCCAAGTGAAAGTGAAAGTCGCTCAGTCGTGTCCGACTCTGCGACCCCGTGGACTCTAGTCCATGGAATTCTCCAAGTCAGAATGCTGGAGTGGATAGCTTTTCCCTTCTCCAGGGGATCTTCCCAACCCAGGGAGCGAACCCAGGTCTCCCACACTGCAGGCGGATCCTTTACCAGCTGAGCCACAAGGGAAGCCCAAGACTACTGGAGTGGGTAGCCTATCCCTTCTCCAGGGGAACTTCCTGACCCAGGAATTGAACCGGGGCCTCCTGCATTGCAGGCGGGTTCTTTACCAGCTGAGCCACAGGGGAAGTGCTGGCCGTAAGTGGACTCCGGGCGTGGCTAGCTCACCCTCAGCCCAGGAGCACCGCCTCCTGCCTCTCCCCACGCTCTGTCTTCCCTTTTCCAGGTCACTGGCTCCCCGTTTGTCATGCCTCCTGCTCTCCTCTGGGTTTGGAGGACTCTCAACAATTGGGAAGGGGAAACCCAGATGTGGCTGTAGGCCGTCAGGCGGGCCAGGAGAGGGGTCACCACCGCCTCAGAGGAACGAGATCATCTTTCCAGCAAGATGGAATCAGTCCCGGCCCTGCCACTAATTAGCTGTGTGACCTTGGGCAAGTCACTTAACCTTTCTGGGGCCTTTGCCCCTCCATCTGTGAAAGTGAGAGGGTCAGACTAGATGCCTCCCGAGCTGACGCATGAGATGGATCTGATGCTGGGGAAGCTCCTTTCTGCTCCAAATCACAATCCTAGTGCCAATGACCTGGGGGAGCTGGGAGCTTCCTGATCCTGGATGGGAAAGGGAATCAAAGCCCCAGGACCTCACATTCTTCATGATGGGTGAGGGGTGGGTGGACATCTCTCTTTCTGTGCGCCCTCTCTTTAGCGGGAGGGAGAAGGAAAGGCGGTGGTACTATGAATGAGCCACCGAGGATGGGCTGGTAGCAGCCGGCCCTGACGTCAAGGCCACGTTAGAGTCTTGCAGGAGTTCCTGGCCTGTCGGGAGAACGTCTGCACTGCTTATCTTTCCCATGGGGCCAGGCAGTTCTTATCTGGAGTCTGTCCTCTGAACTCAGCAGTTGTATTTTAGGATGGGGCCAATTCCTCCGCACACTCCAGAATATTCCAGAGGACTTAAAAAATTCAAATTCCAGCTCAGCTACTTTCTATCAGGAGGCCTGATGGAACCCTCTATTTCCCTGGTCCTCAGTCTTGCCATCTGTAAAATAGGGGCAGCAGTGGCTCCTGGAGTTAGCAGGCGAGAGTCACAGGCCCAGGGCTAGGCACATCAGCCCTCACCTGTCAGACCAACAGCGACAGAGCAGCTGAAGAGCCCACGGCTCGTGAGGCATCGAGAAGGGAGCAGCTTCTGGTACCAGCCTCCAGAAAATGATGTCCTTGACACATGAACTGCTTGAGCCTAGAACAGGGCATGCCGCCCATTTAGTCAAAATAAATACATGTATGGATGTGCACATTTTCCTGCAGAGAAATACCTAGAAGATTAGACTCCCAAATAATGCCCAATATTTAACTCTGGGGGATAGAAAGAAGGAGATAACTTTCTACATCCTCCTATGCTTGGCGTCTGTTTTCACGTGAAGCGGGTAATTTTTTATAATGAAGAACTAACAGGTGCTTCCCTGGCTGTCCAGAGGTTGCGAATTCACCTGCCAACGCAGGGGACACAGGTTTGACTCCCGCTCCAGGAAGATCCCGCACGCCATGGGCAACCCCACGTGCCACCACTCCTGAAGCCTGCGGGCCCCGGAGCCCAGGCTCTGCAACAAGGGAAGCCGCTGCAGTGAGAAGCTCGCACCCACAGCGAAGAGCAGCCCCTGCTCGCTGCAGCTAAGGAAAGTCCGAGAGCAGCGGTGAGGACCCAGCGCAGTCAAAAAATAAAACAAATAAATCTTTGCTTAAAAAAAAGAAAGAACTAATAAGAGGTTAGAAACCAGCTTTCTTTTTTCTCATTCCAAGCAGAAGTCTGACCTGCATCTATCACCTCTCTTACAGGGCAAGAGAACACACGAACCAAAGCAAGAACAAAGAAGTGACTGCAAACTCCACAACTTGACGACGGTTACCTAATTTTTTCACATCATCACGGAGCATCGCTTAGGCGTCCTACAAGGCTGCTGGGACGCGGCCATCATCTTTGGGTCTGTTTTGAGGACAAGGTCGCCAAAGAGAGAGCGAGAGGCTTGGCCAGGGCCCCACGCTTCAGAGGGCTCACTTCAGGCTCCGGGAGGTCAGCCCCGCCCCCAGCCCCCAACTCAGGGAGCTCATGGAAGAAAGGCTGCATCTCTGGCCCTTGAGTGCCCACCCTGTCCCTGGCAAAGCACCCATCCCCGTCATCCAGTCCCAGGGCAGCCTCTGAGGACATTGGTGCTCGCTGAGACCAGGCTGTGCTCGACCAGGGACCAAAAAATAAAGAAGCCACTCTCCGGGCTCTGGGAGGCTGGCTTCCACCCCCTCCCTGGAAACGTTCCTTGACTTCAAAACAGGCTGGAGTGTAAAACCAACAACGCGTCCTGTCCCCGTAAACAAACAGGCAGCCGCTTACCCCCCGCCACTCGAAGGCGCGGGCAGAGGGCAAGGCTGCGCGCCATTGTCCTGGGTAATTAATTGCAGTAATAAGGAGCTGCCCTCCGCTTCAAAGGCCAGCCGGCCGGGAGCCCAGCCCTGGCTCCTGCGTGTGGCCAGAAGGCAGCGTGGGCCCCGGGCGGGCCTCTGTGCCTGCACCGTGACGACCCACTGTGTGCCGGCTCCGTGCCAGGCCGTTGGCTTTCTCTAAACTGTCCATTGGGTCATTCATCCTATCTTACAGGTGAGAAGACTGAGGGTTAGAAAGATTCTGGAAAGACGCACCGGAGGCGTGAGCTTGAAGAAAAGAAAGACAAACTCATCTCCCTCCCCTCTCAGCCTGCGTGCCCCACCTCAGGCACTGCTCACACCATGGGAGGGGCATATCCTGTCTGTCTGTCTGTCCCCCACACCAAACAAGGGGCCCCAGAGGGCAGGGATGTCCCAGGTCATTCTCCACTTCAGCCCAGCGCCTGGCGCCTAGTCAGAGCTCAGCAACGACCGGCTGACGGACTGACAACAGGGCACCAGCGATTATTCTCAGTCACAGCCCCCCATTCTGTGACCCCTGCTTTCAGGGCACCAGCGACCATCCTCAGTCGCAGCCCCCCATTCTGTGACCCCTGCTTTCAGGGCACCAGCGACCATCCTCAGTCACAGCCCCCCATTCTGTGACCCCTGCTTTCAGGGCACCAGCGACCATCCTCAGTCACAGCCCCCCATTCTGTGGCCCCTGCTTTCAGGGCGTCAGCGATTATTCTCAGTCGCAGCCCCCCATTCTGGGACCCCTGCTTTCAGGGCACCAGCGACCATCCTCAGTCGCAGCCCCCCATTCTGTGACCCCTGCTTTCAGGGTGTCAGCGATTATTCTCAGTCACAGCCCCCCATTCTGTGACCCCTGCTTTCAGGGCACCAGCGACCATCCTCAGTCGCAGCCCCCCATTCTGGGACCCCTGCTTTCAGGGCACCAGCGACCATCTTCAGTCGCAGCCCCCCATTCTGTGGCCCCTGCTTTATCACATTTTTCTTTTGATCTTTTCCCTGCAGCATTCCTGAGCCCCTAATATGCTCCAAGCTCATGCAGGCTGCACACTATTTCACGGAATCCTTATTAAAACCCCCGAGAGAACAGAATTCTTAGCTCCATTTTACAGGTAAGAAAACTGAGGGTCAGAGAGAAGAAACACCTTCTTCTCTGGGGAGAGCTGGCTGACCACTGCTTCTCCCCTAATTCTTTCTACCTCCCGATTGCCCTCCCACCCCTCCACCCTCACCCGGCCCCTCCTTGGCCGGCGTGCTTCCAGCCTGGGTCCCCCCCACCTCTGAGCGCCCTTCTGTTTTTTCGCTCAGGATTCCTGAGTCTAAGGAGCCGGGCTTGTTTATAGCCCTGCCTGCCCTGTTGCCTGGGTCCCAGCTCAGGTCAGCTCTCTGGGGCTAGGAGGGACTTTTGAACGTGCTAAATACAGGTTACAGGGGTCAGAAGGTCACAGCCCTTCCTTGGGGGACGTTTGACTTGAACCATCCATGAAATAGCGACTGTTATCTCGGGGGGGGGCGGGCTGTGGGGAGGAGAGGCAGATTTCTTAAATTATGACGATGCTTCGACCACCTCCCCATCTCACCCACCCCCCCGCCAGGCAGGCCTCACTCATCCCCACCCCGCTTTGGTCTCTCTGGGTAGATTCAGCATCTGGATTTCCCGTTTGCTTCCCTCTAATTCCGCCCTTCAGCCAGAAAGGAATACAGGGTCTGGGGGACCAGCAGAGCAGAAGTGAAGGGAGGAGGGGATATTTGCTGGAGGCCTGCTTTGCTCTGGGCAGACTGGGGTTTGAAGGGGTCTCAACTCCCTTTCACAGACCGGGTGACTCGGTGGAAATCACTGGTTGGCGAGAGGCAGGGCCGGGACTGGAGCTCGGTCTGAAGCTAAGTGCTGGGACCCCCAGGGTGGGCCGCTTGGTCAACACGCCATGCTTCCGCTGCAGGGGCACGGCTTCCATTGCTGGTCAGGGAACTAAAGCCCCACGAGCCACGCAGTGTGACCAAATAAAGTCAGGACCGAACCACCAAGTCAGAATCGGGCCCACCCTGGCGACCCCTCTGCTGGTGGAAACTCCCCTACCCCAAGGCCCTAGCCCCAAGCTCCACTTCCAGGAGCAGCCAGAACCGTCCTCAGCCACCCAGCACAAGTATGCAGGCCCAAGAGGCCTCCCCAGACGCTGCCTCGAAACACAGAGCCCTCCATGCTTTTCCAGAGAAGAAAAGCCCCTCTTCCCTTCCCACCCCGCCCTTTCACAAAGCCGGGACGAGGCTGAGATGACCCCACTCGATGCTGACATAGCTGAGCCTCAAAGAGACTTGTCCCCCGAGTCTGCCCAGGACTGAAGTTTCCCTGGGAATGTGAGAGCCCCAGTGCTGACCCAGGACAGCTCCATGCACATCAGGGCAGCCTGGCCCCCCCCAGAGAGGGGAGGCCCAATGCAGAGGCTCCGAGGCAGCAGCATTTTCCTCCCACCTGTCTCAGTTTCTGTCTCTTCCCCTGTCCATCCCTTTCTCCAGGGAACAACCACCAGGGAGGAGGACTGCCAACACCCCTCCTGGCTACAAGGGAAGTTACTCAGAAGGTGAAGGCAAGGCATCCGGGTCTGATTCTCTAGCCCGCGATCATGAGGCTCCCTTTTCAGGCCCCCTCAGTACTCAGGCTAAGACAGGTGTGGGAGGGAGCGAGGGGGAGGAGGGGAAGGGGAGGCAGGGCGGGAGAGATTGGCCCCGCTCCCAGCAGATGCCTGGTGCCCCTCTCGCCTCCACTGCCACCTGTCTCAGGAAAGTTCCAGATTTAGGGGGCAGGTCTTGAGCACCTACTCTGCCTACGGTATTGAACCGAGCAGAGGGGGTCAAAACAAAATAGAATGCAGTTAACTAGTCCTCGCCCTCCAAAATGTTCTAATCTGGCCCAGGAGATGGAAGCACAGAACTATACCCACTAGGACAGTGAAACCTTCAGGACATACACGGGTACATGTACACATACAATACACAACACACACACGCAAGTGCACACACACTATTGCCCACGTGTACTCGCAGTTGCACACACATGCACACACATACAAGTGCACACACTATTGCTCACATGTACTCACACATGCACACACGTGTACACACACAACACACAAGTGCACACACTATTGCCCACATGTACTCACACATGTGCACACACATGCACACATGCAAAGCACAAATGCACACGCTATTGTTCATGTGTACTTGCAGACACACACATGCACACACATGTACATACATACAAGTGCACACACTATTGCCCACGTGTACTCGCATTTGCACAGACATGCATGTACACATACACAACACACGTGCATACACGCTATTGCCCACGTGTACTCACATATGCACACACATGTACACACACAACACACAAGTGCACACACTTGCCCACATGTACTTGCATGCACATATGCACACACATGCACACATGTGCACATTCACAGGGCACACAAGCGCACACACGACTACCCATGTGTACTCGCATATGCACACACATGCACACACATGTACACACACAAGTGCACACACATTATTGGCCACATGTACTATGCACACACATCCAGACCCATACACAAACACATACACACTCCCCATCCTAGTTCGAGGGCACCTGGAGTTTTCCCCCTTCTGGTGGCTGATCTGGGCGATAGTCAGGAAGGGGTTCTGACCCCACTTCCAGTCCAGTGCCCCTGCCAGCTCTTCTCCCACAGCCCTGCACCCCAAGATTCAGGCCTCTTCCAGACGACTGCTCTCCCAAAACAACACCGATTCTCTCTGATCTGAGTCAGCCAGCCTGCTTAGAAGCCTGCTTATCACTGGGACTAAGATTCGCTTTCGGCTTCAAACTGCGTCCTGAACGCAGACCCTGGAAAACAGGGAGAGGCCTCAAGCGTCAGCCAGGCTCAGAATATACCCCAGCGGCATCTTCCTCCTCTGTCTCACTTCCCACCCACGACTGGGGGTGAGTAACCCCATCCTCGACATGAAGGCTCCCCTGAGGGGTGATGCACACCCGCACCTCCTCCAGCCCCCGGGACGCAGTAAGCGCTCAATAAACACGGTTCCGAGGAGGCAGCGAGACGGGAGGAGACCCCAGTCTCTAGCTTTTCTCCAGAACTACCCACCCTGGGGTCCCTGGAAGACTCCAGCAGGCTGTGCTGGGCAACATATGGCGGGGGGGGCGGGGGGGGGGGAGGGGCGGGACGGCAGGTGGGGGCGGGGAGGAGGCGGAGGAAGGCTGCACTTAGGAAAAAAGGAAAACCCACACAAAACCGGTGAACCCCAGCCGACTCTTTCCACTGCCGCAGATGCACACTAATGCGGGGGAAGCGGGACGGGGCTCCGGGCCGGGGGAGAGAAGCAGCCCCTTTCAGCAGGCCGTTGTCTGGCTTGATCTCGTCACTCTGAAGAGGGCCATTGAGGGGTATTCATGCGTTGGCCCTGGGGACAAAAGGGGCCGGTACACGTACTGACTGCTCAGTTGCCCGCGGGCCTCGGGGCCTTTGTCTAACCTTCCCTTAATAAACTTTTGGGAAGAGTTCATCAATCCGCCTCAATAGCTGATGTTCTCATTTTCGGAGAGGGAAGAAAAATAGAAGGCTGGCGTGGCTTTTTTTTCTTTTTTAGGAGGCATTCTCAATGAGAAGGGGAATGGAAAAGAGAGAGAAAAGGAGAAAGCCGGCAGACACCCCACTCTAAAGGGAAAAAGAGCACATCGCAGCCAGAGCCACAGATCCTAGATGGGCGCCCAGACAAAACCGCTGTTCACAGGGGCCCCAGGCCCGCCTGCATCTGAGCCTCTCTGGGTCACTGGCGCTGGGTGCCCTGGGCTGGAAAGGCTGAGGTCGCCGCTGCAGGGAGTCGGGGTGAGAGGAGACGCTTCTAAGAAGGAACGTGCGGCTCAGGAGGGATGACAGGCAGGCGACTTCTGTCCAGTTTCTGTGTGAGACCTGGGGTCACGTGGCCTCCTTCCCATGAGGCGGTTTTTAAAAGCAGGAGGAGGTGTGTGTTTATTTCCTTTAATTAATCAAGAAAGTGATGGGATGAGGTGGGTGGGCAGCTTTTCCTCTTCTGAGCAATGTTTCCTTCTGCAGCTTCGATCCCCAGCCCCATTTCCCTCTGAAGCTCTGCTGAGGTGGTAGGAAGTGCCCCCGTGCGTGCGTGCGGCTAAGTCACTTTGGTGGTGGCCGACTCTTTGTGACCCCATGGACTGTTGCCCACCAGGCTTCTCTGTCCATGAAATTCTCCAGGCAGGAATACTGGAGTGGGTTGCCCTCCTCCAGGGGATCTTCCCGACCCAGGGATCGAACCTGCATCTCTTAACGTCTCCTGCACTGGCAGGCAGGTTCTTTACCACCAGCTCCACCTGGGAAGCCCAGAAAGTGCTCCCCCTGCTCCTCCCCAAGGGAGTAAGACCCAGAAATCCGCCCCCCATTTCCATGATGCATGGTGAGGTAAGGGGAGTGGGCTGAACTGGGGGAACAGGACAGACAGTATATTCCAACATTTCTACCACGCTGGACGCTGCACTAATTTTGACTCGGCATGTGTTAACTCACTTCTCACCACTGTGCTACTTTCTAACACACATTTTTTTTTTCCTCATTTTACTTGGGGAAACCAAGGCTCAGAGAAATCATCCCTGACCCAAGGTCCAAACTCAAGTCTTCTCTAATCCACATTTTCCAGTGTTAAACAAAGCTGCCTCTTACATTTTAAGGTGTTATTTAAAGTCACATTAGCTACAGAAGTCACACTTTTAAAGGTGCTGGGCATGGTCATAAGACTTTATGAACTTATTCTCCCAAGAGCCCAGTGAGACAGGTCCTTCATTACAACGCCCATAATAGGAAGTGGTGACTGCAGCACAGAGCAGAAAGAGCTGCCGGACCGCCCAACGGGCAGAGTCCGACCTGAGCTCAAGCCTGTCCTGACTCTGGGGCTCCACCCGGGTCCCCACGCTGCTGTGAGTGTGGTGAAAGGCAGAAGCAGGAAGATGGAAGCAGATGAACAGATGAACCTGACTTCTACCCCGACAAGTCATGGTTTCCTAGGTCCTGGTTCAGTTTTGCAGTGCAGGCTCCCAGACACACACACACACACACACACACACACACACACACACCTCCTCAAAGTCTCCCCAGTGGCTCTAGTTCAATGTTTTACAGGCCTAATGAGTGTTGACAAGTTTAATGAGTTTGTTTTAAAGAGGGGAGGGGGGACCTGGTCAAACTGAGATTTCCGAGTCAAATGAATTAGTGGAGGCCGCCAGACTTCAGCTGACAGGCCTGGAAGCCCTCCCGCAGCCCGCAGCCTTGAGCCGCAGACCCTGGCTCCCTCAATGGGAGCAGGGCCCCACACCACCCAGACACCGGGGGATTCGGGGGCCTCGGAGCGGCCCTCGGGTGCCCGGGTCCCAGTCAAAGCCCCCCTGTCCACAGCCCCCCTCCCTGCCAGCCCACCCCAGAGGGCCCCCCTTCTGCAGGACTCTCCTCCCCCACTGAGTCCCCAATGAGAAATTTGATTCAAACCCAGTTTGGCACTTGTTTGCATATTGATTGCGTGGTAATTAAGTGGCTTCATCTGAGGAGGGGACGTGCCACCTGCATTTCTAAGCTTCCCAGTCAAGGGCTGGGACAGGGCGGTAGCCCTTGTTTCTGACCGTGCAAACTGGAATCCAGGGAGCGCAGCTTCTGGATGCTAGAAGGGACTTATGTCATCCTCCTTTAAAACAGTATTTTTTCTTTCTTTCTTTTTTGCGCTGTTGAGATGAATTGGGAAGGAGCTTGCACAAACCTGACCAGCTCCAGATGAAAGAGCAGAGTTAAAATTAAATCCTAATAATTATGCCAAAAAGAAAGGAATACATATGCGCTTCTGATGTGACTGTGTCACGGTAAGCCTGTGCAAAGCGAATTCAGTTCTCCCTTTGATTGGCCCCTCTTGGGGGAGGTGGTCGGGGGACTGACCTGAAAGCCAGAGAGACTGGGATCAAACTCCTTCCGCTTCTTTTTCTAGACCTGATCTTATGCAAGTAACTTTAACCTTTCTGGGCCTCAGTTCCTTCATCTGTAAAGTGGGTTTAAGAAAACCTGTGATACTCAACAGGCTTGTGGGCACCTTAAGGAGGGCGATTGCCCGGCACACGGTGAGTCCTCCGCCCTGCCGAGCTCGTCTTCCAGAGCTGCATCGGGGTTTGATCCCTGGGTAGGAAAGATCCCCTGGAGGAAGGAACGGCAACCCACCCCAGTATTCTGGCCTGCGGAATCTCAAGGACAGAAGAGCCCGGCAGGCTACCGTCCACGGGGTCGCAAAGAGTCAGACGTGACTGAGCGACTAACACTTCGCCTTAGCTGGAGAAGAGCCCGGCCTGCCCAGCTGGAGCTGTCACAGCCTTGCAGTCTGGCCCTGCTAGCTCCCAGCCCAGCTGACCTTGCTGTTTTCTCTCCACCAGCCCTGCCGCCTGTGAAGCCCTCCAGGCGCACATGCTCACCTCCTGGCTTGCCAGGAAGAAGTGGGTGAGCCGAGATTCAGGAAGGAGAAAGGCTCTGCATCGCGGTGAGCTGGCTCTGCTTGATTCTGCTGCGCTTTGTCGTCCACTAAGGAGATCAGAGCTGGAGCTGATACATCTCAGGCTGGGTCACAGCATCCAGCTGGGATCCCAGCCCCCCCGGCCCCTGCCCAGCCTTCTCCTTCTCTCTCCCACATGTGATTATTTATTGGCTATTCCCCCTGGAAGGGGTGCCTCTCCCCTTCTTTAACTTTCCCCTAATCTCTGGTCTAAGGCGGGGAACTTGTGAGCAGTGTTCTCTGGAGTGAGAATTTCTTTACCGGCTGTTTTCCCTTTCTAGCTGGGAGGAGGAGGGGGGGGGGAGGGCTGGGGGGATGGGTCACTCCGAGTCAAGTGGGCAGACCCTGCGGACTGCCTCTCTGGAGAGGACTGTGGTGCCTCTCTGGTGATTTCTTCACTTCCTAGGTCTTGCCATTGTTCAGGGCTGTAGCCAGCTGCGGGCGTTAATCTTCGGCGTATTTGCAATCCCAAGAAAGAAAGGCCCCTCGTGCAACAGGGCTGGGCCGGGGGCCCAGGGAGTGGGCAGAGGCTGAGACGCCAGGATGAGGAGGGGGACAAGCATGTGACCGCATACACATCCACCCGCCAGGCCCCGGGACAGAGGCTGCCGCCATGCATGCTGGCTTGTGAACCTTTTGTTGTCCCTTAAACCCTTCCTGGGGACCAGAGGAGAGAGGCTGGAACCCAGGGCAGCCCTGGTTTTCCTTCTTGGCTCAGCCACTAACTAACTAGGCAGCTTCCGGCAGCTCAAGTCTCTGAGGCTCAGTTGCCATCTGGAAGATGGGGGCAGGTGCGCTTAGACCCCAGAGAAACGCACTGACCTCTCCCATGCACAGCGGAAATGATGTAACCCCAAGAGTACACACGCACCCAGGACCGTTCCCGTGACATCGCCAACAGACGCACACCCATATCTACACATCCACACACTCCACCCCTGAACACACTCACACGCCTGAACACACTCACACGCCATCCTCACACCTCACATCACAAGGACACACTCACACATACCAACATCCCAAGACAAAGCCCCTGTCCTGACTTTTCTGGAGGTCTAGTGGCTAAGATTCTGCACTTCCAAGGCAGGTGCCTGGGTTCGATCCCTGGTTGGGGAACTAAGAATCCACATACCGAGCAGTGTGGCCAAAACCAATTGATTTAAAAAGAAAAAATCCAACCATAGCCAACCCTACCTCGCCTTGACTCCTAAACATGATCCATCAGCAACCATGTGTGCACAGTACTGCTGCAACAACACACACACGGAAAAAACACTCCCTGAATGGATCCCAGCGTCTACCTTCTAACACACTCCCAAGGCCACCTTCAATTTCTCAGTTCAGAGTCCCAAATGCAGATCAGAAATGGGGCAGGGTACCCTGTTAAGAAAAACAGATCTTCAAGCCGCCTTCTTGCTGAATCTTCTGTTAATGACAAGCCCCTGGCTCTAGAGACAGGGGAGCCACTCCCCAGGGACACAGGACGCTCGAATCAGTGCAGGGCATTCCAGAGTCAGGTGCCTGCCAAATGCCGGCGCCAGAGCAGGAAGAGTTCGCAGCGCACGGGTTCTGTTTCTGGCTCTGCCGTCTGCTGGCTGTGTGTCTCTGGGGAATCCAGCAAACCTCTCTGAGCTCTGCTTTCGTCTTCAAAATCGGGATAATAAATACCCACAGGGCAGGGTTGAGGGGTTAAGTGAGATGAAGCATCACAAGGGGGATAGGCCAACAGCATGCTGTTCCAATGAGACACCCCTATCTGTCTGTGCCCCAAAGGCTGAATACTTCCTTGTGCCTCACGCTTTGAATCTATAAGCGGGCGTCGCAATAATCCCTCCTTCAAGGTGCTCTTGGGAGGATTTCATGCATTCATTCCTATAAAGGGCTTAACCCAGTGCCTGACCCATAGTCGGCTCCCAATGGGCTATTCTCCCAAGTAGATATTCAATAAATGGCTGCCTCTCTCTTGCCATCCAGGCCTTAGGTCAAATATCACCTCCTCCAGGCAGGCTGCCCTGATAATCACTCTCCCAGCCTACCCCTCCCCTCCCCTCCCCTCCCCACCCCACCCCACCCCACCCCAGCCCACCCCACCCCACCCCACCCCACCCCACTGCACCCCGTCAGTCACTTTGTCTTAGGACTCTGCTTTATCCTCTTCAAACCTTTGTCCACCTTCTGGAAGTATTTCCTGACTTGGGGATGTGTATGTTGCCTCCCTTCCCCCAAGGTGCAAGATCCAGGAAACCAGGGTTTTGTGTGGTTCCGGGCTGTTGTCCCAGGCCCTGGCACAGTGCCCAGCGCACAGTAGGTGCTCAGCACATCGTTGTGGGAATAAAGTGGTAGTTCTAGCTCTGCCCCCTGGGGCACTGGTGGTGAGGGAGAGGAAGGAGGATGGTAGAGGCTGCAGGCCGAGGAACCCTTCCTTCTCCTCCCATCCTCCACCCCCCTTGCACCCCGCCGCCCCCCTTCCCGACCTGCCGGCCCAGCCTTTCCGCTGCCTGCTGCCAAGGGGCCCAGTGAGCCTTGATGGGTTTACCTGGGTGTTAATCCCCCAACAATCCCCCCTGGCCTGACCCTAGAGCCAGCCTCCATTCTTGTCCTGGGTCTAATTAAGTGCCTGAAATGCCACTTCCCCTTTCAAACCAGGCTGCTTTTCTCCAAGGCGAGGCAGGTAAAGCCCAGCCTGCCGCTTTGAAGCCGAGGAGGCCGGAAGCCCAGGCAGGTGCACGGAGGGGAGGGGGGAGCGCTGAAGGGCCTGGGGGGAGGGGGTACCTCTGTCTGCCCCTCACCAGAGAGGACAGAGGCCTGCAAAGCCCCCACCTCGGAACGCTCAACCTTTCGAGGCTCTCGAGCGCTAGCAGGCCCAGGAAACCTAAGGGATTCTCCCTTAGGGAAATGCATACACACAGACAAGCGCCCATGAGTGAAGACTCTGTTTGGGGGGGCTCCATGGTCCCCTCCGAAGCCTCTGTAGTCCCTGGGTTAAGTTGACGTGATGTCACTTTCCTTTAAATATACATCTAAATGGATGGATTGATGAATATTGATATAATCTAGATATATGTATATACACTGAGATAGCTATACCCCCAGTCTCAACAAAGTTATCTCTAGGGAAGTAGAGGATTCTCGCTAGAGAAGTAGATGATTTTTTATATATTAAAAAAACATTTTATATACTTTTTTCTGCTTTGAAATATTATGAGTATTTTGCGGCTTTTGTAATATATTTTAAAATTCATATGAAAAGACATATGCATAGCTATTTTCCAGCCCCTGATAAAACAACGTGTGTTTGGCTCGGGAAGCTCTCTTCTCAGCCACTTTTAGGGACCCCCCCTATGCCACACGGATCACTGTCAGGCCTGCCTGTTATCTCATGGTAATCACACGCTCCCTGGGTGCCAGCCACCTTTTCTCCCTCTCACTCGTTCACTCCTGTTGTAATTCTTGCTGTCCACTGGCTGGATGGGAAAACCAAGCCTCAGGGAGGTGAAGTGACTCTCTCGGGGGACACGGGGCAGGGGGCTGGGTCTGGGTCTCACTGGCTCCTTTCACGGCCCAGCAGTGGCTGCCTCGGGGTGGGAGGGCTGGAGGCCTGAGCTGAGATGACGGTGAGTGTCTGGAGGCCATCCCCGCGGCGTGGGCAGAGCTGGGCACAGGGCAGGCAGGGGGTGCCTCAGCCCCATGGTTCTCGGCATGGTGCCTTGGCAGGATGCCCCTTCAGTGGGGGCAGTGACAGTGATCAAAGGTGAGGCGCCCAGAGACTTGGAAGGACGTTCCCTGCACGGCGTCTGGTCTCCCAGTCTGGAGGTCGGTCTCTGTTCCGACTGTTCTCAATTTGCTGTGCGACAGGAAACAAGTCTCTCTCCCTCTCTGGGCCTCAGTTTCTCCGTCTATAAATAGGGCGCTGCACTAGGCCAACGGCTCTCAACTGGGGTGGCCATCAGAACGACCCAAACCCCACTCCCCGCAGAAGTCCCAAACTGAGAAAGCAGCAGGTGTGTAGGCTTGGCAAAAATGCCTGGGTGACTTGGGCACACCCTTCTGCCCTCCTGGCCTTCCATCTCTCCTACCCTATACTGAATCCTCCTTCCAGGACCAAGCCAAGACGGCACTGCAAACCAGCCACACCACCAGTGTCCCAAGGAAGCACAGAGAGGGCAACCGCCTCCCCGTGGTCACACAGCAGGCTGGGCAGGGACTCCCACGGTCTGGAATCAAGCCCAGCTCTGCCTGCTCTCCCAGAGAAACCTCCCAGCCAGGAGAGAAAGTTCCCTAATCAGGGCAATAGAAGGGGAGGGGGAACCATTTGTCACCAGATAAGCAATATCAGCTTATCTCTGAAGACCAATGACCACAGCCTGGGGCTCGATTCCAGGCATAAACAGAGCTCCTCCCTCCTCCCCTCCAGAGTAGCCAGGACAGTAGTCCCGGCTAGTCTCCAGGACAAAGCCCCATCTCATCAGAGTTTCCTCTATCAATAATTCTGACTTCCTCCCCCCACCACCTCCCAGTGCAGACGTGCTCAGAGCATCAGTGCTTGGCGGACCTTCACAGACTGCATCACCCCTGAAGCTCCTGCATGGAACCCCAAGGCTCCAAGGAACAGCGTTAGAGAACCGCAAGGCTGGTTGCACCTTGCCATTGCTCAGACAGGAGCAGGGACCAGAGAAATTGTGTCGAGTTACATGGCAGTTAGTGCTGAAACCAGGGCCTCTTCATGGGAGGATCTGAATTCCAGCCCTAGCCAGGATACTGTAGTTACTTTCCCTTGGGGCTTTATTTTCTCTTGCTGCTAAAAGGACTCTTCCCAGACCCTCAGAAGGCCAAATCGGCAGCATCCCTCAAGTCTCAAGATCCCAGTAGGTGTTCATGGGAAGCAGTGGGCAGGGGGGTGGGGGTGGGGGTACCAGCTTAAGCCACAGTCTCTCTGGGGCCTGAGGATCTAGGGTTCGTGAAGGATGGGGAGGCTGCTGGGGGCTGCATTGCTCAGAAGTGGCAGGAAGCACAGTGGGGTTTGTGCCCTTCAGCCTTCTTGGGGAAAGAGGCATCAAAGTCCTGCAGACCCTACTAGGGAAGAAGCCCCACGGCCTTCTTCCTTGGGCACATTTCTCCGTGCCTGTTTCCTCCTCTGAAATAGAACTTGAAAGCATGCATCACGTTACACATAAAGAATGATGTGCCCTACGGATGGGAAAGGGCGGTGTTTCCACGCCCTTCCTCCAAAGCCTTCAATTCCTGGAGATGAGATTTCCACCAACTCATTCTGACCCTTTACCAAAGCAACTGCCAGCAGACCAGGTTATTTCTTCCTCCTTTGGGCTCTCTCTGGCTACAACCTCTGAACCTCAGCTTTCCCATCTGTGAGATGAGCTGAGCTGATGGCCGTTTTAGATGTACAGGCTCAACCGTCTTACCCTTTGGGATCTCAGCCTAGACAGGATTTCCAAGCTCCTTTGAATTCACCCAGCCAGCCCCGGGCTCAGCACACGTGGGCATCAGGTGGGAAGAATCTGGAAACAACTGCTTCTCTCCCTGCCTCTCCATCGAGGCTGGGGCTCCCCTCTCCTAAAATCCCTCCGCTCATCCTCTGTGCCTCTGTCTCACATTAACCTCCCGGCTGGTCTCTGCACACCTTCCTGTACACACTGCTCAGTCCAACTCTACCCGGCCCTGGCTCCCTACTGCCCTCGGAGTAAGGCCTAACGCCTCCACTCTGCCTCGAGGAGTCTACAATTGGGGCTCTGGTGGGATCACCCCCAGCACAGCTCGCAGGAAGGAGGGCTTCATTAACACTTGTGGAATGAAGGGACGGACAGCCTGGGCCAGGGTGTGGACCTACTCCATTTCGGAAGTGAGGAGCTGGGACTGGAGAGGGGAGGTCTTTGGGGGCCTGCTTCCTTTTCCCCTGGAGGGTGCTTCCACCATTTCCTCAGTCACCGCGTGCTGCCCACCTTCCTCCCTTACCTGCCAAAGCTGCCTTTCTTTGGGAGTGGGCAGCGCTCTTTAGGAAGGGAAGTCTGTCTGCACATCTGACAAGGCTGTGGAGTTCTATTTTTGCCTTCTTTGGCCTCTGCTGAATGAGGAGCTGCCCGCTGACAGCTGATTTCTTTCAGTTAAGGAAGAGCTCTATTCGTTGGCACCCAGCTGAGTACCTGCCCTCACCCCCACACACACCCCAGTCCAAATACAGTGATCGCTTGTAGCTTTCTAGCCCCCATTATTTCTGAAGCCAAAGGACAGTGGGCTGTAGATGGAAAGAAGCCTTGGAGAAGAAGAGGTGGAAAGGATTGGAGAAAAATATCAATCGGTCCTGTGATTTATGTCATTATATTGCTGACTCTTTCCAGCGCACTTCACAGGTGTCATCCATGGGGCCATTTTACAGATGGGGTCACTGAGGCTCTCAAGGGAACTCACTCAAAGTTACCCAGACCATGCAGAGGTCCAGGACTTCTTTCATCTCCTCTCTCCCGGCCTCTCACTCAGGGCCCTCCTCCAGGGCCTCTCCAGAAGTGGCCTCCGCCCACCAGACGTCACTCATCGCAGGCCGCAGGTGGACCCGCGGGGGGCCAAGCCCTTCTGTTCCGGAGGAGGAAGGCAAGGCCTGAGAGTCAGGGCCGCAGCGCTAGCCAGCACTGCTTCACCCCAGACACCTCTCTCCCTTCTTCCGAGCCCCCTCCCAAGACAGCCAGCGACGCCAGGCTCCGGTGGGACATCCCCAGCCCCGGGGGCCGCCAGGGGCGGCTGACCCAGCAGAAGCCCCCCAGCCCACCGGGGTCTGGCGCGCCCGGGCCGGGGCTCAGGCTCGCGGTGGGGCTTTGCGCGTCCTGTTTTGTTCGGCCTCCGGCCCCCGTCCCGGGCTCCCAGCGCGCCGGTTCTTGACTTCATCCACTAAGTCAATAGCCCGGGCGCGGGCAGGCCGCTCCCCCCGCGCCGCCCCCCGGTTTTCTTCTCGGGATAATGGGGGCTCTTTGTGGGCTAATCAGCCTCCTGAGGGGCCGGGAGGCCGGGAGCGCTTCCCCCGCGGCCGTCGGTGAAAATGAAAGCGGGATTAGGCCGGGGCCTCGGCCCACACCATAGTAAAGCGCCACCAGGCATTCGCCCCTTCAAAGCCCCTTTCGGGGGTTTGGTTACTTTATTTCTAAAGTTGTTTGTATTTCTAAAGTGGCCATTGAGGCGCGAGCGGGACGGGGCCGACAGGGCGCTGGGAGGAGGGGGCTGCCAGGGCGCGGGAGGAACTCCCCCTCCTTCCTCCCCCCTTCCTCGGACTCGCGGACCGGTTTCTAAAGAGCCTTTCCCGGCCCTGCTTCCCGCTCGCCTCGCGAGGTGGGGAGGGGTCTTAGCCCCACTAATCAGATCGGGAAACTGAGGCTCCGCGCTAGAAGATGCGCTCCGGCATTCAAACCCACCGTGCAGCCAGGGGCGGAAAGGGGGGTTTGTGTGGTTTTGTTTTGTTTTTTGGGGGGGGGGGGAGACGCCCAGGGCTCTCAGCTCCGAGCGCACCAGCTAAATCCCTTGCTGTCGCCTGCCTGTACAGGCCACCAAAAGGAAAGTCCTGACCTAAACACGAGGCGACCCCCTGAGGGAGGGAAGTTCTGCCCCACCTATTCAAGAAAGTTCCAGGACCTTCTGTCTTAGGCTTCACTCTCCACACTTCGGATAAACCCCAGAAATGGGGGCGCAATAATTCAGAATCTTCCCCCGTCGCCGAAGATGGGAGGGGTGGCAGAGATTCTGCACGTGGACTTTCCCGGCAGCTGGAGGCAGAACAGAGAAGGGACAGAGATGGGGGTGGGGTAGGGGGGCAGCAGAAGGAAGGAGACTAGCTGCGCCCCTTCTCCCAAGTGCGGACGCTGGGATTTCTTTATTTCTGCCGGACTTTTTGACCCTCCGAGGCGTGAATCCGCGCTCAAAAAGTCCAGACTAGGAGGAAAACTGTAAGGATGAGGGTCGCCAGAGGGGGAAGGGAGGGGGAGCTTAGTGCAGATTCTGGCGTCAGGTTCTAGTTCTGCAGCTGGACCAGCCGTGGGTCAGTTGTACCCGTGGGTACAAGAGAGATCCGGAGATACAAGCTTTTTATAGGTTTTCATTGGGAACTAGAGAGTTCCAGAAGCTTCCTTAAGACCCTGAGAAGGTTCGTTAGGACGCCTCCGACCCCTCCCAACGCCGAAACGGTCGCTCTAGAAAGAAAACTCTAGCGTGAATCCCATGTTCTTGTCTAGACAGCACAGAAAATTCGGCGCGGGCTTCGAGGATCAGCTTCCAGGCAACAGGAAGGTCTGGCCGCATCTCCACGCACAAGTAGAAACACACTGCACCGAAACCCACGGACACCCACTCTTGCCGGCTCGACACCTTCCCCAGCTGCCCGGAGTCCTGCGGTCCGAATTCCAGCCCCAAACCATCACATCCTCTCCACCTGTCACCCCGGGTGACCCGAGTGGAGAGGGCCCCGCGGAAGGATGGCCGCCCACTCGGCTGGGGCTCTGTTGGGTCTGGGTCCCCCGGAAAGGGCCCCAGAGGGGTTCAGGGGGGAGTTTCCAAGCTACCTCTCAGTGCCGGCGCCCACCCTCTTTTCGGTCCGGCCCGGGGCCTCTTTGATCTCCGGCCAGACAAAGAGCACAGGGAAGGCCGGCGGCTCCGGCCCCGCGGCCGGCCGGTCCTCCTCCCGCTCGAACCCGCGGCGCGCTTGGAGGCACCGGCGGCTGCCTGCGGCTGCCCAGATGAGCTTGGAGGCTGCGTGCCAAATTCAGCCACGACCCCCAAACACATCCTGCTGTTGTGCCTGCCCTTCCAGCTCCCCACCCACACTTCATCCCCCCCATCCGCCAGCGTCCACGAACATCCAGACGTACACAGGTAACCAGGCAGGTAGGTAAACACTCACACAAACACACGCACTGAAGCGTGTCTGTTTATCACCAGCCTTTAATTTTGTGTCTCTACCAGCTGGCTCAGAACTCCACCAAGGCAGGAGGCCTTTCTGATGTCTCAGGGATCCTGGGCACTTAACACAGTGCCGGGCCCTTAGCAGATGCTCAGCAATTTTTAACAAAGAATGAAGACTTGGGCCCCTGAGAAGGTGTCTTTCCCCACCTCTTTTTTCCTCTCCCTTTCTGTTTCTCTCTCTCTTTCCCAGGGACAGAAGAGGCGCACGGCGTTTGGGTTTAGTTCTGCACACAACAGCCTCTTAAGGACCCCTCCAACAACCACATAGGGGTGGGATGGTGGGGGTCACTGCCTCTGTTTTGGAAAGAGGAGGAAGCAGCAACGGCCAGAGGCAAGCAGGCGCTCAGCCTCACCTCTCGCCCCACCCCACCCCATCCCATCCCATCCCATCCCATCCCATCCCATCCCATCCCATCCCATCCCATCCCATCCCATCCCATCCCATCCCATCCACCATCCATTTCCTCCTCCTGGAAGCCTGCTCCTGGAATCCGCTGTTCCCTCAAGAATACCGGAGTCACCAGAAAACGTGTATGTGAAGTTCTTACTGGGGTGTGGCCTCTAGCAGCCCAGAGAGAGATCATTTATGTTCTGTCTGTAAAATGCCTCCTGTATGAACCTCTGTGAATGGGCAATTTCTCAGGGTGCTAGCCGATTCTCAAAGGGGTCCAGAGTCCCCCAGAGGATGATAACTGGTGCAATTCTCTGGTTTTTCACGAAAACAAAGACCCAGAGGAGCCTAAGAGAGCTCTTCAGGATTTCCTTGCTAGTGAGGTGGGGAGTGGGGGTGGCAGAACCCTTACTCTCTCGGTACCCCGCAGCGCTCCCGGCCCCTCCCGGATTCGCCCTGCTGGGTTCAGGCGGAGACTGGGGAGAGCAGGCCCTCGGAGGCGGGAATCCAACTATCAGCCGCTGGGAGCCGGTGGGTGAGGACTGGATCCAGAGCAGCGCGAAGCCGGCAGCTCGTCCAGTTCTGTAACTCACGCTGCTCACCCTCCAGTCTGCGCGTCCGAAGCTGCGAGTGGAGATGATGGCCCGGGCGCCATCTCCTCCCCAAGCTGGGAATTTCGAAGGGGGCGTCTGCTAAAAACCGGAAGGCGGTGAGCCTCCGTCTCCGGGCTGCGCAGCCCGGACTGGGACGTTTCTTTAGCAACGCTCCGAGGAAGGGTTCTCCGCCCCCTCTCGCTCGCGGCGAGTCCCGGAGGGGCCTGGCGCGCGGGCCGGCCGCTTTCCAGCACCCGGGTCGGCCTCCCGCCCGCCCCGCCGGCCCGACTTGCTCGCCTCTAATTAAGCGGCGGGATCTCAGCGAGCCGCCGGGCCGCGCTGTAATATGATGAACTGCCTTTGTGCCAGTGTCACCGAAAGCTCTTCTGATAAGGGCAGGCCGCGGAGGATCAAAAGGACGGCAGCGGCTCGCCCGCCTCCCGCCGCCGCCCGGCCCTGCGCGCTCGGCCTCGCCGCCCGCGGGCTGTCTCCGGCCCCGCGGCCCGTCCTGATCCGCCCGGCCCAGGCCCGCCTGTTGGTGCTTAGGCGCCTCTTTGTCCTTTCTGCCGCGGCGCGCCTCCCTCGCCCTGCGCGAACGCTCTAGGCAAGGCTCTTTCCTCCCGCGCGGGTCTTTCTCTGAGTTTTCTCTCGCGCGCGCTCTGTTCCGACGCTCTCCACCCTCTTCCTGTCTTTCGTCCCCCCGCCCTTCCGTGGCTCTGGGTCTCCCGGGTCTCTACTCGTCCCTCGTTTCCTCTCGACCCGGGCTCGGGCCCAGCACAGCCCGAAGCCCCGGGCGACCGCATCTTGGAAACGTCCACGGGCTGACCCGCAGCCCCAGAAAGCTGAACCAGTTCATTCCTAGCCCCTGGCAACCCACGCTCACTCAGCTGCCCAAGAGAGCCGCCCAAGGCGCCCTGGAATGCCCTCGGGGCCTCTGCGGAGCAAGACTTGGGGTGTACGCAACTTCCCCTCATCGCTCCCTCGCTGCTGTGGTCCGAGACGCCTCACCGCTCCCCGGGGGCTGAAGTTTCAAGTGGAGCCCCCACCCCCCGCACCCCCTTTCCTATACCCCTTCCTTTGGCCCCCACCTCCCCTTTGCCCTCGACCCCTTCTCTTCCTCTTGCAGGCCCCTCCCCTTGGCTAGCTCCTAGTGCCCCCTGCGCGCTCTCCGGACTCCCCCTCTGCCTCGCCTCTCCCTTCCCCCCACTTTGTTTGAAGTTCTGGAGAGATCTATCTACTAATGGGGAAGTTTCCCCCTTAGGTCACCGTTCTGCCTTGATTCGATTTGGGAAGGCGCGTTCCCTCCCTCCCTCTACCCGACCCCAGCCGGGGCCAATCGCTCCGGAGCGGGTCAGAAAGCGCTGACCCCATTTCCACCTTTCCTCTTTCAGCCAGAGCTGGGGGAAGGGGCGGGAGGGCTGGGGGAGCGGAGAGAAGCAGAAAAGCCCGCGACAGCAAAAACTGAGAAAGGAGGGGGGATTGTCCCAACCTTCCAATCCCTCTTACCCCCAACCCCAACTGGGTTTCTTAATCACCTCCTTAGTCTGGAGTGGGAGACGAAGAGGAACTATTTTTATGGAATTCCTGGAATGTGCCCCCCTTAGTCATGGCCTTCAAGGCCCCAAAGTCCCTGGAGAACGTCCCCTTTGGGGTGTCTCCTCTATGTCCCTCTTTATAGCAGGAACGCTTCCCCTCACCAGGGACCGTCCATTATGTGGTGTGAGTTCTCTCTTGGCTTTGGACTCTGCTTGTCCCAGGGCCAGAGCCAGGGCCCGGGATCCTGTACATTTCATGTTTATATCCTTAGTCCCCATTAGGAGTGAAGCTTCATCAACTTTGCTGATGATGGTAAATAGAAACGCCAAACAGGCAACCTAGAAGGAAATCTCATTTGCTCAGTGCTCTCTCTATATATAAAAATACGTATGTTTGTAAATAATATTATTTATATAAAATGTAGTGTGTGACAACTATCATTTTCAGAAAGACGTCCTTTAAAAAAAAAAAAGTCCAAATAATCACCTTACTGCTTTAAGGCTACTGTTATATGTGCTTTTAAATCCTTCCATGTAAATTCCACTGAAAAATTTGGAAAGCTGTGAAAGGGGAGGGGGCCGCGGGAGTGGGAGGGGGAGGTTAATCCGGGTTTAACGCTGCGATGCCGTCTTAGGACCAGGGTTAGCCTGATTGCGTTATCTCTTCCCAACATTTGAGACGCCCATATTTCACCCAGCCAAATAGCTCGGAGAACAGCGCAGATGGCCGCCGTGGTCGCGCCTCAGGAAAATGTGTTATTAATATCTAAATAACTTCCCAATACTGTCTGGTAAATCTCCTCTCCACCATTCCAAATGATGAATTCGTTTGAAGTCTTCCCCCAGCCTCATCTTTTCAATGTCTCTCTCTTCTTCTTAGCCAGGCTTATTTCAAACTGGTAAATATCTAATTCCTTTAACGGCTGTGCCGTGCACACCAAGTCTTTTAGGTACAAACGCCTAGAAACAGCCGGTGCGTGGCGGTGCGCGCCCCGGGGTGAACAGAAAACCCGCGCGCCCTCGCAGCGGGGGACCCCACCCTGCTCCGAAACGCGTTCAGAGACGGGGGACCGCGCGGGAGCCTCAGTCTGGGAGCCGAGCTCCTTCCTTGGCGCCCCGGAGACCCTCTCCCGGTTCCCTGCGGAGTCCCGAAGGCCTCCCTCCTCCGCAGCGCGCGGCTCTCGGCGGCTCGCGTCTCCGAGACCCCACCCGCAGCCCTCGGAAGGCGTCCCTCGCTCTCTGGGGCGGGTAATTACCCTCCGCTCGCCTGTTCTCGCTTGTTTCAAGTTTGTTTTCTAAATGTCTTCTATTAGATTATGTTCGTTCATTCCCCCTCCAACCTTATCTCCTTCTGTCTCTTCTCTCTTTGCCCGTCACACTCGATTTAGGCACGAGTTTATCTGGCAAACAGTTTGCCGGCTCTGTTTGTTTACCGTGGGTTCTGGGGCTGCGAGCGCGCGCGCGCCAGGGTCGCCTTTGTAACAGCTATCTCATTGTTGTTCTTCGTTAGTCCCGGCTCCCTCCGCCCCTCTCTCGTCTTCGGTTGGGGGGAGTAGAGGAAAGACAGGGGGAGTCTTGTCATCCCAGTGTGGGTTCGCCCCTCGCCCGGGGCCCCCTCCGCCGGGGTAGATCCCCCCTCGCCCCGCGCGCCCCCTCTCCGCTGCCCCCATCCCCCCACCGCCCCAGCGCGGCACAGCCCTCGCTCCCCCCTCTCCCCCTCCGGTCTCACTGAATATCCACCGCCGAGCGCTGCCTAAAGCCGGGGAATTGCCTGACACCCTCCCATCTTCCTCCGAGCCCCCATTATGCGAAGCTGATCCCACTCTGAACAGCCTCAAATCCCGCCTGGACTCTGTTTGATTAGATTGCCAACCCGGGGTAATCCTTTGATTTGGTGGAGTGTCAATTACCTTTCTCTAAACACACATTTACAGAGGAGGGAACTTGTTGGTTTAAATCAATGCAGATTGTTTCTTGATAAATGGACTCTCTTCGACCCCTCCCTCCTCGCTCTTCCAAGGGCCTCTCTCCCTGGGGGCCCCTCCCTCCCCTTTCCCCTTCTCGCCTATCCAGTAAACAATGCCCCTTCCAGGTGTGAAGCCGAAAAAACGGTGTGGGCTGAGGGGAGCCCTGCCCCCCCTCCCGCTATTCATTCGCTCCCCCGGAGCCTAATTAAATTTGGCAGGTCCTTGTACACACAATCAAAACAGCTTCCTCCGGTGTAGCAAACGACCGAAAACCGCATTAGCAGCTATCGCTGCTGCCAAATTAAATTGTTTCCCACCTCCTTTTACAAGTGTCTGAAACCCAGACTTCGGGCTCTCCCCTCCTTCCCCGTCATTTCTCACTGCACACCTGAAAGTTTGCTGCTTTAAAAATGAATTAAGGAAGAACGCAAAGAAATACAGATCTGCCTCTCACACACACCTTGGCCCCCCACTTCGGATGTCAACAGATTCTCAGATGGACTTGGCCCCCTCTCCGCGGGAGAATGCACTCTTCTTTTTAATCTTGTGACTTTCCCCCTTATTTCATACTAATTGTGACCCAGCTGGGCTTTCTACCCTACAGACCAACTACGGTCTGATCTGGTCAGTTTCAGCCTAAACTTGTCAGATGCAAGAGGCCTCTTACTGATTACTACTGTTGCTACTCTTTTTCTAAATTATTTCTTCACACTCACTCCCTCCGCTTCTCACAGAAGAACGGTTTGACTCTGCAAACCCCTATCAAATTTCCCACAAGCATCTCCCTGGACTCAGGTTGGGAAAATCTTTTTCTTTCCCCACCCCTCCTCAAATCCTTTTCAGGCAGTCCCTGCCTGGGTCTGCCCTGATTCTCCTCGGAGAAGGGGTGAGGAGGAGAGAGGCCAAGTGGCTGAGGGCAAGGAACCTTTCCAGGTGTGCTGAGTGTAGCCGGAGCCCCTATCCACAGTGGTCTGAGAATTCTCACAACCAACAATCCTAATAACTCAGCCTTAACAAGGATAAGAGCAAAAAAAAAAAAAAATATGAACAGCCTCATGAATATCAGCCCAAGGGGAGCAGAAGTGAGCTGTTCAGAGATGAAAGTGCACAGAAATAAAAGCTCAATTTAATCTGCTTTAAAACCCTTCAACTTAACGTTTGTGCTTCAAACTCTGAGAGTGAGGACTGATTGCGGATAAATAGTTTCTTACCATGCCTGGAAGCTATTACACCCCTCTCCAACACAGTTTCCTATTCAGCAGTCCCAGTTTTCATTACCAGCTCTAATAAGTCTTAACATTATTAAATGCCAAGCGGACGATAGGAAAAAACGGACTCAGGGAGGGATCTCTCTTTAGCGCTTAAAGAGGAGAGCTCTTAAACCCCTTCTTGGGCGACTCCCCGCCATGAGAGGGGCAACCCCCGGAGAAAGCATTTGTCAAGAGCAAGAAGCCAAAACAAAGTTTGTGGGTGTGCACCCCTCCCCCTGCTCTGCCCAAGGGGATCTCTGCCTCTCCCCACCTGGCCCACTTGGGTGGAGGTTGGGAGGTCTTTTCACCTTTAACTTGGCCATGAAACTGACTCCCGGGGCCTGGGAGAGAGATGAGAGTTTCCAACTGGGTGGTTCAGCAGGATGCCAGTCCCTGGCCAAGGTACTCGAATCCAGAGCTGATAGGGACCCTTTGTCCACAGATGGAAAGACAGCCCTCTCTCTTCCCTGCTCTCACATCAGCCATTCCGCCCGTCTGCGATCGCACTGCACATCCACGCAGAATCCCACGATTCCACTCCAAAGGCCGGTGGGCAGACAGCCACACTGAGACACGTGCACTTACACGGCCATCCAGCTCCCAGCCACGGGGTGCCACACGCCCACTGTCACTCCCAAACCACACAGCTTGCTGGACACCAGGCCCACCACTTTCATTTCATTTCTGCAGCTCTGCTCCTAGACGCCCAGAAGCGCCAGGACTCTGCAACTGCCAGCCTCCTCCTGAAACCCTTGGGGACCTGGAGCTTCCTGGTTCCACTCAGGGAAAACCTCTGTCCAGCGAAACTGCTTATCCGCTGGTTCTGTAAGCCAGGTCAGCACTAGAAACCCCTGGATTCCTTTGAGCCAAAGGCATCGTCAGACCGGACTTGCTACCCTCTTCCTTTCTTTCTCTTCCGTCTCAGGAGGAATGAGTCTGTTGTGCTTCCTCACAGACTGAATTGGACATACCCCTGCTGCACACACACACACACACACACCCCTAAAAGTCTCTCCGAACAAAACCAAACCTCCTCTTTCCTCCCAGGGCGCCTCTCAGAAGATGCGTCTGCAGCGCTGCATTGGCCAGGAAAGATTATTTAAGTTCTCTGTCCCCTCCCAGCCCCCCACAAAGGAAGTCTGACTAAGTCCCTTTTTATTCCAAACTGAAACACGGAGTGGGTCCCCACGCAAGGATCCTGGGCTGCCTCTGCCCAGCCAGGGGCTCCTTGGCAGGCAGCGGCCCCCCTCCGCAGACCCCAGGCCTTCCGCAGGCCCCGCACAGCGGGGTGCCGGGCACAGCCCGCTCCCTTTCTTTCCTGCCCTTTTGTCCCAGTGGGACTGGGCTCTACTAGGGGCCCTGAATGTCAATAGCCCGCCCCTTCCCCAGCCCCAGCCTGCTCTCACACTAGGCTGCCCCTGCTTCCCCCCTCCCTCCTTAGATCAGGCCTGTGGGGGCTGGGCTTCGCTGGGACTTGTCTTTGGAAGCGGGGCTTTGTCTGTGAAGTTCATCTTCAAGGTTGGGACAGACTACTGAAAACCAGAGGGAGATGCGGGTAGAAGTTCCAGGGAGGCGGGGAGAGGAGAACCTCAGTAACCCCTTGGAAGGAAGCTCCAAGAGAACTGTGCACTTGAACAAGTTTCGGGGTTCAAAACACTCCTCCCCAACTTTCTCCAAAGCCACTTTTTTTAAATTTTTATTTGAGGTTATAAAGGCCATTGCCTTTCCGGTTTGCCTGCTGCCTCCCCGCATTGTGTCTGGGGGTTTAGCTTCTTTCCCTGGTCCATCTTTGTGATTTTGGGTCTTGCGTTTTTACTTATTTTTCCAGGCCCTCCCTCCCCCACCCAAGCACACTGACCAAGTCTCAAAGAGACCTACGGAGGCAGTGATGATGGGGAAGGACTTTCCTTTCTCCTGAAAAATAACCCTTCAGTAAACAAAAGCACCCCCCCCCCTTTCCTGGGCCTGCAGGCGCTTGAAAGAAAAATGCCTTCCCCAGCTCATCTCCAAAATACAGCCCCGCTAAAAGCGGGGACAGGGCAGGGTGGAGCCCGAAACTCTCCCTCCCACGGGGACCCCCCCCCCCGCCCACCCTAGGCATCTGGGAAGTTGGCCTTCACCCGTGGGCCCACCGGCGCGTGCCCGAGAGGAAAGCGCCTTAAAAATGTACGCTTCTGCCTCCGCGCTGTCTGTGCGGCCCTGGCGTCGCGGGTCGGACAGTGAGGCGGCGGCCCACGCGGCCCGCGCTAATTTTTATTGATTGCAGCGGTCAGTCAACTGTCAGGCGGGGTTTCAAGGGACCGTTTAAAGAGCGTGTGCGGGTCTGGTTAACAAATTCATTTAGGGAGCCGCAGGCCGGCTCCTCCTTCCTCGCCCGCCCCCCCCCTCCCGCCCCTTTGCCCGTTTCCTATAAATAATAGATCGACACCGGACTACCAGCCAAAACGCCGGCCCCGGAGGACGCACGGCCCGGAGCCCTCGGCCGGAGCGGGTGCGCCAGGGTGCGCGGTTCGCGGCCCCCGGAGCCCCCACGAGCTGCCGGGGTACCCGGGGACGACTGGACCCTGCTCTGCCGCGCAACGGCGTCGCGGGAGCCGCTCCCGGCCCGAGCCGAGGGCGCCCCGGGCGGGGGGCGCTCCCCGCACACCCCGACAGGCTCTCGTTCCACCCGCCGGTCCGGTGGGACGGCGCCGCCACCGCCCGCACGCTGGCGCACGAGGAGCCCCGCGTGCTCGGGCGTCCCCGGCCCCGGGCGGCTCCCTACCTTTGTCGCCCAGGATGCCGTCGATGCTGTGCTTGGCTTTCTTCTCGCCGTCCTCCTCCTTCTTGTCCCCTTCGTCGTCCTCCTCCTTCTTCCCGAACTTGATTCTGAGCACTCGGCTAATCGAACTCACTAAACCTCAGAAATTCAAAGGCAAAAGAGCGGGTATAAGTCGTTGGGGCCGCGCAGGCCGGCCGCCTGGGGCGCTGGGAGAAGTCTCGAAGCGCATTTCCCCCTGAGCACACTCAGGGGGACTCACAGCCACCCCCCGCCCCATCGCGGGTGACCACCTACACTCATCCGGAGGCACAGGCAGGTCACCCACGTGGAGACTCCCCGGGGGCACGGACCCCCCAAGGCTGTGACAGAGGCCCCCTGGTGCCAGCCTGCCACGCCTGTGCACACCTGGACTTTGCGCGATCACACACCCTCAGTCAGTCAGTCAGTGAAAGTCTCCCAGGCGTGTCCGACTCTTTGCGACCCCGTGGATTATACAGTCCATGGAAGTCTTCAGGACAGAATACTGGAGTGGGTAGCCTTTCCCTTCTCCAGGGGATCTTCCCAACCCAGGGATCAAACCCAGGTCTCCCACATTGCAGGCGGATTCTTTACCAGCTGAGCCACCAGGGCAGCTGAGCCACCAGGGAAGCCCGAGAATACTGGAGTGGGTAGCCTACCTTCCTAGACGCACTCATACCCACCCCACCCCCCAGGACCTCCCTGGGGCCCCTCCAGCCAGCTCGCTGCTCCCCACACTCAGGTGTGCATCCCAGTGGTACACCTGAATGCTTGGGTACACACACACACATACACCCCTACACACACACAGACACCCCTGAATGCTCGAGGGTGCACACACACACAGACACATACACCCCTGAATGCTCAGGTACACACACACACACACACCCCTACACACACACATACACCCCTGAATGCTCAGGTACACACACAGACACCCCTGAATGCTCAGGTACACAGACACCCCTGAATGCTCAGGTACACACACACACATACACCCCTACACACACACATACATCCCTGAATGCTCAGGTACACACACACAGACACCCCTGAATGCTCAGGTGCACACACACACAGACACCCCTGAATGCTCAGGTGCACACACATATACCCCTGGGGGCACCTTCCCGCCCACAGGCAGCAGATCCGGGGCCTCCACATTTGGGGCCCACTGGTGGCTGGGGCAGCAACAGCACAGAAATGGTGACCTGGAGAAAGAAGTCCAGGGAGCTTGTGACCTACCCTTCCAGGATGGACTCAGCCCTGTAGGCCATTCTCTGCGAAGGCACCAAGGGAACTTCGCTCGTCACCCAATTTTGTAACTTTCTGCTCAACTCCACCGTCCCCCCTCCCTCCCTTGCTCCCCTCTCCCTCCCTTCTTCTGCTCCTCTCTCCTTCCCTAACTTCGTTGCCTCCCTTCTTCCCTCTCCCCATCTTCCTTTCGTTTTAACCCCCTCCTGTGCCCCCGCCTCCTTTGCGCTCTGGCTCTTCCTCCCAGCTTTTCTCCACGCTCCCGGGCTTCCATCACCTCCCCTTGCCCCCAGTCGCAGCCCCACATGGCTCGAGCCGTGGCCCTGGTGGCTTGGAGAAAGAACACACAGGGTGAGGACGGGCGCGCTGTGTGGGCTCAGCTGCCTTCTCACCTGAGGGCACGGTGCTGCGGTCACAGTGCCCGTCCTTCAGCAGGCGGTCTCGGATCTCCCAGCTAAACATGCCCGGGTTTTCCCTCTTGTAGTCCTCAATCTTTTTCTCCACGTCCGGAGTCGCCACCTGCTTCAGAGGTGGAGGTGGGAGAGTCGGAGTGGGAAGATGGGGTGGGGGGAGGGAGACACTTTTAATATCAACCTCCCAGGAGCCCCAGGGCCAGGCTGACAGCTCTGGTCACCATTCCTCCATTCTGAGACTGGCTTCACCCTTTCCAGAAACCTGTTCCTGGCTCCCAGGAAGGCTGCTGGGGTTGGGGAATGTAGAATAGGATAGGTAATAAACTAGAAACCTAATTAGGACCCCCCCCTCCACCACTATTCCAGGCAAGACTGAAGGAAGGTTTCCCCATTTGGGATGGTAACGGGGTTCTGGGCAGCTGTAAGGACAACACAGGAATGACTCATTGGCCTTTTGGGAAATCTGGCCCCCGGTTACCCCCATCTCTGAGAAATTCAAATAATGGAGGAGCTCTGTGCTTGGGGACCTTTTTCCACTGTACTGCCCATAGGTAGCATGTAGACACTGCCTACTGCTGCTGGATGGCAGAGTGCGGCTCCAGCCAGGACCCCCAGCCATGGGAAGGCTGGCTGTCAGCTCTGCGGCAAAGACACTCACTCTGGGCTTGCTGCCGCCAATGGCCCCGGGCCGGATGGACCCAGTCTCCTGGTAGCGGCAGAGGATCTTGGAGACGCAGCCGTGGGACACACGCAGCTGGCGTGAAATGACGCAGGGCCGGATGCCGTGGTGGGCCATCTCCACGATCTTGTGGCGGATGTGATTAGGCAGGGGTCGCCCGTTGATGAAGACCCCACCCAGCTGATTGACCCGGCCTTGGCCAAGCGGGGTGGATACTGGAGAGGGAAGGGGGAGGTGAGGAAAAAGAGAGGCATGGGGTGAGGATGAGAATACTGAGTACTGCCCTTTGCACTTCAGTTTTGTTTGAGCTCCAGGACCCCTGTAAACAGGTCTCCATCCCCCACATTTGGAGCTGCTGCAGTTCAGATGTCAGGGGGAAAGCTGCTATGAAGCCAAGGGAAGGCCCGGCAGGGATGGGGAGACTCGCGGCTGGCTGCCAGAGTCCCCCCAGATGCCGCGTCCCCAGTCCTGCCACGCTACGGGGGATGAGGATACACCTGGGGGATCTGTGTCTGAGAAGGGGAAAGAGAGATGCAGAGGGGTGAGCCCAGAGACCGGGGGAGCCTGGGGACTTGAACCGACGGCCCTCTGGACCGGCAGCTTGGGCAGAGCACTGCTTGCCTTCTAGAGAGGCTGGTAACTGGTGAGATGGGGCCCATCGGGTCGGTTCCATGCTCTAAGTGGTCAAGTCTGATTCATTTGATATTGGCCCTGGAAAGACGGGCTGATTACTAGTATTTACAGCTCTGGCTTGTGCAGCAGAACTGTCCTACCCATAACTGGATGGTCGAGGCACAGCAGAGGGACCGGCCACAGAAAGCCGTTGGCTGCTGCCCCTGGGGGCTCCTGACTGCCCCTCTAGGGACTCCCTCTCCTTCCTACCCCTCTCGCAGTTCAGATTTCATTTGGGGATGATTTGGGGGTGATTTGCTCCACTGTCAGCAAGCTCCTAAATCAAATACTCATTTGGCTTCAGACACCCATGAACTGTCCCTGCAGGTTCGGAGAGGCCGGTGCACAGATGGGCCAGAGCCCCTTCTGGGAACCAGGAAGACAGACGCGGTTTGCCGTGCGAGCCGGGAGGGGAGTATGCGGAGGAAGCTTTCATGCAAAGCCCACACAATTTCTTTCCAGAAGGTTGGGGGTCGGGGGGACACCCGGTGCACTAATCCAGCCTCCATCCCCCCAATTTGGGGACTCTGCGGCTGCGGAGATCTGGTAGATTAGAACGATTTCACAGCCCGGGGAGTGGAGGGAGCTGACAGTATAATTGAAAGAGGCTCGGTAGCTGAGCGGTTCCTACCGCCTCCTCCCCTCGCTCTGCCGCCCCCCCCCCCCATGGAAAAGTGGGTGCCTGAAGCCACCCTCGGATTTAATCAGAAATCGTGCGCCGCCAAGTCAGAGTCACTCGGTCTCCGTGGCGGGATATGCCATTAGCGCTGGAGAGCTCTCGAGCGCCCAACTTTATATTCAAGAGCCTCTTTAGCGACCGGCACTCGGCTCTCCTCAGTATTCTCCGTCATGTTGGGCAAATATTGTCCTAATCCGCTGCGCGGCCGCGGCCGCCTGTTTTACTTGCATTCGCTACAAGAGAGCGCTGCGACAAATCCCCGGGCCGCCGCGCTCTCCCGCCTGCGTGGCTGCTGGCGCGCACTTGATCACGGAGCCGCTGTCCTCGCCGCGGTCTAATTCCGGGACCCGCGCCGGCTAGCTGCCGGAGGGACAGCCCCCTCCCCAGATCACAGGCTGCCTGCCCGTCCTTCCCCTCCTTGCCTTCTTTCCCTTCCTCGCGCACAAGTGGCTCATACAATTATGAGAAGAGTAATTAGAAATAAAAGTCGCACCTATCTCTAACCACGTCTGACATCCTGGGCTACCTACCCCCAGTAGCCAAGAGATCCCTCAGTTGACAGGTCGAAGACCTAATATTAGTTTTAAAAGAAAGCAAAACAAAAATGCAGGAAAGGATCTCGGTGCGCTCCAGCCCTCGCTGGAGCCGAGAAGCGGTTCACTCCCGCCAGTCCCTTCGGCTCATCCCCGGTGCTGGGTGTTTAGGGAGGAGGCCTTAGGAAACTAACACTTTCCCCTTGTCTGGACATTTCCGGGCCCTCTCGCCGTCTTGAGGTCTCTCCCGAGGGATTTCTAGAGTTCGGAAGCCCGAGTGGAAAGTTTCCGGGGGGCCGAAATCGTTACTGTTTATTATTTCACATTAGCTTGTTTCCAGCCTCGAAGGCGAGGTCCTAGTTAAGACATATAAAGCATCACACACTGTTGGTATTTCGAAATAAAAGGGATTGTTAAACCATCCCGGGGTGAAAAGAACAATTCAAAACAAGAGTAGAAAGCCCCGTAGCGGGCGGAACACGGGAGAGCCGAGAAAGTACTAGGTGGAAAGTATCTGAAGAGAGTGGAATCAGTTGAGATCCGCCAGGACTTGAAATTGACTAGGAGTCGAGATCGCCTCGGAGTTCAGCCTGGCGGGGAAAGGCCGCAACCCAGGACGCGGGACGCTGGGGCCGCCGGTCGGTGAAACCCACGCGGAAACGGACAAGTGTGGGTCCCCAGAAACTTCCTGGGTCGGGCGCCGGGACTCGGACTCAAAAGGGAAGGGAACCCCCCGGCTCCCCCCTTGCTGGCGCCACCGCCGCCCCGCGAAGACTGCCACCTCTCCGAGGACTCGGAGGCCCCGGCGGAGGAGGGAGGCCACCCCGGGCGCTCTTACCTTCCAGCGGAAACCCCGTGCGAGGGTAGTTCTGCCCGGGAGCCGGCCGCACCATCCTGGGTACCGTGCCGGGAAGCGCCGCCATTCTTCGCGCACGCCGGCGGCGGGTCCCGAGTCGGCAAAAATCGCTTCCCGTCCGCTCCCCTTCCCCCTGCCGCGATCTCTTTCTTTCCTCTTCTTCTTCTCCGTCTTTTTTTTTTTTAAACCTCCTCCCCCTCCCCTCGGCAAACACTCCCCACCCCCCACCCCCGGCAGCAGCCGCTCGCGTCCAGAAGCTGGGGAGGGCGGGGTGGGGGTGAGGTTGGGGGGCGGAGGTCGGGAGGCTGGGGAAAGAGGGGAGGTGGCGACGAGGAAGTTCAAACAAACAAACACAGCCACCCCGAGGCCTCCTCTGCCCGCCCCGCTCGGCCAGAAGTTGTGCGGGCGGATGCGCGGGGCAGCAGCGGGGGCCGCGGCCCGGAGGCCGAACGAGGCTGGCGGGGGTGGCGAGGGGATCGCGGCCGGAGTCCGGGCCCCCAGCCTCGGACTGGAGAGGGCCGCGCTCCCGCGCTGCGGGCCAAAGTTTCTGAGCCGAGCGGCTGCGGACTGGATTCCTGTTTCCGTATTTATTTATATATTTATCCTCTCGCTCCCCCGCCCTCTCGCCTGCTCTTCTCCACGCCTTCTTTCTCCGACCACACTCGCTCCTCGCGGACGCGCCAGCTTTCACACTCCCGCCCCCCCCCCCCCCACCCGAAGATCTGGGGAGGGAAGAAGGAACCTCTCTGGTTGCGGGGGCCGAAGAGGGGGCGACAAGGGGGTGGCGGGGTCGGGGGGAGGCGGGGGGAGGCGAGGGGAGGCGAGGGGCGAGCGATCCGCTGGGTAAGTTGCGCAGAAGTGCTGGCTGTAGCGCGCGGGAGGCGGCGGCGGCGGCGAATGGGACGTGATGGGTTCGGACTTTTCTTTTATTCATGAGGAGGGCAGGGGCCAGGGCGGAAGGCAGCCGAGGACCAATAACGAGAAGAAATCTACGAATTTATTTTTTTCCTCCTCCGTTTTTTAATCCTCGACTCACCTCCCTTTGGGGGGAGCGTCTGAACCGCCCGTTAAAATAGAGGGAGCAGAAGGCGGGGGCGTGGTGGGGGTTGGGGGGCGAGGGAGAAGGGGAGGGGGCCCCCCGGCCCGGTGTCTTCCCTTGACGGATGGGCCCGGCGGCCGAGCCCCCAGCCCCCAGGTCGCCCACAGCCCGGCTCTGCAGTCCGGCTGCGTGGGAATGCCTGCCTCCCGTCGGTGGTTGCCTCGAATTCTCTCCTCAGCTCTAGCCTCCCAGAGTCGGAGCCCAGCTGGATCTCACGTCTTCCCCCTGGCCTCACTCACACACTCTGACATTTCTGCCATTGGGGTCCACCTGGAATTGGCCTAGGTGACCTGGGGCTAGGGGTATGACTTTCTCTGTGAAACTGCCTCTGAGCCCCGGTCTCCTATTCTTGCCTGGCCTCCTGCAGCTCTGGGAAGCCCAGGAGGATGGCGGGGTCTGGGGCTGGGAAAGCCCTCTGCTCAGTGTTAGGGACACTCTCCCTCTTCCCCTCCCCTCCCGGGCCCCCAGTCCTCACCCATCTCCAGCCAGGATTAAACTCCTGCCCCTGTTCAGCCCACACCCAGAAGCCCTCTCCAGCAGGTACTTCCCTGCCTTGAGGCGGACCCGCAAGGCGGTGCCCAGGATCTGGGGGTCCAAAGGGCTGGGACGTGGGGGGGAGGGTACCCCTCGAGACCCCTAGTTCCAAGGTCCTCTGCTGGTGGGGGGGAGGGAGCCCCAGTTAATCACTGAGTGTGGGAGGGAGGTCCTGCCATTTTGCGCTCTCCCCACCTTTCCCAGGGCCGGACTGACCGGACCCTTCTGCCAGGGGGATGCCGAGTCCTGGGGGTGAAACGCCCTCCCAGCGGGGCAGGACGCCAAGACTGCGGGTCTTTTGTCTCCCCCGAGAAAGAGTGTCTCCGGCCCAGCGCTGGAGGCCAGATACAATAAAATAAACCCAGCCCCCAAACTCGCCCCCACCCCCAGCCTGCCCCCTGCCCGCCCTCTCCGCGTGCTGGGGTCAGCCCCCTCCAGCCCTGTCCTGGGAGCCTCCTCAGGCTGGCCCAGTGCGCCCCCTCCCCTCCCCCTTGCCTCACCTGTGACCTTTGCCCCTCTAAGCCTGTGACAGTCTCCTTCCTCTCCCCTCTACTCCAGGACTGGGGGCTCCTCCGGCAGCAGGTGAGGTGGGGCGGGGGTGGGGGAGGCCTTCTAGAAATGGGGGCTGCTGAAAAGCTGTTACATTCATGCCCCCTCGGGGCCCCAGAATTGAGGGGGGGAAGACCAAGTAGCTTTAAAATTGGAAAGCCCCCGGCTCCCAGTCCCTTTAGGAAACCAAGGGGCCAGGCTACCTGAGTTACAGGGGCCCTGCAAGGCTTTCTGTGACCCTTTCCCCACTGAATCCGCTTGCCCCCAAGAGAGATGAGAAGGTGGCATTTTACGCCGCAATGTGTGAGTCTGGGGACCATGAGTCAGCTTTGAGCCAGTCCCTTTTCCATCTCATCTGTGTCTGGACTGCCTTGACCTCCTGAGGTGGCTGCATATATACACACAGGCATACACACAGACATACCTATGTAACACACACACACACGCACACATTGTCCATCTGCTCGTGCGCCCATCAGTAATCGCCGTCGTGGTGAGGGTGCGCCTACGCCTCCCGGCCTCTGCGTGTGCGGGTGGAGAGGGCTGGCCGGCGTGTCTGTGTGTGGACAGGTTCCTGTCCACATCTGAGTGAGTCGGGAGGGGGGGAAGGGGTGTGTGTGTGTGTGGGTGTGTGTGGGTGTGTGGGGTGTGTGTGTGTGTGGGTGTCTGTGGGTGTGTGTGGGGTGTGTGTGTGTGTGTGGGTGTGTGTGTGGGTGTGTGTGTGGGTGTGGGTGTGTGTGGGTGTGGTTCATGTCCACATCTGTGTGAGTCGGGGGGAAGGGGTGTGTGTGTGTGTGTGGGTGTGTGTGTGTGGGTGTGTGTGTGTGGGTGTGTTTGTGGGTGTGTGGGTCTGCGGTGGGTGTGTGGCTTGTGTGCCCACTCAGTGTGTGCTTCTAAGTGAGGGTCAGTGCCAGCGTTTAGTCTCTGCCGTCTCTTCCTTGTTGTTCGAGCGTAGCTCCCAGCACCCATCAGGAAGGGGTGAATCGGGATTCGGTGGATCCCCGGGTGAGAGAAGCCCTCCGGAGCGCGCTGAGCTCCATCCGGTCTCCGCGCACTTGGCCGCGGGCGCGGGCTCCTCTCCGGACCGAGTGGGGCGAGCGCGCAGCCAGTCCTCTCAGTTCAGGGCCCCAACCGGTGGCTGCCAAGGACGTTGGGACCCCAGGCGACCCACTCGGGGCCATCTAACTCTTGGCCTGGTCCCTGCCTTCCGCTGCTGCAGACGACTCAGCGGGGTGGGTTCAGTCAATCGCGAGGGAGACCCCCCAGCCGGCGCCCCTAAACCCGGGCTGGCGGATCCAACTCTGGGTTTCCGAGGCTGGGGGATCCCGTGGGCTCCCGCCGGGCCGGCGGACGGGGAGAAAGAGGGGGGTGTCTGTCGGAATGAGCGTGGCCGTTCTTGCCTGTTGGAGACCAATTTCACAAATGATTTTTGCAACAATTAAGAAGTGTGGCGGGGTGAAATGGCGATTTCACATCCAGCAGGGGAAAAGGGGGGTGGTTCACCTGGGCTCCGGGCGGCACCGCTGCACGGGGAGGGAACACTCCCCCTCCTCTTGGCCCGGAAAGTGTTCCGGGGCTGGAGGCAGCCCCTCACCCCAGTCTCTCTCTTTCCCTGTTTCTTCCCCTCCTCTCCTGCTGTCTGTCTCACACACTTTTCTGCCCCTCTCTGCCCCCCCCAGCAGTCTGTGTCACGGGCTCCTCTGTCTTTTCCCCCAGTCCCCTCTCATTTCCGCTCGGCCTTTCTGACTTCTCCCGGGCTATCTCCTCCCCGCCTCTGCCCAGTTTGTCTGCCGCGTCGCCCACCGCCATGTCCTGCTTGGCTCTCTGAGCCTGAGTCCCTTTGGTTAGCTGGGGATCCACAGCGACCTCTGGGAAGACACCTCCCTCTGTTTGGCATCCGCCTTAAACTACAGGCCCGGCCCAGTGTGGTTGAGCACCCACTCCCAGTGTCTCCTAGACGTTCTAAAGGCTTGAGCAGTGGCTCTCTGCTCCCACCTGTCTGGTCTAAGAGCTCCTCCCCCTCTTCATTAAGGGCCACAACAGTGCTAAAATAAGGAATCCCCCACTCCCCCACATTCCCAAATGGAACCCTCCAACCCCAATTGAAATGGGAAAGACAAAGGCCCAAGGGTTAGGGGCAAGACCCCGGGTTGACTTCAGCTGGGGAAGTTGGTCTTTCTCTGGCTGTGAATTGATGAGACTCAGGAGATCAGTTATGGCCACCACTGGGGCTCCTTTCCCGGACCCCCGGGGGCCAGGGGTCTCTCCCCAGCCCAAGGGAGAGGACACTCTTTCAGATCCCTGTGCAATGAGCACTTTTTGAAGGCGATTACCCAATAAATCTTCCTTTAAAGGGTGATAAATCCACCTTGAAAACCAAGAGTTTTGATTTTGGCAGGGCCTTTTGCATTTTCTGAGGCTCCAGCCGAAGATGTCGACAAATGGAATTATTCAGTCTTCAAATGTTTGATAATGAGGGAGGTGGGGGCGGGGAGAGAAATGGAATATCCACGAACAAAGGCCCCTCTGGTGGCAGCTTCGGGCTCTCTCCGGTTCCGGAGGCCAGAATTCCTCAGGGCCGTCTTGGAAGAGGCACCTTTCCCCCTACTCCCCAGCATCTTTCGCTATTTTTTTCCTCTTAGGAAGGAACACTCTTCTCAGAGTGACCTTGAAATATTTGCCCAAACCCGAGGAAGAAAAAAAGCAAAACGGGTGTTTCTGGGCTTGACATTTTAATTTCCCCCAGAAAAACAGAATGGGGTGCCTTGGATTCCAGTTCCCAAGGTAAACAGTGACAACACACTCATAACGAGGCTTCTCCCAGGCCTGCTGCTCCTTCGGCTTCAGGCAGCCTCCTCCTTCCTTCTTCCTGGGGCTCTGTCCTCCTCCTCCTCCCCCGCTTTCTCCTTATTCTCAGGCTGGTCCTGAGAGCCTCCTGAAAACTTGGAAGGAAAGACAGTGAGGTCGAGGTGCCTGGGCCCCTCACTGGCCGGTGGCTTGTCCGCTGGGGCCACCCCCTCGTCCTGCTCCTCCCGCTCTGGACATCCCTGTCTTGTCCCTGCTTTCCCATTGACTTTCAGAAGTGCAGCGCTGCCCCATATCTGTACACACCTTCCCGCTGCCCGTGAATCTCTCTTTCCTTGCCGTTTCTGGGGTGGGCAAAGGACCTCCCCAGGAAGAGGAGAGTGTCCCTCCGATCGGGTCTCAGTGGCCTGAGGGGCGTGGAGTGGGGAGTTGGTGACTGTGTTGTCAGAGTGTGTGCGTGAGGACAAGTGAGCTGAGTGCACGTATGCGAGTGCGTGGGGACGTCTGTATGTGGGCATGTGTGCCTGTGTGTGTGCACACAGATCCGAGGAGGTGGAAGTGGGTGTGCCACAGAAAGCCCTGTGTGCTGGATCCGTGGAGGAGCCTGGGGAGGGCCGTCTCCTCCCAAGCCCCTGGCTGCCTGAACAAAAGACCACGTGTCGGATGAAGATGGACTGGAATCACTGACCGCTTCAGTTCATTTCTCCAAGTTCAACTTGCCTTGAGTCCAGCGTTAACGGGTTGTCTACTGTGCTCAGACAGTTACCTTATCGCAGCTGAGCATCTGTGGAACCGGCAAAGCGTTTTCATTAAACAAATCCAAAAGGGGTGGCGGCGGTCTGCTCCAGCCAGCCTAGAGCTTGTGGCTGTGCACACGTTCCAGGGAAGCCCACAATCCCAGTCAAGCTTTCCTTCCAGGCCCCCAGGCTTTGGAGGGCTGGGGTGGGACCGGATTGAGGATACAACCATCAGACACTGCTGGGTTCCCACCTCGGATGGGCTTGCTGCTAGGCGGAAGCTGGTGGAATTGAGTTCCTCGGGTCCCCAGGGTTTCTCCGTCCTCCTCTTCTAGAGAAGGCCCCTCCTCCGTCATGTGGGGAGGGGTCTTTCTTCTCCTGGGTGCAGGAGCGCTTACTCTGTGTATTTCCTGCCGTCAGCTAAGTTCCTTAGTAGACGTTCAGTAAATACTCATTGGATAAATGGGTGGGGGAATGAATGAATTTGGCACAAACAGGATGTCTGGACTTGAGAAAGGATGGGAGACCTGGGCTTGAATCTTGTGAGGCCAGTGATTTGTAGGGATATCGAACCTTTGGTGTGGCTTCTGTGCGCCAGGGCTTTCTCAGTCTCTTGGAGCGTGAGAAGGGTGACTAGCCACACGTGCAGAGAGAAAGTAGCGCAAGTGGAGCTCGAAGCCTGGCTGACCCGTGCCATCCTGAGCAGCAGTGGTGCGCTGGGTGCAAACACCCAGGCTAGCGTCTGATCTGCAGGCGGCACTCCGCGGGCGCTGGCTCCCTTCCTTCCCGCTTCCTCCTTACAGTCAGCCACTGGGTTCCTTTTGCATTTATCTCTGGGGCTGAGCGAGGGCACAGGGTGCTCAAGAAAGGGCTAACCTGAGTGACCGTGTCACTCTTTGACCCTGAGCCCCAGGGTAAGTAACTAGTAGTGTTGAACGGTAGCCCCGTGCCAGGCACCCAGGAAAGCCTGTTTAGTCTGAAAGCCACTCCTGGTGGTAGATACCAGCATCTGTATTGTACAGAGGGGGAAGCTGAGTTTCAGGGAGGTCCAAGGTCAAATTGTTTCAGGAGCTATTTTTCCTCTCTTCCGCAATGGCGTATTGGACGCCTGCTGACCTGGAGGGGCTCATCTGGTGTCATCTCTTTTGCCTTTTCAAACCAGCCGATCCTAAAGGACATCAACCCTGAATGTTTACTGGAAGGACTGATGCTGAAGTTAAAGCTCCAGTACTTTGGTCACTGGCTGTGAAGAGGTGACTCATTTGAAAAGACCCTGATGCTGGGAAAGATTGAGGGCAGGAGGAGAAGGCGGTGGCAGAGGATGAGATGGCTGGATGGCATCACTGACTCACTGGACATGAGTTTGGGCAAACTCCAGGGGACAGTGAAGGACAGGGAAGCCTAATGTGCTGCAGCTCGTGGGGTCTCAAACAGTTGGACATGACTTAGCGATTGAACAACAAAGGTCAAACTGAGACCGGTTGCAGGTCGAGGAGCCATCAGGTGGTAGGGAAAGGATTCTACTTAGTCCTCCTGGACTCTGAAGGGGGCTCTCTGTCTCGCTCCCATTTCTTTTCTTGCTGCACCAGTTTCCCCTTTGGTAAACTGGAAGATTGCCAGCTCTAAGCACAGAGACTGGTACTTGGGGGGTGCTCAGAGATGCTACTGAAGGAATAAATGAATGGAATTGAAACATCCTAATGACCAGAGGGCATTATGTCCTGTACGAGAGTCCGTGGGGGTGAGGAGGGGTGGGGAGGGGATGGCAGGACCAGACCAGAGCATGCCAGAGCTGGGAGGAGCCTTTGAGAGGACCCTGTCCACGCAATTCGCAGGTTCAGGAGAGCAGCCCCCTCCTGGGGGCCCTGGGGAACCCAGAAGATGCTTAGACCAAGGGAGGAGGTGGCCAGTCTCGAGGGGGCATTGCTCCGCAGCCCCGGGAGGTGCCGGCCTTCACCAGAATGCATAGAGGGAAGGGAGAGAGCACTGCACATTTGTCTAGGTGAATTAAAAGCACAATCCCCATTTCCCAGAGGGAGCGGTTGGTTCATATTTATACATTTAGTCTTACAGGTGTAAAATAGGTTTCCTTTATGCTTATATAATAATTTTTCATTTGAATTTCAAGGCTTTATTCCCTTCTTTGGATTCAAGTCTTCCACCTGAACCCAATTCTCTCCATAACCATTAATTCCTTCATCATAGAAATGAATTCCATCTAATTCTCTATAGTGGCAGTTAGAGGAGATCAAAAAGGGCCTTTGCACAGGTCCCCCCGCCCGCCTCTACCGCCGTGGTCCCAGCTCTCCTGCTCACCCCACCCCCACCAATGCTGGCTTTCAGAAACCAGAGCTTGGAGCAGAAAACCTTATTTCTCTCACTCAGTAAGTGTGTGTGTGTGTGCGTGTGCGTGCACGTGCACACGCGCATGTGTGCGTGCACGTGCGTGTGCGTGCATGTGCGTGTGTGCATGTGCGTGTGTGTGCGTGTGTGTGTGTGTGCGTGCGTGCGCCCGAGTGTGCTATAGAAAATGCTGCTCAGTTTCAGAAAGACAACAACAGCAGCAATAATAATGATGGCTTATGATGAACCAGACACCCGCTAGGCACTTCGTAAACATGATACTGTTGAAAGCTCCTATGTTCTCGTGAAGGAGGGATCGATATCTTCATATTACAGAAGAGGAGATGAAAGTCCAGAAATGTGAAATAAATTGCCCAGGGTCACACTGCTCGGAGGTGGCAATGTTTTAAATTTCTTTTAAATTATTAAGTATTTCACGCAGATGCAATAGAGTGGGCGCCTGTAGACAACTTCCTCATGCTCTCCTCTGCCGAATTATTCCCTTTCTTCTCCTTCAGAAGAAACACAGTCATGAATTTGCTGTTATTTCTGTACACGCTGAAGGAGGCTGACTAATAGCCCCCAAAGATTGCTGTTGTTCAGTCGCTCAGTCGTGTCCAACTCTTTGTGAGCCCACGGACTGCAGCACGCCAGGCCTCCCTGTCCATCACCAACTCCCGGAGCTTGCTCAAACTCAAGTCCACGGAGTCGGTGATGCCATCCAACCATCTCATCCTCTGTCGTCCCCTTCTCCTCCTGCCTTCAGTCTTTCCCAGCATCAGGGTCTTTTCCAATGAGTCGGCTCTTCATATCAGGTGGCCAAAGTAATGGAGCTCCAGCTTCAGCATCAGTCCTTCCAATAAATATTCAGGGTTGATTTTCTTTAGGATGGACTGGTTTGATCTCCTTGTGGTCCAGGGGATATCAGGTCCTAATTCCTGGAACCTCTAAATGTTACCTTAAAATCAAAAAGGATCTTTGCAGATGAGACTTAGCTAAGACTCTTGAGACAGGGATTTTATAGGAGGGTCCTAAATGCCATACCATGTGTCCTTCGAAGAGAGGGGAAGGAAGAGATTTGATGCAGCCAGAGGAGGATGGGTCGCTGTGACTGTGGAGACAGACTGGAGTGAAGCGGCCACAAACCGAGGAATGCTGGCAGCCACCGGAAGCCGAAGGAAGTAGGGATGGTTCTCCCACAAAGCTTCCAGGGAGAACACACTTTATGACACCTTGGTTTTGGCCCAGTGACTGTGTGATCTCCAGAACCGTGAGAGAGTAAATTCCTGTTGTCCTAAGCCACCAAGCCTGTAGAGATCTGTTACCACAATCACGGGAAAGTAAAATATATCCTTTTATCATCTCACAACCTTTTACATTGAAATACGTAGTCTTCACAGTTTATATAATGCTATACACAGGCTTCATCCTGAAATTTGCCTTTGTTTCCCAACGTAATGGTTCTGAAACCCACCCTCACTGGCGCAAGCAGCTGCCAGGCTCTGGTTTGGGGGCTGTGCTGGCTCCTCACTGCTCTTCTCTCGCGGGCTTTTCTCCAGCTGTGGTGAGCGGGGCTGCTCTTCGCTGCAGGGCGTGGGCGTCTCGTGCGGTGGTTTCTCTTGTTGATGAGCACAGGTTCTAGGACCTGAGGGCTCTGGGGTGCATGACTTGGCTGCTCTGAGGCACGTGGCATCTTCCCAGACCAGGGATCGAACCCATGTCTCCTGCATTGGCAGGTGGATTCTTATCCCCTGCAACACCAAAGAAGTTCCAAATAGTGTTGGTTCAAAGACAGGGAAGTATCTAATATCCTAGGCAAATACGCTTGGATCTGGAGTGGCCTGATTTTCGCCCCTGTGAAATGTTCTGCTGGGTAGAAGCTGAGATGTCTCTGGCTGCCGTGTTCTGTAAGGGCAGGCCCACACTTGCCTTCCCTGTACCCCAAGGTAGGGGACCCGGATGAACACAGATTTGCCATGTGTTGGGAAGGCTGGGATCGTTGCAGCAGGCAGAAGCTATGGGAACCTGATTTCAAGTGAACTTAAGGATTCCGTGCCTCTGAGACCTCAGAAGAGGCAATGTTCCCAGACATGAAGAGCAAGACACTCAACAGGAACATTCAAGTGGAGACAAGAATGTGTGTGCACGTGTGCATGGTGTGTGTATGAGTACGTGTGCACGTGTGTGTGCTAGTGTGAGCTCCTTGAGGTCACAGATACAGTCCGCCTCCCCCACCACCCTGACCGGGACCTAGGAAACAGTGATTATTTGCTGAGCAAATGAATGTGTGTGATTGTGAGGGTAGGAACCAGTGGGAGATCTGTCCTGTATGTTTATAGTATGTATGATGAATTCAAGTTGATACACGTTGGTATAAATTGTAAGGTTGTAAGCGCTTCTGTGAAATTCATCTAGGATTTGCACCTCACTTGAACACTTTTACAATTTATGGAGTTTTCATGCCAAATCGCTTGAGTCGTCTCCAACTCTGTGTGACCCCATAGACGTCAGCCCACCAGGCTCCTCCGTCCCTGGGATTCTCCAGGCAAGAACACTGCAGTGGGTTGCCATTTCCTTCTCCAATGCATGAAAGTGAAAAGTGAAAGTGAAGCCACTCAGTCGTGTCCGACTTGTAGCGACCCCATGGACTGCAGCTCATCAGGCTCCTCCGTCCAAGGAATTTTCCAGGCAAGAGTGCTGGAGTGGGTTGCCATTGCTTTCTCCGGGAGTTTTCATGACCATGTTTTAAAAACTTGATTCTCTGCTGAGAACCACTGCCAGCGGGTGAACTGAAGAAGATGGAGCAGCTTCCTGCCCGTCCCAGGCTTCTCGGGAGCTTGAGACCCAAGCCAGATAGCCTCGAATAAGAAAACCAGGTGATTGGTTCAAGATGGCAGAGTAGAAGGACGTGTGCTCATCCTCTCTGGCCAGAGAACCAAAATCGCAACTAGCTGTTGAGCAACCATCAGCGGGAAGGCACTGGAACCCACCAGAAAAAGAAGAAAACTTGATTCTCTCCTAATGTGGCGTTACATACAGGCAGGCTGTTATTCTCCCGAGATGAAGGAAAGCTGAGATGAAGGCATGAAGCAACTTTCCTGGCGTCATAGAGCAAGCAGGTGGCAAAGTGAAAGTGAAGTGAAAGGGAAAGGCATTCAGTTGTGCCCGACTCTTTGCCACCCTGTGGACTATACAGTCTGTGGGACTCTCCAGGCCAGAATACTGGAGTGGGTAACCTTTCCCTTCTCCAGGGGCTCTTTCCAACCCAGGGATGGAACCCAGGACTCCCACATTGCAGGTGGATTCTTTACCAGCTGAGCCACCAGGGAAGCCCAAGAATACTGTAGTGGGTAGATTATCCCTTCTACAGCAGATCTTCCTGACCCAGGAATCAACCCGGGGTCTCCTGCATTGCAGGCAGATTCTTTATCAACGGAGCTATGAGGGAAGCCAGTTTGCAGAATCCAGATAGGTCCAGTGAGTGGGATTCTGCAAGAGGACCTAGGCCTTCTATCTTGATGAGCTCCGTTTTCATTTAGGTTTTGGTCCTCAGGAGCTGTGTTTCCTGGGACAAGTGGCATAACCTTTCTGAACTTTGCTTTCTTCATTTTAAAAATGAGCAGAGAAACACTTAACTTGTGGGGATTGCTGGGGAGAGAAGGTACTCAGCAGGGCTCAGTAAGGGCAGCTCTCTTTGCTTTTCTCAACTGAATGGTGTTTTCCTCTTTCAGTCCTGGGTTATAACCTACATTCCACCAAAAATTATCAGGGAAATTTAGAGACACAAGCCGCCAAGCCAGTTGGCTAGCATCAACTGCTATCACCAAGGGGCCTGAGTTATCCCTTTTTAGGGGGTCACTGGGGCGTGATGACCTGTGACCTATGCAGCCAGCAGGGGTGGGAGCCCAGGAGATTTGGGGTCATCTAGGACTTCTGGAAAGATCTGAGAGACCACTTTCCAATCCGGGCTTTTTCATTATGTAGGGGGCAGTAAATCAAAGGGACTGCCCCAGGCTGCAAACTTAAAAGGGCCCTAGGCTGACAGAACTGGGCAGGGGAGATGAGGATGGGGAGGAAGCTATGGCCCCCCTGGCTTGTCACCAGATGGATCCGAGAACAAAGTAGCACACAAGGTGGGAAAACCCACCAAAAATCAAGCTGAGAAGTAAATGGCAAGCTGAAGAAAATACTTGCAACATCTCTGCTGTTCACGTCTTTGCTATACAAAGAGCTCCTGCAAATCAATAAGGATGACGAACAACCCCTGGTCAATGGACACGGAGAGGCAGTTTATTAAAGACATACATGTGAGTTGTTAAGTATTAGTTGCTCAGTCATGTCTGACTCTTCGCGACCCCATGGACTGTACTGTCCATGGAATTCTCCAGACAAGAAATAATGGAGTGGGTAGCCACTTCCTTCTCTAGGGGATGTTCTGATCCAGGGATCAAGCCTGGGTCTCCCACTTTGTAGGCAGATTCTTTCCTGTCTGAGCCATCAATTGCCGGTCTTACCAGATATCCAGTCAGTTCAGTTCAGTTCAGTTGCTCAGTCGTGTCCGACTCTTTGAGATCCCATGGACTACCAGATACCCAAGAAATGAAATTAACCAGTTACCATGCTCACCCATCACAGTGGCAGCTATGAGGGGGAAAATGATACTGTCCAGTCTTCTTGCCTGGAGAATCCCAGGGACGGGGGAGCCTGGTGGGCTGCCATCTATGGGGTCGCACAGAGTCGGACATGACTGAAGCGACTTAGCAGTAGCAGCAGGGTCACTGAGGGTTCTGGAAGCTGGAACTCTCATATACTGTTTGTGGCAGACTGTACTGGTATCAGTTTCTGAAGGGCAACTTGGAAAGCGCGTTTCTAAAGCTTTAGGAATGTTTAGAACCATCCTCTGGCTATCGCTTTATACTTTTAGGAATTTATCATGCATATGGGCAAAGATGTAAGTGTGTTCATCACATTTTTTTTCCCACAATAAGAAAAACAGGAAAAGAAACTTTTAACAAGAGGATATTGCCAGTATGTTACAAAGCATCCATATAGGGGCATACTCTGGAACCATCACAGGGCCACACAGTAAAGTAACATTTGCATAATATTTCTTTCACTCCATGCTGGCAACCACTGTAAATGCTTAGCTCATTTAATACCTACAGCTGTTCGAGAGAGCTGCTAACATTACCATCCCAGCTGGGGAAGAGCATGAAGCACACTAACATTAACTTTTCCTGGTCTCTTACCTGGTCAGTGGCAGACCTCAGGGTGAACTCAGGTCACCCAGATGCAAGGTCTGTCTTAACTATACTCCCTCTCAGAATTTTTAATAACTTGGCAAGACGTTTATGAAATATTGAGTGAAAAAAGTCACTTCCAAAAAGGCGTGATACTACATTAAAAAAAAAAAAGCAAAACTTATGCGTAGAAAAGTAGCCCCAGAGGAATGTTGACCCAAATAGTGAATAAGTGCTACCAAAGGGTAAGATACTTTTCTTCTTTTTGCCTCCAGGCACTTTCTGCATCTTCTATCGTGAGGATTTTAACTTTGAAAAAGAAAGGTATCCACTTGCAAATTATTATAAATGGGAAGAAACAGACTTCAAGCCCATGTTGCTGTCTTAGCACCTAATTACCCCCCAACCCAATATCAAGGCAAAGAAATGAGACTCGGGTCACTCTTTTTTTTTTTTTTTAAATAATTTTGTTTATGTATTTCTGGCCGTGCGGGGTCTTTGCTGCTGCGTGGGCGTTCTCTCGGGGCGCAGGCGAGGGCTCCTCTCCGTAGTGGTACGAGGGCGTCTCTTGCTGCAGAGGGCGGGCTGGCAGGCCCTCGGGCTTCAGTAGCCACGGCTCCCGGGCTCAGCTGCTCCGCACCTGTGGGATCTTCCCAGATCAAGGCCTGAACCCGTGTCTCCTGCATTGGCAGGTGGAGTCTGCTGAGCCTCCGGGGAAGCCCCTCGGACCACTCTTGATATTCTCCTAGTTGAGGCTCCCCTAGACCCTTGTGCTGGGTCCCTCCCTTCCGTGTAGGGAGGGGGGAAACGCCTGCTTGATTTACCTCCACACAGCACCCAAGACAGCACCCCAACACCTCTCTCCCCGACACCCATGATATGCCGGCCTCTCCCTGACACCCACCCACGATATGCCGGCCCCAGACAGCAGGGAGCGGCGCGCCTGCAGTTAGCGGTGTCGGGGGCCAGAACCTCTGTTAGACCTGGAGTCTTGGGCCCGACCGCTGTGTTATTTGGCTCCCAGATAAATAACATATTTCCCCGCCCTGCTCTTTTGTCTGGACTGTCCCAGCAGCTTCAGGAGCGAGAACACTGGCTCTCCAGGCGTGGTTCCCTGGACCCAGCGGCATTAGATCACCAGGGAGCTTGTTAGCAATGCAACGTCTCGGGCTCCATCAGAAGCTCTGGGTGGGTGGGTGGGTGTCTGGGGGGTGGCGGCAAGCATCTGTGTTTTAATAGCCTTCCAGATGATTCATGTAAAGGGGAGGGTCACTAAGTCAGGGTCCTGGTGCTGGGTTAGAGTATTTGGGGGTGTGAGGGGGGCCATGGTGCCAGTACTGGGGGGGCATGTATTTGGGGTGTGAGAGGCATTTCTCATCTTTTTCAGATGCCCCCAAAGTGACTGGCTCTGCTAAACTCGTTTTTGAAATCCTGAAGACAGGCTCTGGGAAATGAGTTAGTCTCCGCTCCCCTCCTCCTCCGTCGCTCAGAACGCTGCTGACAGCTGATTAATGGGGAATGACTCTCCAAAGATTTCTTTACATATATTAGGTTAGGAAAGGCTTTGAAAACTTTCTGTGGCAATTGTGCCTGCAAAGATTCCCTCCATTGGCTGTCCTCGGGGATGGGGAAGTGTATTTGTCTCCTTGCGATTTAGACAATGACCTTGGTTCTTGAACCTCTCTGGGCAGCGCTGGACTGGGAGCCAAGGGGCCTGGGGCCCACTTGGGCTCCAGCACAGATTCACTGGATGACCTTGGCCAAGTCACTTCCCCTCTGGGCCTCAGTGGACTCCTCAGTTTAATTACAGGGTCTGAGGGTCCCTAGAAGATTGTATCCAGGATTTGGAACCTGAAAATTATTTTTCTGCTCTGAACGTCCAGAGCTGGGTCTGGTTGAGAAGATTCACAGAGCTGTGTTCCTAGATTGATTAATTCTAGGGAAGAAACATGGAATTGTAAAGTGAGAACGTGTGTGTGTGGACTTGTGCGTTTGTTGTTGTTCAGTAGCTAAGGTGCGTCTGACTCTTTGTGGCCTCATGGACTACAGCACGCTAGGCTTCCCTGTCTTTCCCTGTCTCCTGGTGTTTGTTCAAACTCATGTCCACTGAGTCAGTGTTGCCATCCAGCCACCTCATCCTCTGTCGTCTCCTTCTCCTGCCCTCAGTCTTTCCCAGCATCAGGGTCTTTTCCAGTCAGTTGGCTCTTTGCATCAGGTGGCCAAAGTATTGGAGCTTCAACTTAAAAAGCATCAGACCTTTCAGTGAATATTCAGGGTTGATTTCCTTTAGGATGGACTGGTTGGATCTTCTTGCAGTCCAAGGGACTCTCAAGAGTCTTTTCCAACACCACAGTTCAGAAGCATCAATTCTTTGGCACTCAGTCTTCTTTATGGTCCAGCTCTCACATCCATACATGACTGCTTGAAAAACCTTTGTTGGCAAAGTGATGTCTCTGCTTTTTTAAGTGCTGTCTAGGTTTGTCATAGCTTTTCTTCTGAGGAGCAAGCGTCTTTTAATTTCATGGCTGCAGTGAACGTCTGTGCCCTAAAGCCCGCTGTGGGCTGGAATTCGTAGAAGATGTAGACAGATACAGATAAAAGGAGCAGACTTCAGTTATCTTTATTCCCTGAAAGATACATTAACCAAAAAGTGTTGACTGATCCTGGGTTGGTTGCTGTGAATTGCAAAACGTGAGCCATTCAAACGTGCTCACTGGAAAGTCAAACATTTCTTCAAATGCTCATGGACACCAAAGCTTTCGCAGGGAAACTGGGAGTTGACATGAAAGCAGAGCTTCCTTGGAAAGAACTGGGAGTCCTTTAAAAACCCTCCAGAGGCAAATTCTTTATTTTCCCTTCAAGTGCAAGGTAAACCCTAGAGAGCAGCAATGGGAGAGAGCAGTGGGGAGAGCTTCCTGAACACAAAGCCTCCCACATTGTGTACCAAGGTCTGGATTCCCAAACTTGGGGTGCGCATGGGGGTGGCTGAGTCAGTTGCCTCCGGCTGCAAGCCTGGTTCATCGCAGGTATCAGCGGTCTCTGCGCGTGCGTGATGTGTGAGAGGTTGGGAAGTGAACGCCTGCACTTCGTCAGTGGGGCACGTGCTCAGGCTGCCAAGTAAAGAGCATCACAGCTTGTCTTTTTCAACCCGGTGATGTCCGCTGACCTATAGCTGCGTCCCAACGTCCACTGGGCCACAGCTAGAGCTCCCTGCTGCCAGTCTCTGCTGAGCAATGGGAGACCCGAGGTACCAACAGTGCTAGACCCAGGGCAATGCTGCCCAGCTCTAAGCCAGAACCTGGGGTCAAGGTTGCCAGTGGCCTTACTGTCTGAACCTACCCAAGGCAGTCAGTATAGAACCCATTACCCCTGTTTATTAATAGATGGTGTGTGTGTGTCCAGTCGTGCCGGACTCTATGTGACCCCATGGACTGTAGCCTGCCAGGCTCCTCTGTCCATGGGCTCTCCCAAGTAAGAATACTGGAGGAGATAACCATTTCCTTCTTCAGGGGATCTTCCCTACCCAGGGACTGAACCCGAGTCTCTTGCGTCTCTTGTGTTGGCAGGCAGGCTCTTAACCGCTGAGCCAGCTATACAGATCCCAGCTGTAAATCCCAAGCCATAGTGCTAGTAAACTTCCGCACAGCCAGCCCTCCGGGGTTCAGACACCCTGGCTCACCAAGCTGTGTGACCCTGGGTGCCTCTGTTTCTTCATCTCTTTGTCTGTAAAGCGGGGCTGGTACCTAACTGATGAAATGTTAGCCGAGGTGGTGCGTGAGAGGCACTTGGCGCAGCCGCTGACATTTAGTAGTTGTATAATCAACGTTTATTATTATTAAAGATTCGTCACACACGTTTACTGAACCAGATGACATTTATTGCCAAGCCACACTGTAGCCAGAGGGACAGCGTGGACACAAAAGCGAGGAACAGTTCAAAGTGGCTTTGGCCCTGAGCCTAAGGTCTGTGTTCAAACCCCGACTCTGCCATTTTCCAGCTGTGTGACTTTCCTCGCTGGTAGAGGTCCGTCTGCCCCCGGGAGCTGTCCAGATAGGTGGCTGAGTGGGCCGGAGTGGCCTGAATGCAGGGTTAAAGTCACAGGCAGGACTGGAGCGCTGAGGACGTGCTCATTTGAATCTCACTGAAACAACCTCGTTTATCTCTCTTCAGCATACTTGGGGCATTGGTTCCAGCAGCCCTCGTGGGCACCAAAATTGCGGGCGCTCGACTCCCTTATATGAAACGGTACGGCGCAGCAGAATACAGCTCACCCTCTGGATCCGTGGGTTCAGCATCCACGGTGACAGAGTGGGTTTCTTTTTTGCTCATTGATTTGGCCGCACGGGGTCTTGGTCGCTGTGCTGGGGACCTTCGGCTGTGGTCGATGTGCTCTCTAGTTTTGTGGCCCGCATTCAGAGTGCATCGGCTCACTTAGTTGTTCTGTGGCCCATGGGATCTTAGTTCCCCGACCAGGAGTTGAACCTGTGTCCCCCGCATCGCAAGCACCACTGGGCCACCAGGGAAGCCCCTGTATTTCCCTTCAACGATGGTGATTCCGATGACTTTTTCAAGGACACACGACCAGCTATGTGATCAAAGTAGAGCTGGAGAGCAGGCGCAAGAGAAGGCAGGATGGGAGGCGGAAGGGGAGGACCACTGATGCTCAGGTCGCTCAGGTCGAAGAGGATGGTGCTGATTCTGGGAGGGAAGTCCGTATAGGCGGAGCCAGGGAATGGAGAGGACCGCGCTCTCCTGGAGAGGGGCTGTGTGTCCCCTCGCTGCCCACCGCCCACCCCCCAGCCCTCAAACACCACAGCCTCCCTAGCACCTGTTCTCTCTGCTGCTCTCTGCCGAGGCAGCAACTCTGGGAAGTGGCTGGCAGCCTGCGCTGAGTGGCTTCTCCGCCTGTGATCTGAATCCCCCCCGCCGCTGCCGTGACAGGCAGAAAGCAGAGATGAGTTTAGGTTGTTTGCAAGCTGGAAGCCATTTCAAAGGGAAGGCTGGTCCTTGATATCCCCTGAAAATGTTTGGAGAAAAAAAATGTTTTTGGATTATACAAGCAACCCCCGCTCTTTGCGATGTAGGACGAAATAAAGACCGCCCATCACGAAATCATTCGCTGCATTTTTTTCTTTTCACGTGTTTGTTTCCAGTATTTTCCCCTCTACCTACATTTGCCACCCCACTATGTGCTGTTTTACTCAAATCTATAGGAAAGTATATCTCCATGCTCACAGTTGCTTTTTTATCCAGACAGCATCGTCTTCCATTGTATGGATATAGTGCAGTTCCATTAGCTGTTCCCAGCTGACACTTCTGCGGTTGCTTTCCCCTTCCCCCAGGAGAACTAAGGCCGTGAAGATGAGCCCCCCAGCACACCTGTTGTATAAACCCTCCCCTCTCGGCCCCAGGGAAGAGCCAAGCCCCTTGCATCACTTTCCCTTCCCTTGGAGAGGGACCAGCAGTCACTCTGATGCCAAATGCCTGAGGCCAGGTCCTTCAAAGAGAGGTCTCTCTCTACTCTATTAATTGGGCAATTTGGAAACCTGGGCTTGAGTGAAAATATTATTTTTCCCCAGTCATTCTCAAATTGCTTATTCACCAAGTTCAGGCAGCCAGTCAAAGCGAGGGAAAAGCAAGCAAAGCCCCAAGCTTGGAACCAGCTGTGCTGCGCTGCACAGACAAAACAGCCCTCTGACAGACCGGCCGCAGCACCTCTCTGACCCGCCGATCCAGCTGCCCCAGGGGCTGGGCTGTTCTTTCTCCCTTCTCCTTCTCTCCCCCGACCCCCCTCCGCCTCCTTTGATTCGTTTGTTGAGCAAAGGACATTCCCAAACGGAAAGATGGAGGAGGAGGAAACAGACGCCCACACACACCCCCGCCTGCAGGAGCCACCCCAGTCCCGCTCGCCCTTTCTTCCTCCCTTCTTTCCTTTCTAAGTCTTTCTTTCTCCTCTTCCTCTGTTTTCCATTCTTTCTTTACATTTAAAACAACTGTGGGAACACACATGCGTGTATATGAACCACAGAAGGGCTTCCCTGGTTGCCAAATGCAGGAGGTGTGGGTTCGATCCCTGGGCCAGGAAGAGCCCCTGGAGACGGAAATGGCAAACCCCTTCAGTTTTCTTATCTAGGAAATCCCATGGCACAGGAGCCTGGCAGGTCCAGTCCACGGGGCTGCAAAAGAGGTGGCCGTGACTTAGTGGTTAAGCAGCAACGCCACACAAAGTGCGCCACGTCTAACCATTTTAAACCACGCAGGCCGGAGGCGTTTAGAACACTTAGAACACTGCGTAGCCATCACCACTATGTAGCTCTGGAATATTCTCTCTCCTCCGAAGGAAACCACATACCCCGTAGCAGCCATCTCTCATTCCTTCCCTGACCCCAGCCCTTGCGTGTGTGCACACTAAGTCGCTCAGCCGTGTCCGACTCTTTGTGACCCCATGGACTGTAGCCCGCCAGGCTCCTCTGTCCATGGGATTCTCCAGGCCAGAAAACTGGAGTGGGTCGCCGTGCCCTCCTCCAGGGGATCTTCCCGACCCAGGGATCGAACTCGTGTCTCTTATGTTTCCTGCACTGGCAGACGGGTGCTTTACCACTAGCGCTGCCTGGGAGGCCTGACCCCGGCCCTTAGCAACCACTACCTTACTTTCTGTATCTGCAGGTTTGCCTGCTGCAAATGTTTCCTCTCAGTGGAATCACACAGTACGTCTCATTAGCGCCTGGCATCCCTCGCTTAGCAGGACGCTGTCCCAGTTCATCTGTGCTGTAGCGGGAATCAGGACTTCAGTCCTTTTATGGCTGAATAATATTCCATTGTATGGATACACTTACATCTGCGGTTTTGAGCCTGGTGTTCCCCTCAGGCAGCCTGGTGGCACGGAAGGGAGGGTGATGGTTGGTGGAGGACTGTGGTGACCGGGCTGGCTCATCAGAACTTTGCTCTGTGCCAAGAGGAGAAGCAAGGGGCTTCCCTCAGTCTGGTGCAGGGTCTCCTGACCTGGGCAGCAGTGACGTGCTGGGCTGAGAGCTCCTCGCTGTGAAGGGCTGCCCTGTGCTGCGGTGTCTGTAGCCGCACCCCCAGCCAGAAACAACCCCCACTGCCCACCCCCCTCGGTCGGAATAATTAACAGTATCTCCAGACAATGCCAAATGTCTTTTGGGGATAAAACTGCCCTGGTCAGGCACTGATGATCTGGTGAAAGGAAGCCATCCCTGAAGGGGGGTCTTTGGATAAAGGGCTGGACAGTGTGACCAGCAGGGTCTTCAGGATCAAGCCTCAAAGTCCCCACGTTTTCCAGCCTGCGCTGCTCCCAGCTGGCTCTGGCGCCTTCCATCACTGATGCTGATCTCTGGGAGACGCAGTCTGCTCCCCCCACCCTGGGGCCATTTCCTTGGTGAAGCACACTTGCCAGCTGCCGGGCTGAGCTCCTCACGTACCCCTCACAGGTTTTATCTCATGGGCTCCTCAGACAACGTCCCTGTGTGTCTTTACCACCCCCCTTTTACAGATGTGGAGACTGAGCTTAGAGAGGATAACCAATGGGACCCTCAGCGGCAGAGGGACATCTGAACCGGAGTGCCTTGGCCCCTGTACTTTTAGCAACTAGAGCAACAGACCCCAACTGGGGCACGCTTTTGTCCCCCAGAGGGCATTCAGCAATACCTGAAAACACTTGCAGCTGTCACAATGATGGGGGCAGGGATAAGTGACGGGAAGCTACTCGTGTCTCCTGGGCAGAGGCCAGAGATGCTGTTCAGTGTCCTGCAGCGTACAAGACAGGCTCCTATAACACAGCATTGCCAGCTCAGTGGGTCTGTGGTTCTGAGGCTGAGAAGCCCTTCTCTAGATGCTGGCCCAGTGGGAGGAGGGGTGAGCCCGGTGGGATGGGGGCATCCTGGAGGAGGAGAGGAGATGGGGAGGGTGATAATACGATCTGTGGGCAGGTGGGGCTCCCACTCACGGGGTTTGGGGGCCTTCTCTGCACCTTCCCCACCTCCTAGAATGACGACCCAGACCTGGCCTTCCCCATCTCTCAGCCGATGTTTGCGCAGGCATGGCTGAGCACTCTCCACCCAGGAAAGCCTCTGGAAGTCTTAAGATTCTAGACACATCTCTTTCTTTGTTTTTAATTGAGGAGGAAAAGTCGGAAGATAAATGGATCACCCTAGACCTGCAGAGCTGCCCAAGGCAGCCACACTGGGAGAGTCAGGAGATGGGGATTTGGAGTCGGGCAGGATGGGGGCCCGGATACTGCCTGCCTGATGCCGAAGCGCCCTCCACTTCCTGGGCCACTGAACTTGCTGCTTCAGCTCCTGCGCCCTCATCTGAGCGGTAAGGATAATGATACCCAGCTCGCAGTGTTGCTGGAGAATTCCATGAGATACTATAAGGGGACAGCACGGCGTTGGCCCCCAGTCAGCTCTCACCACGCAGTGCTTGTTATCACTGTTGTTACTGTTACTATTTAATGATTGTTACGATCAGAATTGGGCTTCCCAGGTAGCACTTGTAATAAAGAACCTGCCTGCCAATGCAGGAGACACAAGAGACGTGGGTTTGATCCCCGGGCTGGGAAGATCCCCTGGAGAAGGAAAGGGCAACCCACGCCAGTATCCTTGTCTGGAGAATCCCATGGACAGAGGAGCTTGGTGGGCTACAGTCCATGGGGTCGTAAAGAGTCAGATACAACTGAACGACTAACACAGACGTGCTAGTCAAATCCTGGAAGATGATGCTGTGAAAGTGCTGCACTCAATATGCCAGCAAATTTGGAAAACTCAGGAGTGGCCACAGGACTGGAAAAGGTCAGTTTTCATTCCAATCCCAAAGAAAGGCAATGCCAAAGAATGCTCAAACTACATCACAATTGCACTCTTCTCACACGCTAGTAAAGTGATGCTTAAAATTCTCCAAGCCAGGCTTCAGCAATACGTGAACCATAAACTTCCAGATGTTCAAGCTGGTTTTAGAAAAGGCAGAGGAACCAGAGATCAAATTGCTAACATCCGCTGGATCATGGAAAAAGCAAGAGAGTTCCAGAAAAACATCTATTTCTGCTTTATTGACTATGTCAAAGCCTTTGACTGTGTGGATCACAATCAACTGTGGAAAATTCTGAAAGAGATAGGAACACCAGACCACCTGACCTGCCTCTTGAGAAATCTGTATGCAGGTCAGGAAGCAACAGTTAGAACTGGACATGGAACAACAGACTGGTTCCAAATTGGGAAAGGAGTACGTCAAGGCTGTATGTTGTCACCCTGTTTATTTAAGTTATATGCAGAGTACATCATGAGAAACTCTGGGCTGGAAGAAGCACAAGCTAGAATCAAGATTGCTGGGAGAAATCTCAATAACCTCAGATATGCAGATGGCACCACCCTTATGGCAGAAAGTGAAGAGGAACTAAAAAGCCTCTTGATTAGAGTGAAAGAGGAGAGGGAAAAAGTTGGCTTAAAGCTCAACATTCAGAAAACGAAGATCATGGCATCTGGTCCCATCACTTCATGGCAAATAGAGGGGGAAACAGTGTCAGACTTTATTTTTTTGGGCTCCAAAATCACTGCAGATGGTGATTGCAGCCATGAAATTAAAAGACGCTTACTCCTTGGAAGGAAAGTTATGACCAACCTAGACAGCATATTGAAAATCAGAGACATTACTTTGTCAATAAAGGTCCGTCTGGTCAAGGCTATGGTTTTTCCAGTGGTCATGTATGGTTGTGAGAGTTGGACTATAAAGAAAGTTGAGCTCCAAAGAATTGATGCTTTTGAATTGTGGTGTTGGAGAAGACTCTTGAGAGTCCCTTAGACTGCAAGGAGATCCAACCAGTCCATCCTAAAGAAGATCAGTCCTGGGTGTTCATTAGTAGGACTGATTTTGAAGCTGCAACTCCAATACATTGGCCACCTGATGCGAAGAACTGATTCATTTGAAAAGACCCTGATACTGGGAAAGATTGATGGCAGGAGGAGAAGGGGACGACACAGGATGAGATGGTTGGATGGCATCAGTGACTCAATGGACATGGGTTTGGGTGGACTCTGGGAGTTGGTGATGGACAGGGCGGCCTGGTGTACTCTGGTTCATGGGGTCGCAAAGAGTCGGACACGACTGAGTGACTGGACTGACCTGAACTGAACACAGATGTGATCAGAATCAGGAATACTGCTAGAGACAATCTGATCCAGCAGCGTGGTTGCCAGGTGGGGAAGTGAGGCTCAGAGGGCCAGGGACCCACTGACATCACCCAGCGAACACAAGGAGATGCTGTTCCTAGCCCAGTGCTTGCTCTGGGGCCCATCCTGACTGGAGTAGAGGATTTCCACCTGAGGTTGGGGCGTGGGGTGTGTGTGTGTGTGTGTGTGTGTGTGTGTGTGTGTGTGTGTAAATAGCTTCTCCAGTCTTGCCCTCCCTGAACCAATTTGTAATGAATGGCTTGTGGCCACGCTTCTCCCCGCCTCCAGGGCAGACCTGTAAAACCTGTATGGGAAGCCGCTGTGGGCAGGGCGGCAGGCTGAATGGCCAGCCTCCCTGTTCCGGTCCTTTGTCCCCCTGCTCTTCAGAAGGGGGCAGACAGGCCACCTCCCCATCCTGCGCCCCCCTACCAGCACTTCCCTGCTGGCCAGGAATCTGTGCTCGTCTGGGCTGTAATTTGCGGCTAGTACTGAGGTCATCCTGGGGTGTGGTACCCTGCTGGGGGTGGGTGGGGAGACCCTGAGGGGCAGCAGCCCCCTGCGGCCGTGTGAAGAATTTGGGGTGCCCATGCCAGAGTGGGGTGGGGTGGAAGGCCATGGGGGCCAGGTCCAGCGGGCTCCCTGCTCCCCAAGCCTCCATGGGCCAGGCCACCACGACCGCTGGAGCTCTGGGAGTTGGGGCGTCTCTGCTCTAGCTGCTGACTTTGGCAAAAAAGAAATCCTCGTACTTAATACACTCTCCTTCTAGACAGACGGGGGCTTGAAGTCGGCTCTGGGAAGGGAAGACAATCTCGTTACTAATGCACCATAAAGTACAATAAGTATTTTGCTGACAGCCTCCAAACCCAGGAAACAATTCTGAAACTCTAAAAAATAATAATAATAAAGAGAGAGAACCCAAACCCTCCTGAAGCCTCTTTCTCTTTGGGTAACATTTTGTTAAGATGGGACGTGAAGTCACGCCTCCTCCCTGCCCACCCCTCCACCCAGCACCTCTCTTTTGTGTCAAGATCTCCCTCCTGAGTCGAGGAGTGATATCTGATGTTACAATTTTGAGGTCAGAGCATCTGGCACGTGGGTCGGGAAGCTGTGCCCTTACCCCAAACCCTCCGGATGGGGCGGGGCCTCCTCAGAACCAACCCAAGAAACGCCTGCCAGGCCTCTTCTCTCTCCCTCCTCCGCATCCCACAAGCACACCTGGCTTCAAAATCATCTCCATTTTTCATTAAATCCGAGAGTCCTAGGGAGGGAATGACCTGGCTACTTCAATTAATTTTTTTTTTTCTTCTTTCAAATCAGAAGGTTCAATTTTCTTTGGAGGAGGTGGTATCTTGTAGAAGGTTGCAGAGGGGTAGTTTAAAACGGAGGGTTGCATTTGAATGTTTGGTCTTGATAGCAGATAGGGACCAGCATGGAAAATCATCTTTATCACCCCAATATGGAAGGGAGAGCGTGTGGCCTGGGCTGGCATACCAAACGGCCTGCCAGCCCTTATCATAATCCCAGGAGTCGGCCCCCCCCCACCTCCGTCACCTCTGCTATTCCAGGCAAGTGTCAGACGTCTTCCCTGCTGTCGGGAGCCAGATAGCAAAAGCTGGGCCGGCGCAGCGGGCATAATAAGAAGTGGAAATTGCTCCCAAGGAAAGTTTTCTGAGGAATTAACTTCTGATGGGTGGAGGAGGTGCGGTGGGGGTGGGTGGGCAAAGGCAGAGAGCCCGCTGGCGGCACTGGCCACATCTGAGGAAGCAAAAGAGAAGCGCTAGGTTCATCTGCAGAGGGTGCGTGGCTCCAATGGGAAAGACTGGTGGGGCGGTCAGTCCTGGGCAAGGAGCAGCGGGCGGTGAGGGCTCTGGGACCCCCAGCTCCCGAGCCGCCCGTGGGGAGGGGCTCCGAGGTCCCCTCTGGCTGCCAATCTTGCTGCACATTTGTCCCAGAATCTCGCCGCTTTGGGTGGGAGGCATCCCTTCCCGGATGATTCTGCTGACTGTCCTCCTCTGAGCAGGCTCACCCCCGTCCCAGCCTCCTTACCTCGCTCAAGGCCAAGTCTAAGGTTCCCACCCTGTGCGGAGGGCACCCAGGACTACAAAATGCTTCCTTTCAGCCTTTAGTCACAATAATGTGTTGGCCAGCAAGTTCGTTCGGGCTTGCCATAAGCCGGCGTGGAAAACCCGAATGAGCTCTTCGGCCAACCTAGTGTCTGTTGAGCTCCTACTATGCACCTTGGGCGTCCCTGGTGGCTCAGCTGGTAGAGAATCTGCCTGCAGTGTGGGAGACCCGGCTTCGATCCCTGGGTTGGGAAGGTCCCCTGGAGAAGGGAAAGGCTATGCACTCTGGTATTCTGGCCTGGAGAGTTCCACAGACTGCGTGGTCCATGGGGTCGCAAAGAGTCGGACACGACTGAGTGCCTTCCGCTCCCACGCCGCTTTCCCGTGCACCTGGCACAGCTCCTGGCACGGGGGCACAGCAGGCGATAGGACGGGCGCGGCCAGACGAGGATGCACAGTCAGGGCAGCAAGGTAAGCGCCTCCACAAACGAACACGTGAACTGGTGAGCTGAGCGGAAGCCCCGCGGAGAGTGTGAGGGCGGGTGGGGCCGTAGATGATGGAGTGGTCGCACCGCAGCCAGCCGCAAGGCCAGGGACCCTCCCTGCGCCGCAGATCCTGCACCCGTCAGCTGGCAATGAAGCGCCCCGCTTCCCAGGAGGTGAGTTTGGTATAAGAGGGCCGGTGCTCAGCACAGAACCTGACCTGCAATAGAGGCTCAATACAGCTTTGTTCATGTTTCGTCAGCAGGGGTGAGTGCAGAGCTGGCCGTGGCTCCCTCCGGGAAGTCCTGAGCATGAGAACGTGGGGCGGGAGCTGGCCCTCCTGGAGGTGAGCCGTGCGGGCCTGCTTCCCAGTGTGGGAACCTGGGCAAGGACGTGGCCTCAGCTTCCCCTTCCATAGAATGGGGACGCTATTGGCAGGTACTTTATAGAGCTGTGCTAAGGATTAAATGTGTTGCTATGAAAGAGACTCTTGAAAGGTCTATGAAAAGACCCTGATTGCTGGGAAAGACTGAAGGCGGGAGGAGAAGGGGATGACAGAGGATGAGACGGTTGGATGGCATCACCGACTCATGGACATAAGTTTGAGTAAACTCCAGGAGTTGATCATGGGCAGGGAGGCCTGGCGTGCTGCAGTCCATGGGGTCGCAAAGAGTCGGACACGACTGAGCGACTGAACTGAACGGGTGAAAGGTACTCAGTGGCATGTGCTAAGTGAAAAGTATTCTGTCGCAGATTCTGGGACCCATTTGACCATGTGTCCTCAGGGGATGTCTAAGGTGGAGGGGTGGGGAAGGAACCTGGGCTGGGAGCCAGCTCCCCGGCTTCCATCCTGGGTGGACACCTAGGCGCGACCAGCGTGGCCTGGTCTAGCGCTATGGGCCCATACAGGGGCAGAGAAGCAGGCTCAGTGCATTACGGGCCTGTTGATTTGCAGGGACCTCAGCACAGGTAATGAGGCCGGACACCCAGAGGCACCCAGAGAGGGTGTGTGCACTTCCTAGGGCAGATGGGCACCTGCCTGCCCCCACCTGGTCCTGGCCGGGGTGATGGAGGGGGTCCTGGAGCGGATGGCTCTTCGGTTTTAGCTCCTGGGAGAGCTGGAGTGATCATCCTGGAGTAATTGGGTGCTAATACCATTATGCCTCCTATTCCATACTTTCCACATCCCCAGGGCCCTCTCTCCAAGGATCTCAAAGCCCTTTACATGACAATGCCACCATTAACTCATAAATCCTCCCTGGCCTGCTGGGAGGAGAGGTGGGTGGTATGTGTGAGATGCTGAGGAATTAACCTCAATCATTTTCCTCGGATGCAGACTTCCCCAAGTTGTCAGGTTGGTTCTGGGGTTTGGCAGGCCCCTGTCGGTGGTCCTGGGGCAGAGGTCGAGAGGCTGGGAGAGGCTGCTGGGGTTTGCTGAGCAGAGCTCTGTTCTCCAACTGAGCTGGGGGTCCAGGATTTCCCGCCCTAATTTTCAGAACAGCCCTGGGGGGTTTGGGAGCAATATTCCCATTTTCGCAGTGGGAGAGACTCAGAGAGGGCAAGGAGGTGCTTCAGGTCACACAGCGAGCAAACAGCAGGGCGGGAGTTTAACGCCCAGCCTGTGCTGGGGCACCAAGCACAGGGTCGGTTCAGGGAGGGGCACGCCTGAGGGAGGAGGTGTCCGTCTGCCAACCACCAGGCTGTGTGACTCAGGACCCTTGATGCCTGTCTCCGAGCAGGACCCGTGAGCTGATGCTCCAAGGTCAGGGTCTTAGGTCTAGTTCTTGCCTCCAGATTTCAAGGGGTTACTTTGCTCCACGATGTCGAAAAAGCACAGGCCACCTAAGCAGACGAGGTGGGAAGGGTAGTGCACTCATTCATTCATTCATTTACACGCGCACGTACTCATCAATTACGCTCTGTCCTCCCGCTGTACAGGCTGGGGGCTAACAGGATGTGTTGGAGTCTGGATGCCGGGCTTTAAAGTATCCTCCCTGTGGGATCTTGGGCAACTGAGTTGGTCTCTCTAAGCCTCAGTGCCCTCACCTGCAGAAGGGGGACAATAATGGGTGCTAGGTTCCCTCCCCAGCCACGGCCTGAGCGCCTGCTCTGAGCCAGCTCCTCCCCCAGGCCTTAAAGACTGCAGGGACCAGCAGACCTGAGGGTTGTCCACAGGCCCCGAGTGACCCCGTGGGGGAAGCAGGCGGGCCCTGAGCAGGTAAATCTCTCATCCTCAGGTGACGGACGCACTTGGGGGGTGTGAGGTGGTTGTGGGGATTAGGCCGGATAATCCTCCTAGAACGCTTCGTCTTGGGTTTGGGGCTCGGACGGTGTTTAATTGGTGTTAGCGGGGGTTTTGATGTGCTGGCCCTCCGCTGGGGGCTGGGGGCTGGGGGCAGGTGACACACACGGGCGTGTCCATCAGAGCCTACCTGCCCACTGGAAAGCGAGGCAGAAGCGGTGAGAGGTGAGGCTGTGCTCACTGGCCTGCCTGGACAGGCGCCTCAGCCAGCCCGCCGCCCCTGCCCCGTGGCCCAGGCCCCGCTCTGTGGCCTCCAGCCCTCGTCTTTCGGGCGGCCCTGCCTCTCTCTGCCCTGCGTCTCTGCCTCTCTCCCCCTCTCCCATCTTGCCTCTCTGCCTTCCCTCCTTTCCAGCCCTCCCCTCTCTCCCTTCCCCTCCTTCTCTTGTCTCACTGCTGGGTCTGTTTATCCCTGAACCACTTCTCCTGCAGGGAGACGCTGGAAAGCCCTGGCTCCAAACCAGTGCGATCCTAATCTTCCCAGCAGACCGCCTGAAATGGAATTTATGAGCAAGCCTCTCCGGACTCCCAGCCGTCAGAGGCGCGGGGGGCACAGGAGTAGGGCTGGGGGCTGGCGTCACCGGGTCACCACACACGGTGCTCTATCTGCCCATCCGGGGGGAATCGGTCCAAAGCCGGGCTGGGGACGCTTTTGGCGTGGAACCAACTGTGGTTCTGGGCTTGCGGAGCACGGTCACCCTTCAAGCAGCAATAGACAGCTCGCTCCTGCGGGCGCAGCAGCGCTCGGGGGAAGAAGGGGCAGCTCGAGGAGGACACGGGGCTGGGCCAGGACAGCGCGCTGCACTCGCTCGTCCATGCGTGCACTCACTCGCGCCTCCCGAGCACCCTCTCCGGGGCCACACAGGGCGCTGGGGGTGAGGCTACAATTTGGAGCCCAAAGAGACCAACCCCTTTCTCCCAGGAGGCCAACGCGCTGATCTGGGAGAGAGATATTAGTCCAGTAGTTACTTAAGAGAATGTCAGCGGGGCCCTTGAGATGGTGATAAAGGAGAGATACACAGTGCCTGGTGATGCAGGGTCTGACTGGGTTGACAGGGGAAGGCATTTATAGGGAGCCACGCCCTCTTTTTTGAGGGATTAAACAAATTCCATTAATTGTTTATAAGACAACGGTGGGTTCTCAGTCGTGTCTGACTCCTTGTGACCCATGGATGGCAGCCACCAGGCTCTTCTGTCCGTGGAATTTTCCAAGCAAGAATGCTGGTGTTTGTGGCTCAGCTGTGCCTGACTCTCCGCGATCCCAAGGACTGTATCCCACCAGGCTTCTCTGTCCGTGGGATTCTCCAGGCAAGAATACTGGAGTGGGTTTCTCCAAAAGACATTTCTTTCTCCAAAAGACAGCTAGGCAATCAAAAACGTAATTTCTCCTGCTTTGCCATCTTGTTTGATCCTGTTTTGATTTTATGTGGGTTGACTTTAGCTACCCCTCCGAGCTGATGTGCTGAGATTCTGATTGTCCCCTCATCCTCAGAAGTGCTTAAGCCCCTTGGACCCACAAACCGTGGCAAGTAAAGGCAGCTTTCCCCACTTCTCTGTGTCCACGTCTCACACCGCCGCTGCTTTAGGTTCCGGGAGGCGTGGGAGGATCAGAGGAGAGCAAGGCTCTGCTGTTGGAAGGTCTTGAGATCTTTCTACCTCCGTTCTCACTTCTGTCTCACACAGTAAAGCATCTGCCTGTGATGCGAGAGAGGCAGGTTCAATCCCCGGGTCGGGAAGATCCCCTGGAGGAGGGCATGGCAACCACTCCAGTTCTTGCCTGGAGAATCCCCTGGACAGAGGAGCCTGGCGGGCTGCACTCCATGGGGTCACAAAGAGTCAGACACGACTGAGTGACTTTCACTTTTCTCCCCTATAAAATGGACAGCTAGGGCCCCATAGGGCGATCTCACAGAATTTTCCGTGAGTCACTAGAAGCGATTGTGGTGGAAAGTTTCTGCTGTCGTGGAAACCCCTGGAGTAATCCCCACCCTCGCCGCCGTCGTCGTCATCCGTCACCCTTGAAGGCGCGCGCAGGGCCAGGGCGAGGTTTTGCTCCTTTCTCCCTGGGACGGAAGCGCCCAGCTCTTGGAAGCGGAGCGCCACCTTCTCAGCGGAGCAATGCTGGCCCCTAGTGGCCACCTCGTGCCTTTCTCTTCTGGAAACCGAGGCTCAGCCAGACTTCAGGGGCCCCTCTACAAACAACTCCCCCGCCCTAAGCTCCCAGGGGTCAGGGCCTCTGTACCCAATCATTGGAGGGCAAATAGGGGTGAGCAGTGAACGTACAGGGTCCTTGCCCTTGTCTTTGGTTGGTGTTCAGTCGCTCAGGTGTGTCTGACTGTTTGCGACCCCATGAACCGCAGCACGCCAGGCCTCCCTGTCCATCACCAACTCCCAGAGTCCACCCAAACCCATGTCCATCAAGTCACTGATGCCATCCAACCATCTCATCCTCTGTCGTCCCCTTCTCCTCCTGCCCTCTATCTTTCCCAGCATCAGGGTCTTTTCCAGTGAGTCAGTTCTTTGCATCAGGTGGCCAAAGTATTGGAGTTTCAGCTTCAGCATCAGTCCTTCCAATGAATATTCAGGACTGATCTCCTTTAGGATGGACTGGTTGGATCTCCTTGCTGTCCAAGGGACTCTTGAGAGTCTTCTCCAACACCACAGTTCAAAAGCATCAATTCTTTGGTGCTCAGCCTTCTTTACGGTGCAACTCTCACATCTGTACATGACCTCTGTCCTTACGGAGAATAATTGCTCGTCAGCTGGGACTCCACGGGGTGAGGGGAGAGCAGAGGTCTGAGGCTCCCAGACCTCAGCTGGACATCAGCTGCTGGATGCCTGTCAGTGTCAAAGGCAAGAAACTCATTCCAGAGAGCTTGACTCTGCTTCTATTTCCCGCCTTTCTACAGTCTATTGTCTCCATGGGTTCCAGGCTGATCCTTTGAAAGGTAATTCAGGTTAGGTCAGGGGATTTCCTGATAGCTCGCTTGGTAAAGAAGCCGCTTGCAATGCAGGAGGCCCTGGTTTGATTCCTGGGTTGGGAAGATCCGCTGGAGAAGGGATAGGCTACTCATTCCAGTATTCTTGAGCTTCTCTTGTGGCTCAGCTGGTAAAGAATCTGCCTGCAATGCTGGAGACCTGGGTTCGATCATTTTCACTTTCTCTGCTCAAAATCCTACAGGTTGCCATGCGCTCCTCCAGGGGAATCTTCCTGACCCAGGGACTGAACCCACGTGTCTTATGTATCCTGCACTGACAGGCAGATTCTTTACCACAAGCGCCGCCTGGGAAGCCCAACAGACTATACGCTGTAATTTTATGAGCGACAACAGAAGATGTCGCCTCTCCCTTTGGGAGTTTTCTGATCTGCAGAGGGAGCTGCCGCTTGGGTCCTTTAAGAACTCCCAGTATGACGGGGGTGAAGCAGCGTCTGCCGCCGGGGGGTCTCCGGCTCTGGGGGAGACGGGCGGCGCCTTGTTGAGGTGGGCGCTGGAGCCCTGCAGAGCAGCCGCGGAGGGGGGCAGCCGCTGGAATGACCTGACAGGCTGCTGAGGTGTGTCTGTCGCGCGAGGCGGCAGTTTTCTTCCCGCGGGTTTACGCTTTAACTTTTTACTTGATATTGGATACAGCCGACCGGCAGTGCTGTGATTGTTTCAGCTGGATGGCAAAGGGACTCGGCCACACGTATCCATTCACCTGAAACTCCCCTCCCGTCCAGGCTGCCACATAACGTTGAGCAGAGTCCCCTGAGCTGTACAGTAGATCCATCTTAAACGCGGCGGAGGGTACGTGTCTACCCCAAACTCCCTATCCATCCTCCGCCATCCTTCTCCCCCCTCCCCACACCATGCGTTGGTCCTCTGAATCTGTGGGTCTGTGTCCGTTTTGTACATGGGTTCATTTGAGTCATTTCTTTTCAGAGTCCACGTATGAGACGTCATACGCCATTTCTCCTTCTCTGTCTGACTGCACTCGACAGGACGGTCTCCAGGCCCACCGACGCTGCAGCCAATGGCGTTATTTCACTCTTTTTAGTGGCTGAGTGACATCCCGTTGTATTCTACGTGCCTTACCCATTCTTCTGCTGACGGGCATCCAGGTTGCCTCCACGTCTCGGCCACTGTAAACAGCGCTGCAGCGAACACTGGAGTCCATGCATCTTTTCGGACCGTGTTTTTCTCTGGATACGTGCCCCAGAGTGGGGCTGCAGGCTCATACGGTGACGCTGTTTTTAGGGTTTAAGGCACCGTCATACTGTTCTCCATGGTGGCTGTTCCAATTTACTCTCCACCAGCAGTGTAGGAGGAGTCCCTTCTGAGACGGCAACGTTCGTTTGTCTTCCTGGAGACCATACAAAAGGCGAACAGAGGTCCCCACAGACACCATCTGCAGCAAAGCTAGAAATCGGAACGTGCGGACTCAGAGTACACGGCGGCTGCCCACTGCAGCTACGATTGGTAAAGTTGCGGGGTGAAGGGTCATAGAAACCACACGGGATGTTCTAGACGGTGTGACTGTTGGCTACTAGAGGGCTCAGAAAACAAGAGCAAAAACATACTTCTTGCCAGCGAGGGACCTGTCCTGCAGGGAGAGCACCTCTCTCCCAAATATCGCAGGGGCAGGTGTTGCCTGCAGTCAGGCCAGGAGAGCCTGACTCTCCCCAGCCTGATAAAGAGGGCCACGGGCCGTGGGGTCGGGGAGCCAGACCCCATCCAGCGCCTCCTCTGCCCTCCCACACTGCGTTGCCGTCCTTTGTGTGGCTGACGTGGGTCCTGGTGGGTTCCAGAGAGAGGGGAGGGGCAGGGGAGCGTGGAGGAGGTTGGTTCACTCTTCTTGGAGCTTGGAAGGGACACACAGGGCCCTTGACGAGGACTTAGCATCACATGACTTATTTAACTGCAAGGGAGGCTGGGAGATGTAGTCTCGGTGTGTCCAGGAAGAAGGGAAGGGGTTTAAGTAGACAACGCTCGGAGCAGAAGTGAGTACCAGTGCTTTGTTTATTTATTAAAAAAATATACGTATTTACTTATTTGGCTGCCTCAGGTCTCTAAGCTGCGGCATGCAAGTTCTTTCTCCGCAGCACACAGACTCTCCAGCTGGGATGGATGGGCCTAGTTGCCCAGCAGTGTGTGGAATCTCAGTTCCCTGACCAGGGATTGGACCCACCTCCCCTGCACGGGAAGGTAGATTCTTAACCCTGGACCCCGGGGAGTCCCAAGTCCTGATATTTCAGAAAACTGTTGGCTGGTGTCTGGCAAAGCTCTCAAACACACACCCTGCGGCCCAGCCACGCCTCTCCCTGGAGGGCCAACAGGAACGCGCTCGTACAGGAACGCGCCAACACACAAGGGCTAGAGTTTTCAGAGCAGCACTCGTCTTAATAGCCCCGAACTGGAAACGACCCAAATACCCACCAGGTGTGGAATGCTTGAGCGCAGTGAGAAACGATACAGGAATGAGCCTGAACAAAGTTCTGCCGTGTAGAACAGCGGGCACGCATCTTGCCAACAAACAATCGGGTGAGAGAAGCCAGACACCAAAAACCACAGGCAGCGTGAGCGACACGGCGACACTCAAGACCAGGAAAAACACGCGAGGGTGGAACTGGGGCAAGCGGCTCCTTTGCGGGAGGACAGACCTAGAGGAGGTGCTATCATTTTCCATTTCTCAGTCTGGGAGGAAATTTCTCGGGATGTTCTCTTTGTGAAAATTCACCCAGCTGTAGCCTTAGTGATCTGCGACTCTTCTGTATCCATGTTCTATTTTAGTACGTAGTTTAATTAACACAGCTCTTAAAAGACAAGCTTCCAAAGAGTGGAAAGATGCACCACGTAGGGGGAAGGAGAGTCAGCACCAGGAAATTCTAATTCTTTCTAAGTGAATTGATAAAGATACTTTGACTCTGGGGGAAATATCAACAGTTCTCAGTGAACTGGGTGTTTCTCCTAAAGTTTGCATGAAAAATTAACCAGTGAGTATAGCCAAGGAAACCCTGGAAAAAAAGGAGGCCCCTGAAGAAAAGAACCATATTATGTATGATGCTTCAGACACTAAGACAGTGTGGTTTGGGCCCAGGAATTCTCACATGAGCCAACGAAACAGAACAGAAACCCCAAAACTGGCCTCAACTCAGATAGGTATTATTTAACACTTGATGAATTTGCTGCATCACCAATGGGGAAAGGCTGAATTATTCAATAAATAGTACTGGACGACTGAATGGCCATCTAGAGAACAGGTTTTGGATCTTTACTCTTTCCCTGAACTAAATTACAAACGATGCCGTTTGCAGCAACATGATGGGCCTAGAGGTTATCATACTGAGTGAAGTAAGTCAAAGGCAAGTATCATACGCCATCACGTATGCGTGGAATCCGAAAGCTCGTACAAATTAGCTTATTTGCAAAAGAGACACAGACTCACAGACACAGAAAACAAACTTACGGTTAAAAAGGGGAAGAGAGGGAGGGGTGAGCTAGGTGTAAGGGATGAACCGACACACACATGGAACAGCTAAACGACCAGGATTCACTAGGGAACTCGTAAATAGCACAGGAAACTGTGCAGTGTCTTATGAAGTGAAGTGAAGTCGCTCAGGCGTGTCCGACTCTTTGCAACCCCATGGACTGTAGCCCACTAGGCTCCTTGGTCCATGGGATTTTCCAGGCACGAATACTGGAGTGGGTTGCCATTTCCTTCTCCAGGGGATCTTCCCGACCCAGGGATCAAACCCAGGTCTCCCACATTGTAGGCAGACGCTTTACCGTCTGAGCTACTAGGAAAGCAGTATCCTATAATGGAAAAGAACGGATATATATGTATATGTAAATATTAAACTAAACCACTTCTCTGTACACCTGGAACTGACACAGTATTGTAAATCAACTACAGTTCAATTAAAAAAATTAAACAGAGCAAACACACCCCAAGGGGATTGAAGATTTAAATGTGAAAATGAAATCATAAGAATTTTAGGAGGAAATATGGAAGAATTCCTCCACAAGTTTAAAGTGCAAGGACTTTCTTTTGTATTATTTTCTTTTCCTTCTTTACACTTAAATTTTTCTTCTTGTGCTGAGAACGTTGAAGACCTACTCCCTTTCGTTCAGTTCAGTTCAGTTCAGTCGCTCAGTCCTGTCCAACTCTTTGCGACCCCATGAATCGCAGCACGCCAGGCCTCCCTGTACTCCCTTAGCAGCCGTCAAATATGTAGTACACTATAAGAATTGATGCTTTTGAACTGTGGTGTTGGAGAAGACTCTTGAGAGTCCCTTGGACTGCAAGGAGATCCAACCAGTCCGTTCTGAAGGAGATCAGCCCTGGGATTTCTTTGGAAGGAATGATGCTAAAGCTGAAGCTCCAGTACTTTGGCCACCTCATGCGAAGAGTTGACTCACTGGAAAAGACTCTGATGCTGGGAGGGATTGGGGGCAGGAGGAGAAGGGGACGACAGAGGATGAGATGGCTGGATGGCATCACTGACTCGATGGACGTGAGTCTGAGTGAACTCCGGGAGATGGTGATGGGCAGGGAGGCCTGGCGTGCTGCGATTCCTGGGGTCGCAGAGAGTCGGGCACAACTGAGCGACTGAACTGAGCTGATAATTAACTACAGCCATCATGCTTATATTATTTTCTCGTGATTTATTTGTAACTGGAAATTTGTACCTTTTGACATCTTCATCCATTTTGCCTACTCCCTATCAACCTGTTCTCTTTGTGAGCTCAGGGTTGTTGTTGTTTAAGATTCTACACGTAAGTGAGATCGTCTGGTACTTGTCTTTCTCTGTCTGATTTACTTCACTTAGCATAATACCCTCGGGGCCCATCCATGTTGCTTCAGATAGCAAGAGCTCCTTTTTCATGGCTGCGTACTCGTCGGGCTTCCCAGGTGGCTCAGTGGTTTAAGAATCCACCTGCGATATAAGAGACGCAGGAGCTGTGGGTTTGATCCCTGGGGGGGCGGGGGGAGGATCCCCTGGAGGAGGGCATGGCAACCCGCCCCAGTATTCCTGCCTGGAGAATCCCATGGTCAGAGGAGCCTGGTGGGCTACAGTCCATGCGGTCACAGAGTCGGGCATGCCTGAAGCGACGGAACATACAGGCCCGCACTGTTCCACTGATGTGTAGACACACGCTCTTCCTTCATCCACCCATCAGTGGATGCTCAGGTTGCTTCCTTGAGTATTGTAAACAACACTGCAGGGAACAGGGCTGGGGGGAGGGGTGCACAGGGACTTTCTGTTCATGATTCAAAAAATCTAGGAGCCTTTAAAAAAGACTGCTGACTCTACTTATGGGCTTCCCAGCTGGCGCTGGTGGTAAAGAAGCTGCCTGCCAATGCAGGAGACGTAAGAGACACAGGTTCGATCCCTGGGTTGGGAAGATCCTCTGGAGAAGGGCATGGCAACCCGCCCCAGTATTCCTGCCTGGAGAATCCCATGGACAGAGGAACCTGGTGAGTTATAGTCTACGGAGTCACAAAGAGTCAGACAATGTGAAGCGAATGAGCATACTCACACAATCTACTTATATAAAAATAAAAAATATTCTGCACGCTGAAAAAAATCTTATCATGAGCAAAGTCAAATGACAATCTGGGGAAAATGTTTGTAATTCATATCAGAGGCAAAGGGCTAATCTCTCTCCAGAAGAACTTACAGAAATTGATTAAAGGAAGTCAAACAACGCAACATGAGGCAGATAACCGTATGAACAGACAGTTCGGAAAGGAAAGGAAGGGCAGAAAAGGAAGTCCTGACTTGCCTGAACACGCACAAAGAGTCTAGCCTGCTTGTAGCAGGACCCGCGCCCATGGGATGACATCCACAGGCTGTTTCTCCTCATCAACTGGCAAGACTCCGAAGGTAAGACGATCCCTTCTATCTGTGCATCTGTGGGGGAAACGGACCCTCTGCACCTTTGCTGGTGGGCCAGTGTCTGAGTGTCTGGGCTCTGTGGCAGCTTAGCCATATCCATCAACATTTCAAATGCATGGTCTCTCTGACCCAGAAATTCCCCCTTTGGGGAAGTCATCTTACAGAAATACTTACAGGCACCTGAGAGGGCAACTGTTTACAAAGTTGCGCACTGCCACATTGTTCATAGTAGCAAATAATTGGAAACAGTCCACACTCACCAATCAGAGGCTGGTTAAGGAAATTATGGTCCACCCATACAATGGAAAACCATGGTCAAGAGGAAAAATTAAGTGGAGAGACAGCATGTTCAACAGTTTACGTCTTGTGTCAAAAGAGCCAAGCCTGAGAAGGGACATTCTTGTTTGCCTGGGCATGCAGAAGGAACGCTGGAAAGATGCCTAAGAAACCGTGAGCAGTGGTGACCTGGGGGAGGGGGCTGCGGGCCGACAGATGCGGGCAGAGGTGGAGGACAGGGTACCGTGTACTTTGTCATGTCTTTCGGTTTTTGAAGCAAGTTAATGAGATTGCTGTTCGAAAATTAAAATGAAATGAAATTTAAAATAAAACTGCCCAAGGACGCACATTACTTTTATACACTCGTCTCTGTTCTCAGATGCACCCTCTCAGACTGAAGAAGAAAAACCTGGAGAGTGGTTTCTGTCTGGCTCAGCCATCCTCCTCCCACGAGTAGCAAATACCCATTTATTCCAGGGAACCTTCCTGGGTTACCCAGACACCTGGCTGTGGCCGGTTATGGCTGCCGCTTCTGCTTGCCCTCCATCCTTCGCTTTCCCGTTCCTCAGGGCCCCCAGCCCACTGTCTCCCTCCTCTGCCCTCCCTTCCTAGAGCCCTGCCCCGTAGTCCCAGCAGACAGGGGTACTTTAGACTGGCACCTGCCCAGATAGCGGTGTTGCCCTGTTAGGGAATGCTAACGCCTTCCTTCTTGGGCTGGAGCAAAGATGCCTTCTTGTTCCTGTGGGGCATGAACGAGGATGCCTACAGGTGCTGGCCTATTGCTGGCCACTCTTTGGGAGCACGTGGTGGCCAGCTTGTGGGGAAATCCTCACTGCAAGAGGCAGAGATCAAAATGGAGAGAAACCAGTGTGGTGGTCGTATCTCTAAGCTGCTGCTGGATCAGACCTCATCTAATCAGACAACGCTGGGTGGCGGTTATGTGAGCCAATGGGTTCCCTTTATGGTTTAAGGCAGTGAGAGGTGGGTTTCCTGAAAGCCTCCTCAGAAAGCCATCCCACATTCTTACCCCTATTTGCACATGAAGAACTGAAGCTCAGGGTGGCCGGTGCACAGCGGTCACTGAGGGCCCCTGTGCGAGACCTGTGCCCAGGGCCAGCATGGGCTGTTCTACCGCCAGCGCTAAAGGTGGGGCCGCCTAGGATGCACCATCGTGCTGAACCTGAAGACAGCGTGGGGTAACGGACAGGCCTCGGTGCCCCTTCTGTAACATAAGGGGTGGGGCTAATTAGCTTCAGGCTCCTCCTGAAAGCCCAGGCTTTGTGGGTTGGGGTTGTGTGGGTCACGAGGGTCTGTAGATACCTTCCTCAGATCACCTTGGTCCAGGGGGCATCTTTCTGTTCCTCTGGGCTGCTTAACACCACAGTATTTACTTACAGAGCTTTACTGAGATACAGTGGACTTAACATGAACTGCACATAGCTTTTAACATTAATTTTTATTGGAGTATAGTTGCTTTGGGGCCCCCCAGGTGGCGCTAGTGGTCAAGAACCCACTTGCTGAGGCAGGAGACAGAAGAGATTTGAGGTCGCTCCCTGGGTCAGGAAGATCCCCCGAAGGAGAGAATGGCTACCCACTCCAGCATTCTTAACTAGAGAATCCTGTGGACAGGGGAGCCTGGTGGGCTATAGTCTGTGGGGTCCCAAAAGAGTCGGACACGACTGAGCGACTTGGCGCTTTTCAACGTTGTGTCAGCTTCTGCTGTGCAGCAAAGTGAAGCAACTATACGCGTACACATATCCCCTCTTTTTTGGATTTCCTTCCTGTTGAGGTCACCACAGTGCAAAGTCGAGTTCCCTGAGCTATATAGCAGTTTCTTCTTAGTTATCTGTTTTATACAGAGTATCAGTAGAGTGTATGTGTCAATTCCCATCTCCCAATTTAAAGTGTGCCACTTGGCGGGTTTTGCTATATGTAAACATTGTCGGGCTTCCCTGGTGGCTCAGACGGTAAAAGCGTCTGCCTGCAATGTGGGAGACTTGGGTTCAATCCCTGGGTCAGGAAGATCCTCTGGAGAAGGAAATGGCAACCCTCTCCAGTATTCTTGCCTGGAAAATCTCATGGATGGAGCCTGGTAGGCTACAGCCCAGGGGGCCGCAAAGAGTCAGACATGCCTGAGCGACTTCCCTTCACTTCATACATTGTTGAAACCATCGCCAGCCTCACGATGATGAACACACAGTGAAGTGAGAGTCGCTCAGGCGTGGCCGACTCTTTGCGGCCCCCTGAACTACACAGTCCATGGGATTCTCCAGGCCAGGATACAGGAGCGGGGAGCCTTTCCCTCCTCCAGGGGCTCTCCCCAACCCAGGGATGGAACCCAGGTCTCCCGCATTGCAGGCAGAATCTTTACCAGCTGACCCACAGGGGAAGCCCAAGAATGCTGCAGGGGGCAGCCTGTCCCTTCTCCAGAGGGTCTTCCTGACCCAGGAATCGACCCAGGGTCTCCTGCACTGCAGGCGGATTCCTTACCAGCTGAGCTATGAGGGCAACCTGATGAACACACATCAGCTCTGAAAGTTTCCCAGTGCCCCAGCCATCCTCCCCCCTCCCACAGGCAATCACTGGTCTGCTCTGCCGAATTGATCAGTTCCCATTCCTTAGAATTTTATACAGATGGAATCACACAGGATTTTCTCTAGCTTATTTCTGTAGCGTAATTATTTTGCAACTCACCCATGCCATCGTGTACATTAACAGTTTGTACTTTTATGTTGCCGAGTCTTCCATTCTCCGGGTGCATCACAGTTCATCTGTTACCTGCTGGTGGATCTCTGGGTTGTCTCCAGTTTGGGGCCAGTTGTATAAAGCTTCAGTGAACATTCACTTTCGTTTCTCGTAGGTAAACAGCAAGGATGAAATGACCGGATCACGTAGTAGGTGCTGATTCAACTTTTAGGCAACTGCCAGATGTTTTCACCGTGGCTGTGCCGTTTTGCCCTCCTCCCAGCAGTGTCTGCGGGTCCCATCTTCCCTTCAGCACTCGGCATGGTTGGGCTTCTGATTCGTAGCTATTCTAATAGGTGTACAGTGGCATCTCATTGTGGTTTTAATCGCTGTTTCCTTAATGTCTAATGAGGCTGAGCATCTTTTCATTTGCTTATCTCTTGTCTATGTACCTTCTTTGGTGAAACGTCATCTGAATCTTTTGCTGCTTTAAGAAGTTAGTGTGAGAGAGGCTTCCCTGGTGTTCCGGAGGTCAAGTATCCACCTTCCAACTGAGGGGACGTGGGTTCAACCCCACCTGCCTCCGCACAGTTAAGCCTGCATGCTGCAAGTAGGGAAGCCTGTGCACCTCAAAGAAGACTCAGAACGGCAGCCCCTCCCCCCCAAAAAATTCAAAAAAATAGCTTAATATGAAATGATGGTAAACGTCTGGCAGATCGCTGCTGCGGGTCTAAGACTGCCTCAGCAAGGCTGCCTTTCCCTCCTGCAGTCCCTCCTCATCTCTCGTGCCAGCCTACCCCACCTCCACACCCTCCCTGGATCACCTGGGCCCAGAGAAGACTGACCTTCCTGTGTTAATGTCCCTTCCCTCTCTTGTGGTCAGGAAGCCAGAACCTCAGCCCCCATTCTGGCCCTGGCCCCAGTGAGCAACTTCCTGCCCGTCTCTGGGATTTAGGGGTCATTTGTAACAGAGAGGTTAAATGGGGTCATTCCTTAGAACGTTCCTAGCTTCACCAGTTACTGCCTGTGTGACTTCAGGCAAGTTACTTAGCCTCTCTGTGCTTCAGCTGCCTCGTCTTAGCCTGAGGATGACAATGTGTTAGCGCCTGGCTCACGGGGTTGCTGTGAGGACCAGATGAAATGATACGGTGGAGCCCCTAGTAACAGCCAGCACACGGTTAAGCACTCTGTGAAGCCTGGCTCTTCTCTGATAGTCTGAGATCTGCCCTCAGCGTCTCAACCACCCGCCTCTGCACGGTCTAGACTAACCCCAGGTTTCGAGCTTTCACGCGGGGCTGTTCCTTCCTCCAGATGCTCACCCTCATGCTCTCGGCCAGTCGTTACTCTCCTTTGCCCACAGCCTAGTGCCGTGATGGCCTCCCCCACGGAGTCGGCTGTGACTGATTCCAAACCCTTGCCAAACTCTCAACTCACACGGCCCAGCCTCCATTTCTGGGGCATCTATTTGCCTTTGTCTATCTGTAGCTTTTTACAACTCTGTTTTTATCTTGCGGTCCTGCCTCCTTGAGGCTGAAGCTGCCAAAGGTGGAAGCTAGGTCTGTCCCAGCTGCCTGGGGGCTCTGGTGGGGAAGGAGCCAGGCTGCCACATTTCATAAGGGCCTGGCCAACTCCTCTGCTGGCTGAAGGGTTCGCTTGCCCCATTCCTGATGGCTTCGTTAGAGCTTGTACTGGGTCAGTCCCCAGGGGCCCCGTGGGAGGTCTGGGCAGACCTGCACTCACACCCTGGCTCTGCCCCTTTCTGCCAGGCGGCCTGGCCCTGGGCTAAAGAAAGCCAGCCTGGGTGCCTCAGGGCTCCCAAAGGAGGGGGGCTGCACCTGGGAGTGAAGGCAGCTTTGACAGAGCACTATGGAGCTGGCAATTAAATGTTTTCCAATCTAGGAACAAATCCATGTATTGACTGGAGGTCAGAAGAATGAGATGCCCCAGAAAAAGCAAAGGCTCGCCCCAGGGTCTCTAAACGGGCCCATCCATCTCTGTGATGGGGCTGTGTGGGCGGCCTGGGAGGCAATGATGGGCTTTGCCAGAACCCCATGGTCCTGGTGACGTGAGGCAGGCGGCTTCCCTCAGCCCCTGCCTCTTTGGAGACAGAAGTCTCAGACTCACAGACAGCGGGAGGGCACTAAATGGGCATGAAGCACGGTGCTGGGGGCAGAGGCTGGTTGACATTCCAGGGACAAGCTGAGGTTCCATGGCGAAGTCGGGCTGAGAACGTTATTACCAGAAAAGGCCTTGGACATGCCTCCATGCTGCTCTGTCACTGACCAGCTGTGTGACTTTGGACAAGTCCCTAACCCTCTCTGAGTTTATTTCCTCATCCGTAATATGGGAGTAACACTAGTGCTTGCTGTAAAGGGCTTCTGTGAGCAGCAGTGGAGGTTAGCTGTTGGTATTGTGCACTCTCAGTATTTCACGGATGAGGGGACCGAGGTTCAGAGCGGCGCGGTGACTTGCTCAAATCCGCTCAGCAAGTTCGTGCTAAGTCAAGCATTACTTCCAGATCTCCTGATTGGAAGTCCACAAGAGTAAGCGTTGGGGCGCTATTGAGAGGCAGCCTGATGGAGTACGAGGCCACAGACACCAGGTTTGTGGGCCAGTCCTGGTTCTGAAAAGCTGTGCAACTGTGGGAAAGTAACCCGGCATCTCTGAAACTGTTTCCTTGACTTGCAAATGGGCATCCTGGGAGCAAAACTGCATGGTTAAGAGGCTGAAAGGGGCGTAGACCAAAAGCACGTGGCAGTGCTGAGGATGTGGGTGAGTGAGTTAGGCTGGAGCTGAGGGCCAGGGACGCAAGGAAGAAGGCTACATCTGCAAGGCGAAGACCAAGAACTCAGGGGAAAGGCTCCCTTCCTGCCTCGGGGATCTTGCAAACGCTGCTCCCTCTGCCCAGAACACTTCTTTCCCTCTTGACTCAGTTTTTTCTGTTCTTCCCTCAGGTGTCAAGTCCCACCTCCTCTGGGAAGTCCTCCTTAACTTCCCCAATCAGATCAAATCCCTTAAATGCGGACTGACCCAGTGTTTCCCGTTTCCCCACAGCAAACGGATTTTATAATGCAGTAACATTAAGTCACAGCTTTACCTTTGCGAGTCTTTGGTTAACGTCTGGCTCTGCTCCTGGACCGCAGGCTGGGGGAGGCCTGGGACCGTCCCTGGGCGTCGGGGAGGCGCTCCTCCCTCCGCGACGGAACAAGCGCCAGCGGCGGTCAGCTCTGGAGTGGGGGGTGTTGTCCAGCGTGCGAGGCGGGAGGCGATTTTATGAGGCACACGGAGACGGTTTTTGAAATTGCGGATTTAATGTTTACTTTACAACGTACTCGGAAAAAAGGCAACTAACGAGACTTGGAGTCTGATGGATGAGGTTAAATGAAACACGCAGGTTGCTTTAAAGGAAAACGTACGGAATACAGCACAGTTCGGAGGGTACGCGGACGAGCAGGAACCGGAGCAGGCGCCGGGATCCAAGCCCGGCCGGGCCGGCGGCTGCGCGGCCGGGTGCGGGGCCGCGGGAGAGCGCGAGGGGGCGCTCGGGCCACGCCTGTCGCAGGTGCCGGCCGGCCCGCGCCTCCTGGGCCCCGGTGCCCGCGCCCCTCCTGGTGCCCTGGGGGCGCTCCCGAGCGGCGGCGCCTCCGTTGGGGGTCACCCGGGGGTGGGAGCAGAGCCAAACCCGTCCGCCCCAGCCAGCGCCGTCCCGGGGCCTCGCCCAGGAGCCAGCGGGGAGGCTCCGGGGAGGAGCGGCCTAGACCCGGGGGAGGGGGCGGCCGGGCGGGTTCAGGATGGAAAGGCAGGGGGTCAAAGCCTGGTCTGCCACCAGCCGGGTGCCGCGGGGCAGCAAGCTGCTCAACCTTCGTGTGCCTCAGTTTCCAACACCTCTCACGAAATTGCTGGGCGGGTTAAACGAATGAACAGGAGCTTGGAATTGCGCCTGGCAGTAGAGAAAGTGCTGGGTGTTGGCAGAGTACCCCACCGGCGCTCGCTGAGTGAGTGGGTGGGGAGCAGGTGCCCCAGCAAAAGCTGAAGATACAGTCCCAGCTGGACCCTGGTGCCGACTGCAGAGGGTCCCTGCAACCAGGGCGTCAGAGTCACACCGGGGGCAGGGTGACATCTGGGCGGCACCCACTGGTGCACACATGCGTGTCGGGGCCGCATCCCGCTGTTTACCCACCGGGGCACCGAGGGCTGGGGAAGACGCGTGGCTCAGAGGGCAGCGTTAGGGGCACCGGCTCTGGAGCCGTGGGCGCGCCGCTTCAGTGGTATGTCCTTTGGTTTGTGCATCAGTCCCTCAAGGGCTGTGATGTTGCCCTTGCCTGGAAGCTGTGATGACCACAGGTGGTGCCTGGCACCTAGAAGGTGTAAATTGCCAGATGTGAATTTCCTTCCTTTATCCTCTCCCTCGCCCTCACCAGGGGCGTTTCCTGGAGAGTGAGGGAGGAGAAATAGAGCCAGGAGGCAGGAATAGGAAATGGAGAACGGCCACGGGGCGGACCCCCGGTCCACGGCTGGAGGGGAAGGAAGAAGGGATGCGGTCCTGCCCCCGCTCAGAGACACCCCAGAAGCTCGCTGCCTCTTTCTCCGGGAAAGCCCATTCATTCTCAGCTAAAGGAGGCAGGGATGTGTGGCCGTGAACCCGGCATTTTTATGAGTTTATAAACTGCTGAGGACACGGCTGCTCTGAGCGCTGGGCCATTAATGGCCCATCAATTCATGCTCCAGCTGGCTTTATGGGGTGCTGGGCAGGCAGGTGTCAGCCCCCTTCACCGCCCTCTGCCTGAGGCCCCAGGCTTATCTCTGGGGCTTCTGGACACAAGAAACACCACTTACTGCAGAGCCGTGCTGGGCTGCCCTCTCCCTGAGTGAACCTCGGCCTCAGTCAACTCAACTCTAAAACAGGAGTAGCCACACCCATTCGCAGGGGGGATGGAAAGCTGAAATCAAACCATATTCGATCTGTCGTGGGGCCCTGGTGAGTGCTCCACCGTCACAGCACATCCGGCCGCCGCTGCTTTTCCCGCCCCGCCGGGACCACTCTAACCTGGCCAGCAGCTCTCACCCTGTGCCGCTGGGCAGCCTCCTCACTGTGCTCCCTGCTTCCACCTTCCAGGCATGCCCTCCACGGAGCAGTCAGAGGGAACTATTTAAGAACGAGCCAGATCTTGGTACAGCTCTGCTCAACACCCAGCAGTGGCCCCAGTGTCCAGCCAAAGCCCCTCCAAGCTTCTGCCACCTGCTAAGTGCCCCTGCTCCGGCCACTCCGGGCTGTTTGTGTTCTGGAACTTGTCTGTGCTTTCCTGCCACTGTCCCGTGGACACGCGGCTTCTTGTTGACGGTGATGCTGATGCTGACGAGATGATGGTGGAGATGATGAGAAGGAGGCGGTGGTGGTGATGGGGACGATGAGGAGGAGGATGGTGGTGGTGATGCTGGCGATGACGGTGATGGGGGTGATGGCGGAGAAGGTGGCAAAAGTGCCCGTGGTGCTGGGGACGCTGATGACAGCTGGTTTCTATTTTGTGCTTACCATGTGGATTCGAATCCTGGCTCTTTTTTTTTTTTTAACCAGCTAAGGCTTGGGGCAAGTTACTTATCCCCTCTATACCTTGGCTTCCTCACTGTGAATTGCCCGGGAAATCTGCCTCCTCAACAGTAAATCTGAGGATTTCCGAGGGCTGCCGTGAGGTTTAGCAAGATGCTGTTCACGGGACGCCGAGCAGGCTGCCCGGCCCCGGGCGTGCGCTCAGCACTTTGCGTACTAGTGGGTCCTGGGTACTCAGTGCACCCACACAGTGTCTCATTTAACCCCACAACTACATGGGGCCTTGTTACCCCATGCAGAGACTGAGGCTCAGACAGGCTAAGTGACAAGCCCAAGGACACACAGCTGCCAAGGGGAGGGGGCGGCTTTGGTTTGTGTATCCATCTCTACATAACAAGCCACCCCCAACACCTAGTGGCTTAAAAAGTGCCGCCACTGTTATCTGTTGTGACGTGGGCTGACTGGGCTCCGGTGCTGCCCCTGGCGTCAGCCAGCCCCGCCCTCGTGTGGAGGCAGCGCTGGTGCGTCCGCGACGGCTGCACCTGTGGCTGGATGCTGGCTGGCTGAGGGCTCAGCTGGGGCTGGTGGTGGAGCGCCTTTGTCTTCCTTCATATGGCCTCCTCGCCGGGTAACATGGCCACCGGGTCCCTAGGAGCGTCCTAGACGTGAAGGGGAGAGCTACGCCCAGCCTTGGGGCTTGCATGGTATCACTTCTGCCGCACTCTACCGGCCAGAACTGTCCAGAGATGGCCAGAGTCCAGGGGAGGGACATGGACTCCACCCCGGGGTGGCAGACACAGCGAGGATTGGCTGCCATTCGTGATTCACTGTGCGCACCCCTGCCCAAGCATCCTGCCCCCCTGCCGCCCACTGGCCAGCTTCTGCTCTTCCCACTGGAGCGCTTTCCATGCGCGCGTGTGTGTAACCGTAGAAGGAGGAGGCAAACCTCCATCTCCGCCTGTGATTCCCTCATCTTCACTCCTGGTCCCTCTTTCCCCATATCCTTGTTTCTGCAGGCCCTGTCCCTGGACCAGCCGACAGCTGTCAGAGACCTGGGGCTGGAGACTGAAGCCAGCGACCGCCAGGGGGCAGCAGAGCCAAAGGCTTGGGCGCAGCCCCATCCCAAGGCCACGGTCACAGCTGGGTGGGGAGAGGGGCAGCCTGGAGGGCAGAGGCTGGACCAGGCAGCGACCCCATGCTTGCCAGGCTGTGCGCCCAGCCTTTCATTCGGAGTGGAGTGCCGCACCCTCTATTTTTGGGTGTCCTGAGGAGGTCAGGAGCCTTGAGTGCCAGTCCTGTCTCTCTGCGTGACCTTGGACATCACCCCCTCCCCCCAGGCCTCCTGGGGCTCGATGTCCCCTCTGGGCAGGAAGCGGTGGACTGGTGAGTTTCTGAACTGCGCTGTCTCTGAGGGGAGGCAAGGCTGTGCAGCTGCCCCTCCAGCTAGGGCTGGGCCCCCACACCCTCTGTGATTATTCTTGCTGTTGCTGTTTAGGCGCTAAGTCGTGTCCACCTCTTTGCGACCCCATGGACTGTAGCCCGCCAGGCTCCTCTGTCCATGGGATTTCTCAGGCAAGAATACTAGAGCAGGTTGCCATTTCCTTCTCCAAGGGATCTTCCCAGCCCAGGGATCGAACCCAGGGTCTCTTGGCAGGGAGAGTCTTTACCACTGAGCCACTTACATGGGACGTTAAAACAAGGAACTCTTGAACAAGCTCCCTCAGGCCCTCTGCAGCCTGATGGAGGGAAGCCCTCCCCAGCCAGGCCCGGGAGGTCCCACGAGCCAGGGGCAGGATGAAGGCTTTGCCCACCCCTCTTCCCTTTGTCCAGGAGACCCTTGCCACTCTCCAAGGGGACCGTGGGCTTCTGCAGAGAGGGGAGGACGGCCTCTGGGCCCTGGGGACCTCGGGCAGGGAGGGGCTGAGCTATAGCGTCAGCTCTTGGGAGAGATGAGAGGAGCTCGGGGTGCGGGTCGGGGGGGGTGACAGGTTTGGGCACTTGTCCTGGTCCCAGCGCGGGTTTGAGGTCCTCACCTCTGTCCACTGTGATGTTCACCACACTCATCGTGGCCCTCCCATGTTCTGCTGTGGGTCCAGGACTGTCCCATGGGAAGTATCCAGGTCCTCTCTGTATGCCCAGGGCCCAGTTGGCACCTCGTAGGGTGCTGGTGAGAGAGGGCTTCCCTCCATGGGCCAGGGACTGCGGGGCTGCTCGCTGGGTTAACTGCCCCCCAGGGCATCCCCTCCACTCTGCAGGAGGTACCTTTGTGTTCCCATTTGCTGATGGGTGAACTGAGGCCCAGACAACAAAGCAAACTCTTGAGAACCATGCTCCCAGTGGGTAGCAGAGGCAGGATTTGAACCCAGGTCCACAGGGCTAGTCATTTCACCACCTTCCTCTGAGCAGACGCTGAATGAAAGCATGGCTCCCCCGGCCTGGTGCCTTAGTGTCTGGCAAAGGCTGGATACGCAGGGCAGAGATGGCCAAGGTGTCTGGCTCCCTGGAGCCTGAGTCACTGTGAACTTTGTCCCCTGCAGTTTAACTTCTCTCTTCTCTTGGAGGCAGACTCAGGGGGACAGGGCAAGTGTCTTTTGACTGACTATTTGACCGGCTGGGGATACCCATTAGCGCTCTGGGAGACTGGCTTTGAGTCTTCATGTGGCTCTGGAATGGTGCCTTTTCAAAAAACACAGAACCTTTCCTTTGTGATTAATTGTTCAATTGATTGGTTGATTTATTCAATGAGTATTAACTGAGTACCTGCTCTGTGCCAGAAGAACGCAGTATGGCTCGTGCCTTAAGGAAACGAGACGGGGACGTCCCAGGTGGTCCTGTGGTTGAGGATCCACCTGCCAGTGCACGGGACATGAGTTTGGTTTCTGGTCCGGGAAAAGCCCGCGTGCTAAGGAGTAGCTAAGCCCGTTGCCACAACTACAGAGACGGCACCACCCTAGAGCCCGCAAGCTACAACTACTGAGCCTACGTGCTGCAGGTACTGAAGCCTTCGCACCTGAAGTCAGTGCTCCACAACAAGAGAAGCCGCCGCAGTGAGAAGCCCGCAGGCTGCAACTGCTGAAAGCTTGTGAGCAGCAGTGAAGACCCAGTGCAACCAAGGAGATAGATAGATAAAGTTTAAGGGAAAAAAGGAATCAGCTCAAAATAAAAAAGAAAGGGAATGAAACAAGACGCAAGGAAACAGATCTCTGGGGGCTGGGGGACATAAATGTCATCCCAGGCACAGGACAGGGAGTAGCCCCAGGCAGACGGACCAGAAGGTGCAAAGGTCCTGGGGCAGAAACGGTGGGATGGACTGCAAACGTGGAAAGGAGGCCTGTGTGGCGGAGGTGGTAGGAGCTGTCCCGGTGGGAGGTGATGATGGTTTGCACCAGGGCAAGGGCTGAAGAAACAGGGAGGCGTGACCGGGGCAAGATGGGGAGGAAGCGGAGTCACAGCTTTGTGGGCACAGCCTCTCTCTTCTGCAGGACTCCCCAAGGAGGGAGATGGAAGGAGGGTCCCTGGAGGAGGAGGGCTTCCACCAGGCTGGAGAATGGTGAGGCCTCCGAAGGAGGGCTAAGAGAGAGCACTGCCAGGAACCACATGGGTGTGCGTGGCTGAGGAGGGCAGGGGTGAAGGGGTGAATGGGCAGCATGGCATTGTGCACGGGTCCAGATGGGCTGCTTCAATGGCAGGCGCATCTGGCCCAGTGGCTTGCTAGCTCTGTAGCCTCAGGGAAGTTATTTAAACTTGCTAGGCCTCAGTTTTCTCATCTGTAAAATGGGCACACAGTTCCCTCTTGCTCAAGGTTGTTGTGGGGACCGAGTGGGATCATGGGTGTAAAGCCTGGTGCAGGGGTGAGGACTCCAAACCTCATCATCACAGCACGGTTCTCACTCCAGCACTTGGGTTTCTCTGCAGATGGGGAAGGCTGGGACCTGAGTTCACAGGACTGTCCACGCCACCCCAAAGACCTCGGACCACAGGGGCTCACTGGGGTCAGGGCCAGGGTCCTAACCCGGCCCCTGGCCCACCCTGCCTTCTCTGGGGGTTCTCCCACCCCCACTCAGCTGCCACCCGGAGGGACCCAGGTTACAGCAGAGCTTCCCACAGACAGCCAGTACTCAGAGAGGCATCCCAGAGGCTGGGGCGTCGTGGAAGCAGCCCCGTGATATTTGCATTGTCGTTTGCATTTTATCTGCAAGCGCCAGTTTATACCTTACCCTCCCTTCTCAAGCAAGGACCCTGAGAGAGGCCTCAGTCCTGGCATCCAAGAGGGGAACAGGCAGGGCTTGTAACTCCCAAGTCCCGGGTTCAACTGCTCTTCCCTGGAACCCCAGTTCCAGTCTGCAATGGGAAGACCCCTTACCTCCTTTGCTGAGGCAGTCTCTCATTCAGCGAATGTTTATTGTGCTTCTACCACCGGGCAGCTGCAGATGCACGCCCTGGGGTCCCTGTGTGACGAGGCAGGCCCCGGGCTGGCTCTCATGGAAACCGCCTGCTGTGCGGAAACAGTTATTGCGACCCCGTGGACTGTAGCCCGCCAGGCTCCTCTGTCCGTGGGACTCTCCATGCAAGGATACTGGAGTGGGTTGCCATTCCCTTCTCCAGGGTTAGCAAGTCAGCCAGTCTATAAATAAGATAACTAAGGATCACAGGACGTGCTAGGAAGGGAAGAAGCAGGATGGAGTGGGCAAGCCTGGCCCTCAGCAGTGCTCGTTTGCCATCCTTGCTGCTGGACCAGGTTGGCAGCAGGTGGGTGAGCCCATAGACCTGTCCACCCCCAGGGCTGCATCGAGATGGTAGCAGTGGCCTCCACCCCATCACGGAGGCCTTGAGCTCTGGGCCGGGGGTAGGGAATGGACGGTCAGAGGAGCAGGGGAGGGCCCTGGCCGGTCCAGAGGTGGGCGAATGTGGGGACGAGAGTGAGTGTGGAGGGCCCTGCCGCCCGGGGGTGCCCTGCACGCTCCCCAGGGAGTCGAGTCGAGCTAGTGAGGGGCGGGGGGCAGGCCAGCGCACCCTTGAGGGCTCGGCTTTGGCAGCACGGGACGCTCGACTCAGATCTGGACTGCACCCCTTCTGGGCGGGGACCTTGGCAGTGGAGGGACACAGCCCTGGGGCGCTGACACCCGTCTCCTCCCCGGGGACACCCAGAAGGCCCTCAGGACACTCCATGCCTGGCATCCAGTAGGCGCCTAATAAATAATGGAGCGCTCCCGCCGTCATCCCTCAGGCCACCCTTCTGGGCCATGGGGTGGGACTGAGGCAGGGTGAAGCCGATAAAAATTTAAGGAGACACTTGCTCTCATGGTTGGTTAGTAAGGACTCCCTTAAAATTTACACCCCAGGGGACTCAGTTGTTCAGCCTAGTCCCAGGGTAATTTTTTTTTTTTTTTTGCAAGATCACAGTGACCCCCACCTGCTGATACCTAGTATGTGCCAGATGCCTGGTGGCAAGAGTGCCCGCCTCTGGCCAGTGATGTCCAGGAATAGCCCCACTGGACAGATGAGGAGACTGAGGCCCAGGGGGAGGAAGGATCTATCTGGGTCACATGGCTGGAGAATGGGCCCTGGGGTTTGGCTCTGGCTGGGCCTTATTTCAAATGTGGGCAGTCTGCTGATGACACAGTGGGGACCCTGGTGGGCTGCAGGGTCAGGGAGCAAAAACGCTGAGACCCTTCAAGGACCCTCAGGAGCAGTTTCATCTCAGAGCATCAGCTTAGACAGTGGAACAAACGTTCCACCCTCAGGAGCAGTTTCATCTCAGAGCATCAGCTTAGACAGTGGAACAAGCGTTATCTGCTGGTTCCTGCACCCTCCCCACATCTCCGTGCCTGGGGGGGCCTGGGTTGACCCCGCCTGTTCTGTGGATGTGGGAACGCGGACCGTGGGTGGGGTGCTGGGGCCACATGGCCAGGCCACGACAGAAGGGCCCCCACATGTGGCCTGGGACCCTCCCTTCCCCTCAGTCACCCCTGCACCCCCGGCAGGGGCTTCTCCCATTCCAAGGGGCTGGAGCCCAGGCCTGGCTGCTTGCTCTCCAGCCCTGGTCGGGCTCCGGGTCTGGAGCTCCAGGTGTGGATGCCGATAAAGCCACTTGAGACATTTCAAGTCTCTATCGGCAGGTGGGAGCGGCTTGCTGGAACCCTTGTCTCTCAGGGTTCAGAGAGAAATGAGAGCAGATGGGGGGCAGGGGAAGCTACCGTCTCCTTCCTGTTGTCGAGCACCCGATCCGTCATGCTGCCACCTGGCTCCACAGGGCTGCTGGCTGTGGGGGTGCCTGTCCAGGGCCGTGCGCAGGTTGCGGAAGTGATGGAAGGGCTGGCTCCCACCTCGACTGGAAGTGGTCTTGGGGGGCCCATCGGGGGCTTCCATTTGCAGAGGTAGAGAAAACGCTCAGGGCTGGCCTCTGAAGCGTTTATTGGCAACTTCCCACCTGCGTGTCAAGAGCACCTCAGAAGCACAGGAGCTTGCCTATTCTCACTCACTCACCCACTCATTCATTCATTTAGTCATTCGCTCACTCACTTCTTCACTCAATCACTAATCCACTCACTCACCCACTCATTCATTCACTCACCCACTCATTCATTCACTCACTCATTCATTCACTCACTCATTCATTCACTCACTCATTCATTCATTCACCCACTCACTCATTCACTCATTCACTCACTCACTTATTCATTCACTGACTCACCAATTCATTCACTCACTCATTATCACCGCATCTGTTAAATAGGGATAACTGGTCTACCCTCTCCACTTGACGGTAAGCTTTACCAAGATCATAGAGTTGTGGAGAAAGCGAAATATGCGAGTGAGTTGATACACCTACATCCCTTACAACCATGTCTGGGTACTTCAGGAAGATTTTTTTTTTCACAAATCTTATCCCTTCCAGATGATCACTGTAATTCACTTACGGTAAGGGTTAGGTGAAGTCCCTCAGGCGTGTCCGACTCTTTGCGACCCCGTGGACTGTAATCTACTAGGCTTCTCCATCCATGGGATTCTCCAGGCAAGAATACTGGAGTGGATTGCCATTTCCTTCTCCAGGGGATCTTCTCGACCCAGGGATCGAACCCAGGTCTCCCACATTGGAGGCAGACACTTTAACCTCTGAGCCACCTTTGATATACATTCTTGCAAAAAGTGCATTGCTGTTTCCTGTATGGGTAAGTTTTTATTTTTCACTTTATTTATCTTAATTTAAATTTAGTTTCATTTTGGGCACACTGTGCAGCTTGTGGGATCTTAGTTCCCTGACCAGGGATTGAACCCAGGCCCTTGGCAGTGAAAGCACAGAGGCCTAACCACTGGACCACTGGGGAATTAATTTCAGTAAATATTCTGAGGAATAACATACCCATGGAAGAATGCACATGAGGACTTTTCTGGAAGTGGATCACCCGTGTAAGAGCCTCAGATCAGGAAGCTGACCGTGAGGAGCAGCCCCACAGTCCCACCAGGCCTCTTTCCTGAACGTGCGTGTGGTTTTGGCCTCCGAGTGGTGGCTGAGTTACAGCTCTCCTCCGCCCTTTACCCAGCACTGTGGCATCTGTGTTGCTGTTCTGACAACGCCCCCAGCTTCAGAGTCTTCTGCTGTGCGTGTCTGCTGAGTGCCACCTCGCCGTTCCCGCTCTGGCTCTGATTCCCTGGTGGGCCAGGGCTGTGCTGACCCCAGGGCCTTTGCACTTGCTGTTCCCCCAACCTTCCCGTGGTTCCCTCCTTTTCTCAGATAACCTCCTCTCCCTTGCCTCCCCACCTATTCTAGTATCACATCACTGCTTCTTTTCTTAATCTATTAAGCTCTGAAATTACCTTGATGAGGAATCTGCCTCCTTATTCATCATCCCATTTTGGCCGAATGCTTTAGGAGGGCAAGATCTCTGGCTTCTGTCCTTGCCAGTGCACCCCCAATGCCCCGGGCAGGGCCTGGCCCAGCCGAGGGGCTCAGTAAATACTTGCGAAGTGGAGAACCATGCTCAGCAAGCCGCTATCCACACCATTGCTAACCCATCTCTCTGTGTGTCTTTCTCTATATCCAGCTTGCAAGCTCCGCGGGGCCTGAGCCAGGCCCGTCTTCAGCTCCTGCTCAGTTGGCCCCCAGATCAGTGGACCTGCCTAACAGGTGTTTTGTTAACCTTATTTTGAACCAGACACACTGGAGAGAAATGCATTTTAAAACCACGTGCAATTTAAAGAGAATTTAATCTGTATGTCTGGGATTCATTAACACATAGATCATCAAATTAGGGTTTGCTCACAGCTGTTTGACATTCGAAAGGCCTTCTGAGTATCTTTAATAAGGGCCTTGAAATATTATTTTTTCGCATAATCTCAGGGCTGGGCTTTGAGCCTGTCGTTCTTTGAATGGAAATGTGGCACAGGAGATTGGGGGACGGCAGGACCTGGTCTTGCAAGTGTTTCTGGCTGGTGAGGAGGTCGGCACGGAGCCGCCCACTCTCTCCTGCCCTTTCTGCTCACTGGAGGGCTCTGGCCCAGGTCAGCATATCCTCTTGTGTCTGTAGTGGGCTCTCTGGCCGCACCACTCCTCTGGGAATTGCACTCTGATGCCCATCCCCTCCCTCTCCAGGGGTGCGTGTGGGAGCTGGGCTTGATCAGTTAAAGATCGGCCTTCCTCGGCCACTGTAACCAGCCTCAGTGCGGCTCCGTGGCCAGAATCGAGGAGCTGAGATGGGAGGAGCCGCATGCTGGGGCTATCGGGAGCTCTCTTTTCTGCGGGTACTTCAGACCTTGAGCTGCAGGCCTGGAGCATCTTCTCATCACACAGGGTCTGAGAGTGACTCAAACACAGAAAAGCAAGCTGATGGAGACCTTGGCCACAGCTGGATTAACCCTGGTGTGGGTGAGGTCACCCCCACCCCCCATGTTCATGCACTGAAGTCCTGACCTCCAGAACCTCAGAATCTGACCTGATGTGGAAAGAGGGTTGTTGCAGAGGTCACTTTGCTCAGTTGCTAAGTTGTGTCCAACTCTTGCAATCCCATGGAGTGTAGCTCGCCCAGCTCCCCTGTCCATGGAATTTTCTGGGCAAGACTGCTGGAGTGAGCTGTCATGCCCTCCTCCAGGGGATCTTCCCGACCCAAATGTAACTAGCTGAGGTCATACTGGAGGAGTGAGGACCCTTAGTCAACCCGGCAGGATGAGTGTCCCTATAAAAGGGGGCATTTGCACATGGAGACGCGCACGGAGGGAAGATGACATGATGACGCAGGGAGACGTCAGCCACCTACAAGCCACGGAGAAAGCTCTAGCACAGATCCTCCCTCGCAGCCCGGAGTGGAACCGGCCCTGCCAAAACCTTGATCTTGGACTTCCAGCCTCCAGACTCTGAGACAGTGGATTGCAGGTGTCTAAGCTCCTGATCTGTGGTACTTTGTTACGGCAACCTGAGCAGACTAATACAGCCGCCCCTTTGAACATTTTAGTCTGAGGACCATTACATCTTTCTTCTTCTTCTTTTTTAAACTGAGGAATCTTTTAAAAATACTTATTTTATTATTGTTTTTTTCTTTTTCGGCTGTGCCACATGGCATGCAGGATCCTAGTTCCCCGACCAGGGATCAAACCCACGCCTCTTGCAGTGAAACACAAAGTTTTAACCACCGGACACCAGGGAAATCCCTTTTTTTTTTTCCCCCTTAAGCCAATCTGTGTTGAGTCTTTCATTGTTGTTCTTCTTAAGTCTCTAAGTCATGTCCAACTCTCTGTGACCCCATGAACTGCAGCATGCAAGGCCTCCCTGTCCATCACCATCTCCTGGAATTTGCTCAAATTCAAGTCCACTGAGTCAGTGATGCCATCCAACCATCTCATCCTCAGTCACCCCCTTCTCCTCCCCTCTTCAACCTTTCCCGGCATCAGGGTCTTTTCCAGTGAGTCAGTTTTTCGAATCAGGTGGCTAAAGTATTGGAGCTTCAGCTTCAACATCAGTCCTTCCAATGAATATTGAGGGTTAATTTCCTTTAGGACTGACTCTCCTTGTATATAAGGGTTAAAGACTTACTTGAACATCACTGTTCTGCTAAAACCCTTTTTATGGACCACATTTCAAGTATCTGGTGCTGTATAACACACCACTCCGGACTTAGTGGCATGAAACAAAAGCACTTGCTAGGGTCGCTCGCAAGATGCAGTTAGGCAGGACGTGGTGGGGATGGCTCGTCTCTGCTCAATAAGGCACTCGTGGGGAACTCGACTGGGTCAGAAGACCCCAGTTTCAAGATGGACCACTCACGTGGCTGGAGGGTTGTTGCCGGCTGATTTCTGGGAGCTCAGCCCAGGCTGTGATCCCTCTCATATGAGCTTCTCCACAGGCTGCTTGAGCTTCCTCCCAGCATGGTGGCTGGGTTCTAAGAGCGAGCGACCCAGGAGAGCACGTGCGTGGGATTTTCATGAGCTATTCGGAGGTCACACAGAATCTTTCCCACCATACGCTTTGAGTCAAGGCTGCTGCAGAGTCCATCCCAAATCCAGTGGAGGGGCACAGCCCCCACTGCTCGACGGGGGAGGGTCACATGGTGAGAAGTGGGGCGGGGACATGCCATCTGCTGCAGCTCACATCCTCCATGACCCCCTTTATACGAAAGTCAAGAGGAGGCAGAACTGATTGACGGTGACAGAGGTGGAATAGTGTTGTCTTGGCTGGAAAGGGGGCATACAGGGTGCTTTCGGGGTGTGGGAAATGAGCTATGCCTTGATAGAAGGTAGAAATTACATGGGCGCAGATGTGCAGAAGGTGTTCACTTGAGCTGTTCACTTGAGTTCCACACCTGCCCTTATGCTTTTTATATCTCAATTAAAATTTTTTTTAAGAACAGAACAAAGAAAATTCAACTTCAATTACACAGGGCGCAAACGTCCTTGACTAGGTCCCAGTCGCCTGAGCAGCTGGGCGGGTACACGAGGCCCCTCCAGACTCAGCCCTCTAGTCTTCTCTGGTTCAAGTTCTTGACCTCTTTGCACTGGCCAGTGCACTGCAGATTCATGAAAGCCTCCAGCTGGAGGGAAGATGGTGCAAGAGGGTTCCCGGAGGAGGGAGCAGCCCATGTAAAGACCCTGTGCGCAGGAAGTTCCCTGGTGGTCCAGTGGTTAACAATCTGCCTTCCACCGCAGGGGTCGCGGGTTCGATCCCTGTTTGGGGAACTAAGGCCCCCACATGCCACGGGGCGGTTAAACCCATGCAATGCAACTAGTGAGCCCATGTGCTCTAGCGCCCGCACTCCACGAGAGATTCCTGCGTGCTGCAGTGAAGACCCAATGAAGCTCAGCCAAAATAAAAATGAAAGAAAGAGCCTGTGTGCAGATAGGCTGATGGGCCAGCCTGAGGATGGGGGAAAGGGGCGATGAGGCAGGAGAAATGTGTGGGGCCCAGGAAAGGCTCCAAATAGGGCCGTGACACTGTCAGGCTTCCCTTTGTGAAAGCTCAGAATCTCGGAGGTGCCCGTCTGGCTGGGTGGCCTTGGGCAAGCCTGTATCCTCATCTGTGAAATGGGTTCTGTGAGGCCTGGCCTCTCAGGATTGCCAAGAGGAATTGGGGACGTGTAGCTGGCGAGACCCCCGGCCCTGGGCATCTGGCCGTCTCTCCGTCAGGGCTGCTCAGCCTCCCTCCCAGCCCAGCAGGGCCCTGAGCCCTGGCAGGTAAGGCCTCCTGTGTCTGAGCCATCCTCTGAGCTCTCGCTGGGCCCCGGGCCCCTTCTGGACCATGTGCACCGCCCCCCCCATCAGACCTCTGGAGCCACTTGGGTGGAAGACGGATGGCGCTCGTAATTGGTGCAGTCTAAAGGTTAATTCAAAGGGCAGCCAGGACGGTGACCTCCACTTGGCTCCAGCTCGCAGACTGAAGGGGGTGAGGGTGCAGCCGGAGCCTCTTCATCCACGCAGCCAAGCAGCTTCCTCTCTGGTGGCTGTTTGACCCCTTCCTGTCCCTGGCCTGGTCTCCTGCCTCTCCCATTCCTGCCTTGTGTCACAGTTCATCTCATGGCCATGGGCAGCTTCCTCCCGTCTTTGAGCCTCTATTTTCCCATCTGTGTATCGGGACTGTGGTGCCCAGTGATCCTTAGGAGTCCTTCTGACTTAGACATCCCGGGGCTGCGTCTCTTCACTCAGCCTCCAGGTTCTCCTGCCTCCCACTGCAGCACCTTGCTCCGCTCTGCCTCTGGGGTTCAGCATCCCCCGTGCGCCCCACCTGGGACTCTTCCCTCTGCCAACCCACACGCCCTCCATCCTGGGGCTCTCCGGTGCCCATGGTCTTATTGTCCGTGGGATTCCCGTGCATATTTTTGTGCATTGTTTTGCAAGGAAAGGTTGAGAGCAGGAGGAGAAGGGGGCGACAGAGGACGAGATGGCTGGATGGCATCACCGACTCAATGGACATGAGTTTGAGCCAACTCCGGGAGATGGTGAAGGACAGGGAGGCTGGCGTACTGCAGTCCGTGGGGTCACAAAGAGTCAGATTCAACGTATTGACTGAACAGCAACAAGAACTGGAAGGATCTGGAACTTTGTCTCTTCCTGCTTCTCCCATCAGAACCAGGGGTTTCCCCAGGGCAGCGCTATGTCTCCACCACCAGGCGGACGGGTCCCCTAGGGCGAGGGACTGAGCCTTCTTTGAAAACGCTCTTCCTTATGGCCCACTGGGCCTCAGAGGCCTGACTGACTCCTGCTTGCAGAATGCTCTGCTTGCCTCATCCGATATTTCTTTGAAAAACCGTTGAATTAGTTGCCAGCACTTAGAGGTCGGGCAGCTCACATGAAAGTTTAGAGGTCCGTCTCTGGACAATATGGGAGCGGGCTGCACCGGCTGTGCCTTCCCTCCGGCGATGATTGGCGTGTGGCGGGGAGGGTCTGACCCAGTCCTCACCTGGCCCCGCTCACTTCCAGTGCCTGCCCAGCCCTGGAGGTTTCTCGGCCTGCCGTCCCAGCTCTGGGGCCTGAGGAGCTTTCTGGCTGCGGTAGCCGTCAGCCCCGCCGTGGCTGCGGGGGGTCAAGTCCAGAGCGGGGCGCAGGGACCGAGGCTTCTCTCGTCTCGGCCTCATTAAGCCTCCAACAGTCTGGATCGATGTTTTTTTAAAATCTGCTGCACATCTTGCATCAGGAACAATCTGTGCCCACATAGAACTCTTCTCTAATCTAAAGCTTGCCTTTGGGAGAATTACTTGAAGGGGATGGAGGGAGAGGCGCCTTCCTTCAGTAATTATTTATAGGGGGCTGACTGTGCGCCAGGCCTTGAGCTGGGGGCTACGCGTACAGCCGTGAAAAGAAGCCCAGTTGTCTTGTACCACTCAGAGTCGTGTCAGCACTGCCTCTCAGATCAGGTAGCAGCGGCCCAGAGACGGCAAGCAGGGTCCTCAGCGTCACACAGCGGAGGTGGGAGGAAAACCCGCACGGCTCCTCGAGTCTCCTGCTTGGCCCTTCTCCAGCCGCACGGCTCCCTCCCAGCACCAAATCCCGGCCCCCCGCCCCCCTCCATGGAGCCCTAAGCACACTGCCACTTCCCCCTCCATCCCCTCTTCAAGTCCTGTCCTTGATTTTGACTGACGGCCAGAGTTGGGACACACCCCAGTGGGACTGGGGGTCTGCCCAGAGCAGGGAATTGGCTCTTCTCTGGCTGTTCTCGTGCTGCCCTGCCAACATATCAAGGATGATTGCAGGATCACTTACAGACCTCAGCAGCGCCTCGCACCTGATCGCCCCAGCTGGAACCTTCCACAGCAAGGCCGCAGCTCGTCGGGCTGACGGCTCTGTTAAAGGGACAGGTTGGCAGCAGGGCACCTGAGTGTCAGCACCAGCCTGCCTTTTCTGCAGATGTAGGCTGAGGGCCACTCTAGCTGCCTCTGGGGCTCAGCCAGGCCTGATTTTTGCCTGCGGCCGCAGACCCTTGTTCTGAAAAGGAAGAGCTGAAATTCCATCCTCCAGCTGGCTGCTCTGCGGATGAGCAGGGAACAGCTGGGCTTCCTGCACACAGCCTGCGTGCACCCTTCGGTCCAGAGATGGTCCCCGAAGAGCCGTCTGGGCTGGGTTTGAGCCTCCAGACGCCTTGCAAATAACCAGCAGTGAAACGCAACTGACTCTCCCAAGGGCTTTTTGGCCTTCAAACTCCTGGATGAAGAGAAACCAGCCAGCAAGATTTTGGCCAAAAGCCGCTGAGTTTGAAGCTGGCTGACTGCAACTGGCTCAGAAACCGTGGGCTTGCCTAAACATGATAATAAGTGATGGCAGCTACCATCTCTTAAGCATCTGTCATGTGCCAGGCCCTTCTCTGCATCAGCGCCTTGTGAAGCAGAGGCCCAGAGAGGCCAGCCCACCCGCTCAGCGTCACACAGCTCGCCACTGGAGGGCCCAGATTTGGTCCTGGATCTCTCTGGTGCCTCCCACCCCTGTCTTCCCCTCCAGGGGATGCTCTGGGGGCCAGACTGAGGCTCCGCACCCCTCGCTCACCCCTCCCCTCACTGCTTCCTTCCCTGGGTCTTGGCACAGCCTCCTGTACCCCGACACAGAGAGGGCCCCCGACTACACACAGCTCACGTCAGAGGACAGCAAAATTGTGTCCGATGAAGGGACGGTCTTCATCTGCTCCAGGCTTTGATCTACTTCAAAAGAGACGGGAGAGCTCCTTTCCCTTCACAGACTTGATCCAAAAACCCCAAGGCATAGCCCTGGAGGAAATGTCCTAGTTCAGAAGGTCCTTTTAGTCAAAGAAAGGAAGGATTAAAAATTAATGAAGATTATCCGATAACTGGTGTGGACAGCATCTACTTGACGTCAGGGATCTTACGTCTGTCACTGCTGTGACATAGAGGCCCAGCCCATAGCCTCTGGAGCTAGACAGCCTGAGGTCGTCCACCTGATTTTGCTACTCACCAGCTGTGTGCCTTGGGCATATCACTTAGCCTCCTAGGGACTCAGTTTTCTCCTCCATAAAGTGGGTAGAATTATAGTATCTACTTCACGGGGTTATTGTAGAAAGAAATCAGATAACATATAAAGTTTATGGCACAGAGCTTGGCGTGTAGCCAGTGCCCTAAAAATGGCAGATGTTATCTTTATGTTATTTTAAAAAACCTAGTGGTAAAGAGGGGCCTCCCTGGAGTGCAGTGGTAAAGAACCTACTTGCAGCGCAGGAGACTGGGTTCAATCCCTGGGTTGGGAAGATCCCCTGGAAAAGGGAATGGCAACCCACTCCAGCACTCTTGCCTGGGGAATGCTATGGACAGAGGAGCCTGGCGGCTACAGTCCACGGGGTCACAAAGAGTCAGACAGGACTGAAGTACTTAGCAAGCATGAGAAGCCCGTGGGGCAGGGTTACTGTCCTCATTTTACTGATGAGAAAACAGACTAGAGAGGCTTGGTCACTCACCCAAAGCTGCACAGCAAGCCACAGAGCTGGAGGCGAGGTCTCCGCGTGATCCTTAACACCAGTGGCTGAGGCGAGAATCCTGAGAGCTGCTGCTGTCGAGGGCAGAGGTGCGGTCTCTCTGTCGGGGGCTGGGCCACCCGGAGGCCACTTTCTCTGGCTGGCACAGGATTTTATTTTCTTTCTCTTTTAGCTAATTTTTAACAGCTGTAGAATGAATGTACAGAAAAGAAACCGAGGCCCAGAGGGGCAGTGGGCTGGCCTGTGACACGAGCCGAGACCCTGGGGTCCTTCCCGGGTCCATGCTGACGCTCCCCGGGTCCCTGCTGACGCTTCCCGTGTCCACACTGACGCTCCCCGTGGAAAGGCTCCCGTGTCCCTGCTGACGCTTCCCGTGGAAATGCTCCCGGGTCCCACTGACCCTCCCAGTGGAAAGGCTCCCATGTCCCCGCTGATGCTCCCCGTGGAAACGCTCCCGGGTCCTGCTGATGCTTCCTGCTGAAAGGCTCCCGTGTCCCGCTGATGCTTCCTGCTGAAAGGCTCCCGTGTCCTGCTGATGCTCCCCGTGGAAATGCTCCCGGGTCCCGTTGACTCTCCCCGTGGAAACGCTCCCGGGTCCCCGCTGACTATCCCCGTGGAAAGGCTCCCAGGTCCCGCTGACTCTCCCCGTGGAAACACTCCCGTGTCCATGCTGACACTTCCCGTGGAAACGCTCATGGGTCCCGCTGATGCTTCCCACTGAAAGGCTCCCGTGTCCCGCTGATGCTCCCGTGGAAAGACTCCCGGGTCCCTGCTGACTCTCCCTGTGGAAACACTCCCGTGTCCATGCTGACACTTCCCATGGAAACGCTCATGGGTCCCGCTGATGCTTCCCACTGAAAGGCTCCCGTGTCCCACTGACGCTCCCGTGGAAAGACTCCTGGGTCCCTGCTGACTCTCCCCGCGTAAACGTTCCTGGGTCTATGCTGACTCTCCCCGTGGAAACACTCCCGGGTCCCCGCTGACTCTCCCCGTGGAAACGCTCCCGTGTCCATGCTGACTATCCCCGTGGAAAGGCTCCCCCTGGCCCTTCTCCAGAGGGAGTTGCTGGAAGGGGATGAGTGAGCAGGGACTGATGATGGATTCTCTTGGGGATAAGTGCTGGTCACCGCTCTGTTGACTGATGGTCGAGCGAGGTCACAGCACAGCCAGGCTCCGGTGAGGCGCCGGCCTGCGACATCTGTCAGCTGGCGCCACGTCACTCTTGAGCTGGGAGGCATGGGGAAGGGATGAGGGTCAGGAAAGGTGCTCTGTGCTTCTTTCCTCATGGGAGAGTCTGTTTCTGCAGGCAGAAGGGTCCTCTGGAGAGGGGCCAGGATGCTCAGAGCTGACAAGAAGCTGGGGTGTGCTGGTGGGTCTGGTTCAGGCCTGAGGGGCCCCTTGGAGACCTTTCCTGGACTGAGCTCTGGACTCTCCCCTTCCACAACCCTTCCAGCTGCTCTGGAATGGGGTCTCAGGGCCTTCACAATTCTAGCAAGGAAACAGAGGCTCAGAGAGGGCAAGCCGTTTGCCTGGAGTCACACAGCTTCTAAGTGGTGGAGTTCCTGGGCCCTGGGTCTCCTCTCCGACTCCCAGTCCGTGGTGCTTTCACACACGTGCATACACTCTCTCACAACCGTATGAATTTGCCTTTTTGATGTATACCTAAAAGAGTTGAATAACAGCAGTTTCATAAGGTTCAGCCAAGTATAAATTACAGATTTGATAAAATATAGATATGTATCTTTCATCTATTAAATAATCCATCTAACTCGCACATGCAGTCTCCCTTATATACATGTGTGTATATCCATGTATATATATTTGTATGTATATAACATACACACACACATACATGTATATATAGTCTATCTGAGATGTGTACAATTGGCTGACTCATCATATACCATGTATAATGAGTAGTGTACTGGTAAATCAACTCTGGAAAAAAAGTAAGACCTGACTTGTGTATTTCTATGGTGTAAACATTCCCACTAAGACTGATTTCAAGTAACCAACATGTTATCATTGAACCGAGTTAGGGAGAAATGTGTCTAACTGGCTCCTTCTAGCTATCTGAACTGATTCTAGCCTACCACGGCATTTATCCACCTACCTAAAGCATATGACCTGTGCACCTTGAAAGTATACTGAGCTATATGATATAACAATGAATACATGTCTAAGGGCACACAATGGAGAAGGAAAGGGCAGCCCACTCCAGCATTCGCACCTGGAGCATCCCACGGACAGAGGTCCGTGGGGTCGCAGAGACTCGGACACAACTGACTTGGCACGCGGGTGTGCACTCTGCTCCCCCTCTCTGACGGGTCTCTGGCAGTTGCCTGTCCTAATCTCTGGCTCCCTATTTGAATTCCACCCACGCGTCCACTCGCCCCTCCGTCTGCTCCATCTGTGTGCTGACTCAGATCCAGGCCAGGGCTGCCCAGTGCTTTTCACCACCGCGTTGTGCCCTTCCCTCTCTGTCTGTGGCGGAGGAGGGGTCACTGGGCTGGTGGCTGGCTGGGTGCAATGCCTGCTTGCTCTCCTCTGGGCCACTGGCGCAGCTGCTGTCTGGGTGGGCCGGCTGTGTTGACCGTGTGAGCGTAGGTGTGGAGCCCCCGACTCGGGGTGCGGTCTTCCTGATCGGCCACCACGCGGTGCTGGCCAGCAGAAGCTGATGTCAGCGTCTCTGGTCTGTCCTGGCTGCGCTGTTGGGGCCATCCAAGCAGTCAGTGCAGGCGGGCTGGTGCCTGCTGTCTTCCTTCCAGCTCCCTGCAGCTTCGTAGGTCACTGGTCACGAGCTCTCAGGGTCTCGGGGCCAACCTGCTGCCTTGGGAGACAGCCCTAGGGATGGGTCACCTCTGCTCTCTGGGCTGGGCCTCAGTTTTCTCATCTGTGTAACGGCACATTGCTCTCAGGCAGTTAGAAGAAGCTAACAATTTCTGTCAAAGTCTTGAGTTTTCCCTGAAAAATGCACGTTCGTTTTGCCTTGCACTCCTGTCATCAACTCGTGTTTGTTTTGGTACAAAAATAAAGTGTTGGGGAACTTATCAGTTAAATTACTTAGCGTCTTTCTCCCAAATCATCAAGCAAAATGGGAGCTCCAGGAAGAAGTGTCACTTTTTAATCCCCCCAGCCCCGCCGAGGAGGCAGTGGTTAATAGTTCCTCATGGATTCAGGAAGCAGATGGCCTGGATTTGAATCCTGGCCCACCACTTAACCTCTGGGCCTCCCAGGACAAGATATTTCTCAGCTCTGAACCTCCGTTTGAAGTGAAGTGAAATCGCTGTCATGTCCGACTCTTTGCGACCCCATGGACTGTAGCCTACCACCCTCCTGTATCCATAGGATTTTCCAGCCAAGAGTATTAGAGTGGGTTGCCATTTCCTTCTCCAGAGGATCTTCCCGACCCAGGGATCGAACCCGGGTCTCCCGCATTGAAGGCAAACGCTTTACTGTCTGAGCCACGAGGGAAGTCCGGGGCCTCCGTTTACTCATTGGAGAAATGGGAGACTGACCTCTCTTACGGGGCTGTCGTGTGGATGAGAAGAGTTCCATCAAGCTGAAACAGTGCCTGGCCCAGAGGCAGCTTGCGCGGCTGTTAGCCAGCCCCACGCCAGCACACCGATGTGCACTCTCACCTTGATTTGAGAATCTGGAAGCAGTTTCTAAGTGTCTCCTTCATGCCCTGATTCTAGGATATATCCAGGCTGTGGGATGCTCACGTCTGCTCAAGGACAAAGTCCCGTGGTCACCAATCCAAACCTGTAGCCCTCGGATGTGTAAGAAATTCATCCTGAGCTTTCTGTAGCACAAAGACATGCTTCCAGCTACTCTGACAGTCCTTCTGCTCCTTGAAGATGCCAAGTGAGAGTCAGCTCCTGGGAGTTTGTCCCGTCTGAGTCCTCTTCCTGGAACACCTTCTCTGGACTGGCCTGGCGGTTGGCCCTTCCTTGGCTGCACACACACCTGCTCAGCGCTCAGCTGCGTCTGGCTCCTTGTGACCCTGTGCACTGCAGCCCACCAGGCTCCTCTGCCCATGAGATTTCCTAGGCAAGAGTACTGGTGGACTGCGATTTCCTCCTCCAGGGGACCTTCCCCACCCAGGGCTTGAACCCGGGCCTCCTGTGTCTCCTGCGTTGCAGATGGATGCTTTTACCGCTGCGCTGTGTTGGAAGCCCTCCACGGTTGGGCTCAGCAAAGATGAGAAAAGTGAAAGTGTTCGTCAGTCAGTCGTGTCCTACTCTTTGTGGCCCTATGGACCTCAGCCCGCCAGGCTCCTCTGTCCATGCGATGCTCCAGTCCAGAATACTGGAGTGGGTTGCCATTCCCGTCTCCAGGGGGTCTTCCCCACCCAGGGCTTGAACCCCGGCCTCCTGCATCGCAGGCAGACTCTTTACCATCTGAGCCACCAGGGAAGCCCAGATACTCTCCCTCCAGAGAGGTTTCCCCATCCCCTTGCCCCACACCCCTCGGTCCCTCTCTCTGCCGTTCTGTTTTACTTTCTTCACTCCATTTATCGCTGGCTGGACCCATCTGATGCGTGTAGTTACTAGCTTCTTGCCAGTTTCCCCATCAGCTCTGCGAGGACAGGAGTCTATTGTCTTATTTGCTATAGGGTACCTGGGCCCAGAACATATCTGGCACGAAGAAGTGGAAGGATGTGAGAGGTGTGATTCAACAGTGTAAAAACGCATAAAGTCAAGACAGGAGAAAGGTCACCCAACTCGACTTCTTTGTTACCTGTTTCTTGGACTCTGGGAAGAGCATGTCTTAATTTCGTAATCAGAAAAAAAAAAAAAAAAAAAGAAGAGCTAAGCCTCATGAAGACACAGCTTGGCGGCAAGTCTGTTCAAGATCACTCTGGGTTTGGCTGAGGCTCATTTAACTTCTGCTCCTGTGGTTCTCCTTGGAATTTAAAGACAAACTGCAATTGTCCCCTTAGGAGAAACTTCTGCAGGAGTCAGCAACCAGCCGCTACCTTCCATTTCTGCTTTGTTTGCTTCTTGGCCTTGAGTTCATTCAAGATACTTTATTCTGACTGTTCATTCGGGGACATTTTCCTCTTCTGGAAGTCTCCTGGGACACATTCAGGAAGGAGGGCAGGTAACAGTGGTGAAGCTGGTGATGCTGGTGGTGATGCTGGTGGTGGACCTCCGCCATCAGATTGGAGCTTCCCAGGAAGGGGTTGTGTCTCCTCCATCAGTCTGCCACAGGCTTCCTGCTGTGGAAGCAGCCCCTTCTTTCTTTTCCTCCCTCTTCTCATCTTTCTTTTCCTTCTCTTCCTTTCTCTCAGATCCTTTTGGGAGACTTTCCCCTCTGTGCTGGGTGAAGCCCAACCCTGGCACGTGGGGGTCCATCTGTCTCCTTGGCAGAAGCATCCACAGCCTCCACGCACAGGAGGGCAGGGTGGTGACCCCTGGCTGTCCTTACCCCTGGCCCCCTCCCTCCCCCTCCCCCAGCCCTTCCAAACACAGGAGGAGCCTCGCTTGCCCTTGACTAGCGCGGCCCCGGGAGACACCTCCCTGGGGGCTCCTGGCCCTTGCCTTGCATTCCGTCTGCGGGGCACTTGGCAATGCTGAGTCTGCCCCAGCCAGACCATTACCAGCAGAGTCTTTGCAGGAGGAGGAAAGACTGGCATTCTCTGCTCGAAACATGGCTGTTTGTCCTTCAGAGAAGCCCCCTCTGAGGGCCGAGGGTGCCTTCAAGAGAAGCTGGCGGCACATTTCTGGAAAGTGACATCAGAACCGGGTAACATTCACGCCTTAATAACCAGGCTGACGACCCACAGCCAACGCCTGTCGAGTGATTTCTTTGTGCCAGGCTGTCGCTAAGTGCTTCTGTGTCTGCCCTCCACTCGTCTGGCAATAGGGTCACACCACTCGGCCGCTTGGACCGATTTCCCAGCAAACTCTGAATAAAAGCTTCGCCGCCTTGGTCCTGCGTTGTCTCCCTAGCCCCCTTCCCCTCCTTGTCTGCCTTGGCTCTCAGCAGGCACGGTCCCACCTCAGGGCCTTTGCAGGTGCTTTTCCGGCTCCAGAGACTGCACTTCTCCAAGATATGACTTCAAGATATGACTCCCAGATACGGTTTCCCTGGAGGCTCAGATGGTGAAGCGTCTGCCTGTGATGCGGGAGACCCAGGTTCGATCCCTGGGTAGGGAAGTTGCCCTGGAGAAGGAAATGGCAATCCACGCCAGTACCCTTACCTGGAAAATCCCATGGATGGAGGAGCCTGGTGGGCTACAGTCAATGGGGTCGCAGAGTCAGACATGATTAAGCGACTTCACTTCCTTTTCTTCTTTCTTTCAAGATACTGCTTCGCTCGTTCCCCACCTCCACCAGGACTTTACTGAACTGTCATTTTCCCAGGGAAGACTTTTATGACCAAACTATTTAAAATATCTACTTTGCCCTCCTCCTATTTCCATCATCACCGTACGCTGCGCTGTGCATTGCGCCTATTTATTCTCAGGTCTTGCCTGTCGCCTTCTGTGGGAATGTCAGTTGCAGGAGAGTTCTGTTGGGTTTGCTCTCAGCTGCGAATGCAGGGCTAGATTCAAGCCTAGCACATAGAATGATCTCAGTAAACAGTTGCTGAATGCACACTAAGTAATCTGTTTTACAGATTAGGAGATTAAATGACCAGCCCATCAGTATGTATCCAAGGTCTATTTAGCACGTACCGTGTGCTAGATCTAGGGCACAGAGATGGCTCCTTGCCTTTGAGAAGTTTCCTGAATGGTGGGGAGACGCATCAGCAGATGTGCATGACCCAGTGGGCCGTGTGCAGGGCTGGAGACAGGCATGGTGTCTTATGGGAACATACAACATAGTCTGGAGCATCAGGGAAGGCTTCCTGGAGGAGGTGATACCTGAGCTGGGTCTCAGGGGACGAGTAGAAGTTTGTTAAGTTGGGGGAGGCAGTGGCTGAGAAGGAAGGTGTTGTCCAAGCTACATAAAGTAACAGGACATGCGATTCCTTTCCTAAAGGAGAAGGTGGCACTTTTGCTTGCCTGGAAATTGTTCAGTCTGGCTGGGGCGGAGAGGAGAGTGCCTGGAAAGCAGGGAGCTGGGGGCGGTGAGATAAATAAGGTGGAAAGGTCAGGGGTGAGAGAGTGGGGAGCAGGTAGGTCACCCTAGCCTCGAGGGCTGCAGTAAGGAATCTGGGCGTCATCCCTGGGGCGTGGGAAGCCGGTGGTAAGGAATGAGCCTGTCCGGTTTGGAGTCTAGACTGAGCTCCCTAGACACTGTGCAGAGGTCAGAGCACACTGGGGGCGGTGGGAGGCAGGCAGACGCGCCAAGACGGAGGGGATGCGGGTGAGTCAGGCCGAGGCCTGCACCGAGGGCCGACAAGGGACCCGGGCTGCTGGCACTGGTGTTCAGTTGCTAAGTGTGTCTGACCCTTTGTGACCCCATGGACTGCAGCACGCCAGGCTTCCCTGTCCTACATTAAGGGGCCCAGGAGAGGGGGACAAACTTCAGAACCAGGAAGGGGGAACCGTGTGCCCAGGAAGGCCGTGCTTCTAACTTCATGGCTGCAGCTCCTTTTTTTTTTTTTTAATTGAAGTGCGGTTGATTCACACTGTTTTGTTAGTTTCGGGCGATTAAGTGATTCTGTCATCCACGCATGTTCAGTTGTGTGTGCTCTGGGTCGCTCCAGGCCTGCCTGACTCTTCATGACCCCGTGGACTGTAGCCCACCAGGCTCCTCAGCCCAGGGGATTCTGCAGGCAAGAACGCTGGAATGGGCCGCCATTGCCTTCTCTGGGGATCTTCCCCGCCCAGGGAGAGAACCAGCGTCTCACGTCTGCCGCACTGGAAGCAGGTTCTTTACCACTAGCACCACCTGGCTAGCCCCATATACTCAGCTATCTAGATGTAATTATTTTCAGATTATTTTCCATTATAGGCTATCACAGACGTTGAATTTTGTTCCCTGTGTTATACCGTAAATCCTTGTTGCTTATCTGTTTTGTGTACACCAGTGTGTATCTTTTAATCCCATGCTCCTAATTTATCCTTCCCCTTCTCTCTTTCCCCTTTGGTAAACGTAAATTTGTGTCTATGTCTGTGAATCTCAAGAGATGAATGGATAAGGAAGGGGTGGTCCATACATGCACAGGAACATTACTCAGCCGTAAAGAAGAATGAAAGGATGCCATCTGCGGCAACACAGATGGCCCTAGAGCTACCACACTGAGTGAAGTCAGCCGGATACAGACGACAAATATCACGTGATATACCACTTACACGTGGAGTCTAGAAAGCGATACAGACGAATCTGCTTGCGATACAGACGAATCTGCTTACGAAACAGAGACAAACTGACAGCTGCAGCTTATTTTTGACCCAAGGCAGATACTTCCAACTTGCCAGCCCTCATAGCCCAGAAGATTCTAGCTTCAGTGACTCCTGGATGGCTGTGAAAATCAGCCTCCCTTCCTTTAGAGGAGGATATTAAGGTTGGCCAAAGGTGTGAGATGTAGGTTGCTAGGGACCTTCCCAAAATACAGGCCAAGATACCCCAGGCACTGCCAACGCCGCTATGACACGTGATGGGGCCTGAAGTTAGAGACCCTGGTGCTGGTCTGCGTCCGGGTCTCTCTCTCTGACTCTGAACCCCTGCTTCCTGGGTATAAACTGGACCCGTTTGTTCATAGTGCTAGCATGGGGACCCGTGCTAGCAAATGAGATGACGTGGAACGCTCTTGGCACTTTGCCTGGCGCACAGTAAGTGACGAATAAATGATCACTTTAGTCTCTCCTTTCAGCTATTATTATGGCCGTGGTCAGTATCATTTGGGGGAGGAATTTACTTTCGGGGGGCTTCTCTGATGGCTCAAGCAGTACAGAATCCACTTGCAATGCAGGAGACTTGAGAGATGTGGGTCCGATCCCTGGGATCCCCTGGAGAAGGAAATGGCAGCCCGCTCCAGTATTCTTGCCGGGAGGATCTCATGGACAGAGGAGCCTGGTGGGCTACAGTCCACGGGGTTGCAAAGAGCCAGACACAACTGAATGGATGGATTTACTTAAAAAAAAATTTTTTTTTATTATGGAGAATTCTGAATTTTCATGGAAATGGGTTCTAAGGAAGTCTCATCTACCCAAACCCAGCCCTTCTAACCACCAGGCCCTGACCAGTCCTGCCCCACCTACATCCCCATCCGCTCCCCTTCATCCTTTATTCATTTAAAGCAAACCTCAATCATCACATCATCCAGCCATAAATATTTCACCGCTCGCACTGTTAATAATCCACAAGGTGACTGCTCTGAGAGGAACAGCTCCGTTCAGGGAGCACTCACGGCTGATCGGCTCCTCTGGTCCAGGCTTGTGGAGGGCTCCTTCAGTACCAGGAAAAACACAGCCTTTGCCCTCCAGGAGCTCTCTGGGAGGCTGTGGGTGGCAACAGGGCACAGAGGCAAACAGTTCTGCCTACGCCATAGACACCGCGATCTCCATATACACAAAGGGAAGCTTGCATTCTGGAATTAGGATGGAGGGAGGTGGTACATTTCAGAGAAGCTTTGTATGTCTGCTTTAAAAACCAACGACAACAAACAAGTAGCCACGTGCAGGGTGTGGTGGGCAATGGGAGAGGCGTGAGCTGTGAGGTCAAAGAGGCATGGGCTGAATTCCAGCCATAGCCCAGCCGCTCCTCGTGGTGCAGCCTGGAGGAAGTCCCTTGGTCTCTGGACCTCTGGTTCAGTTCAGTTCAGTTCAGTTCAGTCGCTCAGTCGTGTCCAACTCTTTGTGACCCCATGGACCGCAGCACACCAGGCCTCCCTGTCCTTCACCAACTCCCGGAGTCCCCCCAGACTCATGTCCATCGAGTCGGTGACGCCATCCAGCCATCTCATCCTCTGTCATCCCCTTCTCCTCCGGCCCTCAATCTTTCCCAGCATTGGGGTCTTTTCCGGCGAGTCAGCTCTTCCCATCAGGTGGCCTCAGTTTCCTCCCCTGTAAAATGCCTACCCCTGGGAAGGGCTGAGGAGCCCTGTCGCATTGCCTGATGCCGGAGAATCAGTTGGTATTCACAGCCAAGCTGCTGCCCGTGACTTCAGGTGGAACTGCTGACCTTGCAAATTAAGCTGTAACTGAATGGGAAAGGAAAATGTCTTTTGCGGCCAATTACACAATAGATGGTTTGGGACATGGTTTGCTTAATGTAATCCATAACCGATTGTGGATCTATCGCTGTGTATGACGCTACTCTAATTGGAGCCAGTCATCAATGTCAGGTGTGTGTGTGGGGGAGGTCACTAGAATATTCTCTGCCCCGGAGGCCTGGGGGAGCACCCAGGGCCTGCTTCATCACACCCCCATATCCTAGCTGTGTCTCTAAGGACAAGTCCCTGGTCCTCCCTGAGCCTCGGTTTCCCTGGATAATTCCTGCCCAGCTTCTTTTTCAAACATTTATTTTATACTTTCTAATATGATCACTTATTTTTCCCCCCAGCTGTTCCGTATCGTCACTGCCGCACACGGGCTTTCTCAGGTTTGGAGAGCAAGGGCAGGCACCTCTCCAGCTGCCGTGCGTGGGTTCCTCACTGCGGCGGCCTCTCTTGTTGTGGAACATGGGCTTAGTTACCCCACAATATGTGGAGTCTTCCCGGACGAAGGATTGAACTCATGTCCGCTGCATGGGCAAGCAGCTTCTTAACCCGAACCACCAGGGAAGTCCCTACCCAGCTTCTTCACATGGCCATTTAGGCTGCCCCCAGGTGACTCCCGGAGAAGGCAATGGCGACCCACTCCAGTGCTCTTGCCTGGAAAATCCCATGGATGGAGGAGTCTGGTGGGCTGCAGTCCCTGAGGTCACGCAGAGTTGGACATGACTGAGCGACTTCACTTACTTTTCACTTTCATGCACTGGAGAAGGAAATGGCAACCCACTCCAGTGTGCTTGCCTGGAGAATCCCAGGGACAGGGGAGCCTGGTGGGCTGCTGTCTATGGGGTCAGGCAGAGTCAGACATGACTGAAGTGACTCAGCAGCAGCAGCAGGTGACCCCCAGAGAGCTCTGAGAGTGGCCCTAATTCATTCGTTCATCTAACAAGGGTTTGCTGGCTGCCCACTGTGGGCTAAGCATTGGGTACCATGACGCGGAATAAGACAGACGGAGCTCTTGACTTCCTGGAGCCCTCAGTCCAGGGAGCAAGGCAGGTATTTTTTGAATTAATTCATGGGAAAGAAGGCCTTGGGGAAGTTGCAAGACAGGGTCATTTAACTGAGTCTGGAGGTGAGACCCCCGTCCTTACCAAAGATAAGTGGCAGTGAGCCTCTGAAGCTGGAGGTGAGGAGGCAGGCAAAGGGGGGTTGTTATGTGCAAAGGCCCTGAAGCAGGAGACAGCCTGGCTGAAGGGGGCTCCGTGTGTGGCCAGCAAGTGGGAGGTGTCTTAGGATGGTAAGCCCAGGGGCGTGGGTGCAGACAGACCTCAGCAGGGCCTCAGAAGCCACATCGTGGCTCAGGGAGCCACTGACGTGGGAAGAAGCTGGCTGGCCCTTGGTTTCCATAACAGCCCTCTGACTGCTCAGTGGAGAAGGGGCTGCAGGGAGGGTGAGAGGGGGTCTTTGCAGTGTTGGAGAGGCCGAGGATGGTGGCTCGGCTGGGGTGGGGACTGTCTTGATGGAGCAGGTGTCTCCGGCACGCTTCTGGAGGCTGAGATGGCAGAGCCAGCTAAAGGGGTGAGTGGGGGCACGTTGAGGGCATGGGAGCATTGAGCACGACTCCTGGGCCTCTGGACAGAGTTCTGGGTGGCGGGAGAAGCCGTCCTTGAGACGAGGTGCCTCTAGGGGTCGGGAGAAGGTGGAGAGCTCCAGGGCTGACCAGCCAGTTCGAGGTGCCTGAAGGCGTCCGGGTGGGACCGGGAAGCAGGTGGAACGCCTGCGCGTGTGGCTCAGAAGTGATGGGGCAGAGATGAAATGCATCCTCAAGTCAGCAAGTGGTAGCAAAAGCCACATGGTGGATGAAATCATCAAAAAGGAAAGTATAGTGGGGTCAGAGAAGACAGTCCAGACCTAGTCCTGAGGACCCCTCCTTAGGGGCTGGGTGGAGGTGGTGGGGGGAGATGGAACGAGGAAGGCAGGGCAAGCAGAAGATTTTTCCCAGAACCCCAGCAGAGACCGTCTCCAGGGGAGAGAATGCCACCTGCGCTGGAGACCCACAGGCACAGAAGGGTTCCTCTTAGATTTGGCAACGTGGGAACCATTTGGACTTCAGCAAGGGCTGCTTGTCAGCAACATGGAGATGGAAGATGGAAGCGTGAGGTGAGGAGAGGCAGAGAGATGGGACGTGGAGGTCCAAGAAGGTGTTTGTTGCGTGAGAGAAAGTGGAGCATTTCAGGCGGGAGCAGAAGGGGATGACAGAGGATGAGATGGTTGGATGGCATCACGGACTCGACGGACATGAGTTTGAGTGAACTCCAGGAGTTGGTGATGGGCATGGAGGCCTGGCGTGCTGCAGTCCATGGGGTTGCAAGGAGTCAGACACGACAGAGCGAATGAACAGCAGCAGATGGGACGGGTCCAGGAAAGAGAGAGGCTGGAGGTGCAGGGGAGACGGGGCGCAGAGCAGCTCCTGTGGGGACCCAGGGTCCAGGCACAGAGACGGGCCTGCAGTGGGTGCGTGTGTCGGGGGGAAGCTTCCTCCTCGGGCAGGAGGGATTAGGGGAGAGGGCACGGAGCAGGGCATGGAGAAGAAATGGTGTGAGACACGAGAAAATTCGAGTCTGATGGCCTCTGGATTCTTTGAGATGTGAGAGGCAAGGTCACCAGCTGAGAGCCAGTGGGCATGGTGGGTTGAGTCAAAGATGGAGGAGAGAAAATACAAAAAGGTCTTAGGGAGGAGAAGGTGCTCTGCAATTGAAATAAGGCATGTCTTTATGGGTAGTTGATGTCCTGAGGCTTAACCGCTGTCATCGTGACCCGCTCATCCCTCAAAGGCCACCTGGGCCTCCCCCTGGAGGAGCTGTGCCTCAGCTTTCAGATGTTTCCTTAAGCAGCGAACAGTTTCTTCAAATGATACCTGATGCAGAGCCTCAACGTATGTGTACAGACCAAAGCAGAGCTGTTCCGAAGGTGAAAGCGGCCTGCTGGGCATCACCCTTCTGCCCTGGGGTGACCCTGCAGTGTCTCTGTGGAGGCTGGGGCTCCTCTGGACCCAGGGTAGAGCCTACTGGTGTAGGAGCCAGATTCTAGTCCCCTCTTTGCCCCATGCCAGAGCAGAGCTCTGGGCCTTGACTTGCTTGTCTGTAAAATAGGAATAATCTTACCAAAGTGGAGACAGACAGGACCAGATGACCTGTGTGTGTGTGTGTGTGTGTGTGTGTGTGTGTGTGTATGAGTGTGTGGGTGTTACCCCCTCTCAGAATTCTGTGATTTTAAGAGCTCCCAGAGCATCGCTCTTTGATTCTCTATTTGGTGGTCATGCATCAGCTATCTTAGGTTATTTCAGAACTGGGATTTAACTCTGGTCTGACTCTAAGGCCTGTGCCACCTGAATGAGACCAAGCGTTTTACCTTCCACCCAGGTCAGTGGCCCGTGGAGCTGGATGCCAGAGCTGTTTGTTGGGACAGATGGACGGGAAAGGGCACAAGGGGTGGATCTGCACAGGGGGCTCCTCGCAGCAACAGAGGCGGGTCCCGTAGACCAGTTGCGATGTCTGGGTGGCATCTTCCTTCCGTGGAGGGTTGTGTGAGAACAGGGATATTATGAGAACCTGTCTCCTGAATTTGCCACAGTGAGGATCTGTCTGCCTGTCTCCACCCGGGCTTGCCCTGAGTTGACTGCCTCTTGGAGACATGGAACGTGGGCTTTGGGGTCTGACGGACTTTCGTTCAAGTCCCATCTTGGCTTTTTACCAGTCGGGTAACCTTCTATGGATGTTAGTTCCCCATCTGTAAAATGGTGGCAAAAAGATCATTAAGTACCCAGCTGGTGCCTGGCACACAGCAGGAACGCTGGAAAGGCTGGTCCTCTGGCTTCTGCCCTCTCTCCCAATCCCAAACCGAGGGCGTCACTGCCCCTCAGGCATGTGCGGGTGTCCTCCAGTCTCATTTGCTGAGAGGACTCTTCCGCTCCGTGGTTTCTTTGCAGTTTCTGGGTTTGGATTTTGAGCTTTCATCTATCCATGGCTGCCCCGGGTCTTCGCTGGTGCTCGCGGGCTTTCTGGGGTCGCAGGCCCAGGGGCTTCTCTCTAGCTGTGGAGGCTTCTCTTGCTGCCGAGCAGGGGGTGAGGAATCATCCCGGATCAGGGACTGAACCTGCGTCCCCGGCACTGGCAGGTGGATTCCCAACCACTGGGCCACCAGGAAGGTCCTGGGTGTGAATTTTGGGTGGAGTGGCGGGGTACCCAGATGGGTATCAGCACAGATCTCAGATACACAGAGCTGCCCTTGAACCCTGGTTCTCCCACCTATTCACTTGGTGATCTTGGATAGGTCATCTCACTCCTCTGGGCTTCAATTTCCTTACCTTTAAATGGCAAGAATCACACCATGACCTCAACTCATTTTTGTGAGGACTCGCTGCATGTGTGGAAAACAAAAGGTGTCTTTACACCGTTTGAAGCCAGCTGTAGCCACGGCTGGTGTGGAATTTGTGTTTTGGGGAGAATCAGTCTTTACACTGATACCTTCACCCCGGTGAAGCCTGCAAGCCGAAAGCCAAGCTCAAGAAGTCTGCGTCCGGGACTCCCTTGGAGGTCCAGAGATTAAGAACCAGTCTTGCAAAGTAAGGGAGGTGGGTTAGATCCTTCAAGACCACAGACTCAGGGGTTCCTCCTGGGCTCTGGGCTGTGAAGGGTAAAGATGCGAGCTGTTTAGCAGAGCCCCTGAGTTAGTTTTTTGGATACTAACGGCAGCCTGAGGGAACTCTAGGAAGGGCCAGGACGAGATGAGAGCAGGTGGCTCCTGGGGGTTGGCGGCCAGTGGAGGAGGGAGGGCAGGAGGCGGGAGAGGCGGAGAGGCCGAGGCAGGGCGGGAGGGTGGGGGCACGGAGGGAGTGATGGCGGGAGGGTGGAGAGAGCTGGCAGAGAGCCTCCGTCCCCGGGAGGAGTCCGCAACAGAGCTGCTGTGCTTTCCATTTTAAGACAGTGCAATGTCCCTCCATTACCGCTCTCCCAAGCCTTCAGCAAACCTTGGATACCGTGTACGTCTTGTCCCCATGGAACCTGGGAAGAACCAAGGCAAAGGACTTGCTGTGTCCGACAGTTTGCGCTGGCCCAAGGCAGGGAGGCGGGAAGGACCCCTGGGAGGAAATCTGAATGGGAGCAAGACTTTCCCAGCACTACTCAAGCGGGAAGAGTCACCTGTCTTGCCTGGAGCCACTGCATTGAATAAGAAAGGGCAGGTACAGCCATAAAGCTGGGAGGCTTGGTTGCCCCGTTCACTTACCCTGGACATTTATTGAGCACTGGGTACGTGCCCCACACTCTGCCAGGGACACAGATGAGCAAAACGGAGGAGGCGGGTGTCCAGGTGGGTAACCTGAGCCCCACATGTGAGGCTTACACAGTGCTTGGCACCCCGAAAGTGCTGTGAGTTTGTCTTTTTAAGAGGGTGGGGTCCGTCTTGCAGGGGGTGGTGGCTGTGGGGTGTTCATTCCGCTGGACAAATGTGGTGGCGGAACAGGCCCTGGGGGGCCAGGGGCTCCCTGCTGGTTGCATTCCTGTTTCTCCAGCTGGGGGTATCGGCTGTGATGCAATTAACGCCCAGAGCTGGACCGCAGCTGCCACATCTCCAGCAGGCTTGCTCGTCCCACTTATGAAGACGGCGTGACTCTGGGCTCTACACCTTTCTCTTCCAATAAACACACCTGGAGAGCGCATGGCACTTTTCTTCTCACCACACACACAACTTGACAGATTTTCAGAGCAGATTCACTCTCGCTGTCCACTCCCCCGAGAGCTGAGGACAGAGGTGACCGCAGCATTCAGGAAAGACACAGGGAAGAAAAAGCGGGGCGCAGTGAAGACAGCAGAATGCCTGGGGCTCCTGGGTGGGGCTGCTCCTTGAATTCCTCCTCTGGGTAGTCCAGCCTCTGAGCCAGCTCCCCAGAGGGAGAAGCCCTGGAGTTCAGACGCCGGCTCCATACCTTACCGGCGTGTGGTCACAGGCGAGCTGCATCACCTGGCTGAGCCCCGACACCCTTGACTGTCAGCTGCCCCCACACACCCCTTCCACGGAAGGCGCGAGGATGAACGGGGTGCTGCTGGGGGATGGTCAGTGTGCTGCCCAGCCCCGAGTCTGTCCTGTCAGGAGCGACCCTAACAGGCAAGTCCCCAAACATCAGCGCAGTCCCCAAACATTCCCCGCTTCTCCTTCTGAACACGTGCAGGACGATACATTTGGGCCCCTTGGGGTTGGCGGATGTGGGTTGCACCTTGTTAATGAGCTGGGAGGCCTTGTCTGGTAGCTCGTCTGGTAAAGAATCCACCTGCAGTGCGGGAGGCCTTGGCTCGACTCCTGGGTCAGAAAGACCCCCTGGAGAAGGGATGGGCTATCCACTCCAGTACCCTTTGGCCTCCCTGGTGGCTCAGATGATAAAAGAATCTGCCTGCAATGTGGACACCTGGGTTCGAGTCCTGATTTGCGAAGATCCCCTGGAGGAGGGCATGGAAACCCACTCCCTTGTTCTTGCCTGGAGGATCCCATGGACGGAGACGCCTGACGGGCTACGGTCCAGGGGGTTGCAAAGAGTTGGACACGGCTGAGCGACAGCACAGCAATGAGCTGGGAAGTGACCGGGTGTCACGACTGCCCCTCTGAGACCCTCTAGGGGCTTTTTCGCCATGAAGACTGGCTGCTGGGGCCTGGCTTCTCAAGAAGGAGCGGGGGGATGTAGAGCAGACCCCTAGAGCACCTGCCACGGACAAGTTAGTGAAGTAAGAAGTAAGTGCATCCACCAATATCTTGGAATTGCTTGTTTTCGCAGCAAGCATCAGTTGGCAGACTGATGCAGAGAATTCCATCCTACCTCTGGACCTCAGTTTCCTTATCTGGAAGATGACAGGTTGGACGAGACGGTCCATCTCCTCCAGGTTCCCTCCATCCCAAACAGGGATCAGGAGGATTCTGTCCATATGCCCCCCCAGGGGCCCCTGCCTCATTCTCCTCCCTGCTCCCCACAAGCCAGTAGGTCCCATCCTTCCTCCAGCTGAGCAGAGCTCAGGGGATAGGGTGAGCTGGTGATGGCTGGGGGTTGTTCTCCAGGCATTTCAAGCTCAGCGGACCCTGAACGGAATCCCTCCTCCCCACCGGCTGCTGCTTCTGGCTTCCCTACCTCAGGGGGGCTCCGGGACCCATCCAGTGGCACAGAATAGAACCCTGGATGCCAGTGTGGCCTCCTTCATTTGCCATCCCCCAAATCCTCCCCTCCCACCCCTCAGTAGCTCTCATGACCGTTCCCTCTCCTGGAACTGCTGCCTCCTCGTGTTCTCTCTGCCAGTCATGCCAAAGCCCCTCCCTCCCACCCCTCCCACCACTGCTGCCAGCTGCGAGCCATCACGCTTCTCTGTGCTGGAAATATACCAAACAACGTGTGAGTCCCCCCGAACTTTGCCCGTGCCATCCCCTTTCCCCAGAACCGTCTTTATCCCATGGCTGCCTGAAAAAGCCTTATTTCTCCTCCAAAACTCACCTCAAATGCCACTTCCTACGGAAAGACTTCTCTGATGTCCCCAGGAACCCCAAGTGCTGTGTTCATGCCTCTGTTACAAAACTTAAAAACAGGGGTCCTCCTGAGCGGTGCCTTCCAGGCCGAGGGCTCTTGGATGGGGGAACTATGTCGCTGCATTTTCTCTAGATGTTCCTAGCACAGCCGGGGCACACAGTCAGCGCTCAGCACACATTTCTCCAGCTTGCCCACCCGCTCTGGTACCCAGCAGTGTTCTAGGCATCGGGAATGTGGTGGGAAGTGTGACGCTTGCTTTCTACAAGAGCGAGGATTCCGCAATAAGCGAATAATAGTGCAAACACAGCTGATTTTAGAAGGAAGCAAGGGCCGAGAAGGCCATTCAGCCTGATGTGTGGGAGGGGAGCAGCTCTAATTAGACTGTCAGGAAAGATGTCTTTAAAGAGGGAGCATTTGAGGGACTTCCCTGGTGATCTGTGATTAGATAAGATAGATTAGATAAGACTCTGTGATTCCGATGCAGGGGTTTCGAAGCCAATCCCTGGTCGGGGGACTAAGGTCTCACATGCCGCATGGCACGGATTGCTGCACCCCGCACCCCAACCCTGCTGCCTGAAAAAAAAAAAAGAGAGAGAGAGGTAAGGTTTGAATTGGGGCCAGAATGGTGCAAAGGGTCTTTCCTGGGGACGTCTGAAGGGAAAGGTGTTCCAGCCAGTGGGAACAGTATGTGCAAAGACCCCGAGAAGAGAAGATCTCAGTGCTTATTGAACGGACGGACAGATGGATGGATGGATGGGTGAAGGATACCCACTCTCTCTTCTGTCCCCTCCTGGGGTCTGGATGCTGAACGGCGTAGGTGGCAGAGCCGCTTGTCTGGGGTCTGGATGCTGAACGGCCTAGGTGGCAGAGCCGCTTGTCTCTACTTTCCAAGATGATAGCTTTTCATTCACAGCAGGTGCTGGAACTGCCCCGGGTCTTTATAATCACAGGTCAGAAATTGAAAAACTCGTTCTTGGAAGCCCCTCATGGACAGCGCAGGAGTGTGTTGGCGACCTGGGCTAGTGGTCCCCCAGGAAGACGCACTTTGTCTAGCCGGCCAGCATCTCCTTGAGCCACGGCTCTGGGGACGCTGTGGGCACCTGGAACCAGTATCTCTGTTGCTAATGCCCTGAGCTTTCTACTTCAGATTCACTGCAGCTGGAGGGGATGCACTTGCCCGGACCACATGCCGGTGAGGCCCTGGCCTCTTCCCATCCCCCCACCCCCATCGCTGTCTTCCATTTCTGCAGCTCTCCGGAGGGGTTGGCACCTTTAATTTGATGTTTCAGCCTTCCCGGCTGATCCCCACCACGCACACACACATATACGTGTCTCATCTCAGTGAGATGCTCTAATGAGGCTGTGCCAATTAGTGAGTCGGAGGGCAGCGGTGGGGCTCGGAGCAGTCAGCCTGGCAGCCACACTCTCACCGTCAGCACTGGGGGAGCCAAACCACGGTGCCCGACGCTTGAGGCTGGGACCAGATGTCCTCAGGCCGCCCCCTCCTGCTCCTGAGCTAGCAATCAACCCGGGACCAGTGACTTTCAGTGGGGAGGGTGGGCTGGAGCTGCCGCACTCAGGCTGGTGTTCTCTACAGCAGAAGTTCACGACTGCCAGGGAGGAAGGTGTGAAGGCTGGGCTCTCACGGCCAAGGTGCCCCGTGGTGTTCTGGGCCACAGGCTTCCTGCATGGGGCTACCTGGAGGGGCTTCCCTGCAAAGCCCTGGAAGACGTAGCTTGTTTCCAAGCTGGGGGTTTTCTAGTCAGGTGCTGCTGCAATGTTTAACAACCAGCTTTCAGGGAAAAAAAAGGCAAATTCTGATTTATAGTATTTGCCGATTTCCACTGTGCAAAGACTCAAGAAAGCCACTCTTAAGCTGCTACGAAACTGGGGAGAGAGATCCATGAGCCTGTCTCAGGATCAGGTGTAGACCACCCTGGCACAGCCCAGGGCCCCTCCATCAACTCTGGCAATCTGGAGCCTCCCCTGCCCCTCTCCTACATCAGCCTTGCATGTGTGGCTCAGGGAAGGCAGATTTTTGCACCCTGATCCCAGAGAGCCTTCTGTTGGGGGCTTAGCCGGGGGTGGTCTCACAGCGGGCTTCGGGGACTGGCTGCTGGGGATGTGGGAGGCAGATGGTCCCAGGGATTATACCCTCTTTGAGAATGTGAGAATAATCGGACGTTTAGCCAGGGAGGGGAAAAGGTGCATACGCAGGGCCGTTTGTCACAGTTCTGGGGCTTCCTCGCCCTCTGCAGCAGCCAGGAGACACTGTCAGGGCCTCATCTCAGGGGCTGGGGTGGGGACGGGGCAGGAGATGAGAGTCTCATCTGAGGTCAGGATGACTGATTAGGCTCTCTGAACAACGCTTCAGATTTCAACACACTCTCCTCTCCATCACTGGATGGTCACTGCGTGGCCCATCCTTGCGGACCGTGTGATCCCGGTCATCATTCCCCAGGCTAGGAATGGAGGTCCAGGGAGGAAAGACACCCCCCAAGAGCATTCTGTCAGTGACTCCACAGCCACGACCTTTTGACCCCTCTTATGTGCCAGTTTTTTGTTTTTGTTTTTTGTTTGTTTTTTGAAGGTTTACTGAACACACACTGTGCCAGTCAGTTTTAGACCTCTGAGGGCATCGGTGAGGGCTTCCCAGGTGGTGCTAGTGGTTAAGAACCCACCTGCTGGTGCAGGAGATGCAAGAGATGGGGGTTCAGTCCCTGGGCTGGGAAGAGCCTCTGGAGGAGGGCACGGCAACCCACTCCAGTCTTCTTGCCCGGAGAATCCCATGGACAGAGGAGCCTGGAGGGCTACAGTCCATGGGGTTGCAAAGAGTCGGAAGTGACTTGGCACGCACGTCATCAGTGAACAAAATAAAGAAGCGCATCTTCATGGGACTTGCACCCTAGTGAACGGAGACAGGTAATTTGCTCAGTGGATCTGCTGGAGAAGCTTCAGATGCTTCACATGGAAATCTGAGACCTCTCCTTACAGCGGGCTCTGGAGTCCAACGTGGCCACTGCTGGGCTCTTGAGGTTCGTGCCATCTGAACACTGAAGTCTATCCTGTGCCAAGTGTTTCCATAAGTATTTCTCATCTTTCCAACTCTGCAAAGCTGATGCAGTTGTTTTCTGCAGCTGCTGTAACAAATGATCGCAACTTTGTGGTTTAAATACCAGAAGCTCATCCTCTCACAGTTTTTGAGGCTGAAATCAGTATCACAGGGACAAAATCAAGGTGTCACCAGGGCCACACTCCCTCCAGACATTTTGGGAGAAAATCTCTTTGAGTGCTGATGGCTGCAGGCTTTCTTTAGCTTGTGGCCACATGACTCCAATCTTTGAGACCAGTATCTCTGTTCCTAGTGGCTCAGCTGCTAAAGAATCCACCTGCAATGTGGGAGACCTGGGTTCGATCTCTGGGGTGGGAAGACCTCTGGAGAAGGAAATGGCAACCTACTCCAGCATATTAAAAAGCAGAGTCATTACTTTGCCAACCAAGATCCATCTAGTCAAAGCTATGGTTTTTCTAGTAGTCATGTATAGATACGAGAGTTGGCCATAAAGAAAGATGAGCACTGAAAAATTGTTGCTTTTGAACTGTGGTGTTGAAGAAGACTCTTGAAAGTCCCTTGGACTGCAAGGAGATCAAACCAGTCCATCATAAAGATCAGTCCTGAATGTTCGTTGGACGGACTGATGCTGAAGCTGAAACTCCAATACTTTGGCCACCTGATACAAAGAAAACTGACTCATTGGAAAAGACCCTGATGCTGGGAAATATTGAAGGCAGGAGGAGAAGGGGACAACAGAGGATGAGATGGTTGGATGGCATCACCGACTCGATGGACATGAGTTGGTGATGGACAGGGAAGCCTGGCATGCTGCAGTGCATGGGGTCACAAAGAGTTGGACATGACTGAGCAACTGAACCGAACTGAAATGACCCACCCCAGTATTCCGGCCTGGAGATTTCCGGAGACTGTGTAGTCCATGGGGTCACAGAGTCGGACACTGCTGAGCAACTTTCGCTTTCACTCTTTCTGCTCCATCCTCACGTCACCGTCTCCTCGGCGTGTCCCATCTCCACCAGCCTCATTCTGTCCTCATCACAAGGAGGCCCGTGATCACTACCCGGGCACACCCAGAGAGTCCAGGGTAATCTCCCCATCTCAGCATCCTTCACTGAACCACATCTGAGTCAGACTCTTCTCTGATTTGCTATACAAGGCAGCATTCACAAGCTCCAGGGTTGGGGTGTGGATACATTTTAGGGGTGCTTTTCCGTTGATCGGTGTTTGGCTGCGCTGGGCCCCTTTGCGGACGGCCTTTCTCCAGCCGCCGTGGGTGGGGGGCCTCCCCGGCTGTGGCGCTGGCACTTCCCCCTGCAGTGTCTTCCTCGTCTGCGGCATGCTGGCTCCCGGGCCTGGGGGCTCAGTGGTTGCGGCCCCCGGGCTCTAGAGCAGAGGCTCGGTAGTTGTGGCCCCCAGGCTTAGTTGCTCCACAGCACGTGGGATCTCACTGACCGGGATGGAACCCGTGTCTCCTGTGTTGGCAGGTGGATTCTTTATCCCTGAGCCGCCAGGGAAGCCCTAGAGGGCGCCTTTCTCCTCCTACCGTAGCAGGGCATCACTTCCCCTTTTCTAGGTGATGTAAGCTCTTGTCCAGTGAGTCACAGTGAGGAGGTGGCACGCCAGGGATTCAAACCCTGACCTTCACGTTCTTTCCACCACTGAGCACCACGCTCCACTGGAAAGTGCATGATCTACAGATGAACTGAACGGAGTTCTGTGAGCTGATGTGACAGGTCCAAGGTCACGGGCCACTGTGGGCTTTCTGTGCCCTGAATCCTCTCCCAGGGGGACAAATTAGGATCTGTCCGCTCCACCCTCAGCCAGTCCTCTGAGCTGGCAAGGGGCCTCACTTGCCGTGATCACAGAAGGCACGCTGACAAAGGGGGTGGCTGAGAACTGCCTTCTGTTTCTGCATTTACCAGCTCTTAGCTTTCAAACGGAGTCAGCCTGCAGGCTAATTTTCTGCAGCTTCCAGTGGTTCAGCTCCATTTACTGTGCCTGACACTGTGAAAGCTTTCTCTATTGATTCTGGGATGTATTAACTCCCCCCGCCCCATTTCCCCCCACCCAACCCCAGCTCTCCAGCAGTTTTTGGTCCAGCAATTAGGCGTTGGTGGGGACAATGTGGGGCGGCTGCCACTGCCTTTCAATTACCGTCACAGTAAATACAACTTGCTCTCCATCCCCGGAGTCCCCGCCACACTCGGAAAGAGGAGAAGACTGTTTAAATGACTCCTCTCTCCGGCTCGACACTCCGCCACTTGAGCTGATCAATAAGCAGATCGCCTCGTGGGCTCCCCAGAGACCACCCAACTTCGCTAATTGGCTCTGGGAGATGGCGGGCTGGTAGGGAGTGTGTGTGAGTATGTGTGTGTGCTCGTGTGTGTCTGGGGGAAGGTTGGGGAGCTCCTGGTTTCTCCACCCCACTATCCTAGGTCCTTAGGAACGGGAGTGCCCTCGTCAGCAAGGGTTGGAGGGCGAGGGTCTCTGGCTGCAGATGAAGGCCTCCGAGTTTCGGGTTTGTGATGCGTCCAGATTCAGTTTGTCAGGAAGGAACAGGACACAGAGAGGCGTTTCCAACTAGTGGCTGAGCACGCCTGTTGAAATCAGACCAATAGGAGTTCTAATCCAGGTTTTTCTACCAACTTGCTGTGTGGCCTTGGGCAAGTCCTTTAGCCTCTCTAAGCCTTGGTGTCCTCGTCTGTAGATGAGTACAGTGTCCCCAGTCCTAGAGGTGGGTGTAAGGGCGGAGTGAAATGACAGGGGTGATACTGTCCCCCAGTAAGTGACAGCTACAGTCACAATCCTCAGAGGAGCTGAGGTGCTGGACGGATGGGGTGAAGCCTGGAAGTCAGGCAGAGCAGGGCTTGGCTCCTGGACCTGGCCCCTTGGTTTTGTTTTTTACTTTTTGGCTATACTGAGTCTTAGGTGCAGCACATGAAATCTCCATGCCATTGCGTGGGATGGTGCGTGGCCTCTCTAGTTGGAGCGAGTGGGCTTAGGTTCCCTGTGGCATGTGCGATCTTAGTGCCCCACCTGGGGCTGGAACCCACGTCCCCTGCATCAAAAGGCAGATTCATAATAACCCCTGGACCACCAGGGAAGTCCCTGGACCTGCCCCTGCGTAGCTATGTGACCTCAAGCAAGTCACTCTCCGTGCCTCCGTTTCTTCTTTGATGAATGGGGGAAATATTACCTGCTCTCTTTGGTTGACTAGTGTGTGCCCTGAAGGCTCAGGATGCGGCTTTATTGGGAAATAATGCCTTTGCAGATGTAATCTACTTCAGAGGAGGTCACACCGGATTGGGTGGGCCCTGTGTCTCTGCAAAATTACTGCAGATGGTGACTGTAGCCATGAAATTAAAAGACACTGGCTCCTTGGGAGAAAAGCTATGACCAACCTAAACAGCATATTAAAAAGCAGAGACATTACTTCACCAACAAAGGTCCATCTAGTCAAAGCTATGGTTTTTCCAGTGGTCATATATGGGTTTAAGAGTTGGGCTAAAGAAAGCTGAGTGCTGAAAAATTGATGCTTTTGAACTGTGGTTTTGGAGAAGACTCTTGAGAGCCCCTTGGACTGCAAGGAGATCCAACCAGTCCATCCTAAAAGAAACCAGTCCTGAATATTCATTGGAAATACTGATGCTGAAGCTGAAACTCCAATACTTTGGTCACCTGATACGAAGAGCTAATTCATTTGAAAAGACCCTGATGCTGGGAAATATTGAAGGCGGGAGGAGAAGGGGAAGACAGGATGAGATGGTTGGATGGCATCGCTGACTCCATGGACATGAGTTTGTGTAAGCTCTGGGAATTGGTGATGGACAGGGAGGTCTGGCGTGCTGCGGTCCACCGGGTCGCAAAGAGTCGGACAAGACTGAGCGACTGATCTAAGCTGTGTCTGTAAGAATGCTGTGTGAAGACCCACACAGGGAAGAAGGCTCTGTGACCAAGGAGATAAAGATTGAGAGGATTACGGCCACAAGCCAGCCACCACCAGCAGCCAGGAGGAGGCTGCCACTTGTCACGGGGTGCCCCATCCTGGTGTAGCCCCAGCTCCCCCCAGGGTGGAACTTTCTCGTATCCACATAGCGGGCTCCTGCCTCCCTGAGAGAGTGGTGGAGCTTGTCTCTCTTCCTCTCCAGGGGCCCCAGGCAGTGAAGTGGGCCTTGCTGGGGCAGGAACGTGAGCAGTGGCTGAGACATGTGTGAGGTTGCATCAGTCCCCAGGGAGTCCGAAGGCTGGGCTGAGGAGGCTGGCCTTTATCTTGGGGGCTCAGAGAGATTTTGCTTCAGAAGAGACGTGATCCTGAGACAGTCTGCCATTAGAGGTGGACCAACCCAGTGGGTGAGCTGGAGATGGCTTGGAGGGTGTGTTAGCTTGTTCAGGCTGACATAGCAAAAGTACCCCAGACCAGGGGGCTGAAACGGCAGAAACTGATTTCCTCCCAGTTCGGGAGCCGGAAGGTCACGGTGCCTGGGCTGGGCTCCTCTGAGGCTCCTCTCCGTGGCTTGGAGGTGGCTGTCGTCCCCCTCAGTCCCCACACTGCTTTCCCTCAGAATCTGTCTGTGTCCTAATCTCCCCTTCTTATAAGGACACCAGTTAGGTTGGAATGGGGCTCAAAGGAATGACCTCATGTCTGTGTGACTGCTGAGTCGCTTCAGTCATGTCCTACTCTGTGTGACCCCATGGACTGTACCTCACCAGGCTCCCCTGACCGTGGGATTCTCCAGGCAAGAGCGCTGGGGCGGGCTGCCATGCCCTCCTCCAGGGGAGCTTCCCGACCCAGGGATCGAACCTGAGTCTCTTGCGTCTCCTGCACCGGCAGGCAGGTTCTTGACCGCCAGCGCCACGTGGGAAGCCCTAGAATGGCCTCGTTTCAGCCAGATCCCTGCTTTAAAGGTCCTATCTCTAACTGCAGTCACATTCTGAGCTCCTGGGGTTGGGACTTCAACGCATGAACGGGGGCGGGAGCAAGAGTCCAGCCCGCAGCAGAGGGGATGAGGCTGGAGGCCAGGAGGCTGTTAGGAGGCTGTTAGGAGGCCGGGGCGCAATCCCCCCCGTGAGAAGACAGGCCCGAGGGGGGGACACAGGGGGCGCATGGAAGAGAGGGTGAGGGCAAGCCGCCCCAGTTCCCTGCCCCCCTTCTAAGTGCTGTTAAGTGCTGTTAAGTGCCCTGTCCTGCAGGACTCAGAGAAAAGCCTTTCCAATTGCAGGGGCCACCATGTGCTGTGCTGGGACCCTGACCTGCGTGACCCTCAAATCCAGCGGGGGAGGAACTACCATCATGCTCATTTTACAGTGAGGAAATTGAGGCACAGAGAGGGTAGGCAATCTGCCCAAGGCCACACAGTTAGGGCAGTAGCAGAGAGGCCTTTACCCTCATGCCTGGATTTTAACCGCTCCCCCACGCTTTTACTGAAGGAAACTCGTTTTTAGCATATCCTAAATGAGTGAAAACCTCAAGGCTGTGTATTGTCACCCTGCTTATTTAACTTATATGCAGAGTACATCATGAGAAACACTGGACTGGAAGAAATACAAGCTGGAATGAAGATTGCTGGGAGAAATATCAATAACCTCAGATATGCAGATGACACCACCCTTATGGCAGAAAGTGAAGAGGAACTAAAAAGCCTCTTGATGAAAGTGAAAGAGGAGAGAGAAAAAGTTGGCTTAAAGCTCAACATTCAGAAAACAAAGATCATGGCATCCGATCCCATCACTCCATGGGAAATAGATGGAGAAACAGTGAAAACAGTGTCAGACTTCATTTTTGGGGGCTCTAAAATCACTGCAGATGGTGATTGCAGCCATGAAATTAAAAGACGCTTACTTCTTGGAAGAAAAGTTATGACCAACCTAGATAGCATATTCAAAAGCAGAGACATTACTTTGCCAACTAAGATCCGTCTAGTCAAGGCTGTGGTTTTTCCTGTGGTCATATATGGATGTGAGAGTTGGACTGTGAAGAAGGCTGAGTGCCGAAGAATTGATGCTTTTGAACTTGGTGTTGGAGAAGACTCTTCAGAGTCCCTTGGACTGCAAGGAGATCCAACCAGTCCATTCTGAAGGAGATCAACCCTGGGATTTCTTTGGAAGGAATGATGCTGAAGCTGAAACTCAAGTACTTTGGCCACCTCATGTAAAGAGTTGACTCATTGGAAAAGACTCTGATGCTGGGAGGGATTGGGGGCAGGAGGAGAAGGGGACGACCGAGGATGAGATGGCTGGATGGCATCACTGACTCGATGGACGCGAGTCTGAGTGAACTCCGGGAGTTGGTGACGGACAGGGAGGCCTGGCGTGCTGCGATTCATGGGGTCACAAAGAGTCGGACACGACTGAGCGACTGAACTGAACTGAACTGAAGTGAGTGAAAGTTGCTCAGTCATTGCTGACTCTTTGCTATCCCATGGACTATACAGTCCACAGAATTCTCCAGGCCAGAATACTGGAGTGGGTAGCCTTTCCCTTCTCCAGGGGGTCTTCCCGACTCAGAAATCAAACCGAGGTCTCCTGCATTGCAGGCAGATTCTTTACCAGCTGAGCCAGCAGGGCGTACCCTAGGCTGGCTGTTATCACTGTTGTTGTTACTGTTATTTGTTTCCCATAATAGCCTGAAGACTCAGCACAGAGCCTGGCACAAGGGAGCGCTGAATAAGTGTTTTCTGAACACGTAAAGAACGATGAGGGGACGTCCCTGGGGGCCCAGTGGTTAAGAGTCCACCTTGCAGAGCAGGGGACACGAGTTTGCTCCCTGGTCAGGGAGCAAAGACCCTGCAAACTGCAAAGCAGCTAAGCTCGTGAGCTGCAAGGACTGAGCCCCCGTGACTCAACCAGGGAGTCGCTGCACCACAATGAAGGTCCAATGCGGACAAAGAAGTAAGTATTTAAGAAAGGAAGGTGTGGAATTGCACTCTTTTAAAAAGATGTTCATTTTATTTATCTGTCTGGCTGTGCTGGGTCTTAGCTGCTGCTCACAGGACCTTTAGCTCTGGCATATGAGATCTAGTTCCCTCACCAGGGATCGAGCCCGGGCCCCCTGCCTCGGGAGCATGGAGACTTAGCCACTGGGCCACCGGGGAAGTCCCTGGACTCTTGTTTTAATGAAGAGCAAAACGAGATGCCGGAAGGCCAGAGGGCTTGACCACAGCTGACCTCACGGAGGGCAGGGCCTGGTGTGGACCTTGCTTCCCCAGCTCAGGATCCAGGCCTCCACCTGGCTCTCGGCGGTAGAGAATGGATGAGGGGGAGGTGACTTACCTGAGGTGGCAGCCTGGGGTGGAGCTTTCCCCAGGTCCTCTGGTTAGGGAGGTGGCGGTGTGCGCTGCAGGCCAGGGTGTCAGTCCTCACAGGAGGCCAACTTAACTCCTCATCCCCACTCCCTCCTGAAGGCGAAGGCCTCTCCCACAGGCCTGGGGCCTCCTGAGACCTCCAGGACCAGGGTGCCTCCCACGGCATGACCCCTAGTGTGACTCTCTCCATGGGAATGGGGTCAGCTGGACTGACGCCGCTGAACGCGCCATGGTGGCCCAGGGGCAGGGAACTGGCAGGTGCCCCAGAAAGGGGCTGAAGGCTTGAGGGTCAAAGGCTCTTGCCTTTTTCGTCCCTAAGAGGGCACTCGTGGCTCAGAACTGCCTTTCAGCATCCTGGAGGTTTGGTCTGGGTACCTCAATCCTGTCTGGCCGTGGCCAGACCTGGAGGGTGTCCAGCTCCTTGGCTCATCTCGCTGCATCTCCCCAGCTCCTGCTGCTGCGCGAAGCATCTTCCGATTTCTGCGCCTTGATACCCAGAAACTGCATGCCCTGGGGGGAGTTATGTGGCCTCGCTGAGGCTCAGCTTTCTCTTCTGCAATGTAAGGACCCTAACAGTTTATCTCTCGTAGCTCTGCTGTGTGGATGGAAGAACTAAGATCCGCGACCAGTACAGTGCAGTGCCAGGGCCTCCCCAGCGGTCTGGCGATGAAGACTCTGCACTTCCACACGCCATGCAGGTCAGCCAAAGACAAACAAAGCCAAAGTGAACAAAACCCCCATAGTGCACGTGGCGCACACCTGGTGTCAGCCGGCAGATGAGGATGAGGTGATGAAGGAGGAGGAGAAACGTTGTGCGCTGCGGCCGGCACGTGGTAGCTCGGTTATTATCATTGTTACTCTTCTTTTAAAACAGCCTTAAGGCATGGGAGCCTGGCATGAAGCCTAGCACGTAGTATCTGCTCATTAAATATTTAATACCTAAGAAGTAAGCAGGGAGGAAATTGCACCCTCGTTTCAAAGAGGAGCAAAGTGAGATGCCGAAAGATGGGGAGTCTTGACCAGGTTGCGCGGCATCGTAGCAGGGGGTGGAGAGGGTTAAGGAGAAGGGCATAAGGCTCCTTGGAGAAGCATTTTAAAAAGCAGAGACCCTGGAAAAAGGAAGAAGGCAATCAAGTCAGGAGGAGAGCTGGCCCCCCGGCTTGGCCAGGCCAGGTCTCTGCACCCCTGCTCCTGGAGCAGGATGAAGGAGGCGGTGCTGAGGAGCGGCAGGCAGGTGGGCCAGGTGTCCGAGGGCCGCAGCTGAGTGCTCTCAGGGTGGCTGGGCCCCGGGCTCCAAGTCCTTCCGGGCTGTCCGCTCGGGGCGGTGTCCCGGCTCTGCTGGAGTTATCAGGGGGGCTAGATAGCAGTAGGTCTCCATACTCAAAGCAGAATAATGAGGCCTCCCAGGGCCTATTCAAGAAAACGAAAGACAGAGCGACACATCGTTCCGGGAATATTAGGCCAGTATATCAACGTGCAGCAGGAGGAGGCCGATGGCTGGCACGCGGGCCAGTGTGGGTTACGCCCCCCGGGGGAGGCCAGGGATCTGGGGCTGGTGCAGCAGGGCTCCGCGCGGGGAGGCGCTGGCCCTGCGAGGTCTGTCGTGCCCAGCCGGGGGTTTCTGGGTCCTGAGACCCCACTCACCCTGGGACCAAGGCGAGGAAAGGCAGAGAGGGAGCGTGAAGCCGGCCCGTGCTCAGCACCCACTGGGCTCTCCGCTGAGAAGGATGCTTAGACTGGAGCTTCCTGTTGGTCCCCAGATGCAGTGGCGGGAAGCTCACAGTCCTGCTCAGAGGGGTGGGGAGACCCCACCCAGATGCAGAGCCCAGGAGGTGGGGGAGGAAATGATGACCTCATCCCACTTCTGCACCCCCACCCTCAAAGCCTCCCTTGAGGGGTCCCCCATCCCTTCCTCCATTACAAGCTCTGAGGTGTGGGACACCCCCTCCAGTGACAGTGACCAAGCATCCTGGGATACCTGGGGCCAGGGGAGGCTCCGGGACAGCTCTAAATTTCTGTGTCTGTTTTTGGCTGCTCTGCCTGGTATGTGGGATCTTCGTCCCCTGACCAGGGATCGAACCCCACACCCCCTCCATTGGAAGCACTGAGTCTTGACCCCTGGACTGCCAGGGAAGTCCTCCAGGACAATTCTGATGGCCGAACAGTCTGGGGAAAACTGGATTGAGGGCTGGGCAGGAAGGGCCTCACCCCAATTCACCAGAACTCACCTCTTGACCCCCATTACTGCTTCAGGTTAGAGTTCTTTGTTTCAATGGTCAGTTTTGCTTTTGGAATGTGGGCTTTTGAAGCAGCTTATTCATGCTATGGTTTTTCTTGTAGTCATGTATGGATGTGAGAGTTGGACTATAAAGAAAGCTGAGCACTGAAGAATTGATACGTTTAAACTGTGGTGTTGGAGAAGACTCTTGAGATCCCTTGGACTGCAAGGAGATCAAACCAGTCCATCCTAAAGGAGATCAGTCCTGGGTGTTCATTGGAAGGACTGACTCCAACACTTTGGCCACCTGATGTGAAGAACTGACTCATTTGGAAAGACCCTGATGCTGGGAAAGATTGAGGGCAGGAGAAAGGGACGACAGAGGATGAGATGGTTGGATGGCATCACCGACTCGACGGACATGGGTTTGGGTGGACTCTGGGAGTTGTTGATGGACAGGGTGGCCTGGTGTGCTGCGATTCATGGGGTCGCAAACAGTCAGACACGACTGAGCGACTAACTGAGCTGATTCATGACAGCGCAGGGCTGGGCACAGAGCACTCAAGTCTGATGAATTATCGCCCACCTGCCTGACTCGCCAGAAATGCAGGACTGAGTGGGGGAGGGAGGGAATGAGTTAGGAGACGAAGCTCCTTCTAGCTCCTGAGTATCTCAGGGCGGAAAGCTTCTCATCTCCCGTTTGTTGATGTTTTCTTCCCCTTGTTCCTGACGCTCTGGGGTGTTTTCTGCTCACAGCCTTTTGGAATGGGGTCCAAGTGCCCTTCAAGGCCAGAGTGTCCCTGGGGGTCTCAGGGCACTGAGGGGGCCAGGCCTGGGCTCTAGCAGGAGTCTCTGTCTGGACCCCGAGTGTAGCCCATTTCTGGATCCCAGCTGTCAGAGCTGGACAGGCCTTCAGAGGTCATCCTGCTCAACCACCCATTCTGTAGAGGGGGAAACTGAGGCACAGGGTGGACTCGGGGCCACCAGAGGCTCCAGCCTCCAAGCCCCTGCTCTCTTCCTGCTCCTGGGAGTGGTCAGACGCACCCTCTGCTGACGGGGCCTGTCTTACTGTGGCTGTCAGCCGTCTCTGGCTTTTTGTTGCTCAGTTGCTAAGTCATGTCCAACTCTCTGTGACCTCATGGACTGCAGCATAACACACTGCCCTGTCCTTCACTGTGTACCGGAGTTTGCTCAAAATCATGTCTGTTGAGTTGATGATGCCATCCAACCGTCTCATCCTCTTTTGCCCCTTTCTCTTCCTGGCCTCCCCTTCCGAGCATCAGGGTCTTTTCCAATGAGTCAGCCCTTTGCATCAGGTGGCCAAAGTATTGGAGCTTCAGCATCAGTCTTTCCAATGAGTATTCAGGGTTGATTTCCTTTAGAAATGATTGGTTTGATCTCCTTGCAGCACAAGGGACTCTCAAGAGTCTTCTTCAGCACCGTAATTCAAAAGCATCAATTCTTCGGCGCTCAGCCTTCTCTATGGTCCAGCTCTCACACCCCTAGAATTATTGGACCTGCCCTCTGCCCTCTCCCACGTCTGTCTGCCTCTGTCCCCCACTGACATGACCCTTCTCCACACCCCAGAAGTCCTCTGCAGCTTGGTGGGTCCCCCAACATTAAGTCCTCTTTCTAGGGAGCTGGGGGCAGCTCAGAGTCACCCAAGTTCCTACCAGATCCGTCACTGTGGCTGTCTCTGTCTGTCCCTCCTTCTGTGACCATTCATTGTTGCCTGGTCTGGGCCAGACCCTAGAGATGCTGAGCTAAGCTCCCAGTCGGGTGAGACAGGGGAACACGTAGACAAATTCTGACACACTGGGGTGAGGAGGAGGGTCTGGGCAGGGATCGGGAACACCTGGGTGCTGTGAGCTCCAAGCAGGGACGTCCCTCTCTGCCCCCTCTCCCCCATCCCGCCGCGGCCGACCTCTCCCCAGAGCCCAGGCAGGGTGCTCTCTGCTGAGTGGCTGTTGTGCGTTGGGCTCCTGACTCGCTCAACGAAATGCCCTCCTTGAGGGCAGCTGCAGTGACGCAAGCATTTCTTGAGCACTTATTGTGTGCGGGCAGCACACGCTCCGTGCCTGTCTCAGGCAATGCTCCTGACTCTGTGAGACGGAGCGATCAATATCGTCATTTCATAAACAAGAAAGCCGAGGTCTGTGGAGGAAATACTGTGCCCTCCTGGGTTATTCACCTTCCCAGTGGCTGGGCTGGGACGGTAGCCAGGTGCGAGGACCCACAGCTGCCGGGCTGCTTCCCCAGGGCTCTACCTGTTGGTCAAGTACCCAGATGAACCCATCTCTCCCGGGCCATCCCAAAGTGAAGAGACTGCTCAGGAGGCCGTGAGCCTTCTCTCCGCTCACCCCTCCGCCTCTGTGTTCAGCTGTAACACGCTCGTTCCACTGATGAACACCAGGTGTGACCTGCACAGAGGCACCCTCTCCACCCTCAGGAGGCTCCGGCTACATTGAGATAGGCCTGAGGTTCCCATCTGCACTCCGCTAACAGACAGCTCTCTATCGTTGCATGTAACATGGCTCGAACACTTTAAATTGACATCACTGCCAGCTTTGCTGAATATCTACTCTGCGGTTGATGTCGCAGTCCATTTACCAGAAGAGGCAGCAGGTAAAGGGAAGGGGTTTTGAAATCAAGATGCCATTACTTATTGAAATGGGTAGGATTGCATTTAGATGCAAGACACAGGAAACCCAACAAGCAGGGGTTTATTTCCCCAATGACTGTAGAGACCAGAATCCAGCAGTCCAGGTGCAGCTTAGGAAAGTCGTTGAGAGTGCAGCCCCGTCTGGTCTTTGCGCTCGGCCATCCTGAGCACGTGACTTTCATCTTCTTGGTTACAAGGTGGCTGCTGCACCACCAGACACTATGTCCACTTCCTAGGCAGGAAGACACAGGAGGAAGGGCAGCAGTGCCTGTATCAGTAAAGGATAAACATTCCCATCAATTCCCAGCAGGCTTCTATTTGCATCTTGCGGGCTATAATTATGTCTCATGTCCACTTTGGGTTGCAAACGAGGCTGGAGAATTAACTGTCCTGATTAATCGAAGAAGAAAGAAAAGCAGGGAATTGGATAGACAGCTTGAAGTGTCCTCTCTCACTTATGTAGCAGAATTTAAAAGTGCAACTGTCAACTTAACATCTGGCCTTGGAGTTCCCTTAGGGGAAAAAACAATTTTTGTTTTGGAGGATCGTTTGACAATCTTCCGAGGGTGGAAGATAAAGCTCAGAGAGCATGAAGCGTCTGGAAGTGGCAGATAGCTAACCTAGCAGTCCAGGATTTGCATGGGAACTTCGGAGGCATGGGAATTTGGGGACAGAGGCCAGCGGAAGGGACCGGGAAATTGGCAGATTGAAGCTGAAGAACGCTGTTGGGGGGACGACCAACTATGATTTAAGAACAGAGATTTCTAGGGCCCAAACCTAAGTCCTTTGACATCCTGTGACTGGAAACCCCTGCCTCCAGAGCTCCTCAGACCGTCCATAACTCTAACCTTGACCGCTTGCTAGCTACATGTGTACCTGCTAAGCTGCTTCAGTCTTGTTTGACTGTGCAGCCCTATGGACTGTAGCCCCGCCGGGCTCCTCTGCCCATGGGATTCTCCAGGCAAGAGTACTGGCGTGGGCTGCTGTGCCCTTCTCCAGGGACCTTCCCGATCCACGGATAGAACCCAGGTCTCTCACATCTCCTGCACTGGCAGATGGATTCTTTACCACTCGCGCCCCCTGGGAAGCCCTCAGTAAGGTCTGATCCATACACAAAAGCCCTGTAAGTTATTTGGAGGATATCAGGAGAAAAAGATGGCTTTGAGGTCTGGGAAGGGAACAGTGCCCTTATTGGGGGGGAATAGAGGGAAAGATGGGGGCCAGATGGAGGGGTTAGAGGAAGCAGGACGTTGGACCCCAAAGTGGACAGGAATTCGTAGGAAACAGAGACGTCACGGATTTCTTAGGAACGTGTATCAGTTATCTATTGCTGCGTAACACACAACAGCCCCACCTCCCCGCCCAGCTCAGCGCCTTAAAAATCATTTATTCTGAAGCTCTGCTCTGCTGGGCCCTTTCGCGTCCATGATGGCAGTGACATTTCTCATCGTCAGCAGAAACGGCAGCTGTGGGATGGGCAGAGTGTGGGACGGCTGTCTGGTTTTTCTCAAGGCAGGTGTCTTTAATTCTCTCTCTCTCTTTTTGCAGAAGGATTACGAAGTCACACTGGATTCCTGGAGCATCAGAGCCTCCCGTATCCCCCCACGAGAACAAAAACGTGTTCTGAAGCCAAATATAAATGCATTTTTAATTATCTGCCCCACTGCTCCATCCCATTAGCGTGGGAAACCAGGAGTTGAGGGCACAGTATTTACAATGATAATCCCAGGCGCGGCAGTTTTATTGTGAAACAACTCCTCATCTAGTCTTGCATTTGCTGTGCACGAGTGTGCTTGGAGAGAGGGCTTGGGTTGGTTTGGATGGCCTCTTCATTTGGGGCATGATAAATGGAAACTCAGAGAGAGTGGAAGGATTGCCGGAGATGGAGTCGGGGAGAGGCAAGGCTGATCCCAGGGGAGCCCTCCTTATTAAAGGAAGAAGCAATCTTTCCCAGGCCAGGCCTGGGGGTCAGAGGTGAGTGCAGACGGCAATGGACTTACAACAAGCAGACCTGGTCGAATCCCAGCTTGACCGCCTGCTACCTATATGTGCGCATGCTAAGTCGCTTCAGTCGTGTCCCACTCTTTGCGACCCTGTGGCCCTCCAGGCTCCTCCGTCCATGGGATTCTCCAGGCAAGAATACTGGAGAGGGTTGCCAAGCCCTCCTCCAGGGGGTCTTCCTGACCCAGGGATGGAACCCGCGTCTGCTGCATCTTCTGCAGTGCAGGCCGATTCTTCACCACTGAGCCACCAGGGAGGCCCTGCAGGTTGTATTACCTTGAGCACAGCTCTTTGCCTCAGTTTCCCTGACGGCAAAATGGGAATAGGACCACGTGTCCTGCCCGGATGCTGGGGGCTTACTGGGTGTCTCGAGTGAGAGCACACAGCCTGCGTGTGCGATGTGGCGGGGCGGTTACGCTGTCCTCCCTGTCTTTGCTTCTCCTGGTGAGTCCCACTGGCAGGGTGATGTCCTCTCTGGCATCATCCTCTACGTGACCCAGGACTGTCCCTCTTCACAAACCTCCCATGGGAGCAGCAGGAAGGGAAGGAGGAGACGAAGAGGCAGGGGCCAGGAGCTTCCTGCAGTGACCTGTTAGTGGGCAGGGCACACACCTAGGACCACCGAGGCGATGGAACCGGGCGCTTTTGGAGAACTCCCTGTCACCACTTGCTGGAGTTTCCGAGGAGGATGTGCTGGGGAAGAACCCACTCCTGAGCATGTTTCCCTCCTGCGAGGGGGTAGAAGGGGTGTGCCAGGATCTTCTGCAGCCCCGAGCAAGAGGCGTAGGCAGGCCAGGCTGGGAACTCGCTCAGGTGGACTGGTTTCCCCTCAACCATGGAGGACTGCACAGCCTCATTGCTCCCAGATGACCTCAGCCTCCTTGGGCTTTTCACTGTGGGGATCACCTTTCTCTTCCAGGAGAGAGTTGGGGCCTGGGGTGGGCCAGTGGTGTGACCTTGGCAAGTTCCTTCTCTGAGCCTCAGTTTCATCACCGATGAACCTGTACTAGGTTCCTGCAACTGCTGTGATGAATCACCACAAACCCCAAGCCTTGGAAAGGCGCGCATTTATTCTCTCTCAGCTTTGGAGTCCTGAAGCCCCGAACTGGTGCCTCGGAGCCGAAAGCGAGGTGTCACTAGGGCTGCACTCCCTCCAGAGGCTCCAGGAGGATCTGTCCCTTGCCTCTTGCAGTTCCTGGCAGCTGCGGGTGTTCCTTGACTTGTGGCATCCTCAGTCCAGTCTTCAAGGCCAGCGTCTTTAAATCTCTCTCTGCTCCATCCTCCTCTGGGTATCAATTCCCCCTCTCCCTAGCTCTTATAAGAATACTCATGACGGCATGGAGGTCCCACCCAGGTAATCCAGGATAATCTGCCCATCTCAAAATCCTTAACTTAATCACACCAGTAAAAAACCCTTTTCCAAAGAAGGCAACATAGTCAAAGCTATGGGTTTTCCAGTAGTCATGTATAGATGTGAGAGTTGGACCATAAAGAAAGCTGAGCATCGAAGAATTGAAGCATAGTGTTGGAGAAGACTCTTGAGAGTCCGTTGGACTGCAAGGAGATCCAACCAGTCAATCCTAAAGGAAATCAGTCCTGGGTGTTCATTGGAAAGACTGATGCTGAAGCTGAAACTCCAATACTTTGGCCACCTGATTCAAAGAACTGACTCATTGACAAAGACCCTGATGCTGGGAAAGATTGAAGGTGGGAAGAGAAGGGGACGACAGAGGATGAGGTGGTTGGATGACATCACCAACTCGATGGACATGAGTTTGAGTAAACTCTGGGTGCTGGTGATGGACAATGGGGTCGCAGAGAATCAGACACAACAGAGTGACTGAACTGAACTGAAAGAAGGTAACATTTACAGGTTCTAGAGATTAAGATCTGATATCATTGGGGGCCATAATTCAGCCTCCTAGAAGCCCATTAACTACTCATAAAATACTCAACAAGCAGTGTCAAAGGCAGTAGTGCCGACTCTGAAGCCATTCTGCTGGGCTTCCGTCCTCCCAACTGGGATATAGACCTCAAGAGAGAGGAAGGGACACTAGAAAAGGGACACAATAGCACGAGGAGGATTCAGCTGGTGAGGGAGTTCAGGGAAGGCTTCCTGGAGGAGGTGACGGCTAGGATATCAGGAGTGGTCTGGGTGGAATGGTGCACGGGGTGTGCTGGGCAGAATGGACAGCCTGGCCAGGTGAGGGACAGCCTGGCATAGTGGTCCGTGAGAGTGGAGAAGGGCTAGGGTGGGACTGGGGGGATTCAAGGGGCTGCTGGGAGGCGATGAGGGGCAAGCTCTGTTCTCAACCCTGAGGACTGTAGGCTGTGGTTTAGGAGCAACGGGAAGCCAGTGAAGGATTTTAAATGGGACTGACATGATCTGGTGTGCTTTGTGTCTTGGCAAGATTGTTCTGTGCAGGATGAAGGAAAGCTAGAAGAACCAGAGCTGATGTGAGGAGCTGAGATGGGATTTCTCGCAGTGGTCCACACGGGAGGAAGAAGCTGATCAGGAAAGATGGAGGAGAGAGATGTGAGGGCTTCAAGAGCTGGTTAGGAGGTAAATTAACAGCACTTGGTGATGGACTTGTTATGGAAATGAGCTTAGGGTAGGGGTAAAAGTGACTCGTGAGATTGTGAACTGAGCAATTGGGTGGTGTTGCCATTCCCTGAGACAGGAAACACAGCCAGAGGGTGGGAGGAGAGGATGAAGGAGAGTGTGGTGAGGGTCATCTCAAAAATGTTGAGTTTGAGTACCCAGCAACTTCTGGAAGAGCCTGGGCTCCAAGAAGTTGTTGGGGCTGTAGGTGCTGACCTCATAGAGGAAGAATTAGGCAAGACAGACCTTGAGTGTTCTGCACAATGCCTGGCATCTAGAAGGGCTTCGAAAGAGGACAGCCGCCTCCTTCTTATCTTACGAGTAAGAACTTCCAGGAGTCCAGGGGAAGGTACCTCACTGGTCAGGGAGGTACCCTGGTGGGCCTTGGGGACCATTGTCCATCCAAGCTCAGAGACGATCAGCCCTGCTGTCAGGGCCAGGTAACTGGGGGACCACCAGCTGTTGGTGGAGACCCAACAAAGCTGGAATTTGTTCAACCCTAAGACCCTGATGCTGGGAAAGTCTGAGGGCAGAAGGGGGTGGCAGAGGATGAGATAGTTGGATGGCATCACTGTCTCAATGGATATGAGTTTGAGCAAACACCGGGAAATATAGTGAAGGATGGGGAAGACTGGCATGCCGCAGTCCACGGGGTTGCAGGGAGTCAGACTTGACCCAGTGACTGAACAATGACAATCTGACCCACGTGTGACTGGACTGGACCTCAAGGGGAAAGAGGCGCTCACGGGCTGGGTTTGCTGGGCTCTGAAAGATAAGCATCTGCTCACGCCTACTGATCCTGCTCACTCAGGAGGGTGACCTGGGGCAGGGCCAGCCTGGACCAGTGTTTGCAGGCAGCACCAGAGCCTGACCTTTGGATGCTTTATCCAGTAAGTACACTGCGTTGGGGGCTATCCACAGACCAGATCTGGTAGGGTTCAGGGCTCCCCTCTGCATTCCCCCCAAACCTTGGCCAAATACAATGTGTGATTAACACACCCCAGGACCAGGAACCCCGGGGCTGCTGTTGCTTCCCCTCGTCTTCCTCCTCCTTCTCGTTCTTCTGCTTCTCCTCCCGCTCCTGTTTGTCTCTCTTCCTCCTTCCTAGAGCAACTGTTTTGTTTTACCTGCACAAACCCTGGGACTCTGGCTATTGAATATATTTGCCCTTCTTGCTTTGGCTACTAGGAAGCTCAAACTCAGAAAGTGATCCAACTCAAGCAGATTGTAAAGGACATGGCATCTTATAACTTAGTAGCCCCCTCAATTACTCTTGCTTTTCCTTTATCCAGACCTACACGTATGCTCCACTTCTGGTTACATGTATTCAGAAAAATGCCTCAAGCCTTTTTTTTTTTTTTTTTTTTTTTTGCAGAATGAGACTATATATAAAAGCAAATCAGCAAAATCCATAGAACCAACATTTGTGGGTTGATTTTAAAATAGACTATTTCTGTATTGCACCGGCACTGAAAAGGAGTTTCTGTTGGGAGAATTTTGTGGCTAATCCTCCTGCAAGAGGAACAATTGTCCCTTAATTTATCTGCTGAACCAGTTTGGATTTTTGTCCAGCATTTAGCAAATCAGCCAGAAGTGACTTGAGGGCATACATTAAAAAAAATCCCATAAAGGACGTACATAAGTTGGGCAAATGTGTAATGGATAACAGACCAGTCAGGGGACAGAGTGGTGAGTGCAGGGCAATTGGTGGTGAGTGGTGATTCCAGGTGGGGAGTCATGCCTAGTGGCTTGGGTAGTCGCCAATGTCCCAATTAACTGGGGGAAGTTTTAGGAGAGCTTGGGGCTAGGGGGAAGGCTGGGGTTGGCATCCAGTTCAGGTCTTTGGGGGTGAGGTCTATGAGCCCAGCTGTCGATCAGAGAGCTGACCACGCTCTCACACCTGCTGCGTGAACAGCACTCACTCCGCTGACTGCAGCCTGGCCACCATCAATTGGCTGTCCCTGGGTGGGCCCTGCTGTTGGCACCTGGCCTTTGCACATGCTGCCTGTGGCAGAGACTGTTCCACAGCACATGTGGAGGCAGTGAGTCCAGAAACTGGAACCGGATCCTGGCCGCACCGCTACTGTCTCCATGAGCTCAGACAAGTTCTTCAGCCTTCCTCTGCCCCAGACTCTTCACTGTTCGCTGGGAATGCCTGGGGTGGCTGCCTCATCGAGTTGCTTGTGAAAGCTGGGAGTTAACTTGGATACTGTTTAGAAAAGCTCCTGCCACAGCGGTCTCTGCTGCTTCGTTATTCCTCCCGGAGGCTTTTCCTGACTGGTTTCTGTTCTGCCAGCATCGAGCATCTTCCAGAAGCTCTCCCTGACCACCCCCTGCCCAAGGCTAAGCAAGAGGCTCCCCCTGGGCTGCTGCAGCCAGTCTTGCAAACATCTGTCTTTGTTGGCTGTTTCTGCATCCTCTCCTAGACCTTGAAACGCTTCAGACTGAGGGTGAGTCTGGGACGTCTCTGTGTGTGTCTGGTGCCCAGCCTCGCAGCATGGCCTGGGGTTGCAGGATGCCAACAACAATAAAGAAGAAATACAGCCAAGAGTGGAGGGTACCACTGGCATCCCTGGAGCCCATGCCCTTCTGCCCGCAGCCCCTCAAGGTAAAGAGTGGAGCATCTCCCTCGTCGGAGAGGCTGCCCCGGGCCTGGGGCTGTGACGATGCTTTTCTAGCTGCTCCTCTTAGTGGGACTATTTCCAAACTCAGTTTCATCTGGATATTCCCCAGGTGAGCTAATGGCATCCGCCATATGGAGACCATGAACAGCAGAGATGCTTCTAATCTATCCTAGGGAGGCCGTGTGCCACAGTGGCGAGGGCTCAGGGACCAGAACCAGGGGCCGCTGGGGTCTAGGTTTGTAAGCCCTGTGCCTCAGTTTCTTCAACTGAAAAATGGAGTTAATAATATTACCCATCTCCTAGGATTTCTCTGAGGAGTAGAGCTCTGGCACAGTGCCAGCCACCAAGTAATCATTCAATAAATGGTAGGCAGTATTACCGCTCCACATATTTTTTTAATTAAAAAAATTTTTTTTGGCTTCTCTGCATAGCATATGGGATCTTAATTCCCTCACCAGGGATTGAGCTTGTGCATTGGAAGCTCAAAATCTTACCCTTTGGACCACCAGGGAAGTCCCCATTCTATATTCTTGATGACAGCCTTCAGAAAGAGTTGAAGCTCTGAATGATGATGACCCCTTTGGTCCTCTCCCTTCCAAGAGTGAGAGCCGATCCATCTGCTGTCGCGCCACAAGGGAAAGCCCCTGACGACAGCATCCGTTCGCTACCCCTTCCCTCGCGCCCTCTTGGCGCTATCTGCCTCTCATTATCATCAGTTCTCATCCATTGAATGACCCGTGTCCTGTGGTTTTTGTACGTTGTCTTACCAGGTCTTCATGGTCTCTCTGTAAAAACACAAGTGAGGCCCAGAGAGGTGAAGGGGCTTGCCCAGGGTGACACAGGTTGGAAATGAGAGGATTCGAAGACCGTTTGGTCTGGCTCCAAACCTCTCACTCCTTTCAGCAGGCTGCGCTGGCTCCAGGTCTGCTGCGGAGTGTGAGGCAGAGCAGGCACGCTGGGGGGAGTAGGTGCGTGTTAAGCAGAGAGGTTTACTGTGTTAGACACTGAGTATAGGAAGGGGAACAGCATGTGAATCGATGGTCTTACAGCCCAGTGGGCTTGAATGTGTTGGCCATTCAGATACTCCCAGAATCCAGTGGGCATTTATCTCTGAAGGGTGCTGTGGCACTTCATCGTGGCTGCTCACCCCAGAGCGATCACTGCCCTCTTCTTTAACAGCAGAACTTCTCTTCCTGTCTAGTTCTGGCTAATGAGATGGAAGAGGAGGTCTGAAGGGGAGAGAGTTTCCTCTTTGCCAAGAGGGGAACCGGCCAGAAAAGGAGGAACCTGCCTCTTGCCTGCTCCTGTGTGCTGCGTTTAGTACAGGCATGGGTGTCTTACTCCTGAGTGAGGCCTGCCATCTTGTGACCAGGCCAAGAAACCACAGCACTTCCTGCCCCTTGATTCTCAGGGAACCTCTAACCCAGTCCCACACGCCTCAGCCCTGGAGTTCTGAGAAGCTACGCGAGAATGCAGGGAAAAAAATACACTTTCATGGGTCTCAGCCACTGTTAGTTGGAGATTCTCTTACTTGCAGCCAAAAGCATTCCCAACAGATACAGAAGCTTCCTGGAAGTGGGAAAAGCAGGGGATCAGACTCAAGAAGACCTGGCTGGACCCTCATGTCTATTATGTAACCAGCATTTTGGGGCTAGTCATTAAGTGATGTGAATTTCAGTTTCCTGATACATAAAAGAGGGCTTGTTGTGAGGCTACAGTGGGCTGGGCGCAGAGGGGCCCAGAGAGGGGTTTGGTCATCTGATGAGCACCTAGTGTGGACAGAGGGCCCCTTCGAGTATTGAAAATGAGGCATATAAAGGCTTCTAAGGAACATAATTTATTTAGTTGTGTTTGGCTATGCTGGGTCTTCATTGCTTTACGCGGGCCTCCTCTAGGTGCGGAGAGTGGGGCTTCGCGTTGCCGCGGGCTCTCTTGCTGTGGAGCATGGGCTCCAGGCATGCGGGCTTTAGCACTGGCAGCGTGTGGGGCTCAGTCACTGCGGCACCCAGGCTTAGTTGCTCTGAGGCAGGTGGGATCTTCGCAGACCAGGGATCAAACCACTGTCCCCTGCATTGCAAGGCCAACTGTTAACCCGCTGGACCACCAGGGAATCTCTGAAGGAGCTTCTGGAAAGCAAAAGGACCCATGCGAACCAGAGGCAGGGCCATCCTCCTGGAGCAGGGCTGGGTCAAGGAGAGTCATCAGTTAAGGGGCTGCAGGTGGCAAGGATGTACTGGAGCCCAGAGGAACCAAGGGCTTGGGTGGGAAGATTAGATCAAAATTCCAGGTAGGAGAATTAGGAGAATGAAATTAAAGGACTTGGAGGACAGCCAAGAAGATCAAAGGTAGAATAGGTTAAGGTTGGAAGACAGGGAGAGGCAGCGGCTCTCAAAGCGAAGGCCCGACTGCAACAGCGTCTGGGGACTTGCCAGGAATGCAGGTTCTCAGGCTCCACCGCCAGCTGAGTCACAGACTCGGAGGGTGGGGGCCCACACTCTGCTTCAGCAGGCTCCCCAGGTGGTTCTGAGACACACTGAAGTTCGGGAGCAGCTGGGGTCGCATTAAGACTTGGGCTGTGGTCAGTAGGTGGGCACTCAAACGCCCCCTTGGCAAAGAGCCTCTACTGCGGGGACAGCAAGGTAGATGTAGGGAAGTCACACCAGTTTGAGGGAAGTATTCAGCTGATTTCTAGATGAGGCCCATATCCCTGTGTTCTCTCTGCTGTGTAGGGAGCTGAGCCCAGGGATCTGGACTAGAACTTGAGCCAGTGAATGCTGATCCAGCTTTCTAAGAAAGAATAAGGGAAAGGAATGTGTGTGTGCGTTGGGGGGGCTATGTGGGTGTGTGGGTGTCTTCCAGAAGTAGCTGGGGAGGCCCGCTGGCATCCTGCCACAGCTTGAGGCAGCCCCTAATTGGGATTCATTCCTCTCTCGACTGCTGGCTCAGCTCAGCAGAGAAGTGACACGCTAACAGCAGCCGGCCTGCCGGGCCCTGTGCCCCCTCTGGTTGAGGCGTGGGCTGTGTGTAGGACATCGATGCCAGCTGGGCAGCCTGCCCACTGATAAATGAAGCTGTAAGGATCCTTACATCCTTATTGGGGGCCAGCTCCCTGCCCCGTGCCTGGCTCTGGAGTTCTGGAATGCCTGGGTCGCTGCTCTGGCATGGAGGGCTCTCCTGGGAACTCATTAGCAGCTTCGTGCTCAGAAGAGAGCAAGTTCCTAAATGCTAAGTGTTAAGGACGCCTGGTTCCCAAGTGGGGCAGTCCCGTTGGTGGGATGAGAAAGCAGCTCCATTTAGGCTGCAAACGGTTCCAATTAGCTTCCTTCTCTCTGTCTTCATTCATATTGCATGAGATGCAGAGGCGGAGGCTCTTCCCTGGCTTCCCCCGGCCTCTGCTCCTTCCTCCCCTCCCCTCCCCTGCATCCTTTTCTTCCATGAGGACTGTCTGCTCGCTCTGGTCCTGGCTCCCCCACGCCCTTCTCACCTCACCCAGACTTCCCATCACCGCAGCGACTGTGTCCGTACCTGCCCCGGTGACTGTTGTGATGCCTCCTGCAGAGTCTCCTTGCGTCTCCTGCCCAGGGCTGACTTTCCCACTAGGCACAGCGCCTGGGACTGACTCACAATACTTCTACGGGGCCCATGAAGATGCTTTAATTTCTTTCAAAATCAGAAGAAAAAAGTTAACTTTTAGGTCAAAGAAAATGTTTTAATATATAATAGTAACACATCTGGTTTTATACCAACATGGTGGTAAAACAGAGTTTTTGATATTCTTTATGGAGGAAGGGGCCCATGAAGGCAAGAGCAAGAGTGGTAACTGGGCCCTGCTCCCTGACCCCAGGCCATCTTTTACTTTATTCCAGGCTGGGAAAATGCAAGCCTGGGGACTTCCCTGGACTTCCCAGTGGTTAAGACTCTGTGCTTCCACTGCAGGGGACGTAGGTTCGATCCCTGGTCGGGGAACTAAGATCCCACAAGCCACACAGTGCAGCCAGAAAACAAAGAAACAAACTGCAAATCCTGGCCATGTCCGTTTGCTGCTTGTGGTGTGGTCTGCAGAACGACCCACAGTGACCCTGGGGACGGGCTCTAGGCTAGCTCCACAGTCAGCCGGGGAAGACTGAGTCCCCACCCCACTATTCCTGGTGGAGGTCTGCACCTTAGCTCAGCTTTCCGTGGGACTAGGGACTTTCTCCTTTTGCGTAGAGGAGTTGAAATCCCTCTGGGTCACTGCGGTCTTCAGGCGCTGGGTAGCTGGTGAGCCGGGGCAGCTCCTGCCAGGTGCTGGCTTCTCTATGGGGTATCTCAGTGCCAAGTGGTCCACTGTAACCCCCACTGACATGATTTCTTAAGCTGGCGCTTTAAGAAGAAAGAGGATCCCTCCCCTGGAATGGCATACCCGGCTTAACTCACTCCTAGTGGTGTGGAATTTGTTCTGTCTTGGAGAGTGGCAGATGGAGACCAAAATGTCCTGCCTTGTAGGACGCTTTTACCCTGAGTCTCTGGTGCCCACGAGGTCAGATCTGTGCCCCTTAGTTTGGCTCACCAGTCCCTCCAGGATCTGGCCCTGGACACTATTCTTGCTTCTCTCCACCTCCTTGCCTATTTTGCTGGGCAGTCCTGAACATGCAGGCCATATAAAGTTGCTGAGGTTTTGCACACACTCTCCTCTCGGCCTGGAGGTCCACTGTCCGCCTTTCTTCCTGGTCCACAGAGGGGAACGCCCACTCATCCATCAAAACCCCATTAAAGTATCACCTCTTCATGGAAGGTTTTCTGGAGCCTCCTCATCCTTATTTCAAAATATTAGGATATGTAAGAGAAGGAGTTCAGAAAAAATAGCTTACTTTTACCTCTTAATTCTCCTCCCCTATCTGGAGGATGGAGAAGCCGGTAGTATCTATTTGTAGTAGAAAGAAAAGATGGAAGGGAGGGAGGGAAGGGAGAGTCTTCCTTCTACCTACATCTCTGAGTTCATGAATGTTAACCTTGTCCTATGTGCACGTCCATTTGTAAAAGAAGAGAATTTTAAAAAAAGACTAATAAAGCTGAAGTCCCTTTGTCCCCCTCCTAGTCCCAATTCTTCCTTATTCCAGGGGCAGTCATGATCAGAACTTGTTTTGCAGTCCTTGCTGTTCATGATTTTACATGGACATTTTCTGTATGTGTCTGTCATTGTAACAATAGGTAGTGCATTTTGTGTGTTTAAAGACAGTGCAAGAGTGCCATGCTGTATTTAAGCTTCTGGAATTTGCTACGTTCACCCAATACCATGTGTGTGCTCTGCCTACGCTGATACCCACAGGCCTCATTCATTCGTGTGAATTCTCCACCCCACGTATACAACACGAGACGTATAAGGATGCTCCCCCATCGAAGAGCGTGGCTGTTGCCTTTTCTCTTCAGTTGCAGTCAACACCGTGCATGGATTTCTAGGTCTATACACACCTCACAGTAGAGGTGCTGGGTCACAGAACAGGCGAATGTTTGACTTTATTAGGCACAGCATCAATGTTTTTCAGGGTGATTTTTCCCAGCCACAGTCCCAAGTGCATGAGAGATCCTGCTTGGACGAGGAGGACAGGCCTACATTTTTTTGAGGGATGGGGCAGGGGTGGTATAATTTGTATGCACTGAATTCAATTTTGTTTTTAAAATTCTATTTCTCAGGTTAGTAGTGAAGTTGCCTATTTAGCATATGTTTTTCAGCCCTTTGAGTTTTCTTCTGTATTTTCTATTTGTATTTCTTTAGCATTTTCTTTTATTCAGTTTTTAAAGAGGCGATTGTTTGCCTTTTGCTTTTTTAATTTTAAGAATATTATGTATTCTGAATACCATTTCTATCCTTTTGGAACCATCTTCTCCAAATGTGTTGCTGGGTTTCAACTTTTGTTTTGTGTGGTTTTAGCATATTGGAAATTTGAGTGATAGAGTCAAATTAAATTTTTTTCATTATAATCTCTATCTTTTGCTATTGGTTTAGGGAATCTTTTCCTAGCTCCATATCGTGAAGACACTCAGCTGTATTTCCTCATACTAGTTTTAGAGTTTTGTTTTTGATCCATTCAGGCTTTATTTTTAATGTGGTGTGGGGTAAGGATCCAATTAAAAAGTTCCATGTAAAGGTACCAATTGTCTGATACCATCTGTGGAATAATCCTTCTTTCCTCAATGATGTATACATGTATAAAGCTGCTTCTGACATAGACTAACTCCTCATAAATACAGAGAACCGCTTCAGAACTCTGGTCTGTTCCCCTGATAGGCTGCCTATCCTGCATGTCTCTCCCATTATTTCAATTTCACATGGCTTTATATTAACAGTCCTCATATCTACTTGGGAAAGTTCCAACCCATGTTCTTCATCTTGGCTCTTCTGTGCCCCTAACCATTTCCAATTAATGTTAGGATCAGTGTGTCAAGCTCTGAGAAAAGCTCCCTTGGGATTTGGTTTGGAATTGCAATGAATTTATAGATTAATTTTGGGGAGAGCTGACATCTGTACAATACTGAATCTTCCCATGCATGAACATCTTATATTTCTCCATTTTTTCAGATCTTCTCTTATGTCCTTCAGTAACTTTTTATAATTTTGTCCTTAAAGGTCTCTCTCATCTTTTTGTTAGATTTATTCTCAAGTAACTTGTAGTTTTTCTTTCCTTTATGACTGGGAACTTTCTTCCCGTTACATTTTCTAGTTGACTGTTGCAGACATACAGGCACACTATTGAATTTTGAATCCAGAAACATGTGCTGTCTTTCTAGTTCCAATTTTTTGCAGATTATTTTGGATTTTCTCTGTAAACAATCATACCATCCACAAAAAACGCTTCCTTCCTTCTTTCCTCTTTCCTTTCCTCTTGTTCCTTATCTAATTTTTCTTGTTTTATTTTGCTAGCTAGGGTCTCTAGCACACTGCTGCCTGAATAGATAAGCTATACTTAGTTGCTCAGTTGTGTCCGACTTTTTGAGATCCCTTGGACTGTAGCTCACCAGGCTCCTCTGTCCGTGGGATTCTCCAGGCAAGAATACTTGAGTGGGCCATCATTTAAAAGTGGACATTTAATTTCCAAATACATGGGATTTAAAAATATATATATTTGATATTAATTTCTCATTTTGATATTAATTTCTCACTTAGATGCTTTCTTCTCTGTGGTCACCCTCTGTGTTTCTCAGTCTAACTTTACTGAGGCTTTTGGGGGTTAAGTTGAAGATCTTTCTTGATCAGTGTCACATTACACTTGAAAATATCTGGGTTATTTTCAGATATCTTTTGATATGGGTTTTTAACATACTTCCACAATGATAAAGCCTTTGACTGTGTGTATCACAATAAACTGTGGAAAATTCTGAAAGAGATGGGAATACCAGACCACCTAACCTGCCTCTTGAGAAATCTGTATGCAGGTCAGGAAGCAACAGTTAGAACTGGACATGGAACAACAGACTGGTTCCAAATAGGAAAAGGAGTACGTTAGGCTGTGTATTGTCACCGTGCTTATTTAACTTATATGCAGAGTACATCATGAGAAATGCTGGGCTGGAGGAAGCATAAGCTGGAATCAAGATTGCCAGGAGAAATATCAATAACCTCAGATATGCAGATGACACCACCTTTATGGCAGAAAGTGAAGAAGAACTAAAAGCCTCTTGATGAAAGTGAAAGAGGAGAGTGAAAAGGTTGGCTTAAAGCTCAACATTCAGAAAACCAAGATCATGGCATCTGGTCCCATCACTTCATGGGAAATAGATGGGGAAACAGTGGCTGACTTTATTTTGGGGGGCTCCAAAATCCCTGCAGATGGTGACTGCAGCCATGAAATTAAAAGACGCTTACTCCTTGGAGGGAAAGTTATGACCAACCTAGATAGCATATTCAAAAGCAGAGACATTACTTTGCCAACAAAGGTCCATCTAGTAAAAGCTATGGTTTTTCCAGTAGTCATGTATGGATGTGAGAGTTGGACTGTGAAGAAAGCTGAGCACTGAAGAATCGATGCTTTTGAACTGTGGCGCTGGAGAAGACTCTTGAGAGTCCCTTGGACTGCAAGGAGATCCAACAAGTCCATCCTAAAGGCGATCAGTCCTGGGATGTTCATTGGAAGGACTGATGCTGGAGCTGAAACTCCCATATTTTGGCCAGCTGATGAGAAGAACTGACTCATTGGAAAAGACCCTGATGCTGGGAAAGATTGAAGGCAGGAGGAGAAGGGGACGACAGAGGATGAGATGGTTGGATGGCATCACCGACCCGATGGACATGAGTTTGAATAAGCTCTGGGAGTTGGTGATGGGCAGTTGGTGATGGACAGTTAGTGATGGACAGGGAAGCCTGGTGTGCTGGAGTCCATGGGGTTGCAAAGAGTCGGACACGAATGAGTGACTGAACTGAACTCAACTGAACTGATGATGCATATAACTGTGGATCTGTTTGAGTCTATACTGTTTGGAGTTGCTGAACTTCTTAAGTGTGTATGCAGCTGTCTTTGAAAAAGTCAAGTTTCAGAGGTTTTCTACCATTATGTCTTCAAGCAGTGTGCCTGCTCCTTCCTCTGCACTTGTCTTTCAGATTCATACTACTCATGCCCTGATATATTTGGTGGTGTCCTGTAGGTCTCAGATGCTCTGCTTATGTATCTATTTTTTCCCTTTCTATTCCATAGAAGAGGTAAATTCAATTGACCCATCTTCAAGTTTGCTGATTCTTTCTTCTGTCAATGCAAATCTGCTACTAAGCCTTTCTAGTAAACTTTTCTATGTGGGCTGTGTGTGCCCTTTTCTTGTAGTGGGAGTGATTCCTGCAGGTGTTCTAGGGGGCAGGGCAGACCCCTGGAACTAATAGACCAGAGGAAGGATCCCCAAGCGGTGCCTGCCAGTGCCAGGGCCAGCATGTAGATCAAGATGGGAAAAGAGCTGTGACCAGCGTCTCAGTCCCTGCAGGGAATCCCAGCTGTCTCCTGCTCCCCAGCTGGCTCTCCAAGACCAGCAAGTAGGTCTGATCCAGGTGCCCTTCAAACTGCGGCCTCTGTGCCAGGACTTAAGCGAGTAAGGTTTCACAGGTACCCTTTAAGAGCACAGTCTCAGTTCTTTATAGCCCTCTGGCTGTCCTGAACATAAGCCCCACTGGTTTTCAAAGGCAGACACTTGCGGGGCTTGTCTTCGTAGTGCAGGACCCCCAGGCTGGGGGTCCTGATGTAAGGCTCAGACTCCTTGCTCTTTTGGGAGAGGCTTCATCCTTGTGATTTCCCTCCTGCCTGTAGGTTGCCACACGGGGAGTGTGGACCCTGATTAGACCGCACCTCTGCACGCCCCCCGTGCCCCTCAGCGCTGCTCATCTCCCTGTGGCCCCTTCTTGACATTAGCTCTGGGAAGTCTTCTCTGCTCGTCTTCGGGTTGCTCTCAGAGACAGCTGCTCTGCAAACAGCTGTAGTTTTGTTGTCTCCCAATCCCCTTCTTTAATTGTTTGGACATAATTTCATTTAACTTTCAAAACATACTTATGTAGCTAACTTAAAGATTTTTTTTTCCTAGTAAGCCCAACATCTGGGTATCTTCAAACATAGTTCCTACTGATTTTTTTTTTTTTCTGTGCATAGTCCATACTTCCCAGTTTCTTTGCGTGTCTTGAAATTCTCTGTTGAATGCTGGACATTTTTAATAGCATAATGTGGCATCTCTAGAAATCAGATTCCCCCTCCTTCCCGGAGTTTACTGTTATTGTCATCTCTCCCCCATTCTCCCACTTATTTATTTAGTGACTTTCCTGGACTAAACTGTTTAACGTCTGTTCCCTGTCATGTGCACCACTCAAGGCTTTCCGTGCTTATCTTTGTGCTCAGATAGTAACTGGGCAGGGATTTTCTGAAATGCCTTGGATCAATAAATCCACCCTTTGCCAGGGGACTCTTTGGACGTCTTCGGTGCTCTGGGCTTTTATAGCTATGCGTTAGCCTTGACTTTCTGCCTGCTCAGGGTTCCAAGGTCATCCAGAGTGAGAGAGAAGGGCCTTCCCTGGCCTCGTCTGATGATGTGCGCATTCATGCGCATGTGTGTGGGATTACAGATTCCTAGGGATACACTGGAGGCTTTTGAGGCCCATATAGGCACCTCACTCCTCAGATTTTCATTTTAAGATTTTGACCAGGCTTTTATCTGCTCCGCTTGGTGTCGCTACCTCAGGCGTCTGTGATGCTAAACAATTGCCACTAAACTTTTTTGACAAATGCTCTGGCTTAGAGCTCTTTCCATTGAGCAGGCTTTGAGTCAGGTCAAATAATAACAAGTCTTGAAAATAGGACTTTTGCAGGGAGCTGTAAGACAAGTGAAATAGTAACGCTTTTCTGGGGATCGGAGCTTTGTGAGGAGATCCAAGCCCACTGTGCCTCCTGCAGTGATGGATTTTTATAGCTGCTGTGGTTCTATGGCTGCTGGTTTTCAGAGATATGGGACGAGGAAGAAAAACATCGGAACAGAGAAAGCTAAAATGCCGTGAACCTCACTGATATTTTCAGGAGTCAGCTCTTTTTCTTAAATAAATGCTCCGTGGATTATCATAGCTTTATTTAATGTATAGCTCTGAAAAAGTTGATTTGGGTAACTTTTTGCCAGTGTTTCCATTGCTTTATGGACAAGTGGATTCTCAGAGGTTAGAACCAGGTTTTGTTTTTAAATAATAGATTAGTTCCAAAATTTTTTCAGATGATTTACGCAACTATTAAATGAGAAATGATTATTCTTCTTAGACTGTTATTGTGATAAATTCTTGGGCAGGTTTTCTATTGTTGAAGTATCTGACTTTCTAGGACAAGTAACTTACATTCTCTGTATTTCAATTTCCTTTCAAACTGGAGAACATGAGAGTATATTCTCATTGATTCTAGTATTGATATTAGAAAGGCATGTAATAAGCTTTTTTAAAAGATTATTTTACATTGGAGCACAGTTGATGAGCAATGTTATGTCAGGTTCAGGCGTGCAGCGAAGTCATTCAGTTATTCTGTTTTGAATTATTTTCCTATTTATTATTACAGACTACTGAGCAGAATTCCCTGTGCTATATGGCGGGTCCTTGCTGGTTACTTTAATAAAGTAGTGTGTACATGTCAATCCCAAATTCCTAATCTACCCTTCTTTCCGCCACCCTTTCCCTGTAGTGAACCTTTAATGAAGGTCAGCTTTTATTATTGTCTTGACATTTCAGAGATAAAGCCTTCTTAATTATCAGTTCAGTTCAGTTTACGGTGTACTGCCATTTTAGACATTGCTAAATTCCATTGGCCAACATTTTACTTAGACTTTCTTGTGTCCATGATCATAAATTTGAGATTGGTTTAAAATTTCCTATCTTTTACTGTCCTCGTCTGGTTTGGGTGTCAGGTTTATATATATATTTATTTACTTAAACAATAGGAATTTATTTTTCACAGTTCTGGAGGCTGGGAAGTCCAAGATCAAAGTACCAGCTAATTTAGTTTCGTGTTGCGGACTCTCCTCCTGGTTATCAGATGGCTACCTTCTTGCCGTGCTCTCACATGTAGAGAGAAATCAGGGTTATTCTTGCCTCAGCGAAACAGTTGGGAGTATTGTATTTCTAACGCCCCATTGTGGAGATATCTTCAAGGGAAAGGCGATCAGTGGATAAGAGAGAAGAGGTGGCGATGGCTTGTTGGGAGAAGTTTGGAGAATTTCCCTCAGGGCTGGGAATGGCACAGAGGTTGTTATGGAAACCCAAGTAGTGAGTACCAGAACCCCAGCCTCTTACAGTCGCTCAGCAAGAAGGCAGACATGTAGAGGGTGTCTGCCCATAGCATCCTTCTTACTCGCTTCCTCAAGGCCACCGTGCCCAGGTGTGGTGTGGAGACAGTGGCCTGAAAGAAACGTAGGAAAGCCTGGGATGCTGCAGTCCGTCGGGCCACGAAGACTCAGGCATGGCTTAGTGACTCAACGGCAACAGCAGCAAAATGCAATCAGTCACTTCCTCTACAAAGTTCTGGGCTGTCAAGACCCTGGGACCTTGACTGAACCCTTGGGGACAAACAATAGGGTCTCAAAAGTAGTTGAAATTGTATTTCTTGCCCACCCAGCAATTTGAAAAGGGTTTTCTGATTTATAAAGACTTAAAAGCTGTAGCATATCATATAGAATCAGCTTCACTCCCACCGTCTCTGCTGTCTTTTCAAACAGCTTATTTTCTGTTTGTTTCCATCCGTCTTTACTTTTCAGAAGGTCAGTTTCTTTATTATTGTTATTTTGGCTGAGCTAGGTCTTCACTGTGGCCCATGGGCTTCTCTAGTTGTGGCCTGTGGACTCCAGAGCACGCCAGCTCTGCAGCTGTGGCGTGCGGGCTTAGCAGGGGCATGTGGGAGCTAGCTCCCTGAACAGGGATCATACCCGGGCCACCTGCATTGGGAGCGTGGAGTCTTATCCGCTGGACCACCAGGGAAGTCCTTGCATCCTTCTTTAGACCATGAGCTCAGAGAGGATGGGAGCCTGGCTTTATTCCTCTCCACAGATACAACTCTTATCATGGGGCCAGCACAGTGCGGTTCTACGTCCTTGGTGAGACTGAACTGGCATGGAGAGAAACGTTCCCTCAGGGAGTCAAAAGCATATTTCTGAGCGAAGCTTTCAGAAAAAGAATTACTCAGGTCTGAAAATATTGGCTGTGGCATGGATGATATGGATTTATTTGTTCAACATCTATTCCAGCACCCTTTGAGTGTGTTTCTGAACTATGGAGGCTGGGAAAATAAAAATTAATTTCCCAGACTCCCTTGCAGCCAGTGTTTCAGATGTGATTTAGGCACCATCCATCAAAATCTCCTGTGCAAGACTTGGATTTGGAACTGAGTTAAAAGGGAAAGGGGTAGGGCACGAGATGTCTTGTTTTGTTGGCGTGGGTCATGAAAAGATAGCACCATTAAACAGCTTCCTAAATTGTTGGTTTCCTTGGCAATGGAGGAGGAAGCTTTTCTGATCACAGCAGAGATAGAAGGATTCTGGAAGCGGGAGGGTTTCTTTCCTCTGAGCTCAGCTCAGAGCCTGCTTCTCCTGCTCTTGCAGTGCTCCATAAGCCTCTTAGTACCTGATGATAGATCTCCCCTGCCTACCTTAAGTGTGCGTGACTCCTATCAACACCATCTATAACTGAATCCTAGTGTGCAATCCTAGGTTGCACACTGCAGATTGTGAAGGAAATGGAAATCTTGGTGGCAGGCTGCCTGACACGGTTGTATTTGCAGGCAGTGAGGATCCGGTTGGCAAGAAGGACAGGATGTGGAATGAATGGTCTACTAATGGCAAGTCTTGGCAGACCAGCAGTCTGCTGTGGCAACCCAGCAAGAGTGAGGAGAATGAGCGTTGTGAGTTGTGTTAACTATTTCTAACTGTGTAACAGTACAATTTAAACAGAGAAGATGAGAAGCTCAGGGTTCTGCACTTACGTCTCCAAGTCTGGTGAGAGGACAAGGGACCTTGTATGGCTGCCTTAAAAGTAATTGCTCGTCCCTGTTAGCCACAGGTGGAGCGTAGCTGAAAGCAGTGTTGCACTGCTTAAACCTGCAGGTCTTTGAACTACAATACCTCTGGGTTGAATTCACAGCCTCAATAGGTTCTCTGAGGGAGAGCTGGGACATGTTTGAAAGAGTGGGGACTGAGATTTCTCACTCTTAAAAGAGTCCTGGAATTGAGTTGTTTTTTTCTTTTTAAGTGGCTTTTAAGGACTGATATATCTTCTACCCTGAAATTCCCTGAATATACCCTGTCAGTGAATCCTGCCTTGTTTGGAAATTGTGGAAGGACCTCCACTCTACAAAGGGAAGGCATGCTTCCTCCTGACTGCCTTCATCACACCGCTGCCTCCAGGGTGGTGGTTAAAGTTAGGGCCAAGCATCTCATGCACCCGAAGAATGGAAATGTTTAGCAATTCACAATAGCAGAAAGCGTGGGGACGAGCGGGCATGGACTCTGAAGGCATCAAACCAGGGAGGGAGAAGTGTGACTTTAAATCACATTTCTGACTTAACAGTGGATTAACTGCATTGAGGTGAACTCACCACAGAGTTTGGAATCAATGGATTAGCTTGAACAGCTGGGTCTTCTTACTATTTTACGTGTGTGGGCAACAGTCTTTAAAGATGGCCGCCATGAACCATGGCTGCCTGTATCCACAGCCTTGTGTGATTTCATTCCATGTTGGTTTGAGGCCATCCCAGTGACTGACTTTAGCCAATGGAAGGACAGGAAGCACTTGCTTTTGTACTTTTTTGAGCCCCAAGTAGCTGGAGAGAGAGGTCGCATGAGGAATTTGATGCGCCAGGCACGTGTGTGAAGATGGCAGCTGGATGTTTCACCCACATATGTGCGGTCTCTGATTAGCCACCACCCCTCCCCAGACTGAGACTTCTCTGCCGAGAGCCGTAACTGCGAGGTCTGGATTTGGTCTGACAGAGGGAGGACGTGTGTCCTTTAAGATATGCATGCATCGTCACTCAGACACGACAGAGAAAAACTGCGGATGGGACAGATTCTGGCAGAGCGATCCGGAGCATCTGGTGCCCATCAGAGCCCACCTGTCTCTATGTGGCCCAAACCCACTCAAAGCCCCAGCCAGCAGGAGAACAGTTTCTCCTGGCCTCCGAAGAGGCTGTGCTGGGAGTGTGGCTCTCAATTACCCACTATAGTGGAGGGGGCCTTTGGAGACAAAGAAACAGGAAACACATCCCACTCAAGGGTCTGAAACAGGAAACACATCCCACTCAAGGGTCTGATGAGCATGCCTGAGCACGGCGAGAAGCCTGAGCTTCCTTTCCCATCCCATCTGTTCTGAGAACAGACGAACAATGGAAAGGTAGGGAGTAATGGAGACATGGGCTTTGGGATGGAAAGACATGGGGATTTGGGTCTGGTTTTGCCCCTTTCGAGCTAGAATGGTCTCGGGTTGACTCCCCAGCATCCATGCCTCCACCACCACCCAAGAGATTGTCTAAGCTGAATGACCAACCCCTTCAGCCCTCGAGAGAGCTGGGCTTGGGTGGGGTCATCAGTGCTCTCGGGAAGGCTCCCTAGAGGGGGCACAAATACCAGTTTTTGTGTGCGGAAGCACCAGCTTATACGAGGTGCCCTCACTAGTGACGTTCTTAGGAGTGGACATACAGTTCAATCCTGGCCAAAGTAAAGTGAAAGTGACTGGAAATCTGTTGGGCAGAGAGGAGGCTGCCAGGAAAAGTTTTCATTCTTTTGGACATCCAGGCGGCGGTGGCCCTTTTCCTTCCTCTGAGTGTTGTGTCTAGGTGCGATGCCTTGGACAAAGCAAGTAATCTCTAAGATCCCTACCTGTGGTGAGAATAGAGATGACCCAACACCTGTGCACGCATTCACTCAGAAAATGATGGTTACTCTTGCTTGTATTGGAGAAGGCAATGGCACCCCACTCCCGTATTCTTGCCTGGAAAATCCCATGGACAGAGGAGCCTGGTAGGCTGCAGTCCATGGGGTCAAGAGTTGGACACAACTCACTGACTTCACTTTCACTTTTCACTTTCACGCATTGGAGAAGGAAATGGCAACCCACTCCAGTGTTCTTGCCTGGAGAATCCCAGGGACAGCGGAGCCTGGTGGGCTGCCGTCTATGGGGTTGCACAGAGTTGGACACAACTGAAGTGACTTAGCAGCAGCAGCAGCAGCTTGCTTGTATTGCTCTAATGAGATAATACTACTTGAAAATGGTACAGCTCAGCTTCTCATCTCCAAGATGGCTATCATCAGTTCCTCCCCTCCAACACATGCCTCCTCTCACATCAAAAGGTGAAGCTATTCCCCTTCTCTTTGAATGTATGTGGGCCGACTTTGGGACCGCTTTGATCAATAGAATGTGGTAGATGTGGTGTTCTGTGACTTCTGAGCCCAGGTATTAAGAAAGCTGGCCGCCTCTTTTTTCTGTCTTTTGTAATGCTCGCCTTTGAGGGTCTCCGTTTTAGAACCCAGCTGCCTCACCGTGAGAAAGAAGCCCAAGCTTCTAAGAGAGGCCACGAAGAGGAGGCCCAAGGCTCTCCAGCTGACATTGCAGCCAACAGCCGGCATCAACAGCCAGCCATGGAGTGCGCCATCTTGGATATTTCTGCTTGGTCTGCCCGCAGAGAACTGCAGCCCGGTTGACGTGGCTTAGGGCAGAAGAATTACCTTTGTCCTCCCGACTTCCCCAGCTGTGAGAAACAATAAAAGGTGGTTATTTTGAGCCATTAAATGTTGGGGTAGTTTATCATACAGCAAGTGATGACAGAAACCATTTCTTTAAACGTATTCTGCATTTTCATTGAGCTCGTATCAGCTTCCCATCTCTCCTGCAGGCTGATGTAGTGAGCACGAGGTGTCACCAGCCCACTCTCTTTCTTTCTCAGATCTCTGTCTCTTGATGTCTTTCGCTGATAGAGTCCATGTGCTGAAACTGCCCCGAGTCAATGTCGTCAATTTCTCTCCACACTCCCTGGAGTGCTTGGAAGGAAACATTTCTCCACAGGAAGAATAGCAGATTTGCAGTCGTTAAGGCTCAAGTTCAAGACCTGGCTGTTTCACTTAGCAATTGTGGGACCTTAGGCAAGGTTCTTAATCTTTTGGGTCTCATTTTTTTCCCCGCTGGTAAGTGAAGTCGCTCACTCGTGTCTGACTCTCTGCAATCCCATGGGACTGTAGCCTACCAGGCTCCTCGGTACATGGGATTTTCCAGGCAAGAATACTGGAGTGGGTAGCCGGTTCCCTTCTCCAGGGGATCTTCCCAACCCAGGGATCGAACCCAGGTCTTCCACACTGCAGGTGGCTTCTTTACCATCTGAGCCAGCAGGGAAGCCCCCAAAGTGAAAGTTGCTTAGTCGTGTCCGACTCTTTGTGACCCCAGGGACTGTACAGTCCATGGACTTCTCCAGGCCAGAGTACTGGAGTGGGGAGCCTTTCCCTTCTCCAGGGGATCTTGCCAACCCAGGGATCCCAATGGAGGTCTCCCGCATTGCAGGCAGACGCTTTACCATCTGAGCCACCAGGGAAGCACTTTCATCAGTAAACTGAGGGTAGCAATAGTAACTTCCTCACGGAGCAGTGAGACAGGGCACACGAGGTAACACGTGTTAAAATCCTTTGAACGCGCAGTCCCTGCTCACGGTACTCATCATCGCTTGGCATCGCTGTGCAATGACCACCAGTGCAGAAGTGCCTCAACCAACAGCTCCTCCTAAGTTCTCTTGCTCTGTTCTCCCTGCTCTGGGAGACAATATTACCGAAAGAGAAGCAAACACTATTATCATCTTCACCGTCAGCATCACCGTTAGCATCACCATCGTTGCCATGGAGATTGTCACCATCACCCCGGACCACTGAGCACCTGCAGGCTGCATCCTTGTCAAAGATTCTCACAACGCGTTTTCAGGATGCTTGTGTTATTAGCACTCTTTTACAACGAGGAAAACGAGGATAGTCCTGCTTACTCTCTTTGCTCGTAGAGAAGATCATAGAGAAGGGAAGCTGGCTCACCGGAAAACTGAGAACCAGATAAAGAGGGTATTTGCTGCTGCTTTTCCTTTTCCCATCAACCTCAGAGAACTAATGACTCTTTTAAAGTGGCTCTGGGGGTATTTGGGATGTCAACAACATTACTAAGCTGCAGCCCGAATGCTCTGATGCAAATGGCACTTTTTTTGGAGAAAAATACCCTTTGGCATCGGAATAGCAGCAATGAAGGTTGAATCTGAAGCTGTCGACAACCTGTAAGTCCATGAACTGGAGCTACGAGGAGGCTAAGCATCCTGTTTGTTTGCTGTGTGCCGCCGTCTCTAGGAAGCTAGGGAGGCACTAATTAGATAGCCACTTGGAAAGTGACTACCCCTAACTGGATGCCATCCAAATTGCTTTCTTTGCTCCAGAAGCTTCGGAAGAGGATGTCCCCCTCCTTACCCAACTGTCCTCCCACCCCATCCTTGCTTGCCAAACCCCAGGGACTGCAAATACAGCTAATTATGTCAGCTTGGCTTGGCACTGGTTTTCCAGATAGCATCTTTCATTAGTGTTGCCCTTCCGGGGGCCTGTCTGCTGCACCCACGGGGGCTGGGGGCGATAGTGTTGGTTACCCTGGTTACATAGGAAAGTGACAGAGGGGGAGGTGGAAGGTGTGAATGACATCTCAAATAGGCCCCCGGACCACGTGTCCTCTTTCCCCCATGCCTCTTGTGCTTCCACAGAGTGGCAAAACCCCTCTGGGGATGCCAGGAGGGATCTGTTGTCAACCTGCTGGTTGTCTCAACCTTGAGGAACTTAAAGGCACTTTGTGGCATCCAGAGGTGAGTTTTAGAGGGAAGTCACTGTATTTTACTTATTATCCCTGAACCTCTTCCCCACCAAACACACACACACACGCGCGCGCATGAATGCACACTGCCCACCCAGCCCTAGCAGCTGAAGGCTCTTAGGCAGTCTATGTGGAATTTAACTGCACCATTCCTGCACCAGAGGCAGGGGCCAAAGGTAGGGGGGTAGTGATTGATCTCCTTAAGGGAACAAATGGTTTGCAGGTTCTTTAACACAGCGCTCACGCTGCACTCTGAGCCTGGGAGTCACACTAGATGGATTGGGCACAGAGATTTTGAGAAGGGTTTTGTTTACTAAATTCCTTCTCTCCTGGATCTTTCCGACCCAGGAATCAAACTGGGGTCTTCGGCATTGCAGGCAATTCTTTACCAAATGACCCATCTGGGAAGCCCCAAATTCTACACAAAGCAGGGAATTATGTGACCCTTTATGAGATAAAAACTCTATGCAGCAGAGTGCAGAAACAAGTGTGACATTGCTTTCCAGACTTTCTGATACTGCTTCTGAGAGGGTAAGTTTTGCCTTTTGACAGGCACATCTATACCTTGGTCCTAATCCCAGTCCCAAAGTAGCCAGGTGGGCAGCTGACCAAAGAAAGCACGGAGAGGCTTGTATGTACCTCAGCCCCTCGATCATCCATAAATCCTGGCCAACGGGAGATTGAATAACATTTTATTTTTTGCTCTTCCAAAAATATTTTTTTTGTTTTTAGTGTGACCAAAGTCACTAGGAGAAGCCAGTTGCCAACCTCCTGCTTTTTGTCCAGGAACTATGAAACCACCAGTATCCAACATCATCTAGCTTCTTGCTTATTAGGTTTTGGGGTAAGGGGAACATATCACGAATCTAGACCAGCCAGTGGTGAGGACCAGTTGTCATCTGAATTAGTCATTTCAATAGGAATTGTAAAATAAATCCTTTATTTACACAGGCAATAATTTTAACAGCGTTGAGAAAAAGATTCGGAATTATGACTGAGACTCCCCCAAACCCACAAAGTGTGAGAGCCAGTAGTGGCCTGTATGAAATACATAGCCTTAAAGGTGGACTGGCTTCTGCAGAGAAGTGAAAAAAAATATTCCTTTTTCATTTCTAGCCCAGAAAATTTGGCCAGAGTCCCAGCTGGCTGCACTATATCGAAGTCAGTTCAGATATAGATTCTCCCCTTTCTTTGTTTGTGAGAGATACTTGCAAAAAAATCAGCCAACAAACCAGGCAGCCAGATGAGTTTCCCTTTCTTTATTCGATCAGAGAGAGTGTTCCACATCGCAGAGTCCATGTGGTAATTAATTCATGTGCCGGGAGCCAAAGAGAAACTGGAATTGCTGGTTTGATAATATCAACTGTGCCCAGAAGGGCCAAAAACAGAAGGTCCTGCTGAGGCCTCAGCAATGACAAGTTCTCCAGCAGGTCAGCAGTAAAGCCTCAGTCTAGTGGCCAGGCTCAGTTCAGTTCAGTCGCTCAGTCATGTCTGACTCTTTGCGACCCCATGGACTGCAGCATGTCAGGCCTCCCTGTCTATCACCAACTCCCTGAGCTTGCTCAAACTCATGTCCATTGAGTTGGTGATGCCATCCAACCATCTCATCCTTTATCCTCCCCTTCTCCTCCTGCCCTCAATCTTTCCCAACATCAGGGTCTTTTCAAATGAGTCAGCTCTTCACATCAGGTGGCTAAAATATTGGAGCTTCAGCTTCAACATCAGTCCTTTCAATGAACACCCAGGATTGATCTCCTTTAGGATGGACTGGTTGGATCTCCTTGCAGTTCAAGGGACTCTCAAGAGTCTTCTCCAACACCACAGTTCAAAAGCATCAATTCCTCGGTGCTCAGCTTTCTTCACAGTCCAACTCTCACATCCATACATGACCACTGGAAAAACCATAACCTTGACGTTTGTTGACAAAGTAACATCTCTGCTTTTTAATATGCTCTCTAGGTTGGTCACAACTTTCCTTTCAAGGAGTAAGCGTCTTTTAATTTCATGACTGCAGTCACCATCTATAGTGATTTTAGAGCCCAGAAAAATGAAGTCTGACACTGTTTCCACTGTTTTCCCATCTATTTGCCATGAAGTAATGGGACTGGATGCCATGATCTTTGTTTTCTGAACGTTGAGCTGTAAGCCAACTTTTTCTCTCTCTTCTTTCACTTTCATCAAGAGGCCCTTTAGTTCTTCTTCACTTTCTGCCATAAGGGTGGTGTCATCTGCACATCTGAGGTTATTGATATTTCTCCCGGCAATCTTGATTCCAGCTTATGCTTCCTCCAGCCCAGCGTTTCTCATGATGTACTCTGCATAGAAGTTAAATAAGCATGGTGACAATATACAGCCTTGAAGTACTCCTTTTCCTATTTGGAACCAGTCTGTTGTTCCATGTCCAGTTCTGACTGTTGCTTCCTGACTTGCATACAGATTTCTCAAGAGGCAGGTTAGGTGGTCAGGTATTCCCATCTCTTTCAGAATTTTCCACAGTTTCTTGTGATCCATACAGTCAAAGGCTTTGGCATAGTCAATAAAGCAGAAATTGATGTTTTACTGGAACTCTCTTGCTTTTTCCATGATCCAGAGGATGTTGGCAATTTGATCTCTGGTTCCTCTGCCTTTTCTAAAACCAGCTTGAACATCTGGAATTTCACAGTTCACGTATTGCTGAAGCCTGTCTTGGAGAATTTTGAGCATTACTTTCCTAGCGTGTGAGATGAGTGCAATTGTGCAGTAGTTTGAGTATTCTTTGGCATTGCCTTTCTTTGGGATTGGAATGAAAACTGACCTTTTCCAGTCCTGTGGCCACTGCTGAGTTTTCCAAATTTGCTGGCATATTGAGTGCAGCACTTTCACAGCATCATCTTTCAGGATTTGAAACAGCTCCACTGGAATTCCATCACCTCCACTAGCTTTGTTCATAGCGATGCTTCCCAAGGCCCACTTGACTTCACATTCCAGGATGTCTGGCTCTAGGTGAGTGATCACACCATCCTGATTATCTGGGTCATGGAGATCTTTTTTGTACAGTTCTTCTGTGTATTCTTGCCACCTCTTCTTAATACCTTCTGCTTCTGTTAGGTCCATACCATTTCTGTCCTTTATTGGGCCCATCTTTGCATGAACTGTTCCCTTGGTACATTTCATGTGCCAAGGGCCAGACTAGCCCTTCTTATTTGTACAACTGATAATGTTCAGTGAATGTTGTTCACGTGCTGGACACAGGTCTGAGTTCATAGTCACCATCCCATTTAATCTTACAACAGCCTTTGGAGGGGTCATCTTCATTTATGTCCCAGACAAATTTCTAAAGCTTAGAGAAGAGAGAGAGAGACAGAAACTTATCTGAAGTGACAAAACCGGAGAATGAAGAAGTCAAAATTTGAATCTAGGTTTCCTTGGACCCTCAGACCTAGCCCGTAACATACTGATTATTTCAGGAGTTAAGTGTTGGAAGCATTGAGGCTCATATTATCCTCATCTGGCTGAGACTTAACACCTGATCTATCTTCTTGCAGGATTTGGGGGTCAAGGATCCAAGCTGCCTGGCCCAACCCAAGGCAACGGCAGGGGCCCAAGTCCCACAAAGTCAGACCTGCTGAGCTGAAATGCCTTGATTGTGAATGTCCCTCTTGCGATAGCATCTGGGGGCTAAGTCTAAGCTCCCTCCCTGCCCCCTGCCTTGTTTTAATGATAAGAAAGGAAGTGTTGTTACCTTTGTTCTAGGCAGCTATGAAAGGAGAAGGCAGCTTAGGTTGAATGGGGAAGAAGCCACGCAAACAGAGGCTGGTCACACGAGACGGGTGGTCTGCATGGGACCCGGAAGGGCTGGAGCCACAGGTGTGCAACATCTCAAAGGCCACTCCCTGTAGGCCGTGCAGAAGACTGACTACTCTGAAAGTGGCCGCGGTCGCTGTGACGTGTTTAGACCGGCCTGCAGAACGGTTACTGTCAAATGAGAATTCTCACTTCCGATTACCTAGAAACCAGTCTTTCCCACGTCCTGTTGTTCCCAACAGGGCAGGTGGAGACAAGAGTGTGTCTTGCGTAGGCTAATACTTTGTGCCCCTTTAAGGGCAGTTGGTTCAGCATCTGTTCACCCTTTCTTCAGGGAGCAGCCGAACTCTAGGGGAGGCAGAAGACGATTCCTGCTGGTGGAGCTCAGCCTGTGTACCGAACAACCGGCTCGGGCCTCAAATTTGCAAAGCCTGTCCAACAAAGCCGAAGTCATGGAGAACAAACCCAGCTTCTCAGGAGCTGATCACCGCCAACTCACTTACCAGGATCTGCTTCTTGGGGCTTCATCTGAGAATTTAGACAGTTCATTGTGGGAACTTCCCTGGGGGTCTGGCGGTTAAGGCTCCGTGCTACCGATGCAGAGGGCGTGGGTTCAGTCCCTGGTTGGGGAACTAAGATCCTGCATGCCATGTGACTTGGCCTAGAAAAGTGTATTGTGCTGGGGTTTTTAAAGAAATGAACTGCAGTTGATTTACAATATTGTGTTAATTTTAGGTGTACAGCAAAGTGATTCAGAAATACATAAATATACATATTTATACATACACACACACTCCTTTTCAGACTATTTTCCATTATAGGTTGTAACAAGATATTAAATATAAGTCCCTGTGCTACACACTGAATCGTTGCTGTTCATCTGGTTACAGGTAGCGTGTGTATCTGTCAGCCCCATACTCCCAACTTCCCTGTCCCCTTGCTGGGGCTTCCCAGGTGGCTGTAGCAGTAAAGAATCTGCCTGCCAGTGCAAGAGAGGTGGGCTCAATTTCTGGGTCAGGAAGATCCCCTGAAGTAGGAAATGGCACCCCACTCCAGTGTTCTTGCTTGAGAAACTCCACGGGCAGAGGCACATGGCGGGCTGCAGCCCACAGGGCCACGAAGAGTTGGACACGACAGAGCATATACCCCTCCCCTTTGGTAACCACAGTTTTTCTTCTTCTTCTTTGTCTGTGAGTCTGTTTCTACTTTGTGAATCGCTTCATTTGTATTGTTTTAAAATTCCAGATATGAGTGATATTGTAAGAAAATACTATGGACACTTATATGCCAACAAAATGAACAACCTAGAAGAAAAGGACACGCTTTCAGGACACACAGCCTGCCGAACCTGAATGAAGGAAAAACAGATGATTTGAACAGACAGATCACTAAAAATGAAACAGAATCTGTAATAAAAAAAAAAAACTCTCTGCAAAACAGTTCCAGGATTGGATGCTGCTAAGCTGCTGCTAAGTCACTTCAGTCGTGTCTGACTCTGTGCGGCCCCATAGACGGTAGCCCACCAGGCTCCGCCGTCCCTGGGATTCTCCAGGCAAGAACACTGGAGTGGGTTGCCACTTCCTTCTCCAATGCCTGAAAGTGAAAAGTGAAAGTGAAGTAGCTCAGTCGTGTCCAACTCTTGGCGACCCCATGGACTGCAGCCCACCAGGCTCCCCCGTCCACGGGATTTTCCAGGCAAGAGTACTGGAGTGGGGCTCCATCACCTTCTCCACCAGGATTGGATGACTACATGGGAATTCTACCGAACAGAATAACTTACACTGATTCTTCTCAAACTCTTCCAAAAGACTGAAGAGGCGGGAATGCTCCCAAAGTCATTCTATGAAGTCACCATCACCCTGATAGCAAAACCAGATGCAGACACTACCAAAAAGAAAATTACAGGCCAACATCTTTGATTAATATAGACACAAAAATTCTCAGCATGATAGTAGCAAACTGAATCAAAAAAAAAAAAAAATCACACACCACGATCAAGTTGGAGTCATTCCAGAGTCACCGAGGATGATTGAACAGACACCAATCAATCAATGTGGTATACCGCAACAAAATACAAAAACTATATGATCATCTCAACAGATACAGAAAAAACATATGACAAAATTTCAGCATGAAAGCTCTTACCAAACTGGCTTTAGAGAGAACATATGTCAATATAACAAAAGCCACTTGTGACAAAGCCACAGCGAATATAATACGCAATGGTGAGAAGCTGAGAGCATTTCTGCTACAATTGGGAGCGAGACAAGGATGCCCACTCTCACCACTTCTGTTCAACAAAGTATTGGAGGTCCTGGCCATAGCCATCAGACAAGAAAGAGAGATTCAGATTGAAAGGGATGAGGCGAAACTGTCATTATATGCAGATGAGACTCCGTATCAGTTCAGTTCAGTTGCTCAGTCGCGTCCGACTCTCTGTGACCTCATGAATCGCAGCACGCCAGGCCTCCCTGCCGATCACCAACTCCCGGAGTTCACTCAGACTCACGTCCAGGGAGTCCATAATGCCATCCAGCCATCTCATCCTTTGTCGTCCCCTTCTCCTCCTGCCCCCAATCCCTCCCAGCATCAGAGTCTTTTCCAATGAGTCAACTCGTCACATGAGGTGGCCACAGTACTGGAGTTTCAGCCTTAGCATCATTCCTTCCAAAGAAATCCCATGGCTGATCTCCTTTAGGATGGATTGGTTGGATCTCCTTGTAGTCCAAGGGACTCTCAAGAGTCTTCTCCAACGCCACAGTTCAAAAGCATCAATTCTTTGGTGCTCAGCCTTCTTCACAGTCCAACTCTCACAAGACTCCACTCAAAAATGATTAGAATTAATAAATGAATGCAGGAAGGTAGCAAGATATAAGGTTAATCCACAGAAATCTGCTGCGTTCCTTTGCACTAACAATAACTGTCAGAAAGAGAAAGTAAAAACTGTACTGGTTTTAAAACGTGTTTGAATTCTGCTTCTGGCCATAATGCAGAAACAAGAAAGAAGTAACCCTCCCATCTTAAACTAGAAAATCAGACAAAACACATGAAGCAATGGTTTTTCAGGTACAGGAAAAAGGCAGCGTGGACTGCCCCTGGAGGGAAGGGAAATTAGTGAGGTGAGTCGCACAGCACCTGAAATGGAAAATAATGCTGGATGAGGCTAAAAGCAGATCAGAGCCTACAGATGAGGCTTCCCAAGTGGTGCTAGTAGTAAAGAATCCACCTGTCAGTGCAGGAGATACAAGATACCTGGATTTGATCCCTGGGTCAGGAAGACCCCCTGGAGGAGGGCATGGTGACCCACTCAAGTATTCTTGCCTGGAGCATCCCATGGACGGAGGAGCCTTGTGGGCTACAGTCCACGGGGTTGCAAAGAGCTGGACACGATGGACAAGACTTAGCATGCATGCCTGTAAAGCCTACAGAAGAAAAGATCAATGGATTTGAAAACATCAGTTGAAGCTGTCAATAAAAAAATATACACACAGAAAAAATACTAGAAAAAAAACTTTGATCCTATGCCAAAGCCTTTGACTGTGTGGATCACAATAAACTGCGGAAAATTCTGAAAGAGATGGGAACACCAGACCACCTAACCTGGCTCTTGAGAAATCTGTATGCAAGTCAGGAAGCAATAGTTAGAACTGGACATGGAACAACAGACTGGTTCCAAATAGGAAAAGGAGTACGTCAAGGCTGTGTATTGTCACCCTGCTTATTTAATTTATATGCAGAGTACATCATGAGAAACGCTGGGCTGGAGGAAGCACAAGTTGGAATCAAGGTTGCTGGGAGAAATATCGATAACCTCAGATATGCAGATGACACCACCCTTATGGCAGAAAGTGAAGAGGAACTAAAAAGCCTCTTGATGAAAGTGAAAGAGGAGAGCGAAAAAGTTGGCTTAAAGCTCAACATTCAGAAAACGAAGATCATGGCATCCGGTCCCATCACTTCATGGGAAATAGATAGGGAAACAGTGGAAACAGTGTCAGACTTTATTTTGGGGGGCTCCAAGATAACTGCAGATGGTGACTGCAGCCATGAAATTAAAAGAGGCTTACTCCTTGGAAGAAAAGTTATGATCAACCTAGATGGTATATTCAAAAGCAGAGACATTACTTTGCCGACTAAGATCCGTCTAGTCAAGGCTGTGGTTTTTCCTGTGGTCATATATGGATGTGAGAGTTGGACTGTGAAGAAGGCTGAGCACCAAAGAATTGATGCTTTTGAACTGTGGTGTTGGAGAAGACTCTTGAGAGTCCCTTGGACTGCAAGGAGATCCAACCAGTCCATTCTGAAGGAGATCAGCCCTGGGATTTCTTTGGAGGGAATGATGCTAAAGCTGAAGCTCCAGTACTTTGGTCACCTCATGCGAAGAGTTGACTCATTGGAAAATAGTCTGATGCTGGGAGGGATTGGGGGCAGGAGGAGAAGGGGACGACAGAGGATGAGATGGCTGGATGGCATCACGGACTCGATGGATGTGAGTCTGAGTGAACTCCAGGAGTTGGCGATGGATAGGGAGGCCTGGAGTGCTGCGATTCACGGGGTCGCAAAGAGTCGGACACGACTGAGCGACTGAACTGAACTGAACTTGGGACAATATCAAATGATCCAACATCTGAGACCCAGAAGGAGGGGATGAGGATCAAAAAAAATTAAAGAAACAACAGCCAAAATGCTCTGAAAGTTGGTGAAAACTACAAATCCACAATTTCAAGAAGCTCAATAAGCTTTCCCTGAAGGAAAGCACATTTCCCTGAGGACTAATGACACTGAACATCTTTTCATGTGTCTATTGGTTATTTATATATTTCCTTTGGAGAAAAGTTTATTGGAAATCTTTGCCCATTCTTAAATTAGGTTATTTCACTTTTTATTGTTGAGATGTAAGAGTTCTTTATATATTCAGGCTACTAGACCCTTCTCAGATATATGATGCAGCCCCATTCTGTACTATCTTGATAGCGTCTGTATCAGTCAGGGTTATCCAGAGAAGCAGAAGCAATAAAAGCAACAAAAAAGAGGTTTATTTTGAGAAACTGGCTCATGAAATTGTGGGACCTGACAAGCCTGAAATTCATAGGGCAGCACTTCAGGCTGGAAACTCAGAACGGATAGATAATGTATTCTTGAGACAGAATTTCCTTTTCCCCAGAAACCTCAGGTCTTGCTCTATGGCCTTCAACTAATTGGATGAGGCTTACCCACATTGTAGAGGGTACTCTCCTTTAACTAAGTTAACTGATTATGGATGTTCAATGCATCTACAGAATGCCTTCACAGCAACATCCAGACTGGTGCTTGCTTAAATAACTACAATTGGGGGGCACAAAATTAGCCATCACTGCCACTTGACATGCAAAAGGTTTAAATTTTGATGAAGTCTGATGTGTCTATTTTTTTTTAATGCTCCCATTTTAGGGGTCATGTAGAAGAAACCCTTGCTTAATGCAAAGTCACAAAGACTCACACCTACATTTTCTTGATACTGTTATAGTTTACACTTCACATCCAAGTCTTTGAGCCATTTAGAACCAGTTTCTGTGCATGGTGTGAGGCAGGGGTTATGATCATACTTTTGCATGTGCTTTGGTCGTTTTTTTAAAGCCACTCAGTTTGGTTTTCTCCATTATCTTTCTAACCCAGTGCTTTGTTCAGGCCCCTTAGAGAGTTCAGGCCCTCGTCTAACCGGTTTGCCCCTTAATCCAGCTGCAGATCCCAAACTGGGAGATATGTAGACCTCTGGATCTCCTTTCCCTGAATCCCTCTCAGATAGTCCTGCTTAGGCCTTGAAAGGCAATAGTAAGAGCTGGAACAAATGAACCTTGCTATTTTAGAGAGAGATCACACATTTTGTAATTGTTCACCCCAAAGCACCTGGATATTCTGGGGCTCGTAGCTTGGCAGGAGAGTGTGCAGGTTTCCATAGACTGTGGCCTGAAGGCAAAGAATAGCCCTCTGCCTGTTTTCATAAATATGGTTTTATAGGATCACAACCACACCCATCATTTACATAATCTCTTCGCTGGCTTGAGGGCTAGAAGGTTAGAGTTAAGTAATTATGACAGAGACTCGATGGTCTTCAAAGTCTGAAATATTTGTGATAGGAACCTGGAATGTCAGGTCCATGGATCAAGGCAAATTGGAAGTGGTCAAACAAGAGATGGCAAGGGTGAACGTCGACATTCTAGGAATCAGCGAACTAAAATGGACTGGAATGGGTGAATTTAACTCAGATGACCATTATATCTACTACTGTGGGCAGGAATCCCTTAGAAGAAATGGAGTAGCCATCATGGTTAACAGAACAGTCCAAAATGCAGTACTTGGATGTAATCTCAAAAACGACAGAATGATCTCTGTTCGTCTCCAAGGCAAACCATTCAATATCACGGTAATCCAAATCTATGCCCCAACCAGTAACTCTGAAGAAGCTGAAGGTGAACGGTTCTATGAAGACCTACAAGAGCTTTTAGAACTAACACCCCCAAAAGATGTCCTTTTCATTATAGGGGACTGGAATGCAAAAGTAGGAAGTCAAGAAACACCTGGAGTAACAGGCAAATTTGGCCTTGGAATGTGGAATGAAGCAGGGCAAAGACTAATAGAGTTTTGCCAAGAAAATGCACTGGTCATAGCAAACACCCTCTTCCAACAACACAAGAGAAGACTCTACACGTGGACATCACCAGATGGTCAACACCGAAATCAGATTGATTATATTCTTTGCAGCCAAAGATGGAGAAGCTCTATACAGTCAACAGAAACAAGACCAGGAGCTGATTGTGGCTCAGTTCATGAACTCCTTATTACCAAATTCAGAATCAAATTGAAGAAAGTAGGGAAAACCACTAGACCAGTCAGGTATGACCTAAATCAAATCCCTTATGATTATGGAAGTGAGAAATAGATTTAAGGGCCTAGATCTGATAGATAGAGTGCCTGATGAACTATGGACTGAGGTTCGTGACATTGTACAGGAGACAGGGATCAAGACCATCCCCCTGGAAAAGAAATGCAAAAAAGCAAAATGGCTGTCTGGGGAGGCCTTACTAATAGCTGTGAAAAGAAGAGAGGTGAAAAGCAAAGGAGAATAGGAAAGATATAGGCATCTGAATGCAGAGTTCCAAAGAATAGCAAGAAGAGATAAGAAAGCTTTCTTCAGCGATCAATGCAAAGAAATAGAGGAAAACAACAGAATGGGAAAGACTAGCGATCTCTTCAAGAAAATTAGAGATCTCAAGGGAATATTTCATGCAAAGATGGGCCCAATAAAGGACAGAAATGGTATGGACCTAACAGAAGCAGAAGATATTAAGAAGAGGTGGCAAGAATACACAGAAGAACTGTACAAAAAAGATCTTCCCGACCAAGATAATCACGATGGTGTGATCACTCACCTAGAGCCAGACATCCTGGAATGTGAAGTCAAGTGGGCCTCAGAAAGCATCACCACGAACAAAGCTAGTGGAGGTGATGGAATTCCAGTGGAGCTATTTCAAATCCTGAAAGATGATGCTGTGAAAGTGCTTCCCTCAAGATGCCAGCAAATTTGGAAAACTCAGCAGTGGCCACAGGACTGGAAAAGGTCAGTTTTCATCCCAATCCCAAAGAAAGGCAATGCCAAAGAATGCTCAAACTACCGCACAATTGCACTCATCTCACACACTGGTAAAGTAATGCTCAAAATTTTCCAAGCCAGGCTTCAGCAATACATGAACCATGAACTCCCTGATGTTCAAGCTGGTTTTAGAAAAGGCAGAGGAACCAGAGATCAAATTGCCAACATCTGCTGGATCATCGAAAAAGCAAGAGAGTTCCAGAAAAACATCAATTTCTGCTTTATTGACTATGCCAAAGCCTTTGACTGTATGGATCACAATAAACTGTGGAAAATTCTGAAAGAGATGGGAATACCTGACCACCTAACCTGCCTCTTGAGAAATCTGTATGCAGGTCAGGAAGCAACAGTCAGAACTAGACATGGAACAACAGACTGGTTCCAAATAGGAAAAGGAGTACTTCAAGGCTGTATATTGTCACCCTGCTTATTTAACTTCTATGCAGAGTACATCATGAGAAACGCTGGACTGGAAGAAGCACAAGCTGGAATCAAGATTGCTGGGAGAAATATCAATAACCTCAGATATGCAGATGACACCACCCTTATGGCAGAAAGTGAAGAGGAACTAAAAAGCCTCTTGATGAAAGTGAAAGAGGAGAGCGAAAAAGTTGGCTTAAATCTCAACATTCAGAAAACGAAGATCATGGCATCCGGTCCCATCACTTTATGGGAAATAGACGGGGAAACAGGGGAAACAGTGTCAGACTTTATTTTTGGGGCTCCAAAATCATTGCAGGTGGTGATTGCAGCCATGAAATTAAAAGAGGCTTACTCCTTGGAAGAAAAGTTATGATCAACCTAGATGGTATATTCAAAAGCAGAGACATTACTTTGCCGACTAAGATCCGTCTAGTCAAGGCTATGGTTTTTCCTGTGGTCATGTATGAATGTGAGAGTTGGACCGTGAAGAAGGCCGAAGAATTAATTGATGCTTTTGAACTGTGGTGTTGGAGAAGACTCTTGAGAGTCCCTTGGACTGCAAGGAGATCCAACCAGTCCATTCTGAAGGAGATCAACCCTGGATTTCTTTGGAAGGAATGATGCTAAAGCTGAAACTCCAGTACTTTGGGCACCTCATGCGAAGAGTTGACTCATTGAAAAAGACTCTGATGCTGGGAGGGATTGGGGGCAGGAGGAGAAGGGGACGACAGAGGATGAGATGGCTGGATGGCATCACTGACTCGATGAATATGAGTCTGAGTGAACTCCAGGAGTTGGTGATGGACAGGGAGGCCTGGTGTGCTGCGATTCATGGGGTCACAAAGAGTCGGACACGACTGAGCGACTGAACTGAGGCTCTGTAGAGAAAACTTTGTTGAGCCTTTCACACATCCTTAGTGTGTCCAGAATGGAAGTCTTGGTTTCCTTTAAAGTAAGAGAAAATGGATGTGTGGCAGAGGTTGCTGCTGCCCCAGAAAGACCTTTTCTCTCTGCTGATGAGGTTGCTCATCCCAGGCCCGTCTGCGAGTGGATCAAGCTGCGACTGTCTCCCCTCTGGTGTGGCTCCTTCGCTTCTCTCCCCGCTGCCTCTCCTGCAGCCTTGCTAACTTCCTTTGGGAGCATTTACTCAGGAACTCACACACATGTGCTTTCCACTCTCAGGCACTGTTTGTAAAGAATCCAACCTCAGACAGGCTGCACTGTCAGAAGTCGAGTTCCAGCTCATGCCTTCCTTCTTTCTATCTGTCCTCCTGAAAGATAGAGTTCAAATGCCATCAGCTTGAGCCGAGCAAGGTAGACATTTGCAGTGAGGGTCAAGGGGCTTGTGGTCTGGCTGCTGGTGGGAGGCGCTCGGGCTGGAGCAGAGGAGAGGGTGTTTGCGTGGAAGAGGATGCGGGGAGGGGGCTTGGCGGGGCACGGCGGCCTGGCAGGAGGCAGTAGTAGTGGCAATGGGAGATTCTTCCGCGGGGAGGATGGATCCAGCCACTAACTACATTGAGGATAATGGGAACCAGGTTTCTCATCGTCTCATGTTTGTAACAAGGGTTACAAATACGGAAAGTGAGAAAAACTCGAATAAATTCTGGGTTATTGGATTGGATTTGGAGGTATCACGGTGAACTCATATTTTTCATAGGTAGAGGGAAATGAAAAATAGATACAGAAGTAATTGTATGTGATCACTGAGGTGGTCTGGAAGCACCAACACCCCAAAGCAATAAACACCTTTAACACCCAGATCTTTGTTTGCAAATATTTTTCTCCACTAAAAGGAATAAGGAGTCCTTGAAGAAATGGCTGATTCCAAGCTGGAGCAGAGCGGGTATAAGATGAGCTAGCATCTCTTTTTGTGCTGGGAAGTCGGGACTGCTCAAGGAAGGGTAAGAAAGTGTCAGAAAGGACGCAGAAGCTAGCTTGAAGGGGTTCCCGTTGTCCAGACTTGGGACAATTTGAACACCAAAATAGGTGCTGTTAGTAACAGGTTACAATCCACTGAATTACACAGGAGTCCATGAATCTCCATTGATGTAAATAAGTGAATGAATAAACAAGTGGGGGGAGGAGAAAGGTCTTACAGTAGAAAGCCAGCTAATCAATGTAGAAGGGATGATGAGATTAGAAAATCACCATTTGGCAACTGTCAGAGTAATAACCAATTCTGCCAAGAAATATCAATGAATGTAAAATCTAGTGGGTGAACGTTTAAAGATGGAAAGGGCATTCACATAGGCTCAAAGTGCCTCACCACAGCATATTTACTAATTACAAAGGGAAAAAGAGTAACTTTACATGGAGAAACTTGGCAGCCACCACCTTAATCAAATGATGAAATCACCAGAAATGAAACAAATCAAAATTGTGTACCATTGATAGGAGGCAATGAGAAAAACATCACAGCACTCCTGAGACATTCCTGCCAAAATGCATAACTTTAATTACTGGGAAACGTCAAACAAGCCCCAAATGAGGGGCATTCTATGAAATAACTGACTCGAAATTGTCAAAAGGGTCAGGAGAGCTTCAGTGATGTGGGATCCTTGTTAGAGCTCTCTGCCATTAAGGACATCGTGAAGACTACTGGGCTCTGTGGGTGGGTGGTTGTAATGTATCGGTATTAATTTCCTGATTTGGGTAGTGGTATTGCGGTTACGTTGGGCTTCCCTGATAGCTCATTTGGTAAAGAATCTGCCTGCAATGCAGGAGACCTGGATCGATCCCTGGGTTGGGAAGTTCCCCTGGAGAAGGGAAAGGCTCCCCACTCCAGTGTTCTGGCCTGGAGAATATAGTCCATGAGGTTGCAAAGAATTGGAAACAACTGAGTGACTTTCACTTTCATTGTGGTTAGGCAGGAGAATGTCTTTCTTTGCAGGGAATAAATACTAAAGAATTTGGGAGAGATGAAGCATCCTGTCACCAAGCTATTTTAGAATAGAAGTTCAAGGGGGGAGAAAGCATTTCATACTATTCTTGCAAGTCTTGTGTAAATCTGAAATTTCTTTGAAAGAAAAAGAGAAAATAGAATCTTATGGCTCGCCCTCACCCTCACCCCCTAAAAAAAATTCCAGTTCACTTACTAGTCGAAAACCGCCGAGTGGGCAACACGCCTGCTCTCTGCAGGACGCCGTGGCCTCCCTGCACAGAGTCCTTCCGTTTCAGGCACGCCATTGTGTGTTGATCTGACTGCCAGCTGCCTGCCCCTTTGGCCGCCTGAGGCTCTGTCTGTGAGCCAGTGCAGCGCTGTGTCAGGGAATCACTGTTCCTTGCCTTCTTCTCCGAAAGTGAAAGTTGCTCAGTCACGTCTGACTCTTTGCGACCCTATGGACTGTCGCCCGCCAGGCTCCTCTGTCCATGGGATTCTCCAGGCAAGAATACTGGAGTGGGTGGCCATTCTCTTCTCCAGGGGATCTTCCCGACCCGGGAATTGAACCCAAGTCTCCTGCACTGTAGGCAGATTCTTTACCATCTGAGCCACCAAGTTCTTCCCTGAAAGCAACCCCCAAACAGTGACTGATAAGAGCTGGTGGATAAATACCCCAGTCTCCTCTCCTTTCAGATGGAACAGCACTGAGGTGTTGCCTGAATGGCTCTCTGAATTTGCCAACAGGATTGAACCTTGTACAACCCCTTTACTGATTTTCTTCCCTTCCTTGGCTCACTCCCCTATGCATGTTTCCAGGAATTACTTCTTTAATGAACTCATTTGTGCTAAAACCCTTTCCTCTGAATAGACTTCTCAGAAACACAAAGACCCTTTCTATCACAGGACCCTGTTTTATTGACTTCATAGCAGTTCTTACCATCTGCAACCGTCCTGTTCATTTAGTTATTTATCTGCAATGCCTAAGACAATGCTCATTGGGAGGACTGATGCTGAAACTGAAGCTCCAATACTTAGGCCACCTGATGCAAAAACCCGACTCTCTGGAAAAGACCCGGATGCCAGGGAAGGTTGAAGGCAAAAGGAGAAGGGGCGGCAGAGGATGAGATGGTTAGATAGCATCACCAACTCCATGGACATGAATCTGAGCAAACTTTGGGAGATAGTGGGGCTTCCCTGGTGGCTCAGATGGTAAAGAATCCACCTGTGATGCCGGAGATGGCGGTTCGATCCCTGGGTTGGGAAGATCCCCCGGAGGAGGGCATGGCAACCCAGTCCAGTATTCTTGCCTGGAGAATCTTGATGGACAAAGGAGTGTGGCAAGCTACAGTTCATGGATCACAAAGAGTCGGACGTGATGGAGTGACTAAGCCCACACATGGGAGATAGTGGAGGACGGAGGAGCCCGGCATGCTGCAGCCCGTGGGGCTGCAGAGTCAGACACAGCTTAGCAACTGGACAACAGTAACGAAAAGGCACTATCTTGCATGTGTGCTCAGCAAATATTCGTGGAATGGATGAAGGAGGAGGGGATATTTTTCCATCGGGCTTCTCAGATGTTCCCTGGCTTCAAGGTCCCATGGCTAGGAGAGCTCAGCTGGAGGACTCTCTGGGATGGAGCCCCTCCCCATTGCAGACGCATCTGAGTCCATGCTTGCTGTGGTTCCGCTTGGAACCGAAGGGGAGCAGAACACGCCTCTGAAGTATGCCGCTTTGACGTGCGGTTGTTTTGCACTGGAGGCAGTTGAGAATCACCAGATGCAAGAACAGTTCTTTGCCCTCCCTTTATCTGCCTAAAACTTGGATATAACCTCCCCTTTGGGGAAGATCTCTCCTTCCACCAGTACCAAGGAGAGAGGAGCAACTCTCAAAGATGGCTAATGGACACCAAGACAAGTTTCTGTAAACACACCTTATTAACATAGCTCTCATTTCCCATCAGTTTCCCCCACATGTTTCTTAGTCACTTTCCCACACTTCATTGTCCCTTGAAGACTAAGCCCTCTTTCTTTTGTTAAGAGAACATCAAACGGTCTGAGTCGAACTGCCTCTTTGAGTTTTTGTTCTTTTCTATGAACTCCCATGTACATTCATATATATTAATAAAGACTGTGTGCCTTTTATTCTGTTAATGTTTTTTGTTAGTTTAATTTGTGGGTCCTCAGGAACACCCCTAAAAGGACAGAGGAAAAGCATTTCCTCCCTGACAGAATATAAGCAAGCAAAGATTTTTTTTTTTTTTTTTTTAGAGTTTAAAACCACAAAGCTAATTCATCTACTTCCTTTGACAGAGGAGAAAGGTTTGGTCCCAAGTGGCCCAGCCGGTTGGTAGAGGAGCTCGGATTGCAGGTTGATGCTGTCTTCTTGTGAACACAAAGTCTGCTGAATCGAGAGTTAGCAGGTTGCCTGGTTGTCCCCGTCAGAACCTGAGCCAGGAACCTGTCTGCTCATTTGACCAAATTTGGGGAAAGGCCAGAATGAATTTAGCTGGTATTTATGGGCATAAATGTACTCAATAACTCCTCACAACAACCCTATGAATAAGTGATGTGTGTGTGCTAAGTGGCTTCAGTCGTGTCCGACTCTTTGCGACCCCATGGACTGCAGCCTGCCAGGCTCCTCTGTCCATGGGGTTCTCCAGGCAAGAATACTGGAGTGGGTTGCTAGGCCCTCCTCCAGGGGGTCTTCCCAACCCAGAGACTGAACCCAGGTCTCCTACATGGCAGGTGGATTCTTTACCATCTGAGCCACGAGGGAAGCCCTCACCCCCGTTTTAAGGCTTGGTGACTGTTACTGAGAATGACTTAGAAGTCTGAATAGAGGGGATTGCTTTCAGTGAATTGTGACATTATTCCTTGCAGGAACACGTGGTGATACTAACTAACCGTTGGCAAAGTGTTGCTAAATATCCGTCCTGCCGGATCCCTCTTCAAAGCAGAAATAAGGCTTATCTGCAATTAGCTCATTCATTGTGTGCAAACAGTACTAACTGCTTGAATACAGCGTGTTCTCTTAAGTAGGTTAAACATTCCCTTCTGAAATCTTGTTTGTACTATTAATTTGAGCAACAAACCTTTCCTTTATGGAGCAAGGCCCGCTCCAGCCAGGCCAGGCAGGGAGAGAGATGACAAATTCTCACTCGTGAGAACTGGGATATGGATGTGGATGGCCCTGCGCTTGCCAAGCTCACTATTTCAAGCCTATTGCATGGAGGGCCAGCCAAATTCTGCAGTCACCTGAATTATTAAACATTTGATGGGAAATGAAAATGCCTTCTTTTTTAGTACCAGAGAACCTCCAACTTTCTGCCAACCCTGTCTTGCCAATTAGAGGGCCTGCTGGGCTTACTTTTGTGAACAGATAAGACTCAGTTTTAATTAGCACACTAATTGTTTCCACACAAAGGGATGTGGGGAAAGAACTTGCAACAATTTATTTTCTCAAGTGGGTTTCCAAGGTGCACCCCAGAGGCCTGTCGCTGGTGTCCCATGACACAGCCAACTGTTTTGTTTACTCGGTAGCACAAATCTGGCTCAGCAAGCGTGCGCTAGGCTCCGTGTGAGTCAGAGGGTGGTGAAATGATTTCCTTCAGAGTCGGGCTTACAGGTTGTCAGCTACAAATTGGCACGTGCCGTGGGTGCTAGCCATCTACCTCTACATGGATTAAATCACGTGCTGCTGGCCTTCAACACCTCCTGAAAGAGTTCAGGGTGGAGGGCAGAAGTGAGGAGCTCTGAGTGCTGGGAAAATTGGCAGGACAGACCTTCAGATGGTTAGGTACTCTCAGCAGCTGATTTTATGTGCCCACTTCTTGTATCTCCGTATATCTAGAAAAGCACTAAAATTCTTCATGGTGACATTGTTCCTCATGACTAGTAAAGGTTTTCCAAGACTAGTAGAAACCTTCTGGAAAAAAATATGTTCTTGATTGCATGTATTTTCCATTCGCCAAAAATCACATATATACCGAGCTTTCTCCCCTGTCTCCTTGGGGCAGTTTCTCAGAGCTATCTGAGGTGCTGTCTCCTGGGTTTTGCCCCAAATAAAACTTAACTTGCAACTCTCATGCTGTGCATTTTTTTTTTAAGTCGACAAGGTCAAAGGGGAAACGTACCAGGCTCCATGGGTTAGGGTTCCTGGTTGTAAGCAATAGAAACCCATTCAGGAAAAGTGAAGAGAAAGGACATGCATTGGAAGGGTTGACAGGTAGAGGTAGGCTGGGCTGGGGGCAGAAGGGGGCTGGCCAGAGGAGCAAGCTGGTGATGTATCGTCATCAGCCAGTCAGTTCAATAAATCAGTCGGGCCCGATTCTTTCAGACCCCCTGGACTGAAGCACACCAGGCCTCCCTGTCCAAAACCAACTCCTGGAGCTTACTCAAACTCATGTCCATCGAGTCCGGTCATGCCATTCAACCCTCTCATCCTCTGTCGTCCCCTTCTCCTCCCGCCTTCAGTCTTTCCCAGCATCAGGATCTTTTCCAGTGAGTCAGTTCTTCACATCAGGTGCCCAAAGGACTGGAGTTTCAGCTTCAGCATCAGTCCTTCCAATAAAAATTCAGGACTGATTTCCTTTAGGATGGACTGGTTGGATCTCCTCGCTGTCCAAGGGACTCTCAAGAGTCTTCTCTAACACCATAGTTCAAAAGCATCAGTTCTTTGGGGTTCAGCTTTCTTTATAGTCCGACTCTCACATCCATACATGACCACTGGAAAACCATAGCCTTGACTGGATGGACTGTCCACATGAACCCATCTCTAGCTGACCTTGAATCCCTGTGGAGCTCAGGCCATTGTCTCCATCAGGGAGGAAAAACCTCTTAGGCTCAATCCCGGAGGGTGTGCAAATTAAACTCACAAATGCTAGATTAGCAAGAAGAAAAAAAAAACCAAATTGATTTATGTGCATACTGGAGCTCACAAAACAAACAGTTTGCCCAATTGCTAAAGTTTAGGAAAAAGAGGAGAGAACAGAGGCTTCTATATGAAGAACAAATGAGTTTCTAGGGGAACAAACAGGAGATAAGAAAATTGGTGGTAATGTATGTGTATGCAGGTGCGAGGGATCTTTCCCTTCTTTTTCGTGGCCATGTAATTCCTTCAGAGAAGGGAGTTTATGATAGTTTCACTCTCAGAATTTTTCGCTTTCAGAGAGATAAAGGAAGTTCTGAGAAGTCTTCTCCCTGCATCTGTTCATCTCATATGTCTTTCGTTTAACATAATCTCCATACCGGGGCTTCCCTGGTGGCTCAGACAATAAAGAATCTGCCTACAACGCAGGAGATCTGGGTTTGGTACCTGGGTGGGGAAGATCCCCTGGAGAAGGGAATGGCAATCCACTCCAGTATTCTTGCCTGGAGAATCCCATGGACAGAGGAGTCTGGAGGGCTGCAGTCCACGGGGTCGCGAAGAGTTGGACACGACTGAGGGACTAACACTTTCTTTCAGTCTCCATATTAACTCTGAGGCTCCAGTGGGTCCCCACACGTCTCACCCGAACGACTGTGATGCCCTCTAACCGGAATCCACTGCAGCACCCAGTGGAATGCGTTTAGAATGGAAATCAGATAATGTCACCCTGGCGCCTAAAAACCTCTGTGACCCAGTGTCCAGATGTTGGCTTCCAATACCATTCTCTAATAAAAGGAACTAGGGCTCCTTGGAGAAATGGCGGATCCTCCAAGCGAGAGGATTGGGCAGGGAAAATATTAGATGTGCGTGAAGCATCTGTAGTGACAGAAAATAAGGACATGCTCATGAACCAAAATAATGGGGATGCAGCGAAGGGCCGCAGGGCCAGCTGGAAGAGCTCCTAGCAGCCAAAGCTGCGCCGATTTGTGTAAGAGAGTAAACATGCCTTGTAAAGTAATTATTGTTGTTTAGTCACTGAGTCGTGTTTGTCTCGTTTGTGACCCGCTGGGCCGTTGCCCGCTAGGCTCCTCTGCCCGTGGAATTTTTCAGGTAAGAATGCTGCAGTGGATTGCCATTTCCTACTCCAGGGGATCTTCCCGATTCAGGGATTGAGCCTGCATCTCCTGTACTGGCAGGCAGGTTCTTTACCCACTGCACCACCTGGGAAGCCCCCAAAGCAATGACATTCCAATTAAAAAATAAATGAAAAAAGAAAAGAAACATAGCTCTAGAATATAACCCACAATACAAAATAAAAAAGAGCCTCTGCGTCTATACTGACATAGATAATTGAATAAGTAAGAAAATGGGGAAGAAGAATGTATAGAAGAATTCCAAATAGTTTTCGGAGCCTGCATCAAGGAGGCTCAGCGTGGTTTCCCGTCCTGTGAGTGCGGGCTGCACGCAGTGACTCCTACTGAAGAGCAGAATGTGAAAGGAAGGAAGAGAGAGACGTGACAGCAGAGAAGCCGGACAGATGCCCTCTCGGCCAGGGTCAAGGACAATGCCGACAGTGATCAGCATATCTGTGCATGTGCCCTTGATGGGATGTGATGAGTGTGGGTTACCTCTGCGGTCTCCCTCCCATGCCCGCAACCCCAGGCGAGCAACCCACAACCCAGGAGAAAAGCACCAGACAAGAGCAAACTGAAGGACGGTCTACAGAATCCCTGGCCAGCCCTCCAAACTGTCAAGGTCAGCCCAAACAAGGAAGGTCTGGGAAACCGTCACTACTCAGAGGGCCCTCGGGAGATGGGCCATCTAAAGGTAACGTAGCATCTTCCGCACCTCCATGTTCGTAGCAGAGCTGTTCACAGTGGCCAGGACACAGAAACAAGCCAAAGGGCCATCTGCAGACGCACAGATAAAGATGTGGCCACATTCTACCCGGGGGCACACGCAGCCATGAAAAAGAACGAAAGAAGGCCATCTGCAGCGATGTGGGTGGGCCTAGGGACTATCGTGCTAACTGAGGTAAGTCAGACAGAGAAAGCCAAACACCACACAGGCCACTTATGTGTGCAGTCTAGAATACGACACGCATACATGTATCTGCAAGGCAGAAACGAGCTCGGAGCCAGAGAACAGACTTGTGCCTGCTGAGGAGACGAGGGCCGGAGAGCGACGGGTGGGAGTTTGGGGTTAGCAGACACAGACTATTATAGAGAGAGGGTGAGCAGCGAGGTCCTGCTGTGCACCACCGGGAGCTACTTTCAATACCCTGGGATCAACTATAATGAAAAAGAACATAAAAAAGAATGTATATGCGTGTGTAACTGAACCTCTCAGCGATACAGCAGAAGTTAGCAGAGCATGGTAAATCAACTACACTTAAAAAAAAAGATAAAAAACAATCTTTTATTTTTTAGCATCTTGGGCGGAAGCCTGGAACAGAAAGAAGACATGGAGGGAAAATACAAGAAGCCCGAATAAAGTGTAGACTTCCGTTAGTGACAACTGATCAGTGTTGGCTCCTTAGCTGTGATGAAAGGACCATGTTAATACAAGATCTTAACAACGGTGTGTATATGGGGATTCTCTGTACTATCCTTGCAACCGTATGTCTAAAAACTCTCCTGAAATAAAAGGTGTATTGACAAACAAAAATTATCTGAAGCTTTCTCGTTGGGCTGAAGATAAAATCCAGCCTTCTTTCTCCAGCTGACAGGTGCCGGTGCTCCCCGTGGCCGGGCTGCCCCGCCTCCCACACCTCCGCAGCCACACCGGCCTTCCCTCGGCTCGGACACAGGGCCCTTGTTCTTGGCCGCCCCTCCTCTTTTCCCGCTCCTCGTTTTCCTGCCGCCCTCCGGGCTAAGTCCTTCTCATCTTTCATGTCACAGCTTCAGTGCCACCTCCTCTGAGAAGCCACTCGGAGCGCAGCGCGCCCCGTCTCTCCGGCCACTCTGCGGCTCTCTCCATTCACTTCCTGTGCTGAGCGTGCGCCGGCCTGCCTCCACTTCATGTGGTTGCTCACCTGTGCACTCCTGGCTTCCCCAGGAGAATGTATCCAACCTGTTCACAACCAGGACCCCAGCACCTTGCAGGGAATGGACATTTAATAAGCATCCATGTTTTATTTGTTTTACTTTATTTATTTATTTTAATTGGAGGCTAGTTACTTTATAATATTGTGGTGGTTTTTGCCATACACTGACATGAATCAGCCATGGGTGTACATGTGTCCCCCATCCTGAACCCCCTCCCACCTCCCTCCCCATCCCATCCCTCAGGGTCATCCCAGAGCACCGGCCCCGAGCACCCTGTCTCACGCATCGAACCTGGACTGGCGATCTGTTTCACGTTGGTAATACCCATGTTTCAGTGCTGTTCTCTCAGATCACCCCACCCTCGCCTTCTCCCACAGAGTGCGAAAGCCTGTTCTTTACATCTGTGTCTCTTCTGCTGTCTCGCATACAGGGTCATCGTTACCATCTTCCTAAATTCCATTTATATGCATTAATACACTGTATTGGTGTTTTTCTTTCTGGCTTACTTCTGTCTGTATAATAGGCTCCAGTTTCATCCACCTCATTAGAACTGATTCAAATGTATTCTTTTTAATGGCTGAGTAATACTCCATTGTGTGTATGTACCACAGCTTTCTTATCCATTCGTCTGCCGATGGGCATCTAGGTCACTTCCATGTCCAAGCTATTGTAAGCAATGCTGCGGTGAACTTTGGGGTACACGTGTCTCTTTCAATTCTGGTTTCCTAGGTGTGTATGCCCAGCAGTGGGAATCAGCATCCATCTTAAGGGCACATAATTGCATAATTAGGACCCACAATGTAAGATAATAGTTAACATGTTTTATTCCTTGACTTTCTCCCAGCTAGCACTCAGAGTAATGAGTGTAGGGTGAGGAGGGAGCAAGTTCATGGGGAACAGAGAGCTCACTTTTCCCTTTGTCTTTCCCCATGGGAATGAGGAAGGGGCCGTAACATCTTTGATAAATGAGCTATTGATTATTTTGCCCCAGAGTATCCCACTGAGCTGGGCTCTGCGTAGTTTGTGGAACTTTCCAGAATGAATGAAGCCCAGTGTGTTTTTGTGCTTAAGGCACATTTCTAATCATCTGTGCTGACGGAGCAGAGAACTTCCTTATTCTTGTAAGGGATGTTTTCCAAAGTCAAAGACACCTTTTACTTACCAGGGCCGGGGGTGGGGGGTGAGGAATGGGCCTTAGAGTTTAACGAGCACGGAGTTTCGGTTTGGGATGATGAAGAAGTTCAGGCGATGGACGATGGGGATGGGTGCAAACCACGGAGGCGTACTTACTGCCTCTGAACGGCACGCTTGAAAAAATGGCTAAATCGGTGAGTTTTCGGTTATGTATATTTTATCTTCCCTGGTGGCTCAGAGGTTAAAGCGTCTGCCTCCAACGCGGGAGACCCAGGTTCGATCCCTGGGTCGGGAAGATCCCCTGGAGAAGGAAATGGCAATCCACTCCAGTATTCTTGCCTGGAGAATCCCCTGGACGGAGAAGCCTAGTAGGTTACAGTCCACGGGGTCGCAAAGAGTCGGACACAATGAAAAGAAATCCAGTGATACATCCTTCAAGCTTGAAAGTAGTCACGTTATTCTGAGAGCAGGAAAGGTCAATTCTACAGTAAATACAGAGTAAGACCCTGCTTTTAATTTTTTTAATTACGGGTAATGAGGGACTAGAAATAAAGATGTCAAAGGCAGTGACGGATTATTTTGGGGTGGGAGTGACTTCCACTGCCTCCTTCGGGTTTCTCTGTATTTTCCCATTCATATGTTCTGCAATAACTTTTTTTGTTTGCTTTTGAAGAATTAGAAAGAGTGTATGTTGATTTATTTTTGGCTGCCCTGGGCGTTCGTTGCTATGCGTGGGCTTTCTCTAGTTGCGACGGGCAGGGGCTATGCCTGCTTAGGGAGCACAGGCTTCTCACTGTGGCGGTCTCCCTCGTTTCAGAGCACAGGCTCTGCAGCGACAGCTCAGTAGCTGCGGCTTAGATGCTCTGCGGCACGTGGAAACTTCCCGGACCAGGGGCCGAACCCGTATCCCTGGCACTGGCAGGTGGATTCTTAACTACTGGACCTCCAGGGAAGTCCGTACCTGTTTGTCAGAACAATAACTGTTGGTGTATCTTTTGTAAACAGATAAAACATAGACACACAACACGAGAAAGTACTTGAAGCCATTGGATCGCACATTTTCAAGTGGTTACATGTATATTTTACCCCAGTTAAAATGCTTTTTTTAAAGACAGCTTAAAGATATGATGTTCCTGGGTGTTCTTGAGGTTGATATTGCCCCAATTTGCCATCATTCGTCACAAACCCACCCCACTGTATAGTCCAGGGGAGACAGACCAGGCTTGGAAAGTGACATCAGGGGGCTGAAAGATACCAGGCATGGGTTTTAAAGGGGTCTATGTACAATCCAACATTTTGGCTCCTTCAGATAAGACAGAAAGCGTCTGTAAGAGCAGGCATTTTTGTTTTTTTAAAGAGTTCACTCAGAATTTGTTATGATTTAAATTGAGGGCAAGTTAAAGCTAACCCTCCTATTTTCTACAAAGTCAAGATTGCTAAGGGTGATAGTATAAACACGATTGCAAGAGAAACAATCACAGGTCTTCAGAACATAAGCTGTTTTCAGGGACGCAGAGCCACCACATCACTTTGACACTCATTTCAAATCAGGACACATTATATTTGTGTAGTGTTTTTAACCTTCTAGAGTGTATTCAGGCTTTTAATTTATTGCACTATCCAGCAAGTGGTGTAAAAGTGGCTTTTCCTTTTAGATGAGAGATGCCAGAGCTTGTTTGAAATAGGGGTGGTGGTTGGTGCCAGGGCTGTGAAGGCCTAAAGAAGGTAAGAGGGAGTGGGTAGGGGGAAGGAGGGTGTGCCTCCGCTACAGTCCCTGGGAGGCAGAAGGAGCAGGCGGCAATGTGAATACAGCGGACAGGAGTGACTTCGTTAAGGGGTGTTATCTAGGAGCCAGGGTAGAGCCCGAGCCTGAGCTCCCGCCTGGAGCTGAGGGAGCCGGGGTGTTTATATACCACCTCCTGCCAGCCAGGCCCTCTGGGGCTGGGGGGAGTGGTGCCTCCCCAGGCGGTGCAGCTTGCCCTTCCTGTGGGCAGCGGACAGGAGCTGACAGCTGCAGCAGCACCACTGTGCTCTGGCCTGTGGGAGCTGAGAGGCCCCCTCTGCCCTGATATTGCATGCCAACAGGAAGGATGTTTAAGGAAAGGGCAGAAGGGTATGATACAGTCCTTCCTGGAGACAGTGGATCAACCCATCTGGGCAGTGCTGCACAGCCAGCCACAGGACTTGGTGCATTTCAAACCAGGACACAGCTCAGCTTCCTCTGAGCTGAGCAGTGTGGCTGCTCCATGCTGGTGCCAAGGATGGAGGCAGACGAGACATTCTCGCTACCCATGGGGAGCTCACTGGGGCGAGTGGACCTGGAGACCGAGGCTGAAGTGTTGGAGGGTTAAGTGTGTGGCATGAGGTGCCCTGATTGACGTGTGGGGAACAACCTGGCCAGGGATGCTGAGACCACACATTCAAGCTGAGAAATGGACTGTTTCCTGCCATATAAGTACACTAGGATGTCACAGTCACCAGCAATTGCAGCCACCGTGGATGTTGAGCTGGTGAGCCCCGGGGAAACTCAGGAAGGAAAGGACAGCTGCCATCCAGCACCCATCAGACGGCAGCCACGCTCCACGGTGAGCCCTGAGGACACTCAGGATGTGAAAACACAGCATACTGGCTGCAGATATCTGAGGTGTATATCCAAAGAATGATTTCAGTGAGCCAGAATCTTGCATCATCTCATGCATAGCTCAGGTCAGTTGCTCAGTCGTGTCCAACTCTGCGACCGTGTGGACTGCAGCACCCTAGGCCTCCCTGTCCATCACCAACTCCCAGAGCCTACTCAAACTCATGCCACCCAACCATCCATCCTCTGTTGTCCCTTTCTCCTCCCACCTTCAATCTTTCACAACATCAGGGTCTTTTCCAATGAGTCAGTTCTTCCCATCAGGTGGCCAAAGTATTTGGAGTTTCAGCTTCAGCATCCCTCCTTCCAATGAATATTCAGGACTGATCTCCTTTAGGATGGACTGGTTGGATCTCCTTGCAGTCCACGGGACTCTCAAGAGTCTTCTCCAACACCACAGTTCAAAAGCATCCATTCTTTGGCGCTCCGCTTTCTTCACAGTCCAACTCTCACATCCATACATGACTATTGGAAAAGCCATAGCTTTGACGAGATGGACCTTTGTTGGCAAAGTGCTAATTTTAACTTGAGATATCTGGCTTCTTTAACAACATGCTTTTCTTATTCCCGGCTACCTGCCCTTTGTGGCAAAGCTCCTATATATATTCTAGCTCCTCTCCCCACCTCCTTGGAGCAGCTTCTCAGAGCTGTCTGAAACGCTGTCTCCCATGCTAAAGTCCTCGTTTTGTCCAATAGAACTTAACTGGCAACTCTCATACTGCACATTTTTTGAAAGTCTACGTGGGAAAGTTGGGCCATTCTCTTGAACTTCAGCCTCCTTTGCTGTGAAATAGTGATGACAGTGTGGATCTCACGGCAGCGCTGTGTCGCTTGCGTATTGCTCAGTTCCAAGCCACTCGAGTATGTAGTGGCTTAAACCCATAGCCTGCTGTTTCATTCATGCATCAGTGAATCGGCCCTGTTGTCTCAAAGAAAAACAAAAAACCTGGAAGTTGAGGCTAAGCTGGGCTGTGCTCAGCTGTGTCTGATTCTTCCCACCCCAAGGGCTGCCTTCTGCTAGACTCCTCTGTCCATGGAATTTTCCAGGCAAGGAAACTAGAGAGGATTGCCATTTCCCACTCCAGGGGATCTTTCCAACCCAGGGATCGAACCTGCGTCTCCTACATCTCTTGCACTGGCAGGTGGCTTGTTTACCACTGAGCCACCTGAGAAGCCTGTTATGTTTCATTTAATGGACAAACTGAGGACTTAAGCCCAGGACACAGCATCTCAGATAACTCTGAGGGACTGCTCCCAAGAGGTAAGGGAGGGAGTTCAGGAAGTATAGGAGGTTTTGCAACAAAAACCAGGTACTTACAACATCAAAAGATTACTGTTAGTTAAGGAACGTTAGATATCTCAAGTTACGGCATCTAGTGCTTTAGAGTCGGGCTCACTTTCACTCCTTTGATACCTGCCTCCGCTGTCTGGGGCCACTGTCCTGTGTGTCCTGCCCTGTGTCTCCTCTATGCGCACCGCTGTGGGTGGCTGCAGGGGCTGACTGCTAGATGCGGGAGCATCCTGCCTCCGGCCGGTGCTCCCTCAGGGCTCACTGTCCAGAGAGCTACAATGTGGTGGCTTGAGGGTGGCAATGTCCTTTGTTTACTGACAGGGCCGGCAAGACTTTTCATTCACGGCACTCTGGGCTGGGTGCAGCCAGGCGGTCTCCTGGTCTTGGCTGGGATTGCTCGCTGGGGTGTCTGTGGTCAGTGGCTTGTGTCTGGCCAGCTGTGGACTGGGGGAGCTGATAAGCAGACCATGTGTCTCCCACGTGTCCAGGAGGCTAGCCCAGGCTTGTGCCCACCGTGGACATCTCAGGGTTGTTAAGAGCAAGAGAGTAAACCCAGCATCCAAGCTATTAAAAGCAAGTATCGGGGATTCCCTGGCAGTCCAGTGGTTAAGACTCAGCGTTTTCATTGCGGTGGCCCAGGTTCAATCTCTAGTCAGGGAACTAAAATTCCAGAAGCTGTATGGTGCAGCTAAAACATAGGAGAATATTATATTAAATGGGAAAAAGTAAGTGCAGAAGAATACAAACATATTAAAAAAAAAAAGGAAGTCTCATGGCCAGATCAAGGGTGGAGAAATTGATGGAAAGGGGAGAATTTGGCCCATTTTGCCATCTACTAGATTGTTTTGAGCATAAAATGAAATCATATAAGCACAGTGCCTGCATGTGTGTGTGCTAAGTCACTTCAGTCGTGTCCAACTCTACGAGACCCTATGACTGTAGCCCACCAGGCTCCTCTGTCCATGGGATTCTCCAGGCAAGAATTCTGGAGCTGGTTGCCATGCCCTCCTCCAGGGGATCTTCACAAACCAGATATCGAAGCCACATCTCGTATGTCCCCTGCACTGGCAGGTGGGTTCTTTACCCCCAGCGCCATTAGTACTCAATAAATGTATTAACAATGATTGCTTTCTCTCCTCCAATTTTTTAATAACAAGGGCAGATTTTAGAATAGGTCTCAAATAATAACTTTCAATTTTGTGAAATGTCCTGCCTCCATTTCCTCCCCTGTATTATGAGGATAATCACTTCCAGGCAGAGATGTTCCAAGAAGGACTTGATGAGGGAATGATGGTTAAGGGTTTGCGCAGAGCGCGGAGTGGGGGAATATGGCCGTCATCATTGGTACAAGATCCGCGTCTCCACTGCCTCCCTGCACACACAGAAAAAGGCGACCAAGACTCGATCAGTTTTTCATTTTTATTTTGACCCACATCCCACTTGTCAAAAAACCTGAGTCTGCCTGGGAGCTGTTTTTAGAGGCTCGCCCTGTGGCAGTCCTCTCTTCTGGTTCCCCAGCTGCCTGTCCCCTCATCTCCTACCCCTGGGGGCACTGCCTCCCTTTGCCTTTCAGCACAATTTGTCCACCCAGCCTCCTGTCTGCCTGGGAGGCTCCTCCTGGCAGAGCCACAGCCTCAGGGGACTCTGAGGGCGACCCTGGGGCCACAAGTGGCTTCCAGGAAAGATGACAAAGATGGGAAGTGCTGGGCACCTGACTGGCTCTGATTGTCTGCAGGCCAGACACAGCGCATGGGCCTCCCAGGCACTCTGAGAGGCTCCTGCCCTCCCATCTGTACCATCTTGGACCTTCTCAAGGTTTCCAGGGGCTCCGAGCAGCCTCTGGAGCTCTTCACTGCTGTCGGATGCCCTGGGGAAATGCCTAATGCTTTGAGTCTGTGAACCTCAGGTCAGCCAGTCACTCACCCTGTTAAAGGACCGCAGAGGTTCATCTCAAAGCCCGGATGGTCTATGCATAGCTTGAGCCTCCTTCCCCAGTCCCTAGACCTTGTCAAACAAGATGGGGCGTCTGGAGCTTAAATGTCAGACGACCTCCTTCCACAGGACCAGGCCAGTGAGAAACGGCAGTGGGCGTATGAGGGATCCCTCCCCTGAGCTGGCTCACAGCAGCCTCCCTGCAGAAGACGATGCTGCTTCTGGGACCGACCGTGGAGCAGCCCCTGGACCAGTCCTTACAGCTCCGCTGGAGGCTGGCGGTGGCAAACCCTTTTGACAGGTGCAGGTGTGGAGCATCGGAGAGCTTCAGACGGTTTCTTTTGAGTTCCAGTTTCAAGGATAGAGCATCATCGGCCAGTGGGGGATGGACAGGGATGAGGGGCAGGAGACAGCAGACGCCACGTCCTTGGCTCTGTGCTTCACGGTAGAGGAAGGGAAAGGACGCTGTGCTGAGTCGGCAGGCCAGGGTCAAGGATGCTTTTCAGGAGACTGGGGGTCTTTAGCAAGTGTCCTGGTGCTCACTGAGCCTCACTCTTCTCACTTGTAAACTGGGCTTGTGAGGGGAGGCGTAAAAAGCGAGCTCAGTGCCTGGCGTGCAGGGCGGGAACCCTTGTCTTGCATTCTAGCTCCAGGAATCCCCCAGGGCAGCAGGGCCTCCGGCCTCGCCCTTCCCACTGGCCATTCTCAAGGGCAGCTCTGTGCCCTGCAGCAAGAGCGAAACCCAGGCCCCAGGCAGGCAACGGCTGCGGTTGCTATGGTTGTTTCAGCAACCTGGTTCTTCCAGACGGAACTGCTTCTCTGGTAAATATTGATGGAGGCCTCAGACAGAGAGGAACGTGAAAACAAAGGGTGCTTTATTTATGACAGAAAAAGAAACCAACAGGAAAAAAAAATATCTACAGCCCTGACGGAGGGGGGAATGTTTAAATAAACCATGGCAGGTCCACTGGATGGAATATTGTGCAACTACTGAATGATGTTTACCGAGGGTTTGTAATAACACGGGAAAATGCTTATTCTATAAAGCTCAGTTAAAAAAAAAGGAAGCAACTGAATTGTATATTCAGCATAATCACACCGAGGCAAAAATCAAGCCAAAGAAAAATCACACGCAGGAAAACAGACCGGAGGGACCCACACCACAGCGGGGGTTTGTCTTTGGGTAGAAAATTGGGGAGATTTTCTGACACCTTTCTCTATTTTCCAATTTTTTTCTATAATGGCATGGTTGGCCTAATGTGCAAAACAACTCAAAGTTAAGGTTTTTGTTTCTGTTTTCCTAAAGAAGAAAGAACTCACATTAGGAAAGAAGGACAGATGAGCCACGGAGAAGCCAAGCAACACAGAGGCCGCTCTGAGGCCGAGGGCGAGAGGACAACGGATGCAGCTGTTACAGAGGCCAGTGGAGGTGCTGGGGTCTGCCAGCACGGAGCCACGCGGGCTGGCTGACGCCCAGCACGAATTCAGATGGCGCATCTGTGTGTTATTCTGACCCTCCCCCCTAAATGTGTATACTTCCCTGGTGGCTCAGACGGTAAAGCGTCTGCCTACAACGCAGAAGACCTGGGTTCGATCCCTGGGTCGGGAAGATCCCCTGGAGAAGGAAATGGCAACCCGCTCCAGTGTTCTTGCCTGGAAAATTCCATGGATGGAGGAGCCTGGTGGGCTACAGTCCACGGGGTCGCAAAGAGTCGGACACGACTGAACAACCACAGAATGAACCCTGACTGTCACAGCCCCGGGGGTCTCTGTAGCCCCCAAACTGCCTTGCCCTGACACTACGGCCCTGACGGCTTTCATCCCTAAATCCAGCTCTGGAGGCCCAATCCAGAAACGCACTAGCCCTGATCTGCTGGTGATGACTTCCTGGGGCCCTGGGCAGAAGTAGTTCTGAGTCCGCGGAAAGAGCTCAACAAGAAAGGACACGGCGATCGTCAGCGATGTCTGCCGTGGGAGCGCAGGAGGCAGACGAGACACACGGCCCCATTCTGTCTCAGCCTCGGCCGGAGTCTCAGCTCTCCCTTGGCCACGAAGAACACAGCCACCACCACTGGGTCTAGAACCAGCTTCGCTGCTTTACCCCTTGACCGTTTCCCCAGTCCCTGCCGTATTTATGTGACGGGCTTCTGAAGGTTTTCCCAGAGCGAGCCCTAGCTCTCACCCTTGGCGTGGAGCCTCCCCCCATACCCTACCCAGCTCGGCTGAGGTCTTATCCTCTGCCTGGCTCCTTATTGGAGGCCTGCCCCTGGCCTCGATCTGGCTCTGCCTGTTCCGGCTCCCAGATGGGGCTCTCCACCCTTTCCCCTGCCCGGCATCACGTCTCCCCTCCCCCTGGGTCCCCGGGAGGTCCATGACCGCGTGCTGACTCTGAACTTGAGCATGGCCTTGGTGGTGGAGGGGGTTTGGAGAGGAGGTCACTCTCCCAGGCTCCAGCCACAGTCTCAGCTATCTTTCCTCCCCCAGCGTCCAGCCTAGAAATAAATGAAGCTGCCTCACCTCCCAAGCCCTAGAGTAGGGAAGGCAGGCTTCTGTGGTCCAAGGAGAGGCTTCATCTCTACACCAACCTCCTCTGCTTCTTTGTTCCAACCCCGCCTCTTCCAGAAAGACCCCCAGCTCAGCCCCGGCAGCTGCAGTGACGCAGGCTCCTGCCAGGATCCCCTGGGACTGGGGAGCGCTTTCCACAGGTGCTCACCTTTATCCCCCAGGCAGAGAAGGACACGGATTGCTCTTCCCATTTTCAACACAGGGATGCCAAAGTCTGAGCACTCCCATCTCCCCACCTGTCAGGCCCGCCGTGGCGCACCTGCCTTCTCGTCTTTCCTGATGCCGCCACTCACTTTAGAAATAGTCCCGGCTCTCCTGGCTTCCGGCTGGTACCAAGAGCACGACTGCTTTCCTGTCGGTGTACGCATCTCCCTTGGAGGTGGAACAGGGCCACGGTAATACGCTGGACTAGTCTCTCTCCCCTCCTTCTGGGAAGAAAAGGTAACTTCCCAAGGGTGGAAGCTTCCCTCCCTCTGAGAATTTGCCAAACCTGATGTGAAAGGAGGGCCCAGCCTCCCGGTGTAGCAGGAGAGCTTGCTGGTCCCTCAGCTCCACCGTGGGCCTGCCCCTCCCTGGCCCGCTCCTGCTGATGAGGCAGACCAGGCGACGACAGGCACAAGGGATGGCAAAGGGTGCCATCACCTCTCACACCCTGGAAGGGCTGCCCCCAGCTCGCAAGGTGAGGGCTGGGTTGCATGAGTGGCTGTACTGTGAAGGGTTCTGAGATCTGGGGAGAGAGTGTGGTGGTCAAATAACAATGGGCCCAGCAGGAGGGTGGCCCTTGGATCACTTTTTTTTTCCTTGCCATCAACTGTATTCTCAGTAGACCCTGCAAACAGATGTGCCTTTATAAACCGATGCTAAACATGGAGGCTTCTCCTCTTTCCAGTATACTGGAATTCCGTGTAATGAGAAAAAGCAAAGCAGGCTTTGGTCAACTCCCTCTGCAGGCAAGAGTTCCCGTGGGCGGCTTCAGCTGGCCTTCTGCTGCTCCTCCAGCCATCGCTCCCTCTGGCTGGGCCCCCTGGGGCTCCCCGGGCTTGTCCTAGTCCTGCTGAACAGCCCCCCTCGATTTTCTCCACCTGTGTGTGTCCCAGGTGTTTCTGGAGGTTGGGGCTCAGTGCCCAAAGGTTAGGAAGAGGCCCTGCTGGCTTAGAGAGGGCTGGCCCAGATCCAGCAGGGTCAGCTTGAGGGGTCACTGGGAGTCAAAAAACCTCTGGAACTGTGCCTGTGTTAAGGCTGTGCCCCTGAACTTTGCTGGGGTCCTGGTACCCCCTCCCCACCAAATTCAGTCCTCAAGCAAGATGGTGGCCAACCTTGCAGATGTGGGCACCCTGGGCCTCAGAGCATCAGTCCTCAGTCTCATTTTCACACTAGGGCTGCTGCCCAGAGAGGGCAAGACGCAACTAAGAAGCCCAGACCGTGGAGCAGATGGGATTGAAATTCACCTCTTGTCGGCCAGATTCCCCTGCGCCCCGATCGCCCAGAAATGGCCCATGCCGCGGTGGGTAGGGCTGTTTTTCCGTCTAGTCTTGCAGAAGGAGCCCAGCAGATGGGCCGCTAGACCCTGGTCTGGGGCACATCAGGACCGGGCAAGGTCAGGACGGTGGGCAGGAGGGTGCCCTGCGGGGAGGGGAAGGCCTGCAGCATTTCGGGCACAAACCTGGGCGAGATGCAGTCGGCCAGGAAGCGCAGCGTGCGCCGGCGCCCCACGCAGTAGACCAGCTCGTCCACCACGGCGCACTGGAAGGCGTCGGGGTACGGCGTCCGGTATGTGGCGCACTCGTACCAGAGGCGGGCGCTGGCGCTGCAGCGGTACACGCTGATGCCCAGGCTGCGGTTGAGGTCAAAGCGATAGAGGAAGCCTCTGATCGCCACCATCTCGGCCGTGCGGTCCCTGCCTCCCCCGGTGGGCGCGGCGCGCCAGCGCTGCTCCCGGGCGGAGAAGCGCAGCAGCAGGTAGCGCAGCGAGCCCCCCGTGACGAAGAGCTCGCCCCCGCTCGCCGCCGCCGTGTGCGCCAGGGCGAAGGTGTCGTTGGGCAGCGGCGGCGCAAAGGTCCAGCGGTCCAGGCGAGGGTCGTAGCGTTCCACCGTGTTCAGACACTCGCCCCCGACGGCGTACAGCTGCCCGTCCAGGGCCACCAGCCGGCAGTGCGGCCGCGCCTGGTTCAGGGGGCACACCTCGCTCCAGATGTCCGTCAGCGGGTTGTAGCAGAAGACGCGCTTGGAGGGCTGGCGCCCCGAGCCCTGGCAGCCGGACACCAGGAAGAGGTAATTGAAGAGGCTGCAGATGGCGCAGCCCCGGGACACAGCCTCGGGCGGCAGGCGGGCCAGCGGGCGCCAGGCGTCCTGCTCATCGTCGTAGCAGCAGAGGCGGCCAGAGCCTTCCTGGGGGCACACGTCGGCCACCACTAGGTGCTTGCGCCCCCGGAGCCGGCGCTGGAGGACCAGCTCCCGCTCCGCCCCGCTCAGGCACCCGTAGACCGGGCTCCGCAGGGCCTGGAGGTAGTTGTCACTCATCACCTTGTAGGCGGCCTCCTTCAGGGGCTCCAGTTTCTTCCTCTTGGCAAAGGTCAGCGCCTCGTAGCAATTGCCCAGATCCAGGTGGACCTCTGGGGCTGATCCAGGGCTGAGCGGGGGGTGGAAGAAATTGGTGCCAGCCACAGAGTGCACATGGGGCTTCCCGCGGCTTCCGGCTGAGCTGGACTCAGGAGAATCCTGGGACATGGGGCAGGTGGGCGCGGCTCTCTGGTCTGGGCAGGATGGAGCAGCCTCCCCAAAGCCGTCGAGCTGCAGCTGAAGCTCTGGGTTCTCCACGATCTGAAGGAGGCTCTCCTTGCGGCTGAAGCCTCGCGTGGAGCGGGAGGGGTCAGACTGGGGGGAGGCGGCCGTCTCCAGTCTGCCTTCTCCGTCATCGGCGGGCCGTCCAGATGCTGTCCTTGTTCCCAGGGGGCCTGACACTGACTCAGGGGCTGGAGCCCCTGCTGGGGCAGCTGTTGGGGAGGCTAGCCTGCTCCTGGAGGTGGCCTGAGAGGTGGACTCCACATAGTAATCGTACACCTTGCCCTTCAGCCTGGGCCTGATCCCCTCCAACTTCTCCGGTATGAAATTCTCCTCTACTCGAACCCGGGCCACAGACGAGAAGGTGTAGGAGGCGTCGGAGGCGCCCTCCTGCTGACGCAGGGCCAGGCCCAGGTCCGAGGCAGCCTGGAGGGCCCCTGCCTCCTCCCTGTGGACCCCTGACGCGTGGGTAAAGACCCAGCTGTTGTTCATGTCACACTGGCCTTCACAGTGGGCCGCCTGACCTTCATAGGGGGATTCCTGCTCCCCGCTCCCTGGATGCTTGGGGAGTCCACTGTCCTGCCCGGGAGCGAGCTCACCACCCACACGGCCTCTCTCCACAGCGGGGAGGCCAGCTGGGGGGTTTGGGGATTTGCTGCACTGATTGGGGCAATGGGGCAGCTCGGGCTTACCGTCCACAGCTGTTCTGGCTTCCTGGCCTCCGCACCGAGGAGCTGGCAGGTCAGAGTCCGGGCGCTGCCCAGCGTGCTCCTCTCCAGCACGGTTCCTTCCAGCTTTCCTAGCCTCTCTAGCTTCTGAGACTGCGGATGAAGCTCTGGTGGCCGGGACTCTGGAGGCCTCTGTGTTCTCCCAGCTGCAGCCTGGCAGTCCTGTGGCCCCCTTGCTTCCCCTTCGGCGTCTCAGGTCCCACCGTGGTGCCCTGGGAACAGCCTCCTGGGCGGCAGGCTGCCTGGAGTCCCCTGCCTCCCCCTCAGCCTCAGCCTTGGTGTCCGTCCCCCGCGGTGGGGCCCGGGCTGGCCTGGACTTGTACAGCCTGTAGGCTGCAGTCAGCAGGAGCAGGGCAGCAGCAGACAGCACCAGCTGGCCCGTCAGCTGCATGTCCAGATGCCAGTCCTGGGCCTCTGCTCCTCCTCCTCTGGGGAGCATGTTCCCAAGCCGACCTGGGGCAGAGGAATGTCAAGAATCCGATTAATGATTGCCCAATAGGGGACGGTTCCTGGTTCCTGCTGGGCTGAGCGGGAGGGGGTTTGGGGCGAGCTCTGGCTGGGCCAGTGAAGAGTTGAAGCAAAGGTGACTTTTGAGCTGGCAGAGTTGGCCACCGAGGCCTGGGGCTGGCAGAGTGAGGTGGCTGGCCTCCCTGGGATCCTTCGGTGCTTTTCCCTGGGGGTGGGAGGCATCTGCCCGGAGGAGGCTGAGCTTGTGATCACCACCCACGCCAGCCGTGGCCGGAGGGGGCTCGGCACGTCCAGCGGGCTCTTGAAGAGGGAGGAAGCTCTCGGTCAAACAGTCACCCGATGCTAGGGAACGCTCGGGGTGGGAGGCTGCTTGTGTACGTCCTGTTTTCTCTTTTGCAAATCCGCTGGGCTGGGAGGTTGGGTGTGGTGAGCTGCGGAGCAGGTGGAGCCACGGCAGGTGTGGTGAGAGGTCCTTCTGGGTCTGCACTCTTCCTGTTGAGGTCGGTGGGTCCCCACGGCGGGGTTGGTCTGCAGGCAGCAGCCGGGGAGGCTGAGCCGGGAGCTGGGCCAAGCCCCCTGACCTGGCTCCTGAATGACTGCCCTCTTTCCCTGCCCGATGAGGTGCCTGAGAAAACCAGCCTTGGGGTTGGAGTTGGGGGAAAATCACGGCGTTCGTACCTAGATCAGGGACAAACATGGGGCGCATCCTCACCCTTGGAACCAGACAGCCTCAGACAGTCAGAGGCTGCGGGAGTCTCACTCGCCTCCCGTCTCAGCAGCGCCTGGCTCTGCCGCTAAGCTGTGTGACCTCAGGCAAGTGAGTGCACCTCGCTCTGCCTCCGTTTCTCCATCTGAAAGATAGGGGGAACAGCCCCTCGTAACGTGGTGAGAGCGAGACGGGTTGCCGTGTGTAAAGGGCGCAGGGCCGAGCTCCTGTGGAAAGGCTTTGTCCATGTCACCCACTCCTCCTCTTTCTCACCGTCGGCGCCATCATCATCGCGTGAATCGTCATCGGCTGGACCTTTGGAGGCACTGGTGTGACTCTGCCCCCCCCCAGACTCAGGGCCTTTCGGGGCCAGGACAGGGGTCTCAGCGTCACGCTGCCTGTGGGTGCTGAGGGTGCCAGGTGGGTGGGCCCGCCGCTGCCGGGTCCCCCTATTCCAGAGACGCTGTCACTCTCCGCTTCCGAGTGTTGGCATCTAACTTAAAAAAGAGAATAAGAACCACTCTGTGGAGCAGGCACGTGTTTGGAGGAATTTGGCTCCGAAGCCTTGACTCGAGGAGAAAATCGTGATTCCTTACGGTGCTGTTCACAGCTCCCCCGCGCTCCCGTCTGTCTACCTGCCGCGGTCACCTCCTGATGGCCGCGTGCATGCCACGACCTGGGCTGGGCCGACCCTCAGGGTCAGGTCACAGGCTGCCTCCTGTGCCTCCTGCCCGGCGCCTCCATCCCTCCGGCATCATCTTTTCTTTCCTTCCTGTTCTCCTGTTCTTCCTCTCACCCCTCTCAGCCTTCATCGCGTGGGCTGTGGCTCCAGTACGCTCCGCTCTGCTTGCTGGATTCTACGTCTCCAGGGAAGCTCGACCTTGGGGCCTGAGGCACCACTGGGGCAAAAGCCAAGCTGATCGTGCCTTTCCCCAGGGAGGATGTGGGTGGATGCTCTGGACGACGTGGGTCTGTTGTCCACTATCCCGTTTGGGGGAGGGGAATTGCGATCCCCTTTTTATGGCAGCTCCAAGGGCGTGTCAGTTTGCCTGCAAATGAGGACTTCCTACCTTTCGTTTCCAGACTCCAGACTTTTACAGACCTAAGTTCGTCCAACAGGTATGACTGCTCTGGGAGTCAGATGTTTTCAGCCTGTCCCACTGGTGACCTCTCTGAGAGAATGTCGTTTCCTCTTTTTCCATCTCTGTCAAAATAGTGATTCACCATGATTGTTAGAAACACAGATTGCCAAGCTCCGCCCCCAGATTTTACGATTCAGTGGGTTCAGGGTGGCTTCCAGGAAATCTTCGTTTTTAAAAATCATCTCAGGCGATTCCGGTGGGTAGAGGAATGAAAAGTCAGTCGGTTTTGTTTACTCGTCTGCTGGGTGATGGGGGAGCAGTTGCCCTCTATACCGCCCAGGTGAGTATCGGGGAAGGGGAATGAGTCCCGGGTATTTTGCATGAGTGAGGTCTTCCTGGGCGTCCACAGAGGTGGGGTATTGTCATCACCTCATTTTACAGGTGGGGAAACGGAGGCTCAGAGAGATTATGCACCGGTGTCAACAGAGGTTGTCAGTGGCAGAGGCTTGATTTATAGCCAGGTGTCTCTAACTGCAAGGCCCATTTGTCTTCCCCTGGGACGGAGAGGATGAATTATAAAGGAGAATAACAATGATTTGTCCAGTGGTAAAATCAGGGCTTTGGAGACTGGCTGGGGGTCCCCCCGGAGCCAAGCTACCATTCCCGCAGGCAGGGCAGCTCTGCACATCTCCCTCCTGAGAGAGGAGACTGCACACCCCCCTGGTGTGCTGCGGCCTGGCTTTGACCTCTCAGGTGCCACCAAGCGCACAGGGCCTCAGCCCCTTAGAGGGGCTGCTTCCCACCCAAGAAAGGCTTCATGTGTCCTGGAGTGCCACCCCTACAGCTCCGCCTTCAAGCCTTTAAGCAGACAGTTGCTCTTTCCATTTGAAACTGTGCTCCCGGATGTTACGTGTAGCCGCACCAGACCCCTGGGTGGCCAGGAGAAAGTGAAAGGGCCACTGGGAGGAGAAGACACAGTCCCAGCCCCAGGGAAGGACCTCCCTGCAGATCTGGAAGCTGGTGCACACGCCTGCGATGCCTTCAAGCCACAGTGTATCACAACGGAAATTAACAAGGTGACTTGTGGCAAAGTAAACCAGACTGAACTGGATGGCCAGGGAGTCTGGAGCAAGGGGCATCAGAAGAGAGGTCAGGAGAGAATTCCAGAAAGGTGTTTAGTCTTGAGTATGCCTACAAAGAGGGGGCATAGACGGATTGACTGCGCGCGTATGTGCTAAGTCATTTCAGTCACATTCAGCTCTGTGCAGCCCTGTGGACCGTACCTGCCAGGCTCCTCTGTCCATGGAATTCTTCAGGCAAGAATACTAGAGTGGGATGCTGTGACCTCCTCCGAGGGATCTTCCCAACACAGAGATGGAACGCAGGTATCCTGCATTTTAGGTGGATTCTTAACCTACTGAGCCACCTGGGAGGCCTGGACTGGTTGATTGATGTGACTGATATTTACCAGATGTTGGCTGTATACCGGGCCATTATGCTGGGGTGCAGGGACCTGGGTGAAGGAGCATGAGGGTGGAGGGGAAGGTGGCACTGGCGTGAACCCCGGCTTGGCAATTCCTTCTTTGGAGGGTGGAGGTAACACCTGTGAAAGATCTGAGCACACAGGAGACCTTCGTTAACGGAGGCTCCCGCTGCACGCCCTCCATTTTGGTCCTCAGTGACCGCCGCTGCCTGAGGTTGTTATAAAGTATAGGCTTTATTATTATTCGGGCAGGACGAGAAGGGGGCAACAGAGGATGAGATGGTCGGATGACATCACTGGCTCAATGGACATGAGTTTGAACAAACTCCAGGAGATGGTAAAGGACAGGGAAGCCTGGGGTGCTGCAGTCCACGGGGTCGCAGAGAGTCGGACATGACTTAGTGACTGAACAGTAACATGGCGAGGTCAGCAGGTCGGGAGATGCTGCTACTGGAAAGAGAGCTGCTTGTTCATAGTTCTCTAGAGGAGCCCATCCAAGTGCTGTTCAGGGCCGTGTGAGGAAGCACCAGGGTCACCAGAGGCAGAGAGGGGAGGGGAAAGAGGGAACAGAGATTTATGATGTTTTTCATGAGAAGGGTTGGGGGAGACAGGGGAAACAGGCTTCGAAGTGCAGGGGTCCTGAGGCTGCGTTAGTTTGTCGCCTCCCGGGTCCTGCAGCGGCTCGGTTCAGTCACTCAGTCGTGTCCGAATCTTTGCAACCCCATGGACTGCAGCACGCCAGGCCTCCCTGTCCATCGCCAATCCCCAGAGTTTACTCAGACTCATGTTCATTGAGTCAGTGATGCCATCCAACCATCTCATCCTCTGTCACCCCTTTCTCCCGCCTTCAATCTTTCCGAGCATCAGGGTCTTTTCCAATGAGTCAGTTCTTCGCATCAGGTGGCCAAAGTATTGGAGCTTCAGCTTCAGCGTCAGTCCTTCCAATGAAGATTCAGGACTGATCTCCTTTAGGATGGACTGGTTGGGTCTCCTTGCTGTCCAAGGGACTCTCAAGAGTCTTCTCCAACACCACAGTTCAAAAGCGTCAATTCTTCGGCGCTCGGCCTTCTCCTGGAGTGATTAGGGCAGGGGAATATTGGAGCCCTGTGAAAGCCCAGAAGGAGGTGGTTGGAGGAAGCCTTTGGGCTTATTTGCATATAAGTGTGCTCCTGGGTGAGTCATTTGCCATTGCTAGGAACTAGCTAAGACTTGGGAGCTCACAGTCAGCTTAGAGGGCCCAGATGACAGAGGGTGGAAAATATAGAAAATAAGAGGATATAGTTACTACGGGGAGTCGGAACCAGAAGTGGGAGAGCAGGGGCTCTGGGGACTCTCAGAGGCAGCTGGCTCCCCCAAGGGTGGTGGGGAGTGAGCTTCAGGCACTAACCTGAAGTCTAATCCCATCCGTCAGGTGAACACGGCGCTCCTGCCAGCAGACTTCAAACTCCATAAATTACAGCTTTTTTTTTTTTTTTCCCTCCAGTCCATTTGGAAAAAGTGAAATGAACAAATGAAGACAGGAGCAAAATTAAAAGATAATTGGAAGTCTATATCAGGCTTCTGTGGCTGTGCGTACACGCCGCCAATCTGGTCTTTCTGTGCGGGCAGGATAAATTGAGAACTCTTCGGCTGGCTCAGGGGGTGGATAAAACAGTCAGAGACAAATGCTTGCCATGCAAATAAACAGACCCATCTTCCAATGATTAGCTTTGCATTCCCCTCTGCCAGCGCCTCCTCTGGTCCCCTCAGTCTGACGGGTCTGTGTGTTCCAAGGTGGAAGTTGATCCCAGGTGGGTGAGGGTCTGAGTGGAGGGTCCGAGGTTGGGAGGAGCTGGGCGTGGGCACTTTGGGAGGTAAAGTTTGTGTGTGCAGAGAGGGGGTGGAGATGTCAGAGAAGAAGTTGGGGAATTGTGTGGCCTTTTGCACACATACACACACATACACGCACAGATACACATGAACACACGTGCATCTATATATGCACACGTACAAATGCGCATGCACGCACACACCCATGTGTGCACACACACACGTAGATGCCTGTATATGAATGCACACGTATGCACACACGTGCACACATAAACACACACGTGTAGATGCCTGTATATGAATGCCCACGTATGCACACACCCATGCGTGCACACACACACACACGTATACGCCTGTATATGAATGCACATGTATGCACACAGATACACCTGAATGAGAACATGGACTTATTGAATCCAGAAGGGTCATCCACAAATGGATCTCACCCAATGCGGAAACTAAGTCCTAGCTGTCTATCCAGCTGGGCCTAAAACACAGGGCATTGGACTGGGTCTGGGGGTAGAAGAGCAAGTCAAGGGTAAATTGCCATTTGTATGAAGAGTATTCAGTATTTGAAGGTGGCGGGACAGTTCTGAACACTCACCCAGGACCCACAGTTTGTGAGTGGTACACAGGTGGGACTCGAATGGTCTCCTCTCTGACCCTGGACCCGGCATCCACCCAGCCCACTCTGGCACCGGCTGCCAAAGTTCACCTCCACGGGAACCCAGGTAGGACCAACACTGCCCTCCAAGGGGGCGCATCACCACAGTGCCTTGACACTCTGGGGTGAGCAGGGACGAGGGGCAAGTGAGGCCAGGATTTTGGAGAGGACAAGGCGTGTTATAGCCATCAAAAAAGGGGATCTGGCCTGGAAAGGGGATTTCAAAGAGCTGGGAATGCCAAGGGCATGAAGAAAGGTCCTACTTACAATTTCCGCTGCACAGACCATTAGGAAGTAGAACAATGGTATGTGATACGTGCCTGTGAATTTGATGGGGAAATTGAATGTGAAACGATTCATGGGTGCTGTGCTGTTTGAAATGGCAGATCGCATCCTGATTTTTCCTCCTGGGGTGGAAAGAATTGAAGTGAAGGGAACATCGTGAGGTTTGAATATGGGGCATAACCCTCTGCCTACCTACAGGGAGGCAGAGTTTTCCCAGAGAGCTCAGAGCCAAGAATGAGAGTAATAATGATAATAATTACAATCATAGCTGATATTTCCTGGATACTCGCTCTGTGTCAGGCTCTGTACTCTGCTGGGGCGGCAGGCACTGTCTCCTTTAGTCTTCACAGAGCCATACAGGGGAGGCAAGACCCGTTCCATGGATAAGGAAACAGGCTTAGTTTCTCAGCCAAGGTCGAGTCACTTTTACACCAACGCCGTTCTGGAGAAACCCTGTCTGCATGCTGTTAACCAGATCCCTATGTGAAGCTCTATAAACATGCCCATAATCCCAAAAACCAATCAACTGTATGACGTTGAATACCATCAGGAGCATGGGTCTTCTCCTGCCCTGAGTCCGAGAGAGGTAACACCTCTGTCCCTGATCCCTTGACAACTACCTTAATATACATCACTTAATATACAACAACCTTAATATCAGTTCAGTTCAGTCGCTCAGTTGGGTCCGACTCTTTGCGACCCCATGGACTGCAGCACGCCAGGCCTCCCTGTCCATCACCAACTCCCGGAGTTTACTCAAACTCATGTCCATTGAGTTGGTCATGCCATCCAACCATCTCATCCTCTGTCGTCCCCTTCTCCTCCTGCCTTCAGTCTTTCCCAGCATCAGGGTCTTTTCCAAATGAGTCAGTTCTTCGCATCAGGTGGCCAAAGTATTGGAGTTTCAGCTTCAGCATTAGTCCTTCCAATGAACACCCAGGACTGATCTCCTTTAGGATGGACTGGTTGGATCTCCTTGCTGTCCAAGGGACTCTCAAGGTCTTCTCCAACACCACAGCTCATCACTGCTGATTCTGAAAATCTCTGTGACTTTGTTTTCTCATCTGTCAAACAGGCATGAGGTCATCCCTCTGGGGTTGTTGTCAGGAAACAATAGGCTGCCTGGGAAGGGCACCTGGAGCAGGCGCTCTGCAGGGCTGGCCAGTGTATACAGAAAGCCTTGATGGATCGTGCTGGAACCCATTGCTGTCAAGGGCTGGTGGTGGGGCTTGGCCCGGGCTAAATGCTTCAGAGGTAGTTTCTCATTAAAATGAATGTTCACAGTCTCACCACCAGGAAGAAACTCAGAAAGGTTAAGTTCTTTGCCCAAAGCCATACAGCTAGGAAATGGCAGCCCTGAAATTCAAACCAGGTCCCTTTAGATCTGAAACCAGGCTGTGTCCCCTCGTGTCATTGCTCAAGTCTCCTCCGGCAATGCTCCAGGCTGTCGCCAGCCCCACGTGCCCTTCCGGGGGTGGCACGCTCCTTGGAGCTGGCCGTCCTCGGAGCCCCATCGGGGTAGCTCGTCTCCCCCCTCTGCTCTTGCCTTCCTCTTCCACGAGCCATGTTCTGAGCTGCCACTGCGGGCCCCAAGATGTCCTATGGCTCCCCGCGGCCTCCCCTATCAAATCGAAACGCCTCAGCCTGTTCTCCGAGGTCCTTTCAATGCCCCGACCTCATTTGTCACTGTTCTCAAGCACGCGTTCTGCTCCAGCCAAGCTCATCTGTTTACTGTCCCCTCGTCCCTGCTGTCGCACGGGCCATCTCTCCTGCTCCTGGTGCTTTCCCCCGCATCTCTGCTGTTCTGCTCACTTTTGTAAAACCCCAGATCAAAACTGGGCCTTCTCTACAGGGACCCAAACCAGGGCAGCGATTCTTGACTCCTCCTGGGTCCCAGAGCCCTCTGGAGACGTACTGTAAGTTATAGACCCTGCTGGAAAAGTCCAACTGCACGTAATACTTCACATGCAAATTCTGGAAGCCCCAGACTCTTGGAGTTCTGGTTAAGAACCCCTGAGCTAGGGGAAGTGCATGCTAAGCTTTTGAATGGGTGTGCCAAATCAGCTTTTGTAAGAAATAGGCCAGCCCAGGGGGCATGTTTTAAAGGTTTTGCATTTACCCCATGCAGGAAAAAAGGTTTTCTGGCCAGATAAGTTTCGAAAACAGTGCTTGGTGACCTCTGAGCTCAATTTCTTCACTTGTAAACTGGGGCTAATAAAACCTGCTTTTATATAAGTTGTCATGGTGATTGGATGAGCTGCTTTGCGGTGTGTCAAGGACCACCCTCTCTTTAGGCCCTGAATCTTGTGTACTTTTCAAGAGGCCATCAGGAAGGGGACAAGCAGAGACCCTCTCCTGCCCAGCCCCAGTGGGTGGGGGAGCCTGATGAGCCTGGCCACGGCTCCCGGCTGCTCCCCTAAGCCAGCAGAAGGACGTGTGGGAGAGAGCGAGTCTAGCGCTGGTTAGGAAAGCAGCTGCGGCAGCCCCGAGTCTGGACCTGACCCTTAGGTCTCTCAGGGACTAGGGAGGTGGTGTTGGCCCCAGAGAGGCAGAACAGGTTTGCGTTCCACAGCCCCGAGCCTCTAAATGGAGCTAACTCAGCACAGCCAGGGGCCTCACTGGCCCATTAGAGCTGCTCTGGCCAACTGCAAATCAATGCTCTGAAAAGAGACAGTGGTCCAGGTGCAGAAGGGGGAGACAGCAGCCCCAGGCAAGCTGCGGGCGGAGGCGGGAGGGGAGGCTGCGGGGAGGGCGGCCAGGGGAGCCTGGGGACAGGGTCCAGGGTGGGGTGCTGGGCAAAGCACCCACCTGACCTCTGCTGGGGGCCAGATGCTGGCTGGTCTGAGGGTGAGACGCCACTGGAGGATGAGCAGCCACTTCATGGAGCACCTACTGTGTGCCAACCTCTGCGCTAGGAGCCCCACATTCTTTGTCATTTAGTTCTCATCCATACATGGAGACAAGGCCATGTGTCCACCGTAGGCTAAGTCCTGGTTCAGTTTCCCTTTCCTGGGCACCCAGGAAAGCTACATTTCCCAGCCCCCTCTGTAGTGGCAGGGGCATTGGATGGAGTTATGGCCTAGAAAGAGCAAGTGGGCGTGACCTGAGTGGCTTCCGGGTTGAGGCAGTGAAGAAGCCGTGGGCGGCCTCCTCCCTTCCCTCTCCCTCCTCCCATTACTCTCCCTCCTCCCGTCACTTTCCCTCCTCCCTCCTCCCTTCCCTCTCCCTCCTCCCTTCACCCCCCTCCTCCCTTCACCCCCCTCCTCCCATTACTCTCCCTCCTCCCTTCACTCTCCCTCCTCCCATTACTCTCCCTCCTCCCGTCACTTTCCCTCCTCCCTCCTCCCTTCCCTCTCCCTCCTCCCTTCACCCCCCTCCTCCCGTCACTCTCCCTCCTCCCGTCACTCTCCCTCCTCCCTTCCCTCTCCCTCCTCCCTTCACCCCCCTCCTCCCTTCACCCCCCTCCTCCCATTACTCTCCCTCCTCCCTTCACTCTCCCTCCTCCCATTACTCTCCCTCCTCCCGTCACTTTCCCTCCTCCCTCCTCCCTTCCCTCTCCCTCCTCCCTTCACCCCCCTCCTCCCGTCACTCTCCCTCCTCCCTTCTCTCTCCGTGCCGAGGTGACCTCAGAGGCCACATGTCCATCTAGGACCAGATTGTGACCATAAACTGGTATTGGGTTCAGTTCAGTTCAGTTCAGTCGCTCAGTCGTGTCTGACTCTTTGCGACCCCGTGGACTGCAGCACGCCAGGCCTCCCTGTCCATCACCAACTCCCAGAGTTTATCCAAACTCATGTCCATTGAGTTGGTCATGCCATCCAACCATCTCATCCTCTGTCATCCCCTTCTCCTCCTGCCTTCAATCCCTCCCAGCATCAGGGTCTTTTCCAGTGAGTCAGCTCTTCTCATCAGGTGGCCAAAGTATTGAAGTTTCAGCTTCAACTTCAGTTCTTCCAATGAACACCCAGGACTGGTCTCCTTTAGGATGGATTGGTTGGACTCCTTGCAGTCCAAGGGACTCTCAAGAGTCTTCTCCAACACCACAGTTCAGAAGCATTGGGTTAAGCTACTGAGATTTCAGGGCTTGCTGACTGTAGGAGCTGCCTTTTGAGAAATCTGTATGCAGGTCAGGAAGCAACAGTCAGAACTGGACATGGAACAACAGATTGGTTCCAAACAGGAAAAGGAGTACGTCAAGGCTGTATATTGTCACCCTGTTTATTTAACTTATATGCAGAATACATCATGAGAAATGCTGAGCTGGTTGAAGCACAGCTGGAATCAAGATTGCTGGGAGAAATATCAATAACCTCAGATATGCAGATGATACCACCCTTGTGGCAGAAAGTGAAGAAGAACTAGAGAGTCTCTTGATGAAAGTGAAAGAGGAGAGTTGAAAAAGTTGGCTTACAGCTCAACATTCAGAAAACTAAGATCATGGCATCTGGTCCGATCACTTCATGGCAAATAGATGGGGAAACAATGGAAACAGTGACAGACTTCATTTTCTTGGGCTCCAAAATCACTGCAGATGGTGACTGCAGTCATGAAATTAATTTCCTTCCTTGGAAGGAAAGTCATGACCAACCTAGACAGCATATCAAAAAGCAGAGAGATTACTTTGTCGACAAAGCTCCATCTAGTGAAGGCTATAGTTTTTCCAGTGATCATGTATGGATGTGAGAGTTGGACTATAAAGAAAGCTGAGGGCCGAAGAATTGATACTTTTGAACTGTGGTGTTGGAGAAGACTCTTGAGAGTCCCTTGGACTGCAAGGATATCCAACCAGTCCATCCTAAAGGCGATCAGTCCTGGGTGTTCATTGGAAAGACTGATGTTGAAACTGAAACTCCAATACTTTGGCCACCTGATGCGAAGAGCTGACTCATTTGAAAAGACCCTGATGTTGGGAAAGATTGAAGGCAGGAGAAGGGGACGACAGAGGATGAGATGGTTGGATGGCATCACCGACTTAAAGCCCATGAGTTTGAGTAAACTCCGGGAGTTGCTGATGGACAGGGAGGCCTGGCGTGCTGCAGTCCACAGGGTCGCAAAGAGTCAGACATGACTGAGCGACTGAACTGAACTGAACTGATTGCAGGAGCCGGTGTCAATTTCCTTGGCTAATATGCAGCCCAGGTAGAATTATAGTAGACTGGATTGTTCCCACTTTGTAGATGGGAAGCTGAAGTTCAGAGAGGGTCAGTCACCTTAGATAGGAAGCTCAGCCTCAGACCCTCTTGCCCTCTTAGATCCACCCCACCCTCCAGAAACTCTAGAGGGACAGGACAGCATCAGAGAAAGTCACCACGAAACATGGCAGGGGTGCTTGGGGTGCGATGGGAATAAGGAGCAAAGAGCCAGGGCTTTGCGGGGTTAGGGGTGTCTCAGAGCTGACTCACGAGGGATATGATAGGTGGACAGGTGGGGAAAAGACAGTCAAACCAGAGGGCCCCGTGGTGCAGAAGCCTTAAGGTCTGTGTGTAGCAATTGTTCCGAACACTTGAAAACATATGGAACGTTGACTTGGCCAGTGAGTCTCCAACTAGATGGGAATGACTGGAGATCAAATGAATTCTAGGGCTTCCAGCAAGAAAGCTCAAGATAAGAACCAAGGAAAGAATTCCCTTGATTGAAACTATTAAAAAACAAAATTTAACTGAGTAAATTTAAAGATCTAATTGGCCACCTGAGGCGAAGAGCCGACTCATTGGAAAAGACACTGATGCTGGGAAAGATTGAAGGCAGAAGAGAAGGGCGCAGCAGAGGATGAGATGGGCTTGTTGCTGGGCGAGAAGGAAGTCTTCCTCCCTCTGGATTGATAAAGTAGTCGGCCCACCTTTTGAGGAGCGCAAGGCATATCTCTTCCTGTTGGAGTCAGTGACTGATGTTTTTTCTGTTGGGATAACTGATGTCTTCCTATTTCGGGTGATTGATGGTGAGTGGTGGGGTATGAGAGTTCCTTCTACAGGCCCTCCTGACTCCAATTTTAGTTGAAGCTTTCTTTGGTTAACTTTCATGGAACATTCCAAAAATAATACAAGGTGTGGGACTCCCCGCATCAATAGTCACCAAGAACTAGGGGACAATGAGGGAGGTGGTGGTTCGAGTTGGGAGGCGGTGGTTCCAGTCAGGAGGTGGGGGAGGCCCCATTAGGTGTCCTTGTTCAGGTCCCCCGGGGGGGCCCCATCCTCTGTCCCCCACTTCCTGGGAGCGCGGTTCTCTTCTCTGTTCTGCCTTCCAGTTTCCCAAGTTCCATGATTTAAAGACAGCCCAGCTCTGCCCTTGGGGCTCCATGGTGCATGATGGCGAGGCTGTTTGCCCGATGCTTTTCCTCCACATCCCTTTAGCTGGTGATGAGTGAATACCGCTTCTTTTAGTCTCCATCTTCAGGGGTGTTGTGTTCCCCTTTCCGTCGCTGTCTGAGAGCCTGGTGGTGGGGGCCAGGGAGGGGACAGATGAAGCCCAGACCACTCAGGGCAGAGACTTGATGACTTGTCCTGTTTCTGGGCAGCAGGCTTCCTCCAGCAACCCGGGAGGGACCATGGTCCAACCCTCTCGCCCTACAGGTCAGAGCGCAGAGACCACGCAAGAGGAGGCGACGCTCCCAAATCCACATAAAAGGGAGCCGTCTGCCAGGGCCGCTGCTCTAGGCCATTGCTCTGGAAGGTGAGCTCAGGGACCCCGTACCCTGCAGCTGGCCTCACTCCCTCCGTATCCGGCAGTAAATCGATGAGGTAGGAGCCCCCAATTCTGTTCATGCAAGAGGAACCGAGGCCCAAGGAAGTGACTCCTTCCAAACCCTTCACTTAGAGGTGGCAGAGCCAGGATCACTGTCCGCCAAACCCCAGGGCCACCCAGGAGGAGATGCAAGATGGTTCAGACAGCTCGACAGCCCCCACCTCCAGGGAGCGCCAGCAGTGATGGGAGAGACTCTTTCCTCCTTGGCAAGGTTCCTCCACTGGGAAGGCACCTGAGGCTAGAACAGGCACCCTCAGGATGCCCAGCACCTCACAGCTGTAACAAAGTCCCGAGTGATTCGTCCCGGCGGCTGCCCTCCCCTCACCAGGAGGTAAGTGACTGGAGGGAGTGTCTGACTCTTGGCTGGTATTCAGGAAACCTTTGTTGAATAAATAAATGAGTAAATGAGAACAGATCAATTGTCGCATTAACAGGGCAAATGAATACAGTCCAGAGGGAGTCTTCAAATGCCCAGGGGTTAGGGCCGATGGGCTGGTATCTGCAGGGCCAAGATCCATCAGGGAGGGTTGGAGGAGCTGCATCTGGAAGGAAGGGGTGTAACTTCCCGGAGGTCGCAGAGGAAGGGCGTCAGGGGCGGCAGGGACACTCAGGGAGGACAGTTGTGTGTGATCGTGCCTGGAGCAGGACAGTGTTGGGGTGACGTGGGGAATGGAGCTCAGCAATCCATTCTTTCTTTAAGCTGTTCTCAGGGCTGGAGGGGCAAGTCCATTGTGTTGAGTTAGATGTCAGATAATGCTTAAAGAGAAAGAAAAGAAAAGTAGAAAACTGTCCCCAGGATAGCTGAGTGATTCGGAGATTCGTCATCTCCAAACTCGTCAGTCAGTGCCTTCAAAAGTCAGGGCACTCTGGGTTTGGGTCCCGGCATTGTCATGAAATCTTGGCCAGTGACTCCTGTTTCTGTGGCCTTGGTTTTACCATCTATAAAATGGGTGGGGAATTGGAAATTTCAGCCCTGTGGTGCAGGACACGTGTTCCACCCGTGGGAACCCGCAGAGGACAGTGGGTGGAGAATCTGATCCTGTTGGTCTGGGGGCCAGGTCAGAGGTCCCTCTGTGGTGCCAGAGGCCACTGTGAAGGTCTCTGGTTGGGGACCCCCCATCCCCTGCTTCCTCCCTGGCCTTGGCGTCTACCCCTGTAGCGTTCCCCTCAAAGGGTGACTTAGTCCTTTGTGAGCCCATCGGGAACCAGCCTGAGTGTCAGCCACTTCACGTTCTTCTTCTAATTCTCAGCAGGTGCCATGCCCTGTGTCAAGCACCTCGTTTAATCCTGAGCAACAGCAACCCTGCAGGGTAGGTACCACAGGCAGGCCCCAGACACTCCACAGTTTCCGTTCCAGACCACCACGATAAGGCAAATATCACAATAAAGTGAGTCACCCGAATCTTTGGTTTCCCATTTCATGTAAACTTGTTTACATGGTACTGTAGTCGATTAAGTGTGCACAGCATTATGTCTAAAAACACAGTATAGATTATCGCTAACAAATGCTCACCATCTTCTGAGCCTTCAACGAGTCAATCTTTCTGCTTGTGGAGGGTTTGAAATATTGCGAGAATTATCACAATGTGGCCAAGAGACAGGAAGTGAGTAAATGCTTCTGGAAAAATGGCACTGACGGGCTTGTCTGACAGAGGGTCGCTGCAAACCTTCCAACTTTACCTGCGAAGCCCAATAAAGTGAGGGCTTCGTACGGTATTATTCCTCCCAGGTGGGAGAACTGAGGCTCAGCAGAGATAACAGTGTGGAGGGGAAGCCGGAAGGGTCTGGGGGCTGACAGTTCACTCTGTAGACCCAGGCCAAACCCTCGGGCTCGGCCCAGAGCCCCCAGGCTGCGCACTGAGGCCGCCGGCCTCCCCCTGCAGAGTTACAGTCAGGGCGGAAGGCAGCCTGGAGCCTCGGGGCAGCCTCCTGGAACTGGTTTTTCCTGCTGACCCTGAGTTGGAGGCAGCGACTGTGCCAAGCCTGGGCGACTGTGCCAAGCCTGGACGCTGAGGGCTTAGAAATGGCTCTCTCAGAACTTTCCGATTACATGGCCTTGTTTCACCTCTGCCGGCTGGGAAGGGGCAAGGGGGCCTCTCAGGCCGGCTCCTGCCATCTGTGATCAGCACGGCGGGTGCTTGCAGGCCAGGCCTGGGGGTCAGGGGTCTGGGCTGGACGCCGCACTGGCGTTCTTGGTCAGCGGCCAAGTGGCTTTGATCGGGGTGGTCCTGGCCTGGCCTGCTTTCCTCTCTGTAAAATGAACGCGTGGGGTGAATCCTAACAGCCGGGAGAAGACGATCAGTGCTGCAGTGGCCTAGGCTTATGTGGACATTGTGCGTGGTGACGTGGTGTGTGGGGACGTGCGTGCGCGACTGTGAGTGCAGGGAAGAGGAGGAGGGGCAGGGAAGAGCCCCGATGCACAGTCAGGAGGCAGGGCCCTCATCCTGGCTGCACACTGACTTGCTGGGTGTCTCTGCGCTGCCGCACCCCCTCTCTGGGCACGTGCAGTAACGTGTAAAAGGAGACCCCCTGGCTCCCCTATGGCCGTGAGTCTGACTCTGTAGAGACTTGCTTGGATGCTAGTGGAGTGCCCACGTGATTGGTGGGGTGGCCAGTGTGCTGGGGTCAAAGGTCCCCTGGGTGTGACCTTGGCTTCGCCTCTCGCTGGCTGTGTAGCCCTGCGGGGTCCCTTCGCAGGCCCTCAGGCTCTGCTGACTCATCTGGCACACTGGCCGTCGTGTGAGAGCCTGCCACACTCTCAGGGGCCACGACATGTTTCAGTTTCTTTTATCTGTTTATTTATTTGATTGTGTCGGTCTTCGTTGCAGATCGTGGGATCTTCGCTGCAGCGCGCGGGGTCTTCACTGTGGCGCGTGGGGTCTTCACTGCGGCGCGTAGGCTCAGTAGCTGTCATGCGTGGGGTCTTCGCTGCGGCGCGCGGGCTCAGTAGCTGTCATGCACGGGCTTAGTCACTCCTCGGCATGTGGGATCTCAGTTCCTGGACTAAGGACTGAAACTGTGTCCCTTGCATCACAAGGCAGATTCTTAACCCCTGGACCACCAGGGAAGTCTTTCTTGTCAATTTCTTTTTAAAATCAGACATTAAAAATTGAATTTGGCCACTTTGCTTATATCCATGTTTATACTAACACAGTCAGGAAACATAATTTCAAATAATTTTTTGTATGAAAGAAGGCCCCAACCTCCCCCGCCCTAAGTTCATACGTGGCTTCACTCTCCTGGAGTTTCTTCCTTGGAAAGAAGTGGAGCATCCCTGACCCCCCTGCTCCCGGGGTTGTTGAGAGGCAGAAATAACTTCAGATGATTTATGCAAAGCGCCAGGCACACAGGGGGTACCACCCAAAATAGTACCTGGATATGGGGGGGAGGTGCTACAGTAATGGTTTCCCCAAGGCCGTCCACACCCAAATCTCTGGAGCTTGTGTGTTAGGTCACATGGCCGAGGGGCATTACGGCTGCAGGTGGAACAAGAGTTGCCGGTCAGCTGACCTTAGAAAGGGAGCTCACCCTGGGTGATCTGGATGGTGGCTCAGCGGTAAAGGATCTGTCTTCAAAGCAGGAGACACAGGTTGGATGCCTGGGTTGGGAAGATTCCCCTGGAGAAGGAAATGGCAACCCACTCCAGTATTCTTGCCTGGGAAATCCCATGGACAGAGAAACCAGGTGGGCCACAGTCCATGGGGTCACAAAAGAGTTGGGCGTGATTTAGCAACTAAACAGCAACCTGCATGGGCTCCGTGTAATCACAGGGGTCCTTACAAGTGGACGAGGAAGGCAGGAAGGTCATGGTCAGGGCAATCAAATGTGAGAGAGACAGCCCAGGCCATGGTGGACTTTGAAGATGGAAGATGGGGCCACAAGCCAAGGAATGTGAGCAGCCTCTAAAAATCTTTTTTTTGTTTTTAAGAAAAAAAGAAAGGAAACATTCTCCCCTGGTGCCTTCAGAAAGGAACACAGCTCTGCGGACACCCGGAGCTTGGCCCAGTGAGCCCCGTCTCAGAATTTTGATCTCTGGGACTGCAAGTGTGTGCTGTTTCGAGCCACGCTGTGCATGGGGATTTGGGACAGCCACAGTAGGGGGCTCAGACAGGAGGTGTGGAGACACGATGCTGGAGGGACCTGGGCTCCGGCTGAAGCCCCGGCCTCTCTGGGGCTGTGTCTCACCCTGCGTGGCCACCTGCTCCCCCACCCCTGGGAGAAGCCCACCCCTGGGCCCCCATGGAAGACAGAGGCGGTCGTCCCTTGTCTGAGAGTCTAAGGAGGCACCAGGTGAAGCGGCGCCTGCTTTACTTCCCCCGTTCGTTTGTCTTTTTGCCCCAGGCTCATTTTTTTTTTTCCCCTAGGGAAGCAGAGACTCAGCTTGGCCACCCTAGCTCCTGTGTTTGTATTACTCCCAATGTCCTGGTCCCTGGAAGCCCCCCATCCCCCATTCAACAGGAAAGATAGATTCCCCCGAAGCAGCTGAGAGTCTGAAAACCCAGCTGCAGAGCCTGGTTACTCAGCACCTGTGTACAGAGGTGCTGGTGAGCTTTATCAGAAGAGGCACCCCACGAGGACAGAGGATAACCTGCAGCCTGGGGCCTCCCTGAGAACCCTTCCTGTTGGCTCCAAATCTCCCCAAGAACAGGGCATGCGCTGCCTCTTGTATGATTCAGGATTTGCTTTATTGGACCCGGAAAAGCACATTTTGGTACCAGCCACGCCGGAGGCTACACTGGAGTCTTAGCTTGAAACGAACATCAAGGGGGCAGTTTCAATGCTGAGGGCCGCTCATTGGGTGGGGTGGGGAACTCCTGATGGACAGGGGTCCTCTTTCCTGTGGCCCGAAGAATGACAAGCTGCCGACAGCTGTGTAGAAGGCTTGGGAAGAGCGGCAGTGCCTTCCAACTCCTCTGCAATCTCCACGCCACCTTGGGTGGCAACGCCCATGGTTACCGGCACTCCTGTGAAGTTGAGAGATTTCCCTTTCATCCTTGGCAAGCTATCTGACCGCTCTGGGCCTCTCTTTCCCCCTCTAGTAACAGGGGACTGTTAACAGCCATTCCGCCTCCTGTGAGTTGCATGTGTTAATGCCTTGGAAGCATGCGGCGCGGTGGAGGCTGGGAAGGGCTGGTTAGCCGGCGTGATTGCTCATCTATTCATCTCCTGTGCATTACATTGTCTATGGGAGCCCCTGGCCTCCGGGTTGGGGTGTAGAAATGAATAAGATGTGACTCTGCAGAAGGCTCACAGGTTAGCAGGAAAAAAGTCACACTCCATCCCATAGGGCACAGCAAGGGGAGGAATGTGCTGTGAGGGTGCAGAGGAGAGAGCCCAAAACCTGCCTGGGAGGGGAGAACGGCGGAGGTTTACCCACGGCCTAGAAGGTTTACCCGAGGCCTCGAAGAAGCTTGCAGCAGATGGAGAAGGAGGAGAGGCATGCTCAGAAGAGGGGTTAGAATGAATGAGGTGTGCAAGCTCGGACACGTGTGGGTGCCTGGGGGCTAGTAGTTGCCTTACTCACGAGAGGGGGCACACGAGGTCGTGCGGCTGGTGAACGTGCTGGGAAGACGGGTCACTTTCATTCCAGTGTGCACGTTGATGACTTCCGGTGCCAGGCGCTTTGCAGAGCCCTGGGGATGCAGAGATGAAGACGCAGTCTCTGCTTTGGGGGTCGCGTGTGCAGCAGAGACAGGCAGGCATTCATGCATTCATTCAGTCAGTAACTATGTACTAAGCGCTGCATGCTGGGTAGCAGGGGGTGCTGCATGCTGGGTACCAGGGGGTGCTGCATGAGCAGAATGGAGCCCAGCCCAGCCTTCGTGGAGCTCACAGCTCAGGGGGAAGGAGACCTCCATCAGGAATGTGCATCCGCAGGGGAAGAGCCCTGGCTGAGGAACTCAGGGCCCTGGAGATGCGGGAGAAGGGAGGGGCCCTGGCTCAGGGCTGGAGTGTTCAGTCTCCCGGTCAGCGACCCAGGCTTAAATCTCGGCTCTGCGACGTCCAGTGTCTTATTCTCAGAGAGTGTCTGCTTTAGGGGGATATGCAAAGGCCCTGAGGTAGGAGCATAACTCACACAGAAGGCGAGTCAGAGGGGCTGGAAGGAAGGAGGACGGAAAGAAAGGCAAAGCTGAGGATGGAAGGTGAAACGAGCATTAAAATGAGTCGGGATAAGCTTTACCGCAGAATGATGCGTGAAGAGACGTTAACACCAACTGAGAATTAGTCTGTCTGGTTCACATGAAATCAGAAGGAGGTTTTGCCAGGATCAACCTTAGGAAGAGTTCATCAGTTTAGTGTTAGTGTCACCTAATAAGAACATCATCTAACATGATGCATGCCAGGCACCAATGCAAGCACGTAATTCTCTCAAGAGCCCCTTGTACTAGGTAGTCTCACGGTCAGCAGCCCTCAGATGAAGAAGGCTTCTGGAATTAAACTTCTTGCCCAATAGTACAAAGCTAATAAGCAGTCAAGCTAGGGTTCAAGCCGAGGCAGTCTGGTTCCAGGGCCCTTGTTCTTAGCCGTCAGGCAGAGAGGAAACATCTGGCAGAAGTGGGAGCCTGGGCAGATTCTTGGCGCCCCAGCTGGATGTATTGTCCATCTCCAGGGGGCGAGCCTTGGGAAAGAGCCCCATGATTCCCAAGGCCCCATCCAAGGAGGTCTTGGGATTACCACAATCCCCACCGAGGGCTGAGAGGATCTCCTGTGTAGAAAGGCAGTTCTGGGTGTCCGTGCGCGGATGGAAGGGACGCTATACCTTTCGCAACGGCAGCGTCGTGGCCATTTTAGGCTGGCAGGCTGAACCCTCGGCCGGCTTCTAGTGCCAAATGAAGAAGTGAGAGAGGAGAGGGGTGGTGTGAGTGCGCCTAGATGCGTGTACAGAGGTCTGTGTGGCAGCCTGCGTGTGTGTAGGTAGATGCTGGAGGGACATCAGAGGACCTGAGCCAAAGCAAGCGCTAGGACGGTTCCGGCAACTCCTGCCCAACCTCAAGGGGGCCGTGGGCTCCACTGATCTTGGCTTGGCGCGTAAGAGCTTGGGCCTACGAGTCAGCCCCGTCCTGTAGCCACCACTCACAGGGTATGCCACTGTAAGTATCACTTGGCCCCTCCTGGTTTGGTGTTTTCATCTAAAAAGGCAGGAAGCCGCATTTACCTCTTGGGACAGTTCTAAGGGTCAGGTGAGAGCCCCCGGCCCATTGTACGAAAGTGGGAATGCGTTGTGGGTTTGGAGCAGAAGAGGGGGCACAGACTGACTTTCAGATTCACGAGCCCTTAGTCTTATCGTAGTTGGCACACGCCTGTAAGAGAGTAAAAGCTCCATCTGAAAAACAGGAGTCACCTTTGATTCCCTTTGTTTTTGCGTATTTCCCACCTAGCCCATCTCAGCAAGTCCTGTTCACTGTCCTTCCAAAAGATCTCTCACACTGACCACTTTTCACCTTCTACTTAGGTCCCAGCTCTTGTCTGAGCCCTCTTTGTGTAATGACATCGTGTCAGATTGTCAGTCCTGGATTCCTAGCTCTCTAGAGGATTGACTTCCACTTGGAGTAAAATCTACCCTCCTCAACATTATCTGGCCTGGTCGTTTCACCAAACTTATTATTATTATTATTATTATTTTTACCAAGTTTCCCCCTTCTTGTTCCATTCTAGCCACTGTGGACTTTTGGTTTCCATCCAACACCCCAACCTTGCTCCTGATTCAGGAATGCCAGAACTACTTTTGTCTTTGCCATAAGATGCCCTTTCTGCAGAACCTTGCTTGGCTCCCTCCGTTTCACTCAGATTTTTGCTCAGTTCCTCAGGAGTCTTCCCTGATGACCCATGGCAAGGACTGTTTGATACCTCCCGGTATCATCCCTTAACTCGAGGTGATAAAATGCCTGGGTTTTAACTGGACCTCAGAATAAAGTTTCTGTTTCCCAGTCCCCCTGGCAGGTAGGTGTGGCCGTGTGACTTAGTGCCGGCCGGTGGATAGGGAGGCACAGGATGTGAGCAACTGCCAGGTGTTTCCTGAAGGGGAGGCATGTGGCCCTCCTTCTCCCTCCCTCCCTCCTGCAGCCTGCGGTGTGGACGAGGTGGCGCCGCTACGCGGGCTTTGGAGGACGGAGCAGAGCCATGACGTGGAAGGCATCTGGGTGCCTGGCTGACCTTGAGAAGCGGAGCCATGGAACCAGCCCTGGTGACGAGTGAGAGAGAGAAGCTCTTCCTTTGTTTAGGCCACTGACCTGTTGGACCGTGGGGATGTGCAGGTAAAGCAGCTTTCTGAGGATCACCGCCTTACCCAAGAAGGTTCCAGGTCATTCCAGTCCCAGCCACACTGTCTCCCCACCTCGGTTATCTTCAGCTGTCACTCTCTGACGGTATATTACATGTTTATTTTGCATCTGTTTACTGTCTGTTTCCCTCTCTAGCATGTGAGCTCTGTGAGGTCAAGGGCCAGTCTGTATGTCTTATCCTCTGCTGTATTCCCAGCTTCACAATGGCGCTCAGCACAGAGCTGGGCTAAACAAACACTTCTGAGCAGATAGGAGATAAGTCCCTACTATACGCTGACGCTTTGTTTGCAGTATTGCAGCTGATGTTGTTTTCTGCAGTCTGTGACAGAAGAGATTGAAACGGAGTGAACTAAAGGCGCTTGTTTGAAATTCCAGAGCCTGGAAGCTGTAGAGCCCAGGTTTAAACTCAGATCTGTTTTTCCACCAAATAACTTCCTCTCTTCTCCCCAAAGCCATTTTGAGAACGTGGCTTTCATAGAAGAAGAAAAAAAAAAAAAACAGACTCTCACAACTCAACAAGAAGACAAATAACCCAATTACAAATGGACAAAAGGTCCTAATAGATATTTCACCAAATAAGATATACAAGTGGCAAATAAATATATGAAAAGATGCTCAACATCATCATTCTTCAGAGAAAGGCAAATGAAAGCCAAAATGAAATGCCACTCCCCACTTTCAAGGAGATTGGGTGCACGTTTTAGAAAAGCAGGCGATACCAAGGGCTGGTGAAGATGTGGAGAAATTGGAACTCTCATACACTGTTGGTGGGGCACATGACGGTGCAGCAACTTGGGCAAATAATTGGGCAGCGTCGTGAAAGGTAATGCGCAATTTTCCATATAACCTAGAAATCCCAACCTTAGGATTTCCGACCCAAAGACTCGTATGTGAACATTGTGGCAGCACCATTATTCAAAACAACCCCAGACGGAAAGCGACCCGAATGGCCATCAAGTGGTTAACGGATAAACAAAATACGGCGTGCCTGTATGACGGCATCCCTATAGGTCAATAAAAAGGAACAAAGTGCTGATGCGTGCTACAACATGGATAAACCTCAAAAGCACTGTCTCAGTGAAGGAAGCCGAATACAGAGGGCTGCATGCTGTGATTCTATTCGTATGAAATGTTCCCAACAGAAAGTACGTTAGTGGTTGCCTGGGGCTGGGAGTGGGAATGCCTGGTGCTGGCTAATGGGTTTCTTTTTAGAACGATGGAAATGCTCAAAAATTAGACTGTGGTGGTTGTTGAACAACTCTATAAAATGTACTAAAAATCATTGAATTCTGCACTTAAAACGGGTGAATTTCAGGATATGTCAATAGCACTTTGAATCATTATTTTTAGCCCATCGTGTGTCCTCAAAGGGAAATAGTTAAATTCTTGGGAAGAGCCTACTGCTCTCTGATAGACACGTGACAGAGAGGAGTGTTGAAGAGTCCAGCCTCAGGGCCACTTTGCCACATGCTTGGCAAGTCACTTAAACTCTCCAGGTCTCAGTATTCTCATCTGTAAAATGGGGACAGTAAGCCCTTCCTCCTGGGGTACTTTCGGGGAATTAAAGGGGGTCATGAAAGGCTTAGTGGGTACCTAGCACAGAGATACAATCATTGTACATCTGATCCTTTCTAGGGATCAGACAATGAAGCTTTGGCTTTACTGGTGAGCTATGATCTCTGGTGGGGGGAATGGCGTTAACGAATTTATCCAGAATCTCTTCAGCACCTGCTCTGGGCTAGATCCTGCCTTGGGTACAGGAACCCAGGGTCCAGGGGCACGACAGTCATTTTCAAGGTGTTTATGCTACTGAGAATGTAGAAAAGAATTGGGGGGTGGTGCTCCAAGCCCATCAGGAAGGAGAGCTGTGAGCTTCAGGATGGCTTCAAGAGGAGGGTGACGCTTGTGTGGAGCCTTGGAAGACGGACCGGCAGTGGGGAGCTGGGGAGGGGAGCGTGAGTGTCCCAGGCTGCGGCAGCAGCTGGCGCAGCTCAGTGTAGCCTACTTTACCCCCCAGGGAATGTGATGAAAGCATGGAAGAGAATCTCAGACCCCTGGGTTGCAGACGACCTTTCAAGGTCATCCTCTCCAATCACCCTGCTTGCTGGGGCTTGGACTTCAAAGGCTCTCGGTAAAGGAAGCAGCTGCTCCGTAACTCAACATCACTTTGAAGATGAAGCTGTCGACAGCTACACTCCGTGACTCGCACAGAGAGTTGCAGTCAAGTTTCAGGAGCCCAAGGGTTTGGGGGAAGCACTCGTGGTGCTGGGATGGGATCCATGTGGGTGGCAAGTAAAGCAGGCATCAACCCTGAGCCAAAGGCCTCTGAAGCAGGTGCCAGTGTCCCGGTCTGGGTGATGGGGCAGCCACGGGCCCGGAAATACCCACGGGATACAGAGAGGGAGAAGCATCAGCGTCCATTGAACCCCTCACCGACTCTGTGCCAAGATTTTGCAATTTGTCTGTGTAGGTCCTTGGGGAGGGGGCAATGCTCACCCTCGTTTGAACCGTGAGCACCCAGGAGCTCTGTGAATCTCAGTGACTTGCCCAAGGTCACACAGCTAGGGAGAAGGGAGGGGGTCGAGTTCAGTCTTGCCCTCCCCGCAGAGCTTGCCGCTTCTCGGTCCATGCCTTCCTCATCCTAATCTCGCCCAGCACTTGACAGTCAGGGCTCTGACGTACGAGGGCAATGGACACCCCCAGAAACTCCACATTTACGCTTTTTTTAAAAAGGACAGTTTTCTCATCTCAATCTGTTATATCTTAAAATATGAAATGGATATAAGAACTGAAATTGCAGCAAAAATGAAACATGAAATGAAACACAATTTGAAGAAAAGGACGATGACCCCCTGCCACGTTTTCCCAGGTCACTGGACTCTTGTTTCTGTATAGTTGATGCTGCCGTGTATGTACCATATTGTGCCCTATTTGTTCCTCTCAAAATAGTGTCATAAACATTTCCTTTGCTGCTTCAAATTCCCTGTAAACATTTGGCAGCACAGTCTTTGTCAATCTGAATGAGTTTATTTAACTAATCTTCTGTACTGAATATTTAACTCTTTTTTTTTCCAATACAGTATTTTAAACATTCCCTGATGCATGTAGCTGCTGCCTCTGGGTTTATAACAACACACACCACCTCAGGCCACACATGCATCAGACAGAGAAGAGGAAGGTGAGAGAGACAGCCAAGCACATGCTAGGTGCTATCTTGGCATTTTCTTACTTAGTTCTCACAGTGAGCTTGGGAGATAGACACTCCTCTCCCCATTTTACAGAAGGGGAAACTGAGGCTCAGGAGGTTAATGAGCCAATGTTCTGCTTCTCTCTCCAGAGTGCGGCCAGATCACCACAGTTCTGTCCAATGAGATGACTGCCACCTTCTCTCAAATGGCCACATAAAAATCTGGGATGCTTTGTAGGGGGCATCGGATTGAACTCTTAGCTGCTGCGAGCCGTGGTTCCAGCTCCTTGTCTGCGGGGACTCAAATTCCCAAGGGAAAAATACTCTCATGGGTATCTGCTCCTAGTCTAACAATCCTCCCATTCACAGCCTCCCAGAGATCGTTGCCATCCTGGAGTTAAACCTGAACATACACTAATTCATAAATTTTTTTTTTAGCAAAGCAAATAATTTGCAAATTTTTATACCCTGCTCTTTATTAATAGCCAACAGCTTGGGGAACCCTCCCGGGTGTGCCGTAGTACCCAGGTTGAGAACAGCAGGTCCAGAACACGGATGAGAAGCAGGAAGGAAGTTACAAAAGATCTTGGAGCTGCCAAAAATCGCTTTGGAAAATCCCTATGATAAAGCTCCTGTGTTTGGAACAGAGGAGATGTCCTCAGTTTTCTAATCTGTGAAACAGGCATATTATCTCCTGCTGAGTATTGCTGTGAGGATTAAGTATGGTAACAGATAATGATAACAGGTTTTTAAAAAGCACTGTGATACAGAATCAGAGAAAAGGTCAGTTTTCATTCCAATCCCAAAGAAGGGCAATGCCAAAGAATGTTTAAACTACCGCACAATTGCACTCATCTCACAGGCTAGCAAAGTAATGCTCAACATTCTCTAAGTGAGACTCCAACAGTAGGTGAATCATGAACTTCCAGATGTTCAAGCTGGTTTTAGAAAAGGCAGAGGAACCAGAGATCAAATTGCCAACATCTGATGAATCATAGAAAAGGCAAGAGAATTCCAGAAAAGCATATATTTCTACTTTATTGACTATGCCAAAGCCTTTGACTGTGTGGATCACAACAAACTGGAAAATTCTTCAAGAGTTGGGAACACCAGACCACCTGACCTGCCTCCTGAGAAATCTGTATGCAGGTCAAGAGGCAACAGTTAGAACTGGACATGGAACAACAGATTGGTTCCAAATAGAAGAAGGAGTACATCAAGGCTGTATATTGTCACCCTGCTTATTTAACTTATATGCAGAGTACATCATGCGAAATGCCTGGCTGGATGAAGCACAAGCTGGAATCCAGATTGCCGGGAGAAATCTCAATAACCTCAGATATGCAGATGACACCACCCTTATGGCAGGAAGTGAAGAAGAACTAAAGATCCTCTTGATGAAAGTGAAAGAGGAGAGGGAAAAAGCTGGCTTAAAACTCAACATTCAGAAAACTAAGATCATGACATCTGGTCCCATCTCCTCATGGCAAATAGATGGGGAAGCAATGGAAACAGTGACAGACTTTCTTTTCTTGGGCTCCAAAATCACTGTAGATGGTGATTGCAGTCATGAAATTAAAAGACACTTACTCCTTGGAAGAAAAGCTATGACCAACCTAGAATGCATATTACAAAGGAGAGACGTTACTTTGCCAACAAAGGTCCATCTAGTCAAAGCTACGGTTTTTCCAGTGGTCATGTATGGATGTGAGAGTTGAACTATAAAGAAGGCTGAGTGCCGAAGAACTGATGCTTTTGAATTGTGGTGCTGGAGAAGACTCTTGAGAGTCCCTTGGACTGCAAGGAGATCCAACCAGTCCATCCTAAAGGAAATCAGTCCTGAATATTCATTGGTAGGACTGATGCTGAAAATGAAACTCCAGTACTTTGGCCACCTGATACAAAGAATTTTTTCATTGGAAAAGACCCTAATGCTGGGAAAGATTGAAGGCAGGAGGAGAAGAGGGTGACAGAGGATGAGATGTTCGGATGGCATCACCAACTTGATGGACATGAGTTTGAGTAAGCTCCAGGAGTTGGTGATGGACAAGGAGGCCTGGCGTGCTGCAGTCCATGGGGTCGCAAAGAGTTGTACACGACTGAGCGACTGAACTGACTGACTGACAGATACAGAGAACAAACGAGTGGCTACCAATGGGAAGAGGCGGGGGAAGGGCAATGTAAGCATAGGAGGGATAAAAGGGTATTTATGGGATTGTATGAAATCATGTGTGTTAAACTTTGAAAATAGGAAGGCACTATAGAATTGGACTTCCCTGGTGGCTCAGATAGTAAGGAGTCTTCTTGTAATACCGGAGACCCAGGTTCAACCCCTGGCTTGGGAAGATCCCCTGGAGAAGGAAATGGCAACCCACTCCAGTATTCTGATCTGGAAAATCCTATGGATGGAGGATCCTGGCAGGCTACAGTCCATGAGGTCACAAAGAGTTGGACACAACTGAGTGACTTCACTTTTATAGTCTGAAGAAACTTTCATTCAATAAAAGAATTTAGTGAAAGTCACTCAGTCATGTCCAACTCTTTGCGACCTCATGGACTATACAGTCCATGGAATTCTCCAGGCGAGAATACTGGAGTGGGTAGCCTTTCCCTTTTCCAGGGGATCTTCCCAATCCAGGAATTGAACCAGGGTCTCCCGCATTGCAAATGGATTCTTCACCAGCTGAGCTACCAGGGAAGCCCATGAATTAAAAAAAAAAAAAAAAAAAAAAAGGCACGATAGAGAAGAATGCTCAGCATACCTGACTCTCCTTGCCTTCCTGGGCACAAAGGACTACATTTCCCAGCTCCCTTTGCGTACAGGGGGACCTTCCCTGGTGGCTCAGAGGGTAAACTGTCTGCCTGCAATGCAGGAGACCCGGGTTTGATCACTGGTTTGGGAAGATCCCCTGGTGAAGGAAATGGCAACCCACTCCAACATTCTTTCCAGGAGAATCCCATGGACGGAGGAGCCTGGTAGGCTACAGTCCACAGGGTCGCAAAGAGTCGGACACGACTGAGCGACTTCACTTTCACTTTTGCATCCAGGAGGAGTCACGTGACTAGTTCCGGCCAATTGAATGTGAGCAAAGGCGCCACGTGCCACTTGCAGGTGAAGGCATTGGTGAGTGTGTGAGCGCGGGCGACTCCTCCGCGCCATCTCTCCCCCTACCATAGAAATAAGGGCCACGATGCCCACACGTTCCCACCCTTCGGCTTTGTCCAGGAGTAGGGGCTGGGTCAGGGGCGTCCATCGGGCCCCCTTGGGCATGTTGCCATCTCAGGGGCTTTCTGGGTTGCAGTAATGGGGAGGGGGCAGGTGACTGTCAGGGGGGCCTGGTGGTGTCCAGAGCCTGCCTCAGGGCTCGGCACATGGTAGGCCTCCATGGAGGTTTGTCTAACGAGTGAGGGAGTGTTCAAGGCTGGGGAGATGGGAGTGGAAGGGAGGCAGAGACTGGTGGTGGTCAGAGCTGGCACGGCTACCCTTTCTGCCAAGGCCTGGCTCACTGGGGTCACTAACCTGACTGGCCTAAGCAGCCTGGCTGCTTTCATTTCCAAAGCGCAGGAGGGGCCTCCTCGGCAGCGGATGTCTCCACGTCCTGCGCTCTCTGTCCCTGCGTCCCTACTGCACTGAATCCCTGGGATGGCCGTAGACCAAGGCCTGCTGGGTTCAAATCCTGGCTCTGGGGTACATGGGGCTGCTTGGCAAGCATTCTAAGCCTTCGTGTCTGCATCTCTAGGAGGGGGATGAGAATATGAACACTTGCTTTAGGAAGTGGTTTAAGGATTCAGTGAGTTAATATATATAAAGCTCTACAAAGAGGGGCTGGTATATAGTGAGTGCTCAACTAACATTTGCTACCATTACGGTGGTGGGGTGACTAAGGCAATGCCCACAGATAACTCTGCGTTCATCACTGAGAACCACCTGGTGAGGCGAGCAGACCAGGATGTGTGGGGCTGTGCTCGGTCGCTCAGTCGTGTCTGACTGTCTGTCACCCCACAGACTGTAGCCCGCCAGGCTCCTCTGTCCATGGGATTCTCCAGGCAAGAATACTGGAGTGGGTTGCCATGCCCTCCTCCAGGGGATCTTCCCACCCCAGGGATCAAACCCAGGTCTCCTGCATTGCAGGCAGATTCTTTACCAGCTGAGCTACCAGGGAAGCCCAGATATTAGCAGCCATTTTTCAGAGACTATTGAGGTTCCAGAGAGGTTAAGTGACATGCTCCACGTGAGCCAGCCAATTAAGTATGACACACAGCCTCCAAATACATTTCTTCTTCTACATAGAAGGAGGGAATGTTCCCAGTGGCTGGGAAGACAGGTGGATGGAGATGTTATCAAGACCTCTCACTCCTCTTAAGAGTGCTAGGAATTCTGCCCTCGATCAGGGCTCTGAGAAGTTCTTCCAGGTGAATGAGAAGCGATCTTGATTTCTTTTCCTCTGGGAGAAACTGCTCCAGTGTGTGTGTGTGTTTGTTGAACGTGTGTGATGGCGGTGGTGGGGGGGACCTGCTCTTTATTTCTGGGAGTTCTGCTCTCCCAGAGGGGTGAGAATGGCAGACAGCAGGGCGGGGGCCTTTTCAGGGTCTGATTCTGGGGTTGCTTCACCCCTGGGGGGCTCTGGACCCCAACAGGCCCTGGTTCTTTGCATTGGCCAATTGCAAACTTAAAACTTCTCCTTATGGCTGTTAGATGTATTCTGGGGTTGTCTCCCCCGTGTGTGCACAGGGCAGGCAAACTCATTTCAATATTAGCTGCAGTCGAAGAGGATTAAGGAATGAAATCTGTGGTAGGGGGAAAAGTAAGTTCACCAAATGCACTTCAAAGCTAAATAGAAATGACTTCTGGATCCTCCACTGGTTTTCTGGGTGATCTTTGCCTGGATTCCCATCTGCTTTTGTGGATTGTCTGTGTCTATGTGAATGGTGTGCGTGGTTCTGGAAGGACTGGGGTGTGGGACTGTGATGCCAGGCTTGGCTCCCCCGCCAGGGCAGGGCCCAGCCAGGTGGGGAGGGCTCAGCCCCTTTGGCAGCAAGAATGTGTCTGTTAGGCTTGGGTGGTGGGAGGGAAATCAGAGTCCTTTGATGAAGCTCCAGGTGCGGCAGCAGAGGGGGCTGATTGGGAGGGAGGAGGCATCTGTTCTGAAAGGCAGGCTGGGGAGAAGAGAAAGTGCTCATCAGGCCATGAATGCTAAACTCCAGGCTGGTGTTCACCAGGGGGCAGGGAGGGGAGGGGAGGAAAGGAAGCTGTTCTCGGATGAGGGGGGAGCCCTGGCCGCCACTGTGGGAGTCTGCCCGTGGTGCAGAGAGTTGTTCTGCTTTTCTGCTGCTCATTCATTCTCTTTTTCGCGAGTATCTATTCATTTGCGGTAATGAGGCAGGCAATGTGTTAGGTGCTGAAGATACAGGAGCAAACGAGAGAGACTCTCATCTTTGCTGCCAGAGATGAGAAGAGTAAATAGCTACTTTGGCATTTTAGGCGATGGGTTCTTACTCTAAGCAGGATGCTTGTGGGCACAGAGCCAGTCAAGTAACTCTGACTTGGCAGAGATAGTCAGAGAGGGCTTCCCAGAGGTAGTGATGCTTAAACTCAGACCTGAAGAATAACGTAGGTAATAAAAATCATAGCACAAACTTTCCGTGAGTGCTCGCTACATACCAAACAGTGTTCTAGATGCTCTGTAAACATCCTCTCATTTAATCTCCACAACAGTTCCTTGTTATTTTTGCTTCTCAGAGGAGAGGACAAAAGCAAAGGGAGGTAACTCATTGAGGTCGCAAGCTAAGAAGTGAGGGAGGCTGGAGGAGAGGCGAAGTTTGGGGAGAGGAGAGTAGATCACGGATACGCTGCTCCAAGCAGAGGGAACAGCTTGTGCGATGTTGTGGAGGCAAAAGGGAACAGGGCTGGAACAGAGAGTGCGAGGAGGAATGTGGTGAGCTGAGAAGCTAAGGAAGGTTCTGACTGTTCCTGCCTTGCAGGGGCGACAAGCTGGGGGATGCAGGGGGAGGAGGAGGCTAAGTCCCAGACATGAATCCCACTTAAAGAGGACTGGTGGCTCAGATGGCAAAGAATCTGCCTGCATTGCAGGGGACCCAGCTTCGATCCCTGGGTTGGGAAGATCCCCTGAGGGAGGGCATGGCAACCCACTCCAGTATTCTTGCCTGGAGAATCCCATGGACAGAGAAGGCTGGTGGATTACGGTCCATGGGGTCGCAAAGAGTCAGACACGGACTGAGTGACTTTCACTTTTCACTAGGGAGGACCGCAGCCTAGGCACAGGGGAGCGGGACACCCCCAGGCCTGCGCTGACTCTAAATGCCTCTGAGTCTGGGGACCAGGCCCCGACCCCTGGGAAGGGCAGCAGTTAGCACTCCTGGGAGTGTGAGAGACGACCTCACTGCTCCGAGCAGAAGCACGCTGAGGGGCCCGAGTCAGCGTTCTAGGGCTGTTGTATCACTAGAGGGGTCCTGCCACATCCCTGTGTCCCAGAGAGTGAGCGACACTGGCCACACTCCTACCCTGGGTCTAAACAGTCTGGGAGGGCTTGGAGCCTGTTCACTAAGAGCCTTGGTGTCAGAGAGGTCTGGGTTCAAGTCCAGGTTTCACCATACATGAGTTTCTGATCTTGGGCACAGAACCCAAAGTCTCTGGCAGATGTTTTCTCATGGCTGACATGGGGGTGTTGATGCTATAGTCAATCTTGTATGGCTGACTTCCAACCTCATTCCCTACCCTTCCTTCCTAAGAACGCTTCTAAGGACACTCCTGTTTTGTTCAAGCATTCTTCCCTATGAAGCCCATTTCCATAGGGGAAAAGAAAGTTACTAGCTCAGCCGTGTCTGACTCTTTGCAGTTCCATGGAATGTAGCCCACCAGCCTCTATCCATGGAATTCTTCAGGTAAGAATACTGGAGTGGGTTGCCCTTTCCTTCTCCAGGGGATCTTCTGGACCCAGGAATTGACCCTGGGTCTCCTGCATTGCAGGCAGATTCTTCACCGTTTGAGCCACGAGGGAAGCTCTCTTCCGTAGGGTAAGCAGACCCTATGACCAGGGGCAGGCATGGGTGGTCCTCATCAAAGACACTAGACACAGCCATGGTCTCTGGTGATTGGTTAGGAGTCCAGGCTTGAGCCGATCAGCTTATAGCAGTGGTCCTGGTAGACCGGAGGGAACGTTTCATCTGTGGTTGATTCTCTGTCTTTCTCTTTCTTCTGGGTGAGAACTTCTTGCTCCTGTTGCTGTGGGCAGCCCAGTCTACGGATAAACCCCGTGCTTGCGAAAGAGCTGTGCTGAGGCAACCGCAGGGAAATGGAGCCAGAGCCTCAGTCACACCACACTTGGAGCCCCCGCAAACTCTAGACCCCGTTATGTGGGACAGGACTGTCCTCACTGCTGAAATCAGCACGAGTCTGTCTCCTGTTTCTGCTGCCACAGGAGAGCAGATGCCTTTCCCCGGGTCACTCGTCCATATTTTCACATATTCAGTCAAAAAGCATTTATTGAGTGTCTATTAAGAGCCCGACAGTGGGACTTCCCTGGTGGTACAGTGGATAAGCATCTGCCTGTCCATGCAGGGGACACGGGTTTGATCCCTGGTCCAGGAAGATTCCGCATGCCCCGAAGCAACTAAGGCTGTGGGCCACAACTACAAGGCCAGTAGCCCACAGCTGCTGAAGCCTGAGCCTGAGCCTGTGCCCCGCGGCAAGAGAAGGCCCACTCCCAGAATCGAAGACCTAGCACAGCCAAAAATAAAGACATGCTTAAAGAAAAAGAGCCAGACAGTGAGCCAGACACGGGGGTGGCAGCATTGAATGAGGACCGGTCCCAGGGGGGCTCACTCACTGACTGGGAGGGGTGAATGGGAAATGAGTAGTGAAACAAGACAGTGTCAGTAACTGGTCATACAAAGACCATGAAAGATGGTGGCGTGTGAGAGGTTGAGAGGGGCCCTGAGGCAGGGGGCCGTCACCTTCAGAGAGGATTAGCAGGAAGGGCGCTGGAAGAAGCAACATTCGAGCTGAAAGCTGACTTAGAAGGTTTGGTGCTGGAGAAGACTCTTGAGGGTCCCTAGACTGCAAAGAGATCCAACCAGTCCATCCTAGAGGAAATCAGTCCTGAATATTCTTTGGAAGGACTGATGCTGAAGCTGAAACTTCAATACTTCCAATATTTTGGCCACTTGATGTGAAGAACTGGCTCCTTGAAAAAAAAAACCCTGAAGCTGGGAAAGATTGAAGGCAGGAGGAGAAGGGGACGATAGAGAATGAGATGGTTAGATGGCGTCACCGACTCGATGGACGTGAGTTTGAGTAAGCTCCAGGAGTTGGTGATAGACAGGGAAGCCTGGCACGCTGCAGTCCATGGGGTCACAGAGTCGGACACGACTGAGTGACTGAACTGAACTGAACCAGGAATCATCATGGAAAAACTTGGAGACCCTGGAGAAGGGGGTGGATTTTATCCTGGGAACATGTAACCTTCAGCAACATTTGAACAGAGGAATGTCATGCTCTGAATTGCATTGAGGTCACTGTGGCTCCTGTGGGGAGATAGACCCCACCTGTGGGAAATAATAGAGTCGGGGGACCAGGCAGGAGGCTATCGCGGTAGCTGAGAGGAGAAGCAGAGGAGACAAGGGACAGACAAGAATCAGGATGTATTTGGAGGCACAAGCACTGCGCGTCCTGACGGATTGAATGCAGGAGGGGGGAAAGAGACGAACTGAGTCCTGGGGGTTTGGCCCCAAGCAGTGAGAAGGATGGTGTTGACCTTTGCAGAGATGGCGGAGAAGCAGAGGGAGCTGGTCTGTTGTGAAGATAAAAAAGTGCCATATGTGCGTGACAAGGTAGGAATGGTCAGCGGCTGCTTGCTTTCAGTCTAGCAGAGTATTCTGGCTGTGCCTGTTCAAGTCTTTGTAATGTCCACCTCTGAGGCAGGCTCTGCGGTGACCAGACCAGCTCCTTGGGCTTTCGTGATGTGCAGTGAGAGGAAAGAAGGAGGGACGAGGGCCAGCACTTCAGGGACAGGGTCTGGGAGGCATGGGGGAGAACAGAGATATCAGGATGGTAAGAAGGAGAAGTTAAGAGTTGCTGCTGTGGTCTGCATGACCTGTTGATGGAAAATATAAACAAAGGACTTGAACTATTTTGAAACTACTGTTCCGTTGCTGGCCTGGGTTCCTTTGCTTGAGAGACTGGACCATGGAGCAGCTGTTTTATTAGGGTTGCGTACATAAGCCAGCAGCAAGGGTTGACATTAACAGGGACTCTTCCCAACCTCGAGATGGGGAGAAGCACAGAACGCTCTCCCTTGGAACCTGCCCTCCCTGTCCTAGGTGGGGGCTGCCCAGGTAGCTCCAGTGGTGAAGAGCCCCCCTGCCAGTGCAGGAGACACAAGAGAGGTGGGTTCGATCCCTGGGTGGGGAAGATCCCCCGGAGGAGGGCACGTCAACCCACTCCAGTAGGCTTGCCTGGAGAATCCCATGGACAGAGGAGCCTGGTGGGGTACAGTCCATGGGATTGTGAAGAGCTGGACACGGCTGAGTGGCTGAGCACAGCACAGCAGCATAGGTGGTGGGCAGGGTTCTGGGCTGACCACTCTGATGGGTATCCATCCTGTATCACCCTGACTCCTCCAGTCCCTGGGCCCAGGAAATATCAAGAACCCACCCTCTAAAGCACACACACGTGCACACACACACAGACACAGAGCAAACCTAGCCTCAGCTTTTCCTGTATATGAAGAGGTTGTCACCAGGAGGCTGTTTGTTTCCCTGTAGGTTGATCATAGAAGACGAGGACCTCAGACCAGCATTTAAAGCGGGTAGTGTTGGGAGAGGAAGGCAGGCTTGGGATGTGTGTTTGAGGAGCCTGGCCGGGGTTAGGGTGAGGCAAGTGAGGCCTTTGGGGTTTAAAATGGAAGCCAGCACCCACTCTTGACCGCACAAACCTGGGAGCAGCTACCTGCCTAAATTTCGCATCCTGGCCATCTTGCTTGCCCCAGCTTATCCCAGCCCTGCTGATGGGAGTGGAGAGGTCAATGAGATGGGCTTGTCCTGGGGTTCCGCTTGGTTTTCTTCACTTGACCTGGGGGACGACATGTCTCTCAGAACCTTAGTTTTTCCCTCAGCAGAACAGGGTCCTGATGCCTACCTCACAGGGTCCTCGGAATAGGCACTAACCAGTACTGGTTCTCTTGGACCTTTCTTGGAGGTGCCAGGCAGTGATGCAGAAATTCTTTTCCTCTTTTGCCAATGGAGAAACTGAGGCTCAGAAAGGTGAATTAACTGACCTGGGGTACGCAGCCTGGAAATGGCACAGCTGGGTCTTGAACTCATACTCTTAGCAACTAGCAGGTGAAACTTCTCTGGCTGAGGCAGGGATAAAGAGAATGGAGCCTGAGTTATGACGAGCTGAAGGGGGCTTTGGAGACGGAGGGGGCAAGAGACGCATGGCATTGCAGGCGCCTCCTTGGGTAGGGCGTCGCTCACCCAAGGCAGGCTGGGATATTTTGTTTTAAATGGAGGTTTTATTATTATTCAGAAGCAGTGAAGCCAACAGATGGGGAGATGACTGCCATTGAAAAGAGTGCAGTTCCTCATAGCTTCCCTGGAGGATGGGAGAAGCCCTGCAGGGTCACACGGGGAAGCACCAGGGCAGTCAGGAGGCAGAGAGGCCGGGGCAGGTGTGCACAGGAGCCTCTGCTCTGGTCTTTACAGGAAGGAGCGGGTGAGGCAGGCTGAGCGGGTGTAGGATTGACCAGTTTGAGGAACTGCAGGGGACGCTGGTCTGCGGGAAACGCCCTTGCTTGGCCGGTACCTGCCCCAGGGTGATCAGGGCGTGGAGTAACATCAGAGAGCCCCGGAAGGAGATGGGGGTGAGGGTGGGCAGTGGGCTCTCATGGGTTGATTTGCATATGAAAGTCTCACTTGTAGAAGGGGATTGTTTTCTGTCTCTAAGAATCAGCCTGCCCTGGGAGGATCTGGCTCTTCCTGACTGGCAAGGCCCCCAAATGTTAGAGCATCAAGAAAATAATAAAACTCAGCTCAGTCCAGTCACTCAGTCTCTTTGTGACCCCAAAACCGCAGCACACCAGGCCTCCCTGTCCATCACCAACACCCGGAGTTTACTCAAACTCATGTCCATTGAGTCAGTGATGCCATCCAACCATCTCATCTTCTGTCATCCCCTTCTCTTCCTGCCCTCAGTCTTTCCCAGCATCAGGGTCTTTTCAAATGAGTCAGTCCTTTGCATCAGGTGGCCAAAGTATTGGAGCTTCAGCTTCAACATCAGTCCTTCCAGTGAGCACCCAGGACTGATCTCCTTTAGGATGGACTGGCTGGATCTCCTTGCAGTCCAAGGGGCTCTCAGGAGTCTTCTCCAACACCACAGTTCAAAAGCATCCAATTCTTCGGTGCTCAGCTTTCTTTATAGTCAGACTCTCGCATCCATACATGACTACTGGAAAAACCATAGCTTTGACTAGATGGACCTTTGTTGGCAAAGTAATGTCTCTCCTTTTTAATATGTTGTCTAGGTTGGTCATAACTTTCCTTCCAAGGAGTAAGTGTCTTAATTTCATGGCTGCAATCACCATCTGCAGTAATTTTGGAGCCCAGAAAAATAAAGTCAGCCACTGTTGACTTTTCTCTATCTATTTGCCATGAAGTGATGGGACCAGATGCCATGATCTTAGTTTTCTGAATGTTGAGCTGTAAGCCAACCTTTTCACTCTCCACTTTCACTTTCATCAAGAGGCCCTTTAGTTCTTCATGTTCTGCCATAAGGGTGGTGTCGTCTGCATATCTGAGGTTATTGATATTTCTCCTGGCAATCTTGATTCCAGCTTGTGCTTCTTCCAGCCCAGCGTTTCTCGTGATGTACTCTGCATATAAGTTAAATAAGCAGGGTGACAATATACAGCCTTGACGTACTCCTCTTCCTTTTTGGAACCAGTCTGTTGTTCCATGTCCAGTTCTAACTGTTGCTTCCTGACCTGCATACAGGTTTCTGAAGAGGCAGGTCAGGTGGTCTGGTATTCCCATCTCTTTGAGAATTTTCCAATTTATTGTGATCCACACAGTCAGAGTTTGGCATAGTCAATAAAGCACATGTTTTTCTGGAACTCTCTTGCTTTTTCGATGATCCAGCAGATGTTGGCAATTTGATCTCTGGTTCCTCTGCCTTTTCTAAAACCAGCTTGAACATCTGGAAGTTCATGGTTCATGTATTGCTGAAGCCTGGCTTGGAGAATTTTGAGCATTACTTTACCAGTGTGTGAGATGAGTGCAATTGTGTGGTAGTTTAAGCATTCTTGGGCATTGCCTTTCTTTGGAATTGGGATGAAAACTGACCTTTTCCAGTCCTGTGGCCACTGCTGAGTTTTCCAAATTTGCTGGCATCTTGAGGGAAGCACTTTCACAGCATCATCTTTCAGGATTTGAAATAGCTCAGCTGGAATTCCATCACCTCCACTAGCTTTGTTCGTAGTGACGCTTCCTAAGGCCCACTTGACTTCACATTCCAGGATGTCTGGCTCTAGGTGAGTGATCACACCATTGTGATTATCTGGGTCGTGAAGATCTTTTTTGTACAGTTCTTCTGGAGAAAGTAATAAAATATCATTAACATAAATATATTTTTATAATTACAGTAATAAAATAATATAGTTTCTCGCCTGGGGAAGTGCTTGCTCCTTGGAGAGTTTGAGAAGGAAAGAGGAAAAAATGTTTGTGATCTAGAAACACCTGTCAAACAAGGCACTTAGCAGTTCCCAGGCATTCATTAGGCTGAGCGCTGCCGGGGAGAGGAGCAGAAGCCGCAGAGGCAGCCAGGGGAGCGGAGGACAGCAAGAGGCTCCAAGGCTGCCGGTCTGGCCAGTTGTGGGCTTGCCCCCAACTCACAGTGTGACCCTGCCTATCAGCATCTGCTTCCTAAACCTGAGATTCAGGCCAGCTTTGGAGTCATGGATCTCTAGAACACCTGGGCTCAATTTTTATCTTTGCTGCTGATTAGCATGATGACCTTGAGCAAGCTACTACGCCTCTCTGTGCCTCAGTTTCCTCATCTGTAAAATGGGGATAGTGATAGCCATCCGTCTCATAGGTCATCGTAATGATCACATACATTACAACATACAAGGTATTTTATGTACATATGGGCTATAAAACCTATAGTAGACACACAATGTTTTTGGTGGTTGTCATTACTGATCATGCAAATACCTTTCAACTGAATTGGTATTCCTGGTTTTACCACCTGATAGGGGGTCTGGTGATAATTAAATGCAGCACATTTGACCAGGCACAGAGCGAGCGCTTAATGCACGGTGACTAATGTGATTGGCATCATCCTTGCACTTCTGAGCCACCAGGGAAGCCCATTCCTTGCATTATATATAATATATAATCCTTATATGGTTGCTGTAGCAATAATAAAGTGGTCTCCCTCCCTCAGTCATCCACAGTGTTGGTGACAAGTGGGTTTTGCCACCTTCCCTCTAAAAATCCAAACAATTCAGAGAGAAAAACAACCCCTGGACTCACACTTCCCAGAAAAGGTGACCACTGTTCTAGACTTTCTCCTTTGTTCCCCCCAACAGTTTTCCACAAATTAAGTCAAATTAAACTTGCTGTGTTGCCGTCTGCTTCTCTTGCTCAGAATCAGTGGACACACCTGTGTTATCCTTTTGGATGGCAGTGCTTCTTGGCGGCGGCATCATTTACTCCACCTTCTTTGATCAATACATGCGATGCTGTTTCTTTCTTTTTTTTTTTTTTACCACTATAAACAATACTCATTAAATATTTTGCACAAACAATTTTGCTAACAAGTACGGCGTTGATTCTTAGTAGCAATCGTGTATTAGGTTCCCCTAATAGGGATAAATTAGGAATTTGGCATTAACAGATACACACTATTCCATACAAAATAGATAAGCAACAAGATAAGCCCAGCTGTGTAGCACAGGCAACTACATTCAATATCCTGTAATAGCTGATAATGGGAAAGAATCTGAAAAAGTGTGTATATATTTATATATATAACCGAATCATTGCTGTCCATGTGAAACTAACACAACATTGTAAATCAACTATACATCAATTTAAAAATGTGGAAAAAGAAACCCTGGGTTATTTTTGCCTATTCATTCATTTATTCAAGACATCCTGAATGCCTGTGGCATGCCGAGCGCTCCCCAGGCACTGGGGAAGGCCAAGGCAGCAGAAGTAGCCGACAATAAACAAAGTGATCACAGCATTTCGACACAGCTTGTCAAATCTGTTCTCCAGAAAGTTGGTGCCGATTTACAAATCTACAAACAGACAGGACACCACTTTCCCTCAAGTCTCGCCAGGGCTAGACAATGTTAATTGCTGCCCCCCAGCCCGCCCTCCCAGGCCCCAACTCTGGGAGCTAAAAAATAAGAAATCCTTGCTGACTTTGTTTAATGACCAAGAGTTATTGGGCATTTACTTATGGGTCAATTACATGCCATTTTAAAGGTGTCATTTACTGAGTATTGGACACATGGAAGGCACTGGTCAATGGTGGTAGGTACTATTATTTTCTCTGTCTTACAGATAAGAAAGCTAGGGCCCATGATGACATGGCCAGACAGCACTGGGCAGGGGTTTGCACCCAGAGCTCTCTGCTGGGAGGTGGAAGGAGCGCCACTGTGGACCTTGAATGAGATATACCTATGGGGGAACATCTGGGTAGAGAGGAGGGCTCTTGGCAAAACTACTGCATTTTGGAATATTGGGGTTTCTTCAACCCACCAGAAAGTTCTGGGAAAACTGTGGTATTATGAAACCTTTTGAAATGATCAGGAAGGGTGGGGGCTTTCCACCACGGGGCAGGACAAAAATGACCCTGGTGGGAGGCTGGAACATTACCGGACACCACACGTGTGCCCTGCTCTCAGGGGAGAAACCACACCCGCCAGCCTGTGCCCCTGGGCCCCGTTCCTAAAGCGGGGGAGTTCTTCTCTTGCTGGGAAGTACAATGTGGAGGGGTGGAGTGGAGGACTTGGGTCCGTGTCGGGGAAGAGATTTGAGGAGAAGCACATTCCAGCCATGAAATTGAAAGACGCTTACTCCTTGGAAGGAAAGTTATGACCAACCTAGATAGCATATTGAAAAGCAGAGACATTACTTTGCCAACAAAGGTCCGTCTAGTCAAGGCTATGGTTTTTCCAGTGGTCACGTATGGGTGTGAGAGTTGGACTGTGAAGAAGGCTGAGTGCCGAAGAATTGATGCTTTTGAACCATGGTGTTGGAGAAGACTCTTGAGAGTCCCTTGGACTGCAAGGAGATCCAACCAGTCCATTCTAAAGGAGATCAACCCTGGATTTCTTTGGAAGGACTGATGCTAAAGCTGAAACTCCAGTACTTTGGCCACCTCATGCGAAGAGTTGACTCATTGGAAAAGACTCTGATGCTGGGAGGGATTGGGGGCAGGAGGAGAAGGGGACGACAGAGGATGAGATGGCTGGATAGCATCACTGACTCGATGGACGTGAGTCTGAGTGGACTCTGGGAGATGGTGATGGACAGGGAGGCCTGGCGTGCTGCAATTCATGGGGTCGCAAAGGTTGGATACTACTGAGTGACTGAACTGAGCTGAACTGAACTGAACTGAACTGAACTGAACATTCCAGCCAAGTGGGCCAGGAGGGAGCTTGCATGGGAAACCAAAAGGGTTCTTAACAAGGTTGAGAACTGAATTTGGGGATCACTTTGAAAGACTTCTGTAAAGAATGCAATTACTTTTAATTATCTGGCTGCTAAAGTGAGTTTTGGCAGTCAATGTGGCTTAGAAATTAGGCCGGACGAGTAACAGGGATAATGACCACAGTAATTATAACAGCTCCCGTTGAGGGTGTTTAAGCACATGGGCACTGGGACCAGACTGCTATGGGCTGAATCTTAATTTCTCATTTACCTGTGGTGCATCCGTTTCCTCACCTAGAAAACACAGATGATGATAATACTGTTTTGACTGTCTCCTGCCATGTAACAAACCACCCCAAAATTCCATAACAAGGAGTGCCCACCATTGTATTACGTCTGTGGTGTCTGAGGTCGGGAATTAAGACGGCAGAGAGGAAGTGGCTTGCATCTGCGTTCTCGGATGATTGGCGGGGGTGGACTCCTCCGGGGCTGCTGACCAGAGCACCGTGCGGCCTGTGCCTGTAGCTTGAGCTCCCTCATAGCACGGCCGCCTCAGAGCGGTTGGACTCCCTGTGTGGATACTCAGGGTTGCAAGATGAGCCTCTCCACCAGCAAGGCAGAAGCTGCTTCGCCTCTGCTGATCTAGCTCTTAAAGTCACACGGCCTTACTTTCTACTACGTTCTGTTAGTTGAAGTAGTATCAGGCCCACCAGCGTCAAGGGAGCAGGGCACAGACCATGCCTCCTGACGAGCTGAATGGCAAGAAATTTGTGACTGTGTATTACAACAACCGCAAGTACTTACCATATAGAGTTGTTGTGAGGATTAGATTCATTAGTTAATACCTGAAAAGCACTTAGGTCCTGGTATCTATGGTTTTTCCAGTGGTCATGTATGGATGTGAGAGTTGGACTGTAAAGAAAGCTGAGCGCTGAAGAATTGATGCTTCTGAACTGTGGGCCTGGAGAAGACTCTTGAGAGTCCCTTGGACTGCAAGGAGATCCAACCAGTCCATCCTAAAGGAGATCAGTCCTGAATATTCACTGGAAGGACTGATGCTAAAGGTGAAACTCCAATTCTTTGGCCACCTGATTCCAAGAGCTGACTCATTGGAAAAGACCCTGATGCTAAGGAAAGACTGAAGGCAAAAGGAGAAGAAAGTGGCAGAGGAAGAGGTGGTTGGATAACATCACCGACTCAGTGGACATGGATTTGAGCAAACTCTGGGAGATGGTGAAGGACAGAGAAGCCTGGCGTGCTGCAGCCCATGGGGTTGCAGAGTCAGACACGGCTTACAGACTGAAGAAGTCCATTAAGTGCTCCGAAAATGCCAGCCATGGTGATAGTCATCCTTGCTGTAGCTGTTAGATACACCTGGTCCACAAGGAGGAGGAGGCGGGCTCAAGGTCAAGTGCTCAGCGGGGAGTCTGTCGTGCTTTCCTTTAGCCTGAACGTCTTAGTACCCAGTGATTCCTTTCAGATGCTCCCATTTGTGCCCGCCCTTGGTGTCTTTTCTGCCTTTTTCCCTTGACTCTCTCTTCCCCAGCCCTGAGGCAAAGACGCTCTGGGAACCGTTACAGGCTAACGCAGTCAATTCCAGAAACGCGGTCAGATCGGCAGCATCTTAGCTGCCAATTCAGCGTCATTAAAGCTCAGCCAGTAGTAGCAGCTCAAGCAGGTGAATGGTGCAGCTCCGGTTCCAGTAAGCGCATCTCTGTCTTCTGGGAGCTGCAGGTGGAGATGGACCTCAGTCGTTTGTTGCGGACTCCCTAGCCTCTGGGAGGCCAGAGTGCAGGGACGCTGGACTGAGCCTGCGCTGGGGTCTGGTCGGCACCCATTCCCACCCTGAGCCACCCAGCCCGACACCCCAGGTTTCTGTGTCGGGTGGTAGGGAACACGTACCCTGCTATCCAGTTACGAGGCAGCCTGGGCTTTGCGTCTAAGTCTCAGCTCTACAGCATCTGAGCTGGGCGACCCTGGATGGGTTCTCACCTCCCCTGAGGCTCGGCTTCCCCCAGCTGTGGATGGGAGAGCACAGAACTTGCCTGGGGTGCTTGCTAAAGCTGTACATTCCTGGTTCCCGCCTTGGACCAGCTGTGTCGGCTCCTCTCGTCCTAAGGATGGGGAAAGAAGCTCGGCAGTGAGACAGAGGGCGAACCAATGATCGGCTCCCTAAGCCTCAGATCGCCTGTGTGCCGGGGTGCGTACAGGTCAGTGCCTACCCTGGGGCTGTTGTGAGAACTACAAAAATAGACATACAGACGTTCACAGCCCAGTGCCAGGTACACAGTAAATGCTCTGTACACGTTAGCTGTATCTGAGACTGTCGTGAAGGCACAACTGGGTGGGTTCCCGGAAGGAAGGGAACTTTCTGGTGGGTGGCGGCCTGGAAGCAGGGGGACTCAGATCTAGATGAGGCTGTGATGAGGCTGGGCCAAGACTGGAAAGCCAGGAGACAGGAGCCCACAGGAAGACGGGGCCTGCTTTCCTATAAATCTAGGTTGATTTCACTTGAGAACTTGACTCTCGGCTGCTGCTTAGCTACCTGAGCAGGTAGGCTCCCTCTTTCCTTGGGACCTCACCTGATTCGTGCAGCCATATGGCCGACCTCAAAGGAGTTCCTTCATCTTAAATCTGAAGTAAACCTCACTCCTCCGCAGGATGCCCACGCTTGCCCCAGACTGGCCCAGGCCTCTGCTGCCCACCTTACCCTTGTCATAGAGCAAGCTGGTGACGATTTGGAGCGTGATGGCTTTGCTGTGAACCCAGATCTGCTACTTCTTAAGCTACGTGACCTCAGGCAAGTTACTTTGTGTCTCTGAGCCTTTGTCTTGTTAGCGATCAAATGGGATCATCATTCCCGGTCTTCCAGCTGTTGTGGGCCCTATCGGACTATGAATATGAACCCACTTAGCAAACTGTCAAGCCCTTAGGATGAGGTTGCATAGCAGGGCTCTGCCCATTGAACAGAAGGGCAAGGGGAGGCGTCCTGTGGCACAGGCCACTCAGCACGCTGAGAACAGCCGAAGAATAGCCTCTCCTCAAGTCCCCAAGCTGCTCCTCCTCTCTCCTTTGTCCTGAACTCCAGGCCCCTGGGAGCCCCTGATGGCAGGATGGGGCCCCGGCTCCAAGTCCGGCTCTCCCGGCTCCACCCCAGAAGCCCGACACCCAGTACCCCCAGGAATCCTTACCGGGCAGGTGGGGTCCAGGGGAGCCGTGAGTGGTCTCCCAGGAGCCCTGGACCGTGGCCCCGGAGGCCAGTGAGCAGCGGGGCCCCCGCCAGCCAAAGAGCCCCTTACGAGCTCAGAGCGGGCTCCCCTGGAACGAGAAGCGTAAACGTCGCGGAGGCGGACCCTCGGGGCCCAGTTTGACTGGGACTGTCCTAGTCTTGCAGTAGAATGTCCTGTGCCCTGAGCAGGCAGGACAGCTGCCTGGCCATCCTAACGTTGGAGTCCTGTGGGTAAAAGCCAGGCTCTGGAGACAGACTTCTGGGTTGGAATCCCGCGCTGCTACTTGCTATGTGATTTTTAAAAAATGATTTACGAGTTTATTTGGCTGTGGCTCACGGGACCTTCGGTCTCCTCCGCAGCTTGCCAGACCTCTCAGTCGCAGTGTGTGAACTCTTCGTGGCGGCTTGTGGATCTAGCCTCCTAACCGAGGATCTGACCCAGCCCCCCTGCACCCCGATCTGACCCGGGGCCCCTGCGCTGGGTCACCAGGGAAGCCCCCTTGCGCGTTATTTACCGTTTCTGCGCTTCCCTGTCCCTGTCTGTGAGACGGGGGCAGTGTGCCCCACCCCGTGCAGACCTGTGCGCTTGTCTCTCACACATGGAATATTTAGTTCAGGGCTGGTCTCCAGCAGCCGTTGTGAAACGTCAGCAGTTGTTCTCCTTTCAGGTTCCCATCCTGCAGAGGGGTGGGCTCGCTCACCTTGCTCAGAGCCTTCGGGGTGCAGGCCCTGTTAGAGGGGGCGCCCAGAGATGTAGGTGCCCTGATCCCGCCCTCAGCAGGGAGCTGGGGGTTGTGTGTGAATAATGACCACGGCCAGAAATCAATGCATGTCAGGTGGAGATAAAAACAGGCTTGATCGTTAAGTCATTCACTTAAAACAGGTGAATCTGATGGCATGTAAATTATACCTCAATAAAATTCTTAAAAGAAAATCGAAATCAGAACCAACTAACACAGGCTCTGGTGGCCTTTCAGAGTGGGAAGCATTTCTTAGGGCCAGTGACAGGGTGATCATAGAAGGCTTCCAGGAAGAGGGGTCCTTTGAACTGGACCTTCAGGAAAAGGGAGACTGTGGACACCGGAGGTGAGGGGAGGCAGGGACCCTGAGCAGGGGGCCTGGTGAAGGCCTGGGTTGATATCCACATTCTGCTCCTCTCACCCTCTGGGACCTCGGCGAATGGCTTATGTCTGAGCCCCAATTTGCCTCATCTGTAAAATGGGACCATCTGTGTGAAGCGCCCAGAACAGGCCCTCAAAGCACCTGACACGTAGGAGACAGTCTTTCAGGAGCAGGACAGGCAGAGCAGGGAGGGGTAGGGGCGCGGGCCGGGGGTCGGGCTACATCGAAGGCCCTTCACTCCCGTCAACAAACTTTCCTGGAACCTTGCTGTGTGCAGGAGCTGCTATGGCTCTCAGAGCTTACATTCCAACAGGCCCTCCCTAAGGAAAACCAAGTGGAGATGTGCAAACAGCTGGGATTGGCTGGAGCCCAGGGGTATATGGGGGTAAAAGGGAATAACGTTGAGGAGAAGTTGGGGTTTAGGGGCAGCCTCGCTAGGTGGCTTTGATTTCTCTGCTTGCTCTGGGATGTGGTGAAGCGTTTGACATAGAGGAGGCTTTGTAATCGGCTCGAGGTAGAGTCCCTCCCTCCCTCTGCCCGTCTTTCCTAACCTGTCACTGCGCTGGCCCTGAAGTTGCCAGGCACAGCGTGCCTTCACGACGCCCCCTCCTAATGCGGACGGCAGACCTTAATCAAATCATCCCTCAGGGATAAAGTGAAGTCTGTGAAATTGCAGCGCTGATTAGCAATAAGTGGAGAGGGGTCCAGGGCCACGAGAACTGATGAGAGAAGAGGTCTGACCTCGTCAAGGGGGTCAAGGGGACTCCTGGCAGACAGCACCGCTGGGCGAGGGCTGGAGGGTGAACGTGAGCTGCAGAGCGGAGGAGGCCGGGCCACTGACCCCGGGCGGCGGGCACAGCCTGGGCAGAGGCTCTGCGGCGGGAAGGCCACAGCCACAGGGAACATGTGGGTCGAGGGTGGGGTACATGAATGGGTACGGGGTGGGAGGGCTCTTGGGGGGCCATGTGTGGGGGTCTCCTTTTGTCCTGAGAGTACCAGGAAATCTTGGAGGCTTTACGGGGGAGGATGATGTGATCAGATGTGTTTGTGAAGATCGTGAATGTGGTGGGGAGAACGGGAGGGAGGGGACCAGAGTGGAAGCAGGGTGACTTAGCCCAGGACCCCTTGCAGGCAGCGCTGAGACATGGACTAGGGGCAGGGAGTCTGCAGGGAGCATCTCTGCGGACAAGAGCGGTGGATGAGCCAGGACTGAGACAGGCTCTGTTGGGACTCTGCTGTGGGCCCCCGGCTCCCAGAATAGCCCACCCATCTCAAATGGGAGGCTGGGGCATCATCCTTCCAGGGTGCTGATGCTCCCACACTTCTGAGCTGGGCATGAGCCCAGTACCTTCTCCCCTCCTCACCCCCAGCAACATCAGAGGAGCCCCCTCCCAGGGCCAACAGTCACGCTGCATGCTGAGACCAGGCCGTGCCCGAGGGCAGGGAATCAGACCCCGCAGGGGTTGTCTGCTCCAGCCTTGGGTGAAATCAGAGAGGCCCTGAGGATGAGAGGAGAGGCCAGGAGGGTCTGATACGTGGGGAGAGGCTACCGACACCATCTGGTGAGAGAGGAAGACACATGGGCTAGGGTGGTGGGGGAGGGACACGGAGGAAAGTGAGTGACTCTGGAACTGTTCGGGAGTGAGAACAAGAGGTGCTGGTGATGGATTTGGTTGAGGGTGGTACCCTTCATTAAGAAGGAGAACCAGGAGAAGGGGAGGCAGGAGGATGGGGGGTGGGTGGGAGGTCACTTGGAGTTGGAGGCGCCCTTGAGATATCCCAGAGAAGGTGGTGAGAAAGCAGCCGAGTGCACCAATGGGGAGCTCTGGGGAGAGGTCCAGGCTGGAGCCAGGAGCCTGTGAGTCATCGGAGTCTGGGTAGTAACTGATGCCATAGGTGAGCATGAGGTCACCCAGAGAGGGGACAGAGCGGAAGGAGCCTCCCGGGGGAAACGAGTCAGGCTGGGGTCCCCAAGACAGCCTCCCACATCCACCTGGAGCTCCTCCCGCCTGGACCACCTCGTGCCTGCCTCCCAGGAGGGAGTGACATTTCAGCCCGTGTGATGCTAATTGAATTTAATTGTCTCCTCCAAGTTGCGCTAAAACCTTTTCCAAGTCCCCTGAAATTAGGGAACATCGATAACACCGCTCCTCGGGGTTTGAATCTGTGTCCTCCCCAAGAACGGTGATTAATTTTTTACAAGTTAATCATATCTCTTAGGCAGGCTGTCAGCAGAGGACCCGTCATCTCTCATCAATAATGAAGCGATCCCAGCACTGCGTCTCCCACAGCCTCCTGCATAATTCACCAGGAGGGCTTCAAACAAAGAACCCCGGGGGCCGGGTCCTCCTAATCGGTGTCCTCTGCGATTATTCACGGGGGCTGGGAGGGGCGGGGAGGCCGGGAGGGGACGGCCGGGGACACAGAAGCTGACTGATGAGCCCACCTCCGGCTCCCCCTTTCAACACGCTCTCACCTGTCTCATCATTTTTCTCGTCCGCCCAGCTGGGGCCCCTCCTCCAAACACCGCGTCGGTGCCCCATCGCCCTTCTCTGCCCTCCGCCTAGCGCCCCTCTCCTCCTCTCTCTGACGCCCCTCACATGGTCTTTCCGTCAGGCTCTGCCCTTGGACCCCGCAGCCAACATCCTGGGGGCAGGCGCTATGGGCCCTGTTTGACAGGTGAGCAAACTAAGGTCCAAAGAAAGGAAGCCACTTGCTCAAGGCCGCAGCTGAGTCGGCAGCTGTCCACAGCAGACCTAGTTTGGGGTCTTCTGTGCTCCCTTGACCCCAAACCTCAGGCCAAAGGAGTGGGTGTCCCTGCCCGAGGGGTGTGTCCGCACTTAGATGCCGAATGGGAAAGCTGTTACTTTCTTCCCGTCAACCCTAGCTCAGGCCTCTCCCAGGGGGCATAGGGGGCACAGCTGCCCTGACTTCCATCACCTTTTGTGATCCTCTCTGAGGCCAGAGGTCAGAAGCGAGCTGTGACTGGGGATGGAGCGGCCGGCAGGAGGTGACTGGGGGACGGAAACAGGAACAGATGCAGCTGCTTTGTCCTCTCTCCCTGCTGGCACCATCGGACAGGACTGTGCCCACAGGCCAATTGGACAGATCCCAGAAACCAAGGGAAGGCCTGCGGCTGGAAAATATCCCAGCGGGGATGCGAGTTCTTGTGACTAAGCCTTGAGAAGATGCCCCATAAGGGCCACAGCTGAGGAGCCACCCAGGTTCCAGAAAGGTCGTCTGGGCCCCGCCTGGCAGGCTGGCTGGAAGGCAGGACCGAGGGCCCCGTGCTCTTGCTGAGCCATCTGAGCCTCGGAAGGAGGCCCTTTTCCTGGAGATGGACCCCTCGCTCTCTCAAGGCTTGGCCCGGGTGGCTGAGCGGGTTCCGGGGGCTCCCTGGTTTCTGTGGGTGAGCCCAGATCTGGCCTCTGGCCTGACCTTGTGTCAAAGCAGTGCCCAGACCTGCTCCCTGGGGGTGAACTGAACACGTCAGACGACTTTATCCGTCACTCTCTCAGCCCCTCCCACTGCCCTAGTCCTCTGTCCCATTTCTGGGCCGTCTCGGGGGGTGACCAATCAGCCTGCTTGGCTCAAGACAGGAGAATCTCCAGGCACTTTTTCCAGCCGGAGGGTCCCGAGCAAACCAGGATGAGTTGGTTACCCACGCATCTCTTTATTCCAGGCACTCAGACAGGAAATGTGGGTATCAGAGAGGAGCAGGGCTGGGGCGGGGCGGGACCAGTGCGCCCCCTGGGTCTGCAGGCCAGCTCCACCTCCTCTGGCCTGGTGACCTTGGGTATGGTCTCACACGCCTCTGGGCCACAGCTGAGTCCCTGAAACATGAGTGATAGGCAAACCGCAACAGGACTGCTTTGAGGAGAGAATGAGGTTGTGTGTGACGCTGATCGGCCTGATGCCAGCATCAGCGGGCGCACGTCCACGATCACTCTCCTGATGGCACTCCCCAGTGCTCGCCCCTCCCCGCCCACCACATTATCTGTGGCCCATCTAATACCGTCCTGCCTGCAGAATACAGTCCCCATTTCCCAACTTGGAGTGCAAGGCCTGCTCAGCCTGTCCGCTGCTTGACCTTTGCACCCTCCTGCCCCCGAGTCCTGCAGGTGCCACCCAGGGTCGGTCTCACTGGACAACTGCCCACTCCCGACCCCTGCGTCCTTCAGCTGTTCCCTCCCCGTCCACCCTCGAGACCCATTACATGCCTCTTCCAAGAGGCTCTCCCTGATTTTACCCCCAGGGCATGAAATCCAAGTCCTCTTGAACCCTCCCCACCCCCCACGATGTCTAGACCTCTCTTAGGGCGCCCAGAACTTTCTGAGTGTAGAAAGTGTTGCTAATATTTGTTAACTAGATAATGTTCTAGTTCTTTGACTCAGACCAAGTCCACTAATCCCCAGATCCAAGATCCTATGAGGTGAATAGTGTTATTATACCCCTGTTAGATCCAGAAGCATAAGCCCAGAGAGGTCAAGTCACTTGCCAAAGGTCACACAGGAACTGAACGGCAGAGCCGGGGGAAGTGGTTAGACTGGGAGTCGGCAGCGCTTGGAGGCTCGGCAGGCTCCTCACCTGAGTCTCTCTGAATCTCCCCCTTTAAAAGTGAAGATCCTAAAGCCGGCCACGTGAGGTCCTGGGAGGATGAAATGATTCCTTCTCTGCTGGCACACAGTAGTAGCACGTATGCTCAGTCGCTTCAGTGGCGTCTGACTCTGCGACCCCGTGGACTGCAGCCCGCCGGGCTCCTCTGTCCATGGGAATCTCCAGGCGAGAACACTGGAGTGGGCTGTGTGCCCTCCTTCAGAGGGTCTTCCTGACCCAGGACTGAACCCACGTCTCTTGCTTCTGCGCTGGCAGGCGGGTTCTTTACCACTAGCGCCACCAGGGCGCATAGTAGGTGCTCAAGTAAATGGCCCCTATTGCTATGAGCTGAACAAGAATGGTAGGTGTTTATTTGCTTTCACATCAATGACTATTTCCTGGGCCCCTTGCTCAGAGGGCCCAGGGGATGTGACTCGTCACAGAGCCGGGCCTTCCCGAGGCTCCAGAGGCAGCAGGTCAGGGACTGAGTCCTGGCTCCTGGGTTTCCCAGCTGTGTGTGTGACCTTGACAAGGTCATCCCGGCTTGGACTGGAGGTTAACATCTGCACACCCGACCTTCCAGGAAAGGCAGCGAGGGTGAGGGAAGGTAAGGTCTTGACTCTCGCCATCCCTGTGGGTGTTCGCAGCACCCCTCAGATTAAAGGGTGGGAGGGGCCCAAGGCGGCCCAGCCTAGTGGGAGCTACGGGAGGTGGTGACTTTAACACTGCTCGGATCCGTGGTTCCGCGGGCGAGACGCTGCATTTGCATTTAAATGGAGGTTTGGAAGTCTGTAAATCTCCATTTCCCCCCGCGGAGGCCTAATGGTTGTTTAATCATGTATAGATGAACCCCCCGGAGCACTGGGGGTTGGTGCATCTTAAATCCATGCGGCAGAGACAAAGCTCAAATGAGGCCCACGCAGGCAGAGGGCTCTTCCCTCAGCTGGGCCCGCGCGGCCTGGGAGGCTGGTGCACCATTTGGGTCTTTCCCAGAACCCCCACCCCTTCCAGGAAGGCCTCTGGGATTGCTCAGAAGCGGCCGTCACTCAAAAACTCCTTCAGTCTTCCCTTCACACTGCAGAGCCGAGAAGCAGTGGCAGAGAGGGGGTTTCAGAGAGACCCGAACTGGCAGCCTGACCTGCCCCTGATTTACTGCGAACAAGAGCTGTCCACCCAACTGTTCTGGGCGTCCCCATTCACAGCTAGAACCCGAAGGCAGCTGGGCTTCCCAGGTGGCTCAGTGGGAAAGAATCTGCCTGCAATGCACGAGACCTGGGTTTAATTCCTGGGTCGGAAAGATCCCCTGGAGAAAGGGATAGGTCACCCACTCCAGCATTCTTGCCTGGAACATCCCATGGACAGAGGACAGTGGTGGACTGAAGTCCATGGGGTCGAAAAAGAGGTGGACACAACTTAACGACTGAGCAGGCATGAAGGGCTTATACTTATATTTCGAAATCATTTCTGAGAAGTAGGTGACACATAGGGGTTTTCACATCATAGTTAATATGCCTCCAGATGACCCTTAAGCTTGAGGCAGGACTGGCCTTTGGGGCTCTGCTTCATGCTACAATTCTTAGGCCTCATGGTGAATTATTGGGGTGGGGGTGCTTGTCTAAAATGCTGTCCCCACTGTGTTCTGATTCAAACCCTAGGAGTTTTGCGAAAGAGGGCAAGAACTAAGGACCTGCACCTGGCCACGTCAGCATCCTCTTGTCTCTGTCTTTGCTGTGAGCACCTGCTGCAGTGACTGGCCCTCCTGTGCGAACGTGAATTCAGGTGGTGCCCTATGTTTGTGTTTCCGCAGTCTCTGACCCTGCGTAACGCCCTGCACTGTTAACAGGACAGAGCCACAACCACCGTCTCCTGAGAAACTCACCGTGCACATGTCACTATCCCCTCGTTGTGGCTGAAGATCCAGGCTCAGAGAGGGAGAGCTGCTTTCTCGAGGTCACACAGCTTCGGAAGCAGAGCGCAGGCCGCGATGGCTTTCCCTCCCGCCGCCATCCAGGGGCACTAACTGTGCCCCATGACGCTTCTCACAGGCGCTAGACAGAGCATTTCCTGGTCTGTGTTTGGAGGCTGCGCCAGGGGCCAGGTGCATTCCTGACTTGGCTGGATCTCAGGCTTTGGGGCAGGTGACCTTTTCACGGTGGCATTTCCAGCTTTCCTTGTTCCCTTGAATTCAGGCAGGGTCTGCCAGCAACAACCAGGTCAGGCAGGAGAAAGGTCTCCAGTTTCAGAGAAGATATTCAAGTGCTGGCCGCAGAAAGCAGCCAGGCCTGGCCGCTGGGGTCTGGCCACCTGCCCGGTCCTTGCAGCCCAGGAAGGGCTGGAGGAGGATGCTGGGGGGCGCTGGGTGTGAGTGAGCCTGGAGCTTTTGTCCTTTTCTTCAAATCGCTTCCACCCCACACCTCCCAGAAGCTGCCTCATTAAGCACGCCAGGAACTCTCTGCCCTCAAACCTTTGGCCCGAATTTCCAGCTCAGGTCCCGCCCGTCTCTGCAGGGGCCTTTCCAGCCAAAATTCATTTCCTTCTGTGATTTCAAAGTGCTTTATTTGTTCCCATTTCTCCTGCCTGGGGATCCTAGAGGGAAGGTTCTGCAAGTGAACTTCAGGGCTCCCACCCCCAGGTCTAAATTTAGCAATCGGACTTCAGCGTTTCTCGCCTTTTTTTTTTTTTTTTTTAAGGACTGAATGTTTTTAAGGACAGTTTTCAGTTCACAGCAAAACTGAAGGGAAGGTACATAGATTTCCTGTCCTCTCCTGGCCTGCACACACACAGCCTCCCCCACCAGAGTGTTGCATTTGTTACAATTTGTGAACCCCTACATCACAGTCAAGACCCTGATGCTGGGAGGGATTGAAGGCAGGAGGAGAAGGGGACGACAGAGGATGAGATGGTTGGATGGCATCACCGACTCGATGGACTTGAGTAAGCTCTGGGAGTTGGTGACGAACAGAGTGGCCTGCGTGCTGCAGTCCATGGGGTCACAGAGTGTCGAACATGACTGAGCGACTGAACTGAACTGAACTGACATCATAGTCTTGGTCACTCACAGAGCATTCTATGAGCTCTGACAAACGTAAAGTGGCCCGTATCCACTTGTCATGAAGTGAATGTGACGTGAACCTGCCGGCCTCTCGTCGTGTCCAGCTCTTGTCGACCCTGCGGACTGTAACCTGCCAGGCTCCTCTGTCCATGGAGTTCTCCAGGCAAGAAGACTAGAGTGGGTAGCCGTTCCCTTCTCCAGGGGATCCTCCCCACCCAGGGATCGAACCCGGGTCTACTTCCCGGCAGATGGATTCTTTATTGCCTGAGTCACCAGGGAAGCCCATCTGTGGTATCAGACAGATTAGTCTCACTGCCCTAAAAGTCCTCTGTGCCGATTCAGCCCCTCTCTCCGAACCCTTGGCAACCACTAGTCTTTCCCACTGTCTCCACAGTTTCGCCTCTCCCAGACTGTCATCTGGTTAGGATCACGCCACTCTCCAGAGCAGCTTCTTTCACTTAGTAATAAGCATTCTGGTTTCCTCCATGTCTCTCCATGGCTTGACCAGGCAGTTCAGTTCAGTCGCTCAGTCCTGTCGGACTCTTTGTGACCCCACGGACTGCAGCAGGCCCGGCCTCCCGGTCCATCACCAACTCCTGGAGCTTGCTCAAACTCACGTGCATTGAGCCATCCAACCATCTCATCCTCTGGCGTCCCCTTCTCCTCCTGCCCTCAGTCTTTGCCAGCATCAGGGTCTTTCCCAATGAGTTGGTTCTTCGCATCAGGGCCAAACTATTGGAGTTTCAGCTTCAGCACCGGTCCTTCCAATGAATATTCAAGACTGATCTCCTTTAGGATGGACTGGCTGGATCTCCTTGCAGTCCAAGGGGCTCTCAAGAGTCTTCTCCAGCACCACAATTTGAAAGCATCAATTCTTTGGCACTCAGCCTTCTTTAGGGTCCAACTCTCACATCCGTACATGACTACTGGAAAAACCATACCTTTGACTAGATGGACCTTTGTTGGCAAAGTAATGTCTCTGCTTTTTAACATGCTGTCTAGGTTGGTCATAGCTTTTCTTCCAAGGAGCAAGTGCCTTTTAATTTCGTGGCTGCAGGCACCACCTGCAGTGATTTTGGAGCCAAAAAATAAAGTCTCTCACTGTAGCTTATTTCTTTTTAGTGCTGAGTGGTGTCCCGTGGTCTGGATAAGACACAGTGTCTTCATCCACTTACCCACTGAAGGCCGTTTCGCTTGCTGCAAGTTTTGGCAGTTATGAATAAAGCTGCAGGAAGCATCCACGTGCAGGTTTATGTGTGGACGTAAGTTTTCAGCTCCTTTAGGTGAATGCCAAGGAGCGTGCTTGCTGGGTCATATGGTGGGAGTGTGATAAGTTGTGTACGGCGCCGTTGAGCTGTCTTCACCAGTGGCCATGCGACTCTGCGTCCCGCCAGCGATGCGTGTGAGGCCCGCCGCTGTGCGCCCTCGCCGGCATTGGCGGCTCCAAGTTCCAAAGTCCCTTCTACTCAGGAATTCTGGGACCCGAGTCTCCAGGTGGAGGGGGTTTCCTGGCAGCCAGGGACTGACTCTCCCTCCCCTCACCCCCCTCAGAGCCCCTTGTGCAAAATGAGAGCCTGGAATTGTTTGCCATGCTGGATTGACTCGACTTTGTTAGTTTAGAAACGATGCTGGCTCCACGAAGGGTAGAGGAGATGGCCCCTGGGTAATTTCTCCTAAATGAGAATGAAAGACTCCTTTCTCGTCTCTTCCTGACGTAGGTTTGGGTCTTCCCTGCAGCCTGGAGCTACAGGAAAGAGGCGGTTCTAGGACCTCAGGGTTTGGTGGGCTGGGGTTAAACCCTGGCTCCCCGTAAGTGAGAGACCATGGACAAGTCCCCGCTTCTCTGTGCCTCCGTTTCCCCACCTGTAAAATGGGAATAGTAACAGTAACTGATTTGGTGAGATGTGCCCGGGCCCAGGTCAGGGTGTGGCAAGAGCTCAGTTAACGTCAGTTACTATTATCATTGCCGTCCTGTGGTTGAAGGCCTCTCAGGGCCTGAAGGTACGGGAAGGAGCAACGGGCCCATGACCTTTCCCTACCACTGCCCTGGTTTTGGCACTCACAGAGATGTTTCCTGAAGTGCTTGTCCCTGGAATATTGATCCCAGGGGGTTATTCAGGTGTCAGGGGAGGTGTCTGGGGTCAGAGGGACTTGGGGGCTCAGCAGAACCCAGTGGCTCCACGGTAAAGAATCTGCCTGCAATGCTGGAAGTGTGGCAGGAGCCACAAGTTCGAGCCTTGGTTCTGAAAGATCCCCTGGAGAAGGAAATGGCAACCCACTCCAGTATTGTTGCCTAGAGAATCTCCTGGACAGAGGAGCCTGACGGGCTACAGTCCACGGGGCTGCAAAAGAGTCAGATACAACTTAGCAAAGAGTCGGACACTATTCAGGGACTAGACAATAAAAACAACACAGCTTCAGCAGAGATAAATGGCTCTCTTTCTCTTTATTTATTTTCTGTCGAACTGTAGTTGGTTTACAGCATTGGGTCGGGTGTACCGCAAAGTGACTCGGTTATGCACACACAGGTACACGCGTATCCTTATGCCTACATGTAAGCACATGTACTCCCTTGGATTCTTCTCCATCACAGGTTCTGCAAGACGCTGAATCCAGTTCCCTGTGCTATGCAGTAGGTCCTGGTTGTTTCCCTGTTTTGTCTACAGTCGTGTGGCAGCTTCCTTTACTATGAGGTTTCTCAGAAACCTGTGCAGCTTCTAGAAGGGACACAAGTGTGTGGTGCTTCCAAAACTTTCTTGGCCACGGAACCTCCTTGTTCTGGGAGCATCTTGTCAAAGCAGATGGTGCTTGGAGGAAGGCTAGCCCTGGGGATTAGGAGCAACCTTCCACTGGCTGCTGAGGCCATCACAGCGTGATCCTGCCATCTTCTCACCGTGGTCTCCTCATCTTCCTTGACGGCCCCCTGTGTCCTGGCTCTTGGCTGATCCAGAACCTGCTACCTACTGGCTCACCAGAGGACCGTCTACACGCTGCTCTATCTTCCCTTTCCTGGCCTGTTCAGTGAAATCCAATTCATCCTTTAAGCCTCAACTCGCAGGCGGCCTCCTCTGCAAAGCCTGTCATGACCTCTACAGGGAGAACTGGGGCCTGCCCCGTCCTGTCCCCTTTCCCAAGCCCTTGCCACTGTGATGTTTCATGTGTATATTCCCTGCCTCATCAGATCCTGGGCTTCTCCAGGGCAGGAACCATCTCTCATTCCTAGCCTGGCATGTAGGTTTGGGAGACTAGCGCAGAGTAAGTGACATCAAACAGGAGTCACTACTTGGCTCTGTGCAATAGTATTTAGGGATGTTAGAGCAAGTGATGACAAACTGGAGTTGTTGTTTGGACCTGTGCAGTAGTATTTAGGGACGTAGCTAGCTCAGCAGTTAAAGGTAGTCACTGGCGTCAGACAGGCCTGAGTTTAGATCCCAGACTCACTCTTTATTCATTGTATGAACTTGCAATAGTTTTTTTTTTTTTTTTAAATGTCTCTAACCTCAGTTCCCTCATTTTAATCATCTCTAAGAAGTAGATGGTAATAACATCTCAGGACTATTGTGAGGATTAAGTAATTATTTCATGTTCAGCACTTAGTCCACTGTCTGGCATAGAGTAAGCTCACAATAGGTGTGAGATAATATGGTGTATGTGTGTGAGATGCTATTCTTCTCGTTGTTGTTGTTAAAGATCCAGGCGAGAATGCCCACACTTGGCTTCTCCTCACTCCAGTGGCACAAACTCCCCTGCCCTTGACCCTCATTGACTGAAGGCAGAGCGCCTGCCCTTGTCGCTGCCTTCCCCAGGGGGTTCCTCCAAGTCTTGGGGCACCACCCTCCCCCAGGTGAGAGCCCCCTGCTCCCGGCTCTGAGCTCTCACCGTCCGCTCTGCAGCTCTGACGCAACTGATTGGGAATTTGGTTTATCTCTGAGCCTGCCCCCTCCCTCTCTGCTCTCTGAAAAAGCAATTAAACCTGTGTTTACCAGAGTGGGTGGTTGTAATCTGTCGTTTTGCCCGTCTTATCCCGTCAAGCTGCCCCACTTCCAGCCTGCTTTGCTTAGGCTGGGATGGGACATTTGCATAATCAGAGAAAACAGAGCTCAGGAAAAGCACGGCTTGTTTCAGGCCAGCAAAGTGTGAGCAAGCTCTAGGGACCCGGATGGACCAAGGAGGGCTGGGGAGGCGCAGGGTCCTCCCTAACGTGGAGACTCCTTTGCAGGGTCTTGTCCTTCGGTCCCTTATTGGTCAGGGCAGGTCTCCGCCTCTGAGCCAGGCTGGTCCATCCCTGGGAGCCCGGCCAAGGCTTGGAGGGCAGGAGTTGTCTGCTGATCACACCCCTCTTTGCATACGGCTCTCAGGGCACCCCCAGGACCCCGAAAGCCATGTTCTCATCCATCCAGCACGTCCTCTCTGCATCCGACCCTCCCAGGGGCCAGTTTGACAGAATCAAGCACAGGCTTGGCATTCTGACTCCTGGCTGTGCTTCTGGCCCCCGTTTAGGGCTCCCCGAAGCCAGCCTTGGCACACGGACTTGAGTGCAGGTGGGGTTCCTGGGAAGGGATTTTGGGAAGCTAAGTGAGCCCGAGGTAGAGTGAGCCAGGGAAGAGAGGAAGTCCTTAGAATTGGCTGTGAGCGGTCTGCAGCTGTGGACACCTGGGCTCAAGCCCTCTGGGGACGTCAAGAGAATGAAAAGAACACACCTAAGAACTGTCATACTGGGGATGAGGGAGCTGGCATCCTTACCCACTGGGGAAGATTGCTCATTAACAGCTTCCTGGGAACCTCATCTCTCTGAGTCCCACCCATGGCACTGGGCTGGGCCATGTGACTTGCTCTGAGCACATGTGATGCGAACGGAGCCTTGATGAGAGCTTGTACCCAGGGGCTGGTTTTCTGGGAACGCGGCTGCCGTCATACACACAGCCTGGACTCTCCTAACAGAGGAGGCGGAAGCACCCATCCCACAGCTGCCCCTAGCCACCAGGCATCCTGGGCCATCTAGTCCAGGACAGCTGCCAAATGACTGGAACTCAAGAGTGAGCCTGTGAGACCCTTCCAGCTGAGCCCAGCCCTGCTGTGGAATCACCAGCAGATAAATGGTCATTAACTCATTGAGGTTGGGGTTGTCTATCACACAGCAGTAGATAACAGATGCATCCATCGCTTTTGGGGGTTGAGGGGGTGGGGGTACTAACTCCCTGACACTCCTAGCTGGCCCTGACACAGATTCCTGTGGCCAGAGAGAGCCTGCAGCCAGAGAGATGTCCTGTTGGAGACAGGACAGCCTTGTGGTGTCGGGGACTGTCCGTCTGAGCTACTTCAGCGGGGGGCCAAGGCGATGGGGAAGAGCACCCGTAGCATCTGCTGCAGCTCCTCGCTCTGAAAAGGACCCGGGGTGCTGCCCTGCAGATTCAGGAAGGTGCCCCTTTAGAATCCAGTTCCACATCTGCACCGCACTATATGGTAAAAACTACCTTCCCTTCCTTCCCCTGCAGTCACTGAACCCGGCCTCCAGCTGCCCTGCAGTATTAAGCACAGAGATGTTGTGAGGAAAGGGAGAGAACGGTGTTTGGCTTCAGATGGGTCTGGACTGGCACCCGGCTCAGCCGCTGTGACTCGCAGTGACTTGCTGTCTGGCTGAGCCTCAGTTTCCTCATCTGATAGAAGCAGTAGAAGGAGAGGGCATTGCCATACGTGTGTAGCACGTGGTAGACTCCCAGGCAGAGAAGCCAGCTTTAGACTTGACGCCAGTCCTAGGCTGAGGGACAGATCTGATGGGATAGGGAGGAAGCGGGCCTTCTGCCTCTCTTTCCTCTTGTAAAACGTGCAGCCCGGTTTTCTGAGGTGGCGGAGCGTCTCATTGTTAAATAAGGAGCTCGCCTGATCAGGCTGTTCTCTGCAGCCTGGCTTACAACCCATTTGCAAGTCTGTCATTTGTGAAGGCGGTTAGGAAGAGGCAGGGTTTTTTTTCCCCTTTTTTAAATTAAATTGGAAAAGTTCTGCAGGAATCTTTGAAATGTTCAGAGTGGTGGCTTTTTTTTTTTTTTTTTTCTTTTTTTAATAAAAGGGAAGATAAAGGAAGCTGTCCCAGTCCTTGGGTCACACAGGAATTGTGTGGCCTCAAACGTTGTTTGAAATGACAACTGTCTGCCGTTATCCAGGGACCAGCTTTGTTGTAGAGAGAATCCTTGGGTTTGCTATGAGGGGTTCGCCCCCCGAGTTCTCTCCGGAGAGCTCTTCCAAGGCGCTGTGCATTTTATAGCCATTAGAGTTTCACTTGTCAAATCAGGGAAGTAATAAAACCGGTCTCCGATGCTTCACAGAGAACGTTAGGAGAGGACGATTTGATCAAGTTAAAAGTGTTCCACAAACGTAAGGTATTATGAGTGGTGGCTGGGGTGCCCCGAGACAGACAGCGATTTTCCCAAGGTCACAGAGCAAGTTGGGGGAGGAGCCAGAGAAAGAAGTGGAGCCTCTTCCTCTGGAGGGTGGGGACCTTGATTCATTTTACTGACATGATATCCACAGTGCTGAGAAGAAATCCTGGCAGACAGCGGGCCCCCCGTGAAAGTCGTTCAATGGACAAATGAATGAAGGGCAACGCTCTAACAGTTCTGGCAGCACGAGTGACCTCCATGGCCCAGCCCTGCAGGACCTCCAGCCCCGAGATGGGCATCCTGGGCTGGCGCCTCTGCCCTCCCTCTGTCCTCCCGTCCCACAGAGCACCCTCCTCCCTCCCCTGCACCCGCTGACGCGCGGCTGTGGTTTAATCCCACTGCCTCCGCCCTCCCTGGAGCCGCACTCTTTGCCATGTGACTCGACAGTTTCTCCCGTTAAAAGCTAGAGAATATTTCCCACCCTCTGACTTTGAGTCGGGGGAGAGGACTTACTTGGGCTAATAAAATGAGGTGGATGTAATAGTGAGTCCAATTCTCAGTATGAGTCTTTTTTTTTAAGTTTATGTTATTGAAGTATAATTGATTTATAGTTGGACCATAAAGAAGGCTGAGTGCCAGAGAACTGATGCTTTCAAACTGTGGTGTTGGGGAAGACTCTTGAGAGTCCCTTGGACTCCAAGGAGACTCAACCAGTCCATCCTAAAGGAAATCAACCCTGAATATTCACTGGAAGGGCTGATGCTGAAGCTGAAGCTCTAATACTTTGGCCACCTGATGTGAAGAGCCAACTCACTGGAAAAGACCCTGATGCTGGGAAAGATTGAAGGTGGGAGGAGAAGGGGGCGACAGAGGATGAGACGATTAGATAGCATCACCGACTCAGTGAACATGGATTCGAGCAAATTCTGGAAGACAGTGAAGGACAGGGGAGCCTGGCATACTGCAGTCCGTGGGGTCGCAAAGAGTCGGACGTGACTTCGCGACTGAGCCGCACCCGCAGAGCTGACTTACAGAGTTGTGTCGGTTCCTTCTGTAGCCGAGTGATTCATTCATACACACACCCGCACATATACGTTCTTTTTCATAGTCTTTCCCACTAGAAGTTATCACAAGATGTTGTATGTATTGGTTTGGCCAAACCATTGGTTTGGATTTTTCCCACGGGAGGCACAAAAGCCTGGATGAACTTTCGGCCGACCCACCGACTCCCTGTGCCGCGCAGTAGGACCTGGTTCATTTCTGTAAGGGCTTACAGCCGCTAACCCGAAACGCCACTCCGCCCTCTGCCCGCGCCTCCGCTTTGACGACCACGAGTCTGCCCTCTCTGTGCGTCTGCTCTGTAGATGAGTTCACTTGTGCCATTTAAGTTCAGTGTGTACATCTGTGTCGTAAGTTCGCTTAGGTTCCACATGCAGGTGACGCCATGTGGTGCTTGTCTTCCTCTGACTTCCTCTGCGTGGCGTGCCGATCTCTAGGGCAGCATAACTGAGCATCAGGATGTCATTACCCTCATCCATGTTGTTGGGAGTGGCATCATTTCATTCTCTTCTATGGCTGAGTAGGATTCCGTCGTGTGTGTGTGCCCCAGGTGCGTTACCCACTCGTCTGTCAGTGGACATTTAGAGTGCTTCTGTGTCTTGGCTATTGTGAGTAGTCAGCTCGGGTCTTGGGAGAGTTCACATGGTTCCACTTGCCCCCTTGGTCCTCTGCCACAGTCTCAACAAGAACACCCCTGAGCTAGCCCACTGGCCCCAGGAGAAGGATGAGAGACTTGGGGAGCAGAGCCCTGGCTGAGCCCCTTAGCGCAGCCCAGCTGATTACAGAGCTCCAGGCAAGCGTCAGTGAGGCTGGCCTCTCTGTCATGCACCACTGAGCTCTGGGGCTTGCTTATATTCCGCAGCATAATTGAGGCCACAGTTAACTGACACCCCACCCAAATCCTCCAAATCGTCTCCAACTTGAACCAGTATTTACCTCCCCTTGGAAGCCTTCCTTGATTTCCCCCAAATTCCTTACCGTCATTAATGCTTGGAATTCACTACCGTGAACAACATAGGTTTGAACTGCGAGGGGCGTCTACTGTGCACATTTTTTTTCTATAAATGCTACAGTACTTTGTGATCCAAGGTTGATTAAATCTGCAGATGCAGAACCGTGAATGCAGATGGTTAACTATAAAGTGAAACGTGAATTTTCAACTGCTTTGGGCAGGAGGTGGTCAACACCCCCAACAGCCGTGTTGTTCAAGGGTCAAGTGTGAACGCCTACTCCGTGTCAAGCCCCGTGGGAGAAGCCAGGAGTAATAGAGGGATATGACGCAGTCCCCTAGAATCTCCAGTCCCAGGAGGAGACACACGCCACCAGCTGTCATTGCCCTTACTCTAATTATTAATGCTCCTGACCTATTAGCTACCGTTTCTGAGCATTTCCTGTATGAAGCAATTTCTATATACATTGCTTCCTGCAATTGACCCAATAATTCTAGGAGCATATGTTATACTCATGTTACAGCTGAAGACCCTGAAGCTCAGAGATGACTTCTTTGCCGAAGCAGTGCATCAGTGGGGGAGCAGGGACTCCAGCTGGAGTCGGCCTGACTTCGGCGCCAGGATGCTGCTCTGGGGGTGAATGCGGTCCAGGTGCGCCTGGGGGGAGGTGGCAGGAAGGATGCGGTGGGCTTTCCTGAGGCCGCTCCTGATAGATGCGCAGGAGAGAGCCAGGCAGAGCAGAAAGGGCCCTGAGGCGGGCGTGCTCCACAAACGCAAAGGCCTGGAGGTGTAAGGTCAAGGGGTCCAGGCCTGGGAGCGAGGGAGGGCAGGTGGGGTGGGGAATGGAAGAGCCGCCTGTGGCCAAACCCTGGGGAACTTGTTAAAAGGCAGCTTCCTGGGCTCCTCTCCAGGACGGCCTGGGGTGGAGACCAGGCACCTGCATTCCTGGTTATTCCCACCCTTGGGTGAATCTGAAAGCGAAAGTCGCTCAGTCGTGTTCGCCTCTTTGCGACCCCATGGACTATGCAGTCTGTGGAATTCTCCAGAGTACTGGAGTGGGTAGCCTTTCCCTTCTCCAGGGGATCTTCCCAACCCAGGGATCGAACCCAGGTCTCCCACATTGCAGGCGGATTCTTTACCAGCTGAGAGTGAATTGGATGCTCCCTCCAATTTAAAAACTGCCTGGGGACTTCCCTGGTGGTCCCGTGGTTAAGAATCTGCCTGCATATGCAGGGGACCCGGCTTCCATCCCGGGTCCAGGAACTAAGATCCCACGTACTGCGGGGCAGCTAAGCCTGTGTACCACACCTACCGAAGCCTGGGAGCGAAGAGCCTGCGCTCCACCACGAGAGAAGGCTGTGCATCGCAAACACAGCAGCGCCTGCTTCCACACTAGAGAGAGCCCACGCGCGGCAACAGAGCCTGTGCGGCACGAGGAAGACCCAGGGCAGCCGAAAAGTCAAGAACAGAGCAGCGGCAACAAGGCCTCCGCAGGGCCAGAGCCTTCCTGTTCTCTCGAAGGCAGCCCTCCTCCCTCCTCTGACACTGGAAGGGCCGATGCTGAAGCTGAGACTGCAGTACTGTGGCCACCTGAGGCGAAGAGCTGACCCATTTGAAAAGACCAGGTTTGGGTGGACTCCGGGAGTTGGTGATGGACAGGGAGGCCTGGCGTGCTGCGTTCCATGGGGTCGCAAACAGTCGGACAAGACTGAGCGACTGAACTGAACTGATGCTGGGAAAGACTGAACGTGGGAAAAGAAGGGGATGACAGAGGATGAGACGGCTGGATGTCATCACTAACTCGATGGATATGAGTTTGAGTGAACTCCGGGAGTTGGTGATGGACAGGGAGGCCTGGCGTGCTGCGGTTGATTGGGTCGCAAAGAGTCGGACACGACTGAACGACTGATCTGAACTGAACTGATATCTCATGACCCCTTGTCATCATCCCCGAGACTGGCCTGGATGTGGCCCCATCTGTGTCCTCTGAGCCTCTTATCTGTAACCAGCCTGTGGGTCCTTCTGGGGAGCTGGGAGAATGGTACTGTTCGCAACCCTGAAGTCCCCGTACCCGGGATGGGCGGTCCTCCAGATTTGTCAATTGATTACAGCGGTGAGGAGTTAGAAGTGCTGATCCAGAATCTCGTGAGAGACCTGGAGTCTGCACGCACGTATCATCGTCATAAAACGGGTTGTAATTACAGGACACGCCTTTCCTCGCCACTTTGTTAAGTGCGTTTTATCCCCGAGTGCGCTCCACGCTCGCAGAAGCCTGAGGAGGCAAGTGCTCGTTTCCCATCTGTGAGATGGGGATGACGAGGCTCAGGTGAGCCCCTGACAAGGTCTCAGACAGGCCTGGGAACCCGAACTCCAGGGCCCCTTTGCTTCGGTTAATGTTACTTTCCTGTTTGGCGGGGCTTGGAGGAGGGGCCTCCAAAGCAAGGACTGTTTCGAGAAGCCTTCAGGGTCTGACGCACTCAGCCTCAGGACACCCCCGGCTGGCTCAGTGGACAGCTGGCAGGACACCTCGCGATGCTCGGCGCCCTGAGTTCCAGTCCTGCCTGTTGGGAAGCAGCCCAGGATCTTGAGAAGGGCCGCCCTGCCTCGGTTTCCAAACCTGAGATGAAGAAGAGGGAGAATCTGCCTTCCACGCTGCCCTTGTCAAATGCAGAATGACGCACCAAGTCGTTGGGCGCCCCCGGCAACTGGAGAAGAGGGGCCGCCCCTCTCTGCCCCTCCCCTGGGCTCGTCCGCCCAGGCTCCTGCTCTGGCCAGCTCAGGGGCAGGGGCACCGTGACTGCGGAGCCAGCTGCTCTGCCAAGTGCGTCAGCCCCGCCCACCTTCCTGGTTCACGAAAGGCCTTTGCTGAAGGTTTGACGGCTTCCAGGTGATGCATGCCAAGAGCCGACTCATTGGAAAAGACCCTGATGCTGGGAAAGACGGAAGGTACAAAGAGAAGGGGGCGGCAGAGGATGAGATGGTCGGATGGCATCAGCGATTCAGAGGGTGTGAGTTTGAGCAACTCCGGGAGATGGTGAAGGACAGGGAAGTCTGGTGTGCTGCAGTCCATGGGGTCACAGAGTCAGACATGACTGACCGACTGAACCACAACACCATGAAAACCCTTCATGCTTGCGGGGGACACGTAGTCAGCCCCTTCCCTCCGTGACATCATCAGCCTCCGCATGGGCCATGCTCTGGAGGGCGCGCAACAGGCAGGACAGGGGCAAAGGGCAGGACGGGGGCAACGGGCAGGACGGGGGCAACGGGCAGGACGGGGGCAAAGGGCAGGATGGGGGCAACGGGCAGGACGGGGGCAACGGGCAGGACGGGGGCAAAGGGCAGGATGGGGGCAACGGGCAGGACGGGGGCAACGGGCAGGACGGGGGCAACGGGCCATGGTTCCGTTGCCACCATCACTTCCTATTTGCTGAGCTCTTTACAAGCCCAGCTTCCATTTATCTCTTGGCGTACTCACCTCTGGCTTCTCAGCTTCTCCCAGGGAGCCAGGTTCCAGGCCCTCTGTCTTCCCTGGTTTGATTATCAGGCCAACCCTGGGGCGTGAGCTGCCGCATTCTCCTCTCGTGATTAGAGGTGGTAGAGGCCTCACCCATCACCTGCTTACAATGGTAACCTCCCCAAAGCCCATATTCTCTTTCTGGGCTTTATCCTTCTCTCAGTTCAGTTCAGTTCAGTTCAGTCATGCAGTCGTGTTCAACTCATAGCGACCCCATGGAGTGCAGCACGCCAGGCCTCCCTGTCCATCACCAACTCCCGGAGTTTACTCAGACTCATGTCCGTTGAGTCACTGATGCCATCCAACTATCTCATCCTCTGTCGTCCCCTTCTCCTCCTGCCTTCAATCTTTCCAAGCATCAGGGTCTTTTCCAATGAGTCAGTTCTTCGCATCAGGTGGCCAAAGAATTGGAATTTCAGCTTCAGCATCAGTCCTTTCAATGAATATTCAGGACTGATTTCCTTTAGGATGGACTGGTTGGATCTCCTTGCAGTCCAAGGGGCTCTCAAGAGTCTTCTCCAACACCACAGTTCAAAAGCATCCATTCTTTGGCACTCAGCTTTCTTTATAGTTCAACTCTCACATCCATACATGACTACTGGAAAAACAATAGCCTTGACTAGACGGACCTTTAGAATGTATTTTCTAAAGTATATTTTACTTGGATATCTTGTTTATTTATTGTCTGCCTTCCATGCTAGGATGTCAGGTCCACAGGAGGTCTCTGCCCGTTTCTCTGATGGCTGCGCCTCCCGAGTCTAGAATAGAGCCTGGCATGGAGTAGGTGCCCAGTGAGTATTCATTGTATCAATATGATTCTGAATCAATTCAATGAATCAGTGTGGTTCTGGGGGAAAAAATAGGTATTGATGCTGGAGCCCACTAGCCTGAGGCACACTGAAGAGAACTCAGGCTTATGAAACTGGAGAATTGGGAGGAATCTGGGCATGCACAGAGGTCCAAACTGGCGTCCAGTGTGATGTACAAGGGATCGGTGACATGGCTGAGTCAGGACAACTGGACGTTTCGATCAGCGTCATTAGCACCTTGAGAATGATATCTATCCGGCCCGAAATGACCTTTGATCGCCCCAGCCTCTCTCGCCTGGGCAGAGAGAGCTGCCCCACTGGCCACCGGAAAGGAAGCTTGAACAGGCAGTAGCATCTCGGAGTCCAGTCCCGTTTCCATGGCAGCAGTTGGACCCCTCTTCCCTCTCCCCCTACGCCCCTCTGAGCCTCTTCATCTGACAGTTTCCAGGGCGTGACTAGGGAAGGCACTCTTCCCACCAGCGTGGTGAAGTACAGCCAGGACACCCAGGCAGCTGCATGAAAACAGCTGCAGGCACACGCTCTGCGCTCTCCTTCAGAAGGGCAAAGAGGCAGAAGATGGGTGACGTGGATTCTCGGAGAGAACTCCCAAGTTTTCCCCTGCCCCGTGGTCTTCCTTCCCCAGAGAACTGCAGAGAAGTTTTCGGAGAAGACGGCTCCCCAGGTAACCCTTTCCTGAATGACACTGCTGCCGTAGAACCAGGAGGTGGTGTTTCTCCAAGTGAGGGTCGCAGACTCCTGGTCTCAGAATCACCTAGACTCTGTGCAGATTCCCAGGCCTCTGCCCCAGGCCCTCTGGTTGGAATCTGCATTGGAATAGCTCCCTGTGGCCGTGGGTTGGGGCAGGACCACCTCCAGGTGTGATGGTCCCCTGGGTGGACCCACAGGGCTCCTCATGCCCGGCTATGGTTGATTACAGTGAAGGAAACAGTGAACTCAGCAGAGGGAAGCAGCTTGGGGAAGGGTGTCCAGAGGAAACGAGACGCCAGCGTTGAAGAGCCTCTTCCTGGAGCCCCACGTGTGTGCCAGCCTGACTGACTGGCTTAGTGCATGCTAAGTCACTTCAGTCGTGCCAACTCTGTGATGCTGTGGACTGTAGCCTGCCAGGCTCCTCTGTCCATGGGAATTGTCCAGGCAAGAATACTGGGGTAGGTTGCCATGCCCTCTTCCAGGGGAATCTCCCGACCCAGGGATCGAACCTGTATTTCTTACATCTCCTGCACTGTAGGCAGGTTCTTTACAACTAGCACCACTTGGGACGCCCCCAGAGTCCCACAAGGCAGCCTAATGCCCCAGCACTGAGCTGTGAGAACACATATGAAATGCTGCCTTCCGGTGGGGGAACCCTCAGAAACTGGGAGCCCAGGGATGGAACTGGGGGCTGGTGAGTCAAGCACATTCTGCCTGGCATGTTCCAAAACTCCAGACTCTCAGAAGAAAAGCAGGGGGCACCGTCGAGCACACGGTCTGCACCAAATGGGTTGGGCAACGTGAGGGGCTCTTATCGGCGAGAACCTTCTCCAAATCCAAGTGCCCAGAGGCCAGCCAAGGGCCGGACCTGCAAGCAGGCTGTTCAAATGACAGCAGCCTCAAGCCTGCTCTGTGGATGCTCGTCTGCACCGCCCACTTCCTTCCAGAGGACTCCTGGGCACGGTAAAGTGTGAGACCCACTGATCTGACGGATAAAGCTGGGTTGATCAACTGCATCTCTGGTTATCATGTGACTTGCCTTCTCGATTTAGCAGAGAGGATGTGTATCTTCCCGAGGAAGTGAAATCCAAATCCCAGGTGACCTCCTCCTTTGCTAAACAGAAAGAAGGTGCCCCCTCTTTTAAGGACTTCTGCCAGGCCCCCAGGCTGCTGGGCCAGCATTTGACCTTGGCTATGCGAAGAACTGACTCATTGGGAAAGACGCTGATGCTGGGAGGGATTGGGGGCAGGAGGAAAAGGGGACGACAGAGGATGAGATGGCTGGATGGCATCACTGACTCGATGGACATGAGTTTGAGTGAACTCCGGGAGTTGGTGATGGACAGGGAGGCCTGGGGTCCTGCAATTCATGGGGTTGCAAAGAGTCGGACACGACTGAGCGACTGAACTGAACTGATGCCATAATAAGGGGAGGAGAGATGCAGCTTGAAGGAGCAGTTCCTTGGACACACGGAGATCTGAGCCCCAAGTCATCTCTTTAGTGAGAGCCTCTGTGGGGCCCTACACCGGGAGCCTGGGCTTCCCTCCAGACAACACGGCCCCTGGGGTGGGGCTGGTGGGGCCGTCTAATTGAACAAGATCCAGGTCTTGCCCTGGCGGCGAGGGGTTGGCGTGTCGACGGAGAGCTGGCCCAGGGGTCAGGATCTTGGGACCTCAGGAGGGACCACCCTGCTCTGGCATCGGTGGGACCTGGGACCCTGGATAGATCACATGGCCTTGCTGAGGCTTTCATGTCCAAGACCCAAAGAAAGTTTGTCAGGATTAAAGAGCATATTGATGTCATTGTGTTAAAGAAAAGATAATGGACAGTTTTCAAAGAGCTCTGGAAGTGTTCCAGGAGAGTTATAAACAGTGTGGCTCAGCTGGTTCCTCCTCCCAGGCCTGGTAGACAGCTTGGACACTGCATCTTTCTCACCATGGAACCCGGAAAAATCGTCTCTGAGCAGATTTCCACCCCCGGACCTCAGCCCTGAGCAGAGAGAAGAACGCTTTGTTGAGATCGAGGGTGGGCTCTGGCACGAACTTGCCTGCTGACCTGGCAAGTCTCTCTCCCTCTCTGGGCCTCAGTTTTCCCCATCTGCGAAATGGGAACAGCAATACTTCTGCCTATCACCTTACCACCATGGCGAGTTCTTTCCTTTCTCATCTTGTTCCAGAACTGCCCCTGAGATATATCTGTGCTGAAGGCTTGAGACCAGCATTTCTCTGAGACACTGTCCAAAAGAGCGGATGGGCCTGTCTCAGAGACTCCGGGGCCCGTTAGCACTACACGGGCTTCGAGAAGACTCTCAGTAATAAAATATCTCCAGCCTGAATGCGCGCAGGCTCCCTTGACGAACACCTGTCGGCATCCTGCAGTAGGCTACGGCATTCTTGTGGTTGCCAGGCCAGGAGGACCCAGACAAACTGCATCTTAGTTACATGCCCCAAACCCACAGTCACCGACTCCCCAGGTCAGCAACAGCCCGTCTTCACCCTTGACCTCAGTCCACCTGGAGAGATGGTCTTTGAGGCAGAAATTATCATCATGAAATCCCCTTCCTCCAACTGTTTTTTTTTTTTTTTTTTTTTTATCCCCAGATGCCCAAAAGTCCCTCAAAGTGCTGCTCAAGACCCAACTCAAAGGACAGGCTAAACCAGTTTAACTTTCGGGCCCATAGCCATGAGCAGGCGGAATCCTCCCTACTGGGCTGGCTGGAGAAATGAGTTAATTTTGTCCAAGCTCAAGTGTCTTGGGGACTTTGGTGCTGGGGGCGGGTGCACATGTGGGTAGGAGGAGTTCCAGCGTGGAATGGGCTTCAGGGTCTTTGGGGACCTGAGGAAGGAGAGCTGTATGCTCAGCACTGCAAAAATTGGTGGTGATAACAGTCCGAGGGTCAGTGCCAGCCAGAGCTTGGCAGGTGGGGCGGGCATCCCTTGGAAAACCCTACATTGGCATCTTGGCGGGTGGGAGTGGGACGCATGTGTCTGGGGGGGGTGCCTCGTGGTAAGGCTGGGCAGGGCAGTCCAGGGCCGCGGAGCAGGGAGAGGTGTCCTTCTGAGTGCGCCAAGCTTGGGCAAGGACAAGGGCAAGCTCTGAAGGCGGCCAGCATCGGTGTGAACCTCGGCTGACCCCTGACGGAGCTGTGTGTCACTGAGCACCTTGCTTTCCCTCTGAGCCTCAGTGTTCCCATCTGTAAATGGACACAATAGTGACCTCCCTCACACTAGAGTGAAGAATGGGTTATCTTGGCTTAAGTGCCTAGAAATCTCCAGCACATCATATGTACTCTGTGAATGCTACTTTTCTCCTTTTGGAAAATCTCAGAAACTGGTAGAGGTTTTTTGTTTGTTTGTTTTTTAACTTTTAATTGAACTGCAACATACACGGAGAAGTACATAATTCTTCATTGTTTTTTAATCTAAAATTTATTTCAGCTCCCCTGGGGCTGGACGTGTTACTAAACCCTGAAACAAACCTAAAACGTCTTGCTTTTATTGTTTTTATTTAGAGGACTATAAAAAAAAGAGAGACTCACAAGAAGTGGTGAAAATACTGCCAGGTTCCCACGCTTTATTCAGCTTTTTCCCAATGACATCTTACATAACCACGTGAACCTGAAGTCGCTCAGTCGTGTCCAACTCTTTGCGACCCCAGGGACTGTAGCCTACCAGGCTCCTCTGTTCATGGGATTTTCCAGGCAATAGTACTGGAGTGGATTGCCATTTCCTTCTCCAAGGAATCTTCCCGACCCAGGGATCGAACCCGTCTCCCACATCGTAGACAGACGCTTTACCGTCTGCGATCTCAGCCAAAAGGCCGAGAAGCCCAGACAGCGTCAAACCAGGAAGCTGACGCTGGCACGTGCTGTTCACCGAAGAGGGCGTGCGCCCGCAGAGGACAGCCCAGTGGTTCTCACCAGCTGAAGGCGGCGCTGAAAGCGGCGCCGGGACCGAGAACCAGGACGCGGTCGGCACCCCGGAAGGGCCCCAGGCCCCTGCAGTCGCCTCCCGCCTCCGGGGTCACTGCGGTGAGGCCTGGGCTCCGAGAGCCGGCGGACCTTCGGCCGCATGACTGCACGCGCACAGCGCGCGTTCCTCTGCGCCGGCGCCCTCTGCTCACCAGCACGCCCCGGCCTCCGTCCACTCTGGGCTGGAGGCCCCGCAGCTGTCGCGGGCTTCTTCATCGCTGTGCAGGTAGAGTTCCGTCAGAGAGACACAGGGGAAGGACGGAGGCCCGGGAAGGAGCCGGCCCTGGGCTTCCCTCGTCCAGAGGTGAGGACGCGTGTCTCTGTGCTTTAAGCCCCTCGGTCTGGGGTGCCTTCCTATGGCGGCCTCTGCACGCCGTGCGGACGTCTCCCCAAAAGACTGGGACGTCTGCCTGCTCCCAGCCTGTGGCCCCTCTGCTAGTCCCCGGTCCTCATACCAGCTGAGCCCAGCGGAGGTGTAAGCAGTTCTTTTATTGGAAGATTCAGCTCAACACAGAAGCTGAAGATGCGGGAATTGTTCACATGCTCCCAGGACCCCACAGAGGGGCAGGGCAGGCCTGTCCAGGCCTCCTTGGGGGGCAGTCTCCTCCCGGTCACGCTCCTCCCCATCTCCTGGGGACACCCGCTCCTGTCCAGGCCTGGCATGTCCCCAGGGCATGTCCCTCTTCCCGAGCATAGTTCAGTCCCAGGAAGTGGCGGGTCGCTCCAGGCCACCGGGGAGGATATGCAGCTTGGGCTTTCGGTGTGGGTCACTGGGCTTCGTGTCCCTCCCGCGGGCTCATGGCTGGGGGCAGGGAGTCAGCCCAGCTGTTGGGGGAAGATGTGGAAGGCGTCAGGGAACACAGCTGTGACTTGGCCTCGGGTGGCCGTCCAAGTGTAGGTTACAGCCTGGGACAGGCAGCTTCCGGAAACCTCCTTCCACGTTTCACCCCCTTGCCAGCCGGCTAGGGGTGAAAGAGCCTTGGAATGGGACAGGGTTGAGGCCAGAGCTTGCAGGGAGGAGCAGGCTGGGGAGTATGTGGGCCCCAGGCCCTGCTGAGCTTGAGTGTGCTTTGAGAGGGGCAGAGAGGGTGGGTGGGGGGAGCAGGACAGACTCTGGGAGAAAGTCCAGAAATGATGTGTGGTCCGGGACTGGGGCTGGGGCTGGGAGGCTAAACCAGCTGAAGCAAAGCATTTGGTGACGAGGTTAGACGTCAGGCTGGTGATGATGGACGGGGAGGGGCCTCTGGGGTGAGAGCAGGGCTCTGTCCTGTCTCCTTCGCTTGATCAGGAGAGCTTGCTTTTTGTCTTTATTCAGCTTGGGTACGTCAGTCAGCTCTTGCTGCGTAACAAACCACCAGACCTCAGTGGCATTTAGCAAGAAGCATGGGTTCTGACGCGTGGCCCCCTGGGCTGCAGCTGATCTCGACTGGCCTTGCTGGACTGGGCCTCACGCTGAGGCTCGAGGCCAGATCTGCTCTGTGCAGCTCTCATCCTCGTCGTCTTTGAACCCTGGGTGCCCGAGGCGTGTTCTGGGGATGACACACATCCCAGGGAGAAGCGCTAACAGTCAAGCAGACTCAAAGTCCCCGCTCCTGGAGCACCCCGAACATTGCACTGGCCAGAGAGAGCCACGTGGCCATGCCCACCACCAGCAGCGGGGGAGAGGCAGAAGGAAGGGCAGGGGTGAAGCATACATCATCCTGGAGGTGGTAGCAGCGGAGACAATATTTGCTAGTAATAATCTGATCTGGTTCTATAAGTTTTTGCACAAAGGAAGGATTTTTTTCCCCTTAACCCTCAGAAACCTGTGGTTGGATGATTGCAATCTTTATGGAGCGTCATCGTTTGGGGGTCTTCTCCTGCACCTGGAACGTCCCCTGGTGACCTCGTAGCTGACGTCAACACACCCATTAACACACCCCGGTGTGCCCTGCTCCCTGCGTCTCACTGTCTCCCCCTCCTGGCCGCAGAGGGCATTGATCAAGCCTGACCTGACCTGAGAGAGCAGTTCCGTTCAGTTCAGTCGCTCAGTCGTGTCCGACTCTTGGCGACCCCATGGACTGCAGCACGCCAGCCCTCCCTGTCCATCACCAACTCCCGGAGTTCACTCAGACCCATGTCCATTGAGTCGGTGATGCCATCCAACCATCTCATCCTCTGTCGTCCCCTTCTCTTCCTGCCTTCAAACTTTCCCAGCATCCGGGTCTTTTCAAATGAGTCAGCTCTTCGCATCAGGTGGCCAAAGCATTGGAGTTTCAGCTTCAGCATCAGTCCTTCCAATGAGTATTCAGGACTGATTTCCTTTAGGATGGACTGGTTGGCTCTCCTTGCTGTCCAACGGACTCTCAAGAGTTTTCTCCAACACCACAGTACAAAACCATCAATTCTTCAGCACTCAGCTTTCTTCATAGTCCAACTCTCACATCCATACATGACCACTGGAAAAACCATAGCTTTGACTAGACGGACCTTTGTTGACAAAGTCATGTCTCTGCTTTTTAATTTGCTGTCTAGGTTGGTCATAACTTTCCTTCCAAGCAGTAAGCCTCTTTTAATTTCATGGCTGCAGTCACCATCTGCAGTGGACGTCGTTTATTCCAGCAACAAGATGTTAGGAGAGAGAGAGCTTTTAAAAAAGAGTCACCTGTATTCAAACGCTGATTCTGCCACTTAATGGCTACACGATCTTGAGAAAGTGCCTTAACCTCTTTAAGCCTCAGGTTTCCTGTGTGTAAAATGTGCATATACTGGAGCTTTTCTCTTGGATTTCTTAAGAGGATTTGTTGTTGTTCAGTTGCTAATTAGAGTCCAACTCTTTGCAACCCCAAGAACTGCTGCGTGCCAGCTTCCCTGTCCTTCACTATCTCCCAGAGTTTGCTCAAATTCACGTCCATTTAATCAGTGATGCTACCCAATCATCTCATCCTCTGTTGCCCCCTTCTCCTTTTGCCTTCAATCCTTCCAAGCATCAGGGTCTTTTCTTGATTATGAAGATTAAATGAGAATAAGAAAGTAAGCCCCACTGTAGGAGCCCAGTAAGTGTTTGCTATTCCTGAGCCAGGGGCTTTCTAGGTCCAAGGAGATAGCAGCTAAGTCCTACACATCAGGACCACCATGACCATAAGCCCATGGAAGGATCCATTTCTGAGGCTAACATTCAGCCCCAAAGCTAACTTGCCCCCAGGGGCTACCAAAACCAACCCCCCACTTAGTCCAGAGCTGTGACCCCAGAGCACCCTGACTATGTTAGTTTAGTCCAGTTCAGTCACTCAGTCGTGTCCGACTCTTTGCGACGCCATGGACCGCAGCACGCCAGGCCTCCCTGTCCATCACCAACTCCCAGAGTTTACTCAGACTCATGTCCACTGAGTCAGTGATGCCATCTAACCATCTCATCCTCTGTCATCCCCTTCTCCTCCCGCCTTCAATCTTTCCCAGCATCAGGGTCTTGTCCAGTCAAAGATACTTCTCCCTGGATTCTGGCCACTCACTGAGGGTCAGAGCCTGGAATGCAAGTCCACTTTCTGAGCTGCCCCTGTCTGTCGGCATGGACCATCTGCTCCCCAGTTTAGGAAAAGTTGCCCAGAGTCCTCCTGGCATTCCTCTGGGCGCTGTGGGCAATGTGGCCCGCGTGCCAAAGTGGGCAGTGAGTCCGCCTGTCGGGCCCAGCGCTGCTCAAACCTGCTGGCGCACTGCAGTAAAACCGCCTTCGACTTAATATATGCTAATTAGATTTTAATGGGATTCAGATTTCCAACCGTAGTGCCGTGTTAGCCATGGCAAGTTATAATCATATCTAATTGGTAATTCTAACATAACAAATTTCTTGGATAAATTATTCTTAGTTAATAGTCCCCCAGGAACAACCTCAAAGCACGTGCGCGCGCGCGCACACACACACACACACACACACACACACACTTGCAGGCACACACACATTCACTCGTATATATATATTTTCGGAGAAATTGAGGAAAAAAAAGGACAAGACAGACGCAGGTGCCCAGTGAAGCAAAGTTGTTATTTCAGACCTGGATTCCTGCAGGATCTCTCCCTGGAACCTCTCACAAAAGCCCTCAGGGTTGTTAGAACCCGAGTCCGTATCCTGAGCCTAGGAGGGTTCAAGGTCATTGCCTTTGAGGGTGGGTCCCCGTCTGGGTCCCCCTGGGTAGACGGCTCGCATCCTGGGAGGAGGCAGCAGGGGGGCCACCAGGCTGGGATCTCAGCCTGCTTGGCATGGTCCCCAGCCCTCGGAGAGGCCCGCTCTGGCTGCAGAAGCTTTCTGCCCTTCCTGTGAGTCTAGTCAGCCCTGGAACTCTTCCCTAGTACAGATTCCTAGGTCCCCAGAGAGGTGAAAGAGGCAGCCACTGGGTGAGTTGATATTTTCTTTCCCAGGCAGATCACCGAGTGTCATTCCAGTAAAAAGGGTGAGGGTGAGTCAACCCAGCTTCTGGTCCTCACGTTGCCGCTAAGCTTCTGTGACCCCAGGGAGAGCTGCTCAGGGCCTCTGTTTCCCAGCTGTGGTATGGGCTGACGTTTGAGACCCAGCATACCTTTCTGAAGGCTTCCAAGGTGGCGCTAGTGACCAAGAACCCGCCTGCCAATGCAGGAGGCGGAAGAGATGTAGGTATGATCCCTGGGCTGGGAAGATCCCGTGGAGGAGGGCACGGCAACCCACTCCAGTATTCTTGCCTGGAGAACCCTGTGGACAGAGGAGCCTGGCGGGCTACGGTCCATGGGGTCGTGACTTGCTTGCTTGCGTACCGTCCGGAGGCATGAACACATACGTCTGCTTTAGCTGGAAGGGAGTGGTCGTTCCTTTGGAGGGGGTGAGGGATGGGCCTTACGTGGCACCCAGGGGGTCTGGAGGGCGTGCCCGCCCCCTCCTTCCTCCCTTTTCTGTTAGATTGCTGTCTGTCCCCTGAGGCTGCTCCTGCCCATGGGAGATGGTGGTTCTATGCTGGCGTCCCCAGAGGATGCGAGGTGTGGGGGGAGGCTGTATCCTCCCACTCAGTATGAGGGGAGGGAGATGTGCGTGAAGAGGATGGAATTTCCAGCGGGGCCCCTGCTTACCCACAGCTGCGTGATTCTGGGCCCGGCCCCCTCCTGCCCCGAGGCTCCTCCTTGCTCTGTTTATTAAACGAGCATGGAGCTCCTATCTTGGAAGGCGGTGGTGTGGACCGGGTGACACAGCCTTGTAAGCATCTGAGTTCCGTAACTGTAGGCTCCTCTGCCTTTGTCCCCATCCTTCTTCTTCACTCCCCTCTCCTCTGGCTAGCATGAGTTAAAGGCAGAATGACCTTGGGGGGAAGGACCACAGGATATCTTTTATCTATTACTAAAGGCTGGAGATTAATGTTAGCATCTTGTGCCAAGTGAGTGAGAATGACAGGTGATATTTATTGAGCACGTATTACATGCCAGACAGTGTCTTTCTAAGTACTTTATATGCGCCGTCTCATTCAGCCCCAAGAGCTGAGTACGGTTATGGGCCTCATTCTAGAAACAGGCCACCCAATCACAAAGATGTTTTTTTGGTAAAATAGCCTGAAGCCACACAGCTAGTCAGCAGCTTTTAAAGACAGAATTTGAGTCCAGGAGAGTTTGGCTTTAGAGCTCACCTCTTTAAACACCTGTCACAGGGTCCTGGCCCTGGACTGACCACCTTGAGATCCTTAGAATATTTAGAAGAACCATCTGCCTTGGAGGCGTTTCCAGGGAGAAGGAAGGAAAAACGGAATCCACTGAGTTTCTGGTCTACACCTGACTCTGTGCTGGGCTTCTCAGCTAACGAGCAAAGTACCTGCAGAGTGCGAGCATCTCCCCTAGGTCTGGATCTCAGGTCCAGGCCTCTATTCTCCCGTGTGACCTTCAGCAAGTTACGTAGCCACTCTAAGCCTGTTTCCTTACTTGGAAAATGAATCTAATGTTTCCTGTACCTCAAGGTTGTTGTAAAGATCAAACGAGATGATACATGCAAAGTGCTTGGCACAGCCTCTAGCCGGTAGAGAAGATCCGGTACGTGGTAAATTCCTAAATATAGGATGTTGATATTTATGCAAATTCTTATGTGTGGAACTGTTGCTATTTAATTTGTTGCGCACATCCTGTGAGTGACGTGTGTGCATGTGTGCTAAGCTGCCTCAGTCGTATCTGACTCTGTGGACTATAGCCTGCCAGGCTCCTCTGTCTTGTGATTTCCCAGGCAAGAACACTGGAGTGGGTTGTCATGCTCTCCTCCAGGGGATCTTCCCAACCCAGGGATTGAACCCGCGTCTCTTATGTCTCCTGCATTGATAGGAGGGTTCTTCGCCGCTAGCGTCACCTTTGCTGCTGCTGCTAAGTCACTTCAGTCGTGTCCAACTCTGTGCGACCCCATAGACGGAAGCCCACCAGGCTCCTCTGTCCCTGGGATTCTCCAGGCAAGAACGCTGGAGTGGGTTGCCATTTCCTTCTCCAATGCATGAAGGTGAAAAGTGAAAGTGAAGTTGCTCAGTCGTGTCCAACTCTTAGCGACCTCATGGACTGCAGCCTACGAGGCTCCTCTGTCCACGGGATTTCCCAGGCAAGAGTACTGGAGAGGGGTGCCATTGCCTTCTCCGAGCGTCACCTTTGCGGGGTATAATTATCCCCATTTCATAGTTGGAAGAGCTGAGTTCAGATGGCTTAAGCCACGTGCCCAGGATGCTGCAGTGGGAATGTGGTCAAGCTGCTGTCTGAGTCCTCAAAGACTTTCAGCTCCAACGCCTTTCAAAACCCTGGCTGTCACGGGGGGAGGACAGTCCCTGAGGTCAGAGAAGGAAGGTCTCTGGGAGAGGTTGTTTGAGAAGGTGAGGGCAGGGATGCGAGATTAGGGAAGGACTCTTCCAAAATGCTGTTTGTCTGTGGCCCTGGGGCCTCCAGATCCACGGAGGAAGAGGCAGGAGGGAATGGGAGCCTGGGGTGGGGACAGCCCACCGGGGGCAGGGGAGAGGGGGCGGCGGGAGCAGAGGCGAGGCGGGGGCGGCGGCCTCCACGAAGCTCAGCCGCAAGGCCAGGTGCAGCTGCCCGCCCGGGGCTCCGCTGTGTGTGTTCACATTCAGGCCTGTCGCTGGCGATCGGGCCCATTTGGAAAAAGTGCGTGTATTTTGCACATCCGCTTCCTTCCACACATCTCAGGGCTGTCTTCCCTGCAGGAGACCAAGGGCGTAATAGCTGACATGATAGCTTAAGTGCTTTGGAAAGAGTCCCCAGCTCTGGGCTGTCTGCGGCTCAGCCGCCCCCGCCGGGCGTCAGGGCCGGTCTGTCTGTCTGCCTCTGTCTCTCTGTCTGTCTCTGCTTCTCTCTGACTCTCCTCTGTCTCTTGTTTCATTTCTACCTACGTCTCCCTCATTCAGCACTTAACCCCCCACTTCCTGTGGCCTAGTGATGGGGAACCCCAGCTGCCACGTTCTTGTTGATGAGCCTGACTCTGAGCGCTTGGCTGACGGGCGGAGGAGGACTGACCCCCTGGCTGATGCGCTAGGAAGGGGGCTGGCCCCCTCAAGGCCCAGCAGGGGTCTCTGCACCAACTGACAGCTGGGCCCACTGACCTGGAGCCAGACTGGGAAGGTGGCAGAATTGACCACCTCTCCTTCAGGACCTGGCTGCCAGGGCACCACCTCCTGGAAGCCCCCCCGGGCCTCCCCAGGCGGGACAGTCTTGCACCCTTTCTGTGACCCTATTGCACTCTCTGATGTTTTTGTTCTAATACTTGTCACGTGGCATCTCAGTCCCTCTTTTCCTAGAGTCTGTCATTCTGCAGGGACTCGGTGCTGTTTATGGGAGGATCTGCCCAGCTGGTCTTGGTGTTTCCCCTGCCTGGCGTGCAGCCAGACCAGAGGGGTGTTCAGAGTCTGTCGAATGAGTGAGTAGCCAGGTAGACAAATAAAGGAAGCATCTTTTTCCCTGTCAGGCTGGGCTTGCCGTCACCCATCCCACCTTGCATCCTTGCAGTCCTAGGTCGGACAAATCACCCTTTCTAGCCTGCTCAGGGCTCAGTGTCCTCAAACTCAGAGCCCAAAGCAGATGGCCACCCCGTCCCCTGCAGACGGCAGGCCTCCCAGATGACTCTCTCTGGGCGTGTCCCCTCCCACTTTATGTGGCTCATACACTTGCTGCTGAGATGGTGATGCATTTTAAGGGCCGAGGAACCCAGCGCCAGAGCTGTTAATAGGGCAAAGTGATTCCAATTTCATGCCTACATGGGCTTCCCTCTAGTAAGGTAAAAAGAAGGCACAAACCTTGTTTTATTCCTTCCAGACAACAGGCAAAGGCATTGCGCAACACTGGCTTAGGTCGGACTGCTGGGAGGCAGCAGGGGTGGCGGCAGGTGGCTCTTGTGAGACCGAGCAGGCCTTTGGGGAAGAAGGAAGGAGGCTGAGGAGGCAGGTGGCGCTACGTGGTGGTGGCTGCTGCTGAGCTGGCCTGGATGTTGATAGTGATGGATATGAGAGACCTTTCAACACTTGAAAATCAACTTCTGCACTGTTGCTTGCAAGATGCAGGCAGGCAAATATGTATTGTATGAATTGATCATTTAGTTGTCACACTTTTAAAAGAGGAATTGCCCTGAGGAGACATTTGGGCTTCCCAGTTGAAATGAGAATATGTGACGTGGTGGATGGGAAACCAAGATTCTAGAATATCCAGTTCAGAGTGTGGGGCTGCTGTAGATTGTGAACACAGCCCTGCTTCTGCCCCCTGACCTGTATCCACACACTATGCCATGCGGTTTTGCAGTTCTCACCCGAAAGTGGAATCGATTACGCCATCCCTTAAATCCAGGCTGGCCTTACAGCTCACGTTGGCCCCAAAAAAACCCAAAACCAAAAAAACAGCAATGCGGTGGAAGTGACAGGGCAACCCCCCCAGGTCAATGGGATGTGATCGGTGTGGTCTCTGCCCCTGTGGGCGTCACTTGTAGCTCAGTCAGTAAAGAACCTGCCTGCAGTGCAGGAGAAGAGGAGATGCAGCTTCCATTCCCGGGTCGGGAAGATCCCCTGGAGAAGGGCATGGCAACCCACTCCAGTAGTCCTGCCTGGGAAATGCCGTGGGCAGAGGAGCCTGGTGGGCTACGGTCCATGCAGTTGCAAGAGGTGGACACGACTGAGCGACTAAACCCCCACCACCATGCCACTGCGGGGCCTGGGCCTGAAAAACATCCTGGGAGACTGTGCCAGCTTCCTATCCGCCAACTTCGAGGCTCAAAACAAGGCAAATTTATTCCCTTAGGAGAGTCCTGGAAGTGGGAAGTCTGAGATGAGCCGGACAGGGTGAAGCTGTTCGCAGGGCTGGTTCCTTCTGGAGGCTCAAGGGGGGAGAGTTTCCTCGCCTGCTCCAGCTTTGAGGCTGCCTGGATTCCTTGGCTCCCGGCCCCTTCCCGGCATCACGACGACCTCTTGCTTCTGTCATCACAGCTACCCCTGCTTGCTGCTTTCCTGTCTCCCTCTTATAAGGACCCCTTGTGACTGGACCCACTTGGATGATCCAGGACAGTCTTCCCACCTCAAGATCCTTCAGTTAATCACACTGGCCAAAATCCCTTTTGTCACATAAGGTAACGTATTCACAGGTCCTTGGGGTTAGGATGTGAGCATCTTAGGAGACTCACAGACTTAGAAAACGAACTTATGGTTGCCGGGGGAACGGGATGGTTGGGGGTTTGGGATGGACGTGGACACACTGCTGTGTTTAAAATGGGTAACCAACAAGGACCTGCTGTACAGCACGTGTCATGTGGCAGCGTGGACACAGGCATATGTGTGTCTGAGTCCCTTTGGTGTTCACCTGAAACTGTCATAGCATTGTTAATCGGCTGTACCCCAAGACAAAATAAAAAGTTTATAAAAAATTTAAAAAACAGCATGAACGTCCTTTCGGGGCATCACTCTGTGCGCCGCCCTCTCCTCTGCCGTGCAGGTTCCAGAAGCCGCGTGTCGCAGGGGACTACCCAGACTGCCCTGGGCTTTTCATGAGCCCAGATAAAATTTTTATTGTGTTAATCAAGTAAGACTCTGGGGTCAGTGTGTTACTGCAGCCCAGCTTCTCCTGGCCGAATAACACACGCTTCCAGGTCTCTCCTTGGCGACTCTCAGGTCTGGGCCGTGGCTCAGAGAGGCCGCCCTCCCCCAGACACTCTCAGTCCTTCCCTCCAACAGCTGAATGGCTTGGCGAACCGTCTAGTAGCTGAGTAAGAAGTTCTGGAGCCTCCACCACTGACTTACGTGCGACCCTGATTGATGCTGGGCTTGGCCATGTGGCTTACTCTGGCTGAAAGAGTGGACATGACAGGCAGATGTCGTGAATGTACTTGCCTGGTTTGCATTTTTTTTGTGAGCTTTGATGATCCACCATAAGAGGGTCAGCCACCACCTCCTTAGCCTGGGCCCCAGAGCAAACACCCAGGGAGGAGACCCTGGTCCAACCCCAAGCCTGGAACCCAGCCCAGACAGCCTCTTGCCTGAAGCAGGGCTGCAGGTGAATGCAGACTGCTGTGCTGCGCTCAGTCCTGTCCGACTTTGTGACCCCATGGACTGTAGCCCCCCAGGCTCCTCTGTCCATGGCCTTTTCCAGGCAAGAATACTGCCGTGGGTTGCCATTTCCTCCTCCAGAATCCAGACTAGATCAGCTGAACCACTTGATCCTGAACATGAACATGATTATTAATGCCTGTTATTTCATGCCTCTGTGATTCGGGTTGCTTTGTTACGCAGCATCATTGTGGCAAGAGCTGACTATTACACCTGGCCCTGAGGGAGCGTAGATTTCCTGAGCAAAGTCTCTGGCAACCTCCCATGCCTGGATTTGGCTGAGACGAGGCGCTGCCCTTCCACCCCTCCTCCGGGAAGGAGCATGCCCTGTCGCCCCGTCACCGCCTGTCCCAAGGCTGCATGCCGGGAGGCGCCCCGTTGCTGGTGTAGAACGTGAAGAACTCAGAGCCACAGACGGAGGTGGGGAAAAGTGTTCTGTATTAATTAAACTGACCGAAGGAGCCAAGACATGGACAGAAAGAGACTAAGAACAAGACTGGAAATAGTTTAAAAAAGAAAGCCGGTCGCAGAGACGCCAGTGCCAGAGGGAGCGGAGGCCGCGCCTTCACGTCAGCTCCAGGACCACTGTCAGGGCGAGCACCAAGGTGAGCCGGACACCAGCGGGGCCAGATGCGGAACCTGTGCGGGGGGCGGCGTCAGGGCAGGGGCCCTGCGCTGCCTCTCTCGGGGGCATGGGGGGGGGTGTGGGCCCTGGGGACCCCAGAGCTCTGGAGGGCCCTGGACGAGACTGCACTTCAGTGCTGGGGCACGCTGGATTCTAGCCCCAGCCCTGCCATCGGTCCCAGCTGACTGGGTGTGATCTCCTCCCTGTCCCAGGCCTGCTGGGCGCAGGCCGGGCTCCCTGGGGGCCCCCAGGACCCTGCAGTGGGGACCAGGAGTGTAGGGGGACACATCGTGAAATGTGGGGTCAGCTCAGTGTGGGGAGGGGAGGGCTGCAGGCCTGGGAGGGGCATCCGGGCCCTACGGGCTGGTCTCCAGGTTAGGGCCAGCCTGGAGACAGGGGCAGCATAAAGGACCCTGCTGAGGCATTGGTCTGCGTGCCCAGCATCCTGTGAAGTGGCCAAGGGCCCCAGACCACAACCCCAGGGTCAGGGTTGAACACATCCTCCTGGGGTCATGGAAGCTGGGCTCCCAGAAAGACCTAGTCCCTGGAGATCCCTGCTGGCGGCTTAGGGATACTGGGTCCCCCTTAAAGGCTTTAGTGCCCAGTCCTGACCTTTGACCCAGATTCTGCCCAAGTAGAGGACAATCCCCTAAGGCCTGGGGGAGGGGCAAGCGCAGGCAAAGGGAGCGTTTGGGGGACCAGAGCTTTCACGCTAGAAGCTCTGAGGTTGGAGACTTACCATTGGAATCTTCTGTTCCTCTTGGGATATTCGGGTTTTCTGTCGGGAAGAACAGAAAGAGAATTAGCGCACGGCCGGCATTCAGAATTCGGCAAAGGAGGCCCCTTACCCAGCACTTGCTGACGGTCACGTCACCACGCCTCTCAGGGCAGGCACACGGCGTCTGCGGGCTGGGAGGTATTGGCCCCATTCTACGGAGGGAGAGACTGAGGGAGGGGAAACGGCTTGCCCAGCGTTTCCCCGTCAGTCACCGAGTGGGAAATCTGAGATTTGAACCCAGGGCTCCCAAGCTCCAAAGCTGCTTTCGTTTCACCTGCAGCATGCCAGTGCCTCACCGTGGGCACCTCCTCGGGGCAAATTTGGGGAACTTGGGCCCCTGCTGCGCCCACCTCTTTGGGACAACCCCACCCAGCCCTGGGTAGCCCTCCTGACCCCCTGGTCTGGCACAGCATACCAAACACGATGAGCCGAGTGTGCGTGTCGGTGGAGCCCAGCGGGTTCTGGGCCATGCACCGGTACATGGAGCCGTTGAGCTCGGCGGGCACGCGTTCCAGCACCAGCTCCTTCCCGTCAAACTCGGCGCTGCCGTCCAGCAGGCGGCTCCCCACCCGCGTCCACGTGAACATGGGCTCCGGGAAGACCTCGTTCTGTTGGCCAGAGCAGGGGAGGGCGGAGTTATAGGAGGACCCTTCCTGCCAGAGCGGGAAGGGGGCCAGAGGCAGGGCCTGGCGGGGCGCGGGTAACACATTCTCATCCGCAGGGTTGGGAGCGGCTGCCCGGAACCTTGGGAAGAAGAGGACTCTAGGGCTGAAAAGAGGGTCGAGCCCACATGCCGCGGGGCTCTGAGCTGCAGATGCGCGGGCAAAGCCATGCGTGCCGTCTCTCAGGAGGCCGACTCTGCCATCAGGCACATTAGGAGACTGGGTGCTGGCGGGGCTGGAGGCCAAGGGGAGGGAGGCTGGGGCCCCGCCCACCTCCCGGCCCCTCTCAGCTGCTCAGAGCGAGGCTGACCTGAAAGCCGTGGACCAGGATCCTCACGGTGTCCCCGACCCGGGCTCTGCTGGGCGTCATCATGATTTTGGGTCCTTTAGGGGCAACTGTAAAGGAGGAAAAGGCCGGGTCAGAGGGCTGTGTGCTTGCGCGGGGAGACGGGACTCAGCAAAGAAAGGAGGGGCGGGGGAACGGAAGAGAAGGCTCCCATCCAGTGCGCTCACTCACACACAGTTCCCGAGCCCCGGCTGAGAGCTGCGCACTTGATGGCACCCAGAACACACCTCCTGCCCTGGTGGGGTTCACTCAGTGTGGGCAGAAGATGAGTGCAAGCCAGTGCGACGAGGGGTCAGATCACAGATGCCCGGGGGACGGGGAGTCGGGGATGCCCCAGGGAGGTGCCACCCAGCGATGACTCAGCTGCAAACAGGGAGGAACCTGCCCCAGCAGCCAGTACCGCTAGAAACTCAAACTCGTATGTGCACTAAACGCTTGTGAGGTGGGGTCTTGCCATGTTGTCCCCGTTGTACAGTTGAGTTAACTGAGGCTCAGAGAGGGGAAGAAATTTGCCAAAGGTCACATAGTGAGCAAGCACCAGGGTCAAATGTCGGGTCTCATCATTCCTGCCCCAGAGCACTTTCTTCCAAGTTAATCTGACCCATGGGTTTTTTTTTTTCTGGAATCTCTGGATTGGAGGTGAGTGGAAGGTAGTGAAATATGGGGGGAGCCATCTCCTTCCTTGGGCCTGGTCTGTGTCCTCCCGATTCTCTTCCCCATCTGGCGTCACTTCTTTCAAGCCCCTTAATGTCTCTGAACTTGGGAGACGTGGCGCCCAAGGCAGGCCTAGAGACTATCAGGGCAGGAAGAGCCACGGAGATCACCGGCTTCATCCTCCCAGGTTTCAGATCGGAAAACCGAAGCCCAGGGGTTCAGTTCAGTTCAGTCGCTCAGTCGTGTCCGACTCTCTGTGACCCCATGAACCGCAGGACACCAGGCCTCCCTGTCCATCACCAACTCCCAGAGTTTACTCAAACCCATGTCCATTGAGTCAGTGATGCCATCCAACCATCTTTTCCTCCGTCGTCCCCTTCTCCTCCCGCCTTCAATCTTTCCCAGCATCAGGGTCTTTTCAAATGAGTCAGTTCTAATCAGGTGGCCAAAGGATTGGAATTTCAGCTTCAACATCAGTCCTTTCAATGAACACTCAAGACTCATCTCCTTTAGGATGGACTGGTTGGATCTCCTTGCAGTCCAAGGGACTCTCAAGAGCCTTCTCCAACACCATAGTTCAAAAGCATCAATTCTTCGGCGCTCAGCTTTCTTTACAGTTCGACTCTCACATCCGTACATGACCACTGGAAAAACCATAGCCCAAGGGTAACAAAGGGGTTTATCCAAGGTCACCCACAGAGCCAGTTTCTCCTCCCGTGACTTTCACACCAAGCTTCTGTCTGCCAGATCCTTCCATCACTCACTCGTTCATCCAGCAAGGAATTACTGAGCCAGCTGCTTGGCAGGGCTGGGGACACGGTGGTGATGGAGGCGTGTGTCTGCTGACACGGAGCTCACACCTTAGTAGGGGAGACATTCGACACAAAGTAAGTACATGAACAAGAGCTTATCAGAGAGGCTTAGCATCGTGGAGACTCGGACCAGTGGGGAGTCAGGGTCTAAGTATCTCCTCCTCCGAGCTGCTATGTCAGCTGAGAGGAAGCTCCCGAAAAGGGTTCCAGGTAGAGGGAACAGCCAGGCCGTGGCGCCGAGGTTGAAGGCCGAGGGTAATGGGGGTGTGGACTGGGCCAGACCCCGCAGACTTCTCGGCCAGGGAAAGAGGTAGAGTTCAGATCGGATCGGAGTGCCCCGCTCTGTGCCTCTCTCTGCGAGCACCTTCCAGGGGCGGCAGCAGAAGAGCTCTGTCACCAGGCTCTGGGGCCGCCCCGGGGTTTCCTCATCAGCCCCACCAGCTCCCAAAGCCTCTCTTTCCCACTCAGAGCTCTCAGAGAAGAACTCAGAGCAGCTGGCGGACGCGAGTGATCGCCCAGGCACTGCCAATTTCGTTCTCTGAGAATGACACCAAAGGACTGCTAATTAAATCACGAGCAAGACATCAGAAGGGCCACGTGGGGCAGAGAGACGCATCGGGGAAGAGCTGGGCCGCGCCAGGGGACGGAGCGATGGGGGGGTGGTGCGGGCAGCTCCCACTGCTGCGTCCACCATGCAGGAGAGGAGTCCCTATGCGCCCCTGGACCAGTCCCTTCCCCGGCTTCCCCAAATGCAGGATGGGAACAGCCACGGCAACCCTTGCCTGCCCACCACGCTGGGCTGTTAGGAGCGCTGGGAGACGGTGTGGGTTTGAGGGCATTTGTTCAGCACATCCTGAGTGCCAGGCACTCGGTTAAGCACCTTAGGAGGCATGATCTCATTTAAACCTCCAGCGTCTTGAGACTGTCCTCATAAGGCAAGGAAGGCCTAGGGGAGTCAAGTCACTTTCTCACCTTTTTCATGAACTCTCCATCATCTGTCCAGATACCTACCCATAACCCTACCACTCTGCTCAGCCACCCACCCATTCCTGTGCTGTATGTATCTAGTTCTTTATTGGGCACCTAATCTGCACGGGCCACTCTGCAGGGCAATGCTGGGGACACAGTAATGAATAACAACAGCCGCCTGTATTTACCGAGTCCTTGCTCCGTCGCTATGGGAAGCACTCCGATGCACTGCCTTGTCTAATCTTCACTGAGCCCTGTATCATGTGAATAAGACCCTATCCACAGACAGCTTAAACTCCAGTGGAAGATCCAGGCAATAAGAAAATATATCACATACTTGCATGCATGCATATTCAGTCATGTCTGTCTCTTTGCAACCCCATGGACTGGAGCCCCTCAGGCTCCTCTGTCCATGAGATTCTCCAGGCAAGAATACTGGAGTGGGTTGCCATTTCCTGCTCCAGGGGATCTTCTCGGCCCAAGGATTGATCCCCCCTCATCTCTTGCATCACCTTGCACTGATAAGCGGATTCTTTCTACCACTGAGCCACCTGGGAAGCCTCACACACACTTGCCGATGGAGATAAACGCAACGCCAGGAAACAAGCAAGGGAAGGAGTTCGAGGAGGGCCAAGAGGAGGCCGGGAAGGAGAGTTCAAGTGAAGAGCCTTTGGGTAGAAAATGTGAGCAGAGACCTGAGTGAAGGGGGAATCGAGATGATCTGGGGTCAGGTTATTCCAGGCAGAAAGGCAGGACAGTGCAAAGTCATGGCGGTGGACCTGAGCTGGGCGTATTCACGGAAGGGTGAGGAGAGCCCTGTGGCAGCAGCAGATGGAGCAGAGGAGAGCGTGAAAGATGAGCTCCATGGGGGTGCAAGCTTACACACGACGCAGTCTGTTTTGGGTTGCTTTGTTTGACTTTCATATATTCTTAAATCGTGATGAAACTCACAGAAGGGAAATGCACTGTTCTTAAGAACACAATTTGCTAAACCCTACTAAATGTGAACACCTGTGTAACCACTCTCCCGTTCAAATTCGAGAACGTTCCCATCCCCCCCAAAGGTCCCCTGAGACCTCCTCCCAGTCAGTTTCCGCCGGCCGCAGGTAAACGCTGCTCTGCTTCCTATCCTCAGAGGTTGTTTTGTCCTAGCAGCTCATACAGATGGAATCATGCAGTGTGTACCCCGCTGTCTGTTTTCACTCAGCGCAATGTTCTGAGCTTCATCCATGTTGTTGGCGTCTCAGGAGTTTATTCCTCTGTACTGATGAGAAGTGAACATCCAAGTCTTTGTGTGTGTTTAGTTGTGGGTGACTTTTTGAGACCCCCATGGACTGTGGCCCGCCAGGCTCCTCTATCCATGGGATTCTCCAGCCCAGAACCCTGGAGTGAGTTGCCGTTTAATCCTCCATGGGCTCTTCCGAACCGAGGGATCGAACCCACATCTCTTGCAAGGCCTGTACTGGCATGTGGACTCTTTAGCACCACCTGGGAAGCCCCAAGTCTTCGTGGATGTGTGTTTTCATTCTTCTTGGATAAGTGTTTATGAGTGAAATTGCTGGGTCACGGGGCAGAGGAGTCTTCTTACCTTTGTGAGCAACTACCAGTTTGCAGAGCAGCAGTGCTGTCTCACACACCCTGCGCTTGTGAAGGTTCTTATTATCCCACATGCTTGCCAGCATCTACTGCTGTCCATCTTTCTACTGCAGGCATTTTAGTCGTTGTGAACGGTATCTCACTTAGGCTTTCGGTTTTATTTCCTTAATGATATTATTTATATGCCTTTTTATACGCTGATTGGCCATTTGTATGCCCTCTCTTTGAAAATGCGGCGTTATTGATCTGTAGTGGTTCTTTGTATATTCAGGATATAAATCCCTCACCACACATCTGTGTCGAGAGTATTTTCTCTCAGTTTGCAGTTTGCTTTTTCATCTCACCTCATTCCATTTTCTTGAAAGTGTCTTCTTAGGAGCAGAAGATCTGAATTTTGATTAAGTCCAATTCACCAATTTTCAAATTTGCATTTAGTGCTTTGGGTGACCTTTTTAAGAAATCCTTGCCCGCTTCAATGTCACAAAGATATATTCCTGTGTTTTGCCCTAGAGGTTTTTATGATGCTGGGTTTTACGTTGAGGTCTGTGACTCATCTCGGATTAATCGTGTGTATGCAAGGTAGGGGCCAGGTTCATCTTCTCCTTAAGTGTATCCCGTACTTCCAGGCCCATGTGTTAAGAAGAGTTCTGTCTTCCCATTGAACAGCCTGGGGGGACCTTTGTCAAAAACCCACTGACTGTATGTGGGTCTCTTTCTGGACTGTCTTTTCTTCTATCAATCTGCCTACCATCGTAGGGTTTGGGGTGGGTGTGTACGTGGATTTATATTTTAGATCAGGCAGGGTGGAGACTAGGAAAGGACACGAGCGGGAGCAGAAAGGCCAGTTTGGGGCTGCTGCACGGATCCAGTGTGAACTGCCGGTGCTTAGATGGGGAGGCTGGAGAGGAAACCACGAGGCGGGTGGTGGTGGGGTCGATTCTGAGGGGGAGCCACCAGGGCGTTCGGTAAAGAATCCCCTGCAGTGCAGGCGACCCTGACCCAAATCCGCTGGAGAAGGGACAGGCTACCCACTCCAGTATTCTTGGGCTTCCCTGGTGGCTCAGCTGGTAAAGAATCCGCCTGCAATGCGGGAGACCTGGGTTCGATCCCTGGGTTGGGAAGATCCCCTGGAGAAGGCAAAGGCTACCCACTCTAGTATTCTGGCCTGGAGAGTTCCATGGACTGTATAATCCATGGGGTCGCAAAGAGTTGGATATGACTGAGTGGCTTTCACTTTCAAGGATGGCTTGGCAGTGGGGAAGGAGAAAAGGGGGGGAAAGTGGGTGACTCCAAGCGTTCTGCTTTGATCAATGGGAAGAAGGTAGTTGGCGTCTCCTGACACAGACTCTAGGACCACCAGGCCTCTGTCTTCCTGGGGACAATGGCATCTGAGCTGAGCGGGCATCCCTGGCAGGGGGAATACTACAGTCCATAGGGTCACAAAGAGTTGGACACGATTGAAGCAGCTTGGCGCGCACACACACACACACACGCACATGCACACACTCATGCACACATGCACACTCACACAGACACATGCATGCATGCACGCACGCACACACACGTGCGCACATGCACACACACATGTGCATGCACACACACACACACAAAGGGAAAGCACAGGGAAGCATGCCCCAGCCCTTGCTGGCCTGACCTTTAAAGTCCTGAGCAGGTGCTTGGCATGCGTGCCCTGAGGTCATCTCTGCAGCGCGCTTTCCCACCGCATGGCCAGAGTGCAGGATGCCTTGACTGCGTGACGCGCAGACCCTCGCTCAGGACCCCTCTGGCTCACACCACCGTCCACTGGCCATAGCCACTGGCTCCCTGGCTCCTCACCTCAGCCACACCGGTGAGCAGTAGGGCGCAGTGGTTAAGAGCACAGCCTCTGGGGTCAGGCCTGGCTGGGTGACCCAAGGAGGGCTGCTCTCAGCCCGGGTCCCCTCACTTATAAAATGGGGACATTGATGGCACCTCTCAGTCGCCTCGTAGGGTCCCTGCAAGAAGATCTTGCGGGGAAAGCATCTGGAACAGAGCCTGGCTCCAGGGTGCGCCCCACACATACACGAGGTTACAATTGCTCTTCCCACTCAGCAGGTCAGGAAACGAGGCTCAGAGTCCCAAGAAGCTTGAGACCCGACCAACTGACAGTAGTTGAGATGAGACAGGAAGCCAGCCTGAGGGTCTCTTCACTCACACAGCTTATTTGGCCCCTTCCCCTGGGTGGCCCTGCCGGGTCCCCTAATCCTGTGTCCGTCATGTCCACTGCCTGTGAGCCGGCCTTTCTCCTGCTCTGGTGACGATGACTGGGGGTGCATGTCACGGTGGCGCCACACGGAGGGAGGAACCATCTGGGCGCAGCATCGCTCCATCACGGGGAGCGGGGGGAGCTGCAGTTTCCCCTTCCTGGCTGCTCAGAAGCCTTGTCTGCTCTCAACTTTTTCATTCTCTTGGGGTGGGCCAGGGAGCCCTCTCGTGGGAAGCCAAGGCTTCGGTGAGAGAGGCCAGGGGTGGCCTCCACGGATAAAGCCTCCTGAGGAGGGGTCGAGGCTGCTCTGACTGACAGCCTGGAAGTAGACTGTGTCTTGCAGACAGGGAGGCTCAAATGCGAGAAAGCGCTCTGGGAAGGATGGAGGGTCCAGAGAAATGGGGGGCGGGGCTGCCTGGCAGAGTGAGAAGGCTGGGAGAGGGGCCTGGGCGTGCTCTGCGTTGGAGAGAACCTGGAGCCTGACACAGGGCCTGCCCGCAGCGGGTGCTTGCTAAGCTTCCCTGGCGTGAAGAGCAAATGGCACTTACGGGGCAGGCGCTGGGGCAGCAGACGCCCGAGGCAGCTCAGCGAGTGGAGGCTGGGGCAACACACGCTGGAGTCACCCCTGCCCTACTCACCATGGACAGCGTGCTTCACCTCCCCGCGCCTCAGTCGCCTCCTCTGTGCTATGGGGCACTGCTAGGCCTAACCTCATTGAGTGACACGGGGGTTAACAATCGGGGTATCTGCTGGGGTCGTGTGAGGAAAGCGACGGTCTGTGGTATGCAGTAGGTGTTCAGTAAATGCTAGTTAGCACTTATGATCATTTTCTGTGTGGGCAACTGGCCTCTGGGAATCAAAGGGACTTTTTTATTGGTCCTCAGAGAACTAACCCATAGCCAGCAAGGGTGCCCAGTCCTGGGGCCAGTAGGTTCAGTGGCTGGCATAGGGGGAAGTGGAGAAGGCACCAACAGAAGGGCTAGGAATCCCAGCTCTGCTGCTTCTAAGTTGGTGGCTCAAAGGAAGGGATCCCACCAACGTGAGGCTCAGTTTTGCTCACCTGTAAAATGGGACTGCATGGTAAACTGCCTGTGAAGAGTGAATGAGAGGACCCTGGCATATGTTCCTGGCGTATATTAGGTGTACACGTACACGAAATCTTTTCTCTTGGTGTCTGGTGCAGAGTTGGTGCTGGGTTTTCTGGTGGGCCTGCTGAAAGCAGAGATGCCCTCTGGACGCCGCCGCCGCCCGCCACTGCCCGCTGCCCGCTGCCCGCCGCCGCCCGCCGCCGCCTGCTGCCCGCCGCCGCCCACCGCTGCCTGCCACCTGCTGCTGCCCACTGCTGCCACCCGCCCAACACAGGCTGGGGTCTCAGTCGCCAGCAGTCACTGTTCTCTGTCCCTGTTGTGGGGGCTCTGGGCTGGGGGCTGCGGGTGTTTCCAGGCAACTGCTCACCACTGGGGGAGCTGCAGGGACAAGCCCAGGCTCCTTGGGCTACGAGTTGAGCTGCTGGGTGCTGAAAGTCAGGTCCAAAGTGTTGTGAGCAGAGGGGACCAGTCCAGGGTCATTGAGACCATCTCCCTGCCCTACCCCACCCCAGTCAATACGAACGCTGGCTCGAATGGTCTCATATTTCTAGAGAACATTCCACATGTTGCTTCGCCCTGCTTCTACTCAGCTGGGAGATGGATCAGATCTTAGGGAGCTGCTCTGGGGACAGGCTGAGCTGGCGCTCTGTGGGAAGAAGAAGCAGGTCCCGGCGGGGCACTGGATTCTCGGGCTGAGCTGACCCTGGGCATCCAGTTCCCTGGTTGAGTCAGTTCCCACATCCCTGCAGGTGCAGAGTCTCCGTGGTGCTCAGCCAGGGTGGTGCCCTCCCACAGCTGGTACATTCCCCGCCCCTTGCTGGCCAAGCTTCCATAACCGCTAGCAGTCCTGACCCTGATCCGACCAGCTTGCAACCTGCCACGCTCATGATCCGTGCCTGGTAACTCTTCCCTGGGCTCGTGGGTCTCTTATTCAATCGAGAAAACCCCCTTGTCACCTCCATGTCCTCATCTTTCCCTGACCTGACTCAGCAGCCCTATCTTACGAGTCCTACCTCCTGTGTATCCTTCACTCGCGCAGCAAACTTCCCTGGGACTGGTACCTTCCACCCATCTTCAACCTTTAAAACCTCCCGTGTTTCTAACACTGATCTAGCAAACTTCCGAGACTTCCATATTCCTGATCCTGTTGGACCAGACTCCCCAGACCTCCCTGTAGCCTCCCACGTCCTCCAACCCAGCTCAGCAAAACTCCCAAAGAGCCTGACCCTGACCTCTGTGCCCGACCCGAACCCCGGCTTGCTCCGTCTTCTCCCCATCTCTAGGGTGGCCAGCGACCCACCGCCCTGTTCCGAGGCTGCCCACCGCCCGGCTCTGCAGGGAGGGGCCGCTGCAGAGGGTCTCCCAGCGGGCCTCACCCAGCGTGACCTCGGCCTGCATGGGCATCGACAGCGCTGGGTGCTTGACCTCGCAGCTGAAGAGGGCCTCATTGTCGATCTGTGGGTTGAGCGTCCAGGTGAGCAGGGCGCGCACCTCCACCGTGCCGTCGCTGCCTGGGGTGTGGCTGTGCCGCAGGAAGTAGACGGGCTCCGAGCTGTGCACCCAGCGGGGGAACTCGCGGCTCACCACCGTCTCAGGGATGCTCTCGGTGGTCGGCTGGATGACGCTGCTGGGGTCCGGGGTCAGGCTGCGGGAGGGGCGCTCTGTGGAGGGACGCCCGCCCCGGGTCTCAGCGTCCAGCAGGGACAGTGACCTCTGCATCTTGGTGTCATCCAGGTCACGGTGCAGGAGGCTGCGGAAGGGCCTGCTGTCCTGGAGAGGACCAGAGCTGGCTGCTAGCGGCTCCGACAGGGGCACTGCGTCGATGGGTTCCCCGTCTCGCTTGAAATAAACCTGGAATCGCAAGGAAGGTGGGGGGAAAGATTTGGCGCCAGTGACCGGGGCCTCCCAAGGGGCTCTCGGAGGGACTGGCTGCAGGAGGCCCCTCCTGCTCCTCGTAGCCTTCTGGATGGACCCCGCTCTGGCCCTCCCCCTCCAGCACCCCTAGCGCTCTGAGGCAGCTCGGTTCAGCGCGGATACGCAGGCTCTGGTGGCAGAGGCTGAGCCGATGAGCTTCTCTGAGCCTCAGTTTCCTTACTTGTAAAGGGAATACTGGGTCTTCCCTGGTGGCTCAGCGGTAGAGAACCCGCCTGCAATGCAAGAGTTACAGGAGATGCAGGTTCGAGCCCTGAAGGTCCCCTGGAGGAGGAAATGGCAGCCCCCTCTGGTGTTCTTGCCTGGAGAGTCCCATGGACAGAGAGCCTGGCGGGCTGCGGTCCATGGGGTCGCACAGGGCTGGACACGACCGAAGCGACTTAGCACGCACGCCCACAAAGGGAATACAAACACCTACTTCCTGAGGCTGTTGGATGCTCAGAGACAGTGAGCAAAAACAGGACCCTGAACACAGCCCTTGGCAGCCCTTGCCCAACCCCAGGCTGCAAGGGGGTGGTCCCTGCCCACCTGGAGAGAGCAGGGCAAGAAGGTAGAGGGGCACCAGAGAGTAAATGAGATGTCAGAGGAGGAGGAGAGGTGTGTGTATTGTGGGGAGGGCGCTGGGGCAGGATGAGGCGAAAGCCGGCGTCCTCTCGCTTTCTCTGCTAATAGGGACTGAGTTTTGAGAGGCGGCATTTAATTTAATTTGCTGTCTTTTTATTTTGGTACATACGCCCAGAGGCCTGTGGGGATTGGGTGTATATATATATATATATATATATATATATATATATATATATATATTAAATGAGATAAATAAATTGAGGGAGGCAGAGAGAGGGGAGGCCAGGAAGAAGCTCTGGGGACGCCGGTGCCAGTGGGGAAAGGGAGCTGGGGGTGCTGGGAGGAGGGTGTGGGAGGGTGCGTGAAATGCAGGGTGTGCAGAGGCTATCAGCTTTTATAGCTCCAACGAAGGATCTCTTATGCACATAATAGCCTGCTTTGGGGTTTTTCTTTCTTTCCCTTTTTTTTTTTTGAAAAGTGCTTCAAAAGCAGGTTTGTAATTTATATCAAAGAATTCTTTCAAGTTCTGATGTCCCAGGCAAACATAAGGTGCCTGGAATGCGGGGAGATGAGGATCTCGTATATATTTGAATTTCGTATTGCTGTGTCTTAAATGGCAGGAGCCAGCGGGCTGGAGCAGGGGTCGGGGGTAGGGGAGCAGCCTCGGGACTGTGAGTAGAATTTTGTGTGTGCGTGCTGTGCAGAAAAGGAGTTTTGCTTTGGGGAAAAAGGCCGGCTTGTCTCACTTTAGGGAGGCCAGACCTCCTTATGGGTTCCAAGGGGGAAATCTTGGGACCATGTCCTGCCCTAACTGGTTGCTGGCTTTGAGGCTGCTTTTGGTCTGTGTCCTTGGGGCTGCAAGGCGAGGGGGCAGGACCTTATCACAGGCGCACTCTGCTCCCTGCCACGGCCTGCTGTGCCGCTGGGTACCTGCTTATTGTCCTGTATCGGTTCTCTTCACACCTGTTTACTCCTGTCCCGTCCTGGACAGCTGGGTCTCCCTGGGCCACGGCCTGGGGTGAACTGGCCCAGGTCCCAGGATCACCCCCCATGGATCCCACCTGTGGGACAGTCGAGGGTCTGGAAGGAGAACCGCCTCCCCACCTGGACCTCTACTACCCCTGCCCACGGCTCCACTCTGCTCGGTCGTGTCCAACACTTTTTGAGCCCATGGACTGCAGCCCGCCAGGCTCCTCTGTCCATGGGATTTCCCAGGCGAGAATACTGGAGTGGGTTGCTGTGCCCTCCTCCAGGGAAGCTTTCCGACCCAGGGATCGAACCCAGGTCTTTGGCATTGTAGGCGGATTCTTTACCACATGAGCTACCAGGGAAGCCGCTAACTCCACTCTACCCCTCCTAATCCCTGTGATGTGTGAAACTCACAAGGTCAAAACTGAAAGGGGCCTTGGGGGCATGCACCCCATGGGTTCTCGATACGGCTCAGGGAGCCCCATGAGCTGGGCTTAGTCGCTCAGTTGTGTCCCACTCTTTGTGACCCTATGGACTGCAGCCTGGCACGCTTCTCTGTCCGTGGGGATTCTCCAGGCAAGGATACTGGAGTGGGTAGCTGTGCCCTCCTCCAGGGGAGCTTCCCGACCCGGATCTAACCCACACCCCCTGTGACTCCCGCCTTGCAGGTGGATTCTTTAGCAGCTGAACCACAGCGGGGGTTGCAGGGAGCCCTGAGGGTTCCACAGACGAGCCTCAGGACCCATTAGGGCAACTTGCCCTTCCTTCACTTTTAAAGATCTTCTACACAGGGCTTCCATGTATATTTCATTTACATCAAATAGGTCCTGCTGCTTCTAAAAAGGCTGAAAAGCTGTAACATTGTCCACACTCTAAACCTCCTCAAAAAGCCTGAGAAGCAGAGGGGGGCTTTCCTGCTCAGGGTCACTTGGCACAAGTGGCGTCAGGGGCTGGAACCCAGCTCCGGGGCGCCCTGAGGTCCTACCGTCCCCCACCCGCTTCAAGCTGCTGTGACAATAACTCAGGAGCCGCAGCAACAGACTTCGAAGCGGTCGGCGGCGACGTTTAGTCGCCCAGTTGTACCCGACTCTTGCAACCCCGTGGACTGGGGTTGCCAGGCTCCTCTGTCCAAGGGATTCTCCAGGCAAGAATACCGGAGTGGGTTGCCGGGCCCTCCTCCAGGGGGTCTTCCCGATGCAGGGATGGAAGCTGCGTCTCCTGCACTGCAGGTGGGCTCTACTGCTGAGCCAGCAGGGAAGCCCCCCTCAAAGTGGGTGGAATGAGACTAGTAAGGAGTTAGCCAAAACAGAGAGTCCCCATTTCCTCCCCCCCCCACTTTCCTCTCCCCTTCCCTCCCTCCTTTCCACCCTCAGCAGCGGACTTGGAGCTGGAGGGCACGACCTTGAGTCCCAGCTCTGTCACGGATTGGGGGGGGGGGCCTCTCTCCACTTCGCTTCCCTTTCCGGGGCCTCATCAGTCTCCATCCTGTGCAGTGACTGGGGTGGGGGTGTGCTTGAAGCTGGGATGCCCTGATGGTCACCCTCACTGCAGCTCAGGGACTTCAGGGTCCAGGAGACGTGGGGGTCCTCCTCACCTCACCAGGAGGCAAGAGAGACTCAGGGACATCCGGGCGGGTCAGGTGAGCGGGCAGGGTCAGAGCAGGCAGACAGAGCAGAGCGCACCTACGCGGACAGTGGCCTCTGCAGGTGAGCTCCGTGCTGACACGGGCCGTTGGACGAGCCACGCAGGAGGGGACGCAGCAGGGGCGGCTGCAGCGGTACTCACCGTGGGCGCCGGTTTCCCTCCCGACACGATGCAGACCAGCGTGAAGTTCTGGGCTTGGTAACGGCTGAAGGGGGCCGGGGTGTCAGCGGCCACCACCTCGATGGAGGTGGGCGGAGCTACCCAAAGAGAAGCGCAGAGAGAGCGAGGCTTCACTGGAAGGTTCAGAAAGAGTTCACTGATGGCCTAGGGCGGGCCAGGCCCTCTGCTAGGCGCGGTGAAAAGTGACAAAGGGAAGGCTGCTCAGTCGTGTCCAACTCTGTGACCCCCTGGACTGTAGCCTGCCAGGCTCCTCTGCCCATGGGATTCACTAGACAGGAATACTAGAGTGCGCAGCCCTTCCCTTCTCCAGGGGATCTCTCCAACTCAGGGATCGAACCCAGGTCTCCCGCATTGCAGGTGGATTCTTTGCCAGCTGAGCCCTCAGGGAAACCCAACAGGCGCTGTGGCAGAGGACGAATGTTACACAATTCCAGGGCGTGCCCCGGCATCAAGTGCCGTGAGAATGGCGTCCCTGCTGGGCATACAAATGAGGGCCCCGCTGCCCGGGGCTTACAGCCTGTCGGGGAAGATAACCGGGAATGGAGAGATCACCATGGTCCACTGGGCTCAGGGCATCAGATACCTGGTGTGACCAAGTGTGCAGGGACCCACCCAGGCCTGAGGAAGTGACCCTGTGCTGTGATCTGAGGAAGCAGCAGTAGGCAGAGGACACGTGTGGCAGGTGGAAGGAACAGCATGTGCAAAAGCCTCGTGGCAGCTGGCTCAGGGTGGCGGGGGGGAGGGGAGGGGTGTGAGAGGCAGGATGTTGTGCTGGGAGGGCAAGGTGGGGGATGAGGTACCCAGTGGGGCTCGGGAGACTTGCAGGGCACCGCTAGTGGGTCACCACTCACAGCGATGTGTGGGGGCCGGTTCCTGCCAGCTCCTGAGAGCTGACTGTGACATTCCTGGGAATTGTGAACCAGTTTTTAAACCGCTGCTAGGTTGAAACAGATGGCCCAGTGGGCATCCTTACACCATGGAAATCAGCCACCACTGCAAATCAGGGCTTCCTTGTTTATTTCCTTCCCCTGCCCCCAGTCCCGGCGCGCACAGAGCAGGTTTACCAGCCCAGTGCTGGTTGTGAGTTTTTCTTTGTCCTGAGAGCAGTAGGGAGCCATTGACAGCTTCAGACAAGAGCAGAACATGATCTGAGACTGGAAACAGAGGGCTGTTTAAGCCAGAGAGATGGGTAGCTTAGACCATGGTGACCGCGGAGCGAGAGGACGGCGGCGGAGCGAGAGGAGATGCGCAGCTTAGACCATGGCGACCGCGGAGCGAGAGCACAACCGCGGGGCGAGAGCAGATGACTCTGGGAGGTATTTAAGCCAGTAGTCTGCCCTCTTTTCTTCTTTTCCCCCTAAAGTTGGCTTATCTTGTTGGTCCCGCCTCCTGCCAGCTCCCTGCCCTGTCCTCACCGCCCACCACTGGCTGGTTTGCCAGAGCCAGTGCCCCCAGGCACCTCGCGACATCGAGAGTTCAAACCTGGAGCCAGCGTTTCAGCGAGGTCACCACCACCTCCGTTTCATCCTTGGGCAGATTACCAAAGCCGTGAGCCTCAGCTTCCCAATTTGCTAAATGGGACTAATCCTTGGCAGACATATTCGAAGGATGAACCAGTAAATCGTTATGAAAGGGCTTAGCGCATGCTAGGAATTCACTGGTTATAGGATCCCTGCAGTTCATTTCTCCAGCCGCGTTGTCATCCACAGGACAGGAGCTAGAATCTTAGGCCTCTGCTTAGGAAAGGCTGTCAGTTCTGGCTTCTTGTAGCCTTGGGTCAAGTGCAGTGAGGGGTGGGGGGGGTGCAGAGAAAATGAAGAGGGGTGAGTGTTTCCTTCCTGCAAGGGGTTTTCACTCCAGTTAAGTTTAATTAAATCCGCGAATGTTTCCTGACACCTACTAGGTGCCGGGCACGGTGCCAGGTGCTGGCCGTAGGCACTTGGTGATGAAATGGATACGGCACTTCGAGCTCACAGTCTGGCAGGGGCGACAGGCACCTGGCAACAACTCTATTTTAAGGTCTAGTGAGACGAAGCCAGGTAGGAACCATTCATTCACTCAGACAGCCACCACGTGCCGTCGCAAGGGGAAGCCGAACAAACAGGAAACACTGGGAGAGCAATAGATGGAGAGCTGTAATTAAGTGCGAGACGGGAGGAAGCAGATGGGAAGTGGGGTGGGGACTGCGATCCGGGAGAGATACACCAGAATCATTGAATTATCCACACGTCACAGAGTCTGCAATCTAACTTTTCTAGAACTCACTGCAAGCCTGGATTCCACAGCAAGAACCAACCGTGGCCAAAGGTTAGGAGCCAGGAGGTGTTCTAAGCCCTTAACGTCTGGCGGCTCAGAGGGTAAAGCGCCTGCCCGCAATGCAGGAGACCTGGGTCCAATCCCTGGGTCGGGAAGTTCCCCTGGAGAAGGAAATGGCAACCCACTCCAGTATCCTTGCCTGGAGAATCCCATGGATGGAAGAGCCTGGTGGGCTACAGTCCATGGGGTCGCAAAGAGTCGGACACGACTGAGCGAGCTCACTTCACTTCATGAGTCTACAGAAAGGGCTTATTTATTCCTGTCTTCAGTTCAGTTCAGTTCAGTTCAGTCGCTCAGTCGTGTCCGACTCTTTGTGACCCCATGAATCGCAGCACACCAGGCCTCCCTGTCCATCACCATCTCCCAGAGTTCACTCAGACTCACGTCCATCGAATCCGTGATGCCTTTACTGATGGGGAAACTTAAGGGGTGAAGGGACTTTCTGGGGCTCACAGAGTTTAGATTTGAAACCGGAACTCCCAGACCCCAGGACTCCAACACTGCGTGAAACCGCATCATGTCCATCTTTGGAAAGAAGGACAGAGGTTGTGTCTGTTGGCACCTTTAGCCCTGAGTGCACATTTCAGCCATTGCAGACGCTCATTTACCTGACACACTCAGTTCTCAGGCAGACCTTTAATTGAGATCCCTGGGAGAACTGCTCCTGTGGGTGGCTCTGTTTAACTCAGGTGCCCCAAAGATCAAGGGACCATGTCAATTAGAGCTTAGCAAAATTCTCTGGTGGGGCTTCTCTGATAGCTCAGATGATAAAGAATCCACCTGCAAGGCAGGAGTCACGCATTTGACCCCTGGGTCAGGAAGATCCCCTGGAGAAGGAAATGGCACTCCAGTGTTCTTGTCTGGGAAACGCTGTGAACAGAGGAGGCTGGTGGGCTACAGTCCATGGGGCCGTGAAAGAGTTGGATAAAACTGAGTGACTAACCAACCAACAACCAACCAGCATGATTGTCTCTGGCCCTGCTTATGGTGGCTGATACGTAGCATTAAGTATACCCTCCAAGAGTGCTAGAGGCTCAGAACTGGGCAGGGGGCACCTTTAAATCACTCATTCCTCCGTTCTTTTTCACTGAGCAAACAGTAATCAGACACCTAGAAGCTTCCTTATAGGAGGGCTTCGGGGAGTAAATGGGATGATGCTTACCAGATGCCCGGCACATAGTAAGCCCGCAGTACAGCTGAGCAATTTTAACTGATATCATTTGTATCACTATTTTGAAAGAGGTAGTATAGGACAGTGGTCAAGAGTATGGGCCCTGAATCTCACTGTGTGTGTATGCGCTAAGTTGCTTCAGTCACGTCTGACTCTTGGCAACCCTGTGGACCATAGCCCGCCAGGCTCCTCTGTCCATGGGGTTCTCCAGGCGGGAATACTGGAGTGGGTTGCCATGCCCGCCTCCAGGGGATCTTCCTGACCCAGGGATCAAACCCACGTCTCTTTTGTCTCCTGCATTGGCAGGCGGGTCTTTACCACTAGCGCCACCTGGGAAGCTCCTAGATCACACTACCCAGGGTTCAGAGACCAGCTGTACCACTTCCCAGCTATGTGACCTTGGGAAAGATATTCAGCCTCTCTGAACCTATTTCCTTGTCTGCAAAATGGAATTATCGAGTGCTGAGAATTCAGTAAAGTAGTACCTTGGGACTTTAATCTGCAATTAAAGGCAGATTTCTACTGGAGAGCGCTGGTCTTCCATTTTACAGATTAGCACAACTGAGGTCAGACAGAGGGAGAGATTTGCCTATAGTCACACTGTCGGTCAGTGGCAGTGCCTGGACTGGCAACTAGGCCCTCCAGATCCTGTCCAGGATTCTCTGCACAGCACGAATACCCCTCCCCCAACACACACACACACACACACACACACACACACACACACACACACACACATTCTGGAGATCTGCCCCAAGTCACACACCCCACCCACACACACCCTGATTGGGACCCGTGTCCCTGTGTCTTGTTATGTTTCTGAGCAGGTGTTAGCAACATGTACAGTTAATCAAGCTCTTAAGACAATGGATTTCCGTGGTGCGGACGAGGACGCAGCAGAGCTGCCCAAGTCAGCGTGGAGGCCTGGGCTTCCCACCGTCTCCACCGAAGCATTCCTCCTCGGCCGTGTCCCGGGAGACTGTCGCCCTGCCTCTTGCCTGCCGTCGCCCGCCAGCGGGCCCTGAGTGCAGGCGGTCAGCGAGCAGCCCCTCCGGGAGTCCTTGGTGGCCTTGGGAGGCGTCGCTCCACGCGTCACCATCGTCCTCTTCCCTTGACTGTGCGCAGCTCTCTCACCTCCACAGACTGCTGCTCCCTGGGCTCTCAGCCTGGAGCCTCCCTCCACGCTCACTCTTCCCCGACCGCTTCCACGTCCCCAGCTCCGTCTCTGTGTCCGTCTCCACCTCCTCCCCCAGTCCCACTCTCACCTCCAGCCCAGCTCCGTCTCTCTTCTTTCTCCACCCCCGTCCCATTCCCTTTTCCATCCGAGCTCCATTTCTCTCCCCCCACCCCCATCTCCGGTCTGTGCCCGTGCGCACCCTCATATCTGCCTCCATCCCTCCCCCTCCTCCAATCCCAGCCTCCTCTCCCTGCTCACAACCCCCAGCCCTGCTACAATCTGTGACCAAGGTCAAGGTGAGAGGTCCTCTTTCTGACTCTGCGCCTGGAATAGATCCCGTGGACCCAGGAACAGCGGCAGTTCCAGGCATAAGTATCCTGGACAACAACAATCCCTAATTCAAAGCTGGGCTGCAGAATCAGCAGGACAGAGCAAGCCCACCTGGCTATGATGCGGTGCATTTAATGGTGAAGAATCCACCACAAAGACCCCTGGATCTCCAACGGCTCCGCACTCGTCTGCAGCAGTAGCCCGTGTGCTCACTCTAAGTGCCTCATTCCTGTGGCCTCTGAGAGGCAGTCTTCAAGGATGTCCACGCTAGTGCAAGGCTCTGCTGGGTGGGGGGAGGGTGGATACCATGCACCTGAAATGACCCTCCTCAGAGACACTGGGCCTGAGCAAGGGAGAAATATGGGCTTCCCAGGTGGCTCAGATGCTAAAGAACCCGCCTGCCAATGCAGGAGATGTGGGTTCCATCCCTGGGTCTTTGAAGATCCCCTGGAGAAGGAAATGGCAACCCGCTCCAGTATTCTTGCCTGGAGAATTCTATGGACGGAGGAGTCTGGGTGGGGGGCTACAATCTATGGGGTCAGAAAGAGCTGGACACAATTGAACGACCAGGCACACATGCAAGGGAGAAGTTGTTAGGAGTGGCTGTAGCAGTAAGAGGCTAGACATAGGCAGAGCTTGTGTCTGAGTTTACAAGCCACACGGACAGACCGTGACACTTGGGTCGCCCCGGCCCTGTGCGTGAGAAGGAGGCCCCCGTTCTAGGAGGTCACCATCACGGCCACACAGAGGCCACCACCGTAGAGCACCCCTGACTCCGCCACCCCCGAGCCACGCCAGGAGACTTCCCAGTTAATTTTTGACTTTGCCTTAAGAAGAGAGAATTCCTGCTAGAAGTTTCTTCTACTGATTTTGTCCAGCCCCCAGGAAGGCAGAGCAGCTCTGGATGCAGCGGCCACACAGCACGGCAGGCCCCGTTCCAGTCCATCAGTGGGGGCAGAAGTGGAAATTATTTCAGACTCGACAGTTAACATCAATACAGTGAGGCAATGGTCGGCGATCAGTTTTATGAAATTAACTCTGAAATATTGCCTGTCTTTCTCTTGAAAGCAGAACTTTGTTTCGGTCATCGTAACTCACTTTGCAGATAATGTGATAGCTCTTAGCTCTGTAAATCATCCTGTGGCTTCTGCAATTCAGGAACACAAACCTGTTCTGACATAAACCCCAGCAGGCCTGAGTCTTTAACTGTATCTAGTGAAGTTCAGTTCTCTCTGTACCATGAAGCTCCCCCTACACTGCCCCTAGGGAACCAGCTCAGACAGAGTCAGGCCAAGGTTTCAGCCCATGTTCTGTTACCAGTATCCCATGGGACTTTGGGCAAATCAGTTGACCCACTTGGGCATCAGTCTTCCCATCTATAAAATGGGTTCAATAAAACACATCCTGCCAACTTTCAGCTTCGAAGATTTGAGAGAAGCAGCAAATGAGGATACAGACGTAAACCCTCTACAAGAATGGCGAAGTGCCACACAAACAGAAGGGATCATTTGTATCACCTGTTCGATTGCTCTCCCTTCTCCCCGCGCTGGGAGGGGACGTGTCGGGGAATATCTTCTCCCTCCCAGGGCTGGCTATTGTCTGGAGGAGGGGATAATCTCTGCTGTTCCTTGGGTATCACTCTAATTTGGTCTGAACACACTCCTGCTCTGGGTGTCATTTATCAAGGGGTGGTAATCAATTAGATTTTGGGGAGGAGTGGGAGAGGGGAAAGACTAGTTCAAAATTATATTATTTGCAAAAATCCATTCTTTTCTCTCAGCACGGCTGCTCTATTGACTGCCCTCTTTTTCAATCAGCTCCTAGTCTTTATACCATATTTTTTTTAAAAAAAGAAGGAAAACCACACTCTCATATAAAAGTGCTCGCGAATATAAATGTTCCTCAGTCCTGTTTTCTTTCTCCCGCTTCTCTTTTTTCAGCCCCACCTCTCGGTGTCTTTCCCATCCTCCCTACAGTCTCTCTCTGCTGCTTCAAGGTGGTACTCAAAAGAGCGTCTCCTCCAGGAAGCCTTCCAGGACTTTGCCAGGCCGAATTCCTGGAGCATCCTGTTCTTGACATCCTCCTGGGTGCCTATCATCCTGTTCCAGGCCCATGTCCGTTTCTCCACTAGGCTGTGTACTTTCTGAAGCCTAGAACTTTGTCTTTAACCTCAGGGCTAATACAAGCCTGCCACACAGGGATTCCGCTTCAACTCCTGTTTGCTCTCTTCCTTCGTTCGCTTCTCCCAGTACAAACAAGTGCATGGCCTCTGGAAGGAATCCCACATGACCTTGGATGCGTGGGCCCTACCTCCACCTCTGGCTTTGTCTTGACCCTCCCCTCAACACCGTGCTCCAAACATCCTGAGACATTTTTGGTCCATAAACACCCTAAGCACATTTCAACCCCAGGGCCCTTGCATCTGCGGCTGCCTTTGCCTGAAGTCTTCCACTCAGCTTTGTGCAGGTTGGGTCCTGCTTATCTTTCAAGTCTCAGCTCAAATGCCACCTCCCAGCCCAAGCGAGGTGCTTCTTCTGTTGCCTGTCACAGCACTTGTCATTTCTTCACAGAGCACATCACAAGGTGCAGTTATTCATGTATTAGTCCACACGCTTGTCTTTTTCCCAACCCCCCCCCCCCCCCCGCAACTAGAACGTAAGCACCATGAGGACAGAAATTCTTGTCTACTACCATAACCCCAGGGCCTGAAACAGTGGTTTACTCAGCACACATCTGTCAATGAATGAGCTGGGAGGAGGGACGTAGGTGTCCTGCCCTCTCGTCCACGCCCGATCAGAAGGGCTGGAATCCCAGCCGTGTCCATGCCCCTCTTTCCCAGCGGAAGCCTGAGGAAGCAAGGTGCCACTGGCAGGAGGGGGCTCCAGCAAGAAAAAGAGAGAAAAAGCACACCTCTTTGGTTTATGGGAAAATTAAATATTGAACTGAGTAGTAATGGCAGCCAAGGGGAAAAAATACTGACAAAAAGCCCCCAAATGGAGCCGCCGTCAGTGACAGGAGAGAGGAACGCAGCGTCTGTACTTATACAAGCTGCAATGGGGCCCTTTCATGTGGCAGCTGCTGAGCCGAGTCACAGCCCCCAACCCTGGGAGCGGGCGGGAGCCCGCATGCGGATGCGCTGGGGATCTGGGGCCCGGGTCGCTTGCGGGGATCAGCGGCCACGGCCCAGAGCCTCCCTGCCTGGAGATGGGGGCCTTTCTGAGTGGAACGGGGTCACAAGGGTCCCCAGTGGCTGCGGGCACAACCCATCCACCCGCTTCCTCTCTGCAGAGAGCCGGCTGCCGGCACTGCTCACCTGCCTTGCCCCTCCCCTGCCAGCTGTTGTGCTTTCCAAGCGGTGGGAGATAAAATTAACAACCCCAACTGGAGGCTCTGGCTGGCTGCTCTGGGGGAGGGGGTGGCACAGCGTGGGGGGCGGCGAATCGGTGAGGCTGCACAGAGAGGGGCCCAACTCGGGCTACTGCTGACAGAGAAGTAAAATCCCACGCGTGCCTGTGCACACACACGGACACAGAGATATGCACATAAACACACACACAAAGCATGCGTGTAAACACGCACATAAACACATATGCATACACACAGAAACACACACGCACACACACATATGTCTGCACACGTGTGCTGCGTGCTAAGTCGCTCAGTCGTGTCCGACTCTTTTCGACCCCATGGACTGTAGCCCACCAGGCTCCTCTGTCCATGGGATTCTCCAGGCAAGAATAGTGGAGCGGGTTGCCATTTCCTCCTCCAGGGGATCTTCCTGCCCCCAGGGATCAAGCCCGCGTCGCTTATGTCTCCTGCATTGGCAGGCAGGTTCTTCACCAGTAGCTCAACCAGGGAAGCCCCATACACACACACACACACACATGCATAACAGACACAGCACGCACACATATGCACACACACACACACACACACACCCGGAAGTGTGGCGAGGAGACCAGCACACAGGCCTTGCTGCTGGTTCTGCGTTTCTTGCTTCTGCCACTTTGTACCGATGCCTGTAACCCAGAAGTTCTCGAAGTGTGTTTTGAGAACTGCCCCCGCCCCACTACGCCATTGTAGTTTATGTGGCAATAGAGCGAATGTTTTCAGGCCCATGATAGGCACCATTTGGGCAGAGATGAAATCTATGGGGTGTGACAGGAGCCCATTTTAAATAGCAGCAAGATGTTTCCAGTGCATCCCAGAGGTATGTATTACACACATGGGCGATTTCACCAGGTTGCATCGTTGTAGTTTTATTAAAGAAGACTCTGGAAGCCTGAGGAAGCTTGGGGAGGCCTTGGCAAGTGGGCAAGCACGTTTGGGATCTGGCCCGTGGCAGTGGCACTCAGTGGAAGTTCTTCCTGTTCAAGTTCAACTTCAAGTTCAGGCTATTCCATTAACCACCACCCCTCAAGCCTCTGAGAACAATGGGCTGGAGCCTGGAGATTCTGGGTGGGTCTCAAGTCCTCTTCCCCAGCCCGGGAAAGCCTCTGTCCCTTCCGACAGAGCTGTGTCCCCGCGAGCATCAGGTCCCGGGGTTTGGAGACTTGGAACAGGGCCGCCCCTGGCCCTCCCCACCCCGCACTGGGGTCACTTGGCCCCGGGTCGCAGGTCCTCTGCTTACGGGCAGTGGGTCCTAAGGGCAGATGCTGGTTTCCTGGGCCTCCCGCATAAGGTGAGGGTGACGTTAGTGCCTTCCTGCGGGCGCCTGTGGGGGCTGAAGCACTTGGCCCCCAGCCTCCCAGCAGAGCCCCCAGCCCCCCAAATCCCCAGCTCAAAGCCCTCCCTTCCAGCGCGAGATTTCCCAGAGGGCTCTGCAGACAGAGTCTTTCCAGTCCCATCAGCATCTTAGGATTGATTTCCTGAGTCAGAGGGCAAGTAAATCATTCTTGCTGCTTGAGTCTCATAAAGCGATTTCCAGGGGAGGCGAGGGTGAAGGGGAGGGGAAGGGCTGTGCAGAAGAGGGCATTTTGTGCGAAGAGAGGATTGTGTGTTTTATTTTTCCGTCCTTGACATTCTTACTATGACGAAATATTCAAGCCCATCAAAAGCAAGCACAAATAACTGTTACAATGAACACTCATGAGGCCATCACCCAGCTTTGTCGATGAATACTTATTTCTACCGACTCTATCACACATCTGTCTAATTGTGTCTTTTCCAAAGAGCGGGGCAAGGCAGAGCCAAGCTCGTTTCCTAGCAGGGCCTCCAACTCCTGGCCAGGGTGGGGTGGCCTGATCTGGGGTTGGGGGCGTCCCCGGAGTTCCAGCGCCCCCAGGCCCTCTCCCCTGGCCCTTCACGGCCCTTGTGGCCTGGGCCGCTGTCCCCCTTCTGAGCTTCCTGTGCTCATCTCCGGCTGGGTCAGCTCTGGCCTCAGTTCTCTCTCTTGTGAGATGGGCACCACACGGGACCTGTCTCACAGGGCTCATGTTTGCGGGAGGCTTTGCAGGATGCCTGGTATCTGCTAAGCCCCTGCCTCCACTGGCTACCTGACTTGTGAACAGTAGCCTCCATCTCTGGTCTGAGCAGCATCTGGGCTTTGCCGACCCCACGTGCGCCACAGGGTAAACCTCAGTGAGCAGGGGCTGGGCTGATGTTTGCGGGGGTGATGTGGGGAGCACAGGTTTGCTCAGTGAGCACCCTCTTCTGAGCCCTGATTCCAGGGCCCAAGGGGTCCTGAATTACGCAGCAGGTGGGAGGCCCCTGACCATCATCACGGCTCATCTGAGGCAGGGTCCATGCTGAATGCTTTCACGCATCAGAGCCTTGCAGAACCCAGAAGTAGGAATTATGATCTCTTTTTTCAGAGGCACTGGTTCGTGGCCACTCAACCAGTAAGGACCAAGGTTATGGCTTGAACCCACGTCTGGCTTGAGCCCCCAGCCCGGCCTTGCTTCTTCCCTGCTGGGGGTCTATCTCAGGGCCTCGGTTTCCTCTGTGCTCAGGTGAGGGGGCTGGCCTAGGCGGGTCCTAAAGCCTCCTCCAGTTCACAAAGCCTGTGGCTCTACGTGGGGAGCCCCGGGGGAGCAGCCAGAGGGTTCATGGCTGGAGAGGAGGAAGGCTGTCCTGACCAGCCGTCAGACGGTGGGGTGGGTCAGCTGGGCAGGGCCCAGGCTCTCCCTGATGGGGAGCTTCAGGAGTTGGGGTGTCTCTGCTCGTGGGCCTGGGATCCAGGGAGACCCAGCGGAGAGTCACGTCTGGCCAGAGCTCCTCAGTGACAACCGTCTCCACTCTCAGGCCTGGTTCTACATCTCGCGGCTGCCACAGGGAGCGTCCCAGGCCCACACCGGCGGCCCGGGCATCCTCGGACAGACGTCACTGGAGTCAGGGCCCCGCCCTCGCCTCCCAGACGCAGCCCAGGCACAGAGGGTAGAAGGCTCTTCCCGGGAGGCCCTCACGTCTCCTCTCCCTGCTCCTGCAGGGACCAGGCACAGCAGCTGGCCACGGGTGGGCTCGGGAGTCCGCCTGCCCGCGTTCCATTCCCGGCCCCCCTGCCTCTTAGTGGGGTGACCTTGGCAAGTCCCTTACCCTCTCTGCGCCTCTTTTCCCGCGTCTCCTTGACAGAGCCCTGGTGAGCAGTGTGTGAAGCGGTGGTCCCCAACTTTTTCAGCACCGGGGGTCGGTTTTGTGGAAGGCGGTTTTCCCACGGACCAGAGAGGTGAGGATCGTTTCAGGGTGATTCTCAGAAAGAGCGCGCACCCTAGGTCCCTGACATTCACGATTCACAGTAGGGTTCACGCTCCTGTGAGAGTCCACCGCCAGGGCTGGTCTGACAGAGGCCGTGCGCGCTGGGGAGCAGCTGGATGCGGATGGAGCTGTGCCTGCTCGGTGCTGCGGCCCCGCGTGCAGCCCGGGTCCTAGCAGGCTCAGCCGGGAGCTGCTGTGGAGAGCTTAGACCCTGACCTGGCGCCGGCGAGTGCTGAGCAGATGCCGGCTGTGCTGTTCCTGTGGCCGTCTTTACCGCATCTTACTCCCGGCTCCTTCCTCAGGGTCCGGCCGCGCAGAGCGCTCCATCCTTGGGGTCCCGCTGCGCAGGAGTGCGCCTTCCTTGCCAGGCGTCCCTGCCCCCACACCATTGCCTCCAGGGCTCCGGCAGCCTGAAATGCGCCCTGGCCTGTCTGCCCTAGCTCCACACCACCTCCTCCACGAAGCCTTCCAGATGCCACCCCCTGGAGGATCGCCCCCTTCCTGGGGGCTCTCGCACGCCTCACCTTGCGAACTAGTCCGCCCCCGACATTCTTATTCCCCATCTGCTGGAATCTTGGAAACCTGTGACCTTCTCTGTCTCCCCCATCATTAGGGGGCTCCTTCAGAGCAAACACGGGACCTATGTCCTTCTCATTATCCCCGGGGCCTAGAGGTCAGGTCAGGCTCTGGAGTCAGAGGGAAGGGCTGAGAATCTCCTCCATGTGATCACTTGCTAGCTGTGCAGTCTTGGGCCATTTGCTTCAACTCTCTGAGCCTCAGTTTCCTCTTCTGTACTATGGAAATCCCCACAACCACTCTCTCACCCAGTGATGATTAAACAAGAAAACGCTCGTAAGGAACTTGGCACAATCCTGGCGCAAAAAAGCAGTCCGTCCCTGTTAGCCTTTGTCACTAAGATGATCTGCTGTGAAGACTTTCACTCCTAGAGAGCGAGTGAGGTAGCCCTGCCTCCTTGTGTACAGACGAGGAGACCGAGCTCAGGGGCTCGCTGCGGGAGCGCAGACTCCCCGGCCAAGCGCATGTGCAGCGTGGTCCTGGTCTGTATCCCCTCCGTAAGCGAGGCGGTGGGATCGCCTCCCTCGCCCCAGGAAATTCTACAGGCAGCAGACACGTCCAGGGCGGGCTCACCGCTTCCCAGGCCGCCCCAGCCCGCTCCGCCAGCTCCTGCTACAGCTCTCTGAACACCTGTAACTTCAGCCTTGCGCTTGTTCCTTAAATCACCGGGCCTGAGGCACTACCATTTCACCGGCCACATATCACTTGTAATTAAGGGGCCTGTCCCAGGCAGGGGAGGTCTACCTTCTGCCAGAAACACTAAATCCAGCTCCCAGGGGTGGAAAGGATGAAGCATCGCGTGGACCTCACACTTGTCAAGGTTTAAGGACACATCTGCAGCCCTGCTCTGGTGGGGTCGCGAGGCTAGAGTCGAGCTGGGTGGACAGTAGGTGGAGAGAGGCCAGATTTGTGAGATGCGGAAGGTCCAGGGAGCTGGTGAGAGCCTTGGGGGACTGCAGCCACCTGCTTGACAATTTCAGGGAGCAGATGAATCTCTAGTTCAGCTTAGGAGGGCATGACAGGCTATTCTGCACAAGGCTATAAAGAAGCTCCCTAGCCAGGCAGCCTGGGTTTGGAAGCCCAGCACTGCCACTCACTTGCTGTGTGACCTTGGGTGAGTTACTTAACCTCTCTGGGCTGCAGTTGCCTCGTTTATTAAAATGAGAGTGCTGGAAGTACCTACCTCCTAGAACTGTGAAGAGTACATCAATTTATAAAGTGTCTGAAGCTACAGTTGCCTCCTTGTAACTGCAAAATTCATCACTAATATCATATGTCCCAGGGCCCCCCTGGTGGCACAGACAGTCAAGAATCTGCCTGGAATGCGGTAGACCTGGGTTTGATCCCGGGGCCAGGAAGACCCTCTAGAGGAGGGCAAGGTAACCCACTCCAGCAGTCTTGCCTGGAGAATTCCATAGACAGAGGAGCCTAGTGGGCTATAGACCATGGGGTCACAAAAAGGCAGACACGACTGAGTGACTGGCAGAAGCAGCGTATGTCCTGGCCATCCCACATTAAGAAGGCTCTTGGTCCTTCCTCCACAGCAGGCACATAATAGGGGCTTATAAATATTGGTTGAATCAAGGACCTGTAAGTGTGAAGAATGAATAAGCAAATGGCCTGTGCGTTTCCCTCAGAGAAGGGCTGGTGACATCAGCCCTGTGGTCACAGGGACAAGACTCACAAAACAGTGCCTGCTGCTTGACTAAGCCGCCTGCTTCTTCCAGCCGTGATCATGGTCAGAGGGGTTATGCAGCTGTCCCTTTGTGCCTCGAAGGGCCTTGTCTCCATCCCCAGCTCAGGGCCTCCCGTCCCCACGGAGGGAGGGTGCTAATCAGAGAAGCTTCGGGTTCCTCTTCTAGGCTTCCTTTTATGCGCAGACTCAGTTTTTGCTGCTGTAAAATGGGGGCACTGATCTTGCTGAATTCCCAGATGCCTAGGAGGAGCGGCTGAGAGAGCAGCCCAAGTATCCCACGCTGTCTTATCTAGAGGAGCCCTGGAATCTGGCCGAGGCCCGGATGGCTGCCACGTTGCCCCCCATCAGAGAGGAGCAATGTCACCCCCGTCTTCCCGGCAGCCTTGTGTTGTGGAAAAATCGGGGGTTCTGCCTTTCAGCAGACCTGAACTCAGATCCCAGCCCACACACCATTGTGTGACGTCAGGCAAATGCCCTGCCCTCTCTGATCCAGCTGTAGTTTGCCCCCCTCACTGAGGCAGCATAGGGTCATCTGAGGATGGGTAAGCTAGGGGAGGACTGGGGAGCTAATGGCTGTGCTGGGCCTGCCGCTGAGTTCACAGTGGGCTGCGGTCAGCAGGGCTGCGCTCAGAGAGGCAGGGACAGAGGATTCTGGAAGCCCATCCAGGAATCAGTCAGCAGGCTCTGGCCTTCGAGGCTGAGGCTGGGAAGTGACCGTCCTTGATGCATGACCCGGCCCAGTTAACTCCAAAGTGCTCCTCTGAGCCCCCGACCCATCTGTTCGGCCCCTCTCTGAACGAGCTCTCAGCCGGTGACCTCAGCTGGCTGGGGGCCCGTGGGTGGGCGGGTGGGCAGAGTGAGCAGCCTCTCTCCCAGTCCCCGGCCAGGTCCAGGCACTCACGATGGCAGCGCTCAGTCCCTGAACAGCCTCCGTGTCCATTCTGGATGATCCTGGCCGCTCCAGCCTCGGTCCTCTGGGCTGCGCCCTCCCTCTGGCAGCCAAGCCCAGCCAGCTGCCTCAGCCTGCCTGCTGCCCGTCCAGAAGCTCCGACTGGTGGGGAGAAGGCCTGCAGAGGCCCCGAGGACAGCAGCCCTGTCCCCACCACTCCAGTGGCCCATTTCCCACAGCCGCTGTCTGCCGAGTGTGGGCATGCGGTTTCACTGGCGCCTTCTCCGGGGAGCACCTCCAGCCCAGGCCAGGGCTTGCCGCGTCCTCCACATCTGCTCCCAGCTTTCCAGTCGGTTCCATGACCTGCAGCTTCTGTATAAAGATGCCTGGCATGTCCAGCCTTTTCTGCCTGAGCCCTGGGCTGGCTTTTGCCAAATCTCCCCTCCAAACTGCCCTCCCCACCTCCAGAACCTATCAGCAGGTCAGGCTAAGTGTCATCGTCCTTACACCCCACAACAGCCCTAGGGAGGGGGAACCTTCATTAATCCCCAACAGGAACCTTCGTCACCCCCAGGTCCCAGAAGGGGAAACTGAGGCTGGGAGAGGAAAAGTCATGGCAAGATTGCTTAATGGGTGGGACAGGACTCAGGGTGCTGGGTCAGTCCCTCCCTGATCTCCGTCACCAGGGTCCAGCGTCAGAGGCCACAGTCGTCACCGCCGGGCTTATAGAGCTCCCGCTGGGCTGATGTCACTTCCCACATCTCTGACCCTGTTCCCCGGCCCCACTGACATTTCCAGGGTGATGGTTAAGGCAAAACGGGTGAGAAGAATGACTACCCTTTCCACAAATGCTTACTATGAGCTTGGGACACAAGCCTTTACGTGCCATAGCCCAACAGGGAAGGTGCTACTGCCATCCCCATTTAGCAGATAGGAAAACTGAGGCTCAAGGAGATCAAATAGCCCGTCGGTGTAGATAGCGGTTAGTCCTCTAACCCACTGCCTCTGGAGCCAGCCTGCCTGGGCTTGAGTCCCAGTTGTAGCCTTGCTGGACCTGTGTCCTTGGACGATTTTTAGCTCTCCATTGTCACATGTGTCAAACGGGGAGAAAACAGAAGCCGCTACCCGGGAGGGCTGCTCTGACAAGCGCGTGGGCAGGGGTAAAGCAGGGCCTCGCCTGGCGCCTCGCCGCTGCGGTTTACTCACTCAGGCTTGTCTGGTTCTGTTGCGCCCCCAGAGGCTAGAGCCTAGCGGACTCCGCTGTTCGTGGGGTTTCCCAGGGAAGGATACTGGACTGAAGTAACTGCTCAATACACATCTCCCGCCCCTATTACTCATAGTTGCGGAGCTGGGTTTCAAATCCACGGCTCAATCCAAGGCCCGTACCCGTAACCACCCCTCGACTCTCCTGGGAGGTGAGCACTGTTGCTAGTCAACTTACGGAGCAGAGGAGCAGCTCTTCAACTGGGCTTGCTCAGCCGTCGCCTATTCCCAGTTTGGGCGCAGTTGGCAAAGAATCAGCCTGCCAAAGCAGGAGACGCAAGAGATGCAGGTTCAACCCCTGGGTCAGGAAGATTTCCCGGATTAGGAAATGTCAGCCCGCTCCAGTATTCGGGCGTGAATTCCATGGACAGAGGGGCCTGGCAGGCTGCAGTCCGTGGGGTCCCAGAGAGCCGGGCACGACTGAGCACGCACGTGCACGCACACACATGCACTGTCGTTCACCCGGGGGAGGGGAGGTGGGCGGCAGGGAGAGGGCTTGGAGGAGCCCAGGTGTTTGCCTGGTGGACAGAAGCGCCCCGGTCAGGACCCTGGGGGCATCCGGGGAGGGAGGTGGAGGCTTGGGCTCGCACCCTCTTCCCCTCCGCACCCCAGGACACCTCTGCAGCTCTGGCCAGATTCCCAACTCGCCCCCCACCGTCTCCTCCTGACAGCAGCTTGTGCTCTCTGGAGCCGGGGCCACTGCAGTCGCCTGGGGCTGGTTCTTGTAATTAGTTCAAGCCCAGCAGGTGGCTCGTCCCCGCCAGTTCCGAGACAGGGGAATGAATGAGCTGACCATTTCTCACCCAGCGGGTGGCCTGGACTATGGCGGGGGCTGCAGGGACGGCTCCCAGCTCGCCTGCCTGGGGACCCCCAGGGATTCTCAGACCAGCCACCTCCCTCCGCTGACTGACCTGCCCTTGGACCACCGTGTGCCCCAGCTGCACACTGGTCTGCAGAGAGCTGCTGGGGCCCCACAGCTGGCCTGCCCCACGGGCAGGCTTTGTATCCTACCAACTGTGGCCGCTTTCTGTAGCTGCTTTCTGCGGGCAGCCTGCAGAGAGGCAGGGCTGCGCTTCTCCGACTCTACTCAGGCCTGGGGAGCAGCGGTGGGACTCTGAGGGGTGCCAGGTCTGCCCAGGCCCTCACTTCCCTGCATCCTACTTGGAGCCGGAGGCATTCTTCCTGTTCAAGTCAAGAGAGATTCCCGACACTCCAGTGACCGACCCTGGGGAGGTGCTCCTGTTTTTAGAGAGGAGCACTGGGCTGGGAATCCAGACACAAGTTCCAGAATCTGGCCTTGCTGTTTCCAAGAATAGCCGCACCCGTTTACACAAAGCTAAAACAGAGCGACCGTAGGACCCGGCGATTTCACTCCTGGGTATATATCTGAAAACACAAATTAAAAAAGATACATGTACCCTATGTTTGCTGCTGCCAAGTCGCTTCAGTCGTGTCTGACTCTGTGTGACCCCATAGACGGCAGCCCACTAGGCTCCCCCATCCCTGGGATTCTCCAGGCTAGAACACTAGAGCGGGTTGCCATCTCCTTCTCCAATGCAAGAAAGTGAAAAGTGAAAGGGAAGTCGCTCAGTCGTGTCTGACTCTTTGTGACCCCATGGACTGCAGCCCACCAGGCTCCTCCATCCATGGGATTTTCCAGGCAAGAGGACTGGAGTGGGGTGCCATCGCCTTCTCCAACTCTATGTTTATAGAAGCATTATTCACAACAATGCTAAGATATGGCAGCAACCTCAGTGTCCATCAACAGATGACTGGATAAAGTGGATTTGGTATGCAGTGGAATACTACTCAGCCATCAAGAAGAATGAAACTTTGCCATTTGCAGCCACATGGATGGACTTGGAGGGCATAATGCTAAACACCTAAATATGCTAAATACTAAAATAAGTCAGACAAACTAATACTGTGTCATATAACTTAGATGTGGAATCTGAAAAGCCCAACAAGTGTGAATGTGACAAAAGGAAGCAGACTCATAGCTGTGGAGAACAAGCTAAGGGTCACCACTGGGGAGGGGGAGGGGAGGGGCAATGTATAAGAGGAGGGGAGTGAGAGGCACAAATTATTGGGTATAAAAGAGGTACGAGGGGTTGGGGAGAGAGAAAGTGGGAGTCTGGGATTAATATACACACCCTACAGAAAAGAAAGTGAACGTCACTCGGTCGTGTCCGACTCTTTGCAACCCCGTGGACTATACAGTCCATGGAATTCTCCAGGCCAGAATGCTGGAGTGGGTTAGCCTTTCCCTTCTCCAGGGGATCTTCTCAACCCAGGGATTGAACCCACGTCTTCTGCATTGCAGGCGGATTCTTTACCAGCTGGGCCACCAGGGAAGGCCAGTGTGCACACGACTATATATGAAACAGATAACAAGGGCCACTGTGTAGCGCAGGGAGCTCTACTCAGCAAGCTGCAATAACCTAAATGGGAAAATCCTTTGAGAAAGACTAGATACGTGGATGTGCATACCTGAGTCACTTCCTGAACACCTGAAACTAACACAGCATTGTAAATCAACTGCCCTGCAATAGAAAATAAATTTTTAAAAAAAGGAGAAATAAGCTACAAGGATGCATCGTACAACAGGGGGAACATAGCCAAATTTTTATAATAACTATAAATGGAGTATGACCTTTAAAAAATAAAAGAATCTGGTTTTAGAAAGCAGAGTTCCAGATCTCTCCAGAAATCCCAGGTTCTGGCCTGGCCTCGTGGAAGTGGGCTCAGCTTCCGTTACCCTCCAGGCAGGCCTGTAACCCTCACTAGCCCCAGGATGAGTGCCTCGTAGTGGGAAAACTCCAGGAAATGGCCACGGGGTGGGGTGCAGGGGTAGGGGAGAGGCTTCTGGTGGACTTGTGGCCTCAAGTCACACCTCAGAGGGGCAACAGAGTCACACTGGAGAGAGACATCAGATCAGTCACAATCTTCTCCTACGCGTTTCTTCTGAGAGTTTTATAGTTTCAACTCTTGCATTTAGACTGATGATGGATTCCGAGTTAATTTGCACATGGCGTGAGGGAACGTCCACCTTTGTTATCTGCATGCGGCTCTCCGGTTGTTTCAGCACCGTTGTTTGGAACAGACTCTTCCTTGCCCACAGAACTGTCTTGGCATCCTTGTTGAGAATCAGCTGACTGCAGATGTGAGGATTTCTTTCTGGACTCTGATTATTTCACTCCATCGGAAGAAGTTCAGCCTGGGGCTGGAGAGGGCTGTCGGCAGGTTGGGGCGGGGAGGGCGGCAGAGGCTGCGCCTGCGTCCAGGAGGCCTGGCCAGGAAACCACTGACTCATGGACTTTAAATGAGTGAATTATATATTATGTGAATTCTATCACAACTAAATCAATTGAAATAAAAAAACAAGGGGGAAAAAGCACCAGATGTGCTTAATAAAAATTCAGTAAAACATAACTGATGAAAAAGACAAGCTCTGCAAAGTTCATTAACAGCCTTTCTCTGGGGTGGAAGGCATGTCCCCCGGCCCCAGGTTTGGAAAAGCTGGTTTGGTGCCACTGTTTTGGCCTTGGGTTGCAGACTTCTACCTTTATCTGCCAGTCGCACTTGGAAGCCTCCAGAACAGACACAGGGACCCTAAGATAGAACATTTCACTAATACTTATCAATGCTCTGCCTGCCAGCAGATGGAGCGGCTAAGAGTCGGGGATGCACTGACCCCAGCTCTGGCACTCCCTGGCTGGGTGGCCTCGGTGAGCAGTATAACCGCTCAGCTTCTTCACCGGTCCAAAGGGAAGCGGCGGCACCTGCCTTCCAGAGCTTTCGCGACTGTTCAGTAAATTAACCTGTGAAAAGCTTAGCACAGTGCCTGGCAGGTGAGCAAACGCGCCGTGAGCAGTGACTCGCGTGGTTGGAGCCCAGTATATGGGCTTCGAAACCAGGCAAGTGCAGCTGTTCTTTGCCCTCCTGGCTCGGCGGCTTGTGGGTTTAGCTGCGTCTCCCCCCTCCCAAAAGATAAGGCTTCCCTGGTGACTCAGACAGTAAAGAATCCTCCTGCAATGCAGGAGACCCTGGTTAGATCCCTGGGTCAGGATGATCCCCTGGAGAAGAGAGCAACCCACTCCAGTATTTTTGCCTGTGAATTCCATGGACAGAGGAACCTGGCAGGCTATAGCCCATGGGATCGCAAAGAGCTGGACACAACTGAGCAACTGACACTTTCAGCTGTTCACAAAAGGTGCTGTAGTCCTTACTCCCCGGGGCTTGTGAACGGGACCTTGTTTCATTATTTCACAATAGGGTCTTAGCCGATGTAACCAAGTTAAAACGAGGTCATACTAGATGCGGGCAGTTCCTCATCCAACACCTTGTGTCCTTATAAGACGAGGGAAGTTGGGACCCAGAGACACAGATGTGCAGAGGGAAGACGCCGCGTGAGGATGGAGGCAGACGTCGGGGCGATGCGTCGACAAGCCGAGGATGCTGAGAATTGCCGGCAGCCACCAGCAGCTGGAAGAGGCAAGCGAGGACTCTTCCCTGGAGCTGTCAGGGGGAGCATAGCCCTGCCTACACCTTGATCTTGGACTTCTAGCCTCCAGAACTACAAGAGGATACATTCTTGCTGTTTGAAGCCACCCAGGTTAGGATCAGGTGTTACCGGCAGCCTTGGGGACTCGGCAAGGTCCCCAAGCCCTGCTTCTGCATCTGTGCCATGAGCTGCCTCCCTCCACGAGCTGTGTCTTCATTGCCTAGAACTCTGCTTGGCACCCGGGAGATGCTGAGTAAGGGAGTGGCTGTACAATTGGTCACATGAAGGCGTGAAACCCACATGGCTCCGGCCTCGCCTTCTCGGAGGGGCATCTCCACACCTTCTCTGAGGCCTTGCTGTTCACTGTTCACAACAGCCCCGCTTCCCTCTGCTTTGCTTGGCTGCCCTCTCACACGTCGCAGTCCTGGCTGTCTACTTGCTCCTGTCTGCTTCCCTCCCCATACCGTCTGTTCTCGGAGGACTTGGAATTTTGTCTGTCCAACTGCCGAAGCTGAGTTCCCATACAGCCGATAGCGCCTGGAATGTACCCGGTGTCAATAAATATTTAGTAAATAAATGAAGGAATGAATAATTGTTATTTAAAATGTCTGTCTGTATGGACAGCCAAATCACCTTCTAATATACCAGGACTGGAAATGGTCAGTTGTCATTCCAATGCCAAAGAAAGGCAATGCCAAAGAATGCTCAAACTACCGCACAGTTGCACTCATCTCACACGCTAGCAAAGTAATGCTCAAAATTCTCCAAGCCAGGCTTCAGCAATACATGAACCGTGAACTTCCAGATGTTCAAGCTGGATTTAGAAAAGGCAGAGCAACCAGAGATCAAATTGCCAACATCCATTGGATCACGGAAAAAGCAAGAGAGTTCCAGAAAAACATCTATTTCTGCTTTATTGACTATGCCAAAGCCTTTGACTGTGTGGATCACAATAAACGTGGAAAATTCTGAAAGAGATGATCTCTGAAAGAGAAATCTGTATGCAGGTCAGGAAGCAACAGTTAGAACTGGACATGGAACAACAGACTGGTTCCAAATAGGGAAAGGAATCCGTCAAGGCTGTATATTGTGACCCTGCTTATTTAACTTATATGCAGAGTACATCATGAGAAACGCTGGGCTGGAAGATGCACAAGCTGGTATCAAGATTGCCGGGAGAAATATCAATCACCTCAGATATGCAGATGACACCACCCTTATGGCAGAAAGTGAAGAGGAACTAAAGAGCCTCTTGATGAAAGTGAAAGAGGAGAGTGAAAAGATTGGCTTAAAACTCTACATTCAGAAAACGAAGATCATGGCATCCGGTCCCATCACTTCATGGGAAATAGATGGGGAAGCAGTGGAAACAGTGTCAGACTTCATTGTCTTAGGTCCAAAATCACTGCAGATGGTGACTGCAGCCATGAAATTAAGACGCTTACTCCTTGGAAGGAAAGCTATGACCAACCTTGAGAGCATAGTAAAAAGCAGAGACATTGCTTTGCCAACAAGGGTCCGTCTAATCAAAGCTATGATTTTTCCAGTGGTCATGTATGGATATGAGAGTTGGACTGTGAAGAAAGCTGAGTGCCGAAGAATGATGCTTTTGAACTGCGGTGTTGGAGAAGACTCTTGAGAGTCCCTTGGACTGTAAGGAGATCCAACCAGTCCATCCTAAAGGAGATCAGTCCTGAATATGAAGCTGAAACTCCAATACTCTGGCCACCTTATGTGAAGAGCTGACTCATTTGAAAAGACCCTGATGCTGGGAAAGATTGAGGGCAGGAGGAGGAGATGCCAGAGGATGAGATGGCTGGATGGCATCCCCAACTCAAAGGACATGAGTTTGCGTAAACTCTGGGAGTTGATGATGGACAGGGAGGCTGGCGTGCTGCAGTCCATGGGATCGCAAAGAGTTGGACCTGACTGAGTGACTGAATATATTTGAACAAAAGAAGACATTCTGGCATTGTGCTTATCAGACAGGAAGTTCAATACTGGACTGTCCATGTCACGTGTGAACACTGACCTGGGTTTGGACCCAGGTCAGCTGGACTCCAAGTCCAGTGCTCCTTTCAGAGGGCCTGAGTAGTGAGGGGGCCCTGGGCAGTAGTGGATGGGAGAATGGCTTCGGGGGCTTGGGTGCAGGAATGGAGAAGCAGGCAAAGTGGGGGGCGATGATGGACTTGCTCTCCCCCCCGACTCCTGCAGGCCCCTGAACGAACGAGAGCCCCGCTGGGTTCTGAATGCGAGGTGCTCCCAGCTGGGGGGCAGGCTCCCCAGGGTCCCCGCTCTTCATTCTGCACTCCCTCCCCCCCACCCTCTGAGCTCGCTTGGCGCTTGCATCACCAACAGTCTTTGTGTCAAGGTCGGTGGCTCAGAGACGCTGTTAGGAACCTCAGCTCTGGTGTCGGGCAGACCTGCGGGGGAGCCTCAGCTCTGGCACTCACGTGGATGAGCCCCTTAGCCTCCCAGAGCCTCCCTTTCCTCATCTGTAGAACGGGGATGACAACACCTACTCTCAGAGGCACTCGCAGGAGTCACGTGATGAACCGTAGCTCGAATACTCAGCGCACAGGGGAGGGCACAAAGGGCTTGCCTGCTAGGGGCCTTGATTCCTGGCTCTGGGTTTGAAGCCCTCGGAGGCAGCTCTGCCCGGGGAGGGTGGCCCGGAAGCCCTGTGCCTCCGTCTTGCGGCAGAACCAGAAGAACAGCCTCTTCCACTTCGGCGGGTGAGGGTGTCTGGGCCCTTCAACATTTAATTGATTGTAACATCCCAGGCTGAACACGCTCCCCCGCGTGACCTACTCCCCCAAGAAGAGCCTTGGCGAGCCTTCCGTGACTGTGTATAATGCGTTCCTGGGGCCCAGCATGCAACTTTCAAATTGGCTTACAATTTATTTGCGGCTCGGATAAAAACATTTTAATGGCTGTGTGCGGCGCGAACCCTCGGTGTCACCCACGGGGCTCCCAAATGTTTTTCCCCACCACAGAGCAGGGATGTTATAAGCGTGAAATTACAGCCGCGCTTGCATTTTGCTCTCCACCCCGAGGCCTCTGGAAACAGCGCGTTAGAATGCTCCAGACGGATGCCGTCTTGGTAGTGGCAGACCAGGACGCCCGCCTCTCCTGTGGACCCGCTCCGGGCTTGTGAGGCTTGTGCGGGCGGGGGTGGGCACTCCCCAGCTCCTCGGTGCCCCCGCCACGGTCCCCCAAATGGGGCAGGAGCTGTCTTGCCCTGCTGTTGGCTGCCACGGCCCTTAGGGTCCCTGGTGGCCCAAAGGAGACCCCAGCTTCCAATGACCTCCACTCGCTTGGAGGTCACTGTGTGTGTGCGTGAGACAGATTGGGCTCTTTCTCCATCATGCCACGAACAGGTCAAAACAGTGAGTCGACTTTAATTTCTGAAGCCTGCCTGTTAAAGAAGAGAGTCGTGCAAGAGGAGGGGACACAGAATTTAGACCTTTCTAGCTGTGCCTGATTTTTAACTGACACGGACACTGTTTATAGTGACAGATACTATTTTTATGTATTTATGTATATTGAAGTACAGTCGATTTACACTGAGAGAGTCTGGCGGCGGGGGCTCCCTTGGACTTGAGGTGTCTAATTCTCATTTCCTCTACAGAAGCCCCGGGGAGGGAAGTGGCAATCCACTGCAGGACTCTTGCCTGGAGAATTTCACGGACAGAGGACCCTGGTGGGCTCCAGTCCAGGAGATCGCAAACAGTCTAACAGACTGGGCGGCTAACACACACACCCACACGCACGGTTCTTCAAGAAATTATTATTATTGGGCACACTGCACAGCTTATGGGATCGTAGTTCCTCAACTAGGGGCTGAGCCCAGGCCCTTGGCAGTGAAAGCACAGGGGCCTAACCTTTGGACCGAACCAAGGAATGCTTTGATTTACAAATCGTTGTGTTGTGTTAATTTCTGGTGTGCAGCGAAGCGCATCAGTCACGCATGTACCTGCAGCCACTCTCGTGGGTACAGATGCACACGCGCACGCTCAGGGACGCATACGTCCGTACCCTATTTTGCGCTCTTTTCGTGAAATAGATGGTTTGTTGCAAGACACTGAGCCTAGCTCCCTGCGCTCTGCAGTGGGAGGGCTGTCGTCTGTCTCTTTTATATACAGCAGTTGGCAGAGAGGTGCTGTTTACGGAACACTCAGACTGCATCGGGGCCCAGAACCTTCTACACTGTGGATTAGGTCATTTAATCCTCGCAGTCTTGGCCGAGCAAGCCACTTGCTTCTCTGCACCTGGGTCCACGATGCAGGCTCTGCCTCGTGGTCTGAGGCGGCCGCTGGGTCACAGGAGATGACACGCAGGAAACAGCCCTGTACTCAGCGCCTTTCCCTCACCAGTCTGGACCTTGGTGAGCCTCAGAAGCCAAGCTGCTCCGGGGCTGGGGCAGCCACCAGTGGGGTCTTTCCCTGAGCCTCAGTCGTCTCGACTGGGAATTGGGGACACTAGCAACCCTGTCCCTTAGGGACTGTTGTGAGAATCAGGTGAAAGGCTCCACTGGAGGTACCATGGAATTGGGACAAGCTGGTCAAGGGTGAGACGTGGATGCCCTTTTCAAAGTTGGGAAGTCTCCTGGCTCCTCCCAGGACGGGCAGGCCTATAGGAGAATGGATAGACAGAGTGGGGCCACCCTGATTCCCAGGACCTGGACCCCCTTTCCAAGGACCACTGTGTACAAAGCTGTGAGAGTTCACTTCTCAGACTGGCTTAAGTCTCCTTGGAATAAGAAATGGTGGACGAGACTTCTCTGTGCCAGGGCTGAAACCAGGGGCCAGGAGGAAGCAGCCACATCCATGCCTGGGAGCAGGCAGGCCAAGACGGTGTGTGTGAAGACAGTGAGATCAGACCTACTGAGCCTCCTGGCCACCTCATGCTGGGCTGCTGCTGCTGCTGCTGCTGAGTCGCTTCAGTCGTGTCCAACTCTGCGACCCCATAGACGGCAGCCCACGAGGCTCCCCCGCCCCTGAGATTCTCCAGGCAAGAACACTGGAGTGGGTTGCCATTTCCTTCTCCAGTGCATGAAAGTGAAAAGTGAAAGTGAGGTCGCTCAGTCGTGTCTGACTCTTAGCAACCCCATGGACTGCAGCCCACCAGGCTCCTCCGTCCATGGAATTTTCCAGGCAAGAGTACTGGAGTTGGGTGCCATCGCCTTCTCTGCATGCTGGGCTAGGTGTTTGCAAACCTTTTCTGATTTAAACCTCACAATCACCCTAGGAAGGAGGCATCCTTACCCCCATTTTACAGATGGAGAGACTGAGGCCCAGGGAGGCTAATGAATCCGAGGTCACCTGGTGGATCTGGGATTCAGATCCAAATCTGCGTGTCCTTATTTTGTATGTGGGAGGGATGCGGCATTCTCCCGTGTTTGGGGGGAGGTGAGAGTCAGAAGGAGGAAGGAGAAATATATTTGCCTATAAATAAGAGTAGCTGCTGATACATGCAGAGATAATGATACCAGCAGAGATATTACAGAGAGAGTATTTTTGGAAGACTTAGAGGTTTAGGCCAGCGGTCCTAGAATGTGGTCCTGGGACCTACATCATCAGGGAACCTGTAAGAAATGCAGATTCCCAGGCTCTACCCAGGTCTGCTGAATCAGGGGCTGTATCTTCATAAGCCCTCCAGGTGCTTCTGACGTTCATTCAAGTTTGAGAACCGCTAGTTTAGACCGTGGGCTTTGGCCTCAGATGGCTGTTACAACCCTAGATAAATCATTTCCCCTCCCTAAGCCTCGGCCTCCTCTTATAACAGGGGTCACAACATCTCCCGGCTCCCAGGGCTGTCCCTAGGATTCCGTAAGAAAACATGCCTGAAGCAGGAGGGTCACCCACTGTCAGGCACGTGCCAGGGTGGGACAAGGGATCCAGTCCTGTGGGCATGGCACGCACCGGTGAACCTGACCCTTCGGGGGTAACGGGGCTGGAGAGACTGGTGACAAGCATGGTGGTCTCTGAGCACGAGGACAGTCAGATGACTGACCGAGATGGGGGAGATGGCTATTCCAGGGCAAGCCCCACCTGGGATGCCCTGAACATCCAGGGGTCAGAGCCTTCCTGGGGCCCTGGGGAGGGTGGCATCTCTTGCCTGCCCCTCTCTGGTCCCTCCTGGAGCGCAGCCTCCTGCTCGGTAACTGGGGTCCCACGAGCTGTCTGCCCATCCCTGCTTCGACCGCCACCTGCCCTGGGAGGGGCCCAGGGGCTCAGAGCCCCCGCCCCAGGGCCTGCTGGGAGCACACCGCCGGGCCAGCTGGGCACCCCGGGCTGGGCCCCGAGACCTCTCTGCCTCTGCGGGAGCTGGGGGGGAGGAATAGGGCTACCTCCCTCCGCTTCCTCACTGTGAAGAAGGGCACCAAGCCCATGGGGGCAGGAACCGGCTCAGGATCCTTCAGTGAGCTGGTGAGCCCATGTGCCTCCTGGACCGTCTACACTGCCTCAGCCGGACTGTCTACACGGCCTGGGCCGGACCATCTGCACTGCCTCGGCCGGACCCTCTACACTGCCTCCATCTGTCTACACTGCCTCCATCTGTCTACACTGCCTCAGCTGGACCGTCTACACTGCCTCCATCTGTGCAACCCAGCTGGCCTGGGAGTCAAGAGGCCTGGGTTCCGACCCCAGCACAAAGTGGCCTGAACTCACAGGAAGGCTTCGTGATCCTTGCTGTGTGCCTTCAAGCAAGTTGCTAGCTCCCTTGTGCCTATCCATACCTGTCTGCAAAATAGGGGTAGTGAGTCCCCCCTCGGGTTGACTGTGAGGTCTGAGTGACACAAGGTCTGGGAAGCACCTAAGCGCATGGCCCCCAGGAGCCTTCCCCGAGCCCCCTTCTAAACTAGCCATTCCACTGGTAGTGACTCTTGGTCCCACAGCCCTGCGTGACTTTCTTCTCAATATTCACCACTGTCCACAGTCATCTCGTAAGTGTCCCCTGTGGCTCAGTGGTAAAGAATGCACCTGCAGTGCGGGAGACGCACGTTTGATCCCTGGGTCGGGAAGCTCCCCAGGAGAAGGGAATGACAACCCACTCTGGTACTCTTGCCTGGGAAACCCCGTGGACGGAGGGGCCTGGCGGCTACAGTCCAGGGGGTTTAAAGGGTCAGACGCTGAGCGACTGGGAATGAGCCCAAGGTCATCCCACTCACCTGTCTATGCTTATGCTTTCGACTCGTCTCATGCAGCGACTTAGCGCCTACACAGCGTGCACAGATTCACATTCCCCAAGGACAAGGATGCTTCCTTCTGGAAGCGTGTGGCCATTACCTGGCACAGAGTAGGTTCCCAACAAATATCTGATGAGTAAACAATGGAGAACATGGCCCTTGTCAGACCGGGAGCCCCTTGATGGGACGAAGAGTTGCATCCCCCACTGGCTCCCTTGATGTGACCAGCTCGGGGCCAGACGCTGAGAACATTTCTTACTGAAGTGCGCAGGAGCTGTTCCATGGGTGGAGGACGGCAAGAGGGGAGACGTCCCTGGCGTAGCCCCTCCCAGCACGGCCCGACTCCCGGAAGCCAGAACATGCAGTCTGCCGCTCTGCAGGATTCCGTGTCCCTCTGGAGGCCAGGCCTTTGGAGGTTTTCCATTTCCCCAGAAGCAGTGACTTTCCACGGGGCCTCTGTGCTTTCACTGCTGGCCCGAGAACAGCAAGCTTTGTTTCCCTGATATATATCATCGGATAAGGAAAGCAGGGAAGTCTGGAGTCAAGACCACATGCCTGGAATCCTGGCCGCAGGGCTGATCCAGAACTCAAGAGTGTGCCTGGTAAGACCACAGGTGCCAGCAGGGGCCTCTGAGATCACTTGGGAAAAGCTGTGTTTTATAAGCTGGGAAACCGAGGCTGTTATGGCGGCACACCAACCAGAGACAGGCACTAGTATGCTTGTCCCCATTTTACAGATGGAGAGATGGAGGCGCAGACGCAGGGTGGAAACCCAGCAACACTGACATCCAGTCTAGCACGCTTTCTAACTTGTCCTCCGACATGTCTGTGTTCTGGGAAAGGCCTCAGGAAGCACACGGAGGGGCCATTCTCTCTGCAGTGAGTGTGCAGCCTCCCTGAGATGCTGTCTCAACCCCCTCCCCTGCCCCAGAGGCTCCTGGAGTCTCATCCCCCTGGGGAGGGTCCACCTGCACCTGCTCACGGGGTTTCCAGGGACACGGCTCCTGGCTTCCACCTGGAAAAGGTGTCCACACAGCTCAGCGTCTCCTTGTGACCTCAGCAGGTCACAGAGCCTGGAGCTGGGAGGTCCATGAATGTCCCACTTGGCGTGCATCTCACTCCCATCTTACAGAAGGGGAAACTGAGGCCCAGAGGCCACTGCAGGCTGCTGCCTCACGGGAAGTCCCAGAGCCCTTTCGGGTCCTCTTTCATCCTAATCAATGTATCAGAGCCTCTTCAAAGCTCCGAGTCCAGGTGCATGGGGGGTCCCCCGATAAAATTCTCGCCCGCCAAAGTGAGAGTCCACGGGGCTCCAGGGGTGAGGCTGAGCCCCGCCTCCCTGAGGCCCGGGTGAGAGGCCACAGGTCAATCCTGGGCACAGCTGGCCTCTTGCTCTCAAGGGCAAGCCGAGGCGAGAAGAGGGTCTCCTGCCAGTACGGTGGGCATCTGGGCAGGTGGTTCCCGGGCCAGCCCCTCTGTGTGCCTGGGTACACACAGGCACACGTGCACAGGCACAGGTGCACGCACGGCGACACCAGGGCCCACAGCCCCGCACTCACCCATGACGTTCAGGAAGATGTTGCCCGAAGCCAGGACCACCTTCTCCCTCGTGGCGCGGTCGTAGATGCCTACGTGGCACTCATAGGGGCCGTTGTCGGAGACGCGGACCTCGGGCAGCCTGCGGGGGGCACAGAGGAGCAGAATGGGGACCCATCGTCCGGGGCCGGAAGTCACAGCAGCTAGGAGACCAATCCCCAGAGCCCCACCGTCCAGCATTCTCTCAGCAACGCTCCTGGCCCCACCAGCGCGCACCCACGCGCCGTGCTGGGAGCAGGAGCAACTTCACGGAACACCGACCGCACCCAGGCCCTGCGCCCTAGGCTCCAGCGGGTGAAGGGGTGGCCTGCAGTGAAGTTACATGTGACGATGTGACCTCAAGACCTCTGGAAGCAGGAACACCGCATTAAGGTGGTCAGGGGACCACTGCCCATGGTTCCCAGATGCTGTGATGCCTGTCGGGGAGAGAGGCTTCTGGCAAGTGAGATCTGGACTCTAGGAAGGGGAGGAGCTTTGACCTGGAGCTCAGACGCTATGCAGCCACGACGGGGAAACCCAAGCATCGTCGAGCGAGTTCGGCTTCTCTGGGCCTCATGGAGGGCCCAACAAGGGGCCTGTTCTGGCCACGACAGAAGGAAGGTCTCTGCGCTCGCGTCTTGGGGGTTCTCATGCAAGCCGCGGAAAGCTCCAAGAAGAAGCCGACGCTCAGGGAACCCCAGGAAGTGCCAAGCACAGGGCCCTACCCATAATGCCAGCCCTGCAGTCCTACCAGAGGCCTGGCGGGGGAGAGGGTGGTGGCTAAGGGCAGGCAGAGGCTCCAAGGCCCGCACGCCGGTCCCAGCCCTGCTGGCGCCAAGGCGTGTCCTTCAGTTCCGCCTTCACACCCAGCCCCGCGCCAACTCAGGTCGCTCTCCGCTCAGCCCGCCTCTCTTACACCTGGACTTCAGAGCAGTCGCGCCTCAGGGCCACGTCTTTCCCCTCTCTCTTCAGCTGTCCCCACCCCCACCTTTGTCTTCCAGCCCCTTTGCCTGTGACTCACAGTCCCCCAGCCGCACCTCTGTGCCCACACACACACACACACACGCGCGCGCACGCGTGCACACACACACACCCCTGGGCTCCCAGCCTCTCTCCCCATCCAGGGGTCTCACAAAGGAAGCCAACCCATCTAAACATGGCTCCTTGCTGCCCACCGCCCAGCTCACTTTAGCATAAGCAAACATCTTCATTTCCACAGAATACACAGAGGCTGAAACCTGGTCTACCGACTTGTCATGAAAGGACTTCAAGAATGGGGAGCTTTTCATCAGGGAAGCTCTGTGGAGAAGGTGCTGTCTCCTGTCTCGGAAGAAAAGAGCGTGGTGGCAGCGGAAACAGCAGGGAACTGTTTTCCTCTGGGAACTGTTTTCTCTGTTTGTAACTCAGCTAGCCTGGAAACAAATAAAAAGCCTCTCTGCCGGGCAGGGCTGCGGAGTGACAGTCACCTGGAGTGACACGTTTGGCTGGTGCTCATGGGTGCCTGTTATAGAGGCAACTCGAGGCACAGGTGACGGGTGCACAGGTGACATCTCTGTGAAGACGCAGCCTCCAGGGACACGTGGAGCTGGCAGCTACCCAAGCGATGTAACAAAGTAATAAGGACCCGGTTGACACGCGGGTGGGGGCGCACAGGCAGCGGCCACACAGCAGGCGCATTGCTGTGACCGGGACATGGGGGGGCGTGCTGGGGCAGCTACGGCGCTCTGCTCCGGTGACGCACACAGGTCGTGAAGCAGACCGCGCTGGGGACGTCTGGACTGGCGCTTTTTGGAGGCGGCGGCTTCTTGCCTGGGGACTATTTCTGCATCCTTGGATGTTCCTTCTGCCGAGTCCCCCTAGCTCTGTGAGTGGTCCTGCCTTCCACCAGGGATCCAAGTGATACTCCAGGCACCATCCTTGGAATCTCCCGTTTCTCTGCTCCCCCAAACACAGTCAGGGACCAAGTCCTGGCTGGTCTACCTCATAGATGTTTCCTAAAGCATTCTCTTCCCTGTATCTCCACAGTCAACAAGTCTCTCACCTGGAATACAGGAGGAACAGTTAACCAGCTTCTCTGCCATGCTACCCTCCCTCTTGATCCTTCTCCAGGTAGAACCCAGATCTTCTCAAATGCAAATGGGATTAATGGCAGTCCCCTACCTAAAGCCCTTCAAAGGCTTCTTTCTGCTCCGCAGCTGAAGAGCAGGATTCTTATCTGGGCCAACAAGGCTCAGCAGAGTTGGTTCCCGCCACACCTCAGCCCCCCTTCCTCCAGTGACAGCGGTGTTGCTTCCATTCCTCCCATGTGCCAAGCTCCTTTTATAAAAACAGACTTTCAATTTTGGAATTATTTTAGATTTACAGAAAGGTTGCCCAGAGAACAGAGTTCCCTAACACCCCTCACGTGTCCCCCTTTGTTAACTCTCACACGATCACAGTACAGTTGTCAGACTAAGAACCGACATTGATGCGTCATTATTTATTCAACCCCAGACTCTACCCAAATTGCACCAGTTTTTCCACTAATGCCTCTTTTCCATTTCAAAAATCCCATCCAGGATCCATTATCGGTAACACTCACGGTGCGTTGAGCCAAGTTTCTTTTCTGAGTTAGCACTTTTGATTGCAACAGTCTGCTTCCCTGCGAGTGCTGCGTCTTCTTCTTCCGGCTACAACCCTGAAGTTACACAGTTACTTAGAACATGACCACTGGGACTAGGTGGCCATGGAGGATTGATTACTTTGACAGCCTGGATTAACAGCCTCCCTGTATCTTGCAAAATGCCTTCATAGCTCTTCCCACCTAGAAGTGGAGTCTTCTTCACTGAAGCCCACCAGGCTCCTCTGTCCATGGGATTCTCCAGGCAAGAATACTGACTGGAGTGGGCTGCCATGCCCTCCTCCAGGGGATCTTCCCAACCCAGGGATGGAGCCCAGGTCTCCCACATTGCAGGCGGATTCTTTACTTGCACCTGAGCCACCAGGGAAGTCCTCCTACCTAGAGGAGGAATCTATTTCCCCATTCTTGGCCCCATGACTGGTGAAAGTGATGGCGTGCAAATTCCAAGTTTAAGTTTCAAAAGAATGATCTCTGTCTCTCCCTCTCCACCTACCCCTCTCTCTCTCCATCCTCTGCCTCTGTCCTGAGGACAAGCCTCTGATGGAGGCTGAGAGTAAGTGGAGGGAGGCCCCACTTCCTCAGCTGGTCCAGGCAAGGCCACTCTCGGGAATAAACCTGGCCAACCCTTGGCCTCCTGAGCAAGAATGCATGGCTGGTGCAGTAAACCATCCCGACTTGGGGCTGCTGGTTGTGCAGCAATAGCTAAACTCTTACAGCAGGCCTCCGGACACTCCTCCTTAGCAGTCCTTGTCTCCATTGTAACTCACTGACTTCCATTAATGACTCACAAACAGCCTCCTCCCCCACCACACACAGTAAGAATCCACGAAGGCCAGGTCTGTGTCCAGCTGGCTTGCCAGTGTGTCCCAGGGCCTTGCCCCGTGCTTGGCATCGTGGTAGGTACTCAGACAACAGTTGCAAAACGAGCGGACGGCGAGACCTTCCAGAAAGCCGCGGTGTGAGTCTCCCTCTGCTGCAAACCATGCTGTCCCGCCATCCCCTCCCCCGCGCGAAGGCAGATGGGCGTTCCCGTCTGTAGATTCAGCAGCTCCCACTCAGCCGTGATCTGGACCGATCCGCCTCTTCTCAGCGCCTCCTCTGAGCCTGTGCCGTCAGTGTTACCGTCCTAAAGTGGGTTAAGTGGCCGGGAGACCCCCTTTTTCTCCAGATTTGAGTGGCATTGATCTGCATGCCGGCTAGAAGGCCTTCCGCAGATAGCAGGGCCCCGAGGGGCCTGGGGGTGAGGAGACCTACTCTCATCAGCCGTGGGCTGCAATCAATAAACCATTAATAACGGCAAAGGTTTCTGGCGAGTTCAGGGTAATACACTTTAGCAGCTGGAGTTTACTAACACCGACAGTGGTTCTGAAGGGCGAGTAACTCTGTGTTTGAAAGCCAGGGCCCCACTGGCTGTCCCCATGGCCACCCGGGGCTCAGGCGAGGCCGGGCGCAGCCTGGTTACTGGGGCTACCGTAGGTCCAGGGCCAGGGCCGTAGGCAATCCATGTTGAGCACGGGTATTCACACCGGCTGTGCACTACGCCCCACGCTGAGCTTAGGGCTTGGGGCCTGGGCAGGAGCGCAGAGACGCCAAGGATGTCTTCCTGCATCTGTGGTTCTTGGTCCAGCCTGTTCCCCAGCTAGGGCCACTCTTCCTTTCTTGTTCCCACGACAAGCCTCCAGCCCTCTTTCAAAGCCTGGCAGTCGAGTCTCGCTTTCCCCATTCATGACCCCTCTCCGTCAGACAGTTGAGAAGATTATGTGGGATAATTCAAGGGCTTAACTTAGAGCTGATGTGGCTTGAGAGCCCAACAGACCAGAATTACTAGGTACCCAGTGGCCCTTAGGCTTCACATTCAGGTGCTGCCTCTGCCAGGCAGGCTGCCCTGACTGCCCATGCCTGGTACAGACGGAGTCCCCCTCTGCACCTCCCCAGGGCTGTGTCTGCCTGAAGCACCTGCCCTATCCATAGCCTGCTACGTTGGTACCCATTCGTCTTCCTTCCCAGGGAAGCAGTTAAGCTCCTTAAAGGTGAGCCTGGCCACGTGGCAGGTTCTCCAGGAATAGCCGCTGTATGAATGAGGGTGGCAGAAGTTACCAGAGCCAGGAGCTAGGTGCCCTCGGTTCTGGTCTGGGCTCTGCACCTGACTAGCTGCATGAAGCTGGATAAAGCTCTTTGGCTTCTTCGAGCTTTGGTTTCTCCAGCTCATAAATGAGTGTTACTATACCTGCCTTATGACACTGTAGCCTTTGGGAGGAGCTGATATTTACAGAGGTCTACAGTGAGTGGCATTGTGATACCATATCTCCTTGGATCCTTGACACCACCCTGTTATAATGCAGTGTCTAAAACCAGCTCTTGTGTATATTATATAGCAATAATATTGTCCCCACTGTACAGATGAGGAAACTGAGGCATCCAGAGAAGAGGGACTGTGAAGAGGTCACAGAGGGAGTAGGTGGGTGCTATGATTCAAAACCAAGTCTGATGGATGCCAAGACCCAAGAGAGGTCTTTGGAAGCTCCAGTCCCTGCCCACACTGCTTCTTGGATCTTCCTTCCCCAGCAAATTAATTTGAGCTCCTGGGGACTGGAATTTGCCTCCGCTGTTCTTCAGTGTGTTTTCTATTCTGAGCCTCGCCTCTCCAGGTAATAAGAGCCATCTGCTTCCTCCCTGCCAGGAGAAATGGGATGGTCTTTTATTTTCCCGAATTCCCTTCTCCCACCTTGCGGCGGCCCCTCAATTGCAGAGCCCTCTGTAGTCACATTCTCCACACTCCGTGACTTTACAACCTCCCGTCATCCTTCCTTCCCTAACGTCTCTCCGCTGGGAAGAGTTCTAGATTCTCCCAGACTGGAGGTCATGGGCTTGGGAGCAGAGGGCGGGGCTTGAGGAAACAGGCTGCACAGTTCAGAGTTACTCTTCCCGTATTCTTGGTGAATCAGATGACCCAGTAAGTGACTTTTGCTGAGACCTGAAACCTAAATTAATGAAATGCATATGCGCTTAGAGAAGAGCCTGGCGCTTGTCAGATCTTCCCCTACGCCATTAATGGATTAAAATTTTGAAATAAACTCTTAAGCGTCTACTGCGTTTGCAGTGTTGAGTGCATACCATGGAAGCAGACAGAGCAATAGAGATCTTCCTCGACTTACAATGAGGTCACATCCTGACAAACCCATTAAAAGTTGGAAATATCAAGCTAAAAATGCATTTAGTACACCTAACCCACTGGATATCATAGCTTAGCCTTGTCTTAAATGTGCTTAGGACACTATCATTAGCCTACCGTTGGTCAAAACCAACTAACACAAAGTCTATCTTACAATAAAGTATTGAACATCCCCGGTGGTTCAGATGGTCAAGAATCTGCCCGCAACGTAGGAGACCAGGGTTCAGCCCCCTGGGTCAGGAAGATCCCCTGGAGAAGGAAATGGCAACCCACTGCAGTGTTCTTGCCTAGAGAATCCCATGGACAGAGGAGCCTGGCGGGCTACAGTCCACGGGGTCGCAAAGAGTCGGGCACGCCTGAAGTGATTGAGCACACTCACCACGCCATGTATACACACCCCCGAAGCCGCTGCCACCGTCAAGATAGTAAACGCCTCGCCCCAAAGCTTCCTTGTGAGCCTGCTCTGCCCCTAACCCCAGGCAACCACCGGTCCACTCTCTGCCACTGTGCGCCAGGCTCACGCGCTCCAGGGATTCACATAAATTGAACCGGGGAACATGCACTGCTTCCTGTTGGGTCTCTCTCACTCGTCATTCCTGGGATTCCCGCACGCTGCCTTTATCACTAGCCTGTCCCTTTTCAAGACCGAGCGGCCTCCGTGGCAGATACACCCCCTCCGATCTACCCGCTGACCTGTTGATGCGTGCCTGGGCCGCTCTCTGGCCACGACAAACACAGCTGCTGTGAGCCTCGGTGGACAGGCGTCTGTGTGAGCGCGCTCCCGCCTCTCCCGGCTGCCTCCAGGGAGGTGCGGCTGGGCGCGCTTTAACGTGAGGGCGCAGCCTGCCTGCTTTCACAGGGCCTCTGGGCCTTCTATGGCTTTCTGCCTGTGCACACTCTACCTGGGGCGCTCCCTTCAGAAGCGGCTCCTTCTACATCACCTTATTTCTACTTTTAAGATGCTGCTCTCAGCCGAAATAGCAAGCCCTGTTGGCATTGTGTGGCCGCATGGATAAAAAGGCCAGGGAAGGGGGAGGGGGGGGCTGCAGGACTTCCCTATGAAGAAAATGTGGGTGACATTTCCCTTTTCTTCTCGTCTTCTTTCAGGGGACGGGCGCTCGCAGGACAGGTGACCCGCGGTCAGCGCCTTCCCTCCACCCTGCGGATTCTGCTCCGCCTGGACCCGCTCCACTTCCGTCCTCATTCTTGCCATCTCACCCTGCCCGACTCCCCTCCCTGCTGCCAGAGTGGCCTTATCACAGCGAGGCTCTGGCTCTCTCGATTTAAAACCTCCCCGTGGCTTCCAGCCACTGGATGATGGAGCCCAAACCCAGTCTGACCGTGGGAGCCTCCTTGATCAGGCCCTGGACCCAGAGAGGAGGAGGGGATGGTGGGATGGAGGGAAGAAAGGGGCGTGTGGCCTCACATCTCTTGCCAAAATTCAGCAGCGGGATAAGAAGGCTTGTCGGAACCGGACTCTGACAGTCTACCCTGTTTCAAAAGCATGTGGTCACGCAGGGGTCTTCGTGCATGTAGACAGTACCTCATTCCAGGCTAATGGAAAAGATTCAGGTAGCGATTGGTCCTTTGAGGCTCTGCTTTAATGAAGAGATGAGAGAGCCTTTCATTTGTATAACCATTGATTGCATAGAAACGGAGCTTCTAAGGAGCCTGGACATAGTTCGTTCTTACAAGTAGGTTAAGCACGCCCCCCACAATCCTATTAGGTGGGTGCCTGCGCAGCTGTCCATGATGCTTGCTGAGAAGATCTCCAGCAGAAAGCAACGAAGTTTCACTGTTCCTGCGCCTGCCATGCTTCTCTGATTGGCTGCACACGCCCCGAGGCCCAGACCTTGCTTCTCCCTCCCTCCAGCACCTGCTCCCTCCCCAGGTTTAAGTGTCCCGGCCCTGCGACCCTAAGGCACAATTTCAGGATGCAGCTCGTCTCTGCAGGGCTCTGAGGCAGAGACAATAGAGACGAGACGGCCCCGAGGCCTGGCGGCCTTGCCTGCTGCTGGGCTGCTTGCCAAGGGTGCTGTGCGGCTCGAGGCACGTGACCCTCCCGCACACCTGTGCAGCTTACGGAGCCTGGTGGGAGCCCATGGACAGCCCAGATCTGTCGGTTCGGTCCAGTGGCCCTGGAGTGCGCCTGCTGGGCCAGCCCCAGCTGCTTCCCCAGGCCCCCACCCAACCGCCCCTATCATGTCTAATTTTCCCTCCATGGGGCTTGGATGGCTGCACTCACCACCCCACCACACACACACACGCACGCACGCACACGCGCACGCACACACACACACACACACTTCCCCACGCAGTCAGAAATGGACTGGCTGCTGGGGGCAGCATTTGTTGCAGCTGGCAGGTCTGAGAATGCAGCTGTGGACAGGAAAGAAAGGGCCTGTCCACACCTAGGTCCTATTTTGGGATGGGATCCTCTACAGGAGACCCTGAGAAGGTCCTGGGGTACTAGGCTCCAACCTGATTGTGCTGGAGAATCCCCTGGGGATCTGGTTCAAATGAAGATTCGAGTAGGTTTCTGGGCCGGGACTTAGGAGTTTCTAACAAGCTCCAGGTAGGTCTCAGGTCCTCAGCCCTCCTCCCTCTGCCTTGCATCCATCCATCTGTTTAAACTTGCCCTCACCCACTAGACACGCTGTGGGAGTCCCCCTTCATTGGCTTCACCAAACCAACAGAACCTGGAGCCTGGAAGGCATTGATGGTATGGTTGAATGGAATTTGCTTGAGATGGATGGATTTTGCAGCTCTGCATGGGTCCTTGAAACCACCAGGGGCTGCCACGAAGCTGGCCAGGTGGCCTCCAACGCTGTCATTTTACACCGAGCTCACGCTGAATCTCAGTCTGCCTCCTCTAGGTGAGTCTACCCTCAAGGTCAGCCGAGAAGGTGGGACCCAGAGCCTAGACTTGGGCCCAGGGCAAAGGGTGTCATCCCATTTGGCGTGACCTTGGCTAAAGTCACCTGAAGGGGTAAGACCTGAGTCTCCCTCAGTTAATGCCCTCTTGAGGAAGTTGTCTGTGACCCAGTGAGTCAGAAACGTTCCTTTACCTCCTTTGGACCAAATCCTGGATTTTCTCCTCCGGTAAGCCCTTTCCAGGGGCAGACTGGGGAGACATTCCCCGGGTCAGGTGTGCAGCCGTCGGGGGCACACCAGGCAGAGAGGCTGGTGGAGGAGAAAGCTTTCCCCCTCAGTGAATGGATCTGTCCTACGGGGACAGGTGAAACGTGGATGAGCTTGGGAGTTTCCCTCCTTAGAATCAGATCTCCTAGTCCAGCCTGGTCTTTTTTTTTTTTTTTTTTAATATTAATTTATTTGGCTGCCCTGGGTCTTTGGTGCAGCACACGGGATCCTCTGTCTTCACAGCAGCAGAGCTTCCAGCCCCTTCGAGCTGTTCGGAATCTTTAGTTGCGGCATGTGGGAGCTAGTTCCCTGACGAGGGATTGAACCTGGGCCCTCCACACTGGGAGCACGGAGTCTTAGCCGCTGGACCATATGGAAGTTCCCAGACTTGGTCTTAACCAGCTAGCAAGTCCTGGTTTGTCTAAGACTTTCCTGGTTTTAGCACTGAAGATCCCGTGTCCCAGGAACCCTTCAGCTTCAGGCGAGTCAGGATGCCGCTCACCTTCCATGTAGGAGAGGAGCGCTGGAGAGAGTGGCTTGACTCGGTTCAGATGGCAGTGAGCAGCAGCTGCGGCTGGAGAGGGCAGGGCGGCCCCCCTGCAGGGCGGTCTGAGGTCGGTGATGGGGTTACGGAGCCCCCACCGCACGGGGGTGGGGGGAACAGAATAGGTCTTCACTGAGCTACCGCTATGATTGCCACAGGCTGGAGGCTCTGTGAGTCAGGGTCTCAGAGAGCCGGAAAGATCTGGTGCTATTTTACGACACAGAGCTGGAGAGTGTGGGTCCAACTTCGCCCCTGAGCCAAGTCCGCGAAGGACGCATCAGAACTGCTCGAAAGGGCTGGAAGCCCACAGCTGGGGACCCGGCTTCCAGATAGCCGCTCGGGCCGAAGAGCCAGTCGAGGGTCTGGCCATTCTGAAAGTGGTGGGCTCACCTGGGGACACTTGAGCAGCCCCAGGTAGAGGTGAACAGGCTGTCTCGAGTTGGAGGGAGAGTCCCAGAAGCCCCTCCCTCAGCGCTGAGAGCTTTATTCCCTCTTTCTTTGTGTGTTTTCTCCTTCTTTCCAGAAACTGCCTGAACTCTTTTTTTCCCCCCAGAACCTTTAAAAAGCCATTAGCGCTGTTTCCATCCCCCTTTCCAACCTGAAAATGGTTTCCGTCATAAAACGTCTCAGTGGGGATGAGACCGTCTGTGGCTTCTGATCAAATGCAGGCCCGGCAGTTGGAAGGAAAGATAGAGGAGAGCCGGGGGAGAGGTTCCAGAACGGGCGAGCGCCCTTCCCAGCCCCTCCCGCCTCGGTCTCCACCCTCTACCCATCCAGGGACCTCAGACCCACCTTGGGCCCTGCTCCTGGCCCAGATTTCTGGATGAGCAATTCCTTCCCGTGAGCATTAAGGCATTAATTAGGGTCCAAGTGCTGCAGAGGGACAGCCCCTCCCTATGCCGAGGGGGAGGACCCACGAGACCCCACCCTGCCCCTCCACTGACTTTCCCAGGGAAGTGGCTTGCCTCCCGCTGGCTCACCCCTGAGCCGCACCCTGCTCGGTTCTAGCATTTCACCCAGAAGGGACCCTGTGCGCTGGACAGGAAGGTGCAGGGGCGGCGGCATGCTTATCCAAACACAGCTCGACCTCGGCGGGCTGCGTGTCCTCAGGCCGGTCCCCTGCCTGCCTCGCTGGTCCTCAGCTTCTGCATCACCTCCATAGCGAGCCTTTTGTTCTGAGGCTGGAACAAGATCACTGTGGAAGCCCCCTCATTCCTGCCCAGAGGGGTGCTCCAGAGAGGGCAGCTGGGATTTCTCAGTAGGCCAATGGGAGCTGACCTGTTTCCAAGGTGGGAAAAAGCCCGTAGGAAACCAAATTTTATCTTCCAAACGTGAATTCCCAAGGAACCTTCTGGATGGAGGGATCCTAGCCTGGGAAGCCCAGGAAGTTAGTAACCGGGATGTGGGATGGTGACACTTAGAATCGCTGGTCCCTGCTGCTCCGGCCTTGTTGACGCCTGGCTGATGGAAGGTGGGGGTCACCGTGCCGTCCATCTTGGCCCTTCCCACCCTGCTCAGCTGCTGCCCTGAGCTTCGGCCCCGAACCCCAGCCCCAGCTCCCCGTCTCTCTGCTGACCCCATTCCTGTCCCTCTGGCCTGCGGAGTCCTCCTCCCAGCTCCTCCTGTTCTGACCCCTCCCGCTCTCTCCCCTCCCCTTCCACTCCCGGCCTCTCTTCTCTAGCCTCTTGCTGCTGCCATGGAAACCACTCTCTCCTCCACATCCTGATTGATCCATTTAGCCCCTCACGATCAGCCTGCTCAACACAGGGTCTGGGCCAGGAGGTGGGCAAGAGCGGGAGTGCCCGAGGGTTCAGGACAGTCCTTCCACCTCGTCTCCACCCCACGCTGCCACCCCAGGCCCCGCAAGCACATGGCGTGAGGCGTATGCCCTGCGGAGAAGGATGCTGGGCGGTAGGGAACTAGAAGCCAGCGACGGGCCAAAGAGAACTTGGACCAGGGAAGCTAGGTGATGAGGCAACTAGAAGCCAGGCAGAATGGCTGAGGCCATGGGGCTGTGCTGGCTACCTCCCTTCTAGCCCCAAGGGCGCTTTGCTTTTTAACTAGAATCTCTGTCTTTGCCTCTGTACCTGGCAGTGGGTGAGAGCTGGCATCAGGAAGACGTTGAGCCCATTGGAAACAAGCCTGCCTTCAGCAGGAGGGGGCGGGTGTGGACCGTGGCTGTCCCAGGGACCCAGGCCCTTCCTGGCATCAGGGATCACTCTGATCATGCTCAGTGAACACGGGTGCGCCCCTACTGTGTGTAAGGTAGAGTCAGGCCACTGGACCGAGAGAGGCTCGGGAATGTGTGCCTTGCTCATCTCTGCACGGCGATGGTTCACCCACTATGTGCAGAGCACCGTGGGAGGTGCATGGAACTGACCTCTGTCAGCCCTCACAGAAGCCTTCTGAAACAAGAAAAATGATAGTAACGATAATAATGGAGCTTCCTGTGTGTCAGAGGCTCCCAGCCTTAACGTGCTGTAGTCCAGGGACCTGGGACAAGTCACTTCACATCCGTGCCTGGGTTTCCCCATCAGTAAAGATCGGCCTTCACAACAACCTCACGAGCTGGGTACCAGTATCACCAGCCCAGCTCACAAAAGGGGAAACTGAGGCACAGGGCTGTTGTTTAGACCTTGCTGATGGTCACACAGCCAAAGGATGGGGGAGCTGGGGCTTGTACCCCGGCAGTCAGGCTCCAGAGCAGATGTCTGGAATGCGCATGCTTGCTATCTTTCAGGGTTCTGGGCTTCTTCAAGCCCGCGCCCCCAGACAGAAAATCAGCGGCAGAATGGAAACCCATTCCCCAGGCTGGAGAGGGGCGAGGCTCTGGAGCAACGACCTCCTCTCCCGGCCTCCTGCCAGCTGCAGGCAGCAGTGTAGGTCGCTGGGTGCACGGCCTGGCTGCACCTTCTGGTGACCAAGGTCAGATCGCCTCGTCTGTAGGGACCACTTTTTCCTGGAAGCAAACTCCAGCAAGAATCCCTCACATGGGTCCCTTTAATATGGGACCGCAGTGGCCCAGAGGCCAGTCTCCTCAACCACAGTCTGACAAAAGGATCGGAAAAGAGGCTCCAAGACCTCTCTCGACCTTAGAGTAGCAGATGACACACCAAAGCACTGGGACTTGGAGAAGCCTCGCCTGCTGGGGCTGGAGCCAGCCTGCCCCCACCGCCAGCTGTGGCTGTCAATCAGCCTGGCTTCCTGCAGGGACAGAGTCAGGGGAGGCAGCCTCAGAGTCCGCAATGGACGCGGCCGGTCACGGACCTTCTGTCATTCACACCTACGATTGCCCAGGGAGATAGAAATGACAAGCTATGTAGAACAGAATACGAAACTGAGGCCCAGAGGGGGTAAGCAACTTGTCTAAGATCACACAGCTAATGCCTGAACGAGCTGAGATGGAGACTCAGGTCTGCCTGGCTCCAGGAACCAGTGAAGAGGGCCCAGCATCTGAGCGTGGCCTAACGCTCCCTGTCTCCTTCATGATGGCCCTGGCGCTGCTTCAAAGCAGGACCAATTACTCTGTTTGAATAAAACAAACCTCCCATTTTCCTGCAAACCAGCAGCTGAGCCTGGGGCCCCTCAGGAGGCCTTTTCCAACCAGATCAGCTGATGGGTGACCCAGGGCCGAACCCGATTCCCGCTGTTTCATCAAAGCTGAGCTAAAAACAGCCTTGCTTTGGCAGTGGAAAATTGAAACTCCCAGCTTCCTGTTAAGGCTCTTAAACAGGTCAGCCCACCAAAAACCCCAATTCTTCAATCTGGATTCTCTTAAAAAGTAGGGCAAGCCAATTATGTTTTACTGTCCCGCACCATGTGGGAGCTGAGAAGGGGGGGAAGGTCAGGCCAGGGCGCCCCGGGGCCGCCCACAGCCGGGAGACGCCAGCCTCTCCCATCAGCCTCTTTGTCAAAACAAAATTAAAACGCCCAGATTCTGGCTGGCACCGAGATCTCATCCAAGGTAATAGGTATTTATCTTAGTGTGTTCAGCTGTGGGCTCGATGCCACGGGGATGTGAATACTGGGAGGCATCTTGCTCCCAGCTCCGTCTCACACCCAGCACAGTGCCTCCGACTCAGACGACATTCAAGACACATCTGTTGACTCATTCACTCATTTAGTACATTTTTACTGAGTCCCGACTACGTGTCAGGGCCTCCCCTACGTGCTGCCAGACACACCTGCCCTAGGTACAGCTGTGACCAGTGCAATCAAAATCACCGTCCTCATGGAGCTGGCGTTCTCTCTAGTTGGGGGAGACAGGCCTTAACAAGGCAATCATCTCCTTGTGAATTCCTCAGAGAGACTCCATGAGACGAACAACGGTATGCTCATTACCAATGAAGTAACAGGACCGCAGAGACAAACTCAAAGATGAGGTCTCCTCTCCACAGGCTTACTTGTGGACTGGGTAAGAAAGTCCCGCCATTCAACAGCTGTTCTCTTTCCATGGTAATGGAACCCTGGTGGCTGGACGCATGGCTGCCTGAAATAAAGACTACATTTCCCAGTCACCCTTGCAGCAGATGTGACCATGTGACTACATTCTGACCAGTGGGATGCAAGTGAAGGTGTTCTGTGTAACTTCCTGAAGGGGCCTTGGGGAGGTGCATCCTTCTTCTTTCACTACCCACTTCCTCCTGCTTGGAATGTAGTCCCAAGGGCTGGAGCTAGAACAGCCTTCTCAGACTTTGAGGCAAACGTAAGAAGGAGGTCATACACAATAGAACGTCAGAAGTGAAGGATCTTGGGTCCCTCATACCATGGAGCATCCTATATGCTCTGGAGACATCCCATGGGACTCAGGAGAAAGAAGGCTAAACTTTTGACTAATTTGTCATAGACACTCAGTCACGCCCAACTCCTTGCAACCCCACGGACTGTAACCTGCCAGGCTCCTCTGTCCGTGGAATTCTCCAGGCAAGAATACTGGAGTGGGTAGCTGTTCCCTTCCCCCAGGGGATCTGGTCTCCCGCACTGCAGGCATGCTTTTTATTGTCTGAGCCACCAGGGAAGCCCAAGAATACTGGAGTGGGTGGCCTATCCCTTCTCCAGGGGATCTTCCTGACCCAGGGATCAAACTGGGGTCTCCTGCATTGCAGGGAGATTCTTTACCAGCTGAGCTACCAGGAAAGCCCTTTTAATTAATTTAAGACACATTCACTTTGAGTTTTTAGGGCTTGTAGCCACAAAACTAATACCAATAGATACAGCTTCAGGCCCCAGAGAGTGGTGTGCACTGTGGGAAATAAAGCGGTCATTCCTTGGTTTAAATCTAGCTACCACCTAAGGGAGTCAATTGCTATCATTTGGAAATAACTGGTAAAATAAAAAGGCCACATCATCATTTTTAAAAGAGAAGTCAAAACTAAAGATTTGTATGTGAAACCTGATTTTCAAATGTTTGTCATTGATTTAATTTTGAGTTTTTTTTTTAATTAAAAGAAAAATCTCAGGGTGAGTCAAACAGAACTTGTTTATTGCTGGCTTTGACCTGTGATCCCTGGTTTCTGAGTGAGGCCCCATGAGAGGAAAGGCTTACCGGGGAAACTGAAGGAGGAAGGGAGGGGCAGAGCAGGGACCATCAGATGCTCAGAGCTGATCCTGCCGTGAAGAGCTGGAGTGACAGCCACCTGCGCAGAGGCGCCCCCACGCCAAGTCCCACCGGGTTTAAGATTCTGGAATAAGCATCATGGATTCTCAACAAGGCCGAAACAGGAACACTCCTGTTTAACCACACACACACGCGTGCGTGCACGCACACACACATGCACACACACACGCACACACACACATGAGCGCACACATACCACACACACACACCACACACGCACACATACACACACGTGCACACGCACACATACACACGTGCGCGCACACACACACACCCTTAACAGCAGAGTCAAGCCCGCAGAAGCGAGCAGTGGCCTGGTGAATGTTCATGAACACATCACTCTAAACCAAAGCTTCCACCATCTGCTCCTTCTGCTGATCGCCCGTGTGAGGAGGAGGTGTTGGTGGTGGCGGTGCTGAGAAAGTGTGGCTGAAGAAAGACGCAGCTGTCTGCCCAGCTGGGTCCGGGAGGAGGGGCCAAGGGCAACACCCGCTCTAATGTCATGGAACAGTGGCTACACTCGCCCAAGGAGACGCCAATAGACGCCTGGGTGTGGTGTGACCCACGGTCCTGGTTTGGGAGGAGCTATCTACGGTCACGACGCCTCAGTCACCGGGCTCTGAGGAAGTTCTTCTGTGTGCCGGGTCGCTTTCCTCGTGCCTGCTCCAGACCCGCCACAGGCGCCTGCCTCAACACTCTGGATGCCCAGGTTGGTGATGCTGGTGGCACAGGCTCCAGCCGGGCGCTGAATCCCAGCTCCTCCGCCTACTAGCTGTGTGACATGAGTCACTCCACGGCTCTGTGCCTCTATCCCCCCACTAAAATCGGGGATAGTAACAGCACCTTTCCTATGGGCTTTCGCCAGGATTAGGCAAGATAACACGTGGAACATGCTTACTTAAGGCGGTGCTTGCTGCAGTTGCATTTTCTATTTGATCACCATCAGTGATGTCAGTGTTTATGCTTCTCCCAATCACACAGCCATCCTCTGCTGTTCTGTGAGACACCCGGGTAAGGATGTGTCTCATCTGGATTCAACCCATCCAGAGGCTGGGTGAGGGAAGGAAAAGGACCAGGAGTCCCAGGAACACACGGCATCGGGGCACACAGAGCGAAGATGCTGCTCTTGACAGCACTCAAGAGCAAAGAAGAGGATTCACGTTTCCAAATGAAGTTTTGGGTGTTCAAGGCTTTGTCCAGGCTTTGAGGTCTCTTGGATCTGGTGGTCCTGATTCCCAGAGGTAAGGAGCGGCTGAGTACCGAGAGTGGGGTGGTAGCATCCCACAGGTCTCAGCTGCCACCTGGAAGCACCGTGACCTTGGGCAGGTTGCTCAACTTCTCTGGGCTTCTGTCTTGTAATCCGTAAAATCAAATGCATGACACCTGCCTCCCAAGACAGAGCTGGGAGTGAGATGATGGTCTTGGCAAAGGATGGGAAGTTCTTTCTCTACTCGTAGACCTCGGAGTAGAGGGTGCTGATCTGGGAAGAAAGCTGGAATGAACAATACCAACCACTAGCCATTGAGCATGTACTGGTTCCAAGCCCTCTACTCACTCCATCTCTAGTGCACAGCACACAGAGGGGCAGGCCCTGTACTCACGGGACGTCCAAGGCTCAGAGAGGTTATGTGAACCCTCGCCCCCGAGGTCACATCAAGAGTGAGCATCAGAGAGGGATGTCGCCACTTCTGCAAAGTGGAACCAGGAGCGGGCTCTGTCCTTTAAGGTTAACTATGGACCTAGAACCAGAACCTAGAACATCCTAGGCACATGCTGCCGCTGGGTCTCTCTTTGTTGAATGGTGGTAGGCAACACAAAGCTCTTGTATGTGCCAGATGCGGTTCTAAGCGCTTCGCCCGTATTAGCTCGTTTAATCCCCTAAAACAACTCTTGCGGTTGCTGTTACGGGCTGTTGGTGTATTACGGACCGTTATTAACATTCCTATTTAATAGCTGAGGAAACTGAAGCACAGAAAAGTTAAGTAACATGTCCAGGTTCACACTGAAAGACTGGCTAGTCCATCAGCGATGCAAGACGCAAGGTCAAGTCAAGGTCTAACCTGCAGGGATTGGCATCCTAGGGCGGACTGAGGCTGGGACTTAGACTAGCGCCCCCGTGTGGAACGGAGGGGCAGCGCCACACGCGAGGTCGTAAGAGAACTGCTCGCCCAGGTGTTCAAGGTCAGAGAGGGCAACCGATGGAAGAGCGTCTGCGTGCAGCCCCGAGCAGGAGGGGGGCCAGCTCAGTGTCTGAGCAACGGGAGGAGGGCAGCTGAGGCTTCTGGAAGGCACCAAGGGGCCGGGCCCGGCAGGGGAGACCCCACTCCTCAGCGCTCAGCTCGGTGGCCCCGGCGGGGGCTTGCCTGCGGCGAGGGCGGGGACCGCTGACAGCTCTGCTCTGCCGGAGCCCTGGGTCTGCTGCCCCCGGCTCTGCATCACTGCCTGGCAGAGCCCGGGCCCAGAGGTTGGCACAGGATGAGGACCCCAATTGCCCTCCGTCACACCCCTGTCTCAGACTGGCTGTGGCTCCCATCAGGGGCTCTGCCTTCCAGAAAGTGAGCCTGGGAGGCGAGGGGGAATCCCTGCACTGAAGCATGGCAGGGATTTGTGTTTTCCAACCTAACAGACCCCGAATGACTTTTCTGTGCCTGTGCTGGGGGCTTCTATACAGGATCTCATGAGAACTCCAGTGCATCCAAACGATGGTCTATCCGTCCGTCATCCATCCATCCATCCATCCGCCCCCCAGTTCATCCATCCGTCCATCCAACTATCCATCGACTCATCCGTTCAAACATCCCTCATCCGTTTGTCCAGGCACCCAACTATTCTGCGTTGAGCGCCCACATGTTCCCCTCAACGGCAGGTAGAGAGACAACAGCAAGCAAGACAGGCATGATGTCTGCCCTCATGGACCTCACTTTCTAGTGTTCCAGACAGACTTGGAACTGACCACCTAAATGTGTGTTTAATTAACATGTATTTGTATTAGTGACCCCACGGACTTTGTGACCCCATGGACTGTAGCCCACCAGGCTCCTCTGTCCATGGGATTTGCCAGGCAAGAATACTGGAGTGGGTTACCATTTCCTTCTCCAGGGGATCTTCCCGACCCAGGGATCAAAGCTGGGTCTCCCGCATTGCAGGCGGATCCTTTACCGTCTGAGCCCCCAGGGAAGCCCATTTAATTGTGTGATCCATGTGTACACACAGCTGATTGACTTTGCCGTGCAGTAGAAACTAACACACCATTGTAAAGCAACTGCTCCAGTAAAAACTAATGGAAAAATTTAACCCGTGTGATGAACTTCATGAGGCATCCGGGGCAGTCCTAGAACGGACAGTGGGAGGGCCCGAGCAAGCTGCAGGGGAACGTCGGGACGGCTCTCTGAGGGAGGGACGTGAACGCAGAGGCCAGAAGAAGGGCCGGGCTTGGCCGATGAGGTGGGCGGGGGAGGGGGACGGAGGGGCTCCAGGTAAAGGGAACTAGAGCGTAAAAGACCTGGGAGGCAGGGGGGGAGGGTCACTAAAGAGACGGGGGAGACCCAGGGAGAGAGCGACGGGGGAGACCCGGGGGAGAGCGGCCACGACTCAAGGCACAGAAGGGTGGGCAGGCGGGGTCTGGCCGTGATCGCCCGGGTCACGTTAAAGAGTTCGGCTTTTTCCCCAAGAACAGTGGCAGTCACTGGAGAAAGTCACAGGAGTGTGACGATGGAGGCATGGTTAGTCTGCACTTTTGTCCCCGCCAAGCAGAGAACAGAAAGAGGAAGGTTTAGTGTGGGGACGGGCAGACTAGTTGCGGAGCTATTGCAGTGGTGTCAGATGAGAAACGCCAGTGGGTTGGGTGAGCTAGGGAAATAGAGAGAGATGAACAGTCTTGGAATCGATTCAGGAGGTGCTAGGCGTGGAACATGGTGTCTGATCGTACCTGGAGAGAGAGGGAGGGAGAGGCATGCAGGTAATTCCCTAATTGCCAGCCACTAGCAATGCCAGGCACCCCACTCCAGTACTCTTGCCTGGAGAATCCCATGGGCAGAGGAGCCTGGTGGGCTGCAGTCCATGGGGTCGCAAGTAGTTGGACACGACTGAGCGACTTCACTTTCACTTTTCACTTTCATGCATTGGAGAAGGAAATGGCAACCCACTCCAGTACTCTTGCCTGGAGAATCCCAGGGATGGGGGAGCCTGGTGGGCTGCCGTCTATGGGGTCGCACAGAGTGGGACACGACTGAGGTGACTTAGCAGCAGCAGCAGCAGCAGCAGCAATGCCAGGGTCCTTTAATAAACAAGCAACCAGGAGAAGCCGAGAGGGGACCACATGAGTCTAGTCTGAGTCTAATTTGCCTGAGAGACATCCAAAGAGTGAAGTTGGATAAAGGGCTGAGCATCAGTTCTGTAGCAAAGGCCCTGGGTGGAGGCATCACCACTCCCAGTTTAAACACGAGGAGCTGGCCTCAGGGAGGTCGCATATGTGCCCAGGAACTGGGCCAGTCCCAGTTCATCTCTGGGGAGAGCGGCCCCATGAAACCCCAGATCCCGCACTTCCTGCCCGAGCCAGCATCCCTTCCAGTCTTGGGTCTGGTGGGTCCAGCGGGCCAGCTCGCATCAGCTCATGGACAGCCCTTGGCTGAAGCAGAGTCATCGCCTCGAGGCGGAGGGAACAGCCGGGGAGGTGGTGCGTGGCCCAGGGTGTGTGGACCAGGGCGCGTGGCCCTGATGCTGGGACCCCTCCCGCCCGGCTCGCCCACACTCCTGGCCCTCGCTTCAGCCTCAGGTCTCTGGATGCAGACCCTGGCCTCTGGGTCCTGCTGTGCCCTCCACCAGGAATGCTGCCCCGTGTGTCTTTATCTGCCATCTACCTCTCCCCGGCCCCTCATATTTCTGGTAAACTGCCCAGGCCTGCATCTCCATCAAGAAACCCTCCTATGTCTCCATCAAGAAAACCAGATAAACCCCTGTGCACTCCCGGCCCCCAGTAACTGCTGTCTGCTTGTCCGGACCTCCGCCTTCACCAGCTCCCGCTCCTCAGGTGTGAGTGCCTCCCGCCGCTCAAGAAATGTGTTTTCTGTTGAGGGGAATGTAAACAGGTGCAGTCACTTTGGAAAACAGTACGGAGATCTCTCGAAGTCTAAAAAATAGAACTACCATATAACCCAGCAATTCCACTGCTGGGTATATATCTGAAAAAAAGGAAAAAAAAACTGAACCCTAATTCAAAAAGATAAATGCCCACGAAGTTCGGCATTCTTTACAATCACCAAGGTACAGAAATAGCCTAAGGGCCCATCCACAAATGAATGGATAAAGAAAACGTGAACACACGCGCGCACACACAACGGGAAACCACTCAGCCACGAAAAGGGCACAATGTTACCATTTGCAGGAACATAGAGGACTCAGAGGCGGGGAGCGATGCAGAGGGAGACCAACTCTGCAGGACAGACCCTGATTGCGCGCGGAGTCTGAAGCATGCAACCAACCTGTGAATATCGTAAGAAAAAGCGGCAGACTCACAGATGCCGAAAACAAACGCGGTTATCGGGGCGAGGGATGGGAGGCGAGACGCAGGGGGCGGGGAGGGGAGGTACAAACCGGCCCGTGAAAGTCAGGCTCAGGGATGTATCGTTCAACGTGGGGAATACGGCCATTATTTTGTAATTTGTGATGATACATAGCTCACATCTGTGATAGATGGAAAGCAACCTTTAAAATTGTATAAAAATTTAAAAAATAGAGTAAAAAGTAAAGAAATAAATGGCATAAAAAATTGTTTTGACTACAAAATTCTACAAAAGAATTGCAGCCAGAATTCCTCACTGCCCAAGCAGGCCTGATGTGCACTCAGCATTGGGGCAGGCTCGCTGAGAGGTGGGAGAGGATGGCGGTCAGACCCCAGGCTTGGCCTCAGACCACCCTGCCTGGACCTCAGCCCTGCTCCAAGTCATTCTCTCCATGGCCTCGGGCAAGTCACCTCCCTTCTCAGATCCCCTGTTTCCTCATCTGCAAAAAGCAGCTCATAATGATGGCCCTCACAGCTTATATTTGAGGATTAAACAAATTCATGTGTACGGAGGTCATAGCAGAGGACCCTGCCCAAGGTATCCACATCATACACACTCTGTAAATGTCAGCACCATAATTACTATTAATTCCACATGAATCATCTTTCTACATAAAAGACAACATCCACTAGCCTCCAGGGGCTGAGTTAAATCTCTAAAGTTGGAAGGGGAGGATCAGCCAGGCGGGGCTGGAAGATGGGAAAGCCTGAAACAAAGACAGTTTCTTTGTTAAAAAAAAATCGCTGGGCCATGTTCATGAGAAAGCAGATGCGTGAGAATAGGTTTATCAAGGTGGTTTTCAGTTCCACTGCAATTTAAAATAAATAAGTCAATTTAATGTTTATGGAGTGAGTTATGCCTTATTAGGGACACGGTGAGCTGAGGAAACTTGGCCAAGGCGAGTCTGAGAATTGGCCCCGCCCGCGAGAGTAATTACAGCCGTGCTCTAGTGTGCCGTCCTGCCCGATGATGTCTTCATTCTGTCTAATTTATTAGTTTATTAGCTTTATGGTGGATATAGAAGGTTACATCACAACATGGGCCTAATTTGATCAGAGCCAAATTTTCATGTCTTCCCGAGGTGGCCTTAATAAAGGGAGAGACACCTGCTTTGAAATTGTTTCCAAGTTTTCAAGAAAGGCTCAGGGCAGAGTTCCAGGACTCTGGGTCTTGGGGCTGCAGGCTAAAAAGGCAATAAAGGACAGTGGTCCAGAGTACAGACTGTCTGGTCTCAGATATCAGCTTCTCTGCTTTCTCGCTATGTGGCCTCAAGTCCTTAGCCTATCGAGGGCTCAGTTTTCCCACCTGTAAAATGGGAGCAATAAGAATGCCTCCCTAGAGTCCTCACCACTGTCTCCCCAGGGCCCAGCACCATGCCTGGCTTGCCACAGGTGTGTGACAGATGTTGCTGGATGACCGTGACAGAGACCAACACCCATGTGAGGTGCTGAGCACACAGTCACCACTCCCCGCCTCTCTCGTGCACACCGAGCCGGCTCTAACTCATCTAACCCGCATCAGCACTCTGAAAGGTGGGCGCCACTGTCGCCATCCCCACTTTGGAGATGGGGAAGCTGAGGGGCAGAGAGGCAGTGATTTGCGGAGGGTCCCACCACCAGGAAGTGGCAGCTCCAGGGGGACCGTGTCATCTCACCTCTGTCTGAAGCGGTCCTTACGCTGCAGCTTTATTATTCCTAACAAAGGTCCCGGGGACATCTTGATTTCAGATGTCCAGCCTCTAGAATTATGTGAGAATTAACTTCTGACTTTTCAAGACATCCAGCTAGTAGTATTCTGTTACAGTAACTTGAGCAAACCCGTATGGGCAGCCTCAATCCTGCTGAACGTCTGCCTTGCTGAAGCGCCTCACAGATACCCCGAAAGAAATGACACTCAAGCTACAAGTGACTTCCCTTGTCACTGTGAAAAATTTGAAACAACTGCCCTCAACACCGCTCTGTGGGAGAATGGGTAAATGAACACACCGATCCAGGCAGTGGAGTGCTACACAGCAGTGGAAAGTGACGGCTCGCTGTGCGCCGCCATAGAGGCAACCCGCCCAGATGGGCTGCGAGAAAGGAGCCAAACGCAGAAAACACGATTCTATTTGTGCGCAGAGCAAAGATGAAAAGCTAGTCTCAGTTGATTTAGAAGTCAGAATCTCATTTTCCTCTTGTGGAAAGAAACCTCAAGGGATGCTGGAAGTGCTTTATATCCTGATCTGGGTGGTGGGTGGGCAGCAGGGTGTGTACTTGTGTGGCGGGAGGAGAAGGGGACGGCCGAGGATGAGCTGGCTGGATGGCATCACGGACTCGATGGGCCCGAGTCTGAGTGAACTCCGGGAGTTGGTGATGGACAGGGAGGCCTGGTGTGCTGCGGTTCATGGGGTCGCAAAGAGTCGGACACGACTGAGCGACTGAACTGAACTGAACTGAACAATTCCCTAAGCTAGAGAGGAGATGAAGCCCTTTCCTGTGCGTGTGCTATGAAAGTGAAAGTGTTAGTCACTCAGCTGAGTCCGACTCTTTGTGACCCCATGGACTGCTGTGTCCATGGAAATCTCCAGGCAAGAGTACTGGAGTGGGTTGCCATTCCCTTCTCCAGGGGATCTTCCCGACCCAGGGATCGAACCCCAGGTCTCCCGCATGTATGTTATACCCTGATGTACAAGGGCAGTAAGTGGCTGGCGACCCCTCCCCGAGGAGAGCCTCAGAAGCCACACAGAGGCACCTGGAGTTGGCTGTCTTGGTCTCCAAGAGGCTGGGAGTGTGGAGCAGCGAGGGTTGATGAGTTTGAGCAGCGGAGGAGGCCAGGCAGCCGTGAGTGGGCTAGGGGCGCACTTACTGGTGTCTAAAGAGGCTTTACGACGAGTCCAGGAGACGCCCCCACCCCCGCCATCCCGCAGCCGCTGGAGCAGCTGGAGGGGCTCGCCTGCCCGTCCGGCCCCAGATCTCCCAAGCTGACATCACAGCCTCGGGGAGCGGGGGAGAAACAGCGGGAGAGCTGATGGCGCAGAGGCAGCCCGGCCTCCCCTGCCAGCTCGCGCTGCTGGGCCCTGCGCCGCTCTAGTCCCACCAGCCCCATCCCTCCCGGGGCGCCCTGGGATCTCCCTGTCAGACCTCAGCACCTCCAGGCCTCGTGGCTGGGCTGCCTCTGCTGGTACATCGGGAGGCACAGAGGGCCGGCTTTCAGCAGCCGGTCAGAGGCAGTGACGAGAACGGCCGCCTGGGGTAGAACCAGGCACCACGAAGAGTGCGGCGCAGGGGCTCAGAGAGGCAGAGTGCTCTGCCCAAGCTCCCACAGCTCCACAGAGCAGGCCTGGGCCCCCGACTCCAGCCCTCTTGACTGCAGACTCCCCCCGGCTCCGGCAACAAACAGGGAATGAACTTCCAGGCCCTTCGTGACTGGAGGGGCTGAGGTCCAGTGAAGGAAAGGTGTTCTGGCTGCAGACTGCTCGGCTCAAGTCCTGGCTCTGGCCCTTGCTACACACGTAACCTGGGGTAAGGAATCGAATCACTTGGCCCCTCAGTTTTCCCATCTGTAAAATGGGACTAATAGCGGTTATCTCCTCCGTAGTTGTGAGTTTTCACTTGGCACATAGTAAGCCCAGACAAACGTTTGCTGTAATAATGAGCTGGTGTTATTACCACTGGCAGCCACAAAGACGAAAGCAAAAGGTCACATTTCTGCTCGGGATCCCTTTGAGGGAATCAGACAACCAGAGAGACCCCATGCAGGCACCTCCTGCTCTTTCTCGGTAACTCTGGAGGGGAGAAGCAGGGGGCAGCAGAGCCCAGGTCCCACTCGGCCGCAGCTCCTCCCCGCGGCGGGGCAAGTGTGAGTGAGTGTGAGCCAGTGTGAGTGTGCACAGCAGGCACCAGCAGGGTCCTGCGACGACAGCTCCAGGCAGCGCTCCCGAGCACGTGGGCCCGAGCTCTGGCCGTTCCCAGCTGCCACTTAAAGTCCTGGATCCGTCCCTGCAGGCGGCACGGGTCCTGGGATTGGGTTTGGACCCTGCTTGTCCCATAGACCTCTTAGGGTCATCTGGGCCATCCCTCTGCCTTCCCACCATATTCACATCAAGCCAGAAAACAGGGGCTCATGCCCCTGGGGGAAGTGGGCAACAGGGCGTTGAGGGTGGAGGGCAGGGCTCTGGGTGGCCAGGCTGGTTTGGTCAGTGAGGATGGCAACAGGGCAAAGCACACACATGGGGGCGCTGGGTCCTGGCCTCTGACCCCACAGGGAAGAGCTCCCAAAGTGGGCACCACGGCCCCAGCCCCAGCCCCAGGAGGCCCTCATACGCCCACGCTGCGACCTGGGCGCGTGGACTCCTGGGCATGGAAAGGCCCCACCCGCCTGCCCCGGACCCCACGGTCCGTCCCCGAGCTCTGTGCACTGCGCTGCAGCCCTCTCTCTCTTTAGAAAACGGCCTCATCTTTACGACGCTATTCAATTAGTGCTGTTTTATTTATTTGTAAACTATTTTCTTGGCTGCGCAGCATGTGGGATCCTAGTTTCTTGACTAGGTATCAAACCTGTGCCCCTTGCACTGGAAGCAGGAAGGCTGAACCACTAAAGCACCAGGGAAGTCCCTGCAACTGTCTCTTTATGTCTTTCTGGGCTTCTGCTCCCACACCTGTAAGATGGGACAAGGGGCTCAGTTCACCTCACAGGATGCTGCGAGGCTGGAAGGGCACAGTGCCCGAAAAGTGTTTAAAACATGAACATTGCTCAGGCATGTCCGACTCCTTGCGGCCCAATGGACTATACACAGTCCGTGGGATTCTCCAGGCCAGAATACTGGAGTGGGTAGCCTATCCCTTCTGCAGGGGATCTTCCCAACCCAGGGATCAAACCCAGGTCTCCCACATTGCAGGCAGATTCTCTACCAGCTGAGCCACCAGGGAAGCTCAAGAATACTGGAGTGGGTAGCCTATCCCTTCTGCAGGGGATCTTCCCAACCCAGGGATCAAACCCAGGTCTCCCGCATTGCAGGCAGATTCTCTACCAGCTGAGCCACCAGGGAAGCTCAAGAATACTGGAGTGGGTAGCCTATCCCTTCTCCAGGGGATCTTCCCGACCCAGGAATTAAAACCAGGGTCTCCCGCGTTGCAGGCAGATTCTTTACCATCTGAGCCACCAGGGAACCCCTTAAACCACGTTGGTGCTCAGCAAATAGCCCTCCCTTTGGAAGAGGTGAGGGATCTTTTTTCTGGGATCGTGTCATCCTGCTCTTCTTAACGCGGCACCTGGCTCATCCGAGGGGCTCAGAAATGATGCAAGAGTTCCTACCACCCCTCACCACAGCTCAGGCTGGAATCTTCAGTCTTCTCTTACCAGTGAATAAGCTGAGGCTCCAAACCCCGCTCAGTGTCACCAAGGAGCACGTCGGGCAGAGGCAGCCCAGAGCCGCATATCCACCCGCATCCCAGTCAAGAGTGGGGTCCTGTACCCCCGTGTCCCGAGACTGCCGGAGCGCTTAGAGAGCTGAGTCTGTGTTCTGCTTCTGACCTCTCGCATAGCTGGTAGGTTTAAATCCCGGCCCGGCCGCTTGCTGGCTGTGTGACCTTGGGCGAATCACTTACCCTCTGTGCGTTGCATCTCTGCAGCCACCAGTGGGGTAAGAGCCCCAACATTGCGGGGATTTAGGAGGCGGTGTGTGAAAGCACTTCCAGCAGGGCATGGCGCAGACTACGAGCCTGGTAAACCCTGGAGTTGGCATTTTTGTTAGTTCTCAGATCCCAGGGCTGTGTCTATAGCATCGCTCTCGTGGGGGAAGCAAAAATCCCGGGAAGTTAAATTAAAGTGCTCGAAAGCCCCTGGCAGGCTTGCTGAGCAAGAGGGAGAGTTATGACCGGCTTTAGTCCCATGGCCCCCACAAAACACTCACGATGCCCAGGAACATTAACCTAGCAGGGGACGAGAGAAGGAAAAAAAAGACCTGCCCGAACAAATGCCCTGTCAAGGAAGGAAATATGTAATCAATTAACTGAGCCTCCCCAAACCTCTCCAAATAATAATTAGGAGTGTCAGCCCAGCTCAGGAGGAAACTGCCATAGCGTGGACTAGCTGCGCTCCCTGGAGAACCCAAACGTGAATACACAGAACCCAGTGGGCACTGGGCTGGTTCCCGTGTCGTAACCTCTGGGCATCTGTCCCCCGGTCCCTAGCCCAGGTCCATCGCCTGTTCCCCTGTTAGTGCAGGGGACACAGAGGGGACAGCGTTATGGCCAGGAAGGGCATCAGGGGAAAAAAGGGGATGGAGGCTCTGGGAAGCTGAGTGACTGGCCAAGCCACATCACAACTTCGTTGCAGACTCAGGACTACACCCCTGGGCTCTGGCCTCGATGCTGGGCAGATGGATAGCAGTCAACGCTGTGAAAAGCAACCAGGAGCAATGGGATAAGAGGGAGTGGGGTCAGAATGGGGGCTCCTTCCGCCGAGGATGGAAGGCATTTGAAGCTGGGAAGGACACTGGTCGTCAGAAGTAGCCTCTCCATTGCAGATAGCTCATGGGCTGTGTGGTCTTCCCCCAACTCCTCTGGGTGCCTCTCTGCTTCATGTAAAATGAGAAAAACACTCTGCAGCCTTATGTGGTACAGCTCCATCATCTCAGTCTTTATCATTTGGTTTGGAAGCGACTTTGTGGCTTAGCTGGTAAAGAATCTGCTTGCAATGCCAGAGACCTGGGTTCGATCCCTGGGTTGGGAAGATCCCCTGGAGAAGGGAATGGCTACCCATTCCAGTATTCTGGCCTGGAGAATTTCATGAACTATATAGTTCATGGGGGTGCAAAGAGTCAGACACGACTGAGCAACTTTCATTTCAGTTTGGAGGTGACAACTGTCAATTTTGCACAAAAGGCTAACGGCCCACTGACGTTTTCTCCTTCGTGTCTACCAGTGGCAAGTTTTAGGTGACCCCTTCTCCTGAACTAAGACTAGCTTTGCAGCAAGCTAGTGATCCAGCTGGGAGTTACTCCTCCCCACACTCACTTCCATTCATCCATTGATGAAATGTGTACTCATGACTCCAGCCTGCTCCCAGCCAAGCTCTTCCAGAACCCTTAGGCTCAGCAAGGCTCCCCCTCTACCACTCACTCCACCCAATCCTCACCTCCTGAAACAATTACCTTCTGAGGCCAAGAAGATTCTCCCAGAGCCTGGGAACTTTATTAGACCGCAGTAATATATTAAAGGGGAGCTTTGAATCACCCGGAGCAAATTCTAATGTGAAGAAATGCCATGGTGACAGATACTTTGTTCTGAACTGTTTACTAAATTAAGTCTTTCCTGGACATTTTTGGCTTTCAATTTTTTTAATACCAGCAATAAAGTAGTTGTGTAATTAGTCATAAAGCTGACATTTGGGTTACTGATTGTTTTTTACTTAGAAGAAAGAGGATAATATGTATGTGAGTGTCTGTGTGTGTGGGTACGTGTGTGTGCAGATAATTTCCAGCAGCTCTGGTTCTCTGACTGCGGATATAGTATTTGTCATCTCAGCCACTCTGTCCACGGGCTGCGGGCCGGGGGAAGTTGCCCTGAGCTCTGTGGCGTGGAAATGACTCCCCTTCGGGCGTCAGAGGTTGGATTCTGGCTTCGCAGCTGAAGTGCTGTGTGACCTTAGGGACTCCATCCACAGTCTCTGATCTCGGTTTTCTCATCTGGAGAATGAGGTCGGTTGGAAGTGTAGCCTAGCTCCTGCAGATCTGTCCCGACCCTGGGAGGCGACTGTGACAGTGACTTGGACTGGTGTCTGTGTTGGCGGCTCCCATAGTTACATCTGTGGGCCAGACCCTCCGCCTTGTCCTGCGTTTTCAGTGACCTTCTTGCCGTCTCTGCTCTGGTGTCTAACAGGCGTGTCTGCTGTGTGTGTGTCGGTCGCTCAGTCGTGTCTGACTCTTCGCGACCCCATGGACTGTAGCCTGCTGGGCTCCTCTGTCCATGGGGTTCTCCAGGCAAGAGTACTGGAGTTGCCATGCCCTCCTCCAGGGGAGCTTCCCAACGCAGGGATCGAACCAGGGTCTCCTGCACTGCAGGCAGATGCTTTACCATTTGAGCCACAGGGAAGTCGTAACAGACGTGTCTAACCTGGTCCTATCAGAGCTGAATTTTGCACCCAGCACACAGCCCTAGCTGGCCTGCCTGTCCTCACGCTGCAGGAAGGAGCCCCTTCACTGCAATGCGGGGTCTTGGCCCCAGACGCCAGAGCCAGCTCCTCTCTTGCGATGTCCCCCCACTTCCGGTCTGTCCGCGAGTCCTGCTCGCTCTTCGCCCGTCCCTTCCTCCCGCCCCCACCCCAGCCAGCTCATCACCACCTCTCCTCCTGGGTCTCCCAGCCTCCGCTTTCACGACCTCACTGATAGCTAAAGGAAATCTTTCAACAACACAGATATAGAGGCAAGATCAAGCTCGAGGGGTCCTCATGGCCTCCAGTATACAAGTCAGACTCTCATGGCCCAGAATGTTCTACAGCAGCGGCTCTCAAGCCTGCCTGCCTGTTGGAATCACCTTAGGGGCTTTGAACAACTGAGGCCCGGGTTGTGTCCCACCCCACCACCTCCCCCCCGCCCCTCGGCCCATAGAGTTCTGACTTGACCAGTGGGGTGTGGCCTGGGCAGCAGGGGTGTGTCAAGTCCCCAGATGTTCTTGACGTGGACCATGGATGCCAGCACTGGCCTCATCTGGGGGGTGATCGGAGCCATGGGCTCTAAGCCCCACCCCCAGGCCCGCAGAATGAGAATCTGCTTTGGAACAAGAGACTGCTGGGCAAGGTCAGGTTCAAGAGGCTGCTCCTGAGACGGGGCCACTGCTGACCCCTCCTCGGTCTCCCGGCTCCTCGCGGGGCTCACCAGCCCCAGCCTCTCTGGGGCCGTTCCCCCTCTCCTTGCCACTTGGAGCTTGTTCGCAGCCCGGGCGCTTGTCTTCGCCTCTGCCGGAGTCCTCACTCCCTGGCCTTGGCGTGGCTGCTTCCTCTTGCCATCCAGGCATCCAGGAGCACCCTGTCACCCTGTGCTTGCGGCAAGACCCCAGGGATGTCAGCTCCACGGGGACGAGGTTCTCACCTGCCTTGTTCACCCTTGTCCACTGAGGTCCTCAGTTAAGAAACGTTGTTAAATGGCGAATGAATACTTAGGTCAAGCCCTGACCGTGATACGTGCAACCCGTCGCCAGAACCTCATTTTGTCCACACCCCACCCCCAAGGGTGCTGCCTGATGCTGGGCTTGCAATTCCTCGGGGCTGATTCTGGATGAAGACACTGTCTCTGAAAGGCCCCTGGTAAAAGGCAAATTGCCAAAGCCTGCCCTGTCCAGATTCTGGTGGCTCAGATGATAAAGAATCTGCCCACAATGCAGGAGACCTGGGTTCAATCCCTGGGTTGGGAAAACCCCCTGAGGAAGGGAATAGCTAGACTCTGGTGTTCTTGCCTGGAGAATCCCATGGACAGAGGAGCCTGGTGGGCTACAGTCCGTGGGGTCACAGTCAGACACGGCTGAGTGACTAACACTTTCACTTCCCCCACTCTCTTACCCTTCTCTCCCCCACCCCGCCCCTGGCCCAGGTCCCATTGGCACAGGGGCTCAGCCCCATTGCCTGGGGAGTCCCCCAGAGGGGGAAAGTTCTGCAAGATAGGGAAGCTCTCCCAGGCCTCGGGATAGTCAGTCCCCTTCTCCGGGCTGAGCTTGGTCCCCATAGAGAGGGTCTGAGATCTGTACTCCATAGGGTTCAAGATAATGATGGATGGGAAAGTTGTGCTGGCCGTGTGAAATAATTCCACGTTTAGATAACCTGTCAGCTTCCCTGCTGGCTCAGACGGTGAAGCGTCCACCTGCAATGCAGGAGACCCGGGTTTGACTCCTGGGTCTGGAAGATCCCCTGGAGAAGGGCATGGCGACTCACTCCAGTGTTCTTGCCTGGAGAATCCTGTGGCCAGGGGAGCCTGGTGGGCCACAGTCCATGGGGTCGCAGAGTCGGACATGACTGAGTGACTTCACCTCACTGCATCAATCTAACAGATCTCTGCTGAGACCTTGTGTTGGACACTGAGCTCCTAGAGGTGAAGGAAGGAGGTTCCTTGTCTTGAGAGACAAGACCCATCCTCACCGATTGGGGGTGGGGCGGGGGGGGGGGCAGCAGCAGTAGGGGCCCCCTCCTTGCAATACCCCAGGGTATCACCAGAGGGCAGCAGACAGCTGTGCAAGCACCTCCCTCCCCAGGAGGGAACCTGGTGAGAAGGGTGCGTTCTGGGGGTCCCAGGGGTGTCTAGTGGGCCAGCGACAAACAGAGAATGAGGGCAGGTCGGTGCAGCACGCTGATCTGTCCCAACTGTGGGCTCAAAGAGTACATCCACCTCGGTCACTGCGTCTAAGGTCTCCACTAATCCAAGACCCAATCCCAGGTAAGCACCCCTGACGTGCAACCCCAGGGTGGGTGGGGGCCCACCGGAGCCTTGGGACCCAGGGTCTGTGCAGCTGGGGAGATTCTGGGGCCCCAGAGGGGCTCCAAGCCAAGAGAGGCAAGGACGTGCAGGGAGAGGAGAGGGACATGTATTGTGCCTGCGTGCGCCCCTGTACCTCTGAGTGCAGAGAATGGGAGGGCAAGGCCCCACGCGGGGAGAGAGGGATGGGGAGCTGAAATAAAGAAGAGGAGGTGATGCTAAGAAATGAAAGCCACGGAAGCAGAAAAAAAGACGGAAATTCAAGAAACGAGATCAGCCTTCACTGGTGGGAAGTGAAGGGAGGCAGGAACGGTCCTTCGCAGCATCCTGAGCTCCATCATGTGCTAGCGATGCTGGCCCGCCCCGGCTGGGTAGGGAGGGGCAGGTTTGTGTGAGCGGATGATTGCCACCTGGGCTGAGAAGAGCTGGAATGCCACGCACAGGCTGTTCCTGGAGAACCGTGGGTAGCATCGATTCTGCGCAGGGGCAACAGGGCTGGGGAGGGCTGGGTTTACACGCATTGCTGGGCTTCAGAAATGTGAAGAAGGCCAGACGGCCACTGGAGGAGTGGAGGGGAGACCCGTGTCAGCGCCAGGAGCAGTGGCGGAGGGGAAAGCAGGGCAGGGTGGGGGCGCTGTCATGCTCAGCGGGGATGTGGGCACAGCGGCGGAAGCGTGTTTGCCTAAATGGACTTCCCAGCAGCTCCACGGAACTGATGCCGCCGGCAGAGGCAGCCGAGGAGACCTGGGAGTCACACTTCTGGGGCCAGGATCGGGCGTCAGTCGGTCTCCTAGGCCAGGGTGTCGAGCGGCCAGGAACTGCCAGGCAGCGTCTAGTTTCAAGGTGATAACTAACCCTGGCAGTTTCCTACCTGGAGGCATCAAGCGGCTGGGACCGCAGACCCACTGTGTGCCAGCATGCGTGTGTGACCTCATGCGTGTGCGTGTCGGGATGAAGACACAGGTCACCCACCCTCACTAAGTCGCTTGAATCCCCAGCGCCTGCCAGGGGGCCTGGCATGGGCTGGTCACTCATAACTGAGCCTGTGCTTGATGGCCCAGAGGCCTACTGTGGCTCCAGGGCCCCCGAGAATGCCACAGCTTGGGTGGGAACTCAGGCTCCCCCATGCACAAGCTGTGTGCCCTTGGACAAGTGACCGCCCCTCTCTGTTCTTTCGTGTCATCATCTATACAAACAGGATCCGGTGAGCCTGAGACCTGCTCTCCATGAGATGGTTGCAGTGGTTAGACATGATGATGGATGGGAAAAAAGGTTTTGCTGACTGTCTAAAATGATAAGTCCATATCTGGATAACCTGTCAGCCTATTGATTCAGGAAACGTTTACTGAGGCCCTGGGCTCTCGTCCCAGCTCCTGTGTCAGGTGCCGAGGATCTAGAGATGACGAAAAACCAGCTCCGTTTTTTCCTTTGAGCAGATTCCAGAGAGCTGAGACTTTGGAACCTCTGTCTGCCCACGCAGAGAAGCCTCACTACGACATCAGCCCTCCCCTCCCTGCCTCCGGGCCTTTGCACACGCCGTGGCCTCCACCTGTGGCCTCCTGGGCTCCTTTGTCTAAAAAACCTACCCTTCTCGGTGGTTCGCCCGGTCTCCCCAGCTCTGATTCATCACCACGTTACATCTGCATGCTCCCCGCGACGGCCAACACCTGACCACCTGACCACCTGAACCGCTCGCTATTTATCTCCATGTTTTCTCTCCTCTTTCTTTCATCCCACAGATATTTATAGTTCCTCTCTAAATGCCAAGTAGGCTCTGGGGTCACTGAGATGAAAAGGAGCGGGCAGAGCCTCGAGGAGATCACAGGCTCGTGGGGGTGGGGGCGGGGGAGCACGCCGCAAATGCTCAATACGAGCTACCAGCTACCACCAGCTACCGACGGGCTACGTGAACACATGGCTCCCCGCATAATAAAGGAAGCGGCATTCCTCCCGCACCCTCAATCCTCCCGGCTCTCCTTCCGTTTACCCGTTGTCTCCCACGCCTCCCCCTCCCCCGATAAATATGAATTAGGAGGTGTAGCTGCGCTCTCACATCCAGCGCCAAGCCCCCAGCTCTGCTCCACCTTCCCAGCTGTTCTCAGCCTCCTGCGGCTTTGAGCGGCTGGGAGAATGCGGCACCTGTTCCTGGGGAATGGACATCAGACCCCAGGTGGAGGGCTGGCTCCCAGCCCCACCTCCGCCTCCTGGCCCTGGCCAGCCCGAGGTGAGAGTCCCGCTCCCTCTCCTAACTTAGCTCAGATTTGGAATTTCAGTCCTGAGACCTCAGAAGAGACGGCTCTCCCTCCCCAGACTCCTCCACAGAAGGCGCTGTCTTCCTCTCCTGGAACCTCCAACTCACCCTCCGCTTGGCAACCAGGGCGAGCTTCACACGACACACACCACGTGGGACCCTGACCTCCACTGGCTTCCAGGACGCGGAGAAGAAAGACCGATATGTCTCCATGCTCCTGAACTCTGGCCACGCTGGTCCTCTGGCAGCTCGCCAAGCTCTTTCTCGCCTCAGGACCTTTGCACTTGCCATACCTTTGACCTGAGATGCCCTCCCGACCTCCACCCCATCTGTCTGGCTTCCTTTACCCTACAGATCCCTGCTTGGGCATCGTCTCCCGTGAGAAACCCTGTAGCACGCTCCCGCCTGACGTATTCCCTGACTCGCATCATCTCTATCCCCTTCCCTTATTGCCTTCACACAGGCATCGCCAACTGTAGATATTTCTCCTTATTCTTTCAAACACATTTTTACCATCTGTCTCTTCTCACCCCCTGTATTGCAAGGCTCACCAGAGCAGATCTGATTATGTCTCGTTCACCATCTTATCCCCAGCACCATCCCTGACATGCAGCAATTGCTCGATTCCTTTGTGATAAATAAATGATGCCCGTGTTGGGGAAAGGTGCGGAAGCCTGAATTCCATCTTCCTAAGTTTATTCCACAGCAGGGAGAGTATCAGTGGAAGACATCCACCCCGCCTTCCACCACTGACTCACCCACTCCACAATTATCTACAAATTGTGCCGGGAATGCTGGGCTGGGGGCTGGGGAGACAGCCGTGAAAGCATCACCCCCAATCCCTGTCCTCATGGGACTGCCGGTCAAGCGCAGGAGACACTTTGAATGCCCAGTGTGGGGGCAGGGAGTGGGGCGGGTGGGGTGAGGGTGGAAGGGCGCTGGGGAGCTGCCCCGGCCTGAGCGGTCAGGAAGGGCTTCCTGGAGGAGGCAGCATTTCAGCTGAAACTGAAGGAGGAGTCGGGCCTTGGCGGGCCAGGCATGGGGGGGGGCACACTCTTGACCCCCGGAGTCTAGATTTCCCTCATGGACAAAAGAGGGCCGGTGAAGCCTGCTCGGTGTTCTTGGAGACCCCCCGGGCTGATGGCATGGGACAGGGACCGCAGAGGGCTTCGGGAAATGGAGGGGGCGCCCTGTGGAGGGGGGAGCATGGGCGAGGAAGGCTCGCTGGGCTTCACCCGGACCTCCAAGGAGGTCAGGACTGCCATCTGGGGACGGCCACTCACTGCAGGGATTAACATGCTTTGCCCACACGATCTCCCTGTTGGAAGGGGAAGCCACCCACCTGTCCGCCTGGGCCTGGCTGATGGAACAGGTGAACGGGGCCTGAGGTTGGGCCCGGGAGGACAGGTGGGGAGGACGGTGGGCATGCAGGAGGCCAGCAGGTGGGACTGTCGCCCACATCCTCTGTCCCCACTTAGTGGCCCCTGAAAGGCAGAACCAGAATCAAGGAGTTGACTGGGAGCTGATGGCTTATTTGGGAGGCTGGACCTAGACTGGGGATGGAGGGGGGAGGCAGGTGACACAGATGCCTCTTGGAGCTTATTCCAGAGGGAAGCTGAGCCCCGGTCCAGCTGGGGAACATGTGGGCAGCGGGGAAGATGCATCAGAATAGCCGCCCCGAGGTGCAAGGGGGGGTGGTGCTGCGTGCAACACCGCCCGTCGGTCATCAGCCAGGCTGTCCCCAGACGCCCTGGCACTTGGGCTCCAACGTCTGAACACCCACCTCGGCCCACCACCGACGTCTCCTGCCCAGCCCACGGGTCTCAGCCCAGGGCGCCCATCCTGGGAGGCTCTGCCTGGCCCCCCAGCACCTTACTCCTCCTGACCCTGCAAGCGGCCCCGTGTCTTTGTAGAGCTTGTCACGATGCATTTATAGTGATCTTGCGTCTCTAGTTTCCACCCGGTCTTCCCCATGAGAGTGTGAAGGCCACTCTTTCTCGTTCCTCGCTGGATCCCCAGCACCTTACATCGTGCCAGCTCTTAGTAGGTGCTCAATTAAATATCCCTTGGACTTCCCTGGTGGCTCAGACAGTAAAGTGTCTGCCTACAATGCGGGAGACCCGGGTTCAGTCGCTGGGTTGGAAAGATCTCCTGGAGAAGGAAATGGTAACCCACTCTAGTATTCCTGCCTGGAGACTCCCATGGATGGAGGAGGCTGATAGGCTATAGTCCACGGGGTCGCAAAGAGTGGACATGACTGAGTGACTTCACTTTCTTTCTTTCTTTTCTTTGAAGGGATAAATTGCTGTCAGTTCCAAGCTGGAAGTTCTGGGCTCTGAGGCTTTGAACTAGAAAGGCATGTGATAGATGGAATCTTAGGGTGGGGGTGGGGGGTCCTGGGAAGGACAGTGACCTGCCCAAGAGATCATGAACTGAGGTCCTACACCTGCACCCCCACCTGGCACAGAAGCCCTGGCACCCCACCCAACTCCCACCACTCGGGCCCCCCCACCAGTGGCGAGAGAAGCTCTGGGAGTCCCTAGGGCTCCCCTGGCCGCCCAGAAACTGCTCTCTGACAACTCTGGTTCATCTTCTCAGCCTCTTCTGACCCCGCTCTCCCTGCTGGAGAGGAAGCGGCCCAGACAGCTGTGCAGCTGGGACTCTCTCTAGATGAGATGGATTAATTTGCAAATATCTTCATTTATATGTGAATGCGGAGTCCCCTGCCCCTTGCCAGCCCAAAGGAGCCCTGCAGGCTGAGGAGCAGATTCGCCAACACAGCTGCTCTGTGGCCTCGACTCCACGATCAGACCAGACCCGAGAGGCTCTGCTCCTTCCTTCCCTTCCCCGTGGCCCCCTGCCCTGCTGCTCTCGGCCTGGGAGACCCCCCCTGGTGCCTGAGGTCCTGGGAGAAGCCTGGGGAAGAAGCGAGCCCCGCCACGACTGTGCTGTGTCTGTGACCCTGGACGAGTCTCCTCCCCTCCGGGCCTCAGTTTCCTCATTTGTAAAACAGGGAAGGCTGCATGGTGGAGGGCTAGGATGACACGGGTTGGAGCCTGACCAAGTTGATGTTGTTCCAGTTGGGGACCCTTGGGTGAGTCCTGAACTGAATTTTGACCTCATCTGTAAAATCAGGACCATAGAAAATAATAATAGCAACAATACCTGCCTGCGTTCAAGCTGTCGTTAGTGATGATTAAGAGAAAGAGTGCGTGTAAGGAAGCTTTATGAGATTAAGAAAAAGATGACAGCTTTTTATTTTAATGGTGAGGCAGAGGCTTTTTTCTAGGCACTAACAGCAGACGTGCACGGCTCAGGGGCTGGGGCTGCACTTGCAGGGATGACTAACTCGTGAGAGCCTCGCGGGGCTGCTGGGAGCTTCTTCGTGTTGTCTTCCCCTTTCAGAGATCAGGAAACTCGGGCACAGTTACCACTCAGAGAGATTACACTGCAGCAAGGGGCTGGAGGAGCCGGGATCAGAACTCAGGCCATCAGACTTGAGTCTCACCAAAACCCCACAACAACTGTTTAAGGCAATGTCAGTGCCAACTTGGTGCTTGCCAAGGGCACTTGCCATCTGCCTCTGTGGGGACGGAATCCTGTGCAGCTGCAGCTGTTGACCCTTGACCTTCAGGGGAGTTCAGGGTGAATAGCAGGAGTGAGACACTTTGTGCTGCAGGTGAAGAATTTGCCTGCCAGAGCAGGAGACGCAAGAGGCGTGGGTTCCATCCCTGGGTTGGAAAGATCCGCTGGAGGAGGAAGTGGCTACCCACTCTAGTATTCTTGCCTGGAGAATCCCCTTGGACAGAGGAGCCTGGTGGGCGACAGTCCAGGGGGTCATAAAGAGTCAGATGCTGCTGAGCATTTGCATGTTCGTGCACTCTCACACACACGCAGCACACACGTGTTCCAGGGTGTGGAACAGACCTTTAAATAGTTAGATATTTTCAGGAACTGATTTCATGAGTCCAATCCTTGCACCTCCTCATATCTAGAAAAACACTAAATCCTTTCATGGTGACGTCAGCCCCCTTGTGACAAGCAGAGAACCTTCAGTAAGATAAGTGCTTGATTGCATGAACACCGCCTTCACCAGAATCACCTGCCCCTCCTCTTTGGCGCAGTCTCCCAGAGCTGCCTGAGACGCTGGGCTGCAGCCCCCACGTTGCCCCGAGCAAGACTTATCTTGCAGCTCACACACTACGCATCCTTTTTAAGTCAACACCAACCATATTAAGCCTGTTTAACAGGTGAGGACACCAAGGCCGAGAGAGGTCAAGGTCCTTGTGGTCAAAGGTAACTCAGCAGGGAGTAGCTGAGCTGGGGTTTGAACCAGGCCTTTGGACACCAGGGCTGCAATCTGGATGCGTGAGATGGAGGGCGTCAGGGATGTTCGGACAGTCTCTAGGTTGCCTTCCTGGCTCAGAAACCAGATGCAAGGAGTTACTCTGGAGCCCACACTTCCAGGAGCAGGTGTGCATGTGCGTGTGTGCATGTGTGCGTGTGCGTGCGCGCGCGTGTGTGCATGTGTGTGTGTGCGCATGCTCAGTTGTGCGTGCATGCTCAGTTGTGCATGAGTGTGTGTGCATGTGTGCGTGCGTGTGCATGCATGCTCAGTTGTGCATGCGTGTGTGTGTGTGTGCACGCGCATGCTCAGTTGTGTCCAGCTCTGTGACCCCATGGAGTATAGCCCGCCAGGTTCCCCTATCTATGGAATTTCCCGGATAGGAATACTGGAGTGGGTTGCCATTTCCTCCTCCAGAGGATCTTCCTAACCCAGGGGTTTTCGAACAGGTGTCTCCAGCATCGGCTGCGTGGGCAGGTGGGTTCGTTGCCGCTGAGCCGCGTGGGAAGTCAGGAGTGGGTGGGGGACTGACAGTGATGGGGCGCAGGGGGCTGTTGTTTCAGAGCCCGTGGTAAGCAGGCAGGGGTGCGGCAGATGGGGCTGCTCTCTGGGAGGCCTGGAGGGGATCCAGACGTTCCCTTGTGCAATCATTTGTGCCTCCCAGAATATTTTCTTCTCCAAAATGAGTTTTCACCTTTTTCTCTGCATTCTGATGGTGACCTGCTTGTCTTGCCTGTATGCGTGCCAAGTTGCTTCAGTCGTGTCCGACTCTTTACGACCCCATGGACTGTACCCCACCAGGCTCCTCTGTCCAAGGAAGTCTCCAGGAAAGAATACTGGAGTGTGTTGCCATGCTTTAGGATTTAGACCTTCCCGATCCAGGGATTGAACCCACGCCTCTTATAACTCCTGCATCGACAGTGGGCTCTTTACCACTAGCGCCACCTGGGAAGCCAAACCTGCTTGTCTTGGGTGTGCTTAGAGAGACCCCAGGTTCTTTCTGGAGGTGGGTGCGGGAGAAATCATGAGTAGACAGATGAAGGCATCTGTGTGGTGGCTTGTACGTCTTTCCAGAGTCTACATTCTCACCAGATTCCCCCAGTAAACGCTCAGTCTGAGCTCCTGACACGAAGCCCAAAGAGAAGCACCCAGAAAGGTCCTCCAGGGGAGCACGCCCACCTTCCGTTTTTACCTAAGCGTACATGGAAGGACCGCAGGCCAGATTCTCTCTGCAGACTGACTCTGCCCTTGGCAATCTTCTTGTCCCACTTCCTGATTTTACCCACAGGGAAACTGAGGCCCAAAGGGCCAAGGAGGGTACTAGGGTCATCCGCTCAATTTGCGAATTTCACTGTACACCTGCTGTGTGTCGGGCCTCGTGTTGAGAGCTGAGGATACAAGGTGGTGGGGAGACCTTGTCTTCCTTCTGAAAAACCTGGGTAAGGAGAGTGGGGCCTTATCCTCCTGGTGGGTCAGGAATAAGACATTAAGCAGGGATGTGGCAGGTACCCCACGAAGCATAGCGCAAGTCAGCTCGCAGCATGCGGGTCAGCAGGCACCAGCTCCTGCCAGGCCTGACGGGGCAGGCCTGTCCTCTAGCTTGGGAGCAGACTGCCGCTTCCTGCCTGGCCACCAGCCAGAGCCAACTCATCGGACTTGAGTCTGAGCAAGCTCTGGGAGACAGTGAAGGACAGGGAAGCCTGGCATGCTGCCGTCCATGGGGTTGCCAAGAGGTGGACACAACTTAAGTGACCAAACAACAACCAGGCAAAGCATTTGGCTATGTAATGTGAGAAAGCGTGCACGCGTGTGTGCAAAAATGTGCATGTCCAGGGCTGAAGCTACTCTTCATTAGTGCAGTGAGACCCCTCTGGCGGTGGGGGTGTACTGGAGGAGCCGCGGTCGTGGGCTTTGGGGAAGGTCAGCTCTGCTGGGGCAAGGGGCTGCCTAAAGAAGGTGTCACACCCCAGGACCTGCTCACTTCAGTTCTGAAGGCTGATGAGTTTACCAGGTGATCAAAGGGAACGGGACCCAGTGAATATAAAGCATCAGAGCACCAAAACAGGAATGGGGCTTTTTAGAGAGAGATGGGAGGGGAGTGCGGCCCACCCACCTGGAACGCGGCAGGGCCTGGAGTGGGATCCGCTACCTTAAAGCCTTCTAGAAAAGGGGGCAGGTGCAGAAATACTAAGTATCTCCACCCCCAGGGCCTCTTCCTTCCCCATCCTGGTCTGCCTTGGACCTGGGGCCTGGTTGTGCAGGGTCTGCTTTCCTTCCCAAGCTGGAAGCCCTGGGAACACACAGAGTGTGTTCCACGGGCTTCTGACCCGGGTGGAGCCGGGCAGCCGGGTGGCATTCCTGGCTGTGTGGCCTTTGGTTATTCACTCACCCTCTCTGGACCTCAGTGTCTTCACCTGGAAACGGGGTTTGGAAAACCCCACCTCGCGGGACTGTTGGAGGAGCGCCCGGGAGGCCAACGTGAAGGGTCCGCTCCCTGCGGCAGAGCAGCCCCCTGAGCCCTGCCCTTCACCCTCCTCCAGGGGATGACCCCCCTCGGGAAGGGGCCCCCCTTCTGCAGCAGAACCCCAGCTCTGCCTTCCGAGCCCGTGGAGGGTCCTCCCGAGACGCCGCCCCCGAGCCTGCAGGCGCCGCGGGTGGGCGTGAGAAGGCTGGAGAGGCGGCCCCCAGGCCCCCAGGCCCCCCGGCCCCCCGGCCCTTACCTGACCGTGGACTGGTACACCAAGTCCTCGCGCCGGCGGTAGCTCTCCATGTGTGAGAAGTTGGTGGAGAACATGGCGTCGAAGGTGAAGATCTTCTGCTTGATGGTGCCGCCATCCGTCACCTGCAACGCAGCACAGAGGAGCCGGGGTGAGCGCTCAGCCAGCCCTGCCTTTCCCAGGGCGGAGGGTGGGCTCCCGAGACAAGGAGAGGCAGGCAGCCCCGGGGGCACTCCCTGGGGAAGGTATCGTGAGCATCGCTCTCACCCTCCCGGGTCGTCCGTCCCCACTTGACGGTGTGCAGGCTGAGGTTCTGAACTCAAGTCCCTCCCTGAGGCCTGACGGTTCAGCAGGAGCAGGGCCATCCTTCTCTCGGGCTCGTCCCAGGGCACCAGGTGAGGCCACTTCCGTGATCCCACTGATCGGCCTTGCCAAGGCGGTGACCAAAGCTTGGGGAGCTGCCCCGCCTGGGGCACCGACCCTAAATGTGTTTGGCCCAAAGCCATCCTTGCCCAAAGAGAGAGGAAAAGGGGCAACAGGCTGAACAGGAAGAGAGGAGAGGAACTGGGGCCGGGAACCAGTCCCCCTGGGCCAAGATCTCGTATGATTTCAAAATGCTAAACGACAACAATTTCTGATAAATTCTACAAGGGGGAGGGCCAGAATAGCAAGGGAGTCCAGAGGCGGGGCAGCACCCAGCCTGGAGACAGAGTAATCCTGGAGGGCTTCCTGAAGGAAGCAATGTCTCAGTCGTCTTCTGAAGCAAGAGTGGGAGTCAGCCTGGCGCCTGGAGCGGGGGGCTCTCGAGGCAGAAAGGACAGCAGCAGCAGAGGCCCTGGCGTGGGAAAGAGCGACGTGTGCTCAGTAAAAAGAGACTATTCAGAGCACCTAGGGCGGAGGGCAAGTGAAGCCAGTGAAATGAGAGCTTCGTTAGGGAGTGCCTGGTAGGCAAAAGAAGTCGGCGCTCCCGAGGGCCGAGGGGGCACAGAGTTTCAGCTTCTGTTTACAAGCTGCTTCTGATTGAAGGGACTTGTCTGGAGACCGAGGAACCTGGGGAAGGCTGGGAAGAACCCAGTCGACTGACGAGGGGGGATGCGGAGAAGATGACACGGTGGGGGGCGTGCCTGCCTCCAGCTGCCCTAGGCACAGGCAAGGAGGGCAGGCACGAGGTCCCCATTTCACACCGGGACACGGAGGCCGCAGAAGGCAGAGGCTCCCGGGAGGTGGCAATAAAGCCCCCGCTGGAGGACAGAGGCTGCTCGAGTGCCCAGCTGCTCACAGCTGATTAAATGCCAGAGCCCAGTGTGCCCTGATCCCGCCGCCTGCCCGCCCGCACCCCCACCCCCAGGACCGGGCTGCTCCCCGCTAATGAAAGTGTTACTCCACAAAGCAGCAAGGTATGTGTTGTCACTGTTTCAATTATTTATCTGTTTACCCGGCTGCAGTTTTCCGCTTGTCTCAGCAACTCTATTATAGACCGGAGCTCGCAGCCTCTCACCACTCAGCTGGGCTCCGTGCTAACAGCCTGCGACGGGGAGGCCTCATGCCTGGTCCTGGAGAAGTGGAATTAACTCCCTGTGGCTCTGTGTGCTGGAGGCAGGAGAGGGGGCTGGGAGGGTGGCGGCCAGGGAGGGGGTTCCTCCAAGGGGCTTCAGGGATGCGGGAGGTGCTGAAAGCTGCCTGCCCTGGCAGCACCGGATCCTCTGCCTCCCTGGGAGGACCGGCCTCAACACAGCTGGGCCACCCCGGGCACATCTGGATCCCAGCTGATGTGGGCCACATCTGTCTGGCCAAGGTGGTTTTGCTGCTGGTTTTTGGGCTTCCTTGCAGCTCAGACAGTAAAGAATCTGCCTGTAACGCAGGAGACCTGGTTCGATCCCTGGGTCGGGAAGACCCCCTGCAGGAGGGCACAGCAGCCCACTCCAGTGTTCTTGCCTGGAGAATCACCATGGACAGAGGAGCCTGGCGGGCTACAGCCCATGCGGTTGCAAAGAATCAGACATGACTGAGCAGCTAACACTTTAAAGAACGGAGATTCAGTTCAATCCAGCCAGCACTTATTGAGTGCCAGCTGTGTGCCGGCCGCAAGCAATGCCAGGATGGATCACCCTCCTGAAACTGCAAGTTCGTGAGAGCAGGAGTCCTCTACCAGTGCTGGGGTCTCCAGGGAGCCCTGGCTGGCAAGGTTCAGAGTGACGGTAACACATTCACGAGCTCCGGGACCCTGAGAGGGGCGGCAGTGAGACTTGCCACTACAAGGCTGCTCCTTGCTGAGCTCACACCTCTGCGTCTCCTGCAGGCTCATCCACAGCTCATGCATTTCCCTTGCTTCCTCTCTGGGGGGTTCACGCTTTTTTGACCGCGCTTGCAGCACAGGGCTTCCCAGGTGGTGCTAGTGGTAAAGAACCTGCCTCCCAGTGCAGGAGACATAGAGACGCGGGTTCGATCCCTGGGTTGGGAAGATCCCCTGGAGGAGGGCATGGCAACCCCCTCCAGTCTTCCTGCCTGGAGAATCCCACAGGCAGAGGAGCCTGGCGGGCTGCGGTCCATGGGGCCACGAGGGGTCAGACAGGACTGAGCAACTAGCGCGCAGCGCGCAGTGAGTCAGGAGGCGGGCTGTCCCAGCCTCTGGTCTCTCCCCTCACCTCTCACCAGTTTCCCAAACGGGGCATCAAGACGGCGGAGGGAGAGGAGCAAAGTGCCCTTAAACCAGAGCCCTGAACTGGGAGACGGTGTCACTGCCTTCTCGCGGGGACATCTGGCAATGTCAGGAGCCGGGCTTGGTTGTCACAGCCCAGGGGCAGGGAAGCTGTAACCCTCTTACAAGGTACAGGACAACTCCCCCCCGCCCCCCACACACAAAGAATTATCTGACCCAAGGCTGGGAAATCTGCTTGAAGTCCTTCCCTTTTCGTACAGCAGAATAGACCATAACCTCCCCATTTTGCAGATGAGGAAACAGGCTTGGAGAGGCAAGGTGATGCAGCTGAGGCCCCACACTGAGCTCTTGGCAGAGCGCTGGCTCCCAGATCAGGGTTCACATCCCACCCGCTAGGCTGCCAAGGGCTGTGAATGAACTAAACCCCTCCCCGGCCTTCTCTTTACCCTCAGCGGAGGGAAAATGCCAGAAGCCAGCGGAGGTGTGAGGGATCTTCTGCTAAAGTCGTGAAAGTGGAAGGCACCCGCCCGTTTGACTCGCAGCCTCGCCTCCCTTCAGGTGCTGCTGTTTCATCTCCTCCTAAATGCGGCAGCCCTTATCGGCCCAATCTCAACTTTCACTCCATTTTTATTTTATTTTATTATACAAAGCAGGGTAAAAAATATCTGTCAGTAAAACTGCCTCCTCAAATTTATTCTCCAGGACTGAGGTTTTTATTGCTGGGAAAATACACCCACACCCTGTGTACATTCACAGGTACCCACACACACACCCCAGATAAAACACCGGAGAATTATCTGAGTCGTAAATCGCCGTTTCAGGCCGAGGGACAGGGGAGTTTCAAGGACGCACCAGTTTTCTTTTCCTTTTATTTACATCTTTTTCTCTGGGGCTGCGTCTGGCCGCTGGGGTTACCCTGGCCTGGGGCAGCATGAGACGAGCACTCACTGCTTCCACCCAAGGCCTCCGCTGCCCCAGCTCCCTGCCGCCGACTCACCAGTCTCCCTCAGCCTCAGGGAGGTTAAAGGGAAGTTACGGACTCGAAATTCACTCTCAGACTCTGTGCACCGTGGGAGATAGCGCAGCCCACGGCCAAGTGAGAGGCCAGAGCCAGGGAGACCATGGCTGTAGCAACAAGCATTAGACAAGTGTCACCTGAGGCCTGCGGAGGAGCCGAGGCTTCCTTTGGAGGAAGGGGTAATCACAGGAGTCTTCCTGGAGGAGGTGGGCCCTCTTCTTGGAGCACCTCGTCTTGGGCTGCTTCTCCCTGCCTATGGGAGGCTTGAGCAGGAAGCTAGACTGATTTCCTCCACACCAGTCGAATCCTTGACTTTTGGCTACTACTTAGTACTTTTGATGAAGCTATCACACCTAAGTCTCAGTTCCCGCATCTGTAAAATGGGGACAACCCCACTTGTCTTCTTGGAACGATTAAATGAGGCAAGGCTGGGATAGATCGCCTGGTGTGTGCTGAGTGGAGATGCCTACTGTTATGGACACTAACGCTTCTCTGAGTCACCACTTTTTCCCTTCTCACTCTTCCGGGCTAAAGAGCAGAATATCACTTGTCGAAAAGCCAGAGGATGCAGAAAGTCAGTCAATGAAAGAAAGGGTCCAACCCTGGGGAGGGGGGCAGGTGGAAGGAGCCGGAAGCCAATGCGGGCACCGAGGATGGAAGGCAGGGGACCGTGCTCGCAGGGAGAGAGAGCAGGGGCCCAGGAACTGGCTGAACTCTTGTATGATTGCATCAGCCCAGAGAGAGAGCTTGCGGAGGCTCCGAGCAAGGACCAGGGTGGCAGGCTAGTCGCAGAGACTCCAAGACAGTCACCCAGAGCCCAGGGCAGGTGGGACCAGGAAGTCAGGACAGAGGACGGCGAAGCTGGCAGGGGCAGACAAGGTGCTGTTGGAGAGTTAAAGAGGTGTGGGGTGGGGTTTCCTTCCTCCAGAGGGAGACGGGCTTGTGTGTTCAGCCATTCATTCAACAGATTTTTACTGAATCAATAAACAGGCTTTGAATGTGAGCTGCTCCTGGAACACACACTCTGTGAGGGCAGGGTCTCTATCGACCCTGCTGACGCTCTGCCCCCCAGAGCTGGGCGCATGGTACTTACTCAGTAAATATTTGCTACACAAATGAGCTGATGCTGGGAAAGATTGAAGGCGGGAGGAGAAGAGGACGACAGAGGGTGAGATGGTTGGATCGCGTCACCGACTCAATGGACATGGGTTTGAGCAAGTTCCGGGAGTTGGTGATGGACAGGGAGGCCTGGCGTGCTGCAGCGCATGGGGTTGCAGAGAGTCGGACCCGACTGAGCAACTGGATCTGAGTTGAATCCGCACCACGTGCTAGGCACTGGGGACCCCACGAGGAACTGAGAAGCCATCCCTGCTGCTTGACAACACAGACTTGCCTCAGGACGTCCTGCTGCGGCCATGCCTGGGTCGGATGGGGCTTCCTGGTGGGATCAGGCCCTGTGGGGAAGGTGGCGGGGCCATCCGTGTGGTGATGCCCCAGAGAGAACCCACGTGCGCCTGATGCGCTCTCTCTCGGGGGTCATTCTGAGACAGGCCAGGACCTGGGACCCTTTGCTGCCGTGCTTCCACCTGGACAAACTTCTCAAAAACACGAAGGAACTCTGTGGGATTAGACATAACTGCACGCGTGCTGCAGCGGGAGCAAATTCTGGACCAAATGATGCAAAAAACCAAAAACCCCCCCAAACCAGCTGCCGCTTCTAAAGAACTGGGAGCAAAAATCAGGTGCCGGGAGTGAAGGCAGGCCCTCCACATGCCCTCATGCACTCAAGCCACAGGGGGGCACCCAAGCCAGCCCTCTGGACACCCCCACCCTCAGCTCATGTGAGGGAGCCGTTCTCGCCAGCAACCCCCTTCCCCTGTGACTTGTTCTCTCTCCCTCCTGACGCAGCAGGGGCCCAGCGACGCCTTGCCTGAGTTTCTTGTCTGTCCTGTAGTCAATTTCTATTGATCTGGAAAGACCAAGAACCCCGGCTGGTATTGGTTCCCTGAATGATCAGCTACAGCGGACGGAGACCTAGGTTCTAAATCGCTCTGCACCTCTCCTCTCTCCAGGCCTCAGTTTCCCGAAATGCTCAGTGAAGAGGCGTGGGGCACAGTGAGCTCTGAGGGCCGTTTCTACTCTGAATGCCCAGATGCTCTGATTCTGGAACAGCTGGCCCTGGAGGCCGCACCTCCCACGTGTCCTGCCCACTCAGCCGAGGCTCCGCAGCTGCCCCCGGGTCCCAAGGCTGCCTGACCCCATTGCTGGGCCCCCGTTGCCCCCGACCAGCACATCTGGCTTCAGCCAGGCTGGGTTGATTTTGCAAGTGCAGCCACCAAAGCATGGCAAACGGACTGAATCCAGCCAGCAGCGAGAGAGCCTGCGGGGCTGACAGAGGTTTTCAATTTGAAAAACAAATAAGTTTCCAAATCTAGCCTCCTTCCAATGTCCCTGGGTGCCATCATCCAGAGAAGAAAAGAAAAAAGGAGTCGGGGGAATCGCCTCCCCCTACCCCGAACCTCCTCCTCTTTGTGTTCCACAAAACCAATTACAGGTTGGAAATAGCTGTAATAAACTTGATATCCCACTTATGGGCCAATCCCGCCGCGGCTGGAAAGTGTAATAGTGGCAGAAAACCACTGGTGTATTTTGCCGGAGCTGTTTAAATCGCCTGCCTACATTATCCCAACTCCTCTCCAGCCAGGAAGGAATTTGCTCTCCTGGAAATGGTGCAGCTGAGGTCTCTGTGGCTGGGCAGTGAGAGGGAGCGTTTGCAAGGAGGGCTTTAATGAACTGATTAGACGTGGAAGAGCGATGGCGCCTGGGCTCGGGAGTCAGGCCGGCTCAGGTTCAAATCCCAGCACCAGCAGGTTCCAGGCGGCTCCCAGGCTATTAGAACGGGCAGGAACCGTGGCTGCCGTGGAGGCTTGTCGTTGAGGGAAAGGGACGCTGAAAGTGATTAACGGTGGCCAGAACTCTGGGCCAAGCATGAGGAGGCTCAGCTCACCCGTGGGGGCTGTCACTGCTGGCTCTGGGCTCTCAAGCAATCACCGATAGTCTTGGAGCCTCAATTTCCTTATCTGTAAAAAGCTCATCAGACCCAGGCTTCCCTGGCGGCTCAGCCGGTAAAGCATCTGCCTGAGATGCAGGGGACCTGGGTTTGATCCCTGGGTCGGAAAGATCCCCTGGAGAAGGGAATGGCAACCCACTGCAGTATTCTTGCCTGGATAACTGTATGGACAGAGGAGCCTGGCAGGCTACAGTCCATGGGTTTACAACGAGCTGGACACGACTGGGTGACTAACACTGAGTTTTAAAAACGCCTTAAAAAGAGCCCGTGAAATGCCCATATGTGAAAGCATCTTGTGGAATGTGAAGGGCACATCCAGAAACTTCCACCACGCAGTGGCACCTGGGAGTCTCCTCTCCACCCCACTCAACCTCGAGCGCCCAGCATGGGTTTCGGCACATGGTCTGCCCTTGACGTACATTTGTGGAGTGAATTAATGAGTCAGCACAGAAGGAGTGTCCTGAAGTCTACTTAGACATGTCTCCATCCAACCGCTCAGAAATTATGCGGAGAGAGTTCCCTCCAAGGACCGGTGCAAAGGTGACGCCAGGTCAGCCACCGCTGGAGAAGGGCTGAGATCAAGTCAGCCTCAGCACTGGGGCCAAGCTGTCTGTGCATTCAGGCATTCGCCTACTGACTGAGTTCCTCTCGAGCGCTATGCTTGATTCTGGGACAGCTCCCGCGGACGCAGCTTCTGAGCCAGTGAAGAGTCATCTCACTTAACTGTCTGCAGTGGGCGTCTTCCAGCTCCTCCAGCAAAACCTGAAGCCCCAGAGGGCTGGGGCTTCGTTTCGTTCAGGGTTGTATCTGCCCTCCCAGAGCACAGTTGGCGACAGAGGGGCTCTCGGTCAATATTTCTATAGAAGCGAAACCTCTTGTGCAGATGCAGAAACCAAAGGCCTGAAGGGCTGATGCTCACCAGGCTGCCCAGGCTGTCGGTGGGGGAGCGAAGACTTGAACCTGGGTCCCGTTCTGAGGTCCAGAGAGGAAGTGGCCCAGCTAGTGGTAGAGCTGGGGGAAGGGCTGGGTGGGACAAGGAAGGGAGTGGGGATTCTAGGCAGAGGGAAACGTGGGCCAGGCGCGGGCACCTGCTCAGAGAGGGCAGGGAGAGCCACGGTGGGGAGCAAGAGGGGACAGTGGCGCAGCCTCCCTGTGGCTCGCTGTGTAGCGGGAAGGCCACAGGGCTCCTGCCTTCCCTGTTGCCATGGTGACCCGGGGCCACTCTCCCTCTAGACTCCCTGCGCACCTGCTCTCCGCCCTGGGTCTGCTCTCGCATTGCCCTGGGAGTGGGGGCTGGGGGGCAGCCACAGAGAGGAGAGGACCGGCTCCCCCGGGGCCTGGGGGAGGAGGGTGCCGGATTCCCAGGGAACGCGGGTGCCGCTCACCACGCCCCTCCGGGTGGCCGGGTCCCACCCCCACTCTATCTCCCTGCAAGCCCCGGCTTCTGGCAGGGCTGGGCTCGGGGCAATTGGCTTCCCTTTGTGCGTGTGGGAGATCCGGTTTTGACAGAGACAGCTGGTGTCATAAATTGCCTTGTCTCATCTGGTTACCGAGCAAAGGCAGACAGCAGCTCGGGGATGAGGTGCGGGGCGGGCCCCGGGCCGGAGGCAGCTGAGAATGGCAGGCGGGGGGGGCGGCAGCTGGCTCTGTGGGCCTCACGCACGTGGATAGGAGCCTATGCAAGTGTGAGGAGGTGTGTGTGCAACGGGTGTGGGCGCAAGGGGGTGCCCAGGGCTGCTGGAGGCCAGCTCCTGTGAGTGAGCACCAATGCAGGTGAGAACGCCTGTATTCGGGGGTGTGGGGACGGACATGTGTCAGCAAGGGCGAGTGGATGGATCTACATGCTTCTGGGCTGCATGCAAGGATGCACACATGTGTGTAAAGCAAAGCAGTGGTGAGACTGTCTCATGCAGGCCTAGATGCGTGTGGGTGTGTCAGCAAGACTGTGTGTGCACGCTCAGGATTGCATGTCGGGTTGTGGATTCACAGTGTTGTGCCCTTCTGTGCGCGTGAATGCCGCCTCACCCACGACGGAAGCCCAGTTTACACCCCCTGTTCCCTGCTCTGGGCCGGGGACAGGGGACGTCAGCTGGGGTGGGTGTGAGGGGAGCATGTGCCTTAGAAATGCCAGGCTAGGAAACACCATCACGCCAACGCTATCTCTTTGCCATCACCCACCCCCGGCTCAACCAGTCAAATGCAAAAACCACAGTCAGGACCCAAGCACCAAAGCCCCCAAACTCCACCAGACACAGGATGCTGAGTCCTCCCTTGCCATCTCCTATGTCACCCTAAAATCCCTCGCTGCAGGGGCCGGCAGGCAAAAAATGGTGGGGACAGGAAGGGTCTGGATAGGTGCTAGAGACTCACACATCTGTGCACAGCAGCCTGCGCTGGCCAGGTGGGAGCAAGGTTTCAATATGTCCATTTTCCTGAAAGCCCATCCCAGAGTCCTTCACTGTCTCCCGGAGCGTCCTCAAACTCATGTCCATTGAGTCAGTGATGGTGTCTAACCGTCTCATCCTCTGCCGCCCCCTTCTCCTTTCGCCTTTACTGTAAAATGCTTAGCATGGTAAATATTCTTTAGTAGATACTATTGTGGCTATAACTTTGTTGCAGGAAGGCGGGGAGCCCCTGAGACTTCAAGCAGGGGAATGACAGCTCCACCAGGGTCCCTCCTGACTGCGTGTGGACAGCCCAGCTGGGCCAGGCGGGTCTGGGCTGGGGAGAGGCCTCTGGAACAGAGGGAAGATCATTTTTCTAGCCCCCTTTTCAGGGCTGCGGCTGATGTGGGATCCCATGAGCTGCTCGGGCAGGGGGTGGGGGTGGAGGCACGGCTGCCCCGCCTTTGACCCGGGGTCCGTGTATCTGCGTGCGGTCCCCTCCAGGCGACACCCTGCCAGCGTCCTGCAGCGCCCGCTCAGCGCCCGGCCCCCAAGCCGCCCCCGTGCTGCCGGCCGGCGAGCACACCTGTGCAGACAGCGCGCGTCCAGCAAGGGTCACCATGGGGACAGTGCTGGCGCGGTCAGAGGGGCTGCCAGTGTGGGCAGGGGCCTCCCGTGCCAGGCTGCTGGCTGTCCACACTCGGCAGGCGCTATGGGTGACCAGCCTGTGTTGGCGTGGCTGGGCCCTGGCAGACGGGCGGACACGACCCATCAGCCTCCTGCGCCAGCCTGCCCGCCTGCCACCCGGGGGGCGGGGCGCACCAGCGCACACGGCGCATCCTGCCACTGTGATAGACCACGGCATCGCCGGCGGCCCGGCTCGGTGGAGCCTGTCTGTCGGTCTGTCTCCGGCCGCCCCGGTCAGCCCCAGAAGCCTGCTGGAGAGAAACAGCAAGGGCGAGAGCCCCTCTCGGCTCAGCCAGTGAGTGACGGTGGATGCTGGGATGTTTGCCTCTCTCTCTGAACCTCAGTTTCCTCATCTGTTAAATGGGGGCAGAGATGGCCGTCTCTAAACCCACTTCCTGCTATTTCATGGAGGTGGCACTGTGGGTGGCAGAATTCTGCGCTTTGAGGGGTGAGACTGAAGCCTACCCAACCTGCTCTCTTCTTCCTTACTTCAACAGAGAACCACTGCGTGCCTGCTATGCGCCAGAGACCGTTTAAGGTGAAGTCATGAACAAGCCCAAGTCCCTCTTCTCCTGGAGACCTGGTGCTAGCAGGAGGAGCCAGCTGAGAAACCAAAGTAAGGAAGATGGGAAAGCGCACCGGACCGGGGCAAGCGCCTGACGGACAAGGAGAGCTGCCGGGTGGAGGAGGCGCTTGCTGTCTGCGCTCGGGCGTGTCCGACTCTGGGCGACCCCATGGGCTGTGCCCCATCAGACTCCTCTGTCCGTGGGACTCTCCAGGCAAAGACACGGGAGTGGGTGGCCATTTCCTCCTCCAGGAGAAGGTGGCAGCCACATTAGGCAGCCAGAGGAAACCTGTGTTTGGAGCTTAGCTTCATGTTTAGGCTGAGATTCCAACGAGGAGGTGGGGTCAGGCTTGCTTGGAGAGAATCAGCCTGCTCTCTGCCAGCTCCTTGTGAAGCCCTGTTTGTTCACTGCTTCTGGCTTCTCGTTTACACCCGGCAACACCCCTGTGGGCAGAGCTGTTTACATTTTGCAGATGGGGACACGGAGTCACAGAGAGGTCATAGGGTTTGCCGACGTGCCCACCGCCCAGACTCAGCTCGGGGCATTCAATCCTTTTTCTACTGTGTCTTCACAGCCGACTTCCACTTTCCTGAACACCAGTCTTAATGTCTGCCACAGCTGTGTGGCCTTGCCCTCGTCGCCCCCCGCCACTGCCCCGGCTTGGTCCCACGGCATCATATTTTATTCCCTATCATTTGGCTGTGAACATTTTCAAACATACAGAAAAGCACAGAGAATTTTAAAGCAAACATCGGGATTCCTACTCCCCAGCACCCGCAGTGAACTTGCCCAAGCTTGCTTTACCATGTGCTTCTGTCCCTTTGCCCACCCACCCGCCCGAGTTGCACCTGGTGCCTTCTGAAGTCAGTTGCATATGCCTCCACATTTTATTCCTGTGGCTGAAGGTCATTAGAGTTACACTTATTCCCCATTCTCTCCTGGTAAAATTTACATGCAGGGAAATGCACAAACCTAGAGTGCATTACTCAATGGCTTCTGGCAAATGCACCCCCCCGGGTAACCCAAACCTCTCTCACGATGCAGGACACCACCGTCACTCCAGAAAATTCCTCCGCTCCTGCTTAGCCAATCCTTGCCCCCAGAGGCAACAATTATTTTGATTTTTCTCACATCATTTTTTGACTGTTCCAGAATGTCATATAGGGCTTCCCTGGCGGTTCAGATGGTAAAGAATTTGCCTGTGATGCAGGAGAGCCAGGCTGGATTCCTGGGTTGGAAAGATGTCCTAGAGAAGGGAATGGCAACCCACTCCAGTAGCCTTGCCTGGAGAATCCCATGGACGGAGGAGGCTGGTGGGGTCACAAAGAGTCGGACCCAACTGAGTGACTAACACTTAACTAGAATGTCATATGAGTGCAGTCATGTAGTAGGTGGTTTTTAGAGAAGGCTTTTTTCTCCCAGCGTCATATTTTTGGGATCCACCCGAGTTGTTCGATGTGCCTACAGGCAATCCCTTTTTATCACTGAGTAGTATTTTATCGGAAGATGAGACTGGTTTGTTCAGTTGCTCTTTTGTTAATAGACACCTGGGTAGTTTCTGATTGGGCTCTACTCTGCATACGGCTGCCAAGAATATGCTGAGACGTGGGTTTTTAAACGGGTGACTGTTTTTATTTCTCTTGCTACTGCTTTGTTTGCCAAGAGTCAGTTCATACCAACAAGTGTTTTCTGAGTGCCTACTACATGTCAGACGTTGCGCTGGACACAGAGGTGTGTGATCCCGGCTCAGACCTTGGGCTCTGGAGGCTCCAGGCAGGCAAGAATGTCAGGAGCGCCTGCTAGGAAACAAGCGCCCCACAGGTCATCATGTCTTATCCTCACAACAGCTCGGTGGGATGTTCTTTGTAACTCCAGTTTCCAGAGGCGGCAGCTGAGGCCAGAGTGATGGAGTGACCTGTCCAAGGCAAGCGGCGGAGCTGGGCTGCAAACTCGGGGTGACGCCAAACTGTTCTCCTTCCTTTGTCCTGCAAGGTACTGAAGCAGCAAGCCGGGGAGGCTAGGTGATCTCCTCAAAGTCACACCGGCAGCGCAGAGACAGGAACACCAGCTCCTGTTCCCCCTGGGCAGCGCTCTTTCCAACACCACGCTGGCTTCATCTCGGGAGTCTTAACAGATAAGTTCTCAGTGTCTGTTGAACCAGCATTCCCTCCTAGAAATAAGGCTGGGAGAGCTGAGTTATAGAAGAGCCCGGCTTATCTGGGTGCATCTGTGTCCTGGGGCATGAGCCCGACAGACTAAACTTGTCCCCTGAGCCTGCTAATCTAGGACCACAGAGTTATAGGCCCCAGGAATCAGGCGGAAGCCTGAGTTTGAGTGTCTGGCAGACAGGGAAAAGTGGTGGGCCAGTGATGAGATGAGGAGGTTATGGAGGTCCAAAGTCATTTAATTAAAAAACAAAACCCCCAGTGTATATCAAACTAGAACAATCTTCAGGGTGAATTTGGCCCTGGAAAATGGTTTTGTGAGCCCAGCGTTAAGCAAACAGAGAAGGTGATACCAGTTGTTGGAGAGATGACTGTTATGTGGAGGATTAAAGACGGGGCCACACTGTTTGACATTCCCTCGTTGAGAGACGGGGGACCTGTGCTCTCTCCCTCTGAACCGGGCACATTCTGTGACTGCTTTGATCAGTGGGATGTCTAAAAGTGCCAAAGTGTGCCAGTTTCCACGTCCATGCCTTAGCAGGCTGGAGGCACCCACTTCCTGTCTTTGCCCATGGTGATAGAGAGACCGCATCAGAGGGGAGCGGGACCTACAAGCCCAGCCTTGCCTACGCGAGAGTAAAGCTGCCTTGACCCCTGCAGACTAGACCAACTGCCAAACCGAACACGACACCAGTAACCCCTGCTGATGCCATTCAAAGCATCGCAATTGCCCAGCCAAGCCATGCTTGAATTCCAGACCCACACAACTGTGTGACACAATAGCACAGCCGTTGCCTTAAGATGCTGCATTTTGGTGTGATCTGTAGGCAGAAATAACCATAGCAGCAGGCTCCTCCTGCTGTCAAGGAGGACGTCGTGCCAGCCTCCACCCGCCAGGGCCACCTCCATGGCGCTGTGAGAGCTTCGGGTTGGAGTCACATTTGGGTGTGCAGGGCAAGAGGGTGTATCAGGTGGGTCTGGCAGGAAACACGCAAAGAGCATAAGTGAGGGAGCTTCAGAGTTGTTTACAAAGATACGCGCAGAGGGATCCCAGTAAGGCATGCCCGGCACCTGGGTCAGGGGCCAGCGAGAGCTGCTGGTTATTTAATAGCAGAGGGAAAAGGGCAAAGGAGTGGGGGTTTTCCTTGCTCCTTGCTAAGAGTCGGACGCAACTGAGCAACTTCACTTTCGCTTTTCACTTTCATGCATTGGAGAAGGAAATGGCAACCCACTCCAGTGTTCTTGCCTGGAGAATCCCAGGGACGGGGGAGCCTGCTGGGCTGCCGTCTATGGGGTCACAGAGTTGGACACGACTGAAGCGACTTAGCGGCAGCAGCAGCAAGAGAATGGTAGATGAGGAAAAAGGCTACCCAACAAGGGTTTAGGTAGACGGACACAGGAGGGAAGAGCTGGGGGATGAAGACCTTGTCCTCATGTCCACTTGCCAGCCTGCCGCCATCTCCTGCAGGTGCCTCCCATTAACCAGTGGGCAAGAAAACCCATCAGTGCTAGTGGTATGGGTTAGCCTTCAGGCACAGCGGATGGAGAAGCTGAGAGTGGGTCTGGGGGTGTGGGCTAAGATATCCCATGGACCAAGACTCCAGGGAGCTGAACTTGAGTGGCTACCCAGCTTGGCAAGTTTCCGCTAGATCCTGTTCTCTGTCTGGCTGTCCCATAGCTGAGTAAAGTGAGGCCCCATCCCCCAGCCCCGCTGCTACCCCATCAGACCATTCAGATGAACGTGTGGGAACCAGCATCAGAGAGGCTCCCATTAAACCGTCATGTTTCTCCCCACCGCTGCTTCATGTCTGATCACCAGGACGCACTTGGCAGGAGAGGGCGAGCTGAGCCCATCTCTGCTTCTTCGTCACTGCCGGGCTCCATGAAACGGGTGTGGAGGAGCCGAGAGAGGAAGCCAGCCCTTTACCCGCAAGCCCTGCGGAGCAGGAGCTCCTGGGAAACCTGGGGCTTGAAGCCCCCGAGCCCCAGCATGGAGCCCTGGGCCATGATTTCTCCGCATAACTCTGCTCCCAGGACGGTCCTCCAGAAAGAGCATGAGAGAGGCGTCCGTGGTCTGCCCTCCACGCGGCGGCATGGAACTCTGTTCTGAGAAGCTCTCACACTTGGTTTAATGCTCTGCGGTTGCCATCTTGGAATCTGTAATCATTTGCAAAGGCACGACCCCATATTTTCATTTCGCACCGGGCCAAACAAGTTGGGTAGCCGATCCTCTTTCCAAGCAAGCAGGAGTTCTCTGGGTCTGATTCCTTCGCGGTCTTTCACATTTTTTAGTGTGTTGGTCTCTGTCTACTGGTGCTGGGTCTTCACTGCAGTGCGGGCTTTCCTCGAGGTGCAGCCAGCGGGGGCTGGACTTAGGTGCGGTGCGTGGCCTTCTCGTGGCCGCGGCTTCTCCTGTTGCGGAGCACGGGCTCCAGGCTGCCGGCTCAGGCGCTGTGGCCCTCGCGCTTCGTTGCTCTGGGGCAGGTGGGATCTTCCCGGTCCAGGGATGGAAGCTGTGTCTCCTGCACTGGCACGCAGATTCGTTACCACCAAGACGCCAGGGAAGCCCTCATTCATGCGTCTTAATCAGGACTCAGCAAACTTTCCCTGGTAGTAAATATTTCAGAATCTGCGGGCTCTTCAGCTGTTACAGTGGAACCCTGCTGTTAGACTGTAGAAGTGGTCAGAGGTAATCTGTAAACAAATTAATGGACGTGGCCGTGTTCCAATAAAACTTTATTTGTAAAAACAAGACGGTGGGCTAGATATGGCCTTTGGACCATAAGTAGTCAACTGCTGGTCTGGAATATAAGCCCCTCTTATCCTGCCTGCCTCTGGCTCCTTCTATTTTTGGCAGCACTTCGTGGCATGCCGACTGTTAGTTCCCTGATCAAATCTGCACCTTCTGCAATAGAACGTGGAGGCTTAGCCACTGGACAGCCGGGGAAGTCTCTCTGGCTTACTCTTGACGACTCAGCTCCAAAGCTTTTCCTAGCTGCTCCTCTTTGCCCTCCCCCACAGCACACCTGTACATGTGTGTTTATTGAGCCTGAGCTAAAACGCAAGGTTTGCGCTGAATGTTGGGGTTATAGTGTGAGGAAGACGGCATGATTACAGCCTTCATGGAGCTTCGTGGTACGTACCCAGGCGGGAGTCCCAGGTTACAACCTACAGAAGGGCAGGGCTGGGACCATTTTGTTCAACACTGTATATCCCCAATGCAGTGACGAGATACACAGATGCAAGTGAACAGTTCACAAATGCAAGGCCTTATGCTGACAATTCTTTTTTTTTTCCCACTTGAGCCCTGCGTCATCTTTGAAATGGGCCTGGTAGGTGTTTTCAACCTAGAGGTTGGGCGGCTTGCCCCAAAACACGCAGCAGCAGGCGAATGAGAGAGCTATATGCAAACCCCCAGGCCAGGCCCTTTTCAACCACGCCCAGGAGTGCGGACTCAGCCCTGGCTTCCTAACCAAGCCCAGAAGGACGCCACGGACAGCTGGAGTCGCTCTACGCTGGGTCGGTGGAGGAGGAGTGGCTGGCTTATTTCCTCTGAGGGAGACAAAATGGAAGAGTTCAGTGTTGGTTTCCTATTACAAGGGAACTGTTCAATAAAAATCACCCAGTATATTAAAAAAAAAAAAAATCTACCTGGCTTTGAACGAACGTTTGGTGTTATTACAACAGGAAAAAAAAATCCCATTTGCTTTTCATTACAGATCTGGTTGTGTTTTGTTATTTTTCAGCCCCCAGAGAGTGAGGATTTCACTGGCAGGGTGATTACAAGAAGGAAAAAAGAGAACAGTGGGCTTTGGAGTCAGATGATCATGGGTCCAATCCCGCTGGACCACTGACCACTGAGAGACCGAGGCCCCCCACTGGCTCCGTGAGCCTCAGACTCTCATTGACAAAGTGCGGGTGCCACCGCCACCTTCCCAGGGTTGTGGCAAAAATGAAACGATGCTGCTGCCAATAGTTACTACTCCGTGCCAATCACCTTTTTGACAGACGTGACCCCTGCTCTCAGGGAGCGTGCGTTGTTCTAAGAGGGATTGCACACAAATAGAAAGTCAAAAGAGAGAGACAATTTCAAGTGATCATTGCTATGAAGCAGATAAAGCAGTGTGTGAGCGGCTGGAGAGGGATCTGGGGATTCAATAAAAGGCCAGAGGAGCCTTCTCTAAAACTCAGATGAAGATGAGCCCGGAGATTTTCATGGTGAGTGAAGTAAGCCAGAGAAAGACAAATGTCGGTGTCATGCGATATGTTGATATCATTTGATATCGATTACGTGTGGAATCTAAAATCATGGTACAGGTGAACTTATCTGCAAAACAGAAATAGAGTCACAGATATAGGAAACAAGTTCATGGTTACCAGAGGATAAGAGGCAGGGAGGGAGAGACTGAAAGGTTGGGATCGATGTATACGCACTGCTGTATATAAAATAGATAACTAATAAGCATCCAGTGCACAGCATGGGGCTTCCCTGGTGGCTCAGACGGTAAAGAATCCGCCTGCCAATGCAGGAGACGTGAGTTTAATCGCTGGGTCGGGAAGATCCCCTGGAGAAGGGAATGGCAACTCACTCCAGGACTCTTGCCTGGGAAATCCCATGGACAGAGGAGCCTGGGGGGCTACAGTCCATGGGGTCACAAAGAGTCAGACACAAACCTGAGTGGCTAGACAATGACAGGGGTAAAGCAGAGGGAGCTCTGCGCAGCTCTGAGTCACGGCCTGTGTGGGAAAGGGCTCTAAAGAGGGCGGCTGTGTGTATAAGTGATGCGCCGTGCGATAAGCCTGAGACTAACACAATGCTGCAAATCAGCTGCACTCCAGTCACGATGAAGAAAACAACACACACGCACGCACACACACACACACACACACACACACACACACACACCCCCCAGATGCTGAAGCGCCAGCTTGGAAACGCGCTTTCCAGGAGGAAGATGCCAGCGCCACTGAGGAGGCCCTGAGATGGGGTGAGCTTGTGCTGGGAGAGGAGGAGAGCGAGGCGGCCGACGCGGCAGAAGCGGAGCTAGCAAGGAGCAGAGTTGCGGGCTCAGCTGAGAGGCCCACATGCAGCCAGACCACACAAGGCCTTAAAGGCTGGTTGGTGCAAGGAGGCTGAATTGTATTCTGGCTGCAAGGGAAAGACGTTGCAGGGTCTTAAGCAGGGGAATTCTCTGACTTGATTTACCTGTTTTAAAGATCCTTGTGGCTGCTGATGGAGAAGGGATTGCAGGGCCCACGGGGGCAGGAAGACCTGGCCGGAGGCTCCCTAGTCTTGAGGGTAAGACAGCAGTTCCCATCAGGACGTGAGGCAGACAGGCGCTAGGCCCCTGATCCATTACCTTTCACACATCCCTGTCATCAGAGGAGTTTTAATGCATGTCTAAAGGCCAGATGAGGAAAATTCTAAAGGATTTTCAGACCTTGGGCAGCTCTGAATTAGAATGCCTCTTTTATTCAGTGGCCAAGGCTGTGAAAGGCTGGGGAAGTCCCCTCTCCCCCACCACTTCTGGGCAGCCTAGCAAGAAACTAGGGGACGTGCTTAATCCGCCAGAGATCAAATTTCCTCCAAATCACTCATTTCAAAGCCAGAAAATGCAAGAAGGGACTGTCAGTCATCTAGGCAGTGGGTGAACAGCGTCCACGCAGCAATGGCCTGGCCGCAGTGATGATAAGGATGTGCCTGAGAGCTTCCCAGGCACTGTGCTAAGGGCCCTACATGTGTTCCCAACTCCCTTGTGAATCTGGGCGACACTGAGGCCATGAGAGGCAAACCGACTGGCCCAAGGTCACACGGCCAGGGAGTGGCAGAGCCAGGCTTGGAAGCCGTGTGTAACCCCAGCCACTTCTCACTGGGGGCATTTTAGTGCACCCGTCAGCCTTAGCCCTCCAGCTTCTCAAGAAGCCCGCACCCCCCACCCGCCCTTGCAGCGACCCATCGAGTGATGAGCCAGCCAGGGGTGACTGTGGTCTTGGAGTTTCCCAGAGCTGATCTCCTTGAAACCTCTCCACATCCGTGAGCCGTGAGACAGCAATCTTCCTGTAACCCAGAGAGGCCGTGGCCACCCAGCCTAGAAGCAGTACAGGTGGGTCTGAGCCAAGGACTGAGCCTGGTTCCTCCTCCATCCTGCTCCTTCTAGAGACTGGACCAGCCACTGCCATCCCTGGATGGTCACCCCCATCTCCCACGGTGCCCAAGGGCACCATGACTGCCTTTGAGCCTCCAGAAGGTGATCCTATGGGGCAGGAAAGTAGACAGAGGCTTTTTCTGTGTAAGGCGGCCAACAGTCCAGATTTGCTTGGGATGGAGAGGCTCATCAGGGTGCAGAACCTCTGGTTTTTGCGCCTCCAGAGTGGCAAGCAAGCCGCAAGCTGGTCTTCCTTAGTGGAGGCCTTGGATGTGGGGCTTACAGAGCTGAAGCTAGGAGAGTCCTGGGCAAATGGGGATGAGCTGGCCACCCTGCCTGTCACCCATGGGTCAGATTGAGGTGATAGGGTGACAGACCCCATCTGTGTCAAATTAGCACTTTACACTGTCAGAGAAACTCAGAGATGAAATGCCGTGCCTCCAGGGAGTGGTGAGCTCCCCGTCACGAGAAGCATGCAAGCAACTGTTAGACGATGCTTGGTGAAGAGTCCCTGGGAGCCCATCCTCTGTCCCTTACTCTGAGGTGAGGCAGAGGAGCCGTCTCTCCCAGCTCAGCTGGGCTGTTCAGCTCTCTTCTCCCCACATTTTGCCTCCGCTTGGGCCTGCTGTCCGAGGTGCATTCCATGCCTGCTTGTCTCCACAGCTCACTGGCCCACTACGTGAGGCCTGAAAGTTACCTGCATGGCCAGGTGAATGTGGCAGTGGTCAAAGGTGCAGCTTTGGTGGGAGAGTGACGCGTAATTTGCAGAAACGCTGCCGGAGCAGCGGTGACACACGTGGCTCTCGAGTGGGCATAGACTGACAGCTTCAGTGGCGCCGCTTCGGGCTGCCTTTTTCCTGTTGAAATCTCTGATAGACATGATGTGAAGGAGCCTGAGATCCCTCCTGTCCCGGTGGGGGCCGCCTGCAGGGCAGGAAGCCCATTGTCAGCGAGCCTGGTCTGTTTCTAGGGTGGCTGATGCCGTCATCTCCACGGTTATGGTCAGAAACCTGGCCTCTAGTCAGTGGTGGGCCCCGAGCAGCCTGCGGGGGGCCGCAGGAAAGAGGGGCTGCGCCTGTGGACTGCCTGCCTAGAGCCAGCTGTGTGTTCACGCATCTTGATCTGAGTTATGGTCCAAAAGGCGCCCTCTGGCACCCAGCTGCCCCAGAGAGAGGTGAAGGAGATGCCAAGTGTTGGCAGAACCCTGGGGGATGTGGGGCATCCAGGGTGGTTCCCCTGGTCCTCTGTCCATTCTTTCTAGAAAATCTGGGGCTGGAGAAAAAGTGCGAGAGACCAAGCCGGCAGGACAGATGCCTCCTAATTATCTCTCTTGTTTGAACTGAGATCTTCAAAGAGCCACTTCCCTGGAATCGAGGGTGAGGGGACAGAGAGCGTGCGGAATCTCTTAATTTTGCTTCCCCGCGGGGCTGGTAATTCAGCCACCAGGAATGCTCCAGGCTCAAAGAGGTGGGAGATGAAGCTGCCAGCAGGCAGCCCTGGCGCAGAGACACCGTCTGGCTCACCTTAGGAGCAGAGTCCTTGAAGAGGAGATGCTCAAGGGAGGAGCTTCCCTCTGGAAGGAGTGCGGAGGGAGTTCAGAGCGTCAGAAGCACGTTTCTGAAGGGCTGGACAGCCTCTTGGTGTATGCTGAGGGGAGCTGGGCCCCAGAGAGGGGAGGGGACTTGCCAGAGGTCACGCTCAGATGAGTTGCTAAGTCCGTGGGTGTCTTTGCCTTCCTGGAAGCCTCTGCTCTTCCTCAAAGCTGCGGTACAGGGCGGTGAAGGCCTGGGGCCATCGGTGGAGAGAAAGGAAGGCCGCTCCTTGATGCTAGGGTGGTAGAGGGGCGTGCCCTATGACTGGGGGTGCTTCAGCACCCACCTTCCTGGAGCTGCCGGTCTGATGGCAGCCAAGTACTCCCTGCATACGTACGAAGTTGCTCAGTCGTGTCTGACTCTGCGACCCCATGGACTGCAGCCCACCAGGCTCCTCTGCCCATGAGAGTCTCAGGCGAGAATATTGGGGTGGGTTGCCATGCCATCCTCCAGGGGATCTTTCCAACCCAGGGATCGAACCTGAGTCTCCTGTGGCTCCCGCAGTGCAGGTGGGTTCTTTACTGCTGAGCCGCTGGGGAAGGCCAGGGACTCCCTAGAGCTGGGGAACCGCCAGTCCGATGGTGGAGACACAGCTTCAGCCCTAACGGAGCTCCCCGTCTGATGGGGAGACAGCTCCACATGGAGAGGGCAGCCTCTGGACTCGGGGAAGCTTCCAGCTGAGAGGGGACCTTCTGCTCAGACTGCTCCTTGGCTGAGATGAGCCCATAATCCACTCTCCCCCGTGAACTTGCTGACACTCCTCTTGCTCCTTCAGGAAGTCCTCCCCAAGCACGCCGCCCTGTGACACAGGATCGTAGCCATGTGGGTCCTCCTTCAGCCACTAGGGAGGTGCTGACAGTCGCCCCAAAGCCTCAGGCAAATGCCCAACAGGTCTCGCAAGGCATCCCACCTACCCCAGGCCTGTCACCCCATCAGCAGCGTGCAGTCTCTCTCACCTCAAAATGACATCAGAGCCCCTCAGAGGATGAGGAGCCCCCAGTTCCATCAGACCTCCCCCTTCACAACGCTGCTCTGGCCTCGCTTGCACCTTAAATAGCTGCGCCTTTCATGTCCTGACACGTTTGTCTACAGCTCATTTGCTCCTGGACAAAGAGGCTGGGTGGGGGAGCTGGAGACATCAGGAACAATCGACCCACTCAGGGAAACACATGGCCCTGAACTGACAGCGATGGAGGGTTTTCTGTACAGAAGGCCCCGGAGCTACTGCAGAGGAAGGCACATTTGAGCGTGTTTCGACCTGTGGAATCTGCCATCCGCAGGGCCGAGGGGCACTCCCGCCGTGGGGGGCACGTGGGTGACAAACGACCGTCTTCCACCCAGAGAAGCCCGAGGCACAGTTGTCCGGCTGCTTCCCCTGTTCCCGCCATGGAGGCCCCAGAACGGGGGTCAGCTGTAGGTCTGAGGCGCCTGTCCTTCCCTCTGCTTCTAGCCCTGGGGAGAGCTAACTGGCTTTGGTTTCACAAGTTGGCGATAAGGAGTTTCCTCCACTCCAAGCCTTGTGGGAGCATGACCACCCTGAGCCGGGCTGGTGCAGAGACAGGCAAGCCCCCGCCCCAGCCTCGGGCCTCCCGCCTGAGTGCAGGTGTTCTTCAGGATGGGCCACAGATGAGCCCCACCTCCGGGCTCGTCTCTGCTTCAGCTTCACTCCCTGGGGGCCCAGGCGTGCCTGATACCCCACCCACCACACCACCTGGGAGCCTCCTACGCAACACCAGAAAAGGAAGCCTCAGTGCTGATGGGTCAGGGAGCCCGCAGGAAGAGAAGCTTTGGAGTGTATTTTAGCATTTTAGGAAGAAATCTGCCCTGTAGGTCAGGAGACCTGGGTCTCAGCGCCGGCTCTGCTACTGAGGCTGGAAGACCCAGGCATTCACTCTGATCTCTGCCAGGTCCATCTCCTCAACCAGAAAGTGAGCAGATGGGGCCGAGTGGACAGAAGGGCGGGGTGGCGGCGGGTAAGGGGCGCTTCCCCCACCCCGGGCCACACACATTTGGACTCAGCTGGAATCCCCACCTCCTTTCGTTTGCGAGGGGTGCAGGCCTCCTTCTCCAACCCCGCCCTGCACTTGCCCTTTGAGCCCAGGGCCACCAGTCCCCACAGGGATGGCCGTGCAGGGTGGACAGCAGAGGCGCTCCAGAAGACCCTCAGAGAGTGGGTTCTGAGCAGGAGGCCAGGACCGGGTAGGCAGGAAACTCACAAAAGGCCAAGGAGCTGGAAAATCGCCTTCCCACCTTCTCCCCTGATCTTCCAGCCTCTGATCCTGGTCCAGCTGAGAGCTCCCGCTGCCTTCCCGACGGCAGCCAAGCCTCACCTCCTGCAGAACGCCCACTCAGGCCCACACTCTGGGATCAGGCCTTCCCTGTGTCTCTCCAAGCCCGCTGGCCCTCGGTGTTCGGGGCATTCGTTTTCCGATTCCATGGGCATCCGCCTTACCCATTAAACGACTCACTCCCTTTAGGGTATGAGCAGTGTCTGGGGTGACCAAGCGTCAGCCAGCCCCCACGCGCACACACGAGCTCAGCCAGGAAGACAGTTGTCTAGCCCATCACTCGCAGATAATGTGAGCACGAGTGATGATGGCGACCTCTGTGGCCAGCCTGCGCTCACCAGTCACACGGAGCCACCACGGCCGTAGGTACCTGACGCGTACACGGCCAAGAAGCTGGGCTCCAACAGCCTGGGGTCAGTTCCTGGCTCCACCACGCACGGACTGTGCGATCTGGAGCAACCAACCTGGTCTCGCTGACCCTCCGTCTCTTCATCTATAACGTAAGTGTAATAATAGAAGTCCCTTCATAGGGAGCTGTGAGGGTTAAATGAGATGCTTTCTGTAAAGTGTGCTTACAGCAGAGCTGGGCACATTGCGAGTGGTCAATAAACACGGACTCAGTATTGTGTTCCAGAGCCAGCAGACCCTGCAAGGGTCCATTTCTGGGTCATTCTCACCCGCTCACGGGCTGGAAAAAAGACGCCCCCACCCCCAGTCACTTCTGGCTTCACCATGGTTACAGTAAATTGCTGAAAACCCTTTCTTCAGCGGTCTCTTCCAAGCTCTCAATCTCTGAGGCTCAGAAGAAAAGCCTACTGAAGCAAATGCCCGCAGAAGATCCAGGACCTTGGAGAGAGGTGACTGGCTGGGCCTCTGCCTGCTCCGGGGGCTCCAGGAAGGAGCAGGCGAGACTGGGAACTGGGGGCTTGTACTTTGAGATCCCTGGCTGTGTGAACCCGCTGCCAGGAAGCTGCGTGAAGAGCGGAGACTGCAGGCGGCAGCGCAGCGTGGGGGCAGGCTTTCCCTGCCCGCTGCCTGGTGGGCACGGACATCCGCCTGGAAACGGGTGACGATGCAGCCCGTGGAAACGGAGACTCGGCGCCCCAAAGGAGGAGCGGCGGGGCAAGGAGATGCTGGGAGAAAGCGTGCATGGGGGGTGGGGACAGGCATGGCGGGAAAGTGTGCCTGAGAGAACGGGCTTGAACTGGCTTTGTGTGCCTGTGAGTCAAAGGACGGCCCATAAACTGTGACTTCCCAGGAGTGGAAGCTGGCAGGAGGCACCCAGAGGCCACACGGGGTGCGGCTCTGTGCCTGCCGGGGACGCTGGTCCCACAACCCACGTCCGGGACCCTGAGCCCAGAAGCGCTCCGGAGCTCAGGCCTCATCCTCCTCCCAAAAAGTTGACGTGCAGCTTGCTCAGTATATTACCTAACCCGCCCAGGGGCCAAGGAATCACTCCATAATCACCCACATCAATATTTCTGCAGCGAAATGTCTGGGCGGAAGCATTAATGAGATAGATAGAGACCATAGTCGGCTCCCCTTGGCTCAGGCTGGGTTTTGCCACCAAGTCAGTTCAGGTCAGTCCAGTTTGGCCACGACTGGCTCACCAAAACAGCCTTTTAACTTTCAGATCTTTTTGGATTGCTGGGTTGCAGGTAAAGGGTTGTAAGCTTGTGTAAAAATAGAGTAAGAATCATAACACTGAGCCCAATGGCCGCTGCAATAGCTTCTATGTATGGGTTGCCCACCACGTGTTAGGTCAGCTGGACAATTCACCACGGCCCTTAAAAGTGGGCGTGCCTTTCTGTTAGGAGGTGAAGGGAAAGGCAGGTTAAGGGGGCCCCTAAGTCAACACCGTTGGTAAGAGGAGACAGGAGCGTATGAGAGGCAAATCGCACTCAGAGAAACTCCTGAAATAAAACGTCCAGGAACGGAGAGGTTTCATTTAAATCAAATATCCCATCAGGTGAATTTTCCCCACTCATCTGCATGTTTCTGTTGTAGATATAATGAGGGCATGATGGAGCCTCAAGGCCTCTGACTCTTTGCTCAGGGCCTGTCATGGTGTCCTGCGAAGGGCTGCCAGCCTCCTCATCCCTGCTCTGGGCTCCCTCTATCCACACTCTCCCCACTTCACAGCTGGAGAAACTGAGGCTCAGGGTCCAGTGATGTGCCTGAAGGCTCAGATTCCCGTTCACTGTTGTAGTGCGACAAGAATCATGGGGTGATTCTGAGAGTTCCCTGGTGGCCTAGTGGTCAGAAATCTGGGCTTCCGCGGCTGGGGCCCGGCTTCAGTCCCAGCCTGGGGAACTGAAATCTAGCAAGCTGTGTGGCGAGGCCAAAATAAAAAATCTTGGGATTCGAGTGCACCCTATTCAACATTGTTATTAATGGCACTAAGCATTAGTTGGGCACTTGCTGTATGCCAGGCCTCGTTCTGTATGGCTTGTGTGTATTATCTCATTTAGTTTAAGGGGTGGGGGCTTGGGCTGGAGCAAGTTTGCGAAAGGTGGTTCATAGATGCTGGGCCTCTTTCTGGTGGCTTGTAAAGTGGAAGAGGCATCAAAAATTCGAGACCCACTGGGAGACAACAGGAGATAAGAAAGAAAGGACAATCCCCTTATTCAGAGGGAGAGAGGGGAACGCAGGTTGCTGGGAATTTAAGATAATGAGCAAGGAAAACAATTACTTTATTTAAATGAATTGAAAAATATCTGGCTTCGCTCTGTAAGAGGAAGCAGTTAAGGGGTTTTATTTTATTTTGGCCCTAATAATATTACAATCTCCAGGCTGGTTATTATCTGTCACTTCCCGGGGAAGATTGAAAAGAAAATAGTTTTATCCCAGGCAATTGTAAGCCGTTCCATTTGATGAGTTGTTGTTCCCACTTAGAAATTACATGCACCAGTATCAGGCGACCTGGCCCGGCTGGGTGGCTTTGTTTAACTGGTTCCAGAGAAGAGGGAAGAAGAGAACATTCTCCAGTCTTTTCACTGGGACTTCCCCAAATGCAATTTGTGTGAGTCCTGGGGGGACAGGCAGGCAGAGAAAGACACAGATTCCCAGGCTGCTCGGGGCCCTTGATGGGCTTGGAATCTGCATTTTTTACAAACTCCCTGGGGTTTTCTGGCTGCCTCTTTTGAGAAGCCTGCTCTACATTCTACCTAAGCCTGCTGGGCTGAGGACGTGTATGATTCTGAGATAAAAGTGTTGTGAAAGTGTTAGTCGCTCAGTCGTGTCGGACTCTTTGGGACTGTAGCCCGCCAGTCTCCTCTGTCCATGGGATTCCCCAGGCAAGAATACTGAAGTGGGTAACCATTCCCTACTCCAGGGAATCTTCCTGACCCAGGGATCGAACCTGGGTCTCTTTCTGCAGGCAGATTCTTTACCGCCTGAGTCACCAGGGGTTCTCATGCACTCCTACCAAATAAAGACTGGGCAGGAAAGGATCTCAGAGATAAACTGATAAACTCACAGGATGGTAGAAACCAGACCTCAGAAGTCCTACAGCTACTAAGAGGCAGAGTTGGGCCCAGAACCGAGATGCTCAGTCCAAAACTGGCTCCCTTACCCCATGACGCCGAGCAGAGATGTCAGGGGAAGTGGAGACTCCATCTCTTCCTTCTCACCTAGCCATGCTCACGGTGAAGACAGACGAATGCTGAGACAGCAAAGCTCTCCTGGGCGTTAAAGGTCACCCCCAAGGCAGGCTCTGAGCCCCAGCCCACAAAAGGTGTCAGAGCCCCAGCCTCATCATCAGCTGGAGAAGCTTCAGTGTGACGCGGCTGCCCCATCCTGCCTGCCCCCTTACTCCCTCCAGGGGCCCCGCTCCTGGCCACCAGTCTCCACTGGATCCTTCGCTCTGCACTGCCTCCTCACCCCCAATTCAAAGGTCTGGAGTCCACGCTAGAGCCGACAACAGCACCACATTAGAGCTTTCTCGCAAATCTGCCCTCCCCAGGTTGATGGGTGGATGGCATCACTGACTCGCCGGACATGAGTCTGAGCGCGCTCTGGGGGTTGGTGATGGACAGGGAAGCCTGGCGTGCTGCAGACCTTGGGGTCGCAAAGAGTCAGACACGACTGAGCGACTGAGCTGAGCTGAGATGCCGGGCACTTTACCAGACGCTACCATGTCTGGCTGTGTCTCTTAGGTGCCGGGGTCGCCTCAGAAGCTGGGGCCTGCAGTAATGTCCAGGAACGCGGCTGTCCTGGGGGACTGGGACAGACCAACAGAGGCCGCGAACTGACTCCCCGAGCAAGCGGTCCTTGGGTTTCACAGGAGGGCCTGGCAGGATGATTCACGCCTTGTATAAACAGAACCTGGCAGCCTGGAGGCCGCCTGAACTCAAGGAAGGCTGCATTCACTTGTGAGCGAGCCCAGACTGCAGGGGTGGGGTGGGGACTCCTGGCCCAGGGCTCCTCAGAAGGCCCCCGGGGGAATGGCTCACGGTGGGAAGGGGAGGCTCCCGTGTCCTGGCAGCCATCCTGGCACTGGGCACAGGGAAGCAGCTGGAGAGGAAAGAGACGCTTCCCTCTTGACTATTCTTTCACCTCCTTTTCTGCATAGGTGTGTGGTCTGTGCCACGCACCCCAGGCTGTGACGTGTGGGCTGACACACACCAGGCCCTCAGCAAAAGTGCGCTGGTCTGTAGGATGAGGGCTTCCACCACACAGCGGGTGGCGCGTGTTTGTGGGCCGGAATGGAGCTCAGTGCGCTGGGCACCATAGCAACTGGAATCAGGGGCGTTACTTCCAGTGCCCTCTGTGACTTGACATATGATCTCGCCGACCTTCAGCCATCTCGACTCTCACTTGGGGAAGACGCCTGTCCTGGCTACAGTCCTTCATGGGGAAATAATTAGATGACAGATGGAACTATGCTTCGTATACACAAAGTGTAATGCATTGTCATTGCAAGGAGCTTTCCCACGCCTTTTCTCTACTGATGCCATAGGAAGTCCTCCCTTAGGCCAAATCTTCATTCTGCCTGTTGTGGTTTGGTAAAGATCTGTGTATTCAGGAAACTTTAGCCAGCACACCCAAAACTGAAATGACACCACCGGTCAAAAGAAATATAGAGATAAAACATAAAGCGCATGTCTTCTTTAAAAAATAACCTCTTCCACTTCCAACGGCTGTTCAGAGCAAAGAATATAATTTGCTTGACTGCCCTGGCCCATCAGCTTATCACTGAGGGCCTAGCAACTCCAAGAGGCGAGGATTATGCAAATAGAGATCAGCTTTCAAGAAAGTGGGCTAATCCAAAATTATCAAAAGGGCCCAATGGGAGAGAAAAGGGAAAGCAACTGAGATGTGTGAGCCACAGACGGTGAGCTGGTTCCTGGTGTGTTCTGTGGAGTAAGGCGGGCTTGCTGGCACCTGAGCCAGAGCTGTCAGAAAGGTGACCTGGTCTCCGTTTCCCTGATACTCAGAGAGGCGAGGAGAGGCAATTAGACCAGTGGACAGAGAAACGCTTTATTAGATGATTTGCTGCTGGATTGGCCCCTTCTCATTATCAGAAATGTTGCCAAATGCCAAGAGGTAGGTTTGGTATCAGAAGACTTGAAGCTTTCCCACTGAGCTTTCCACATAAGGGCAAATTCAAGTCCCCCAGGTAGCGCATACTGTGGATTTACAAGGCCAGACTGGGGCCTTTCCCTCCCCCTTGGGGAGCATCCAAGAGCATAGGCCACCTCCAAGATGGTGTCTGATCAAGGAAACCCCTCAACGAAACATGGGCGCCAGGAGCACCATGGACAGCTCCCACAGTGGCCCTGGGAACCAGGCTTCAGTGGTGGCCTGGGACTGCGACTTAGGGATCCAGCCTTAGGCTTTCTTTTGGGAAACTGGAAACCTATTGCCCTCTGAGCCCTTGGGGCTCCGGCAGTGAAGGCAGACAATTAAACAGGCAATTCAGACGCACTTTGATAAATGCTATGCCCTAGAGGCATGGACGGGAGCACTGCAACTCAGAGCAGAGGCATCTGATTCAGATTTAGGAGCAGAGAAAAGATTTCCAAGCTGACGGATGAGTCAGAATAACCCTAGTGAGAGAGGACAGTGAATCTTGTTGGGGAAGAGAAATCGGCATAGGCAATGGGCCCCAGGGAAGTGAGGGTATGGCTTATTGGGATGAGCTGGAAGACTTCTTTGTGTGGCCTGAGTGTCAGGTGGGAGCGCCTGGGCGAGGGTTGTTGAAAAATGAGGCGGAGAGGTGGGCAGGGCCCAGATCCTGTAGGGCGTGGAACAGAGTAAAACTCCATTCTGAGGCCAAGAGCCGGTTGCTTCAGCGTTTTATGTAGTGAAACAGCTTGATTATAATCTCATCGTGAATATTTCCTCTAGCAAGATGGAGGCTGCCTTGGGGCCAGGCAAACCCACACCACTGGGCAGGTCAGGCGGGGAAAGACATCCTAGGTAGGGTGATGATGAAGTGGGCTAACAGGTGGGGGCCTCAGGGTCCAGAGCAGCAGACACATCTGAGAGAGATTTAAGAAATGGAATTGGCAGGACTTAGACGGAGACTGCTTGGGGACGGGGAGTGAGGAGCAGGGAGGGCTTAAGGATGACTTGACATCTGAGAAGCCGGGAAGAAGGAAAGGAATGGAGGGTGGAATCAAGAGGAATCACAGAGGAAGGGAGAAGGGGTGACTAAGAGCAGAGACAGACAGCATCCAGAAATGAGGGCGAAGGGTGTAGGGAAGGGGAGGCCTTTGAAGGTGAGGAACATGGTAGGACGCTCAGGGTGGGGAATTCAAGCTTCATTCTGTCCCCTGCGTGTCCTGCCAGAGTGTCAGTGTCTGTCCATAATCACAGGCTTGCATCAGGCCTGCACAGGACTGTGAGCAATGCTGATCACTCTGCCCAGATGGATGAGGAAATCCTCAAGAGCCTGGCAGGGTCACCAAGTGGGCAGGCCCTGAGCGAACAGCCAGTGAAGTGAGAGGAGGGTTTGGGTTTGGCTCTTCACTGCTAATATTCCTGAGGCAGGCTCAGCCCCTCCCCCTAAGCCTCAGTCTCTCACCCTATAGTTCAGGTGCTGGATCATTTCTCCACCCACTTCTCCACAGCGGATGGGGCTGGAGGCCAGAAGAACGGGTCTGAGCACGGCCAGGCCTGTCACTTGTCCTGAGATTAGTGTATTTCATTTTGTGGATTCAGAGCATCTATCATTTGACAAAGCCTAAAAGGAGATGAGTTGGATAAACTAACTTTTCCATTTTCCAGAAAATTCCATCCTACAGTACTGAGTGCCCAGCATAAAGAGGACAAGGCCACTGGCTCCAAATAAGTGCTGGATGAATGTGTGGGCAAATGGATGGATAGATAAATGGATGGATAGGTGGATGGATGATGGATAGATGGATGAATGGATGAATGGATAGGTGGATGGATGGGTGGATGGATAGGTGGATGGATGATGGTTGGATGAATGGATGAATAGGTGGATGGATGGATGGATAGATGGTGGATAGATGGATGGAGGGATGGGTGGATGGATGGATGGATGAATGGATGGATGGATAGGTGGATGGATGAGTGGATGGATGGATGAATAGGTGGATGGATGGATGGATGATGGATAGATGGATGAATGGATGGATGGACGGGTGGAGGGATGGGTGGATGGATGGATGGATGATGGATAGATGGATGAATGGATGGATGGATGGGTGGATGGATGGATGGATGTATGGGTGGATGGATGGGTGGATGGATGGGTGGATGGATAGATGGATGAATGGATGGATGGGTGGATGGATGGGTGGATGGATAGATGGATGTATGGATGGATGATGGATGGATGAATGGATGGATGGATAGGTGGATGGATGATGGGTGGATGAATGAATAGGTGGATGGATGGATGGATGATGGATAGATGGATGAATGGATGGATGGACGGGTGGAGGGATGGGTGGATGGATGGATGGATGATGGATAGATGGATGAATGGATGGATGGATGGGTGGATGGATGGATGGATGTATGGGTGGATGGATGGGTGGATGGATAGATGGATGAATGGATGGATGGGTGGATGGATGGGTGGATGGATAGATGGATGTATGGATGGATGATGGATGGATGAATGGATGGATGGATAGGTGGATGGATGATGGGTGGATGAATGAATAGGTGGATGGATGGATGGATGATGGATAGATGGATGAATGGGTGGATGGACGGGTGGATGGATGGGTGGATGGATGGGTGTGTGTATGCATATATGTGCATATATATGGATGGGTGGATGGATGGATAAACACCTGAATGATCACCATGCTCTTATTGGCTTTAGCATAGGCAAAGCATCTGTGAAGGCTTCAGAAGTGGTGCAGAGCCGCTGGCCTCGGGCAGCCTATGTCTGGGAGTGGTGCAGACAACCATCTGTTTTGTGGTTGACGAGAAATTCTAAGACAATCAGCTACAGCCTGAGAGGCAACCTGACACTCATTCCTTTGGCAGTAGTAGTTTCCAAGAGCGCCTGTAGGAACAGAAGGGAAGAAGAGCGCTGGTAAGAGGAGCCAGGGCCTAGGCCAGGTCAGTCTAAGCAGGAAGTCTAGATCTGGCGAGTGGGAAGATGGATGGAGGAATGAGTGGAGATGTCCTTGGGAGGCTCAGAAAGAGGACCTGGGGAGCTGTGAACACCAAGTAAAGACAGACTGTCTGCTTCACAGCCCTGTTCTCCTAACCCCTCCACATCGCTTCCTCCACTTTTCAGCCTGGGGCTTAAATGGCGGAAGCACTGAGATCATCTCCCAGGGTCTGGCACCTTCTAGGAGCGTGAATTGGGCTGAAACACCTAAGCCTCGGTCTCTATATCTACATAATGGTAACAAAAACGAAACTGTGTCATAGAACTGAAAAAATTTGTCACTTATAAAATACTTAGCACAATCCTGGAACATAGAAAGTGCCCTAAAATATTATTTATTAGCTCCCATGAGCCCTGATTTGCTTCTGCAGGGCCCCTTGCCCACAATGCCCTCTACTTTCTGTCCACTTTCCAATAACTTTACCCATCTTTCACAGTCCAGCTTAAAGTCCGCCTCTTTCAGGAAGCCATCTCTGACCAATTTCACTCCATTGCTCGGCAAGCTCCTAAGGGTGGGGAAAAAGTCAAGGAGTCCTTCAGCTTCTCCCTGGAGCCTTCAAGGCGGGAGGTGTCTACTTACTGTAGATGGTTGTTGCTATCAAAGGAAGCTGAGAAGGCTGCCCCAGAAACCTCACTGCCTGCACCTCCTCCCCATGTCTCTTCTTCCAGATAAAATGCTAGTAATAAAGTCATGTTGAACTGGCCTGTCCCCTTAATTGGTGATTTGGCAAAGGACAGATTCCCTGCTAAGCATTAAAAGGCTTTAAAATTCTCTTTATTGAACTACCTCTGAGCGCCTGTGCTGAATTCTAGGTACTGGCAGGATTCAGCCTGGAGTTTCCCTAGGCAGGACCACAGGGAGATGAAGGACCCCCCTGTACCTTCTAAGAGGCGGATGGGATGTAGCCAGAAGCCTGGGGTCTGGCCCAGTCCTCAAGGGTGTGAGTGTCCTCTCTAACTTTCCCTCTAGATTTGACCCAAGGCAAACAACAGAAGCCTATTTAAGGACATTTGGCTGCCAGGAAATAGAGTAACCCCTCAGGGGGCTCGGGCTTCCTGTGGCCCCTTTGATCTCTCAGCACGGTGGACCTTACATGGTGGACGAAGATGCTTCTTGGGGAAGGGAGAAGTATTCCTTATCAAGGAGTGAAGTGACGCCCTGACTGTGTCCTGATCCTGGAAAATTCTCTGACAAGATGACGCAGAGGCAGCACCCAGGGTCAAGGGCACGAGAAGGTTAAGTAGAGCAGGCGTGGCAAACCTTCCCAGCAACTCTTCCCATTGACTGAGCGCCTCCTAGATGCTGAGCTCTAGGCCTGGGACTCCTTACCTCAACTATGTCACTGAGTCCTAATAACAACCCCAAGAGGCCAGTGGCGTGAGCCCCCTTTACAAAGAAAAGAAGTCTAAAGTTCAGAGAGGTTAAGTGTTAATAACTAACTCAAGGTGTAACGGCAAAGTGGCAGAGGAGGGGCTAGAACCCGTGGTCTTTTCACAGCCCACCCACTGCTGCTCAGGAGCTTGGAGGCAGGAAAGAGAGAGACAGCAGCCTTGGGGCAGCAAGCCCCAGCCCCCCTCCTCCCTGCCTCCACTTCCTCTTAGATCTCACCAGATATGGCCAAGAGGGGAACTTGGCCCTAGGCATTTCCCCAGCTGCTTGTCCTCCAGGACTTGCTGGGGAAGGAGAAATCCAGAAGTCGCTTGATAGCGTGGAGAGGCCTGTGGGGTCCTAGTGGCTACCTCGACGGCTGGGGCAAGTCCACAGCCTCCTCTGAGCCACTCTCTCCACCTGATAAATACAGAGAGTAGTCCTGGACATCTCTAAAAGCCACTCCAGGGCTAAGCTCCAGGGTCTTATGACCATGTCTTTCCAAAGCATTGGTTGGACAGTATCTCGGCCTACTGACCTTAGGGAATCAGAGAAAAAGCCACCTGGGGACTTTGACTTCATCCTGTGAAGGAAAATTTAAATGTTTTCATTGCAAGGGATTATAATGACCGGTCCCATCACCTCATGGCAAATAGATGGGGAAACAATGGAAACAGTGAGGGACTTTATTTTGGGGGGGCTCCAAATCACTGCAGATGGTGACTGCAGCCATGAAATCAAGATGCTTGCTCCTTGGAAGAAAAGCTATGACAAACTTAGACAACATATTAAAAAGCAGAGACATTACTTTGCCGACAAAGGTCCGTCTAGTCAAAGCTACAGTTTTTCCAGTAGTCATGCATACTCTTGAGAGTTCCTTGGACTGCAGAGAGATCCAACCAGTCAATTCTAAAGGAAATCAGTCCTAAATAATCATTGGAAGGATTGATGCTGAAGCTGAAGTTCCAATACTTTGGCTCCCTGAGGCAAAGAGCTGACTCACTAGAAAAGACCCTGAGGCTGGGAAAGATCAAAGGCAGGAGGAGAGGGGATGACAGAGGACGAGATGGTTGGATGGTATCACTGACTTGATGGACATGAGTTTGAGCAAGCTCCAAGAGATGGTGAAGGACAGGGAAGCCTGGCGTGCTGCAGTCCGTGGGGTTGCAAAGAGGCAGACGTGACTGAGTGACGGAACAACAGCAAAAATTTAGTGGAGGCCTCCTGGTCCGGCGTAGTAGCAGATGTGTTTCAATGTTACATTATCTGTCCATTTCTCTGCATCCCCATCACTACCATCTCTGCCTGAGTTGCCATCATTCCTCACCTGGAAGCTGCAAGAGCCTCCCAACTCTTCTCTCCACTCTGGTCCTTAGAAGAGACAGTGCTGGGTGATCACCAAATCTCCATGCTATCCTCTTCCAGGGCATCTGGCCAAACCATGTTTCTCAGCCTCCCCTGCAGTTGCAGCCATGTGGCAGAGTTCTGGCCAACAGAATGTGAGCAGAAATGCCCTAAACCAGTTCATGGACCCTTTAAAGGGGTCCTCTTTTGGGGGTAACCATGCACAATGAGAGGGCAGAGCCACAAGGTGAAAGAAGCCTGGGCTCCCGAGCCACCTCATGGAGGAGAGCTGCCCTGGAGACGGATCACCCAGATCCAGCTTTTTGTGAACAAGAAACCCACCTTTGTTGCGTCAAGCCACTGAGACTTGGGGGTTATTTGTTAATGCAGCACAACCTAGGCCATCCCGACTCACACACGCCCCTGCAGTCCACCTTCTCTACCACAGCTGGGGAACTATTTCCAGAACAAAAATCTGAATGGTCTTTGAACCGCATCACTCCCCACTTAAAACTCTCCACCAAGCCCCACAGTACACAATGAATAAGAACCGTTCGGCCCTGCGTGCCGTCTACCTGTCTCCTCTCTGCTCCCCGCCCCCCTCCCACCGTGTTCCAGGCACACCTCTGACCTCTGGGCAGTGTCACCGAGCTCAGCCTTCCACAGACACTTCTGCTGCCTGCAGGCTTCCCCCTCGGATCGCTGCGTGACCCCTGCTGGTCATACAGAGCGGTGTCACTGTCATTCCCTAAGAGGCACCTTTCTGACCAGCCAACCTAGGAAGCCCCGGGCACCCTCTCTCACATCGCCCTAAATTATCTGCCCCACACTTATCGCCACCTCATACTTTCTTGCTAACTAGTTAATGAATGGTCTTTCTCCCCACCCCACTAGCGCAGGGAGAGGGCCTGCCTTACTCACCGCTGTCTGCCGGTGTCTGGAATAGCTCCTGGCTTCCGGGAGACACTTGCTTAGTGCTCCTGGACCAGGAACATTCACTCTTACAGCTCGGCGAGGTGGGAGTCAGCACAAGAGGAAACTGAGGCCCAGCAAGGTCAAAACCAGTCAATGACAGTGCTTCGCCTGGCTCTGCCTAACTCCACACACATCCTCTTTCTCCTCTGTAATTTTTGCCTCTTTTGAAGATATTTTAATTACATAGGGTTTATGATCCAACACAGAGAAGACAGCTACTCTGTCTTCAGCAATTTCTCTTAACTCAGCCCTCGCCCTAGGCGGTTCCCGGTCGGATGGGGAAGACGCGGTCCTTTTCGTCTGAAAGCTCACACAGGCTGCGGCTGAAGACAGAGTCCGCGCACCTGAGCGGATCCCGGGGCATTTACAAAGCAGCGCTGCGGGGAGTCAGCGGTCAGAGCACCTGCGGATCCACCCGGAGAGGGAGAGAGGGAGGGCATGAGAGAGACGGGAGGGCAGAGAGACACAGACCGGGAGGTGTGAGCCGGGGCCATCCACACCTCCCTCCCGAGTGAGAGGCGGCGAGCAGGCTGCCCCGTGGGCCCGCGGGCAGGGGAAGCGGATGCTGTCGCGGCTCGCTCTGACAGCGGGAAGTGAGCCGAGGGGAGACAGTGGGGTCCCGGGGCCTGGGGTGCAGTTTCTGACCACTGCCGACTCCTGCACCAGCAGGTTTCATTGCTGCGTCAAAGACCCCAGGCTCGCCCCGGTGAGCCGGTGCGGGGAGGGGCGGCTAGACCTAGGATGAGAGCAAGCCCCGGAGCCTAAGGCTGGAGCTTCTTCTCTGGCCCTTTCTCGTACTTCAACCAGAGAGATTTACGGCCCAGGGTGAGGAGAGACATTGCTCACAGAGAGCTGGGCTCGGGTTGTGAAGGGGCTGAAGGGGTGAGCCGTCCAGCCACGCCCTCCAAGCTCAGAGAGGCTGCCCAGGAGCTGCCTTTGCACAGAGCTCCGCTCGCCGGGACGCTTGGCGTCACCCCTCACCTGTTCCACCTGGTGAAATGACGCCGGCGCCCAGGCCTCAGCCCACCCGGACGCCACCTCCTGCCTGAGGGCCCGTCACCTCCCCCCACGCAGCGTCTTACTCCCCGGCTGGGCCCCCAGCAAGCCCCCGGCCCCCAGCCATCCCCTGCGCCCCGGCCCCCGGCGCCGTCGCCCGCACTCAGCTGCCCTCACGGCTCTCCTGGATCCCTGTGGCAGCCGCCAGCCCAGCGCCCCCACCTCCACCCAGCCTCCCCTCATTAACCTCACAGCCGCCAGCGACCAGCCAGCAGTCCCCAACCTTTCTCAGTACCGGGACCGATTTCATGAAAGACAGTGTTTCCACTGACGGGGGTGGGGTGAGGTGAGGTGGGGGGAAGGGTTTCAAGAGGATGCAAGCACATTACAGTCATTCCGCAGTTCATTTCTAATCCAGTGCTGCTGCTGACCTGGCAGGAGGAACCGATCCGTGGCCCGGAGCTTGGGGACTCCTGACGCTGGGAGTGCCTGCTGCTCCTCTGCATGAAAAGGGGTTCCCCTCTTTGCCCTCAGGGTTAAGTTCAAGCATCTTATCAAGATGAATACCTGATCTAGGCCCCAGTCATCCCTCCGGTTGCTCTTTTGCTTCTTCACCTCTTCCCGTCTAGACCCCAGCTAGATGGCCCACTTTAATTTTCCGGCTCGCCGTAACTGCTCCCCTTTCAGGGGGCTGCACAGGCTTTTGGCCCAGTTGATCTCATTCCGCAACTCTTTGCTCCTACCTTCCTCCTTCGGGAAGCCAGCCCAGACCATTCAAGTCTGGGTTGGGTGTGCATACTGCATAACCCCTCCCTCACCCAACACACGGTTCCGATCTTTACCGGCGGCATTCCCCAATGGGATGGAAGCTCCTTGGGGGCAGGGAGAACCTTCTTGTTCAGTGCTGTCCTCTCAGCACTTACCACAGAGCCTGGAGCCTCGGGTGTCCATGAAATATCTGTTAAGTAAATAAATGACGTGGGGATGTAGGATGGATGAGTGATTTTCACCGAGGGCACCTTGCCCCAGAGAACTCACCATGTGGTATCACTGGACCTTGTCTAACCTACACCTGTGTCCTAAGGACCATGGTCTAGAGCTTCCCGAGGGTCTTAGCAGTAAACAATCCCCCAACAAAGCAGGAGACGTGGGTTTGATCCCTGGGTTGGGAAGATCCCCTGCAGAAGGAAATGGCTACCTGCTCCAGTATTCTTGGAAATCCCATAGACAGAGGAGTCAGGCAGGTTACAGTCCACGGAATTGCAAAAGGTTGGACATGACTTAGCAACTAAACAACAAGGACCATGGTGGGCAAAAGCAAGATATTGGGTCATTTCTCAAGGCTCCATGAGAGAGGCTGTCTGTCTGCTTTGGTAGGTGGCATTTTCCCAGCCCCCTCCCCTCTAATGGTCTGAAAATTCACAGCTGCGAGTTGTGCTGGTCTAATGGAAAATCCAGGTGTTATTTCTCCACAAAAGCATCTATAAATCAGGCTGCACAACTCTGACAGTGCCACAGAGGCGGCCTCCAGCCGTCTGCCCAGAGCGCCCCCACATTGTGCAAAGTTTAGAGACATACAGAGAGGTTAATTCTGACTGCTTGAAATGAATCGCAGTGTCTCCCTTCAAAGTCCCTCAGCCAGCACGGGCCAGCTCCCACTGTGCGCACAGCCCCGGGTGGGGAGCATGGGAGGGACAGAGGTGGCGGGGGGCGGGGGCCAGACTCAGCTGCGGGACATCGGCAATCTCAACCAGCTGGCGGCCTCTTCTTTGGCGTGTTCTGCGGGCACCTCTCCCCAGGGCTAGGAAAGCATCCTCCGTGCCCTATAGACACCTCCATGCCTGGCTTTTCCATTTGAGTGCTTACTTCTTTTTGCTCACGCTCTATTGGGCAGACTGTGAATGCATGGGAGGAGAGGCTTGGGAAAGCCGCTGATGTTTCGGAGTACTCACTAAATGAGAGTGTAGACACTGAAGCCAAACCTCAAGGGTTAGAATCCCACTTCTTTAACTTACTAGCTGTATGATCTTGAGCAAGCTGTTCCCCCTCTGTGCCTCAGTCTCCTCATCTGTAAAATGGGGCCAAGGAGAGTACTTTCCCATAGGGTTGCTATGAGGATTAAATGAGCTAACATACGTAAAGTGCTTGGACAGTGTCTAGTCTCAAACCAGTGCTCAGTAAATGTTCGCTTCTATTATATTGTGATTGATATTATTTGCCAGCTAAATATGGTAAGCTGGAATCAAGATTGTCGGGAGAAATATCAGTAACCTCTGATATGCAGATGACCTCACCCTTATGGCAGAAAGTGAAGAACTAAAGAGCCTCTTGATGAAAGTGAAAGGGAGAGTGAAAAAGTTGGCTTAAAGCTCAACATTCAGAAAACGAAGATCATGGCATCCGGTCCCATCACTTTATGGCAAATAGATGGGGAAACAGTGGAAACAGTGGCTGACTTTATTTTGGGGGGCTCCAAAACCACTGCAGGTGGTGACTGCAGCCATGAAATTAAAAGACGCTTACTCCTTGGAAGGATAGTTATGACCAACCTGGACAGCATATTAAAAAGCAGAGACGTTACTTTGCCAACAAAGGTCTGTCTAGTCAAGGCTATGGTTTTTCCAGTAGTCATGTATGGATGTGAGAGTTGGACCATAAAGAAAGCTGAACCCCGAAGAATTAATGCTTTTGAACTGTGGTGTTGGAGAAGACTCTTGAGAGTCCCTTGGACTGCAAGGAGATCCAACCAGTCCATCCTAAAGGAGATCAGTCCTGAATATTCATTGGAAGGACTGATGTTGAAGCTGAAACTCCAATCCGTTGGCCACCTGATGCGAAGAGCTGACTCATTTGAAAAGACCCTGATGTTGGGAAAGATTGAAGGCAGGAGGAGAAGGGGACGACAGAGGAAGAGATGGTTGGATGGCATCACCGACTCAATGGACATGGGTTTGGGTAAACTCCGGGAGTTGGTGATGGACAGGGAGGCCTGGCGTGCTGCAGTCCATGGGGTCGCCAAGAGTCAGACACAACTGAGCGACTGAACTGAACTGAACTGATAGTGAGCACTTGCCAGAATGCTCTCATTTTATCCTCACAGTCCCTCGGGGCGGGCTGGGGGGAGGGCGGAATTAATCCCTTCATTTTCCAGGTAAGGGGACAGAGGCTTTGGAGGCCGGTGACCTGCCACCCCCACCGCAAGCTGCTCCTGGTCGAGGCTCGCTGGCCAGAGCTCCAGGGCGGCTGCGGGGAACTCACTCCTTGTTCCCATCCATCGAGGCCCCGCTCTGCCAAGTGCTCTAGAAACTCACACTCAAAGGACATGCCCTCCTTCTCCGTCACCACACAGGGTGGCAAAGACAGGCAGCAGGGGGGACTGGGGGGGCCAGTCCCACGTGGGGTCTTGCTGGCCCAGAGGAGGAAGAATATACACCTGCTGCTCCCGCCCCCAGACAGGTCAGAGCCCCTGTTTTGACTCTGGAAGCCTGACAGAGCTGGCCTCACCCTTGGGTCACCTAGGCCGGCAGCCCCGGGAAGTGGAAGACACACACTGACCGACCACCTCAGGAGAACGAGAACGCAGCTAGCACGGGGCTCTGGGGTCAGAAGGACCTGGGTTTGAGTTCCAGCCCTGCACTTGTGGGAAATCACACATCCGAGCCTCAGTCTCCCCATCTGTGCAATGGGGCTGCTTATAGCTCCTGTGTTGGGCGGTGCATGGACAACTCTTAGCTTAAAGCCTGGCATGACATAAATCACCAGGAGGGATTCGTTCTCTCTTGCTTGAAACCCAAGTAGCTTCCAAATAGCCTCAGCAGCTGACGAATTTCCCCAAATCTTCTGAGAACCCAGGGTGGGGGGGATGTGCTGAGCCCCAGGGCTGCCTGGGGCCCCAGGAGGCTCTCAAGCTTGGGGCTTGTGTGGCCAGCACAGCCCTTTGGTGCCACAAGACCATGCTAAACAGGCTGCCACAAACCCAGACAGCAGTTTGGTGTGAATGAACATGAAGCATCCCAAGCACGGGGCTGGGGGATCAGGGCCAGTGCTATGTCGGCTCCCTTTGCCTTCTCAGGCAGGCGTGACTTCAGGGGCATCACAGCAAGACACCAGCTGCCATCTTTGCGGGCAGCCAGAGGCGGAGAGACTGCAGAGGCTGAGCCGGAGGCTGCAGTCCTAAGCTCCACAAGGATAATTAAGTTGACTGGTGTTGGATGGAGGGAGATTACAAGATACAGGTTCCCAGGGATGTGAGATGCTGGCAAAGGGAGGGGGCCTGTCTGCCCAGTGATGAGAAGGGGTAATGAGCTCAAAAGCACCAAGAGCAGGACGACAGGCAGGAGATGTGGGGCCCGAGGCAGCAGGAGCGCTGGGCAAAGTGGAGCCTGTTGGGGACCGAGATGCAGACAGTTTCTCAGAGATGCTCATTCAGGGAGCAAGACAGCATCACCCGCAGGTTCGGGGGCAAGCCTGGGAGCACAGCCTGCTGCAACTCCATCCTCAGCCTCTCGGGGCTGCTTGGGGATAAATGAACTGAACTATTAGCACCTTTTTCGTTCAAGCAAGTTCCAGATTCAAAGGCAGAAAGAGGGACAGAGAGCTGAAGAGTTCAAGGCCAGGTTTCAGAGTCAGGGCATCTATCTTCCCTTTCCCTGCAAGAAATGACGCTTTTTCACAGGGATGTCTGGTTGCAAAGTTCTGGCTCCCCTTGGGGTTCAAGGTTACCTACTCCTGCTCTTGAAAGAGGGGGGCATCAGTCAGGAGAATGCTTGGCATGAGGGTTAATGGTGTTTGAATCCTGATCAGAATCTAAGTGCATTTGGGACATGATGGGATTCCTTCTGGTCTTCAGGCCTCTGTTCTCAATACATCTGCCGAAGAAGCTATACCAACGACTTCATCTTCCAAACATAGCAAGAGCAATCGAAGAAGCAGAGCCTGACTCGGTGCCTGGCGCATACCAGGAGCTCATCGCATACTTGTTCACTGATAAATGAAATCTATCCAAAAAGCGCAAAAAAAGGAAGACATGAAATGTCAGCTGAGGAAATTGAATGCCTAAAGAATACAAGGAAAGCCACCACATGCTTATTAAAAAGAATAAATGAATTCATCTAATTTGTTGGATGCAAGATAAAGCCACAAAAAAATCAATTGCATTGCATTCTTATATCCCAGAGATCCACAGAAAATCCGATGAAAACAATTCCATTTATAACAATAAAATATAAATACTTGAGAGTGCTTTTAATTTGGGACACAAGATATTTGTTCAAAGAAATTATAAAAACCCAACGGAGGCTCAATATTATGAAAACTATCAACATAATTCATTACACTAGTAAATTAAAGGAGAAAAACCATATGATTATTTCAATCGATTCTTAAGAAGCACTTAATTAATTTTTCTTTATGAAAACTCTACGTGAAATTGGAATAGAAGTAAACTCCCTTTACATGGCAAAAATAGTATTTATTGGTAAACAGCATCAAATACCACACAATGTTAAATGCAATCCTACAAAAAAAAAAACAACAACAAAGTAAGACAAGGAAACATTTTGTAAGCATTCTGAAGGTTTCAGGCAGTGGAATAAAGTAAGAAATTTTAAGTTCAATGAGTAATAACAATACCAATATTTATACAGTGCCAGGCACTGCCCTAAGTTCATTGAATGAGATGAGAGAACTGGGGCGTAGAGAGTTCAAGTAACTTGCTCAGAGTCACAATGCTTCTAAGTGGCCAAGCTCGGATCTGAATCTCAGTGATCTGGTCCCAGGACATGTGCTTTTATACATTATGAGATATTGTCTCTTCAGGTGTTGAAAAAGAAAGGTTGTCGTTTGCAAATAATATAGTTGTTCCGTCACTCAGTCCTGTCTGACTCTTTGCGACCCCGTGGACTCCAGCACATCAGGCTTCCCCGTCCTTCACTATCTCACAGAGTTTGCTCAAGCTCATGTCCATTGAGTCAGTGATGCCATCCAACCATCTCACCCTCTGTTGCCCCCTTCTCCTCCTGCCTTCAATCTTTCTCAGCATCAAGGTCTTTTCCAATGAGTCACCAGAAGGTTGAAATTAAACAAAAAGCCTATTAGAACTGACAAGTGTCAGTAAGATGCTTGCATAAAAGGCCATTGTTCAAACATCACCGACTTCCTTCATTCCACGAGGCAGAAGCTCTCTACAGCACCACCTCGCGCCCTGCCTGGGACACAGGGGACCCTCGATAGCTAACTGCTGAAAGATGAGTCAGTAGAGAGAACAGCATCACTTAGAAAGGCCAGCATAGTCCAGCCATTGATTGCTCTATCAGCAATGCGGTTGGGTTCCTTCGAGGGAGCCACTGAACAACTTCCCTCCAGCCTCCAGCCGGTCCTCCTCCAGCACGTGCTCTCAGATGCAGAAGAAGGCCCCTGCAACGACCCCTTCAAAGCAGAGACCCCCGCCTCTGCCATCTCAGCCTGACACCCGGATGGGGTTCTGGCACGCTATCCTGCAGCCCGTGTGCCCGGAAAACTAGAGCACCATCACGAGCTAACATATGGAAAGCACTTCTGTAAGCTGGGAGTGGGCAACAAACAGCGTGATTTATTGTTCAGATGGGTAATTCTGAGAGGTTAGTGCCGTTATTGTCAGCCCATCTCACAGGCACTGACGTGGAGGCTGAGAGACGGAGCAGAAGGAGGAGGCGGGGCCGGAACTGAATTCAGATCTCTCAGCCTCTAGCACCTCTTTTGCTACGTGGCCTCTTCACCTCTGGTCCCTACACTCCTTGAGGCACAGGGTGGTCCTCTTTGGAACACCACCAAACAGAGGGTTCTGTACATCAGGTATCAAGTCGGGTCACCTTGGACTTTTAGGAACAGTGGATTTGCAGGGTGTTTAAGGAACACCACTAGGGCTGGGTGGTGGAGGGCAGGAGAAGGGAGACTGCCACGTCCAGACAGTGACAAAGGCTCCTGTGACCAGGAGCTGGGAAGACGCAGGTGGATTCTGGGTCCGCTTTGAGGGTTGACTCAAGGGAAGAGCTGTGGTGGGGGGGCAGGGGCAAGGGAAGGGAATGGGGGCACAGGAAATATCCCTTTGGCTTAAGTAGTCTGGTCCTATCACTTCATGGCAAATAGATGGGGAAACAATGGGAACAATTAGAGGTTTTGTTTTGAGGGGCTCCAAAATCACTGCAGATGGTGATTGCAGCCACTAAATTAAAAGACGCTTGCTCCTTGGAAGAAAAGTTATGACCAACCTAGACAGCATATTAAAAAGCAGAGACGTTACTTTGCCAACAAAGGTCTGTCTAGTCAAAGCTATGGTTTTTCCAGTAGTCAAGTATGGATGTGAGAGTTGGACCATAAAGAAAGCTGAGTGCCAAAGAATTGGTGCTTCTGAACTGTGGTGTTGGAGAAGACTCTTGAGAGTCCCTTGGACTGCAAGGAGATCCAACCAGTCCATCCTAAAGGAAATCAGTCCTGAATATTGATTGGAAGGACTGATGCTGAAGCTGAAACTCCAATCCTTTGGCCACCTGATTCGAAGAGCTGACTCACTAGAAACGATCCTGATGCTGGGAAAGATTGAAGGCAGGAGGAGAAGGGGATGACAGAGGATGAGATGGTTGGAAGGCATCACCGACTCGATGGACATGAGTTTGAGTGAACTCTGGGAGTTGGTCATGGACAAGGAATCCCAGTGTGCTGCAGCCCATGGGGTCACGAAGAGTTGGACGAACGACTGAGCGACTGAACAGAACTGAACTGAGCCTGATGGATGGTGATGGCGTTTACTGAGATGGCAAACAATGGGAATGGGTCTGGGGGAGAAATACCGAATTTTGTATTGGCTGTATCAAGTCTGAGACGCTTATCAGATATTCTCCAGGAGAGGCCCAGAGATCTGTGAAATGAATGATGCTGCTCTTTTGCTTAAAATTCTTTGAATGCACCCGGTGGAGAGAAGCCAAGCGCCACTGCCTGGAGCCTCAACTCCGGCTCATTCCGCTCGGGTTCCTTGCTGCTCTCAGCCTCCTCGTTCCCCTGTGCCTCTGTTCTTCACCAGCGCCCAGAGGGATTTCCATGGGCCACCCTCGGGGCCTTTGCACGTGCCCTGGCCTCTGCTGGTCATGCCCTCTGTCCGCTCCTTATTCCGAAACAGTCCCAGACTAGGGCGGGGCTCCACTCGGTGGCTCTCCTAGCAGAGCACAAGCCGGGGCCAGCATCTCAGTGCTGCAAACACAGCTCTGCATAGGTTGTTCCTTAAGTGGAAATAAACAGCTTCCCAACACCCTCAATTATTTTGGAAGCACCTGCTCACATATAATTAATGTGCCAATTAAAGTGATTATTATCACCATGAAAGCAGGTCCCCCAAGATGCCACTTAACAACACTTGTTTTGACTCGTCTGAGTTACTCTACTGCCTTGCAAAATAACAACAATAATAATAATCAACATATTCACTTCTTGAAGGAGAGTCTCCATTTCAGATTTTCCACACTCATCCAGGCCACCTGTCTCCCTCATCAGCAGGGTTCGTGAAGACTGGCTGCCCAGACCCAGCTCTGGACAGCAGCAGCACACATGTCGGCGGGCTCATCCAAGGGGCGTGGGCAGGCACCCTGGGTGTGTGTGCGTGTGGGGAGGGGCGTGCAGGGAAGGGTGTGGAAGGAGAGGGTCCTGCCCTTTCTGCCTGTCTGCTCTGCCTGTGTGTTTGTCTCGGGGTAAGAGAACCATGCTGCCTGTGTCGTCTCTGCAGGAGGAAGCTGTGTTTCCCCCCGGGGTCCTCCTTCGGCGCTGACAGCCCCCACGTGGATCTGTACCGCCACCTCTGCAGACAGGTGGCTGCGGCTGCGGCTGTGTGATGATAGGGGCATCCTGAGGCGGCCAGCCCCGCCCTGGCCCCCGGCCCTCTCCAGCTAGCCCTGTGCCAGACCTAAGGCGTTTCCCCAAGTGGGATCCAGATGGCCGCAGTCCGCTCTGTGGATGCTGAGAAGACCCTGCTGCGAGGAAGTCAGGCCAGAGGACGGACTCTGCTCCATATTACTCTCTGCGGGGCTTGGGGTCAGTTGCTTTACTTCTGTGGGCCTCAGTGTTCCCATCCCTAAAATGGACAATCGTATCAGCATCAGATGGCTTCTGTGGGGACCCAGTGGGGTGACTCTGTTAATGTCCCTGACATAGCACTGGACCTAAACCACAGTGATGGCGTCAATGAGGAGGAGGAGGAAGAGAGAGGAGCCCCACGCCAGCAGGGTTCAGCCCCCAGGTTGCCTGTCACTCCGGGTGGAAATCCTTCCCACCCCCAGGAGGGTATTTATGACCTCCAGTTCCGTTCAGTTCAGTCACTCAGTTGTGTCTGACTCTTTGCAGCCCTATGGGCGGCAGCACGCCAGGCCTCCCTGTCCATCCACCAACTTCCACAGTTTACTCAAACTCATGTCCATCGAGTCGGTGCTGCCATCCAACCATCTCATCCTCTGTCGTCCCCTTCTCCTCTTGCCGTCAGTGGAAGCTAAGCAAGGAACAGGCTTTGGAAAGAAAGGCTTTGGAGCCAGAGGGCCGGTTTGAAGCTTGACCCAACTCCTCTTTAGCAGCACAGCTCAGAGCGAGTTGCTTACGCGCCTCTAAGCTCGCTCTCCGGGCTCAGACATGAGAATTAGAGGGCCCAGCCGGCGGGGCCCTGTCCGTCCGCCCCCAGTCCTCACCCTCCTCCCCCAGTCCTCACCCTCCTCCCGAGACTCGCTGAGGCCTCTGAATGCCCACAGCCTCTTCTTTCACAGGAAAACTCAGGAGATGCGCCTGAGAGGCAGACGGGCCAGACACCCCAAGGGCGATGCGGAGGCCTCGATGATGAGTCCCAGGCTGGTGGCGTGGGCACAGCTGTGCTTGGCCAGACTCCCGGCCGGCTCTGCTCTCCACCCTCCCTAACTTCTTCACACACACACCCGCACCCTCTCAGCCCCCAGGCATCTGACTCCTCCTCTCCTTTGAATGGTCACTCAAGGGTGGGGCACCCACATGAAGCAGATTCCCAGAACATCCACAGCCACCCTCCTCCCGGGGGAGCTAGGACTTTCTCGATTCCTGGTGTCCCACACTCGGTGGGTGGTCTAGCTAAGGGGGCCAGAGGCCCACGCCCACCTTGCCATGACGTCATCACTGGGCAGCTGACCTTGATGCGGCGCAGAATTCCAGAGCTGAAATGGACAGGGTCATCCTGCTCTGGGCTCCCTTGGGCCGAGAAGACATAAATCCTTTCTATGGCATTTAACTTTTTTTCGTGCATTTATTTATATTTGACTGCTCTGGGTCTTCACTGCTGCACGCGGACTTTCTCTAGCTGCGGCGGGCAGGGGCTACGCTCTAGTTGTGGAGCACAGGCCTCCCCTTGCTCTGGAGCACGGGCCCTAGGTGTGCCGGCTTCAGTAGCTGGCGCAGGGGATTAGGTGTCCTGTGGCACGTGGGATCTTCCCGGAGCAGGGATTGAACCTGTGTCCACTGCATTGGCAGGTGGATGCTTAACCAGTGGACCACCAAGGAAGTCCTTCATTGCGTTTTTGACAGGTAGCCACTGCAACTTTCGCCTAGACACTCTCAGGGGTAGGGGACTCACCAGTCTCCAAGTCACCCCATCCATTGTTGAAAAGCTCCAAGTGTAAGAAAATTATTTACCTCATCCACTGAGAGTTTCGTTCCATGTCCCTCAGAGTCACACAGGCGGTCACTCACTGTTTCATTCATTCTCCAAGTTATGTGCTCAGATACAAACGGGACACCTTGGTCTTTACCAACAAGGCAGTTATATTCTGGAAGGGAGACATTCCGGAAGGGAGACATTCCACAATCAATCCCCCTGCTGTGAGCTCTTAGCTAGCAGGCATTTGTCCTTTAGGGGAGTAGTTACCACAATTTCACAGAAATTTAACAGTCTTCTAGGCAATACCTGTTACCCTGCTTAACTACAAACTCCATAAAGACAAGGCCCCATGGTTCGATTCCTGGATCAGGAAGTTCCCCTGGAGAAGGGATAGGCTACCCACTCCAGTGTGTTTCTTGGGCTTTCCTGGTGGCTCAGACAGTAGAGAATCCACCTGTAATGCAGGAGACCCGGGTTTAATCTCCTGGTTGGGAAGATCCCTTAGAGAAGGGGATGGCAACCCACTCCAGTATTCGTGCTTGGAGAATCCCGTGGACAGAGGAGCCTGGTGAATTACAGTCCATGGGGTCCCAAGGAGTCAGACACGGCTGAGCAACCAACACTTTTAGCAACACCACTGCTCTTACTCAGGGCTCTAGTCTCAATGCTTGGCACACAGTAGGTGCTCAGGAAACACCTGCTGCATAAATGAACGTGAGCGCCCAGTGTGTTAAGTTCTGAGGTAGAGTTCTGACTATTTTAAGGTGCCTGGGTCATGGCAATCGCACGAGGAAGAAGATGGAAGGGGACAGAGGATGGGGAAAGGTCTCGGGGGTGGGGTGGGGGGGCACCGCAGCTGACCTTGAGGGCGAGTCAGAGTGTGCCGGATGGAGCAGGGAAGGTCTTGGAGGGCAGAGGACGCAGCCTGGGCATCAGCGTGAGGTGGGCAAGAGCAGCGGCATGCCGCAAGAGCCGTCATCAGGCCACGCGACTCCAGCGGCGGGCCCGCCCAGGGACTCGGGAGGCAGCAAGGCTGCAAGAAGTCAGCCAGTGGGCCTGAGTGAAGGACCACGCGTGCTGCGCCAGTGACCTTGTCCTTGGTTCCTAAGGAGACAGGGAATTCTCGCCAAGTGCAGGGCAGCTGCGGTGCGTTTTAGAAGAGGGCCAGGCTGTGACTGTCTGCGTCCAGGTGACTGTGCGATGGCCCTGGGGACACCTCTGAGGCCCTTGGGGAGAGGACACCGCCACTCTTCACATAGAGCCGACACGCCCGACACAGGAGGTGGGCAGAGGAGGGGAGGAGGGACTTACACGGGAGGAGGACGTGGAGCTGGGAGGAGGACGCGGAGCTGGGTTTCTGGGAGCCAGCTCTCATTTCAGCCCTGTTCCTTTGTCATTGGCGCGCTGGAGCGGAAGTTCACCTTTAATCCTCTTCTGACAAGTTAAGTCAGCCCCCTTGTCACTTAAACCCAGCAGGGCTCAACCAGGCAGAGTCGGCTGGAAATCACGCTCTGGGCTTAATATAGCTCTGGCATCCACTAGCTCAGAGGCCTGACAGCGTCTCTGACCGGGATCTCCACCCTGATGCAAAACTGCCTAAACCTCACCCCGGGCGGAACGTGGCTAGGTAGGGCCAGCCGCCTCTCCCAGGCTGGGTCTGCTGGGGGTGAAGAAACCAAGGAAAGGGTGTTGGCTGCAAAGCAGGAAAGAGCGCCTCCTATAGAGACCACCTCACTTCACTCTGTCATTTCACTGATGACGCTCCCCAGGCTCAGAGAGGGGCAGTCGCTTGCTCAAGGTCACACAGCCGGACAGTTTGCCCCCAGCCACTGGTCTTTTCTCGTCTGCATTTGGTGAGGACAGACTCCCCATCAACACATCCACCTCGGGTCTGCCAGTCTGTCCTGTCTTCCCTGCACAGACACCCAGCAGGGGAGCCTGTTGCTGGTGGGGCCCACACGTGTGCCAGCAGAAACTCTTGTTTATTTGGTCACCCACTCCAACAGCTGGCAGCCGCCCCTGCCCCCCGTCACCAACAGTTCGGGAGCCAAGAGCTCTTATCAGCTTTAAGTAAGCATCTCCAAGAAGAGAAATGGTCTCATTGCCAATATCAGAAACCTGATCTTAATCCCCCAAAGAGGATAGATTTCTCTGGTCAGAACCCCTTCTCTCGCGCCAGAGGCAGCATGAAGAGCTGCCAAAGCAAGCGTTTCTTTCCTTCCTCTTATCTCCTTCTTCCATCCGAGGGTGTCTGTGCACCCATCTGGGTTGACTGGCCTGTGGCATCTGCACTGAGCCCAAACCACCCCGCTCTTCCCACCTAAAGCTGACTGTAGTATCCCTACCCGCTTGGGTCCCCAGAAAGCTTAAGGACCACAGGCTTCCTGTCACAGCCTTGCTGTCTCTTGGTCTCTGGGACCCATCCTGAGTGCTGCCTGGGTGACGCACGGGTGGAGGCAATGATGCTTACCACACGCCACCCTCACAAGCCCTGGACAGTAGCTGCTGCCGTTTCAGCCTTTGAGGGGGCACACAGACTCTTTAGAGAATATTGGGTCCCTTTTCCCTAAATATTGGTACTTCCCTGGTGGCTCAGACGGTAAAGCATCTGTCTACAATGTGGCAGACCTGGGTTCGATCCCTGGATCAGGAAGATCCCCTGGAGAAGAGAATGGCAATCCACTCCAGCACTATTGCCTGGAAAATCCCATGGACAGAGGAGCCTGGTAGGCTATAGTCCATGGGGTTTCAGAAAGTCGGACATGACTGAGCGACTTCACTTTCCCTAAATAACACACACAGCATATTGGGCTTACTTTCTGGGGACCCAAGGACCCCTCAGGAGCCCATCCAGTCACTCCTTCGGGATCCAGAGATGCCCAGTGAGGACTCTGGTCCTGTGGGTACCACGGCACACCTCCGAGAAGCAGAGAAACAAAACTCAGCCACAGACACAAAGACAAGACCAGTACAGTCCCAGGTGATTCTCTAATCAAAGAAAGAATGCACAAAATGCCGAGGGAACGAAAGCAGCAGGAGCTCGGAATTCGGCCTGGTGAGTGCAGTCAGGAGGCCTCACAGAGGAGGGAGTGAGCAAGACTCGGCCAGGTGGAAAGGAGGCCAGAGGGACACAGGGGGAGCCCACGGCCCCTGTGCGGGTGAGGGGAGAGGCTTTTCTCTAGGCATCTCCTGTGTTTCACACAAACCTCTGGGAGACTTTCAGTTCAGTTCAGTCGCTCAGTTATGTCTGACTCTTTGCAACCCTGTGGACTGCAGCACGCCAGGCCTCCCTGTCCATTACCAACTCCCGGAGCTTGCTCAAATTCATGTCCATTGAGTCGGTGATGCCATCCAACCATCTCACCCTCTGTCGTCCCCTTCTCCTCCCACCTTCAATCTTTCCCAGTATCAGGGTCTTTTCCAGTGAGTCAGTTTTTCTCATCAAGTGGCCAAAGGACTGGACTTTCAGCTTCAGCATCAGTCCTTCCAGTAAATATTCAGGACTGATCTCCTTTAGGATGGACTGGTTGGATCTTCTTGCTGTCCAAGGGACTCTCAAGAGTCTTCTCTAGCACCACAGTTCAAAAGAATCAGTTCTTTGGTGCTCAGTCTTCTTTATAGTCCAGCTCTTGCATCCATACATGACTACTGGAAAAACCATAGCCTTGACTACATGGACCTTTGTTCGCAAAGTAATGTCTCTGCTATTTAATATGCTGTCTTGATTGGTCATAGCTTTTCTTCCAAGGAGCAAGCATCTTTTAATTTCATGGATGCAGTCTGCAGTGATATTGGAGCCCAAGAAAATAAACTGTCACTGTTTCCACTGTTTCTCCATCTATTTACCATGAAATGATGGGACCGGATGCCATGATGTTAGTTTTCTGAATGTTGAGATTTAACCCAACTTTTTCACTCTCCTCTTATACCTTCATCAAGAGGGTCTTTAGTTCTTCTTTGCTTTCTGCCATAAGGGTGGTGTTGTCTGCATACCTGAGGTTACTGATATTTCTCATGCCAATCTTGATTCCAGCTTGTGCTTCATCCAGCCTGGCATTCACATAATGTACTCTGCATAGAAGTTAAATAAGCAGGGTGACAATATACAGCCTTGATGTATTCTTTTCCTGATTTGGAACCAGTCTGTTGTTCCATGTCCAGTTCTAACTGTTGATTCTTGACCTGCATACAGGTTTCTCAGGAGGCAGGTCAGGTGGTCTGGTATTCCCATCTCTTTCAGAATTTTCCACAGTTTATTGTGATCCACACAGTCAAAGGCTTTGGCATAGTCAATAAAGCAGAAGTAGCTGTTTTTCTGAAACTCCCTTGCTTTTTTTTTTTTGATCCAATGGATGTTGGCAATTTGATCTCTGGTTCCTCTGCCTTTTCTAAATTCAGCTTGAACATCTGGAAGTTCACAGGTCACATACTGTTGAAGCCTGGCTTGGAGCATTTTGAGCATTACTTTGCTAGCGTGTGAGATGAGTGCAACTGTGAGGTAGTTTGAGCATTCTTTGGCGTGGCTTTTCTTTGGGATTGGAGAGAAAACTGACCTTTTCCAGTGGCCACTGCTGAGTTTTCCAAATTTGCTGGTATATTGAGTGCAGCAGTTTCACAGCATCATCTTTTAGGATTTGAAACAGCTCAACTGGAATTCCATCATCTCCACTAGCTTTGCCCACTGGGGCAGGGGCCCTGGGCGCAGCAGACCTGGGCATGGCATAAGCCCTCTTGGAGGAGGTCACCAGTAACCCCACCATAGAGCCACCAGAACTTACACAGGACTGGGGACACAGACTCTTAGAGGGCATGAACAGAACCCTGTGTGCACCAGGACCCAGGAGAAAGGAGCAGTGACCCCGCAAGAGACTGACCCAGGCTTGCCCGGGAGTGCCCAGGAGTCTCTGGCGGAGGCGTGGGTGACGGTGGCTGCTTGCAGGGTCGGGGCACTGAGCGCAGCAGTGCCTCTGTGGGACCTTCTGAAAGAGTCACCAGTGTCTTCATTATCTCCACCATAGTTTGGCCTCAGATCAAACAACAGGGAGGGAACACAGCCCCGCCCATCAATAGAAAATTGGATTAAAGATTTACTGAGCATGGCCCCACCCATCAGAATAAGACCCAGTTTCCCCCTCAGTCAGTCTCTCCCATCAGGAAGCTTCCGTAAGCCTCTTATCCTTCTCCATCAGAGGGCAGACAGACTGAAAACCACAATCACAGAAAACTAATCAATCTGATCACATGGACCACAGCCTTGTCTAACTCAATGAAACTATGAACCATGCTGTGTAGGGCCACCCAAGACAGGCGGGTCATGGTGGAAAGTTCTGGCAAAACATGGTCCCCTGAAGAAGGGAATGGCAAACCACTTCAGTATTCTTGCCTTAAGAACCCCATGAACAGTATGAAAGGCAAAAAGATAGGACACTGAAAGATGAACTCCCCCGATTAGTAGGTGCCCAATATGCTACTGAAGATCAGTGGAGAAATAATTCCAGAAAGATGAAGAGATGGAGCCAAAGCAAAAACAAGACCCAGTAATGGACGTGACTGGTGACGGAAGGAAAGCCTGATGCTGTAGAGAGGAATATTGCGTAGGAACCTAAAGCAAATCAGAAGTGATCCAACAGGAGATGGCAAGGTGCACGTCGACACCCTAGGAATCAGTGAACTAAGATGGACTGGAAGGGGAGAATTCAACTCAGATGGCCACTGTATCTACTACTGAGGAATCCCTCAGAAGAAATGGAGCAGCCATCGTGGTCAACAGGAGTCTGAAGTGCAGGACATGGAGACGCTTAGGGGAAATGAATCACAGACCTTTACAGTTTAATGATGCCTGGACTTGGAAGTGCTCCCTGGAGGGAAGGGGGTCCCCCATCTCCTCCCATCATCCCATGTATGATGCTCAGTGCTGAGCAGGGTCTTGGGAATGGCTGACATCCACAGGCCACTGAGTTCATGGGATGGATAGAGCTGGGATCTTTCCTTCAAATACCAAATGCATTGCTGTGTCCCGCTAGACTCCCCTATGCAACCACCTTCACAGCCTTGGAAAGAGATGCCATCGGTTCTGGATAGCAAGACTGGGGCATTTTGGAATAGGTAAGGCATTTGCTAGCTGATGAACGACATGCAAATGGAGATGGACCAAATAGAAGCAGTGGTGTCTTTACGCTGTCAGCAAAGGTTTGCCCAGAAGTTCAAGGTCAAACCCTTTTAATAGTCTCAACCTCAAGGCTTTTCCACAGCTGGTCTTAGTGCCCCCCTCAGCCCACTCCAGTCAGGCTTCTGCCCCCTCTCTAAGGAGCCTGCTCCAGTCCAGGCCGCCAGCGGGCTCCATGATGCAAATTCGCGGACACTCCTTGATCCCTTTAAGTCCTGTCCCTGCAGCTCTGGGTGCAGATGACTCTCCTCTCTCTCGGACCACTTTCTTCCTTGGGGGTCCGGGTCGCCTCGCTCCGCCATCTTTCTTCATATCTTGCTGGCTGCTGCTTCTCAACCTCTCACTGGCTCACTTCTCTGTCTCCAAATTCTGGGCGCACAGGGTCCGCCCTGGGTGCCCTTCGCTTGGCCCCTCCCCCAAGTCAGCTCGTCCAGGCCCTTGGCTTTAGGTCCATCCATACTCTGTTGACCTCCAAGGGTAAATCTTTTGGTTCTGATCTCTCCCCAGGACCCCAGATTTAGCTTCCTCTGCTCCTCTGACTGTTCTATCTTCACATCTTAGCAGCACCTGGAACTTAACATGGCTGACAAAAAATCCTTCCGACCTTCTCCTCTGTGTACCCCCCAGTCTCAGTAAGCAGCACCATCCCACATCTGGTGGTGAAACTGTGAAAGCCAGGCGCCACCCTGAATCTTGCCTTCCCCTGCCCCTCCGCATGTCAGCCAGCCCTTTGGACTCTACCTCCAAGTCACAGCAGAGTTTCTTTGCCTTCCCGTCACCTCCACGACCACGGTCCTGATCCTCACCCAAGCCTCTGTTACCTGAACTGTTCTAATAACCCTGCTTTCAGTCTTACCTCCCGTGGTCCATTCAACCAGACATGACCTTTTAGTAAAGGTAACCAGATCCTGCTACTTCCCTGCTTAGACACCGCCCCCCCCCCCCCCCCCCCCCGAGCTTCCTGCTGCCCTTAGACCCACTCCAGACCCCATGGCTTGAAGCTCGAGGCCTGCGTGAGTGATCCTGCCCCTATTCCTCACCTCGTCTCCTAACTCTCCTTCGCTCACTTCATTCCGGCCATGCAGTGGGCTCTCCTTCTGCTCTTTGAACACACAAAGCTCAGCCCCAACACAGGCCCTTTGCATTTGCTCTCTCCTCTGCCCAGAGTGTCCCATTTACCCCTCTTGGCATGGTGGGGTCCTTACTGCCTCTGAGGTCTCAGTTTAAATGGGAGTCTTTTCCTGACCACCCAGCCCCCTTCCATCACATCAGCCTATTTTAATGATGTGCTTCGCCGTTATCATTCAAGGCTTCCCAGGTGGAGCTGGTGGTGAAGAGCGTGCTTGCGTGCAGGAGACATAGGAGACTGGAGTCCGATTCCTGGGTCAGGAAGATCCCTTGGAGGAGAGCATGGCAACCTACTCCAGTATTCTTGCCTGGAGAATTCCATGGACAGAGGAGCCTGGCGGGCTCCAGTCCATAGGGTCGCAAAGAGCTGGACACGACTGAGCGACTCGGCACGCCCCTGCCATTATCTGGTGTTTTCTTGCTTATCTTTTCAGCTGCCTCCTGGTCCCCCAGGCCCCCAGGTAAAGTCCATGAATTTAGGATCTAGTTGTCTTATTCCTTGATGCGCTCCCGGTGCCTCGAAGTATCTGACTCAGTCACCACGTGCTGAACTAATGTTGAAGGAATGAATAGAGCAACCCCTCTACCAGTTTCCCAAACGCCAGGACTCGGTCCTGAGGTCTCAGTCTGGAAGATTACGGTGCAGGAACTGTAGGATGAGGCTCAGCTGTCGGTAGGCTTTCGCTGCTGCTGCTGCTGCTGCTGCTGCTAAGTCACATCAGCCGCGTCCGACTCTGTGTGACCCCATAGACGGCAGCCCACAAGGCTCCCCCATCCCTGGGATGCTCCAGGCAAGAACACTGTAGTTGGTTGCCATTTCCTTCTCCAATGCATGCAAGTGAAAAGTGAAAGTGAAGTCGCTCAGTCGTGCCCGACTCTTGGCGACCCCATGGACTGCAGCCTACCAGGCTCCTCCATCCAAGGGATTTTCCAGGCAAGAGTACTGGAGTGGGTCGCTAGCTCCTCTGAAAATTCTAAAGGGCAGAATGGACAGCTCCTGCTCCTTTGCAACCGAACTTCCCTTCAAGACCAAGCATCGGGGCTGCAAGAGTAGCAATTCACTCCGTGACCTCTAGAGGGAGCTCCCATCACTCCACCCCACGGAGTAGATGTCTGATAGGGGCTTCAGGACAGATCCAATCTATGGTTGAGGGTGGAATTCAAAGACTGCAATGGAACGAGACTCGGAACGACGCTTGCTTCCTTTCTCTGTCATTGCGTTTATCCTATAATCAGTTGCCCTTTGGTGGGCCTTCTCTCTGGTGCTTCCTCTTTCCTCTTATGTGACTGGTGTGACAAAATTAGGTATGGTACCTTCCTCATCAGGAAAAGCCTGCCCCTTCGGGAGGTCAGGGGGAAGGATGGAGACCTGGACGAGGCAGCTCAGCCAGCCTAACCCTGGCACGGTGAAGACGGCTTCGTGACTTCCTTGATCCCTCCCTCCCCCAGACCTTGGATCTGTAAGACCCCAGAGGAGGGTAACAAGGAGCAGCCAGACTGAGTGGCTGCCAGGCTGGGCTCCAAGCCAGAGGGGCCAAGGAGTAATGCAGCCCAGTCCTCTGGGACTTGGGCCCTGGTCTCCACTCATCACCAGGAGTACACCTGCCTTCCTGCCCTTGTGATATCATCGGACTGTAATGATCCTTTATAATCATCATTTTCCATTTTGTTTCAGACGACAAAACATTGGCAAGGATGGAGCCTGACAGAGAGCCCACGCCAGCCAAGCCGTTCCAAAGCAGCGTCTTGTTTCAGGGAGAGCAAGTGAGAGTGAGAGTCGCTCGGTCCTGTCTGACTCTTTGCCGCCCCATGGACTGTGGACTGTACAGTCCATGGACTTCTCCAGGCCAGAACACTGGAGTGGGTGGCCTTTCCCTTTGCCAGGGGATCTTCCCCACCCAGGGATCGAACCCAGGTCTCCCGCATTGCAGGCAGATTCTTTACCAGCTGAGCCACCAGGGAAGCTCAGAGAGGGCTAAGATCCACTGAAACGGGTTAAGCCATATGATAACATTGCCAAGAGATAAGTCCAGTGAGTTCACCAGCGTACCCATATAGCAACAAAGAGGGCACCAGCTTTAAGGATCACCTCTGCCCATCTTTGTTGGCAAGGCGGGTGGTAGGATGGAACTCAGGAGTCTCATCATGGCGGTCCTCCCACAACACCTTCTCTCTCTGGATACCTTGTTACCAAAAGACACGAGAGGACAAATGGTGACCGTTTATTGAACCGTTCCCATAAGCTTTTGTTGGGTGGAATAAAAGGGACTGGGCTTGTTTAGTTGCAGACATTATCTCGTTTATGCCTGCAATGTAGGTGGTTTCATGCCCAATTTCAGATGAGGTTTCTAAAGCAGAAAGGTTAGGTCACTGCCCGAAGTCATGTGCCCAGCCTCCGGGCTTAATCCTTTCTCTAATGGCTCAGAGCAGCCATAAACCCACACTGCAGAGGCAGCGCCAGAGCAGGACCTCACCCCGGCCAAGCAGCATCGTGGAGGAGGCATCTCCGACCACTAAACAAACGCCCAGGCGCACACTCCCCACCAGGTGGGGGAGGCGCGATAAGGGGCTTCTGAGAGTGGCGGCGTCATCGCTCTCGGTAGATCGCCCCCCTATCTAGCTCCATGGCGCTCTTACTGCGGCCTCGTAACCGGGGCCCAGCGCAGCTCTGGGGAACAAATCGTGAAGGAAAGAGACGAAACAAAAGAAAGATGATAAAATAAAACTGCTGTGAAAGGTTAAATTCCCAGGATTCTCTGTGGTTGTTTAATGGATTTCTATGATAGTAACAGACCTTTGGCTTTGCCTGCCGGGCAGGTGACCTCCAAGTAAATGAGTTTAGACAGCATTCCCGAATAAGAAATGTTCCTTTCCCCTCGACCCCACACTCCACAAAGGTCCCTGAGGATACAAAGACTCACACTCAATCCCCGAGCAGACAGATACGATCAGCTGGACACAAAATCCCACCTGATACGGAAGTGGGCTACCTGGCATGGTCTGTCAAAATGTGTATTTCCACCTCTAATATCTACTCGTGTAACAAATATTTACTGAGATGGCTCTCCATTAAGCGTTGTGGATGCAGTGGGGAAAAGACGTGGCCTTTGTGATCAGGATGCTCATGGCCCAGTGGACAGACAGGTGTTTGGACCTAACGAGATACAAGTTGGAGTGCAGACACCCCCAACCCCCAGAGAGGAATCACAGAGGAGGAAGTGTCTAGAACTTCCTGCAGAAGCCAGGGAAGGGGCAGCATGAGCCAAGACGTAGCCTTTTCGGATGGCCTCAGTGTCTTCCTCTGAAAAACAGGCTTAACAATACCACCAGCCTCAGTGTCAGCGCAAAAATGAAATGTTAAGGAAGCGTTACTCGCTCAGTCATGTCTGACTCTTTGCGACCCCACAGACTATAGCCTGCCAGGCTCCTCTGTCCATGGAATTCTCCGGGCAAGGATACTGAGATGAGTAGCCATTCCCTTTTCCAGGGCATCTTCCTGACCCAGGAATCGAACCTGGGTCTCCTGCATTGCAGGCAGATTCTTTACCAGCTGAGCCAAAAGGGAAGCCTCAGATGAAATGTAGCCATGTCTGTAAAGCCCTCGATCCAATGCCTGGCATGGAGTAAGCGTTCAATAATGCTACTCACTCAGATTAGTGTTAGCAGAATCACTGAATGAGTCTCCAAGTTCAGGTATAAATGGATAGAAATGACTAAGAAGAGGATAACATTTATCATTTGTTTTCTAGAGTGAAGTGAAAGTCACGCAGTCGTGTCTGACTCTTTGCGACCCCATGGACTACAGTCCATGGGATTCTCCAGGCCAGAATACTGGAGTAGGTAGCCTTCCCCTTCTCCAGGGGATCTTCCCAACCCAGGGATCAAACCCAGGTCTCCCACATTGTGGGCAGATTTACAGCTGACCCACAAGGAAAGCCCAAGACTACTGGAGTGGGTAGCCCATCCCTTCTCCAGGGGGTCTCCTGCACTGCAGGCAGATTCTTTACCAGCTGAGCTATCAGGGATGCGCTGTGTTCTAGAACCAAAGTGAAAGTGGAGGTTAAGCTGCTCAGTCGTGTTCGACTCTTTGTGACCCCGTGGACTGTAGCCCACCAGGCTTCTCCATCCATGGGGTTCTCCAGGCAAGAATACTATAGTGGGTTGCCATTTCCTTCTCCAGGGGATCTTCCCGACCCAGGGCTTGAACCCAGGTCTCCCACATTGCAGGCAGACGCTTTAACCTCTGAGTCAGGGGTTAACAGGGTAGCCCTGTTCTAGAACCAGGTCCAATCTTAATGCTAAAATCAGTTGCTTGTAAGGTGACAGCCTCCCATTGGCCAAGGGTGGCATTGCACCCTTACCCTATTCAGTTCAGTTCAGTCGCTCAGTCATGTCCGACTCTTTGCGACCCCACGAATTGCAGCACACCAGGCCTCCCTGTCCATCACCAACTCCCAGAGTTCACTCAGACTCACGTCCATCGAGTCGGTGATGCCATCTAGCCACCTCATCCTCTGTTGTCCCCTTCTCTTCCTGCCCCCAATCCCTCCCAGCATCAGAGTCTTTTCCAATGAGTCAACTCTTTGAATGAGGTGGCCAAAGGACTGGAGTTTCAGCTTTAGCATCATTCCTTCCAAAGAAATTCCAGGGCTGATCTCCTTCGGAATGGACTGGTTGGAGCTCCTTGCAGTCCAAGGGACTCTCAAGAGTCTTCTCCAACACCACAGTTCAAAAGCATCAATTCTTCAGTGCTCAGCTTTTTTCACAGTCCAGCTCTCACATCCATATATGACCACTGGAAAAACCATAGCCTTGACTAGACGGACCCTTGTTGGCAAAGTAATGTCTCTGCTTTTGAATATGCTATCTAGGTTGGTCATAACTTTCCTTCAAAGGAGTAAGCATCTTTTAATTTCATGGCTGCAATCACCATCTGCAGTGATTTTGGAGCCCAGAAAAATAAAGTCTGACACTATTTCCACTCTTTCGTCATCTATTTCTCATGAAGTGATGGGACCAGATGCCATAACCTTAGTTTTCTGAATGTTGAGCTTTAAGCCAACTTTTTCACTCTCCTCTTTCACTTTCATCAAGAGGCTCTTTAGTTCCTCTTCACTTTCTGCCATAAGGGTGGTGTCATCTGCATATCTGAGGTTATTGATATTTCTCCTGGCAATCTAGATTCCAGCTTGTGCTTCTTCCAGCCCAGTGTTTCTCATGATGTACTCTGCACAGAAGTTGAATAAGCAGGGTGACAATATACAGCCTTACCCTATTAGCCACTGTGTATTTTGCAGGTAAAAGTAAAGCTATGTGCCCAAGCTCTGGAGAAGGCTGAGAAGCTCAAATCTGGGAGCGAGACCCACACAACAGTGGAGAAAACGTGGGGAGATGACCATGATACCAGCTCCTCAGGGGACTGAAAATGTCCCTGATGTCCTCTCTGTTTTCAAAGATGTCTTTTGAGAATGATAATCTTAACTCTGTCCCCTAGTCCCCTGCAATCCAGTGATGGGAAGGTACACAACAAATACAATTCACTGTTTTTGAAATTCTCTGTGAGTTTGCCTAGAAAGCTGGCTCAAAGAGCAGCCCCTTTCCCTCTTATCAGGAAAGTACAGGATATTCCAAGGAGGGGCCATGACATTTTCCTCAGTCATCTATAGCAGGCTGTCCGACAGAACTGTACGTGGTGACGGAAATGTTCTGCACCTGATCCGCCCAATGCGGCGGCCACTGATCACATGTGGCAAGTCTGACTGAGGAAATGAACTTCCAATTAACCTGATTTAGTTGAACTTACATGTAAATAGAGACATATGACAAGCGGCTGCCACAGTGGACAGCACAGATCCAGGGGCTCTGATTATGTGCCCTTTCTTGAGTCTCTTCTAGAGTTTCACCATCTTTGTCTATAATTTGGCTCGACCTTGGGGCAAAGCGTCCAAGGTGCAGGCCCTCGCCACCTCCTCCTATATCCCTGCTCACCTACTCCAGCCCTAAGGGCTCCATAAGCCAAGACTTTCCCCAAATGCTGAGCCAGAGGTCTTGTTGAGCCTGAGGGAAGGATCCCTTTTGCTTCACACCACTCCATCAGCTCCCCCAATTTACCCAAGTAATCCAATGCATTCGCTGCACTTCTGAAAGCTTAGGATGACCCCATGGCTAAGCTCTGCCTTTAGGGCCAGAGGGGAGGCTGCTAGACGGGACACACGTTTTGGGTCATTTTGCGCCCACTGGGCCAAGCCTGCAGAGGCAGCCTCATCACAATGACCTGCTTTTCCTGGCTAAAGGGCTTGGAGACACAGCGCTGGCCGGGCCCGTGTAATCTATTCATCTCCTTCCAAGGCGGGCTCTGTGAGCTCATTCATGGAGGATGGGCAGAGGAAGCTGGGGAGGGAAGCACACACACACGTACAGAAAGCAAACAAAACAAACAACGCTGGGCAGCCCCCTGTTTCGGGGTGGGAGCAGGGGCAGGGGGAATGAAGCTCTGGGGCTTGCCTCGGGGCATCCGGCCCAGGAAGGAAACCGGGGCTTCCACTGAGGCTTCTCCCAGTCCCTCCCGCAGCCCTGCCTTGGTCTCGGCTCCCGGAGCCCCCAGCGTGGTCAGCTCTGGCCATTCGGCCGGTTCCTTGGGAAAGGAGGTGGCGGGTGAAGGGAGGCCAGAGCGGCAGCAGGAAGGAGAGGACTGGCCGTGTGGAGCTGCTCCCGGGGTCTGCTCCTGTCCCGCCCTCTGCCCCAACCCCACCGCCACAGACAGGCGTGCAGGGCTCCCCGGGTCCCCGGGACAGTACCCCATCCGCGGAGCCTGCTGTCGCACTCCAGCCACAGAATCGGATGGGCCCGGGCACTTGGCTTCAGTGCGCGATTTGCATGTTATTTGCATACATCTGCAACCACCCCACCCCCACCCCACCCCAATTCGAGACGCTTTCAGGTCAAAGAATGTGAAACGAAATAAAATAAATTAATCAGTGCAGCTTCCCGTAGCCTGATAGGCAGGGCCCGACACCCATAAGAGACATAACTGATTTTTAAAGCAGTCGATGGGATCACAAGCCGAGATGGAGGTGGGGTGCGTGTGGTGAACGGAGTTGGGGGTGCTCAGCATTGGAGTAGAGAGGGGGAAGGGGGAAGGGGGTGTCTCCGTCTGCCGCTGCCGTTGGCCGCACCCTGGCAGCCACTCTGCAGGGAGATTTTCACCACTGATGCAGGAACATTCGATTTCAAACAAGAGCGAAAATAGCTGCTCCAAGGGATGGGGGAGCAATGAGATGCCTACTGGTATTTTCCTGTTTCCAAGACGCCTCCCGTCTTCACCCCTATTGTTCCCATTGGGTCTCCGCGTTTCTCTCTGCCAGCCGGGCAGGCCTCTCGCTACCCTTCACCCCACGGAAGGTCGGGGCAGAGACGCAGTGCCATCGTCGGCAGCGAGCGGAGTTAATTTATCGCAGCCCTCTGCCAGGTGCTAATGAGACGCTCACAGCGTGTGTCAGCCAAGCGGTTCCCGTATCATGTAAATACGCCTCTTAGTGATGCGGTTCGCGGCACTATTTAACATTTATGCCTTGACTTTCTCTAGGCCCCAGCGATGTCTCCAGGAAGGAAACCTCACCTGAAGCTGGGGCCCTCAGGGGAATCAAATGTCAGATTCACACCTGTGGGTTCCGGGAGGTTGTGAGCTTGGGTGGAGGGTCCTCGGAGAGATTCTAAATGGGAGGGGGCTACAAGGCTAAGATGGAGAACAATGATGTTGCTTAAAAGGAACCCAGGTCACAGCGCCCAGCGTAACCACAGCGATCGGAAAAGAATGACTCAAAGGCAGACAGCGCAAGAAGGCACAGTAGGGAGAGGATGGTTCAGAGCAAGGCTGGACCGACAGCAAGGAGGCTAGGCGCCCAGTTCTGAGTGATGGCTCGGATGGCGAGGCCACCCCCGCAGGATCCTCTGACGCTGGGTTTCCTTGCACTGCGCACAGCGGGGGTGGCAGTGGCTTGAAGGAGCTCAGGAACCGTTTCCAGATGCCTGATCACCAAGCAGTGCCCGCCCAGCCCCCACCTCCCACCCCCTCTCCACGCCACACCCCCTACCTCCAGAGCAATTCCCCTTGACTGTATCACCCATTGGGTTCACTTTGAAGAAAGGGCAACACAACTCAGCAGAGGTTGGAGAAGGTCGGGTTTTGATCAGCGGCTGGCAAACTATGGCCGGTGGACCAATGCAGCCTACAGCCTGTTTTTGTGTGACCCATGAGCCCAGAGTGGTGTTTTACCTTTTTCAATGGTTGAAAAAATAAAAAAGGAGGAGACTGTGCGACACGAGAAAATTACACGAAATTCAAGTGTCCATAAGTAACATTTCACGGGAACACCGCCATGCCGTTCCATCGACATGCTGTCTGTGGCTGCTTCTGCACTGGAGCAAGAACTGGGTGGTTGCAACAGAAACCATACGGCCTCAGAGAGGAAAATGTTTACTATCTGGGCTTCGCCAGAGGGTTTGCCAACCCCTATTGTAGCCCACAGAAGGGGAGCGCTCCACCCAACCCAAGATGGCGGCACCCTGTTCTATGTACAGCTGGGCGCCACATGGCAAGAAAGTCAACGCCAACTCGAGCTTCTCCGGAGCCCAGACGGCCTCGACTTCCACGTGGCAAAGCGAGACCAGGCCGGGATGCCCGGTCCACGCACACAGATATGTGTCTCGGTGGTTACAAAGGCCAACACTTGCTCCCAAGACCCCAAGCTGGTTCTCCTGTTGCCAACACAGGGCCCTGGGCAGATGGGCATCTGCTCATCTTTATCAACATCCCTTCTCAGATCTCCTTAGACCTTGGTGCCAGACACCAGTCCTATGTGTAATCAGATTAGAAGGCAGACTACATCTGTAATTTGATTTTTAAGAAGGCAGGAAGCTGTCCTGTTCTCTCTCCTCTGCCAAAAGCATTACCCGAATCCTCATGCCCCAGATTTCACCCTTCAGCGTTCTTTAATTACCCTGCAGTCAGTGCATTCGGTGTTAGTAACTAGTACTCGGGTCACAGAGGGTTTCCTGAGCATAAGGGCGTGTTAGGAACATCAAAGACGCCAGGACAAGATAGACTCAGGTCAGAAGGGAAGACTGGGCAGAGGCATCTTTACGGAGGGATTCAGCAAAGGAGGGTCAGGCAGAGGGCACAGGACAGCTCAGGGCTGGTGAGGGCTGAGGGCATCGCTGATCCCACGAGGGTCTCCAGAGAGGCTCCGGGGACTCCACCCCCATCCTGGTCAGAGGCACGGGGCGGGGCGGACCGCGGAGGGGACTTACCCGGTACCACACGATCTCACGCATGCGGCCATCGGTCTTGAAGTTACACTTCAAGGTCACGGCATCACCAGCCACCACGGGCGGGAGAGGCTCAATGTTGACAGTCAAGTAGCCTGTGGAGGAAAGGGGAGAGGGTGGTGAGGGTGTGGGCTGACCCGGAGGGCTGGCGCCCTGGTGGGGTGAGGGGGCCTCCCCGGCTGCAGGTGGCGCTGTCTGCACTGGAGTCCACGTGAGAGGGGACGTGAGTGGCGCTCGCCCACCTCACTTCCTCCTCACTGGTGCCTCCCTTTCTGAGAACCTCCCTGGCCCTCAGGGATCCCATCAACCCTGCAGATGCTCCTTGGGATGAACTGTCCGGTGAAAGCAGGCCCTGCTGAGTCCTGGAGGAAACGCTTCAGTGTATTTCTGTCAGATGTCCCAGACCTTCCATCCAACACTACTCCTCCCCACTTCTTTTAGAAAGCTGTGACGCGCATCAGCTCTGTAGGAAATGAACAGGCTGAGATACATTTCCGAGGGCTTCCATGAGGCTCCAATGGTAAAGAATCTGCCTGCAATGCAGGAGACCCAGGTTCGACTTCTGGGTTGGGAAGATGCCCTGGAGAAGGGAATGGCTACCCACTCCAATATTCTTGCCTGGAGAATCCCATGGACAGAGGAGCCTGGCCGGCTACAGTCCATGAAGTCGCAATGGGTCAGACAGGCGGCTAACACTAGTGTTTCCAAACCTATTTGAATAGGGGTCCCTTAGCCAACCCTTAAACCCCATCAGCATCCCATGCACCCAGACCCTGGAATGCCGATTTGGTGTTCTAGGTACTTCTGCATTTCCAGCCTCAAGAAAATTTCTCCTGGTGAGAGAGGAACAGAGACCTGGGAAGCTGCTGCTTTGCTTCCTGAACCCCCAACCCCCATCACACACACCTTGCAACCCTGGGCCACGGTGGGGGTGGGGGGTGGGGGGTGGGAGTGTGACGGGCTGATGGCCTAGGAAGGAGTCTCGATTGTCCAAAAGCACAGATGGTGTTCCTCACACACCAGCTGTCCCCGGAATCCCTGCCCAGCTCCCAGGAGCAGGGGCTCTTCTCCTGATAGACACAGCCGGGCAACACTGATGCCTTCTCACCAAAGTCCAGCCTGCTGAGTCCTCTGACCCACCCGTCTGCCTCCCAGAGCCCCATCGTGAGGGCAAGAAACCCACTCCAGCTTGCCGGGCGATCTCATTCTTGGGCTGATCATCCAGGCTCATGGGATTGGCTTCCTGCCAGTTGATATCCAACCATTGATCTAATGGATCAATCCAGTCCGATTGTCTTAATGAGAAAACTAGCCAGAATGGGCTCAGGGATTTCAATTGTGCAGGCGACCTGAGCAGATGGGGCCCAGGGGTCTGACCCCTGCCTGGAAGTTAATGGTTACAACATTCTGCAGAAAGAAAAAAAGAATCGACCTCGAGGGGATCAATTTGGAAGCTGGAGACAGACTCGACCGGTGTGGTCCAAAGCTTCAGTTCCCAATGCCCAGGGCAAGGGAGTGAAGTTGGGGCCCACCCCAGGTGGCCTCTAACTTAGACCAAAGGTCAGGCTCACAGGAAGCCCCAGAGAACACATGACCCACGAGAGCAGTGACCGAGCTAACTGTAAGGAGGGCCCGTCTTCTGTCCCCTTCTCTCCTCGTTTATTCTGCCCCAGACTGTGTTCCCACCTGCTCTGAACAGGCCCTGGGCCGTATCCAGGAAGTAGAGTGGCTTGAGCATTGCCTTGCTCTCTGGGAATGGACAGTGGTGGGGCAGATTCACAACACGGCCCCACTGGACCAGGCGAATGACAGGTAACCGTGAGGGGCTAGGGGAGGGGAGAGGGGAAACCTGACCCAGCCTGGATGCTCAGCGACACCCCCAAGCCCCACGGGTGCCAAACCGTGACAAACAAGGAGGTCGCCTGCCAGAGGATGAACCCCAAGGGGAGGGAGGACCCTGGCACAAGCGAAGTGTGATACAGTAATAGTGGTTCCCATTTCCACGGCACCCGTTCTGTGCCAGCCACCGGGCTCCGCGCTTAATACACACTCACTCACCTAATTGTCATGACAACCCTAAGAGAGAGGACCTAGGATTAGTCCGACTTCCCACACGGAAATAGAGAGGCTAAGTAACCTGCCAAGATCATGTAGCTATAAGTGGCAGAGCTGGGATTCAGACCCAGACCTTCTGATTCTATTATGACTGCCATTCTGCCATGCTACACACAGCTAATGATGGACACAGTGAGGGCGGGCTGGCAAACACTTCCCATCCAACACAACAACAAGGGTGTGTTGCTGGGGGGAGGGCGTGAGACAGGAGACGAGGACCTGACCCCCTTCTGTATGGGTCCCAGCCTGACCCAATGCCCACCTTTCCAGTAGGGCTGCCTTAACCCTGGGTGAGGGGCATGTCTCACTTTTGGAACTACAATTGAGATGAGCATCATTTGTCCAGATGGCTGAGGAGCTCAAGACAAGAGAATGGTCCTTCCCACTGGAAGGAGATGGAAAGGACAGATTCTCAGATGCATAAACCTTCCAGCCAGCCCAAGGTGGGCACAGATGGTGTGTGCGTGTGAGGTGGGCCGGTGGGGGGATGCCGACTTGCAGGGTCACCGTTTCCTGGCGAGCCCTGAGGGAATCACAGGTGTGAGTCCAGTGGGCATTGGAGGAAATGGTGGAAGCGCTGGTTTTTATTGAGAATCTATTCACTTCCAGTCCATCCTAAAGGAGATCAACCTTGAGTATTCATGGGAAGGACTGACGCTGAAGCTGAAGCTCCAATACTTTGGCCACCTGATGCGGAGAGCCAGCTCATCAGGAAAAGACCCTGATGCTGGGAAAGATCGAAGGCGGGAGAAGGAAGCAACTCATTCCTCTCATTTTTGCTGTACAGCAAAGTGACTCAGACACACACACGCGCACACACACACACACGCGCACACACACACGCGCGCACACACACACATGTGCGCACACACACACGCACACATTCTCCTCTGTGTTCTTTTCCATTCTGGTCCGTCACAGGGTCTTGAATGTAGTTCCCTGGGCTGCACAGTAGGGCCTTCTTGCTTACCCATCCCGTCTGCGATAGCTCGCCCCTGCTAATCCCAACTTCCCTCCCCTCCCTGTCCCCACCTCCCAGCAGCCACAAGTCTGTTCTCTGCACAGAGCGGGGCTCTTGGGGGGCCTCTCTTCAGCCTGTCCTCAGCTTCATGGAGAGGACTCCTCGTGGGCCTCCTGGCTCTGATCCCAGGAGAGGATGAGATGAGATGGGGATGAGATGGTTGGATGGCATCACTGACTCAAGGGACGTTAGAGCAAACTCTGGGAAAAAGCGAAAAACAGGGAAGCCTGGAGGGCTGCAGTCCATGGGGCTGGCAAGAGTCGGACACGACTCAGCAACTGAACAACGTTCACTGCCTGGTACTATGCCAGACACTAGGGATACAATAATGAGAATAGGCACATCCTGCTGACGTTCCAGCAGAAGAGACAATAGCCAAAGGACCAAATGATGGGAAACGTGCCCAGCGTAATGAAGAAAAGAGAATCAGCGTAAAGCAAAGGAGAGTAATGGGAGAAGGGTCGATCTGGACAGGGTGCAACCCAGGAGGCCTTTTTGAAAGGGCCAGAGTAAAGCAAAGTGTGAGCCGTGTGTGATTCTAGGGAGCGAACACTGCAGACGGAAGCCGTCACACGTGCAAAGGCCGTGAGATTGGAGTGTGCTTTTGATTCGCCAAACAGGCAGTGGTGGGAAGCTTTTTGTACCATTGTGTCCTCTGAAGACCATCCGTGACTGAGCATCTCACAGGACCAGGATGAGGGTGGGGCAAGTGAGGTGCCTAGGGTGCTGGATTTAAGGAGGCGTTTACTCCCCCTGCAGGACCCCGAGTCCCTGCCCTGCCGGAGTCCTCTGGAGCAAACACTAGCGAACGCTGCCCTCAGGAAGTGACTGTGGCTCCCACTCCTGAAGTTTCCTCCCTTGAAGTCACAGAGGGTGGGGGATAGGGGTGAATCGCTCCCAGCTGAGGACCCTCCTCTTCTTGGACCCCCTGGGAGCAGCTGGGGCAGAGGAGGGGTAGGGCTAGGCCACAGAAGAGGCAGGAGGTCTCAGTTCTAAGGATTAAAACCTCCTTCCCTGGGCACATGGCATTTTCTGGATTTCCCAGAAACATCCCTCCCACTTTTCCGCCGGCTCCTGCGGCAGCCTGCCTGTGCCTTCCTTGTAAGATGCCGCGGTTCCCGCGTGTGTCACACGGGAGGGGGACTGTCTGTTTGCACATCTGCCTCTCCTTCTGGAAAGTGAGTTTCATTAATATCAGTGGAGTACTGAAATAAGCATATGAGTGCTGCTTTTTGAGCTTCCTTCTGGGCAGGCAATCTCGGTCCTCACACCACCCGGTGAATACGACTTCTCTGCCTCAAAGGAAGAACGGCAGGTCAGAGGGATGCAGAGCCCGGCTCAGTACTGCTGCCAGGTAAGCAGCAAAGCTGGGGTTTGGACCCAGATCTATCCGACTCTGAGGCCAGTCTTTCCTTTGCTACCGCCCAGAGCAGTCATGAAACTCGCAGGTCTCGTGAAGATTCTGGGGCTCGCCTGTGATTGACCGTTGTGTCGACTGCATCTTCAGCAGAAGCCTGGCTCTCAGGGTGGGGAAGATGACAGGGAGAGATGGAGACTGCAGACACAGTGGTCTGGGGTGGGGGCAGGCCCCAGCGACGGATGGGGGGCCCCGTTCCCTCCAGGCTTGAGAGCCTTACCACGAAGTTGGGCTCTCTGGAGCTTTCCTAGCCAAGGCCAGGACAAGCCTCAGGCAACGCGTGGGCTCTAACTGTTGGGTCTGGAGGCAGGATCAGGGCTGGGAAGGGAGGGAAGAGCAGGTGGCAGGGTGACTTTCTGACCTATGTACCAGGCGAGGATTGTATTACCCGTCAACACCTGGGTCACAGGTGAGAATCACCTTCCCAAACAGACACACGCTGGAGAGGGAAGAGCGATGGTTCATGGCCAAGGAGTTTTCTTGCAAGAGAAAACCACAGCGAAAGTTCTCTAGGTCCAGCAAACCTTCCTTCAGCTCCTATTTCACAGGTTTTCATCATCTTCTGAAGACCCCGCTTTGGTTCTTTTTCTGAAAATACCCTCCCCACTTCCTTTGCTTCTCCTACCCACAGACTTTCAGCAAGTTTGAAGTCAGTTATCTGGTTCAAGTTACTCACCCCACGACTCAGTCATCACCAGGCAGGTTATGTGGCTGCTAAGGACTCAGTTTCCCCATGAGTAATGTTGATGTCCCACATGGTGAAACATGTTTTAGGAGTTTGCTCATCTTGACCCCTGCCCACAGCGGGGCACCCCTGAGCCTCCACCAGATCCCTGTTCCCTCCCGGTCCCCACTGTCCAGGAAGGGCAATCCCTGGATGGAAGTGGGAAGAGTGGGATCTGACATGTGGAAGCTAGTCAGAGAGTGGGAGAAGGTTCAGAGCTGACCCTTTCACCCAGGTGTCCCATCCGGGCTGTGGTCAGAGCCAGGAGACCCACGAGGAGTCCTCTCCATGAAGTGGAAGACAGGCTGAAGAGAGGAGCCCCCAGGAGCCCCGCTCTGTGCAGAGAACAGACTTGTGGCTGTGGGGGGTGAGGGCGGGGAGGGGAGGGGAGGGAATTTGGGATTAGCAGAGGCGAGCTATTGCAGACTGCAGATGGGATGGATAAGCAAGAAGGCCCTACTGTGCAGCCCAGGAAACTGAATTCAACACCCTGTGATGGACCAGAATGGAAAAGGACACGGAGGAGAGTGTGTGTGAGTATGTGTGTGTGTGTGTGTGTGTGTGTGTGTGTCGCTGAGTCACTTTGCTGTACAGCAGAAAATAAACACAACGTCATAAATAACTATACTTCAATAATTTTTTAAAACTGAAAAATAAATAAAATCATGCATAGGCGAAGAAAAGAGCCCCCTTCTGCCAGGATCGCTGAATCAAGCTCCCGGACGGGTGGGAAGGGCAGGGATGGGAGAGATGGGTCCACGCAGCCGCCAGGAGGCAGCGGATCCGGCGGAACAAGCACGAGAGATGAATTGTGGGCTCCGCTGTGAGGCCCGCCAGCTCTGGGACCTCAGGTGAGCCGCCCCTCTCTCTGGGCCTGTTTTTTCTCATCTGCAAAATGAGGGGTGAACTGTATTTTTTGGGTCTTCCAGCTCTGATCAGTCCCACGTCAGATGTTCACTGAGCTCAAATCCTGACACCATCATGGCATATACGACGCGTCTCCATTTCTCTGAGACGTGAACTTGTCCATGAAGCAGCTAAAGACGGAGCTCTGTCTTTCTCGGCATTAAACTTGCCACCAATCAGCCTTGATGCATGAGCCTCCACACCCCACCCCCGGCCCCCACCAAGCACGGTATCGAGAAGCAAGATCAGAAGTGGAAACGGATTCATCTTAACTAAGCAGTTCATTATCCTGAACGGGACCATCACTCTCGCCCTCTATCTCTGACAGCATTTATGCCGCTCCCGTTAAGACACATTTAGCAAAATCGCAGGCGATATTTAGGAATCAGGCACCCTCCCAATGGGGTGGTGACAAACGGCTCCTCTATCTGGAAACCCGCCTCGAGGCATCCCAGCATTGCACCCCTCCCTTTTCCCAACTCGGGGTGGGGGGTATATCCAGAGGGCTGGCTTATGTCTGGCCTCAAGGGTAGAGGGCAGTCAGGAAGGGCTTCCGTGGGAGGGGCACAGGCCCGCTGTGATTTAGTGAAAAGAGGCATGAATTATATCAGGTGATTATATCAGTCTGCCCAGGACCTAGGGGTTTCCTGGGACAAGTGCTTTCAATGCTAAAACTAAATGTTTGCTAGATGTGGGCGCCACTTAAGACGTAACTTGTGAGATAGGGTTTGTCTTGGGCTTCCTGCCTCCACAAATGCCCTTCAGTCCTCCTCCACAGCAGCAGCCAGTGTGCGTTCTTTAAAATGTGCTGGCCTCGGAAAGGGCCTCCAGAGCTTCCCGTCGCTCCACAGAAAGGGAGGCCAGGCCATGGAGAGTGAGGTGAGCTGGCCCAGGCCTGGATCTCGCGGCCCAGCCAGGCCCGACTGTGTCTGCTCTTCATCACGTATGGACTCTGACTCCTCTCCAGGCCCAGCACAGGCCTCACTCTTGCTCATCCTTCAAGGAGTCGCAGGTCTCACTTCCACAAGATAGCTCTCCTTGACTCCCCAGGTCATCGCAGTCCCCCCGATCACCCCTCCCTTCCGACCACTTAGGACACTTGAAGTTCCTGCGATGATGTGTTCACTGTATGTTCTCCGTGCGCAGGGCCAGCTGTCTCTATCTGTGACACCTGTGTGGCCAGAGCAGTGCCCAGACCTGCGCATGTGCTGAAAGAAGAGACGAGTTAATTCTGCCCACCCTCTAGACTGTTCCGTAATGAGAGCAGGTGCTGTCCCCAGGAGGGCCTTCTCAGAAGCGCCTCATCCCTGTGGTCCGAGGCAGCCCCAGCCGAAGGGGCCGTGACCCCAGGTGCCTTCTGAACCTGCCTGTTTGACCACATCCGCTTGGGCTGATGTTGACGCCATCTGAGAGCTTCCTCTAGGGCTCCTCAGAGAGGTCAGGCGGGAAGCCCCTCGTGGTGAGTGGCCGTCCCATCGGGGATGGTAGGATACGAGACATAACAAGGGGGTCAACAGACAGCCCGGAGGGTAGAGCAGAGGCCACAGGAGGCGGGAGCCACGGGTACAGGCTGCAGAACCCAGGCCCAGCAGCACTTGCTGGGCCCGCAGGGCCCTGGGGAAGGAACGTGGGCGCCATCTAGGCAAGGCGACTGCGGGAGCTGGCAGGCTCAGGGCCGGGGCCAGAGCTGCTGCTGCTTCTGAACAGTGTCCTGTCTCTCCTGGAACACTGTGCTGAGCTGGGGTCCTGCCTCCCTCTCTTCTCCTGTCGCCTGCCCGTCAGCAGAGGTAACCAGGTACCTTGCAGCAGACGGGTTGTGTGCATACGTGCTAAGCCGCTGCAGTCGTGCCTGGCTCTTTGCAACCCCATGGAGCCCGCCAGGCTCCCCTGTCCATGGGATTCTCCAGGCAAGAATACTGGAGTGGGTAGCCGTGTCCTCCTCCAGGGGATCTTCCCGACCCAGGGATCAAGCCCGTGTCTCCCACGGCTCCTTCATTGCTAGAGGGTTCTTTACTGCTGAGCCACTGGGGAAGCTGCTGGCCTATTGCCCCGCGTCCCAGCTGGCCTCTCTGTGCCCACCTTCACCCCTGCCCATCCCTCTGATTCCAATTCCCCTCACCTTCTGCTTCCTTCACTCCACACACAGGAAGAGTGGTGGGTTCAGATCAAAGGACCTTCTTGCCAAGGCCGGTTCTGTGTGATCATGAGAAAGTCTTTCTGTATCTCCGAGCTCATCCTCTGAGCTCATCACCACTCCTCTGAGCTCATCCCTACCCCAGGGCCTTTGCACCTGCTGCTCCCACCTCTCAGAACAATCTCTCCTCAGACACTCACGTGGCTCAAGACCTCAATGCTTCCTCTGCTCAAATGCCCCTGCCGTGGAGAATCCTTTTCAAATCCTCCTGTCTATATAAAATCAGATCCTTGTCATTCTCTAACTCTCTACCCTGCGCTTCTCTTTTTAAAATATTTATGATTGCCGGATATATATTTATTTGTTCATTATCTGCTGACATCTTACCCTCACCCCCGCATCCAGTACCCACCTGGGTTGCAAGCTCCGCGCGAGCAGAGGCTTCGTGTGTGTGTACGTGTGTCTCCGAGCAGAGGCTCCGTGTGTATGTGTGTTGTGCGTGTGTCTCAATCCTTTTTCTTTTTCCTGTTGTTCAGATTGGATCATTCCTACTGAGCTATTTCAAGTCTGCTGACTTTTTCCTGTCCGCCCTATCCTGTTACTGAGTCTATCCAGTGAGTCTTTAAATGTCAGTTATTGTATTTTTCATTTCTAAAATTTCTATTTGGCTCTTCTTTATATCCTTTATTTCTTTACAGAAACTTTGTGTCATTTGTTTCAAGATGATTTGTGATTGTTTGCTCGAGTACTTTTGTTACCTGAAAGCCCTTGTTAGATAATCCCAGCACAGGTGCTCGTCTCATCATTGGAGTCTATTAATCGTCTTTGCTCCTGTAAGTTGAGATTTTTGCAGTTCTTTGTATGTCATTATGTCGTGTGACTTTTACTTTGTATCTTGAACATTTTAAGTATTACTTTGTGAGACTCTAGGTCTCATTTATATTAATTATTCAGCAGTACTTTGAATGCTAGTGTTCTTCCCCAAACTGCCTGCTACTATATCTATGTTTCAGATTTTTCAAATAGATGTCCACACATTCTGTCTAGGTCTCATAGCTGAATTAATGGAAAATAAAAAGATGCTGGGCTTGACTCCACTTCACCATAACCAGAAATCCTTGGGTTTGTGGTTTTTAATCACTACTTTATCCCTTAGAAATTAGAACAGTTCCTGGCACTTAATAGTATAAGTATTAATAGAAGCTCAATAAATATGCATTAAATGAATGAAAAAACCTAAGCAAATGAACATGTGGTATCTGGCTGCTTTAAAAGGATACCTATAATTATTACCTTATTGATTACCATCACAACCCTGGGGAATAATACCCCCAGTTTGGAGTTAAGGAGATTGAGGCTCAGAGATACAGAAAGACTTTCTCGTGATCACACAGAACCAGGCTTGGCAAGAAGGTCCTTTGATCTGAACCCACCACTCTTCCTCCATCCCATGGGAGGCCCTGTCCCTTTCTTCCAAGCGGAGAAGCTGAGAACAGGAGCGGGTAGAGGGACGAGGTGCCCAGAAGCACTCAAGAAATCTTTCTTGTAGTGCAGTGGGGTCATACAGCTCTGCAGGACGCGGCACTTCCGCATCGGGGCAGGCAGATGACTGACCGCCGAGGCCATTTTCAAGTTCAAAGCCAGCGGAAGGTTCCAGGAAGGCTGGATGATGGATCTGAGACCTTTTCTGGGACTATGAGTGACCTGAGGCTGGATGGGTGAATTTGTCCCTTCCCATTCCTGACACACTGTCCTCTGAACCCAGCTCTGGACAGTTCCTTTGGCCCAGAAGTGCCTACCTTGTGTCACCCAAGTCACCACTTGTTGATTCAAAGTAACTAGAGGAGAGTCAAAAGCAAGGGAACACCATCTTTCTATCAGAGGGCAGGGGCAGTTTCTGCCATCAGACTAGACGTCGCATGAGGACAGAGACAGTGTTCCACCCTCTTCTGTGTCTGGGAGCAGAGACGTGGTGCAGAGAACTCTGAGGACCCTTCTTCCCTGGAGAACCAGCTTGGACCACATCGAGACTTGACCTGGGGCAGGCAGACAGTCGGGTGGTGGCAGCCGCTCCACCTTCAGAGAGGACCGTGGAAGCCAGGGCCACAGGATTCCTCACGCCACCCTCCCCTTTCTGCAGGGCTGGGGTTTATCTCCACGTGGTAACAGGAGCTCCATGCACCACCACCCATGAAGAAAAGAGGTCACCCCATCTCATGAAGACAAACACCAGAGCGTGGCACTGATGACAGCCCCCTGGATGCTGCAGCCGTGTAATTACTGCCATAACAAATATTATTACAACAGACCAGTTACTGCAGCCATATCTTTCAGGCAGGTGCTGGGGGTTGTGTGAAATACACCCTCCCCTGCTGGGCTAACAGGTGCTGCCAGCCCCCACCTCCTTGGCAGCAGAAACAAAGGTGAGACAGAGGGTGGAGGGGCCCTTTTAAGGAAAGAAAGCTTCTGAACAAAGAGCAGAGGTTAATAGCTCATTTGTCTCCGAGATGGATCAATTCTTCCTCTCCAGTGGCTCTCAGAAGTGTCTGCCCTCTGCTGATCCTGCCTTGGTGTGGGCCCTCAAACTTCCCCCCAGGGCCCTGCACAGCCCCCTTGCTGGTCCCCAGTCTCCAGCCCTGTCCCTCCGATGCCTCCACCACACTGGAGTCTCCACGATGTTTCTCCAATGCATATGTGGTGACGCCACCTCTCTGGTTAATGTCATGCAATTTCCCCACCCCATTGCCTTCCAATTCAGGATCAAGTTCAGCTTCTGTCATGGCCAACCGGGCCCCTAATGATCTGGCCTCTCTCAGCCTCTCCAGCTCAATCAGTCTCTCACTGTGCTTGCGCGACCCACGCCCCAGTCCTCCCAGACGTTCTCAGGTTCTTCTTTTAGCCCGTGCCATTTCCTCTTCCCAGGTTGCCCTTTTGCTCTCAGTGCACCCAGTGAAATTTGTACACATCCTTCCAGGTTCGATGCCACAGTCACCCCATCCCTGATTTCCAGGAGTCTGACACGCCCTCATCTAAGAACATGGGGGGAGCCCTCATCTAAAAACACAGCCCCCTGTGAGCAGCTCAGACACAGCCGGTCCTTACTGCTCTGTAGTATCACACAGGGTTCTTTGTGTATGTCTCTGCCATCAGGCCGGCAGTTTCTTAAGGTCAGGGGCCTGGCGTGCATCCCTGTAGGATATTTGGCATGTGATCAGTGTTTCGGCCCAGGTGCTGCAGGCAGGAAGTAATGGGTGACCTAACACATGTGCAGTGCACAGCACGGGGCTTGGTGAACGGTGGAGCCCGGAGCCCTGCGGATGGGGCTGCTGCCCAGTGAGCTGATGCCACACTTATGACCCGAATCCTTCTTCGTCTGCTCGTTGCCTTTAGAATTTAGTCCAAAGCCCCTCCCCCACACTCAGAGCCTGCTTCCCTCCCACTCATCTCTTGCCCCTCTGCCTTTTTTCAAGCTGAGTCTCAGTCATTCTGAACTACTTAGAGCTTCTGAAATATGCTTTGTCCGGCTACTGGGTCCTGGCACCCAGTGTCCTTTTGCCTGGAATACCTGCTGTCACTTTACCCCCATCACTTCAATAAACCCTTCAGATCTTAGTTTAGATACCATTTTCCCTAGAGGCTGCCCAGCATACACCCTAACTTCACCTACCTTGCCCCTGAACTCCCAAATCATGGGTAAGTGCCCTTCTCATAGCATCAAAAATAACCCTAACATGTTACATGGGGTCACCTTTTTTTTTCTTTTTTGGCAGTCTGTCTGCCACCATTGTGAACTAACTATGAGCTCCTGGAGGATGAGCTCCAAAAGCATGACTCAGTAACTTCTCGCTGGCCAGGCTGCTGGCACTGAAGACATACTTACTGGATGAACGGATGGATGGATGGATGGATGAATCCATGGATGGAGAAATAAAGTCTACAGACATCGTCAGTTAGCCTCACCTTGGCCAAACATCAATTCTGTTGAGGCAGCAAGATTTTTTTTTTTTGTCTTACTTGATTGTGGATTTACAGTCTAAATTTGAACCCTGGAAAGACATCTAGACGGGAAGGCCCCACCCTCAGGCTCCTGGTTCTCGCCTCCCCAGCAGAAAGTCAGCTCGGTTCTCGGCCACCAGGGAGCTTAAACATTTTACACCTTTGCAGGGAGATGTGCCTGCCACTTTCGGTGTCCAACGGCTTCCCAAACCTCCCAGACTCTTCTGCAACACTCCCCCTCTGTGATCTCCAGCCAGCTAATCAAATTCCCCCCTGTCAGAGGCAATAGATGCTCAAAGCCTTGTAGTATTAATGTATTATTCATGACATATGTATTATTTATCATTAGTTTGTTTATTTATTATTAATTTGTGTTTCATTATTGATAATGATGTGGTTCTACTATTAATAAGAAGGCTTGGGAAAGCTGTTCTGTGGTGCTTTGAAGACACCTGATGCCTCTCTGATGAATTCGCTGGAGGATCTGGAGAGCCAGGGTGGGTCATTTTTCTTCCCAGTTTGTGGATAGGAGACACTGAGGCCAGAGAAGGGCAGAGCTTGCTCATTCATTCCTCTTGCCTCGGAGATGCGGGCAAGGCAAGGTGATGCGGCCGGGGAGATGGCCCGCTAGGCAGCATGCCCTGGGCTGAGGGCAGGGCCAAGCATGGGCTGCTGCAGGAAGCCGGCGCTGGGCCTGCCAATCAAGCCTCCATCTGGACCAGCTCGCCCCAGGCTCCGTCTCCCAGGCTCACCCTGAAGTCGTCCTTGCCTCGCTTGCACACAGGGCCTGCCTGCTGTCTTATGTGCTCCCCAAATCACGCTTCCTTTCCCTCCCAGGGACTCAGCCAGACTACATTTCCCAGCCTCCCTTGCAGTTTGGTAGGGTCATGTGACTAAAACCTGGCAGAGGAATATGGCTTCCAGGACAGGCCCCTAGAACTCTCCTGTGCCATCCTCCACATCCTCTCTCTGTATCAGCTGCCTGACGGATACAGAGGAGGATGAAACCGGAAGATGGGAAAAATCTGGCCATCTGAATGACCAGATGGTACGGAATGTCCTTCTACAGCCCCCAACAGACAGTGATATGAGTGAGAAATAAAATGTTATTGTGTTAATTATAAAAGACTAGAATACTGGACTGGGTAGTCTTTCCCTTCTCCAGGGGATCATCCCAACCCAGGGATTGAACCCGGGTCTCCCGCATTGCAGGCAGATTCTGTACCAGCTGAGCCACCAGGAAAGCCCAAGAAGACTGGAGTGGGTAGCCTATGCCTTCTCCAGAGGATCTTCCTGACCCAGGAATCAAACCAGCGTCTCCTGCATTGCAGGTGGATTCTTTAACAGCTGAGCTATGAGAAAAGCCCACTAATTATAAAAATAACTTTATAATAAATATATTGTATGTAATAAAAACAAACCTATGACAAAGAGTTTGTTGAAAAGCAGAGACGTTGCTCTGCTGACAAAGGTCCATAGAGTCAAGGATATGGTCTTCCCAGTGGTCACGTATGGTTGTGAGAACTGGACTATAAAGAAGGCAGACCACCAAAGAATTGATGCCTTTGAACTGTGGTGCTGGAGAAGTCTGCTGAGAGTCCCTTAGACATCAAGGAGAGCAAACCAGTCAATCGTAAGGGAAATTAACCCTGAATACTCATTGGAAGGACTGAAGCTGAAGCTGAATCTCCAGTATTTTGGTCATCTGATGCAAACAGCTGACTCATTGGAAAAGTCCCTGATGCTGGGAAAGATTGCAGGCAGAAGGAGAAGAGGGCATCAGAGAATGAGATGGCTGGATGGCATCACTGATGCAATGGACATGGACTTGGGCAAACTTCAGGACATGGTGAAGGACAGGCAGGCCTGGCACGCTGCAGTCCATGGGGCTACAAAGAGTCGGGCACAACTGGGCAACTGAACAATAACAACAACATAATAAACACAGAAATTATTAAAGCGAAAGGTCCCTGAGATTTTAAAGTGCTTTGTTCCAACAGTTATTCTGCTAACACATTCCACTACTATGTTGCACAAAGTATGTACTCAGTAGGTTCTTCATGAAAAAAAAAAAAAAGAAGTGAACAGGCAGATAAATGAACAAGTTACCAAATTAATCAGTGGGTTCAGCTACACTGCGTTGGATACCCAAACCTTAGTTCTTCATCACAGAGTAGCACAGGGAAGAGGTTTTTATGATCTTGAATCAAAAGCTTTTTGTTGTATAGATGATAAACTGAGGCACAGAGAAGGGAAGGGCCTTGGCAGAGGTCACAGGGACAATCAGCAAGCAATGAGAGAACAGGACTCGGGCCTCCCACTGTCTTTTCTCCAGAGGCCTTTCATCTGGTGGCCTGCTGTTCACCCTCTAGCACTTTCTCAGTGTCCTTAGGGGTAGGTGAGGGGAATCATCATTTCTTTATCCCTGGGTCTGTCCAGCATCCAAAGAAAAGTTGAGAGGAAAGACGGATGAGAGAATGATGGGCTGCAGAATGCCCATGAGATGCCGGCCCAGCCGTACCCATCTCTGTGGTGGCCTCTCTGGGCCAGGCCCACCAGGTCAGGGCTGACACTGTGGCCAAGCATGGGGAACCCAGAGAAGGGGCTAAAATGAAAGGAAACAGCTGCAGACCCTGAACCCAAAAGCGCAGGTTTGGTTCTCATTCTCCCACTGACACAGAGGGCAGGTTCCTCTCCTCCTCCGGCCGGGCCTGAGAAGGGGGTTTATGGTGCTTATTTCTCAGGGCAATGGTGATGCTGAGAGGGGACAGGAGAGGGCAAAGTGATCTGAAGAGCACGGATGGGAAGCTGCGGATATTGCCAGGGACTGCCAGTGCCCGGGCCTTCCCTGGGGGCTCCGCGGGTAAAGAATCTGCCTGTAATGCAGGAGGCACAGGAGACGCGGGTTTGATCCCTGGACTGGGAAGATCCCCTGGAGGAGGAAATGGCAACCGACTCCAGTATTCTTGTCTGAAAAATCCCGTGGACAGAAGAGCCTGGCGGGCTACAGTCCATGCAGAGTCGGACACGACTGAGTGGCTAAGCACGCAGACACCGGGGCCAAGAGGTTTTAACAGCCGCCTTGGGAACCAGACAAATCTGGGACAGCTGCTGACTCTGCCCCAGGCCCGCTCTGAGCGAGCTGTTTCACCGCCCTGTGACTCAGTTTCCACTTCTGCTGGGGGGCGGGGGGAGGGGGGATGATCACCCGCACTTCTCAGGAGTGGGAGGGGTAGGGGAAAGGCAGACACAGAGAGATGGTCCAGGCAAGGGGCCAAGAGCAGCAGCTGGCCCTCCAAGGCAGCAGTGATCTGGAGACCCGGGCAGCATCCCCTGCCTGAGCCACCCCGCTCTTCCACACCCCCCATCCTCGTTCATCAGCAAGGCTGCTGTAAAGAGTTTGCTAGAAAGCTTTTGGGCCAATGACCTCCCCTCTTTTTTTTGGACTGGCCGGATTAGCCTCAAGAGCATAGTGGCTGAGAAGTCACCGCCTCCTGGTCGATGCTGTTTTGCTTCCTTTACGGAGGTTTCTGAAGCAAAGCACACAGAGGGCCCTTCATCCTCCGACATCACTCAGCATCATGAGGCCAGATTTGTGAGCAACGGGGAAGCTCCTCTGACTTAAAATAAAATTTAAAATATGGATGAGAGGTTATTAAGGAATATTTTAAAAGAAAAATAGTTATTACTCAAGGAACACAGTCTAAGCTAGGTTATAAACTGGTCTTAATCAGTAAAACGAGGCAACTTAATGAAAAAAATTACAATTTAAAATAGGCCTACATTAAATAATAATGCCTCATAAACACAGAAGTCCTTTAGCACATAAGAATTAATTGCTGAGCCCAGAAGCTAAAGGCACAATAAAGGAATCCTTAATTTTTTGGTCTTTTATTTTTCTCTTCTGAAAGGCAACCTGGGTTAGACCAGATTTCCTTGCTTCGGCACCAAAGGGTCTGGAAATATGCAAAGGGAATTTGCTTAGCAACAATTCTGTTTCCTTCACCTATCATTTTAAGACATGGTCTGAATGAAGTGTGGCTTTTCTCTCTGGATCTGCAACAGTTTTAAATAAACACATGTGACAGTTTTCTCTCTGTTGAATTAGGGAATGGACTCATTTTGCAGAATCAAAACCCCTGAGTTCAGAGCCTTCAGGCCGAGCAGCTGAGCTATCAGAGCAGCAGCTTTCCTGGTCCAGCGAGAGCTCGCATCTCATTTACAGCTGCAGTTAGAAACAATCCAATAAAGCAGAGTGGTCTCATCCGGGGGCGGCGGGGAGGCCCCCCACCAGGGAGACACGTGGCAGTGTCTAGAGAGGTGGCTTCGGTTGTCACCACTAGTGGAGGTGGGGCTTGCTACAGGCGTCTATTTGGTACAGGCCAGGGATGCTGCCAAACATCCAGGACATGCCCCCCCAACCAAGAATGGTCCACCCCCAGGTGTCAACAGTGCCGAGGCTGAGAAACCCTGCAGTGAAGGAAGAAAAGCAAAATTCTGTGCACTCAGGACTTCCCAGCACAGGAGACAAAGAGGATCTCCAGACGTCAGGACCGGCCACCTGAAGCTGGGAGTGTAGGCTGCTGGGAAATTCTCCCTCGGTGTGACCTCAGCACCAGCTGTGTCTAACACCTGACCTCCACCCAAACTTTTTCCCCCTGAAAGGGACCAGCTCACTCCTTCAGAGTGTCTCTCTTGCCCCGCGGAACCTATTTCGATTTTGTGATAGGAGGCTCCTAGGAGAAAGTCCTTTCACAGTCACCCTTGGCAAAGAGGAGTTATTCTGCAAAGTGAGGATCCAGGCCCACAGAGGAGACAGTCTCAGGGCTCCCTCCTCCCAGGGGAGCGTTCAGCGCCTCCGTCCTCACTAATCTGGCTCTGCCTGCTTGGCAGGAGAAGTAATCTAGTCTTCATATTAATACTTTACTAAATGCACACATCTTGCAAGATAAGCATCAACCTATTACATCTGTTCGGCAACAGTGCCTGCTTGTCACCGGAAGGCCCAAATGGGGCCGTATTGGTTCACCATCTCACTTCTTCCTTCTGGACGCCACGGTGCAGACTGTAGACATGTCACTGAGTGGAGGGCTTAGGTGAGGAACAAGGGGGTTAGGGTGGGGTGAGCTGGAGACATTTGATTCCCAACCTCCAGGGCTCAAGTCTCCTGCTTCCTAGAGGGGACGGAAAGGCATGGGGTCCCTAAGCAAGAGCTGCATGGACAATGGGCCAATTTGTCATCAGGACAAGAAATCAAGAACAAGACAGGGAACTCTCCAACAACTGGATAGTTTTAGCTCAACTTACGAGAGAATGCTGAATCTATTGTGGGCAAGTATTAGGTAAGTCCTGCCCAACCAGCCAGCCTTTCCAATAGGAAAGGACTTGAGGCAGTCCGTAAAAACAGACCAGAATCTTACTCTGCCACTTCCTAACTCTATGCCCTTGGAATACGGCGCATCAGTCTTCTTAAGTAGGAATCTGATGTGGACCTCCCAGGGCTGGAGATACTAGAGGTACAGAGCTAGCGTGCCTCTGAATACATGATTGATGCTACCACTGTTAGAACGACTCTATTTCTTTTTATAGGTATAATTTACAGTAAAATGCTGTAATAAGATATAGTAAAATCTCACTTACACACCCAGACGAACCACCACCTAAATGAAAATATAAACCATCCCCAGAACCCCATCGCGATCTCTCACGCTCCTCTCCAGTCCTTCCCCCTCACCAGCCCAGGGATAACCTCTGCTCTGGCTTCTCCCTCCTAGATTAGCTTTGCTTCCTCCCGACCCTCCTGTATAAATAGAATCATGCAAGAGGTGCCCTTTGCTGTCTGGCTACTTTTTCTCAGCACAATGCTTTTGACATTCATCTACGTGTTGCATTTATCCTGAGTTTATGCTTTTAAAAAATGTTCCCTGGGTAATATTCTGTTGTATGAAATGCCACAATCCATTTATCCATTTGACCACTGAGGGACATTTAGGTGGTTTCTAGTTTGGGGGTATTATAAAATAAAACCTATAGTTGTCATTAAAATATTAGGCCTAGACCCAAGGGACAACTGGTCAACCCCTTTCTTCCCTAGGGAACTGATCCCTGCCCTTGGCCAGCTCCCAGGCAGAGAGGCCCTCTGCTGAGCTATGAAGGTGAGTTTGCCTTCAGCATGCCCACCCAGCCCTCTGTACTCTTGCCCTTCCTCCCAAGGGCACTGGGGGCAGCTCTTCAGAACCTTGACCACTCACATGTCTTTGATATGCAAGCTCTTCCCGCATGGCTCTCCTACAGGCATACTGAAGCCAAACTATGACACCCCCTGAAAATAGATAAAGGACATGAATTTGACCCTGCTTCGCGTTTTACAAATGTACGTGTCTTTCCGACCTGGTGGGAAAGCCAATATCCCTATTTTCCAGGTAGGAACACAGAAGAACATTGACTCATCCACTCGCTCACTCACTGGAAAAGTGTGTGCTCTTTGGGGGAAAACTGCTAGTTACTGGGCCAGGGACCTGAAAAGAGCTGTGACTGATCTAGCCAGAGGTGCCTAAACAGACTCCCACTCCCTCCCGGATTCATCCCACTTTTCATCCTCTAGCGTCGAGCACCCTTGTATTTCATCAGATCCACAGCTTGCTTTCTGCATTATTAGTCTCGGCTCCCTGGTGGGATGAAATTTTGTTAGGTTTTTTTTTTTTTAATCTTTCCATAATACACAAGTTACTCAGTCATGTGCAACTCTTTGTGATCCCATGGACTGTAGCGTACCAGGCTTCTCCATCCGTGAAATTTTCCAGGCAAGAATACTGGAGTGGGTCGCCATTTCCTTCTCCAGCGGATCTTCCTGACCCGGGAGTTGAACCCAGGTCTCCTGCATTGCAGGCAGACGCTTTACCCTCTGAGCCAGCAGGGAAGCCCTGATGTATAACTGTTAGGAACACAGAAGTGCTTAATAATGCTTCAAAAGAGTGCAGTAGAGGCTGCTGTTGTTTACTTGAGTGTGTAACTCCAGAGTTTCAAGTTCCATGTTGGAGAGGGCCGCACATACTCAGGTAGCTTTCCGGTGTGTGTCTGTGCTCAGCTGCTCAGTAGCGTTACCCTTTGTGACCCCAGTGGACTGTAGTTCCCTCAGCTCCTCAGTCCATGGACTTTTCCAGGCAAGAAGACTGGAAAGGGTTGCCGTTTCCTATTCCAGGGGATCTTCCCAGGGTTTGAAACTGAATCTCCTGGTTTGGCAGGTGGATTCTTTGCCACTGTGCCACCTGGGAAACCCAGCTTTCTGGCAAGTATAGCTAAATCATACATCACATGTGTATAGGTTAAAAGGGATTCAAAGTCCAGGAAAGACTCACTATACCCTTCTGGGTATGAAGAAAACAGGTTGGCAGCCTTTAGGAGCAGATAATGACCCCTCCTGACAGCCAGGAAACAAACAGGGACCTCAGTCCTACACCCACAAGGAACTGAATTCTGCGACGGCACCAATCAGCTTGGAAATGGGTTCTCCCACAGAGCTTCCAGGTAAGAGCCCAGCCAGCCAACCCCTTGGTTTTGACTTGTGCAGAGAACTACGCTTGGGCCACAGGGACTTCTGACCTACAGAAATGTGTTGTTATAAGCTGCTGAGTTTGTGCAATCTGCTAGGTAGCAATAAAGGCTAGCATAATATGTTTGGGGCTTTCTGGGTGGCTCAGCAGCAGAGAACCCACCTGCAATGCAGGGCACACTGGCTTGATCCCTGGGTTGGAAGATCCCTGGAGCAGCGCATGACAATCCACTCCAGTATTCTTGCTGGAGAATCTCATGGACAGAGGAGCCTGGGGGCTGCATTCCAGAAGAGGGCAAAGAGGAGGACATGGCTGAAGTGACTGAGCACATGCGTGCTTATCTGAGGCTGCGATAGCCAGAGACCTTTCTGAAGCATCAGTCAAATCATATCCCTCCCCTCCTCCAAGCAGGCACGCAGCGCCCATCACTCTGGACAGTCAGGGCCAGAGCTTTGCTGTTGGCCAAGAAGTCTGGCCTGACTGTCACCACCTCACCTCTCACCACTTCCTCCCACTCGCTCCACTTCAGCCACGCTGCCCTCCTCCGTCCTCCACAAGCATCGCAAGCTCATCCCTGCCTCAGGACCTTTGCTCTCGCTGCTTCCTCTTCCTGGAATACTCGCATCCCTGCTATGCACAGAGCTTGCCTACTCATCTCGCTGGGATCTCCACTCACTGTCCTACCCCCACAGAAGCCTTCCTTGACCGCCCAGTCTAAAATTCTCTGAAATTCCCACTTATCTTTTCTATCTCTTAAATTGCTTTATGTTTTATAACACTATTTTTCTGCCTAACGTTATATTTTAATTTATTCCTTTGTCTATTATGCATTATATAGACCCTCCCACCCTGCTGAATAGAATGTCAGCTCTATGAGGGGACAGACGTCCTCTGCTTTACTCACTGCAGTGTCTCCAGTCCCAAGGACAGCATCTGGGAATCATCAAAATGTTACAGTGTTTACGATGAGCTAGGCATTGCAGTAGGTGTCATCTACTGCTTTAATGAAAACAACAAATCAACATGCCCATTCTTCAACATTAAGACAGACTGTCTTATGGAGCAAGATGTTAAAGAACTCCCATAGGCGGGATTTGGCATCTTTCTCACTCATCCTTAACAGTTAGCATTTACAGTTTTCCCCTAACTCTGATTCTGGGCTACACTTTGATTAGAATCTTGCATATGGGTCACCTTGATTCACGTGTCCCCTGGTTCCAATTGGACTGTAGGGTTTCAGCGGAGCTTGGAATCAAAATGCTTGAGCAGCATCTCCTGGCTACAAAACCTGGAGTTGTATTTTATTTTCAAACCGCTTCTTGATTGCTTCCCTTCACCGTGGGCTGCTTGAGTCCTGCCCCCATAGGCTTCGCTTGCTCAGAGTCCGCGTCGCCATCCTTCTCTTTGTCAGTAAGATAAGAGGGAGTCGGGCAAAGACCTGGATGACAAACATCCTCTGTATAAACTGGATGGTTTTTCCACTGAGAAGGGAACTTCCCACCGGGTTCTGGAAGAAGAGACACAGCCCTGTTCTTATCAAAATTTTTACCTTTAATGACTTCTCCTTTGGTGATTCCAGAAGTAACATTTGCTTACTGTAGAAAAAAAAATAATACTAGAAATTGTACAGAAAAAAAGAAATCCCCTTTTGTAAACCACCACACAGAGAAAGACATTGTTACTATTTTGAAATTTTCTCTTTCTCTCTTTAACATGACTCTGAGATACTAGTATCACTTGACATGAAAATGCAAATCCTCTCATGCCCAACTGTGAGGGTTAATTTTATCTGTCAACTAGAATGGGTCATGGGGTGTCCAGATTGAACATTATCTCCAGTTGTGTCTGTGAAGGTGTTTCCAGATGAGATTAGCATTTGTATCAGTGGACTTGGTAAAGCTGCTCACCCTCCCCAAGGGTGCAGGCATCCTCCAGTCCATGAAGGGCCTGAAAAGACGAAACTGCAGAGGGAGGAGGGATCTGCCCCTTTTTCTCCCGCCTCCTCATTGCTCGACCTGGGACATCTAACCTTATCTTCTGTCCTGAGCTTGGGATTTGCGTCATCAGCTCTCCTGGTTCTCAGGCCTTCGGACTTGGACAAAATTAGACCACAGGCTTTCCTGGGTCTCCAGCTTGCAGACGGCAGATCACGGGACTTCTCAGTCTCCATAATAACAAAGTCACATATACACGTGGGCTTCCCAGGTGACACTAAGGGTGAAGAATCTGCCTCTCAACGCAGGAAATGCAAGAGAGACTCGGGTTTGATCACTGGCAGGCTACAGTGTGACACAGCTGAGTGACTGAGCACACACACAAGTGCATGTGCACGCACGCACGCACACACGCGCACACACACACACACACACACACACACGCACACACACACACACACTCTCTGTTTCTCTGGGGAACCTTGACTAACACAGATTTTGGTACCAAGAATGGTTCTAGAGGAATAGGATCTTTAAGGCGACATTTCTGAATTCATTCTGGGGTTTTGGAACTGACTCTCCAATCTGATTGGATTTAAAGATGGTAATGACTCTATTTCTGTCCCAGTCAGTTCAGGCTGCTATAAAAGAACATCATAGACTGAATGGCTTACAAGCAACAGAAATTTGTTTTTCACAGTTCTGGAGCCTGGGAGGTTCAAGATCAAGATAGTGACACATTCAGTGACTAGTGAGGGCCCTCATCCAGCTTCATAAACAGACATCTTCTCTCTTTGTCCTTGAAAGGGTGAGGGAGCTCTCCTGGGTCTCTTTTATTAGGGTGTTACTCCCATTCACGGGGGCTCCATCCTCATGAACTAATGACCTCCCCAAAGCACCACCCTCTAACACCATCACACTGTAGGTTAAATGGTAACATTTGAATTTTGGGGAAGACAGAACATCCATTCCATAGCACCAACATCATGATAAGCTAAAACTTTTTCAGACTAGCCCAGATGATGAGAACTTCTGTAAATCCTCTCAGATCCTCCATCTCCAACCTCAGTCTATTTTAAAAAATTATTTTAAAGTGGGTATTGAACACCAAACTGTAAAGAGAACACTTGCCCCTAAGAAGAAGTTCTCTCGGTGGGTCATACGCTCCCCAGCTCAACGGGGAGGCAGCGTGCGGCCCTGAGGGGTCACTCTGCCCGTTCTCCTGCTTCCAAGATGAAACCAGGCCACGAATTAGATGGGAATCCCAGTTTTGAAAGATTTCCCTCTAGTTTCTGTCCTTGCCCTCACCTCACCCCTGTATCCCATCGTTTTTCTTTTCAGGACTTGAGAACCCAGTTTGGGCTCCAAAGGTGATCAGACACGGACTGCTTCACCTGCGTGTCTATATACTGGCGGGCTTCCCAGGTGGTGCCAGCGGGAAAGAACCCGCTTGCTAATGCAGAAGGCGGAAGAGACGTGGGTTCCACTCCTGAGTCAGGAAGATCCCCTGGAGGAGGGCATGGTAACCCACTCCAGTTTTCACGCATGGAGAGCCCCACGGCCAGAGGAGCCTGGCAGGCTACGGTCCATAGGGTCACAAAGAGTCGGACACGACCGAGCAACTTGGCACACGTGCACGGGCGTTACATGCTGGATGTCTCTCCCCCTTGGCTCAACCATCCCCAGGCCTCCTTCCCTGAGCCTGTGCTCAGAGATGTCAAACCAACAGACCCAAGCAGCTGTAACTCAGGCAGGCAGTCAGTCAGTGGTCCAACGAAAGAAACACTACACGCCAGAGACAAACGGGAGCTTGTGTGCCATTCATTGATTGAAGGGGAGTCATGTGCTGGCTCACTTGAGACGTCTTTAGGAGGCTGGAGGGTGATTCAATAGTAGCAACAAGGACTCCTATAGAGGTTGACTATGGCAGTGAAGAGCACGTACTCTGGAGCTCCACTGCCTGGGTTCAGATTCCAGCTCTGTCTTGGGCGAGTGGAAGTACCACTCTGAGCCTCAGTTTCCTCTTCTGTAAGACGGAGGTCATAATAGAACCACTGACTCCATAGGGCCAGAGGAGTCCATACTCGCAGAGCAGTGCCTGACACCTGAGAGGCCTTCCACAGCACGTGGCTCTTAGGACTGGGTCGTTACCAGGTGCTAACTGGTGCCAGACTCCTCACCTCTGGTGCGTGGACTGACTCCAGTCACTGCCAAGACAAGTGTTGGTCACGATCGGCAGTTAAAGTGACAAGGAGCAGGGCCTGCCGAACCATGGCTGCAGGGTTAACCATCATCTGCTCCTGTATGGGCCACCTGCTAAGAAGCATTTTATATTGTGAAAGGACTACATTTTAAATGACCATATAAGCATCCAGATAATCTCTTTGATTTTACCTTTCGGCCTGCAAAACTATCGGGCCCTTTAGTTTTGGCAACCCCAGGCTTAGAAAGGGTTAAAGGCGGGAGAGATGGGATTGTGACCCCCAGACTTGTCCCCTTCCATATAGACTTTGCAGCTTCACTTTGAGTGAAGACATCGCCTTCGGGTCAGACTGAAGGGTATTCAAACACGACGGATTCGCTCATTCACTCATTCACCCAGCAGCTACTTACTGAGGGTGAGAGGCAGAGGAAGAGACCCAGGCCAGCTCACTGCTGGAGGCCTCCTAGTTAAACTGGATTGATCGAAAACCTCCTCCAGGGGCTGGCATCTGACGTCCTCCAGAGAAAGCCCACCACCAACCCACCCAGAAGCTCACAGGCTTCCGAGTCCCACTGCCACACCCCTGGACACACACATCCCGTTCCTTCTGAAGTTCTCTGGAATCCCCTAGAGCACCAGGAAACGCGTCCCTCATCCAGGGTCCAGCCCAGGAGGTCCAGCGGATCAGGCCCAAGGGGCCTCTCCCTGGAAGATGCGGGCATGGGGTCCACGCTCTCCACCCCTCCTGGGGCCATGGTTGGTGTTGACCTATATCTTTGGCTTCACAGTAGCCTAGCAGGTGCGACAGCTCCAATCAGACATGATACAGTCGTTTAGGCATGGAGAAGGGCCACCTAAAATTGATGGAAGTGGTCACTCAATGAACAATAAAGGCAACACCTATGAGCTCTGCCTCCTGGCACTGGCCTTGGGCCATCCTCCCCCGCCAGCCCCACGCACCCTGGGGAGTGAGATGGTGCCACTCAGCTGCTGGGAATACCTGGAGAACTATAATAGGATTATGAAAACATGGGTGTTCACAGCCTTATTCTCATCATGGGAAAATTGACATTAGGAAAGTACATGATAGAAATCTTGTGTACTTTCCAGAATGTAAATAGAGTTAAAAGGGAAGTTGTCAGGAGGCAGCAGGGCACTCAGCAGTGGGAAACAAGCTGGGCAGGCCCGGAATGGAATTTTCCAGCCGGTCAGTGCTTTCCTGGACTAAATTGACCACTCTTGGGGTGAGAGGAGGGAGGGAGGGGTCACGGAGGGCCGGAGATTTAAGATCATGGATTTAATATCTGGCTCATTTGCAGGTGGGTTTAATCAAAACTGGAGGACAGAAATAAATGATTCCACTTACTTGCAGTTCACAGAAATGGATGCCTGGGCCTTTTTGAGCCCTCTTGCTGGTGATTTCTAGGAGGTTCTAACAGGAAAGCTGTTTAACTTTTAAAAGTTAAAATCTTGGGAGTGGGGTGGGGGAGCTGCTGTGAGTGGAAACAGGCAGGTTCTTGGGCCTTGATAAGAGAAGAAGGGGGCCAGGTCCCAGCGATTGGAGCGCCCTTGCTATTTCCTTGAGGAAGCACATCTGAGTCCTAGACCCTGGATATCCTGGGCCACGTCTCAGGCCCACTGTCAACACGAAGAGGGAATCAGGATCGCAAGGCTGAGTCGAAATGGCTGCTGTCCATCCAGCTAGGCTGAAGACCTCACCAGGAAATTTCTAATTGACAAACTTCTCTAGCTCTTGAAAATTCCTGCAGCAATTGTGTGCCTGCGTGGAAATGCCTTCTCTTTCCTTCAGCAAAATCCTTAAAATGTCCTTGTTGCTGGATTAGCCCTCTGAGCTGCAGTTCTCATTCCACCATTTCCTCTGCTCCACAACGAGTTCCAGAAAAACACCTACTTCTGCTTTTTTTAACTACACCAAAGCCTTTGACTGTGTGGATCACAGCAAACTTGGAACATTCTGAAAGAGATGGGAATACCAGACCACCTGACCTGCCTCCTGAGAAATCTGCATGCAGGTCAAGAAGCAACAGTTAGAACTGGACATGGAACAACAGACTGGTTCCAAATAGGAAAGGGAGTACGTCAAGGCTGTATATTGTCACCCTGCTTATTTGACTTCTATGCAGAGTACATCATGAGAAATACTGGGCTGGATGAAGCACAGCTGGAATCAAGATTGCTGGGAGAAACATCAATAACCTCAGATATGCAGATGGCACCACTGTTATGGCAGAAAGCAAAGAGGAACTAAAGACTCTCTTGATGAAAGTGAAAGAGGAGAGTGAAAAAGTTGGCTTTAAAATCAGGAATCAGAAAATTAAGATCATGGCATCTGGTCCCATAACTTCATGGCAAATAGATGGGGAAACAATGGAAACAATGACAGACTTAATTTTGGGGGGCTCCAAAATCAGTGCAGATGGTGACTGCAGCCATGAAATTAAAAGACTCTTGCTCCTTGGAAGAAAATCTATGACCAACCTAGACAGCATATTAAATAGCAGAGACATTACTTTGTCAACAAAGGTCCTTCTAGTCAAGGCTATGGTTTTTCCAGTGGTCATGTATGGATATAAGAGTTGGACTATAAAGAAAGTTGAATGTAGAAGAACTGATGCTTTTGAACTGTGGTGTTGGAGAAGACTCTTGAGAGTCCCTTGGACTGCAAGGATATCCAACCAGTCCATCCTAAAGGAGATCAGTCCTGAATATTCACTGGGACTGATGCTGAAGCTGAAACTCCAATACTCTGGAGTATTGGATACGAAGAACTGACTCATTTGAAAAGACCCTGATGCTGGGAAAGATTGAAGGCAGGAGGAAAAGGGGACGACAGAGGATGAGATGGTTGGATGGCATCACTGACTCCATGGACATGAGTTTGAGTAGGCTCTGGGGGTTGGTGATGGACAGGGAAGCCTGGAGGTCTGCAGTCCATGGGGTCACAAAGAGTCAGACACGACTGAGCGACTGAACTGAACGAAACAACCTTCTCTAGCTCCCCGGTGCCTGAAGATCATCTGTGCTCCTTAGCCAGTCCTTCCAGGGGTCCTTTCCAGCTGCCCTTCGAGCCGCATCTCCTAAGGGCTCCATTCCCCCCAGCACACACTCAGGCTCAACCCCGCCTCCCAGGGCTGCCCACCCACCCGGGACAGCTAAGAGCACCCCTTCCTCCAGCCCATTGTCCTGTCTGCCCCCTCTGCCCAGAAGGCCCTTCTCATCCTCTGCATCCTTCCAGGCTCAGCAACTCGTCCCTTGAGAGCGCGCCTGATTTTGCTTCTCCCCAGTGTGGAAAGGGCACTGCGTCTTCCCTTCCACAAGGCACATCTCTCCGACATGGCCCTCCATCTCATGTAAACGCTGTTATCTATTTACACACCCATCCTCGGCTTAGAACAGGCTGAAGCAGCAGGGGAGAGAAGGGGTTACCCACTGACTGCACACCCCTCCTGGAGGCCACGATAAGGTATGAGATCGAAGCACGTGCACCTCTGAGCAGGTGAGCTTAGTGACACAGACTGCTTCCGAGGACAAGGAGAGTTTTTACCACCTGACTTAGGGCTTGGCCAAGGGGTGGTGCTTGGGGTGGACCGCTTCTCCCCAAAAGACATGCTAAAGTCCTCATCCCTAGGACCTGTGACCTTCTTTAGAAAGAGGGTCTCTGCAGGCGCAATCAAGTTAAGATGAGGATGGGTCTAGACGCAACATGGCTAGTGTTCTTAGAAGGAGAGGACGCGGAGACACAGAGGAAGGAAGCCCCGTGAGGATGGAGGCAGGGGCCGGAGGGAGGCCTCAGCAAGCCGAGGATGCTCAGGTTGGCTGGTGAGCGCCAGAAGCTGGAAGAGGCTGGGGGGACGCTTCCCTAGAGTCTTGGCAAGGCGAGGATGCTCAGGGTGGCTGGTGAGCGCCGGAAGCTGGAAGAGGCTGGGGGGGACACGTCCCTGGAGTCCTCAGAGGGAGCACAGCCCCGACAACACTTTGATCCTGGACTTCCCGCCTTCAGAACTGCAGAGAACAAACATCCACTGTTTTAAGCCACTTGGATAGACCAGCTCTAGAAAATTAATTCAGGTAAGAAGGAAAGGGGGAAAACTGTTTACTTACTAGGTTCCAGATAATTCATGCTCATAATCCCATTTAACCTCACTTTGTCTGGGAAGCAGATGGCTCTTTTACTTTATAACAAGCTGACCAAGACCGAGAAAAGGGACATGACTCTGCACACACCCACGATTAGGAAGAGGCAGAGATGGGCTTTGAATCTAGAACCGAGGTGCGCCTTCCCCCTGCCCTACAGGTGATGGGGTCGCGAGGGGCCCCTGGGCAGGAGGGGAAGCAGCAGGGTGTCTGAGGGGCCCCACCCGGGTCTGGGGGGCTCCCTAGGACTGTCCTCACCCGCCTGCCTGCCCTCCTGCAGCTGATGATGCAGTGAGCCAGGGATCAGTTCCCACGGGGTCTGCTGTCCAAGCGTGAGCCCAGGAAGCGTAAGCATCTTATCTGACCGAGCAGGGAGGGAGGCCGGCCCCTGATAAAACTTTGCCCGTCTGTTAACACGTGTTCCTAGCCGAGAATACCCGGCGTGGCGCAGACAGTGGAGCCGATTAAATAAAGTTGGGAGCATTGTGGCTGTGACCGCCTGCGGTGAGAGAGTGGAGGAGGGGACCTGGGGTGCAGGGGAGAGGAGTAGGGGGCTGCTGCCCGCTCCCTCTGGGGTCTGTCACCACAACCACGGGGACGGTGGCACGGGGCACTGCTCCCATCAAGCAAAGGCAGCAGCTCCAGGCAAGCAACCTGGGGACTCACCGGGTCCAGGAGGTGAGAACTTCAGAGTCAGAGGATGCTCTGCGTGATGAGCCCTCTGGCAGATGTCTCCAAGGGATCCAAGGGTCGGGGGCGGGGGGGGGGGGGTGGGCCTGAGCATGAGAGAGTCCCATAATAAGCACCGTTGTAATGGGGACATATGCGGGTTTTACTCTGCGTCAGGCACGTCTTTTGTCTTAATCTCCACCAAGTTGTAGCATTATCCTCATTTTACAGATGATGAAACAGAGGCTCAAATAGGTCAAATAATTCGAACCCATCACCTGGCAGGTAAGTGGCAGGAGCAGGCTTGGGGGCATCTCATAAATGGGGTGTGGGTCTCAAATCGACTTTCTAACAAGAGAAGCTCCCTTTTATCTGTTTGACACATCAGTGTGGGCTTCCCAGGTGGCACTAGGATTAAAGAACCCGCCTGCCAATGCAGGGGACGTAAGAGATGCAGGTTCAGCCCTGGGGTATGGAAGATCCCCTGGAGGAGGGCGTGGCAACCCACTCCAGTGTCCTTGCCTGGGACAAGAGGAGCCTGGCGGGCTATGGTCCATAGGGTTGCAAAGAGACGGACACGACTGAAGCGACTTAGCACGCACACACGCACACACATGAGTGTGCATCTTCAGTTGTGTATAAAAATGTTTGCTGTAGCGGGACATAGGTTCTACTTCATTTACAAGCTTGGGGACACAGAGCACCCACACAGGGCCTGGCGTCCCTCCTTCCCACAGCTGAGGCAACACGCGCCCCAAGAGAGCCGCTGCTGGGCCCCCTCCTCAATGTCTGGCCGCACATCTTCCGCTCGCATCGTCCATCTGCCCCTCTGCCCCCCGAGCTGTCGGCTCGCGCCCGATGCCTCCGTCTCTGCTCGGCCCCCGGGACCCTTCGCCTGGATCAGGCTTCTCTTCTCTCCAAGACGCTCCTCTCTGAGTCCTCCCGCTACACAGGCCGCCAGCCCTGCCCCTGGTCCATTCAACAGGGCATCCCGGCCTCAATGCAGGGCCCACCGTGGAGGGGCTGAGGCTGATGGAAGGGGGGGTGGGCCGATTGAGAGCCTCTCCCTCACTGTCCCCCCCACCCCCTATCACCAGCCCAGGCTCCTGCTGCAGTGGGCATCTGGGCAGAGAGGATGGGGAGATGCCTTCCTGTCATCACTTCATGCTGCTTCTTGGCAAATAGCAAATACTTTCCCTCTGTGATTTCATTAGATCCTCGAAGCACCCAAGGAGTTAAGTGGGGCCAGGTGAGAGGTAGCGGACCCAGGGCCACCCAGCTGTCAACTGATGCCCAGACCCTGTCCTGCCTGGCGCCCATCCTTGGACTCATACTTTAATACTCTGCTCTCTCTTCTGATCCTGGGCATCTTATTCTGCCCACCTGCTCCCTAATTTTAGAGTGTTTCCTCACTCAGGAGGGCTGTTTGTTTTGCTATTGCATGAAGACAGGCCTGGCAGGCCTCATCCAGCATCACAAATTCGCCTGTATTTTTTAAGGCCCAGCTATGTGGTTTCTCTGTGACTTTTTAGCCAGGAAAGTAAAAATGGGGGTGACCAGTGATGGACGCCTCTGCAGCTGAGAGCCTGGCTCCTGCTCTCTCGCCTGTTGCTCTGGAGGCCACTCCCCTCTGCATGGGTGGGGGCCGCTGCCCACCCCACTGGCATTCCAGGAAACAGAGCAGGCAAGACCTCTGCCCTGGGGGCACTGGAGCTGGCATCTGGGCCCCGGGCGCGTGCTGTCTCCTAGGGCCTGCTCTGGGCATTCGCCCGGAGCCCTGAGCTGCGCAGGGCCCTTGTTCTCGTGGCGCCTCTGCCGCCGAGTGGACGCTCATCACGGGCACTTGGAAGGTAGGAATTTCTCCTCAGTCCACTGTTGATACCGAGACAGGTCCACTAGCCGTTTCCTCACGGTAAGTGTGAAGGGTCGCCAAGGGTCACCTACACATAAGCACTGACGCTTTAATCCCGCGATGAACCACAACGGAAAAGAATTTTTTTTCTTTACTTACGTATTTATTTTTTGTTGTTGTTCAGTTGCTCAGTCACATCCGACTCTTTGTGACCCCATGGACGGTAGCGCTCCAGGCCTCCCTGTCCTTCACCATCTCCTACAGCTTGCTCAAGCTCATGTCCATTGAGTCAGCGATGCCATCCAGCCATCTCATCCTCTGTCGTCCCCTTCTCCTCCTGCCTTCAGTCTTTTCCAGCATCAGGGTCTTTTCCAGTGAGTCAGCTCTTCACATGACATGGCCAAAGTATTGGAGTTTCAGCCGCAACATCAGTCCTTCCAATGGACACCCAGGACTGATCTCCTTTAGGATGGACTGGTTGGATCTCCTTGCAGTCCAAGGGACTCTCAAGAGTCTTCTCCAACACCACAGTTCACAAGCACTGAGTAGAGCTCCCTGCGCTCTATTCTCATCAGTTATCTATTTTATACACAGTATGAGAGGAAGACCATCCCCATGGAAAAGAGATGCAAAAAAGCAAAATGGCTCTCTGGGGAGGCCTTACAAATAGCTGTGAAAAGAAGAGAGGCAAAAAGCAAAGGAGAAAAGGAAAGATATAAGCATCTGAATGCAGAGTTCCAAAGAATAGCAAGAAGAGATAAGAAAGCCTTCTTCAGTGATCAATGCAAAGAAATAGAGGAAAACAACAGAATGGGAAAGACTAGAGATCTCTTCAAGAAAATTAGAGATACCAAGGGAACACTTCATGCAAAGATGGCCTCGATAAAGGACAGAAATGGTATGGATCTAACAGAAGCAGAAGATATTAAGAAGAGGTGGCATGAATACACGGAAGAACTGTACAAAAAGATCTTCACGACCCAGATAATCATGATGGTGTGATCACTCACCTAGAGCCAGACATCCTGGAATGTGAAGTTAAGTGGGCCTTGGAAAGCATCACTATGAACAAAGCTAGTAGAGGTGATGGAATTCCAGTGGAGCTGTTTCAAATCCTGAAAGATGATGCTGTGAAAGTGCTGCACTCAATGTGCCAGCAAATTTGGAAAACTCAGCAGTGGCCACAGGACTGGAAAAGGTCAGTTTTCATTCCAATCCCAAAGAAAGGCAATGCCAAAGAATGCTCAAACTACCACACAATTGCCCTCATCTCACATGCTAGTAAAGTAATGCTCAAAATTCTCCAAGCCAGGCTTCAGCAATACGTGAACCGGGAACTTCCTGATGTTCAAGCTGGATTTAGAAAAGGCAGAGGAACCAGAGATCAAATTGCCAACATCTGCTGGATCATGGAAAAAGCAAGAGAGTTCCAGAAAAACATCTATTTCTGCTTTATTGACTATGCCAAAGCCTTCGATTGTGTGGATCACAATAAACTGTGGAAAATTCTGAAAGAGATGGGAATATCAGACCACCTGACCTGCCTCTTGAGAAATCTGTATGCAGGCCAGGAAGCAACAGTTAGAACTGGACATGGAACAACAGATTGGTTCCAAATAGGAAAAGGAGTACGTTAAGGCTGTATATTGTCACCCTGCTTATTTAACTTCTATGCAGAGTACATCATGAGAAATGCTGGACTGGAAGAAACACAAGCTGGAATCAAGATTGCCAGGAGAAATATCAATCACCTCAGATATGCAGATGACACCACCCTTATGGCAGAAAGTGAAGAGGAACTAAAGAGCCTCTTGATGAAAGTGAAAGAGGAGAGTGAAAAAGTTGGCTTAAAGCTCAACATTCAGAAAACGAAAATCATGCCATCTGCTCCCATCAATTCATGGGAAGTAGATGGAGAAACAGTGGAAACAGTGGCTGACTTTATTTTGGGGGGCTCCAAAATCACTGCAGATGGTGATTGCAGCCATGAAATTAAAAGACACTTACTCCTTGGAAGAAAAGTTATGACCAACCTAGAGAGTGTATTAAAAAGCAGAGACATAAGTTTGCCAACTAAGGTCTGTCTAGTCAAGGCTATGGTTTTTCCTGTGGTCATGTGTGGATGTGAGAGTTGGACTGTGAAGAAGGCTGAGCGCCGAAGAATTGATGCTTTTGAAGTGTGGTGTTGGAGAAGACTCTTGAGAGTCCCTTGGACTGCAAGGAGATCCAACCAGTCCATCCTGAAGGAGATCAACCCTGGGATTTCCTTGGAAGGAATGATGCTAAAGCTGAAGCTCCAGTACTTTGGCCACTTCATGCGAAGAGTTGACTCATTGGAAAAGACTCTGATGCTGGGAGGGGTTGGGGGCAGGAAGAGAAGGGGACGACAGAGGATGAGATGGCTGGATGGCATCACCGACTCGATGGACTTGAGCCTGAGTGAACTGCAGGAGTTGGTGATGAACAGGGAGGCCTGGCGTGCTGCGATTCATGGGGTCGCGAAGAGTCGGACGCGACTGAGCGACTGAACTGAACTGAACTGAACTGATGAATAGTGTATGTACGTCAATCCCAACTCCCAATTCTTTTTAAAGGATGTGTATATGTTAGATAGCATCATTGACTCAATGGACATGAATCTGAGCAAACCGCATGACACAGTGAAGGACAGGAAGCCTGGTGTGCTGCAGTCCATGGGGTTGCAAAGAGTTGGACAGGGCTTAGCGACTGAACAACAAATAAACATATACACACATATATAAATATGTATATATCTCTCTCTGAATTGTGTTGATGTATAGCAGAAACTCACACAGCATTGCCAATCAACTCTTCTTCAATAAAAAATAATTGTAAAAACAAACTGTTTTTCTGTAAAGAGCCAGAATAACATCTGTTCGTGACTAAGACCCTGATGGAAACAGTGAGAGACTTTATTTTCCTGGGCTCCAAAATCACTGCAGATGGTGACTGCAGCCATGAATTTAAAAGACACTTGCTCCTTGGAAAAATACTACGACAAACCTAGACAGAGTATTAAAAAACAGAAACATCACTTTGTTGACAAAGGTCTGTCTAATCAAAGTTATGGTTTTTCCAGTAGTCATGTATGGAGGTGAGACTATAAAGAAGGCTGAGCGCTGAAGAATTGATGCATTCGAACTGTGGTGCTGGAAGACTCTTGAGAGTCCCTTGGACTGCAAGGAGATCGAACCAGTCAATCCTAAAGGAAATTAATCCTGAATACTTCTTGGAAGGACTGATGCTGAAGCTTCAATCCTTTGGCCACCTGATGTGAAGAGCCAACTCATTGGAAAAGGCCCTGATGCTGGGAAAGATTGACGGCAGGAGGAGAAGGGGACGACAGAGGATGAGACGGTGGGATGGCATCACCAACTCCATGGATGTGAGTTTGAGTGAACTCTGGGAGTTGGTGAAGGACAGGGAAGCCTCGTGGGCTGCAGCCCATGGGGTTGAAAAGAGTCAGACAGGACTTAGCGACTGAACAGCTACAAAGATCCTAATGTGTGTCGAGCGTTTTAAGTACTTCGCATTTTTAAATCCTTATCCCCTTTCCCACAGATGAAGAAAGCAAGGCTTGGAGAGGTCAGGAGACCCGCACAGTCAGCACAGCTAAGAAGCAGCCACCGTGGCAGCGTGCACACTGAGAGCGTGCCGGGTGGCCTTCCAGACCCTCTGCTTTGCCGCAGCCCCCTGCTGAGGTGTCTTGATTACTCCCCCAGCTGACAGGTGAGGAAACAGGTTCAGAGTGGGAGAGACACAGACCCAAGGTCACACTGCTTAAGTGGTAGGACCAGGACTGGAACCCGGCCCTGAGCCTGAATCCAGGCCCTCTCTGGTGTGTCCCGGAATCCATTCTCTTCCCTACACCCAGTGGATGCTCAGTAAATTTGGCCCCTGGGAATTGTTGAGCACCAGTACCAGTGATCAGTGCAAAGAAATAGAGGCAAACAATAGAACGGGAAAGACTAGAGATCTCTTCAAGAAAATTAGAGATACCAAGGGAACATTTCATGCAAAGATGGGCTCAATAAAGGACAGAAATGGTACGGACCTAACAGAAGCAGAAGATATTAAGAAGAGGTGGCAAGAATACACAGAAGAACTGCACAAAAAAGATCTTCACAACCCAGATAATCACGATGGTGTGATCACTCACCTAGAGCCAGACATCTTGGAATGAGAAGTCGATTGGGCCTTAAGAAGCATCACTACGAACAAAGATAGTGAAAGTGATGGAATTCCAGTGGAGCTATTTCAAATCCTGAAAGATGATGCTGTGAAAGTGCTGCACTCAATATGCCAGCAAATTTGGAAAACTCAGCAATGGCCACAGGACTGGAAAAGGTCAGTTTTCATTCCAATCCCCAAAAACGGCAATGCCAAAGAATGCTCAAACTACCGCACAATTGCACTCATCTCACACACTAGCAAAGTAATGCTCAAAATTCTCCAAGCCAGGCTTCAGCAGTACGTGAACCATGAACTTGCAGATGTTCAAGCTGGATTTAGAAAATAAAGAGGAACCAGAGAGCAAATTGCCAACATCTGTTGGGTCATAGAAAAAGCAAGAGAGTTCCAGAAAAACATCTACTTCTGCTTTCCTGACTACGCCAAAGCCTTTGCCTGTGTGGAAACTGTGGAAACAAACCAGAAAAGGACTGGAAGGACTGAGGCTGAAGCTGAAGCTCCAATCCTTTGGGCACCTGATGGGAAGAACTGACTGATCGAAAAAGACCCTGGTGCTGGGAAAGATTGAGGGCAGGAGGAGAAGGGGACGACAGAGGATGAGATGGTTGGATGGCATCCCCGATGCAACGGACATGAGTTTGAGCAAGCTCCCGGAGTTGGCGATGGACAGGGAAGCCTAGCGTGCTGCAGTCCATGGGTTCACAAAGAGTCAGACATGACTGAGCGACTGAAGTGAACTGAACTGAACTGAGTACCAGTTATTAGAACATCCGCTCGGAAGCATGGCAAAGCTAACCACAGAGTTTGTGGGAGTATATACAGTGGGGGATCCGAAGGTCTAGAAAGGCTAAGTAATTTCTCCAGTCACATAGCTCGCTATGGGCCGATGGAGACCTGGAATCCCAGGCCAGCCTTCTAGAGTGTCACCCCTTTGCATCCAGGGGCCGCGCCTGGGGCCCCCACCCCCTAGACCCACTGTCCAGGGCCATCTCAGCTCTCCCCTCTGGGCCCTGCCGCCCTCCAGGTGCTGACAAGGCAGGGCTGCCTACTTGTGACCTTGGGAAGGGACGGAAGTGGTTTTAGCAATCTAAACACACTTGTTCCTTGCCTCGAGGAGCCCGAGCGCTGAGTGATTTGTATGCTCCGAGCACGTCACCTTCTTTCAGGAGACAGAGAGGCTCCCTGAAAAGTCATTTTTCAGCATTTGACACAAAGTCTCTTTCGCTCTCTCGCGAAGCCAGATAACCATCAGCAGAGAGGCCGATTAGAAAAAATATATGCTTGGTAACGGGAAGCCAGGGACAGAGAGGAGGCCGGCCCGTCAGTCTTCCTTCCTTCACTCGTTTGGATGGGGGCGTGGGGCGCTTTCCCACCTGGTTCTGCTGCTTAAGGAGAAGGTTATCTTCTGGAGAGATCAGCAGTCTGGGTAAAGGGCATCTTCCAGGGGTTGGAGGCACAGGTCTGGGCTTGGGAGTCGGGAGAGCAAGTATTCGAGTTCCAGCTCCGCTGCTTCCTAGATGTGTGACCTTGGGCAGGCCACTTCCCCTGTTGGAGCCTCAGTTTCTGCATCTGACAAATGAGTATGACTGCCCCCCTCAAGGGGCCGTGATGCGATTCAGGTAAGAGAATGCATAGAGCCACAGAATCGAGTAAACAGTGAGCTGTCAATATATGTCAGCCCTGCGACTTCCCTGATGGTTCAGTAGTTAAAAACCTGCCTTGCAGTTCAGGGGGTGTGGGTTCAGTCCTGGTCGGGGAAGTAAGATCCCACATGCCCAGGGGCAACTACGTCCGCAGGCAGCAGCTACCTAAGCCTGTGCACTCTGGAGCCTGCACACCACAACTAGGGCGTCTCTATGCCACAACAAAAGATCCCGCATGACTCAACGAAGATCCATGTCCCTCTACTCAAGGCCTGACACAGCCAAATAGTTTGTTTTAAATTTTTTTTAAATACATGCCAGCCATGGGAGGTTTCGGGTGGCACCTGCTGGACTCCTGGAGCCCCTTGCTGAGTTTTGGCTGCGAAGGCAGAGCCTGGGCTCTCTTGCTGGCATCTGCGAGTATCGGCTGGTAACCTCTTGGTCACGCAGTGTGTGTGGCTTCTGCAGACAGGCCGGCCCCTGTCGGCTGGGGGCTTCTGACCACAGACGGGAACCTACCGCATGGAGGAACGGGCAGTCCATCTCCGTCACTAAGCGGTGGCAGAGAGAAACCGCTTCTCTCCCGTTCCCCTGGGCCTCACGACCCTGCCCCCCGCAGGAAGGACCCTCTTTCACACTCAGCAAGGACTCAGAAGTTCCCCAAGACACAGCTCTTCCTGCTTGCACTGAGGTTGCCTGAAGCCCTGCAGGTCAGTATGGAATTCAGTTCATCGAGCATTTAGCAATATTCACATGTTCCCCCTTTTCCCCTTTGCCACCAGCAAATCCATTCAGCCCACTAGATCACAGCCTGGCCTCCTTCCCGCCTCCCTGCCTCCAGCCTCGCTCCATCCTACTACCAGGAATAGCTTGCTCCCACACTCAGTCCCTTGTTTAAAACTCTAGTGTGCCTCCTCCCACCCTGATGTGTCTGTTTCAAGGAGGAGGGGGAGGGTATCCCAGCTCCCTCACTGGGATCCCTCCATCAACCCTGCCCCTTCCCGCTGCTCTCTGGACACAGCCCAGGCCCCACCCAGCTGCCTGCAGCTCTGCAAACCTCCGAGCTCTTGCTCCTGCCCACAGGGCTTTGCACCTGCTGCTTGGCCCAGGCACAGGGGCCTTCCCCCTCCTTTCCACCGCTGCACCCCTCACCGGTCACGCCCTGGGGTGAGAGCCTTCTCTGCCTCTGGGCTCCCATGATCCCCTGCCCTTCCCCCGTGACCCATCTGTGTGTCTGTCTGTTGCTCTACCAGATGGCCTCTCATTCCAGGCTACGTTTCCAGTTTCCAGCGCAGAATCGCGTAGGATAGCTATCTGTGGGATGAATGCATTTACAGCGCGTCTACGATGCTCCTGTTAGGCGCTGGGAACAGAAGAGTGAAGCAGGATGCCTGGCCTGTAGGAAGTCAAAGCTAAGCGCCGAGGAGAATAAGACTCATCGTCAAAGAAGAGAAGGTGCAGAGAGAATGGTATTGGTTCCAGGGAGAGACAAGCACCAGGGCTGAGGCGGCTCCGAGCAAGGGCTGACGTCCTAATGGGATGAGCGCTCGGAGGACTCAGAGGAAAGGGCTTCGCGGCAGGTTCACAATGGAGAAGGCGCGGCTCATGGACCCTCATTCCAACTCCATCTCATCTGATCTCCCACCACGGCTCAGTCCAGCCTTGCCCGTCCACCTAAGGAGGCCCGGTGCCCCAGGCCGCCTTGCACCTCTTTGCTGGCTGACGCTCCAGGCACTCCACGGGAGGCAGTCGGGCGGCACAGAGTGGGAGTGAACCTCCACGAGGATGCTCTTGGGGTGGAACTCAGGCTCCTCCCTTTCCGGCTGTCTACTCTCAGAAGAGTGGGCATACTGGGTTTAAGAAAGCCCTCCACATTCATGGCCACCTGGAACATCAGGGCATGGGATCTTATTTGGAAATAGGACGATGCAATTAGTGAAGATGAGACGTCCTCGTAAGGAGGGGAGAGCTGGAGACAGACACCCGCATGGCGAATGCCACACGGCCGTGACGGCAGTGGAGGCTGAAGTGACAGGTCTATAAACCAAGGGACACCGAGCATTGCTGACAGCCACCAGAAGTTATGAGAGACAAGGAGAGACTCTTCTCTGGAGGCTTTGGAGGGAGCCTGGCCCCGCTGACACCTTGACTTCAGCCTTCTCGCCTTCGAAGCTGTGAGAGCATAAATTCCTGTTGTTTTTAGCCACCCAGGTGGTTAGGGCAGCCCCGGAAAACTAATACGGGGAGTGTAACAGCCAAAAGAAGGAGCTCATGCAAAGTGGTTAGCACGGAGCCTGCGCATAGTCGGTGCTCAGAACACGTTAGCGCTCATTGCTTTGTATTAGTTCAGTACACGTGTCTGCTTTCTCTTCCCCCCACCAGAAACAGGCCTCTCGTTCTGCAGAAATCCCACTGGCTTGCCCCGCTGCCCTGTTTGGTATAGCATCTTTCACATCCAGCGTCATCCTAAATTCCTCCTATTACCTTACATTCGCCTATGGTCTGGGGACTGGGAAGACAAGCCACATGACTGTTTGTTCACAAAGTTAGAGTCTGTGGGTCGAAAGAAATCTCAGAGGCCACTTCTGCAATCCATTTCTGATTCGTGATCACCTTCTAGAGCACAGCACTTATAACCTACACACATACAACCCCACACATAACCTACACACACACACAGGAAAATTCCCTTTCCTTCAGCTCGTCCCACTGTAGGCTAGTGAATATTTCTATACCGCATGAGTGAAATGGACAAACATCGTGCCGGGTCACATCCTTCCCCTATCCAGACCCCACCATGGTTCCCACCACCCTTGGGGCAGATTCCAGACCCCGAGGCTGGCCCACAAGGCCCACAGTGGCTGCGCTCTGATCACGGTTCCCTCTGCGTTCCGCACCCCACCCAAGCAGACCCCCCCTCCCCCACCTAGAGTCTGCCTGCAGTGTGGGAGACCCAGGCTCCATCCCTGGGTCAGGATGACCCCCTGGAGAAGAAACAGCAACCCACTCCAGTGTTCTTGCCTGAAAAATCCCATGGATGGAGGAGCCTGGCGGGCTACAGAACATGGGGTCACAGAGTCGGACACAACTGAGCGACTTCACCTTCACTTTCCTTCTGCCTGTCATCCCCCTGCCCATGTCTGCAGCTGCCACGTCAAAAGTCACCTCCTCACAGACACAGCCCTCTGCCCCTCCTGTGATGAACACTTATCTCAACCCCATGAACTTGGGGAGTTTGTTCCCCTAGAGCAAGGGTCCCCAACCTCTGGGATCTAATAATGCCTGATGATCCGAGATAACGCTGATATAATAGAAATAAAGTGCACAATACATGTCATGGGCTTGAATCAGCCCCAAACCTTCCCCTACCCTCTGGTCCCTGGAAAAATCGTCTTCAATGAAAATCGTCCCTGGTGCCAGAAAAGTTGGGGACCGCTGCAGAGTGAAGGTTCTGTGAGGACTGGGGTGCCTGGCTCCAGGACAGTGCCCCCCTCAGGAGACACTCCGTAGACAGATCAGTATTAAAAGAGTGAATTGAATCCATCTGCATTTCATTTTTCAAAAAATAATCAAGTTTATCTTCCCACTTCATTTTTACAAATGCTTTAGGAAGGAGATTATTCCAATTTTCTGGCAAAAGTAGGCAAAAATTGAAGGTTTACTGAAATCTGGCACCAAAGTAACCAGCCAGAGTCTACCCAGACATAGCGAGGGGAGAAACTCAAACCCAGCTCTTCTGATCCCCAACCTAAGTCATCCCCACCCCCCACCACACACGCTGATTCAAGCCCTGACTGACAGGCCTGGTCCTGGCTGGGCGCTGGACTCACTGGTCCTCCGCGTGCCCCGCTGCTGGTCAGTGGTGGCCTCCATCTGTGGTTCCAGGGCAGCCGCGAGGCAGCGCACCTGGATACTAAGGATGCTGGTGATGACCGTGATGAGCGGGCGTCAGCAGTGCTGCCGGCGTCAGGGAGGGCTCCACACGCTGCGCAGACGCCAACACTCGCTGATTCCTCCCGTCAACGCTGTGAGGCAGGCCTTGCTCCCATCGTGAGGACGTGGAAACTGAGGCACAGACAGAGGCTAACTCACACGCCCTGGGGAATCAGGACGCAGGCTCCCGAGGCCCAGCCCAGAGCTGTGCTCAGGCCGTGTGTGTCCACCCCAGGCGGGGCGGCAGGGCAGGCGCCCAGCTCCTCTCTGCACTGGCGGAAGCGCCAGGCAGGCGGGGCTATCCTCATCTCGCGGAGGCGAATGGGCTCCCCGGAGCTGAGCTGAGAATTCTCAGCCTGTAAGTGAGAGAGCCAAGGGCAACGTCAGGAGTGGTTCGTTCCAAAGGTTCCAAAGCGAGCGCTGGAAATGGCTGGGTTCTTCTGCCATGAAACCCAGTGGAGGGGAGAGACACGGCAGAGGGAGAAGGGGGCGCGCCGGGGGCCGGGGGAGGAAGGGGAGCCGCTGGCTGCCTCTCGGAGAGGCGGGCACCACGTGCCCGATCCAGCTCCGGCCATCGCCTGCCGCACAGGCCTTCTGTCCTCGCCCCACCAGCCCCCGCTCCATCTCCAAGACCCGCCGAGGGAGCCGGAACCACCTACGGCCCTAAGAGCAGATGCCCAGGTCGCAAACAGATCCGCGCCGCAGGACACGGGAGGCGGGGAGCGGATGGAGCCCCACGCAGATGCCAAGTTCAAAAGAGGCTCTCAGGGACACAGTGGCGAATGCGGGGCTCAGCACAAAAGCATCCAAATGGCAGGAGAAAACAGAACCAGATGGACCGGCCTCCCCGGCCAGGCAGGCCGCCACAGGCCCGCTGGCTCAGGCTGCCCACTCCTGTAGACCAGCAGGGTCAGCCCCGACTGTGGACGCCACTCCCCTCGCCTGGAACCCCGTCTCCACTCTACCCCAGGCCCTCCCCAGAGTCCTCAGGAGGCGCTAGCAGAATCTGCCCCACCTCCCGCGTCCTGCTCTGACTCTGGGACTCCCCTCAGCCCTCTCTTTGCTGTTCTTCCAGGGGTGCCGTCTGCCCCCAAGCGGACTGCTCGAGCCCCCCCTTCCTGTGGGCACGGGACCTCCTGGTTTGTAAGGCAGTTCTTTCACATCCACTGTCTCCAGGGACCCCGAGAACAACCTGGGGGAATGGGAACTGGTTTCCCATTGGACGCACGAGGCTCAGAGCGGACAGGTGACTGGTCTGAGGTCACACAGCTAGAAACCACAAGAGGCAGAACCGGAAGTCTGAGACTTCGCTCTGAACTCAGCACCCTGGCCAGGGCCCGGCACCCAGCGAGCGCTTAACAAGGAATGAGCGAATCAAGCGGGTCCCTGAGGTAGACGCAACCTTCCTTTTCTTCCCCTACCCCCAGCATTTCCTCCTTGTGGGCTCCTGGAACCTCTGAAGGCCACCCCAGTCTGAAATCCCTCTGCAGGGAAGAGAGGAGAGAAGGGACATTGTGGTCCACTCTGATGCCCCCACCCCAGCTTCCCACTGGACTTGGCTGCCATCCACCCAGGATGACCCTGCTCTCCCCTCCATCACAGGCAGAGGTCACCCCATGATAAGGCCCAGCTGGAGCACCCTCACCCCAGGGAGATGGCGTGATAGCCGGCCATGTTTTACAAGCTCACAAATCCCCGATAAGAGCCGGCCGCTCAGCTGGCTCCAGCGAGATAAGGACATGCCCTCAGCTCCCTCCCTCGGCCCTCACCGGTGCCAGGGAAGAAAGATGGGCCCAAACCCACATTTGATGAGAACCGCTCTGACCTGCAGGGACCCCTCACCGCCCCGGACAGACAGACATCACCACAACCCACAGGACAGGCTTACCGGCGCCACGGAGCAGACAGACGGAGGGAGGCCAAGAGAATTGCTCCTTGGGAAGGCCTTCCTTCAGCTGGGCGATGCCCCTCCGGGATTCTGATGAGCATTAACCAGACACTGCCTGTGTCCCAGGACCTGGCCAAGTACACACGCATCCCCGCACGCCTGCGTCCAGCAGCCCAGGGGTCAATGCTCTCACACCCCCATGCTGTAAAGAAGAAGCTAGGAGCAGAGGTGCGGACTGGGGTCTGCAGTAGGTTGGGCTCTGGGGACCGGACCGGGAAACAGAAAGTAATACGCAGGCCAACTTCTTGGGGTGTCTGAGCCGGCACCCGTGGAGGGAGGCAGGAGGGGCAGGCAGAGGGCAGCAGGGCCATGCGCCTCGGCCAGACCCCACTGGGCCTCAGGAGTGGAAACGAGCCTTCAGCATTGCTCTGAATTGAGGCCTGAGCACAAGGTCCTTGCATCCATCAAGGGGCCATCAGATAGGCCAGCCTTTGGGGAGGCATGGCCTGGGGTTAGCTGGTGGTCTTCAAGGGCAATGCCCCGCAGAGGCTGGGCTGTGAGAGGCCTGGGGCCGAGAGTGCCCAGTCACATGGCTACCAGCTGTGAGCTGGGCATCAACCCAGGTCTGCCTGCCCTCCCCACCCTCTGAAGGGTGACCATCTTGCTGAATGATCTCAGCCTCCAAATTTAGCTTTCTGCTCCTTTCAGAGAGAGACAGAGAGAGAGAGACCCACAGAGTTAGTGCCATTTCCTTCTCCAGAGGATCTTCCCAACCCAGGGATCGAACCCGGGTCTCCTGCATTGTAGGCAGACGCTCTACCGTCTGAGCCACCAGGGAAGTCTTTTAGTAGGAGATGGTTGCCTCCAAGTTAGAAGGCCTTGCTGTTAGGCCTGGCCCTGGCCCTGCCCAGCTCTGGTTAAACTGCAGGACGAACCCAGCTGGACCTCATGTCTCTCTGGACTCTGACCTCACACTCTGATTCCGATCTTCACCTAGAGCGAGCCGGGATGACCCAGCTCATCTCTGCGTCTTGCAGGGTCTTCTCCTCTCAACCCTGCTGCAGGACTAGCCCATGGGGGTCACACGGCCCCTCACTTACAGGTGAGTCCAGGACTGGCAGCGGTTTGCCCCACCAAAGGCTAGGGTCAGTCTCGAGGGGGAGATGCCCCAGGCTCAAACCCCAGCTCTGACAGGTTCCAGCTCTGTGTCCCTGGGCTTGTGAGTTCATTTTTCTGTGCCTCCATCCCCAGCGGTAAACAGGAACGGTAATAATGTCACCTCCCTCCTGGGAACTGGGGGAGCTGACTGGCATTGAGGACTGAGCCTGGCACCCGGCACGCAGGAAGCCCTGCTCACCAGCTGTCCCCTCCACCCCCGTCACCACCTGGGGTGCAGCCTGCTCAGAGGTGAGTCTCCAAGCCTGGCCCTGTCCCCATCCCCACCCCTCCTGCTGACAACCTCCAAGGAAGTCCAGGCTCCAAAGCGTCACCACTATGAATTCAACTCCGCTGCTTTCACTTCTTCTGCACATATTTATATTCTACCCCGTGAGGACGTCGCGAAAGTCCCCACTCCCAGCCAGCGACTCAGCCTTCTCTGCAGTGATCTAATCAAAGGCCATATTTTACTGGCATGCGCTAACCCAAAGACCATATTTCATGGGGGCGATCTAATCAGCAAACTGCATTTCCAAGGTGGGGATCTAAATTCATGGGTATATTTCATGGCTTGAGATCTAATCATGGGGCAATATTTCATAGCAGGGATCTAATCCCAAGGGGATATTTCTTGCTTGGGAGATCAGAGCAGTTCAACATGACTTTTGCTTGCTCTTTCTTTTAAATTTATTTTTATGTTTGGAGAAAAGTTGAAAGTATCGTAGCCAGTCACAACTCTGCCAACGCTTAGGTCACTCTTAATAAAAAGTAGTCTTTACTAAATGGTGATTCATCCAGTTCTCTCTGGTGTCACAGAAACTTTTCGAGACATGACTGGGTTTGTAGCTGCTGCTGCTGCTGCTGCGAAGTCGCTTCAGTCGTGTCCAACTCTGTGCAACCGCATAGATGCCAGCTCACCAGGTTCCCCCATCCCTGGGATTTTCCAGGCAAGAACACTGGAGTGGGTTGCCATTTCCTTCTCCAATGCATGAAAGTGAAAAGGGAAAGTAAAGTCGCTCAGTCGTGCCCGACTCTTAGCGACCCCATGGACTGCAGCCCACCAGGCTCCTCTGCCCACGAGAGTTTCCAGGCAAGGGTACTGGAGTGGGTTCCCCTCAGATCCAGGTGGGACCTCCAGATTCAACGTCCAAGGAGCACTAGAATTCCTTATTCTTCCCTCATTCCCTCCCTCCCTGTCTCCTTCCCCACCTTCCTCCGTTCCTTCCTTCCTCCCTCAAGTGTTCTGAGTGCCTGCTTAGTGCCAAGAACTGTGCTCAGCATCCCTGATCCAGAGCAGAGCAAGACATGCATCCCCTATTGTGAATTAAATGCTGGCGAACCCTCAAATTCATATGTCGAAGCTCTAACCCCCTAACGTATCATATTTGGAGGTAGGTCTCTGGAAAGTCATTAGGTTAGATGAGGTTGTGAGGGTGGGTGGCTTCCCTGGGGGCTGAGCCCTAAAGAATTCGCCTGCAATGCAGGAAACCTGGGTTCAATCCCTGGGTCAGGAATATCCCCTGGAGAAGGGAATGGCAAGCCACTCCAGTACTCTTGCCTGGAAAATCCCACGGATGGAGGAGCCTGGTGGGCTGTATAGTCTATGGGGTCACAGAGAGTCGGACACGACTGAAGCGACTCAGCACACACACGTGAGGTGGGGCCTCCCAGATGGGGTCAGTCTCCTAAGAAGCAAAAGACCAGCTCTCCCTCTCTCTCTCCCTCTCTCTCTCCCACTGCTGTGTGGGCATACGGCGAGAAAGTGACTGAATGAGAGCCAGGAAGAGGGGCCTCGCTGGGCATCAAACCTGTTGGCACCTTGGTCTTGAATGTGAAGCCTCCAGAACTGTGAGAAATGGGTGTCTGTGGTGTTTTGTTATAACACCTCGTGCTGAGACACGGCCCTTGCCATTTTGATGTTGCTCTTTTGGGAGAGACAGCCATTCGGCAAATAGTCATCAGAGAGAAGATAGTTGCAATTAGGATCCATGCAGTGAAGAAAGGGAGGAGGCTGGGAGTGTGCAGACCCTAGACTCAGCTGGGGAGGCCTGCAGAGGTCTGGAGGAGGGGCGGGAGTGGCCCAGACGACCTTAGGTGGAGGCTGGAAGGCAGGAAGAGGAGGGAAGAGCATTCTAGATGGTGGAAAGGGCATATGCAAAGACCCTGAGATTATATGGAACCTGCTCAATCAGAGGGACAGAGAGAAGACCAGTGGCCCAAGAGGAGGCTGGAGAGGTGGGTGAGCCCAGGCTGCTGGGGTCATGATCCCAATCCTGACACTTCCGAGCTGGGGAACCTAGGGCCAGAGGTACTCACTTGGACTGAGCCTCAATATCTTCATCTGTAGAATGGAATAATAGTGCATAATCTATAAAAAATATTTGATACCTGAAGCTAATACACTATTATAAATCAACTACACTTCAATTTTTAAAAGAGAATAGTAACAGTAGCTACTTCAGAGGATGTTGACTTTTTTCTGTAAGCAAAAGAAAGCTACCAAGAGACCTGAGGAAGGATTAGATTAATATGTATATGAAAGTAGTGAGTGTTACTCGCTCAGTCGTGTCCGACTCTGTGGCCCCGTGGACTGCGGCCCGCCAGGCTCCTCTGCCCAGGGAATTCTCCAGGCAAGAATACTGGGGTGGGCTGCCATGCCCTCCTCCAGGGGATCTTCCCAGCCCAGGGATCAAACCCAGGGCTCCTGTATTGCAGGCAGATTCTTTACCGTCTGAGTCACGAGGGATATTTTTTATCTTCTGGACGCGCTGTGCAGCAAGTGGGATCTTAGTTCCCCACCCAGCAATCGAACCCACGCTCCCTGCATCGACAGTGCGGAATCTGAACTACCGAACTGCCAAGGAGTCCCCTGGGTTAATATTTTTTAAAGACCCTAGTAGTTGCTACTCTGAGAACAGATTCTGAGAAGACAAGAAGGAAGAAATGGGTCTGGCTAGGATACTGCTGGAGACATTCAGGGGGAGAGATGCTGGACTCCACACCTGAGGAGGGGGACAGCAGGGGTCAGTGCCAAGTGATAGAGGGGAGGGATCTTTACAAGGCCTCAGACAGTGAGCAGAGAGGTGGAGGATGACCTCCAAGCACTCGGCTTCGAGACAGATGGCATCCGTCTTGTTCCCCAGGAGTTCTAAGGTGGGGCAGGAACGATGCAGAGAGAGAAAGCCAGAGAGAGACTGAGGCCCTGCAGTCCGTTTCTCAGTCTTCTGGCAACTCTCTGCTGAGGGAAGACTTGCAAGCCCCACTCCGTTCATGCCCTGCCCCTGATCGCTCTGCCTTCCCCAAGCCAATTTCCAGCAAATCGGTCTCCCAGGTGAAGCAAAGAGAGCTTCGAGATGCTCCAATACAGCAAGTGTTTGGGGACGGGGAATACGAGGCTTCCGGGGAGCTCCGAAACTCTCATTTAAATATCACAGCTCATCACTCACCTCATTGCCAGTACATTTACCCTGCCATCTCTCTAACCATCTTTCCAAATGGGTAATGCTTCGCTGTTTTGCAAAAAGCGCTTTCACCCACTTTATTTCGCCTGATTCTCACAACAACCCTCGGGAGACACACAGACACGTAGCCGCATGCCTGTCTTCCAGCCAGAGAAACTGAGGCTCAGAGGCCAGAAATGGCTCACCTAGCAGGAGCAGCGGCAACTCTAACTGCGGGAAATGTGTGCCGAGCCCTTGTCCTATGCCTGATACTCTCAGAGGCGCTAGCAGGCACTGTGATGCGTTCATTCTTACAGCGAGCTCTATGCGATGGGTGTTACTATTATACCCATTTTTCGGAGGGGGAAACAGAGGTACAGAGCAGCTTGCCCCAGGCCGTGTAGCTAGTAAGTGGTGGAGCCGGGATCCCGACCCAAGAAGTCTCACTCCAAAATCTCTCTTTAGCCACCAGGTTGTACATCCTCACAGTGAGGAAGGAGGGATGCAGTTCGGCTCTGCCCAGCGTCCAGGGAAAAATACTTCAACTGTCAATGGGTGACACCACCTGTGAGTTAAACGCCTGAGAAATGCCATTAGGAATTACAAATCCACGTAGATCCCGCTGCCCGGAGGACCTCGGGCCTGGAGCATGCCTGGTTTCGGTGTTTCTCCTGATCATTGACTTTTTAATATTCAGAAACCACTTCAGAGCTCAGGTGGGGGGAGTGTTTCCTAGAAGCTGTGTAGAAATGAGCAGCCTGCCCTAAACCTGCGTCCCCGAGGTTGACAGAGGGTGGGCGGGAGCGTCCCTGCATTCTGCGTGTCCGGGGTCGCGGGTGCGGCCCACAGACGGGTCTGTCCCCCCCACCTATTTTCCCGTCTGCGGAGATGCCTCGCTTTTTTCTGCAAGGGCGAGCCAGAGATCCGGGACCACACCAGGCTTTGGAATTCTACAGAGGGAGGGGCTATAGTCTCTAAGAATTTAAGATGGAGGATCACCCACATTGCGAACGAGGCAGGACGCACATCCACGTCAGGGGTAAAGGGGTGACCAGTTGCCACAAACAGGCTGGGAGAGGGAGCTTGCGTGTGTTCAACTGCCTCCCCCTGCAAGACCACTCAGGTAGACGGCCCTTCCTCCTGTGGGCAGGGCAACAGCAACTTGGGCTGGCTTCTGGTCTAGGGTCAAGTTCCCGGCACCCGATCTCCTTGTCTCGGGGGCGGCCTGCCGTGCCCTCCCCAAAGGACCAGAACCCTGTCGTCATGTCAGCCTGTCACTAGACTGCCACCTGGGTATGATAGGAGCCCAGAGACGAGTCTCATTTGAATCTTGTTTGAGGAAAATGATTAAAGGTTCAGAGGGATTAATTTACAAGGAAAGATTAAAGAAACTAAATCCGTGTAGCCTGGCTGAACCATGACCAAAGGCTGGGGACTTCAGAGATGTTTCCAAATATTTGAAGAGAGTAGCAGCCCCAGGAAGGGGGAGGGGGTGGCTCGGTCCAGAGGAGGGGAAGATGAGGGCGGGGAATCGGGGGTGATGGCAAAGAGGAAACTGGAGTGGCCCTCAGCGCCTTGGAAACAGACTGATCCCGTGGTGCTCATCCCATGCAAGCCCGACCTAACGCAACTGAACAGGCTGCGTCTCTTGGTACCTGCTTTTCAGATGACAAACCTAAGACACAGAGAGGGAAAGTTCCTTGCCCAAAGTCACGTGGTTGGTGAGTAACAGAAGGTGAACCGACGTAGGCCTGACTCTTAACCGCTGCACCAAAGTAGCCTGTGATCACTTGGACTGCGGTTCAGCAAACACCCACCCTTTCTCCCTTTCCGGGTGAGCAGAACCTACCTCCCCACCCCACCCCCCAGGTCACGGTCATGTGACTGGTTTTGGCCAGTGGGGTGACAGATAACAGCAGAAGCTTGAGAGGGGCTTGTCCAGCGGCACTTGCCCCTTGGGTTTCTGCGTTGCACTCTGCATGCAGAGAAGAGCTTTCCTCTGGAGCTGCGGCTGCCTCAGCGGGGACCCAGGAGTGAACCCGTGTGAGACAGAGTTGAACTCAGCCTGCAACCCAGAGCCAAGGCCGGCCGGACCCACGGCTCAAAGGGAACCGCCCCACCAAGCCCAACCCAGGTCAGCCTATCTTCAGCCAACCACAGGGCCATGGTTTTGAGGGTAAATGATTGTTTTAAGCCACTAAGTTTGAGATTGGTTATTACACAGTGATAGTTATTTCATAGCTTGTGAGATCTGAACACTGCCCAGGGCCCTGCATGATTGGGCTTGCGCTGGTCTTCCAGGCTGATCTCTGATCTCCCACCCATGGGTACCATATGCACAAGATTCTCATTGCCCATAGCATATTCTTTTGACTGACAGATATCTCACTCAAGCGCATTCATTTTTTGCCAGCTATATGGAGGTATAACTTAACGTGAAATTTACCAATTCACAGATGTGGCCTGTTCTCACAGGGTTTTCTCAGTGGGGAAGGGAGAATTCCCAAATTGCAGTGATGGATGGCACCTCAAAGTTCACAGAATGAAGCCCTTTTCTTTTATTATCAATGGGGAGTGGAATCGCCGAGAGGAAGAGTGTGCTAGAGCCGGGCCGTGTGGCTCCTGGCCCAGCTCTCCATCCCCCACCCCAGCAGCATCCTCAGACCAGCTAGCAGGTTCCGACCCCGAGCGTAAGGTGAGAGCGTGCCTCAGCCAGGGCAATTACCCAGAGAGGCCTCTGAGGCTGCTTTCAGCCCAGGGTTCAGGTCATTCCATTAGGAAAAAAGATATTAAGGCAGCGAGGGCAGCCTGGCTGGGGAGGGAGGGGGTGGATTCCTGTAGTGCTCGGGGCTCCTGTTTGCAGCGGTCGAGGAAGGGTGGCATCGTGTCTGCAGGATGAGGGCAGGGATGGCGGGTCCATCACGGGGACTGAAGTGACTCATCAGGGGAACAAGAGACGAGGGCGCGGGGGCCCGGGCACAGGCCGAGCGCGAGGACGCAGAGATGGAGCCGCAGGTGGTTCCGCCCGCTGCAAAGGCCCCCACCCCACTTGTCACAGCGGCCCCAGCCCCGCCCACTTGTGCTGCTTGACCCGCCCTGGCAGTGACCAAGGGCACAGCTGGGCGGGTGGTGGGGGAGAGAATGGAACTCGGGCATGAGTCTCATTCTCATCCATCCGGCCGTGCATCCATCCACTCCTGCAGCAGTGACCACCAAGACAGACACAGCCTTTTACCTCATGAGCTTCAGTCCTCATGAGTTACCTAGTTCCCTAGTTCCAGCTCCGACCTGCTCTGAGGGAAGGGGCTGGGGTTCTGTGATGGCCTTCAACAGGCAGGTGGGACCTAGGCCACAGCTTCAGGAAAAGCAGCATCAAGTTACCCTCGAGAGATACCTTCTGGAGATCGTGGTGAGCCTTCTGCTTTCTGCGGGAAAGAAGAGTGTCCTGCCAGACCTCAAGGCTTTGTCCCCATCGGGAAAGGGTTCAGATCTGACGTACAGGATATCAGAAGGGCTGCTGGTGTAGGGCAGGTGTCCACAGGTCTGCATCTCAGTCCAGTTCTGGAACTTTCTAGCTGGGAGAGTTTGGGCGAGTTTCTCAACTTCTCGGAATCCACTTTCCTTGCTTATAAGTGAGCTCACCCGACGCCAAATGAATGGGAGCCATCACCCGGCTCTGACTGGCCTCATGACAGCGCTGGGCTTGTGATGTGCTTACCAGAGGCCTTCACACTGGCCTGGAAGTGGCCTGGGCCCAAGCACCCAGTCCAGGGGGCCCAACCACAATGCTGGCCGAGACGTGCCCCTGGGTGAGGTGGGGGTGGTCAGTGACTTCTGAAGGCCTCCCCCGCTGCCCTGCCAACCCCTCCAAATACCTGGAGGACAAATTCAAGAGAGAACAAGCTGACATTCGGTCCCATCTGGGTGGAGGGCGCCTTTCCAGGCCGTGGCAGGACCTCAGGAGCTGGGGGTAGAGGCTGGGTCACTGGCTGCCCTGCCTTCTGAGAGATTCCCACCTCACGCATCCGATACGAAGCATGACCCAAAGGTCCTTGGCATCACCGCACGCAGAGTCTGGGCTGCTCCAGATGGGACATCCCGGGCCAGAACAGCCTTTCGGGGAGTGCACTCAGGCCTCTAACTAAAAGCCCCGTCACATCAACGTCGCCGCCACACTCAGACAAGGAGCTGGGCCTCTGTTTGGTGTTCACTGGAGCAGCACGCTCTCTGTCATATGTAGGATGGGGCTTCAGAAATGCCAGGAGGTGCTGGATGGTGCAGAACATGCTTGGCTGATGACGGAAGGTCCACCAGCCCCGGGGCCCAGGGATTGGGAGGAGGGGGCAGAGATGAGGAAGGTACTTCCCCTTCCCTTGTGAGGAGCTTCGACAGAGGGGAACCCTGAGCCCCCGAATCCCAGGTCAGGAGACTGAGGCCAGGAGGGCGGGACATCCACGCAGGATGTAGGGGGGCAGGTGCATCCATCAGGGCCCCCGACTCCCGGCCACCTCCCACAGGACAGCCTGGAAGGCTCCAGAGCACACAGGAGTCGAGGACTGGACTTGACCCTGAAAGGGAAACGAAGCCAGCCCTGTGCCTCACCCCCTCCCTGCCTGCAACTTCCAGACCCCTCCTCGGTTCACACCTGGGGCCTTTCCACACCTTGTTCTACCGAGGGCCGCTGTTGACCCACCAGCTGTGTGACCCTGAGCCTGCAGCGCCGTGGGCAGATCGAGGGCACCCAGGACGCAGGGCAGCTGGAGCCGAGCGAGCCACTCGCTACTGTCGTCACGATTCCTGCTATTAATCTATTATCGTTCCTTAATATGATATTTGATCTGGCCTGAAAGATGAGGTCCCAGCTCGCAAATTCGCACAACCCTGAGAGTCACATGCCTTCCCTGGGGGACCCTCACCCCAGGACGGCCGCTCCTCAGCAGTCCCGGCGTCCCCAGGTCAAGCAGCAACCCGCCCCCCCCAACCCCTGGCAGAACAAACCGATTCATCCATCTGCACCAGCAGGCACGGTGCCCGGGACGCAGAAGCTGTTCTCACGTGGATTCCTTCTACAATCGTGGCGGGGGTGGGGGGGAAAGTAACAATAACGAATGTACAATCTTGAGTCCAGCCTGACTTGTATTTGCTTTTATACAGTGTGGTCATAAAGGAGATATTTTAATATTTTCACATGGAGGAATGGGTTCCCAGAAGCAATCGTGCCAGACACATGAATCACAGTGTGACCTCCACCACCCAGCCACGCCCCAAGGGGTGATGAGATGCTTGGCTGCCCTCTGGCTGCTCTTGGCCCCTTCAGGATCTTGGCCAGGGGAGGCTGGAATTCAAAGGAGCTACTGTTGAGTTGCCGTCAGTCCCTGCCCCCTGCCCGCCCCCCGACGGGTGGAGCCCCCGCCTTGCTCAGTCAGGAAGAGGGGCCCAACGGCCTGCTGCTCCCGACTCCCGCGTCTCACTTCTCCAAACCACACTCGGGAGCATCTATTAGAGACTTGCTGTCTCCATTTCTTGGCGAGTCTCTCTTCCTTCCCTTTAAATCTAGAGAAGCAGTGATTTAATATTAATATTTATTCATGTACTCAATTCTTTCCCTGTTAAATAATTTCTCAGCTGTCGGAGGCTTCTGAAGGCTAATTTAAAACAGGTGTCACGGTTATCTAACTTATGCCCTCAGATGCTCAGAGAGAAGGGCGGGGGCGGGGGGCTCCACGTCTCGGCCCCCATCACCCGCACTGCTCCGCCTGCTCTGAGGGGCCTGAGTACCACAGACAGGTCTGGGAGGCGGGGAGGTGCCCGCATCTCTGGCTGGCTGGAGAAGCTGACACCAGGGCTTAACTTTAAAAGGGAGAGGGAGCTGTCAGAAAGGGGGAACTAGGGAGAAGGAGAGAGGAAAAGGACACTCCAAGTGGCGCTGGATGAGCTACACACACAGAATGACAATAACCAAATAACCGCTAATGCTTGTACAGAATTTAATATGCGCCTGGCACGCTTCCATGGGTTTCACACACATTAACCCATTCAATGCTCACACTGCCCCCAGTGAGTGTGCAGTCTCGTCCCCATTTCACAGATGAGATGTGAGGGCAACACGAGGTTACCCAGCTTGCCTGATACCACATGCTAGTAAGCGGTGGGGCGGGGATTTGAACCCATGAAGTCAGACGTGGGGCGGAAACCCGAGTTCTCCTTTGGTGGCCAAGACACCCCGTAAGGTTCCACTTCCTTGCCTATAAAGAGGCGGAAATACAGCTTGCTCACAGAGAGTTATTAAGGGAGTGATAAGGCGGCTTGGGCATAAGTCAGGCTTGACCTGACTGCAGCGTCTTTGACCTACGGCAGGTCAGCAAGAAATGGACGGACGGCTGGCACACCAGACATCCAGGAAGCGTCCTGCTGACCCTCTCCTTCCCGTCTCCGTGTCTCCTCTCTCCCCGTCTGCTTCCCCTTCTTCTCTTTCCCAACAGCCTCACACTTCAGGGTTGTGTCTGTCACAGCTGATTGAAATCTCCGTGATCACGAAAGCAGCGACCAATGAGAGCTGCCGAGACGGAAGACAGACATCCCAGTGTGGAACCTTCACGCCCCCCGGCCCGCAGCCCTCGGGGGAGGCTCCCGGCCCCATACCCTGCCTCTCTAGGCAACTCACTGACCTCAGAGCCTCTCCGTCCAGCCCCCAGGAGGTTCAAACTCAGAATGCTAATGTCTTCTCCACCACCCAAGAAGCTTGGTTTGCTGTGGGACATCCTTTGACAGCAACAGGCATTTTAGATGCTGCTTTGAAAAGCACAGGTGCCACCCTCCCCCGACCAAGACCCAGGTGCCCTTCCATGCACAGGGTCCTTGCTCCGAATGGAGGGAATTCTCAGCTTGAGTGACGATGAGAGAGGGCTAAGATTTTCAATCCTATGTCAGGCATTGTGCAAATTCAAGCAGATGAAAAAAGTGCGTGCGTGCGTGCGTGCTAAGTCGCTCAGTCGACTCTTTGAGACCCCGTGGACTGTAGCCCTCCAGGCTCCTCTGTCCGTGGGATTCTCCAGGCAAGAACACTGGAGTGGGTTTCCCTCCTCCAGGGAATCTTCCCGACCTGGGGATCGAACCCACATCTGTTACACCTCCTGCACTGGCAGGTGGGTTCTTTACCACGAGCACCACCTGGGAAGCCCCTAACAGAGCAGACCCCATCAGTGAGTTTGAGATGAGGCGATGGGGCAAGGCAGTAATCAGCTGGGGCGAAAAACCTATCCGAGACACATGCATACACACAGCGCTCTTGCCCACCGTCTCTGGGCACGTGCTCAGAGCTCTGCAAGCACTTTTCTGGGCACAAGCAACATCCTGAGCTCTGGCCCTCCTGCCCTATGGCTTGGACCCTCGAGAAAGTGTGTGCTGATTGGATTTCTGCTGGCTTTCGATCCTCCAGGCCTCCAGAGTCCATGGAAGGGTCGGTCCTGAAAGTTCACTTACAAGTCAGCTGCTTGGGTCAAGCAATACATCTTCCCAGAGAAGCAGTGTCAGTGGGTGCAGAGAAGAAAGTCATGGTGAAAAACACCGCCTGTGAGGCTAACACACTTCAACAAGCCATCGAGCCGCTCTGCCTCCTCATCTCTGAAAGGGAGGAAGGAAAATGCCTGCCAACCTCAAAGGAGTCTAGAAGAATTAGAGGATACAGTGGACTTCACGTGTCCACAGCCAACAGGAGCTCAGTGCGCCGTGGGCGTGGCCTTGCTATCTCCGTGGCTAACGCTGTAGCTGCATTTCCGTCATGGCTGGTGGTCACCGGAGCCTCAGGGTAGCCCCCAAAGCCCCCTGCATGCTGGGAACGCAAAAATGATAGTCGTGTCCCACCCCACGGACTGTAGCCCCGCCAGGCTCCCCTGTCCACGGGATTCCCCAGGCAAGAATACTGGAGAGGGCTGCCGCACCCTGCTCCAAGCACGCTGGGGGTAGCTGCCAAAGCTTTATCTGTATTGTGGCTGCCCAGGATCAGAAATTGTTTCTCTGGGGAACTGCCACGCGTTCCAAGTCCTCTGCTGGGACTCAGGGGCTCCTCCCATCTCACGCGGGAATAGGAGGCAAGCCCTCCCAAGCTCGTGCGGTTAAGTGGCGGGAGGGGAGGAAGATGGGCCCGTGTACATCAGAGGCTCTACACCTCTCAATGAAGTGAAGTGAAGTGAAATCACTCAGTCATGTCTCACTCTCTGCAACCCCATGGACTGTAGCCTACTGGGCTCCTCCATCGATGGGGTTTTCCGGGCAAAGGTGCTGGAGTGGGTTGCCATTTCCTTCTCCAGAGGATCTTCCTGACCCAGGGATCGCACCCAGGTCTACCTGCATTGAAGACAGATGCTTTACCCTCTGAGCCACTAGGGAAGCTCCCACACCTCTCAATGGGATGAAGGATTTCTCCTTGAGAAACTGATCCCTGGGAGCATCCACTAGGTACCGGGAGGCACCCTACTTACCCGGTATCCCTCAGTTTCAACCACAGGTCTGAGGAGTGGGCATCGCCACTCCATTCTCTATATGCAGCCTGTAAGGCTTGGAGAGGTTAGCCAGTCACTCTCAAGATCACTCATCCAGAACCCGGACAAAGTCAGGCTGGAATTCAGTTCTGTTTGGCTCTAAAGTGCGTGCCCTTCCCTTACTTTTGCTATGAGGTCTCTCAGTCGTGTCCAACTCTTTGTGACCCCATGAACCACAGCACGCCAGCCTTCTCTGCCCATCACCAACTCCCGGAGTTTACTCAAACTCATGTCCATTGAGTTGGTGATGCCATCCAACCATCTCATCCTCTGTCGTCACCTTCTCCTCCTGCCCCCAATCCCTCCCAGCATCAGGGTCTTTTCCAGTGAGTCAGCTCTTCACATCAGGTGGCCAAAGGATTGGAGTTTCAGCTTCAACATCAGTCCTTCCAATGAACAGCCAGGACTGATCTCCTTTAGAATGGACTGGTTGGATCTCCTTGCAGTCCAAGGGACTCTCAAGAGTCTTCTCCAACACCACAGTTCAAAAGCATCAGTTCTTCAGCACTCAGCTTTCTTTATAGTCCAACTCTCACATCCACACATGACTACTGGGAAAACCATAGCCTTGACTAGACGGACCTTTGTGGGCAAAGTAACGTCTCTGCTTTTTAATATGCTGTCTAGGTTGGTCATAACTATCCTTCCAAGGAGTAAGCGTCTTTTAATTTCATGGCTGCAGTCACCATCTGCAGTGATTTTGGAGCCCCCCCAAAAATAAAGTCAGCCACTGTTTCCCCATCTGTTTCCCATGAAGTGATGGGACTGGATGCCATGATCTTAGTTTTCTGAATGTTGAGCTTTAAGCCAGCTTTTTCACTCTCCTCTTTCAGAAGGTCTCTAGGTGTCTAAAAACGGAAGCCTTGGCTGTGTGGCTGTTCACAGCTCTGGTACTTGTCAGCTAAGGATAAGCCCAATCCCCTCCGGCTTCTATGTGTCCAAATGAAGAGCCCTCCCCCACCCCTTTTTTTTTAATTCAAGGATAATTGCTTTACGATGTTGTGCTGGTTGCTGCCGTAAGGCAGCGTGAATCAGCCATAAGTATGCAACGTCCCTACCCTCTTGAAACTCCTTCCCAGCCTTCACCCCATGACACCTTCTAGGTTGTTACAAAGCTCCGGGTTGCAGAGCTCTCTGCTGTTTTAAGCGGCTCCCGTCTATGACGATGCCTTCACATCCTTCTTGTCCCCACCCTCGGGACACAGCCCGCAGCCCAGGGAGCAGGAAGCCTGGTCTCTAACCAACCTCATATGTGCCCATAGCTAAGGCCTTTGATGTCTCTGAGCTTCTTTCTCCAGGTTCAGAAATCCTGGCCAGTTATCACATCTTCCCTCCTCCGCAAGGCGGGGAGTGGGGTGGGGTGGGGGGCAGTGATCGGGGGTTGCCAGAGAGCCAGAACCCTGGAGCACTCCGGTCCAGGGGGCATGATCTGGTACCAGGAGCAGGGGCCCGAGCCCTGGCCGCCACCAGGGGCCCTGCGCCTCTCCTCCGAGAGGGCTGGAGAATCCATGTTAGCGCCACCGTTTAATGAGGGTGTGACTCGCAGGCCCGGGCGTGATTCAGCGCACTCTCCCCTCTGCGCTGCTCTGAGCCTTAGGGGAGGAAGTGACCCCTGGAGAGTGGGCCCTCCAGGAAACAGGATGCGGAGCAGCCTCTGCTCAGAGGACCCCACACAAGGGACCAAACCAAGGGACACTGCCCCAGGCTCTCCCCAGACGCTTCCAGCCAGGAGAGAGAAGTCCAGGCTGACCCTCCTGCCCTTGCCCTGGGAAGTCTGCCCTGCCCTCCCAGTCCCCCAGCCCCACTGTCCCTCCAGGGCTGCATGTGACCCCACACCCCACTTCCCGGAACCCTTCCAACTCCTCCTCTTTCCCTCTTCACCATCTGTCAGGGTTGGCTCTACACACTGACTCCCAGTGGGTGAAACGGGTGGCCATCTTTTGTCCAAAAATCACCTTCTCCGGCCTTAGATTTTACCGAGCGTCAGGGCTAGAAGGGCTGGTTTGCATCAAGCCATTCTGGCCCTCCTGACCCTAGTGGAGAAATAGAGCCCAGACAGGCAAGTGACTTGCCTAAAGTCACACAGCACATCTGCGGCAGAGCTGGGACAGCATCCTGGTCTGTGGGCCCCCACGACAGAGAGCGGCTCTCAAACACACACAGAGACTGAAGGGCAGGGGCAAGGTGAGGGCCAGGAGGTGGAGACCCGGGTTGGCCACTTGACACGGGTCAAGTCAGTCACCCTCTCGGGGTCTCAGTCATGTTACCTGCAAAGTAATGATGATGATGGTGGTGGTGGTGGCCCGGGTCCTACGTCAGGGGACCCTGGTGATAAGGACGGAGCAAAGAGAATCTAGCCCAGAGCCTCGCAGCCCCAGGTGCTCAATACGTGGTCCCCAGAAGCAGAACCGGGCTAAGGATTTGCGTGCATGAGATTCATTTGGGGGCTGGGGTGGGGAGGGGAGCAATCCCAGGGACCACAGCCAGGACCCTGGAGAAGCCAGACCAAGCGTGTTATCAGGTCGTTCACCACGGGGGGGTGACCGGGGCTCAGGCCCCCGCGAGAACTCTGTGGAGTGGGTTTGAACAGACCCGCGTGACCGTGACTCAGCGTGACTGTGCCCAAGGGGAGACGCAGACAGGGCTGGCGTGGGCAAAACAGGCCCCGTGGGCAGAGAAAGCCCTTCGGCAAAGAAATGCAGGCGCTGGCAGGCGAGAGGCGGGCGCGCACTCTGATGTGAGCAGACCCTGGGCGAGCAGGATGAGCTGGTCCCAGCAGCATCTGTACACTGTGAAACTGCTTTTTGTACAACCAGGAAGGCGGGGAGGGACTCCTGGGTCTTCTTATCACTTCTCCTCCGGCCTTCAGAACCGAACACCCCTCTCACTGCAAAGCTTCCATTTCATCAGCAGCAGGAAGCATGGTAATGAAGCAGGAAGGCTTGGGACCAGATAAAAGGAGAACTGCCCAGCTGTGGAGATGCTCAGACACCACACCGGCTACAAGGACTGGGGACGGCGGGAGCGTGGGATCCCTTCCCTGGAGTGTCCTAGACTTAGAGCCTCAGCCGTGCTGGTGGAGAGCAGCTCAAACCCCTTGGCCCCCGGCATCTCTGCCTGCGCTGTGTATTCCCCACAGGCACTCGGTGGAGAGGGATGTCCAGGACCAGCGGGGCTGAGCTTCCTGCAGCATCCACGGGTGGAAGGCATTATTTTTATATTCAGATAAACCCAGAGCTGGTGGATCCTTATAATAAAGTGCTACTCAGCAATAAAAAGGGATGCGCTGTTGATACACGGAACCACATGAATAAACCGCAAAAGTATAACGCTGGGTGAAGGACACCAGACCCAGGAGACACAAACTATGGTCCTGTTTCTATGAAATTCTGGAAAAGGCCAAATCATGGATCGGTGATTGCCTGGGCCTAAGGCTGAGAATGAAGGGACAGTGGTGGGGGGTGTGATGGATTTATTCTATGATTGTGGTGGTGTTTACAAAACGGCACACACTTGTCAGAATTGTTCTCACTGGAGGGTTCAAGTTGGTGACTGTTTTGGTAGGTAAATTATACCGCCACTGAAGCTAATTTTAAAAATAAGGAAGATAGACAAATCCAGTGAATCTCAGAGTGGAATGACTCATGGACCAAGACACACACACGCACACTCTCATCTAAAAAGCTCTTGACTGGTGCAGACAACACACACCTCGGAATTCAGACAGCTTTATGTTCAAACCTGAGCTCTGTCCCCTTGTGAGCTGTGTGACTTTGGGCCAGCCACCCCCCTCCATGAGTCTGAATGTTCTTGCGGGCACAGTAGGACTATGAACTGAACTGTGTCCCCCCGAATTCATACATTAAAGCCCTAACACCCAGCGTGGCTGTATTTGGAGACAGGGGTTTTAGCAGGTAATTAGGGAAGTAAGGTTAAATGAGGTCATTGGGTCCTAAACCAATGGGATTAGCAGACAAAGGGAAGAAGACTTCTCTCTCTTTCTGCATCCACAAACATACACTGAGGAGACAGCATGTGAGCATACAGTGAGAAGGTGCTGTCTACCGGCCAGGAAGAGGGTCCTCAGCAGAAACTGACCACACTGGCACTCTGATCTTCAAGCCTCCAACTGTGAGAAAATAAACATCTGTTGTTAAAGTTACCCAGTCTGTGGCATTTCATGGCAGCCCAAACAGTCCAGTCCATCCTAAAGGAAATCAACCCTGAATATTCACTGGAAGGACTGATGCTGAAGCTGATGCTCCAATACTTTAGCCACCTGATGCAAAGAACTGACTCACTGGAAAACACCCTAATGCAGGGAAAGATTGAAGGCGGGAGGAGAAGGGGACGACAGAGGATGAGATGGTTGGATGGCATCACTGACTCAATGGACATGAGTTTGGGTAAACTCCGGGAGTTGGTGATGGACAGGGAGGCCTGGCGTGCTGCGATTCATGGGGTCGCAAAAAGTTGGACACGACTGAGCGACTGAACAACAGCAAGCAGACTGAGGCAAGTGGCGTCATGTATTTTGCTTTACTGATACTATCGTGAGGATAGTGTAAGATGATATGTATATAATGTCTTGCTCTGGGCCACTCAGGTGCTTAATAAACTTTAATTATTTAACACAGGGTGCTAAGTGTGTGTGTCTGTCGCTCAGTCGTGTCCAACTGTTTGCAACCCTGTGGACTGTAGCCCGCCAGGCTCCTGTGTCCATGGCATTCTCCAGGCAAGAATACTGGAGGGGGTTGCTCTTCTTCTCCAGGTATCTTCCCAAGGCAGGGATCGGACCCACATCTCCCACGTTGCAGGCAGATTCTTTACTGTCTGAGCACCAGGGGAGCCTACAAGTTGGTAACAAGAAGCCTCAAGTTGGCTAAAACAATATGGAAAACCCATTATCCCACATAAGAAGAGCTAGGGGAATTCCAGGGCTGGTTAATTCAGCTGCCCAGGCCTTGTCCATTTTCCTTTCTATCTCTCTCAAGTCTTATCTATTTTTCTTTGCTGCCCTCCTCAGCCTATTAACCTAGTACCCCTCATGGCTGCAGTGAACGCAGCCATCAATTGCAGACTCAGCTCTGACTTGGGAAGAAAAGGTATCCTTTCTTTCTATGTGCTTCTTTTTATTAGTTGACATAAATGTTTTCCACAGGCCCCTCGAGGACTCCCTCTCATTGGCCAGAACTGTGTGAGGTGCCTATGACTTTACCAACCAGTTGCAAAGGGTGCGGGAGGGCTGGGTTAGCCTCAGTGCTTGGGGTGGAGGTGGTGCTTCCTTCTGCGTCCACATTCCTGCACAACATTAAGCTCTTGTTAGAAAGGAAATGAGTAAGGAGGATCCTTCGGTGGGTGACCCAGAGAGTCTGCAACAAGAAGTCATAGTAACAGCTTTGGTTTATGATAAGCACTGGTCATCATTTAACCCCAGCAGGTTACGAATTCCCATTTTGCAGCAGAGGAAGCTGAGGCTCAGAGGGGGAGAGTCGATGGAGCATGTCGCATGGCTGCTGAGTGGCTGAGCCGGAACGAGAACTTCCAGTCTCTGAAGACTGGGTCCCAGCCACCCCGCTAGGCCGCGTCCTTGGCGTGGCTATTCCAGTCTGCGTTACTATTTTCATCCTTGCTGGGGGTTCACGGGCCACCAGGTGCTTCCTGGCCCAGGGCAGAGAGGAGAGCGCGTCCCCTCCAGTTGCTGTAGAAGCCTTGGCTCCCCCCGCCCTCTCCCACAGCCGCTGGACTCAAGGGGGGGCCCGGTAACTCTACTGATGGGTCTTTAGTGAAGAGGTTAAGAAGAAGTGATGGGTGTTCCTGTTTTGCACTGGTCAGATTCTCACTGAGCCTGGGAGGTTTTGGAAAAGAAGGGGTCTTGAGATTCTATAACCCACTGACTCCTCCTCATGCTATATGTGGACAGAAATCTCTCTGGATTTTCAAATTCAAGTTCACTCTATGCATCTAGCCTCACCTCCCCAGGGGCTTCTTCCTTATTGGCCTGCATCTCTGTCCTCCCCTGGCTTTTGTTCAAGCTCTGCGTCTACCCAAAATGCCCTCCTCCCTAATTCTCCGCCTCCACCCCAGCCTAACACCCTTAAGCCCACCTCCTCCAGGAAGCCCTCCCTGATGGAGCCACCTCTGTCCTCCCCCATCTCTGAATGCAAGGACACTCATAGTTAATGCCAGTGGGTCCCCAATCTGTGGGGCTTCCCAGGTAGCGCTAGTGGTAAAGTACCGCTTGTCCATGCAAGAGATGCCAGAGACTTGAGTTTGATCCTTGGGATCCCCCTGGAGTGGGAACTGGCACTCCGCTCCAGCATTCTTGCCTGGAAAATTCCATGGGCAGGAGAGCCTGGTGGGCTACAGTCCATGGGGCTGCAAAGAGTCAGACACGACTGAGCGACCCACACACACACGCCCAAGTCTGCAGCCTGTTAGAGCCACGGAGGGTGGGTGGTGCCCGATAAAATAAGATTTCCCCCGGCTACACCCGAGACAGGAGAGCAGTGTGGCTAAAAGCATGGGCTCTGGAGTCAGGCAGGTTGGGCTCAAGTCCTGGTCCTGGCGATGGTTCCTGTGCCGCCTTGAACAAGTTACTTAACCCTCACTTTCTCCACCTGCAAAATGGAGATAATAACAGTGCCTACTTCAGAAGGATTGCTGTGATGATCATATGAGGTTTCTAAAAGAAAAGCACATAGAATAAAGCCCAGCAAGTAAAAGGCGTTCGATACATACGAGGTTTTATCCTACTTATTGAATCAGACTCTTCAGCAGTGAGACTCTGGATTCTGTATTTTTATGTATCATCCCAAATGGGTCTTTTGTAGCCAGCCAACAAGGATTCAGAAGCCATGGATCAGTCTTCTCCTAGAATCCCTACTCAAAAATAATCCTTCGCCAACCACAGTAAGACCCCACTCCACAGCGAGAGGTCCGGTCCGCAGTCCCCCTTCCTCGCCCCGCCTTCCCCTGTCCCCGGCCACTGCACCCTTTAATCACCGTGGGATCCCACCAATGCAGCATCTAGGTCCAGGTGTGCCCATGCCCGTGCCTTCTAACTAGAATGATTTTCCTGCCTTCTCCAGCATCAGCGCTACCAAGCTCAGGTATCTACTGTGTGCCGTGGGTTGGAACAGAACTCGGGTTTCAACACAGAGCTAGCTGGCCCGCCAGCCTGTGCCCTTAACCATCACCTTGATGCCTTACTGGCACGCTGTTCCATCAAACACCTCGTGGTCCCATCTCCTGCAGAATAAGGCATCCTCCAGCCCTCACTCATAGAGAGCCTGCCCACACCTGGCTTATGGTCCACACATTTCCAAACTTGTCTGCCTCCCCCACCAGACTGGCAGCTTATCTCCAGCACCAAGCACCCACCCACGGACCCCAAACTCTCTAGTACCAGGAACCCCACTTCCAGTCCTCTCCCCCGTGCCCAGGACTCTGTCACTGGAAAGCCCGCTCGCCCTACCCAACGAGCAGCATGTACTCCCGGCCATAAGCTCACCTTCCAGTCACTCAGGCATAGCTAACTGCCAGGAAGAGCTCGCTGCCCTGCGAACAGGAAGCAGGGGCTCCAGCCCCAAGTGAAACCGCTCCCTAACTCTGCCGCCTGAGATGCTGCCCTCAGGCTGGGGGACGTAGTAGAGGAAATGTATGATTTCCCTGAGGTCCCAGCACAAAATGGAATGAGCTCCTGACCGCTTGGGCTGCCTTTGTAAAATGGAAAGAGCAAGGGGCCGCCCCCTCCTCCCGTAATGGCTGGCATCTCAACCAGCATTGCAGAGAGGAGGAGGAGGGTCAGCGGAAAAGGAGGAGGAGGCCTTTTCTGGGCTTTGTACTCAGCTGCTGCAGGGCAAAAGCGGGATTCTCCGAGCACAGCGACCTGACTGTAGGGCTCTCTGCCCTTCCCCACCCTGGGACCTAACACTGGGCCAGGCGAGCTCAGTGTGTGTCTGGGCACCTGCCTTTCTGTGAGCCCTGCCTGTCCCACAGTGCTGCTCGAGGCTGCGGGGTGCTCTGCTGGGGCCCTCAGGGCCCTGCCTGAGTCCTGAGACCCCTGCTACAGGAAGGCAGGGAGGGCTGCTGAGGACACAGCAACTCCCCCTCGGCAACCTTGCTCATTGGACAGTAACACGGCCCATTTGCTCCTTCATGAATGCACCGCCTGGAGAAGGAAATGGCAACCCACTCCAGTGTTCTTGCCTGGAGAATTCCGTGGAGAGAGGAGCCTGATGGGCTGCCGTCTATGCGTTGCACAGAGTCGGACACGACTGAAGCGACTTAGCAGTAGCAGCAGCAGAATGCACCGCCCGGGCGAGCATTGCCTGCAAACCGGAAGAGAAGCTCAGGAGCCCTGCTTCCCTGGGCTCTCATTGCTGTGTCTACAGCCCCCTCAGGGCTCCTCCCCACCCCTCTGGGGGCTCAGCTGGTAAAGAATCTGCCTGCAACGCGGGAGACTCGGGTTTGATCCTGGGATTGGGAAAGTCCTCTGGAGAAGGGAATGGCTACCCTCTCCAGTATTCGTGCCTGGAGAATTCCATGGACAGAGGAGCCTGGCGGGCTATAGTTGATGGGTCTTAAAGAGTTGGGGTGACTAAATGAGTGACTGACACTAACAGAGAGCCCCTCGTCCCCCCGGAGCCACCCCCAGCCCCTGCCCCAGGGCCCGAGTTTCTTGCAGATGACCTCCACAAAAGGCAGGGTTCAAACCCAACTTTGGCACTTACGGGCTGGGTGACACTGGGCCTGTTGCTGGTTTCTCCAGCTGAAACTGGGAGAACCTTTACAACACTGGACAGTCGGAGGTCTGGTGAGAGACACCTGTAGAGAGCCCAGCGTGCGGTAGGTTAATTCCCAAATGCGACTGCCTTTCCTCTGCCAGCCTCGATCCCTGGGTCGGGGAGATCCCCTGGAGGAGGGCACGGCAACCCGCTCCAGCATCCTTGCCTGGAGAATCCCATGGACAGAGGAGCCTGGCGGCCTACAGTCCACGGGGTCGTACAGAGTCGGACACGACTGAGCGACTCACCACGCGCACACCCACGCACTGCCATCCTTTGCACCGCATGCAAGGATAGCTGGAGAAAAGACTGCATTAAAGAAAGAAGGAGGGGGTGGGGGTGTAGAGTGACCGCATCTCCTGGAGCGCCCAGCTGCGGTGACATCACAGGGATCCAGGGCCCCAGCTCTGAGCCAGCATCTGTCCTCAATGCCCCTGGCGAGTGGCGAAGACTCCGGATGCAGAGAGGGGATTCAGGGCCACAGGAAGCCCGGACATTGAGCTGAGTGATGCTTTGATATCACAGCGATTCTTATTTATGCAACAACGTGTGTGTTCAGCATGCTGCTAAGTCCTTAAGCTGCCCAGTACCAGCCATAAAAGCCTCCATATATCACCCTGAATTCCCTTCCTGGGTAGTTTAAAAGAATGAGAGGGGACTTAATGGCAGTGTTTAAGGGTTATTATATATAAGTTAACGGCCAGATGCTCTTCCGTGGCAGGCAGAGGGGTGGGGGGCTCTGGCAGCGGTGGAGACCCTGGGTGGAGTTCAGAGGGCTCACCTCTCCCTCACCCAGCCCCCACCCCAAAAGCGGCAGGTGGATCCACTGACCCCTCAAGGTCTCCTCCAGCCCCCGGGAGACATTTTGGACCAGAAAGCTGATCTCGCTGTTCTCTTCCAACCAGCGATGAGCGTGATCTTTAGAAGGAGAGCAGATGTCCCTCCAAGAGATAAGATGAAGGCGTCTCGCTGAATTGGAACAGAGAAAGCGAGGGCCCAATGGGAGGAGACCTGTCTCTGGGACCCACAAGCAGACAAAAGAGTTGAGTGGCACTTGGGGCCCCGCGGTGAGACAGTGCGCCGGCCACCCAGCCCCTCTTGCTACGGGGAGCTGAGTGTATCCCCTGGGGGACCCCTCCTCTCCTCTGTGCCAGCGAGGATGGGGCTCAAAGGTGAAGCTCAGTATATGCTCACCTCCATCAGACCAAGAAGGTAAAGTGAACGATGAGGTTCCAGCACTAGGCAGAAAGGCAGGTGTCCTCTTCCTTTAAGAATCCAAGACGGCACAGCATAACCCCACGCTGGCGTCCCGAGAGGGGATTCGGCCAGGACAATGGTTGGGGTGTCAGGGTGTCACGACCCCTGACGTGGAACCATCTGAGACCCTTTCTGTACAGCACGAGGGTGCACGGAGCGGCATGTAGCGCCCCGGGTTCTAAGCCTGGCTCCTCAGCTCAGTTCAGTTCAGTCGCTCAGTCGTGTCCAACTCTCTGCAACCCCATGGACTGCAGCACGCCAGGCTTCCCTGTCCATCACCAACTCCTGGAGCTTCCTCAAACCCATGTCCATAGAGTCAGTGATGCCACCCAACCATCTCATCCTCTGTCGTCCCCTTCTCCTCCTGCCTTCAATCTTTCCCAGCACCAGGGTCTTCTCCGGCGAGTCAGCTCTTCACACCACCTGGTCTCTAATTCACCCCAGGGAATCTCCTCTGCCTTTTCGAGCCCCGTTTCCTCTCCAGTACAATGGGGCCAATAATGCGCACTGTGCGGGTTTGAAGCAAGAATTAGGTGAGCTCGAGTGCCAGGTGCGGGAGCTCTTGCTGAGCCCTGGAGCCAACAGAGGCCCTCGGGCCAGTCCTTGTCATCTGGTGCCATCTCTGGTCAGCCTTTACTCCGCTTAGGACCCACCCCCTCTGGTCCTCAGTGGTCTGTGCCAGGCTGCGCCCCCCACTTTCTGCAAGCTCAGTCTCAGCCGGGCTGCCCGTGACTGGCCCCATGGCCACAGGTGTGGAGCCTGGTCTCCCCCTGCCTGCTCCGTGGGGCTGCTCGTCCGGCAGCGCTGACGCCCTCCTGGCCACACGCCGTCAAACACGTCTGCGGTTTGCTTATTTCAGGTGAAGGAGCTCTGTTTCCCCAACAGATGCTCCAGGCCGCTGCCCACCTCCAGCCACTCCACCCCTTCCAGATTCCCCTGGATGGAAGGAGACACCGTCAGTGAAGGTGGTCTGCACTTCCTGCCCCTGTGCCTGGCATAACAAGCCTTCCCCTGGCAATGTCCTCTCCACCTCACCCCCCACCACTTGCAGAAATTCTCATCCACCTTCACGACTCAGATGTGCACTCGTGCACCTGTGAATGCCTCTCTTCCCTGCGTGCACTTTGGAGGACCGTGGGGCCTGGCCCAGCCTCTCCGGCCACCCCTGTCCCAGACCAGGAGCCCCTGAGAGCAACAGACGCAGACACAGTCACCTCTGCAGCCCCTCCTCTGATGCCTGCGCATCCCAGAGGCTGGCTAAATGAGCCGCTATTCATACAGAAAACGACAGCAGTTACAGCATACTGAGCCCTGATATGGGCCAGACGTTTTATAGACATCATCTCATTTTATCCTCAGAGCCACCCTGCCAGCTCACAATTATTAGCTTCATTTATAGAAGCAAGACTGAAACTCAGAGAAAGTGACTGGCCCAAGGTCACCCTGCTACCCTATAAAGTGTCAGAACTTCAGGCTAGGTCAAAGTGACCCCAGGGTCTGCCACACCCCTCCCCCGGGACCACACCACCTCAGGAGACAGATTAGGGGACCTCGGCAAAGGCAGAGCTCGGTTTCCTAGATAAGACCTGACTGTAGATATTCAAATTCAGGGATTTGAGGAGGCTTTAGGATAATAGAAAAAATACACAAAGAAGGCTTTCAAATCGATCCCTGGGTCAGGAAGATCCCCTGGAGGAAGGCATAGCAACCCACTCCAGTATTCTTGCCTGGAGAATCCCATGGACAGATGAGCCTTGTGGGCTGCAGTCCATGGGGTCGCAAAGAGTTGGACACGCCTGAAGTGACGTAGCACGCATGCGAGGCTTCAAAAAATATGTAGGACTCTGTTAGGGACTGAACTGTGTCCCCTTAACATTCTATGCTGAAGGGCTTCCCAGGTGGCTCAGTGGTAAAGGATTCACCCGCCAATGTAGGAGACACAAGAGACACGGGTTCAGTTCCTGGGCTGGAAAGATTCCCTGGAGGATGAAATGGCAACCCCCTCCAATATTCTTTTCTGGAAAATCCCATGGACAGAGGAACCTGACAGGCTATAGTCCATTAATTCGCAAAGAGTCAGGGAAGATTGAGCATGCACACAATATTTTATGTTGATCCCCAGTATCTTAAAATGTGACTGGGTATATTTAAAGAGGTAATTAAGTTAAAAATAGAGCCTTGAAGGTGAGTCCTATCCCAAGATAACTGGGGTCCTTAAGAGAAGAGGAAAGGTGGGCGCACAAGAGGCACCAGGGCTGCGCACGCACGGAGGAAAGACCCCAAGAGGACGCAGGAGAAGGCAGCCACCTGCAAGCTGGGGGGAGGCGCCAGGAGAAACCAAGCGCAGCGGACGCCTTGCTCGTGGACTTCTGGCCTCCAGAACTCGGGGCAAACACTTCTTTGCTGTTGAACCCACCCAATGTATACCATCTTATTGCAGAAGCTCTAGCAAATTAACACAGTTTCCTATTACTGATTATATCCTTAATATATAAAAAGTTCCTAGAAATCAATAAGAAAAAAGACCAACAAACTAATATTAAAAATAGGCAGCATGATAGCCACCAAAAGAGGACATTCAAACGGTTCATAAACACATGAAGAGATGCTCAGCCTCATTCATGATAGAACTGCATGGAGATACCATCTTTCGCTTATCAGATGGACCAACTTCCCGAAGGTCTGCCAATGCCACACTGGCGAGGCCAGCGGGGGGTAGGGAGGGACTTCCCAGCAACGGTGGTGGTAATGGAAATCGGACAGCTCTATCCATGGCAACTTGGTAATATTCAACTGAAAGGAAAATGAAGAAAGTAAGAAAGAGGCATGAAGGAAAGGAGGGAGGTGAAAAGGAACCGTATGTGCTCTGGAGTCAGTCAAATCTGGGCACAAATCTCAGCCCTGCCACCGTTCAGTCATTCAACCTTGGGAGAGACAGTTACTCACCCTGCCTGCGCCTCTGTTTCCTCACCTGTCAAGAGACTGTATTCTGGTAACGGCGCGTCCCACCGGGCAGGCTATAGAGGGGGGTTAGCACCACCCTCCTGCAATCGTCGGCAGGCCTTCCACGTGCCAGCCACAGGGTGGTCCCACACTGGCGGAGGCTGTCCTCTTCACGCTCTTCACTCCTTTTAGTTAAGGGATTCACTAAATCAGCTACGAAACTGGATTGATATTATCGTTATTGTTCAGTCACTCAGTCACGTCCGATTCTTTGCCACTTCGTGGACTGCAGCCTGCCAGGCGTCCCTGTCTTTCACCGTCTCCTGGAGTTTGCTCAAACTCATGTCCACTGAGTCAGTGATGCCATCCAACCATCTCGTCCTCTGTCCTCCCCTTCTCCTCCTGCCTTCAATCTTTCCCAGCATCAGGGTCTTTTCCAGTGAGTTGGCTCTTCATGTCAGGTGGCCAAAGTATTGGAGCTTCAGCTTCAGCATCAGTCCTTCCAATGAATATTCAGGGTTGATTTCCTTTAGGATGGACTGGTTGGATCTTCTTGCAGTCCAAGGGACTCTCAAGAGTCTTCTCCAGCACCACAGTTCAGAGGCATCAATTCATGCCCATCACTGCATTTCCCTTTTGTGGACTAAATACATGCTCAGGAATTGGAAAACATCTCTTGCCGGATCCTGGGCCCTGATACTGGGTGTGAAAGGTCTGATCCCCACAGGTCACTCAGGAAGCGCCCCAAGCTGTCATCAGGTCATAAAAACAAGAAGACCCAGATGGACGCTTCCATCACCTCCAGCCCTTCCCCTCCCCAACCGCTAAGTAGAGGGAGGCGCATTCCCCCCCCCCCCCCCCCCCATCAGAGCTGGCTGCACCCATGGTGTTTCCGAGAGAAGCTGGCAAAGCACAGGCCTTCCACGTAAAGCTGTTTGGATGGAAAGTATAGGCTTGTCTCAGGAGCCGTGCCTCCTGCTGGGGAAACATAGGCCAGTGCACACGAAAAGTGCCAGGCCTGTCCAGAGCCGTGGAGAGCCGGTCCAGCCTGGGTGAACGCGCCAGGCTCACATCAATGAACCGCCTCCCCAGGGCCCAGGACACGAAGGTTCAGAAGCACATCCGCTGAGCTCCCGTCCCGCACCCAGCTCTCCCCTCTGCCCTCTCTTCCGTATTCGTTCCTTTTGCAGCTCATCCTGGACCTCCCTCTGGGGCAGCAACACCAATAACAGGGTAATCACCACTATTTGCTGAGTACTTACCACCCGTCTGGCACTTAGCTTTTTCTCTTTTTTTTTTTTTTGGCAACAGCCAAGGTAAGTGTGATGATCTTCATTTCATAGTTTAGGAAACAGCTTTGGAGAAGTCCTGTGCAAGGTCAGCAGCTAGTAAGCAACAGAGCCGAGCTTGGTGCTCAGGACTTCTGACCCTAGAATGCGACAGTAGCCTCTCCTACAGGGCCTTGAACCCCCACGAAGGCCGCTCCACTTTAGCAGAGTCACCCCAGAGTGATGGGAGATCAGATTCAACCTCCCCAAATCCACATCCTGCCAACCAACTTTTATTCACCCTCCACTTACCCCCTTGAAAGGCCCCCCGACAGTGTCACACCACCACGGGTCTCCCCAAGCCCCTGACACTCCGTGTCTTGGTCTGTGCCTCCCACCCCAGTCCAATGAGTTCTCTGGAGTGGAGCCCTCCTGCCTTCAGGACCTCACTTTCTGTCATCCTTCCTGGAAAATACCACCTCCTGTGAACTTAGTCAATGGGGCAAGTGCTGGTAAATTTCATATTCTTAACCTGCTAAAACTTCTATAATAAGTGGAACGGAATGAACATTTACTGAGGATCCGTAAATATGCCAGGACTAAAGGCATGTCCCTAACATATATTAATAAACCCTATAAGGTGGGTATGATGATTCTCTTCTGCAGCTGAGAAAACTGAGGTTCAGAGAGGTTGAAGGACATGCCCGAGGTCACACAGCGCTCAGGAGACACTGGGATTCAAAGCCAGGCCTCCCTCATCTGCTTGGTTTCAAAGCCTTGGTGCCTTTGGCCCCATCACTCTGCCTCTGGCAGTAAAACACTTAATAAATATTTGGCTTCTAAACACAAAGACAAAGCTCCTTCTATCCCATTAGAGGGCTGCAGTGTGAGTTGGGAGCACGTCTGTCTGGCCTTTGCTTTCCATTCAAACAAATGTTTTTGTTGTTTTAACTTTGCTCCCTAGCTTTTCTGCTCTTCAGAAGCCCTGGCAGGCCTCGTGGCCAGGGGGTCCCTGTGGGCACGGGCCTGTCTGTCTGCCTGTCACTGGTGGGGCCTTTGGAAGAACCGCTTGCATTCTGAGCAGCTGCCTTGGGCTCTGTCTGATGAGCCCAAGGAATGAGGGGGGCGAAGGTGAGGGAGGCTTTCTGGTGCTCTGGGTCCCCTTCTAGGAGGCGAGCAGGCGTCTGCAGGCCCCGGGGAGAGAGCACACGGCGAGCATCACGCGGGCCCGGGCGCCGTCCCGGCTTGGACGCTCACTCACGTCGCCACCTCCCATGAGCCGCCTCGGCCTCCTCACCGGCAGCCTGAGGATGAGAGCGGTGCTCAGGGGAGGCCCTGCCGTGTTCAGCAGGCATTCCATAAGTGCTGGCTCCCCCACCCCCATCTCGGTGGGGAAGGAGAGCTGCCCGAGCACTCTGGGTGGAGAAGGAGGCAGCAGGTTGCGATCAGGGAGGACGGCGCCCTAGCCTTGTCGTGACCCCCAGGTGGTGGAGAGCTGAGCGGAGGGGCAGGCCCAGGACCCCCGCCAGCCCCGGGTAGGCCCAGAGGCTTTGCAGCTGGTCCCCTGAGTCCACGGCTTTCTCAGTGTCCACACGGGTACGGGGGTCCGTGGGGCCACAGCTAGCTGCCTCCTGGCCTGGTGCAGACAGCCTGTGGGAGCAGCTGCCTCCGCCCCTCCGACCTCACCCATCAGCGCTTCTGTGACCCCAACCCTCCCAGCACATTACAGTTTAGGAAGGTTACACCTAGACCCATTCGGCTGGTGTTGCAACGATTCTGGGAGGGCGTCTGTGCGGAAACCGAGATCCCTGGTAGGGAGAGAAAAAGGCTTGCTTTTCCCTCCGTGAGTGGGTGAAAACCCCAGGACAGGAGCAGCTGTCAGCTCTCTGAATGGCCCTGCTCTGATACCAGGCACTTCCCGTATGTTTCCTCATTCAAACCTGCCCAGGCCATGTGAGCAGGTTTTCCACCTTGCCAATAAGAAATTATGACTTAGAGAAGGACACTGAGGCGAGGTCACCCCATCAGAAAGTGGCAGAGGCAGCTGTGCGCCCCAGAAACTTGCACCCCGGCTGGGCGGCCTGGGAAATCAGCCGGTGCTCGCTTCTTCTGTCCCGCTCATCATGGGAGATTTAATAAAGATATCTGTCATTGTTGAACACCTACTGTATGCTGAGGACTTTGCTGACTGTTCTCTCAACCTACCCTGTAAAGTAGATTGAGCCCATTTCACAGATCAGTCTGTTGAGGCTCAGAAAGACCTCAAAGCTGATTAAGCTCTCAAAACTAGGTTCAAACTCCAGTGTGCTTTTCCAAGGAGGCAGCTCTGCATATTAATAAAAACTCAGGATATAGGTTTTCTTCCTGTTTATAACGCTCCTCTAGCCAGTCTGGTGAAATTCCTGGTACAAAAGAATTCTCTCTCTCTAGTCATGCCCTTTCCAGATCAGACCCTGCCCCTCCTAGAAGATCCATGGTTTGTTGTTTAGTTGCTAAGTCAGGCAAAGAGATGGGAATACCAGACCACCTGACCTGCCTCTTGAGAAACCTGTATACACGTCAGGACGCAACAGTTAGAACTGGACATGGAACAACAGACCGGTTCCAAATTGGGAAAGAAGTACGTCAAGGCTGTATATTGTCACTCTGCTTATTTAACGTATATGCAGAGTACATCATGAGAAACGCTGGGCTGGAGGAAGCACAAGCTGGAATCAAGACATAACCTCAGATATGCAGACACCACCCTTATGGCAGAAAGTGAAGAGGAGCTAAAGAAAGTGAAAGAGGAGAGTGAAAAAGTTGGCTTAAAAATCAACATCCAGAAAACTAAGATCATGGCATCCGGTCCCATCACTTCATGGGAAATAGATGGGGAAAGAGTGGAAACAGTGTCAGACTTTATCTTTTTGGGGCTTCAAAATCACTGCAGATGGTGACTGCAGCCATGAAATTAAAAGATGCTTACTCCTTGGAAGAAAGTTATGACCAACCTAGATAGCATATTAAAAAGCAGAGATGTTATTTTGCCGACTAAGGTCCATCTAGTCAAGGCTATGATTTTCCCAGTAGTCATGTATGGATGTGAGAGTTGGACTATAAAGAAAGCTGAACCCCAAAGAAATGATGATTTTGAACTGTGGTGTTGGCGAAGACTCTTGAGAGTCCCTTGGACAGCAAGGAGATCCAACCAGTCCATCCTAAAGGAGATCAGTCTTGAATATTCATTGGAAGGACTGACGCTGAAGCTGAAACTCCAATACTCTGGCCACCTGATGTGAAGAGCTGACTCACTGGAAAAGACCCTGATGCTGGGAAAGATTGAAGGCAGGAGGAGAAGGGGACGACAGAGGATGAGATGGTTGGATGGCATCACTGACTCGATGGACATGAGTTTGAATAAATTCTGGGAATTGGTGATGAACAGGGAGGCCTGGTGTGCGGAAGTCCATGGGGTCACAAAGAGTCGGACTGAGTGACTGAACTGAACAGGGTTTCCTGATGGCTCAGATGGGGAAGAATCTGCCTGCAATGCAGGAGACCCAGGCTCTATCGCTGAGTTGGGAAGATCCCTTGGAGAAGAGAATGACAACCATCTGCAGTGTTCTTGCCTGGGAAACCCCATGGACAGAGGAGCCTGGTGAGCTACAGTACATGGGGTCACAAGGAGTTGGACGCAGCTGAGTGACTAACTCTTGGACTAGTCGTGAGGTCATGCCTGAATCTTTGAGACCCCATGTACTAAAATCCGCCAGGCTCCTCTGTCCATGGGATTCTCCAGGCAAGAATACTGGAGTGGGTTGCCATTGCCTCCTTCAGGGGACCTTCCTGACCCAGGGATCAAACCTGGGTCTCCTTCATTGGCAGGTGGATTCTTTACCACTGAGCCACCAGGGAAGCCGGCAGATCCACAAATGCTTCTAAATTTGTCATCTGGTGACCTGAGATCATGTAAAGATTTGGATGTTCAAAGGGGAGGGGAGTGAGAGGGGAGGCAGAGGGGATGCACAGAGATGGGAATTGGTGGTGGACAGGGACGCCTGGTGTGCTGCGGTCCACGGGGTCATAGAGAGTCGGTTTCGCCAGCTTCCTGTGAGGAGTCCTCCAAGGCTCCCTATCACCAGTCTTCTCCAGAGTCTAGACTGCACCCTGCTTAGAGTGTCTTCAGAAGACAGGTCCAGCCTGGACCTGGCCCTGCTTACTGATCATTCTTTCACTGGACAAATTTGTCTTGGATGAACAGAGGGTCCCAGAGCTGTGCTGGACACTAGGCTTCAGGACAGACAGACAGACACCTTGCCCCCCACGAAGCCTGTAGTCTGACGGGGGAGGGACGAATGATGAAATTGCAGTGATGGCTCCAGGTGACAAACAGGGTGAGGGGGCGGTCGTCTGACCCAGCCGTCCTGCACCAAACCCAGGGTAGAGACCCTCCGCCCAGGGGCCCCGGGGGGCAGGGGTCCTGGAGGGGAGCCTCCCGAGCAGAGCCCCGAGGGGTGCATGGGAGGCGATGGTCCTCAGCGTCCTCTGATTCCAGGGTGGCACGCATCTCCAGCTTGCCCAAACATACCGCTTGCCTCTCTCCCCCACACTCTTGCTGGGCTCCCTCTCTCCTGCCGTCTCTGGGTGCTCGGGGTCCTGAAGGACCTCCCCGGCTCACCCTCTCCTAAACTTCCAGCTCTGACAACTTCCCACTGCACCCCCCTTCATGCTCTTCAGCACTTAACCTGAAGAACGCAAGGCTCAGAGGCTCAGAGAGGGCGGGAGACTTGTCCGAGGTCACCCAGCAAGCAAGCGGCACAGTGAGGGTTTGAACATGAGCCCTCAGACCCTGCAAAAGGCAGAGAGGGGAGGAGAGAAATTGCAAGTCTCTGTGGGGATTCCAAAGGCAACAGCAGAGGGATGCCCAGCATGACCCCTGACAAGGGCAGGCGGAAAGGCTCCCTGAGGTGCCCTGCAGCGTAGGTCAGCAGACACCTGGGCCTGGGTGGGTGGGTGGCAAACGGCTCAGACAGCCCATCAGCAGGATATTAACAAGCCGACCGTCCAATTAGGAGCCAGTAATTAAAATTCATCTTCCTTCCTACCGCACAGTATTAAACCACAAACACTTCATTATATGCCTCTTACCTCGCTGATTTGCATAAATGGGAAGAAACACTTAACAGAGGCAACACTAATTAATGCCGGGGGTGCACTGTGGCTTAGCGGCCTGTTGGCAGCTTCTGCTTGGGCTGCGAGTGAGTCTCGTGCGGGACACGGTCAGGGTGAGGAATGCCGCGGGCTGGGCGTCCTCAAGGTGGAGGGGGCGTGGGGTGGAGGGCAGGCAGAGACACTTCAGACTCACCCCTGCCCTCAGGGAGCTCCCAGTCTGAGGGGGGAGGCACTGAGCTGGCCCTTAAGGAGATCCCAGTCTGATGAGGGAGAAAGGGCCTCCAGAGGATATTCCCAGTCTGATGGGGGAGGCGCAGGTCCTCCCTCTGGAGGGTCGCAGGCAGATGGGAGAAGTACAGCCTCTGCCCTTGGGAAGCTCATGGTCCAGGGAGGGAGACAGAGTTCTTGCTCTGAGCGAATGCCTACCCTGACGGAGGAGACCCAGCCCTTTTCCTGGGGGAGCCCTGAGTCTGATGGGGTGTCAGCCCCTTCCCTGCAAGTACCCTCCATCAAAGAGGCAAGCTGATGAAGTGGGAAATTTTTGGTGTTGGGAATCAGGCAAACCAAACATGTGACCCCGGGAAAGTTACTTAACCTCCCTTAATTGCAATTTCCTCATCTGCAGAATAGGCACTTAGCGTCCCATTAGCCGCCGCAGCCTGGCAGGAGGAAGGGCGGGTTTGCTGTGTTGCTGGAGCCCCAGCAGGAGGCAGGGCGCCAGGGCGAGCGCTGAGATGAGATGAATGGAGAGACCACGGGTGCCCCGCCTGGCGAGCCCCCGGCGTGGGCCGCAGTGCAGGGTCTGAGGTCCTGGAAGGACATGAGAACCAGAACGTGCCTGGGCCCACCTTGCAGGTGAGGAACCGTGAAGGAGCCCTGCTCCAGCCCAGCCTGGAGAAAGACGGGGGCAGCATCAGAGCACCCTGAAAGAAGTGAGAACCCCACCCTCCATCCTCAAAAGGTCTTCCGGGGCAGAGAGGGGCGGGGCACTGGGGAGTCTGGGTCCTGGCCTGGGAAGCTGCAGCCGGGCTGTTGCAAGGTATTTCGAGTCTGAATGTCTTTTTGACTCCAGCCCTCAGCCCCATCTCTGCCCTGCCCCTGGCCGCACCCCCGCGCCCATCACACCGTTACTGCCTGGTCATGCTCTGCTTCCCAGATTACACAGACTCAGAGACAAGAGCCACAGAGCTGGCTGTTAGGGAATTAGAGTTGCCTGGGGTCTTCCCCAAGCCCTCTTTATGAAACCTGGTTACTAAACACTCAAGTGACATTAAGGAAAAAACCCAGAATGCTAAAGGCTGCCCTTAGGACCCTCACTACAGGGGGTCACGGGTGGGCCTGGGGGCCTTGGTCTTGCCTTCTAAGAAACTGCACTCAGGCTTGGACCCAGGGGGGGCTGGGTTGAAGCCCAGCTCTGCCACCCATTTGCTGTGCATCCTTAAGCAACTTGCTTACCCTCTCTGAACTTGTTTCCTCTTCTACGAAAAGGAAAGGATGAAATGCAAACAGGGGCGTGAAGTGGGAGACTGTGTGCACACCGCTCGGCCCACCCCGCTCTCCTTCCCTCCCTGGCCCTGGTGGTTTAGCCACCAAGTCGCGTCCGACCCTTGTGACCCCAAGGACTAGAGCCCGCCAGGTTCCTCTGTCCAGTGAATTCTCTAGGCAAGAATACTGAAGTGGGTTGCCATTTCCTTCTCCAGGGAATATTCCCAACCCAGGGATCGAACCCCAGTCTCCTGCATTGAAAGTGAATTCTTTCCCATTGGAGCTGCCAGGGAGCCTCTGCCACCCCTTAAAGGTATAGGGCTCATGAAGGCCCTGGAAGCGACCCCCTCCCTCCCAGGCAGGACAGGCCCTGGTATTGGGCAAGGCCAGGCCGGGCCTGGCCCCTCACAAGAGGGCAGGGGCTGGTCTGCCATGTCCAAGAGGGGCCTGCAGGCAGCCCACTTACCCGGATCAGCTCCCAGCTGGGTAAACTGTTTACACAGCCTGCCAGGCTGGAGGTACATCATAATTATATATTACAGTATTAAAGCTTCACCTTCCGCCGGCACTGCATCTGGGCCCGTCAAACACGCACCCACGTTAATCAATTAAACCCCTAGCCTCCCCGACCGCCCGCCATTATTAGCTTCTCTTTCCTCACCTTGGCGGGGCTGGGAGCCAGACTCCACCAAGGTCATGGCCCAGGCCTCAGGGGCAACCTGGCCGGGCTGGGCCTTCAGGACCGACAGAGGGACCCGGCTCACCCTCCTCTGGCCTGAACCTGCCCACTCAAGGGGCTCCACAGCCCCCTCGCCAGCCTCCAAGCCTGGGTCACTTTCCTGATTTCAGGGTTGCCTAGCTGGTCTCTGTCCCCACACCTGTTTTGGAGAGGGATGGATGGGGCCCTCTGCCCAGCACCCAGCTCTTTGGGGACCCTAGACCCTGCATGCCGCCACCCCCGCGTGCCCTTCCATTTGGGGCCTTGGGGGAGTGGGTGAGCTGGCCTGGGTTAGGGGTGAAAGTCGCTCAGACGTGTCCAACTCTTTGCCACCCCATGGACTATACAGTCCATGGAATTCTCCAGATCAGAATATTGGAGTGGGTAGTCTTGCCCTTCTCCAGGGGATCTTCCCAACCCACGGATCAAACCCAGGTCTCCCTCATTGCAGGTGGATTCTTTACCAGCTGAGCCACAAGGGAAACCCAAGAATACTGGAGTGGGTAGCCTATCCCTTTTCCAGCTGATCTTCCCGACACAGGAATCGAACTGGAGTCTCCTGCATTGCAGGCGGATTCTTTACCAACTGAGCTATCAGCGAAGCCTCTGGCCTGAGTCAGGCCCCCCTGTTATCTGCTCCATAGCTGTGTTTGATGAACCCTTAACAAATGCCAAGCGTACACAGGTGCTGGACTCTCATTCCCACAGCAACTCCACAGAACAGGCAGTATTACCTCCATTCCACAGGGGCCCCGAGAGGCAGACAGCTCTTCCAAGGTCACAGGGCCCCAAAGTGGCAGAGTCTAGGCGGAGACTCGGATCACCCCTCAGACAACCTGCACGCACGAGTCAGGGTCCCTGCGCAGCCCCCTGGGCTGGGTGCCGGGGGGACAGTGAGCCCTGCCAGGGGTCGTAGTGTGGGGGTCGGTGCAGACACTCAAGGCAGGGGAGGAAACCCAGGCTCAAGCAAAGTGCCACGCGACCCAGGAGCCGGGGGCGGGGGACGACGGGAAGCAGGGAGGCAGAGAGGTGGTTTCTGGGCTAAAAGTTGAAGGACGTTAGAAGGGGTGGGGATGGGGTTCATTACAGGTGGGAACAGCATAAGCTAAGCCATTTGGAGTCAAAGAAAATGGAGCTGGCTTGCGTAGCCAAAGTCCATCCTCTCCCCTCCCCCGCACTCACTTTTCTCCCTTCACACCTGTCTCTTCCTTTCTTCTCTTTCCTTTCCTTTCCTTAGAGGAGGAACTTCCTGGAGACCCTTGAGACTGGCTAGAATCAGGAGAGGTCCTGGAGGGCTGCCTGGAGGAAGAGTGAAACTAGTGGTTCTGACCTCCCTTCTATCTGCCTCAGCTGGGACCCACAGGAAGCATGAGTGACTCCTCCCCCTGCCAGCCCCTGCCCATCACCAGCCTCTCACGGTGGATCCTTCCCGGGGACAGAGCCCCTCTCTCACCTCCCTGCTCGTGAAAGGGAAGCTTTCTCAGCACAAGATGAGCTGTGATCAGAAACACACACGTGCTTTCTCCAGGCAGGACCCAGCGCTGAGCCCAGGGCTGACCCCAGCCTCCCTGAGCCAGGCATTAAGGTCAGAGAAAAGGTGGCTGAGCGGCTGATGCTCCTCTCCTTGGCTTTCCTTCGACACCAAGCAGAATCAGAAGAAACGACAGTGCGCTTTGAATGGGGACGTTTTCATGCAGGAGGGAAGCTTGAAAGGAGGTGTGAAACGGGAGTTGGGACTGGGAGGCCTTGAAGGGGGCAAGGGTGTGCTCACAAGAAGAGACTAGAGCACCAAGGTCAGGTTCTATCAAGGTGCCCGTGGGGGGAGCCCAGGCAGGGAGGCACGTGTGGCGGGCACCAGGCAGGACACAGGAATGAATCCGTCCAGGCAGGAGCAATAGGGAGCGGTGAGGGCCGGGGTGAAAGGGGGGCGTGTGCCCCGCCTAAAGGCACGACAGCTCACTGACACAGCACACACAGGCGACAGGAAGCTGGCCTAGAAGACGTTAGCCCTGGGGATGGACAGAGGGCCTGCGATTAACTCCCTATGAGGCAGCGGAAGGCACGCCCCTGCTCCGGGCCTCAGGGTGTCCAATGAACACGCGGGCTCGTTACTAAGGTGGTTTCCCGTAAAGCACTGATGCTTCTGGGTAGATGGTGACGGGTTTTGCCGACAGTACGCGGGGCAGCGAGAGCGACGCAGGTCTGGGCCTCGGACCACCTGGAACTTAGGTTCTGGCCCTGCCCCCCCACCCCCCACCCCCTCGCCATCCCTGGCTGTCCCACCCAGGAGATCGCTTCTCCCGCGTGACCCTCGGTCACCACATCTGTGCAGAGGGGACCGTCAGGGGCAATCCCCAGGCGATGAGCGTTACAGGAGGGCGTGGCCCGGCGGCCGTGGGCTCAGAGTCGGCACTGTCCCTCTCCCGGCCCGGGCCCACGCCATGACGGTCTCCCTGGGACCGCACCTTGCTCTCTCGTCCCGTTAGTGAGCCGAGTCGCCAGGGCTTGGCGGAGCAGGGCTGGTGTGACCAGCCAGGTCGGGGCCTTCTGATGCCCCTGGGGCTGTGGGTGCCTGAGCTGCTCTGAGCTCCACTCCAGCCCTCGCTGGCCCCCGCTGCAGAGTGGAGGCGCGGATGCTGGCATAAGCCTCCCGAAGCCCATTACGGCAGTCTGCAGACGGTAACGGGAAGAACAGCTCGAGAGGAAAGCCATCCGTAACTGATCCGCGGTTTGTACCGAAGCTGAAGCAGTGCCGGCCACGCCTCCGACACTCTCCCAGCCTCCTCGCCACCGGCCACCTGTTCTAAGCCAGCGGAGGACAACAGGAACAAAACTCAAGACGCCCGCCTCCCTTGAGGGCCAGGGAGCCCTGTGACTGCTGCTGTTGAGCGGGTCCTGGGTGCCCGTGGGGGCTCACCTCCGGAGCCCCTGAACCCGGGGACACCACCACTGTTGGCTGGTGCACTGAAAGCCATCAATAAATGTCAGCCTCCGTGCTATGACATCACAGCTGTGGGGGAGGAACTGTGCTGGGCCCTTTAATTGTATTATCTCTTTTAATCCTCACTTTACCCCCGTAAGATAGCTTTTTGTGTCCCTAGTCCAAAGAAAAGGGTCAGGAAACTGAGTAAGCTTCCAGGATCACCAACTGGCCGCGCTGAAACCAGAGCAAGGGAAGCAGCTTCGGGTCCTCAAAGCCTCCATCACTAGTGACTTCGGAGCTGTCCTTGGTGAGTTTCAGTGAACACATAACAAGTGAGGCAGGAACTTCGTGTCCCCTACCCTGCCAGAGGCCAAACCCACCAGGATGGAAGTTCCAGTCTAAAATTTACAAAAGAGAAATAATGATGATGACCGACACCACTTACTGGGTCCCCACCATCGCCAGGAAGATGGCAGATATCGCCTCCAGCCTGCAAAGGCACAGACACTTGGTCTCCCTTTCCAGGTGTGGAAACTAAAGTTCAGAGAGGTCAAGCAACTCACGTGGGCTCACACAGCCTCTAAAGGCCAAACTGGACTAGCTCAAAGCTATTCAGAACTGAGTCTGTGGTCTCTGCTTTCTAAACACCCTTAGCCCAAACATCGCCTCTGCGGAGGATCTTCTCTGACCCCACCCAGAGCCCCTGCAATTCACTCTTCCTGATTCAGAGTCTACTTCCCCCTCTAGAGTTCAGCTCCTGGAGGGCAGGAGCACTGGGGCTAATGCATAGCTGGTTTGCAAAATGACGGCGGATGACTGTTTGCAACCATCCATTCGACAAGCAGGTAGTGAGCCCCCGTGACGTGCCAAGCCCAGTTCCAGGCTCCAAGGAGACAGCAATCAGTGTACAAAGAAAAGCCATGCCCTCGTGGACCCCACACCCCGGTGGGGAAGACAGACAGTAGGCCAGTGGCCACATGCATAGACGGTAAACGTCATGTACAGACGAGAGGGAGAAAGAGCAATAACCCAGCGCCGGGGGTGGAGAGCAGGTGACCGCACCTCCTGGGAGGCCCAGAGCAGCCCGCATTTAGGCCTTGTGTCCAGCGGAGTCATTAGGGTCTTTTTTTGGTTTAAAATTGTCCCCTATGGATGACAGAGTCTCCGGTCATCTCTATGATGAGAGACACCAGTGGGCTACCTTTGATTAGGTGATGGGGCAGAAACTGTTGTTTTTCACCCATATGCAGCTAGAAGTATCTCCCAGGCTCCGTGTGGTAAAGCAGGGCCTGGTCAATGAAAGGAGGTCGTAAGTGTCGGATGCCGCTCCCACCCCAGACACCCTGTGAGACCCCCGCCCTCGTGGGAATCGTTGGCTAGCCAGTGTTCACCCCCGTCCCCCTCCCACTGTCGGGGGGTGCACTCTCTGTCCCACTGAAGTGGGGCACGATCACGGGACCTGCTTTGGCCTCTGGAATGTGGGCAGAAGTGATGCGAGCCACTCTGATCCCCGTCCTGGGCGTGCCAGTCGAGATGCTCTGTGTATTCTCCCTCATTCCTCTCTGGCAGAATAAATAGGGAGGAGCCCGTGCGGAGTCCGAAGGGGGTCCTAGGAGTGACAACGACACAGGATGGGAAAGGCTGGGATCTCTGAGCCACTGCCTGGAGGTGAGCCCCCAGGGGAGCCTCTGCGTAAAGGGAAGAATAAACGCTTTGATTTTTCCTGAGCAACAAATTCACTTGTATTGTGTTGTCACTAAGAGTTTGGAGTTGTCCATCACAGCAGCTCGTGTTAATCGCCCTGACTGCTACAAGTAGTCAATGAAGGCCTCTCTGAGGAGGAACGTTTGAACAGAGACCCAGCTGGAGTGAGAAAGTGTCACTCCATACAGACGGCAGGGGACGCGCAAAGGCCCCGGGGGCCCAGAAGTCTCAGTGACCCGTGGGGGCTGAGCCGCATCCTGCACCACCTGGCCACCCTGCTCACATAACCTGCCTGAAACGCTGTTTCCTCCAATCAAACTGCCCAGCTTTCCTCCTTTAAGGCTCCAAGGTGGGAGGCTGGCATGGTGACAGAGACGTACAAGGGCTATCAGCTCAGAGGCCTGGGGCAAACCAGACACTCTCCACTTGGAACAGTCCAGAAGGCACCGGCATCTGGGACCACACTTGGTGAGACCATGGAGAGGTGTCGGGTGCCCCAGTGAGCGTGCTGGCAGCCCTGATGGGGCAGCTAGATCACGGGGGCACCTGGAAGATGCTACTGTGAACGCAGAGGTCTCAGTTCCAGGGGAGGATCTGGGAAAGGGGCTTAGCATCCAGGGAGGGGGCAGGGTGGAACATCTGTGCAGTGCCTGGTCCCGGAACCAGATATTTACAAATCTGTTCTCACCCAGCCCCCACACGCAGCACTTCCAGGAAGCCAGTGTTTCTGGCCCTGGGCACCCTTCCTCAAATACCTGCAGCTGAAACAGAATCCTGGGACTCCCATCCCTGAGGGAGGGGCACGGTGATTGGGACACAGCCCAGACCTAACTTGAAGCCACCATCAGTCTCCGGGACCAGGGGTTATATATGGACCATCTCTCATCTTCCCAGCCTCCCAGAAGGAAGTTTGCACGCTCAGTCACTTCAGTCGTGTCCGACTCTTAGCGACCCACTGTACTGTAGCCCACCAGGCTCCTCTGTCCCTGGGATTCTCCAGGCAAGAATACTGGAGTGGGTTGCCATGCCCCCCTCTAGGGGATCTTCCCAACACAGGGATCAAACCCACGTCTCCTGCATCTCCTGCACTGCTGAGCCACCAGGGAAGCCCCATAGGGAAGTTTATCCCCACTTTTCAGATGAAGAAACTGAGGCCCAGAGAGACCCAGGTTCAGAATGAGTGGCAGCAGTTTCAACCCCAGAACAACTTGGTCCCAAAGCCTAATTTCCGAAGAGATGACTTCACCATGACGATCATTAGCGTACAGGGAACCTGCAGCAGACGCGGCCCCGGCGCTGCGCTCACGCTGTCCCAGAGGCTCCTCAGAGCCACCTTTGATGTTAGGCATTGCGGCTCCCGCTGGACAGATGAGAAGCACAGGGGAGAGAGGGCTCCCTCAAGGTCACACAGCTTGGAAATGGTGGAACCAGAATGGAGAAACGGGTACGTGAAGCCAGGGCGCTACCCTGGAGGAGCCCCCGGAAAAGCGATCAAGGTTTCCAGAACCCGCCCACGTTACGGAGGTCTGTTAGGACGGATGGTGGGACTGGCCGGCCCCCGAGAGCCCGTGAGCTGAGTGGTGGGAGAGGCAGACCGTGCAGGTCGGGCCCCCAGCCAGAGCGGCGGAGTCAGGAAGTATCACCCCTGCTGATGAGCAACATTAGCTGCGTGATTCGAGAACATTCACGGTATTGACACTAATGATTAGCACGGCAATGAGTCCGAGCCTCAGAACCGTGCCGGACAGCCCGCCCCCGCCCCCCGTGCGTGTCACCCTTGCCTCGTAAGACCACTCAAGCTTGGCCCAGTCCCTGGAGCCTTGGGGACCGTCCCGGCCCCCAGGGTCTCCCCTGAACCCCAGACGCTGCCCCACGACGGCCACACGTTTCCCCCGAAGACTCTCTGGCCCTGTCTCTCCGTGCTCAGCGGCAGGGGCTGGGTCACCCACGGCTGCAGCCCCTGAGGGAGACACACATGTGGTCTGGCTGTGGGTGCCGGCGAGGTGGGCCACAGGAGCGTGACCCGGGAACCCTCTCTGTGCCTCTAGCCCGCCACAGGCCCCCGAGACCGCAGCAGACGCACGCTGGGAAGCACGTCTTGCCAATGCTGTAAGAGCACGTGGATGTGTAGCTCAAGCGCTGGGATTACGCTCTGGCTTTTAAAACGGATATAAAACATTAACTTGTTTGCTAGGAAGGCTGGCAGGCTACTCTGTACTTGAATAGAAACAGCGTCGCTCATTCAAGGATAAAACATTCATTCTTCAAACTGTACAGGCTTGTTTTTCCTACATTTTCTTTTTATTCCCCCTTACTCCTGAGCAATGAAACAGGCTGTGATGTGCAGCCTCTTGCTCACCATCACGCACGTTCCTTCACTCGATAAACACCTAGTGGACTCCTTCTCTGCACCAGAGACACAGAGGTGGAGAATCAGATGATGAACAAGCAGAGAAAGGACCCGGCGGGATTCTTGGGGATATTGAGAAGCGCCCTGAAGGATGGTTCAAATGTGCTAATAGAGAGAAAGCGGGGGCAGGAGACATTCCAATGACTAGGGCAGGGAAGCCAGGTCCTAGGCCCTTTGACTTGATCTGGGCCCCGCAGGAGCAAGGCAGCACCAGGCACCAGGGCCATGGTGGGGACACACAGACCCGGCCCCATCCTGCGGCAGCTCACAGCGTGCTGCTGTGGCCTGGCCTCTAGAGCTGTCTGGGGGTGGTTCAGCCACTGAGTTGTGCTCGACTCTTGCAACCCCATGGACTGTATAGCCTGCCAGGCTTCTCTGTCCGTGGGATCTCCCAGGCAATAATACTGGAGAGGGTTGCATGCCTGGGTTCAAATCCCTGTTTTACCACTAACCAACTGTATGGCCTTGGGCAATTTCTTAACCTCTCTGGGTTTCAGTGTCCCCATCTGTAAAACAGAGATAATAAGAGTACCTCTCAGCAACTGGCCAACAGGAGATGCCCCATATCCAAGGTCAGAGAAACCCCAGTAAAATGATAGGGGCTGGGAGAGGGCATTAGAGGGCAGACAGACTGAAAACAACAATCACAGAAAACTAACCAATCACATCACGTGGACCACAGCCTTGTCTAACTTGATGAAACTATGAGCCATGCTGTACAGGGCCACCCAAGACAGGCGGGTCATGGTGGAGAGGTCTGACAAAATGAGGTCCACTGGAAAAGGAAATGGCAAATGACTTCAGTATTCTTGCCTTGAGAACCCCATGAACAGTATGAAATGGCAAAAAGATAGGACATTGAAAGATGAACTCCCCAGGTTGGTAGGCGCCCAATATGCTACAGGCGATCAGTGGAGAAATAACTCCAGAAAGAATGAAGAGCCAAAGCAAAAACAACACCCAGTTGTGGATGTGACTGGTGATGGAAACAAGGTCTGATGTTGTAAAGAGTAATATTGCATAGGAACCTGGAATGTTAGGTCCATGAATCAAGGAAAATTGGAAGTGGTCAAACAGAAGATGGTAAGAGTGAACATCAACATTTTAGGAATCAGTGAACTAAAAGGGACTGGAATGGGTGAATTCAACTCAGATGACCATTGTATCTACTACTGCGGGCAGGAATCCCTCACAAGAAATGGAGTAGCCATCATGGTCAACAAAAGAGTCCAAAATGCAGTACTTGGATGCAATCTCAAAAACAACAGAATGATCTCTGTTTGTTTCCAAGGCAAACCATTCAATATCATAGTAACCCAACTCTATGCCCTGACAAGTAATGCTGAAGAAGCTGAAGTTGAATGGTTCTATGAAGACCTACAAGACCTTTTAGAACTAACACCCCCAAAAGATGTCCTTTTCATCATAGGGGACTGGAATGCAAAAGTAGGAAGTCAAGAAACACCTGCAGTAACAGGTAAATTTGGCCTTGGAATACAGAATGAAGCAGGGCAAAGGCTAATAGAGTTCTGCCAAGAGAACGCACTGGTCACAGCAAACACCCTCTTCCAACAACACGAGAGATGACTCTACACATGGACATCACCGGATGGTCGACATCGAAATCAGACTGATTATACTCTTTGCAGCCAAAGATGGAGAAGCTCTATACAGTTAGCAAAAACAAGACCAGGAGCTGACTGTGGCTCAGATCATGAACTCCTTATTGCCAAATTCAGACTTAAATTGAAGAAAGTGGGGAAAACCGCTAGACCATTCAGGTATGACCTAAATCACATCCCTTATGATTATACAGTGGAAATGAGAAATAGATTTAAGGGCCTAGATCTGATAGATAGAGTGCCTGATGAACTATGGAATGAGGTTTGTGACACTGTACAGGAGACAGGGATCAAGACCATTCCCAAGAAAAATGCAAAAAAGCAAAATGGCTGTCTGGGGAGGCCTTACAAATAGCTGTGAAAAGGAGAGAAGCGAAAAGTAAAGGAGAAAAGGAAAGATATAAGCATCTGAATGCAGAGTTCCAAACAATAGCAAGAAGAGACAAGAAAGCCTCCCTCAGTGATCAATGCAAAGAAATAGAGGAAAATAATAGAATGGGAAAGACTAGAGATCTCTTCAAGAAAATTAGAGATACCAAGGGAACATTTCATGCAAAGATGGGCTCGATAAAGGACAGAAATGGTATGGACCTAACAGAAGCAGAAGATATTAAGAAGAGGTGGCAAGAATACACAGAAGAACTGTACAAAAAAGATCTTCATGACCCAGATAATCATGATGGTGTGATCATTCACCTAGAGCCAGACATCCTGGAATGTGAAGTCAAGTGGGCCTTAGAAAGCATCACTACAAACAAAGCTAGTGGAGGTGATGGAATTCCAGTTGAGCTATTTCAAATCCTGAAAGATGATTCTGTGAAAGTGCTGCACTCAATATGCCAGCAAATTTGGAAAACTCAGCAGTGGCCATAGGACTGGAAAAGGTCAGTTTTCATTCCAATCCCAAAGAAAGGCAATGTCAAAGAATGCTCAAACTACCGCACAATTGCCCTCATCTCACATGCTAGTAAAGTAATGCTCAAAATTCTCCAAGCCAGGCTTCAGCAATACATGAACCGTGAACTTTCAGATGTTCAAGCTGGTTTTAGAAAAGGCAGAGGAATCAGAGGTCAAATTGCCAACATCCGATGGATCATGGAAAAAGCAAGATTTCCAGAAAAACATCTATTTCTGCTTTATTGACCATGCCAAAGCCTTTGACAGTGTGGATCACAATAAACTGTGGAAAATTCTGAAAGAGATGGGAATACCAGACCAGCTGACCTGTCTCTTGAGAAACCTGTATGCAGGTCAGGAAGCAACAGTTAGAACTGGACATGGAACAACAGACTGGTTCCAAATAGGAAAAGGAGTTCTTCAAGGCTGTATATTGTCACCCTGCTTATTTGACTTCTATGCAGAGTACATCATGAGAAACGCTGGGCTAGAAGAAGCACAAACTGGAATCAAGATTGCCGGGAGAAATCTCAATAACCTCAGATATGCAGAAGACACCACCCTTATGGAAGAAAGTGAAGAGGAGCTAAGGAGCCTCTTGATGAAAGTGAAAGAGGAGAGTGAAAAAGTTGGCTTAAAACTCAGCATGCAGAAAACTAAGATCAGAGCCTCTGGTCCATCTCTTCATGGCAAATAGATGGGGAAACAGTGGAAACAGTGTCAGACTTTATTTTTGGGGGCTCCAAAATCCCTGCAGATGGTGACTCCAGCCATGAAATTAAAAGTCTCTTGCTCCTGGAAGAAAATCTATGCCCAACCTAGACAGCATATTAAATAGCAGAGACATTACTTTGTCAACAAAGGTCCTTTTAGTCAAGGCTATGGTTTTTCCAGTAGTTATATATGGATGTGAGAGTTGGAGTATAAAGAAAGCTGAACACCGAAGAATTGATGCTTTTGAACTGTGTGTTGGAGAAGACTCTTGAGAGTCCTTTGGACCGCAAGGATATCCAACCAGTCCATCCTAAAGGAATCAGTCCTGAATATTAATTAGAAGGACTGATGTTGGAGCTGAAACTCCCATACTCTGTCCACCTGATGAGAAGAACTGACTCATTAGAAAAGACCCTGATGCTGGGAAAGACTGAAGGCAGGAGGAGAAGGGGACGACAGAGGATGAGATGGCTGGATGGCATCACCAACTCCATGGACATGAGTTTGGGTGAACTCTGGGAGTTGGTGATGGACAGGGAGGCCTGGCGTGCTGCAGTCCACGGGGTCGCAAAGAGTCAGACACGACTGAGCGACTGAACTGAAGTGTCACAGAGGTGCTGCGAATTTAAATGAATTGTGTCTAAAAACCTAGAACAGTCCTGGCATGTAAGAGGTACACGTTTTTTCAATAGTAACAATTATATGTGCTAGCAGAGAATCAGATGATGAACAAGCAGAGAAATGTCCGGATGGAATTCTTGGGGATATCGAGAAGTGCCCTGAAGGATGCCTCAAGTGTGCTAACAGAGAGAGAGTGGAGGAAGGAGCCGTTCCAATGACTAGGGCAGGGAAGCCAGGTCCTAGGCTCTTTGACTTGATCAAAGTCCTGCAGGAGGGAAAAGGCAAGGCGGAACTTATGGGCTGACCCTATGAAGGGTGATCCAAGCAGAGGAAACTTCAAGTTCAGAGACCCACGGGCTGGACAGCTCCCAGCACACCCAGAAGAAAGCCAGGAGGCCCGTGTGGCCGGAGCAGCAGGGGCGTGAGGAGAGCTTGACAAGGCGGGAGAGAGGTGGTCCTAACCAGAGCAGGCAAGGCAGGATGGGGATTTGACTCTAAGTACAATGGCAGACCTGGGGGGGGTTTAAGCCTGGGAGTGATCTGGCCTGATTTACATTTTAATAACAGCTCGCCGGATTCCTTGAGGAGCTCAAGGAGGCGGTGTGAGAGCGGCAGTCACAGGGACCAGCTGCGGGCCCTGGCAGACAGGGCAGCGGCCTGGACCGGGGGTGCCAGCCGCAACCGAGAGCGCAGCCGGCTCTGGGAGGTGTTGGGGGGAAAGCAGCCCAGATGTGTTCGAGCAAACATGCAAAGTAGGAGAAGGAGTGAAATCAAGGGTGATTGTCCCTCTCTCTCTTTTTTTGGTGTCTGCTGGGAGACATGCTTTATTTCTGACCCTGAGTAAATCATGTAACCTCTCTGAGCCTCGCTTTCTTCATTTATTAACCAGGGGTAATGTCACCCGGCCCCTTACAGAAAGGTGAACTTGCTATATAGAGATCTGGGGAAGGGCTTGGGGCGGAGAGATTAAATTCTGTTGGACCAAACTCTGGTCCCACCTGAGACCTTCTGTGGCTCTGACCTTGGCCGGAAAGTAGTCATTTCCTCACCCGCCAAACAAGGGTGAAGGGAATGATCCTATAGTCGGCCCCTCCCACATGGACCACAGGCGGGTATTTCTACGCGCGGGGGTGTGGTGGGGCTGTGCAGGAGCTGGGGGAGGGGCAGCCCCACCCCTTAGCATCACCTCCCCTCCTTGCCCTGGAGTGATGCTGCCCGGAGGACCACGAGAAAGGACAAGGGCTCCGATCCAGCCCCTCCAAACAAGCAGTGACTCAGCCCCGGTCACCTGCTGAGCCAGTTAAGGGTCCAGAGCAGAGCAGAGCAGCCCACCTCCTCTATAATCCCCATCCCCTTCCCCGCACCCACTAGCCTCTTCTCCCAAGAGAGAGGGAAAGCCAGGACCCAAACTGATTCAGCCTGCCCAGTCCAGAGCTTCCAGCCAGGGACTCGGAGACAAAGAGCCGAGGGTTCTGCGGTTCTGCACTCGGTCACAGCTTGCAAGAAGCTCGGACTAGGACAGAGGGTGGGGAGAAACTGCCCTTTATCACGCCCTCCCCTCAGCCCGCTCCTTGTGGCATAGCACTCAGCTCTTACGACGCTCCTGTTTTCTCCAGTAGATGGATGGCCAAACCAGATCGGAGAGGGCAAACGCTGTGTCCAAGGCCACACAGCAACGGCAAGTTCAGTGTCAAGCCCATGCTTCGGTCACTGCTCTGGCAGAAGCCACACATTTCTCCCCTAAAGGACCAAGCTGGGCAGAGTCTTTCCCTTTCCGCCTGGGAGGGCTTGGAAAAGAGATGGAACTGGAGCCTGGAAATATTCACTGAAGGGATGAACAACAGAGTGGCTGTACTGCCTTCCCCATCGTGGGATCCATCCCCTGACAGAGCCTCGACCTCAGCAGGGGAGCCCAAGGGCAGCGGTGGGATTGATCTAAGCTCCATCCTCAAGCTGGCAGGTGCCCCCACGTGTTATGAACCTGCTCTGCTCCCTGCCCCGAGAAGCTGACATGAGGGATGTCATTTCATTAGCCCCTTCCCGCCCTTCTGTTTGGACTCCAAAACATCTACATAAATTACAGCTCCGGTATTTATTGCCTCCATGTTGTGCCGAGAAGGGCGTGTGCGTGCTCCGTGCCCTGGCAGCGGGAAGGTCATCCCGAGGACTCTCTCCCTGCCTCCCACCCTGTCCCCTGTCCCAGGACCCAGTGCCACTCGGGCAGCAGAGAATGGGAGGCCTCAAGGGACCCGGGAGGGACAGGGGCATTCAGGCTCTGGGGAGAGGAGGGAGGTGGATTTTACAGCAGAGTTTTCACATGGTTGGTTTTGCCATTAACTTTGAATGCCTTTGTGGGTCTATAAAGTTCCCCGTGGTGGTTTATAGGGAGTATGAATCGAGGAAATTGGTGGCAAAAACAGGGTAATGGGCAGCTTTCAGGTACCCACGCAAGGGTCAGGGAACAAAGGCAAGAGGCTGTCATCTCCCCACAAAAAAACCTAAGCCCATGATAACTTTAAAAAAAATTTCACATAAAATCCTTTCTGTTTCTCCTCCAGAATTCTCTGTCTCCAAGCACAGAAGCGTCTGGCGGGATAATCACCGTGGAGTTAACAGCGGTCATCTGAGCGGCGGCGTTCTCCTTTCTATGCCTTTCTAAACGCTCCAAATTGTCTCCAGCTTCTGGGTGTTACTTTTGTGATAGAAGAAAAAAAAAAACAAAACATGATTTTTTAAAAAGTCAGATAATTCAAAACAGCAGGAAGGAATGTTTTCCGAGGCACCCACAATTCTCCTGTGATGATAACCCCTCGCTGGGGCTTGTTGTATCCTGGCGTGGTCCTCCAGCCTCGTTAATGGGGAAACTGAGGCACTGAGAGTGCACGTGTCTCACTCCAGGTCCCGCTGGCCTCACCAGGAGCCAGCCCTCTGCCCCTCCAGCGCGGCCCTTGCCCCTGTCCAGGCTCCCTGCGGCTCCAGGGCAGAGAGATCACTGCTGATAGCCCTCAGATGGGGTGAGGGGCTCCTCTTGCTTTGCAGGGTCCTGGGCATTCTGTTTTGGTGGTCTGACAGCTGTGTTTACTGGAGGCTTTTCACATCAGACTCAGAACGTCTTGCAGGTTCCTCAGGGGACTAAGGGACTGGACCAAGATGCTTCCAGAAGGTTCCAGACCCAGGTTAGTCTAAGTAAGGATGGAGCAGATGCAGAAACCAGGTATGGAAGGAACGTGGGCCAGGTTCCCTCTGGGCTGGGGAGTGGAGCCCAATCAGCTATTTCTGACTCAGCCAACCTGGGCAGGAAGGACTGGGGAGCAGCCCCCTCTCTGGGCAGGACCTGGCTGGATCGGGAGCAGGGGATGTGAGGCCCTGGCTCCAGGCCTGGAGAAGAGGAAGGGGTGTCTGTGAGTCCCCTGTGGACCTTGATTCTTCCCACTCAGCTCAGACTTCCTGAGAGGTGGCCCTGTCCCAGGGAGCAGGGACAGACCACTCCCTATATCCTGCCTCCCTTCCTCTGTGTGTGGCTTTTCCAAGACTCCATGTGAAAACATCGTGGAACAAAATCAGACAGAACGGACACTCACGTTCCCCTTAGATCAGAATGTGACAAGGACCACAGACCCTGAGGGCTCCCACTCTATGTAGGGAGACAGAGGCCCAGCCGTGGTGAAGCACCATATGTCTGGTGGAATAGGCACAGCTCTTCCCTGGGGAGGTCCCTCGTCAGATGGAGGAGACACACTCCTGTATTATTTGAGAACTCCCCTCCTAACAAAGAAGGCAAGACTCTCACCCAGAGAGAAACCTAGACTCCTTTAGTGAAACTGAAAGTCTTGTTCGCTCAGTTGTGTCTGAGTCTTTGCAACCCCATGGGCTGTAGTCTACCAGGCTCCTCTGTCCAAGGGATTCTCCAGGCAAGAACACTGGAGTGGGTTGTCGTGCCCTCCTCGAGGGGATCTTCCCAATCCAGGGATCGGACCTGGGTCCCCCACATTGCAGGCAGATTCTTAACCATCTGAGCCCCCAGGGGAGCCCCCAGACTCCTTTAATAGAGCCACAGAAGTGAGGTTGCAGGCTCACTTCTTCATCGGCATTAGGTGATTCCTAAGGGACTCAATCCAGAAAGGGAGGAGCTCGTGGAGTGCATCCAGGAAGGCTTCCTGGAGAAGGTGATTTCTGTGCCAAGCTCTGAGGACACGTCAGCCAACAGCGCTGGGTCCTGCCTTCAAGGAACTCGAGGGGCAGGAGCAGAGGGGAGAGCACTGGACACTGAAAAAGAGAGGCTGGGGTTGGAAATCACGTGGTGGGTTTAGGCCGGGTTAGGAGCTTGGGCTTTATGCCTGGGCACCAGGGAGCCATGAAGAGTTTTAAGCAGGGGAGAGGGTGGCTGGGTTTGCAGTTTGAAAGACTCCACTGGGCTGCAGGGAGGAGGAGGCAGAGGCGGACGAGTGGGCGCAGGATGCTGGACGAGATGATCCAGGCGGGGTGATGGGGGCCCCGCCTGAGGCCCGGCCGTGGGGTGGAAGAGCCAGCCCTGGTGGTGGAGGGCACTGGGGCGAAGTCTCGAAGCCCTGACAAGGCTCAGTGATGCCTGCTCTCTGAGCAGCTGCCTGGCTGGTCTCAAGGACGCAGGCCCGGGGTCCCCTTCGGAAGATGCCCATCAGGCTGCAGGCATCCTGACAGCTAGACAGCAGACCTCTGCTGTCACTAGGCCCATGTGGGGCCAAGGTCAGAGAGGAGAAGGCCCCGGGCAGGCCCTGGGATATCCTGGGGCCCCTGGGCCACAGCCCCCCATACCCTCATTAAAACTGAACCCCGTTCAGCTGCCAAGGTCACAGGCCACCCCCACCTGCTGAGTCCTCATCTGGAAGGACATTAGTCCCCATGGCTAGTGAAGCCTTCAAACCAGGCCGTGCAGGAGTCAGCCTGAGGCCTGGACTGACCCATCTGGGAGAAGAGCTAATAAACTCCTCAATTTGTATATATGCAAACAAGGTCCACTGTTGACAGAGCACTCAGCGCAGCCCGCTGCCTGGGAAGGCCACCGGGACTGGCTGCGGCGCCTAGAATCCCATCTACTGGGCTCGTGGCCAGGTTCTGATCAGCCGCGGTCTCCTCGGGTGGGAGACGAAGTCTCAGAACGGGCGTGACACCTTCTTCCAGAGGGCAAGGGAGGCGAGGCAGGGCTTTCTGGGGAGGATCAGGGAGGGCCCATGGATTTCCTGGGTGTGGGCTTCTTATCTTTTACTTTGAGCAGAGGGCGAAGGGCCTTCAGGCCATAAGACACACGAGGGACTTCTCCCCATTGCAGCTCTGATGATACAGTGAAGGGGACAACTCACGGCTTTGACTCTGAGAAGCCTGAGTTCTGATCCAGACGCTGCCACTTACTGCTGTGTGAGTCTGGATACTTTAAATGACCTCTCTGGGCCTCAGCTATCTCATTTGTAAAATGGAGACACTGCCTCCCACATAGGCTCTTGTGAAGATTAAAAGAAGCCTCACAGTGGAGGGCTAGCTATAAATGGTCATCTAGTCGCTAAGTCGTGTCCAGATCTTCTGTGAGCCCACCAGGCTCCATGGCCCATGAGGTTTCCCGGGAAGGATACTGGAGTGGGTTGCCATTTCCTTCTCCAAGTTAACGCCCAACCCAGGGATCAAACCCGCGTGTCCTGCTCTGGCAGGCACGTTCTTTACCACTGCGCCCCCAGGGAAGCCCCGCTAGGTGCAAGTAGCTGCTCATCAAACAGCTCCCCTGCGTCACCAGCCATGGTTGGCAACAGCGAGAAGCATGTGCCTGCCTCTCCTGCTTCTATTCTCCTCACCCTGTCGGTTTGGTTTTGTATCTGAACTGTGCCTTTGCTGTTCTTGCTCGGTTTCTAAGCCCTGAACAACTCTCTGCGACCCGTGGACTGCAGCACGCCAGGCTTCCCTGTCCTGCACCGTCTATCAGAGCTTGCTCAAACCCATGTCCACTGAGTGGGTGATGCTATTCAAACATCTCCTCCTCTGTATGAACTGTGCTTTAAACGGTGTAAAGCACATTTCCATTCAGTAACTTAGGAAATAGCTGGTGAAGTTGGTTGGCGATACAGCCTCATTTTACAGATAAGGAAGTCGAGGCCCAGAGAGGGGCAGTGACTTGCCTGAAGTCAATCAGCAAGTCGGCGGCGGAGCAAGGCCTTCCCCCGCCGGGCCCCTCCCTCTGCTGAGCTCCTTCTGGCCTGGCCGCTGCTGGAGACCCACGGCTGTGCTCCAGCCTCTCCCCACTTCCCTCCTTTCTCTCTCTGAGTCTCCACCCTCCGTCCGCATCGCTCTGCTCTAGGCGCTCTATTCCCTGAGCCTTTCATTCTATCCAATGCCCGCTGAGAAACTGACGGCAGCCGGCCCTGCTCAACCAGAGAGTGGGAAGTTCCGCCTTGCATCAGGCTGCAGTTTCTCTTGCTTTAGAACCAATCTGCATCCCCTTTTCTCATCACTGGCAGATGGGGAACAATCTGGCTCACCATCTTCTTTGTTGACTAACCATCATCGTCGTCATAAATGGGAACAAAGCAAAGCAGGTTCCAGAGCTTTTAACTCCCCCTCCTTCTCCCTCTTGTCTTCTCCTGACCAGAGGAAATTATGGCCTTAAGGTCCTTTCTAACCCTTCCTCCCAAAGCCAGTCCCCATCGCCTTAGATGCTCACCCTTCTTCAAGTCGTGGTTGCCCCAGCGTCCTGTCCTGCTGGGTGGCCGCAGAGGCAATGAGGAGAGAGGAAGGGGGGGGAAAGGCATTGGGGGTTCGCAGTCCTAAGACCTAGCCAGTTCTCCTGTGTGGGCTCTAAGCCTTCATCAGTCCATGACCGCTGTGTGCAGACACGTGCCAGGGGCAGACACGAGCAGAAGGATGCACGTGACATGCACACCTGCTCGTTCCTTCCGCAGAGAACCAGAGGGCAAACAGCACTGCCTCCGGCCTCAAGGAACGGCTGGGGAGAAGGGACAGTCCACAGAGGGTTATAATCCTCGGTGCCAACGCCGTGACAGATGCGGAGGAGGGATCCCCCAGCCGGCAAAATGCAGGGTGTAGTCAGGGAAGGCTTCCAAGAAGAGGTGACTTCCGAACTGAATCCAGATGGACGTCTTGGCATACGCCAGGTGAAGGGGAGGGAAGGAAAGAGTGAGCGGGGGGAACAGCAGGAGCCAAGGCCCAGAGACGGCACAGACTCTGGTGTATCTGACCACCTGGGACGAATCACACTGGCCTTTGCTTCTGTGGCCCAGGCACATGCAGGCACAGGTCTGTGTTTGACCAACAGGTACTTGTGAAATCCCCACAAAGGCAGGTAGAGTGATGGCTTGGTTTGGGCTCCTCCAGATACAGACTCAGAAAAGAATTCAAGTGCAGGTAGCCTCTTTGGGAGGTGACTCAGGAAACTAGTGAGGGAATGGGGAAGGGAAGGCAGCTGATACTGCTGTGTTAACACACCAGCTGCCACCACGGAGCCCAAGCCTGCTGAGCAGCTCTGGAATACCCCACCACGAGCGAGGATCTGGAGCATCCCCCGTCCACCCGCCATCCCTCCTGGGCTGAGGACCGGTTCCAGGAGCACCAGCTCCCCCTACTTCTGTCCTGTCCGCTGTCCAGGCCAGGGATGCCGCCCCCAGAATGCAAAGGGTCACTGCATTCACAGAGAGCAGATTTGGCTCTCAGATAGACGGAAAGGCCATGGGGCTATGGCTGCACACTGACCAGGTCGGCTACCCTATTAACCCCATTTCACAGATGAGGACACTGAGGCCAGAGCATCCATGTGCTCACAGCCAGCACATTATGGGGCTCAAACCCAGGATTCTGCTCCAGAATCTGCAGTCATAACCCTGGAGCCACACCGCCCAACGGGGTCCACTCCCAGGAGGAGGGAAGGGGAGCATGAAAGATGAAGACGGGAAGGAGGGCAAGAAGCCTGGGAGGCCAAGACGGAGAGTGGGTGAGGCATCCCACCCGGCAGCCACGGTGTGTGTTCCGCACTGGGGACCACCCGCTCCCCCACCCCCACCCCCGGTCTTACCATCAACACAGCCCAGACAGGGGCCCTCCAGAGCCCAAGGTTCTGAGCCTGAATCAGACGCCCCTCCCTCTGGTTCAAGGACCACATTTCCCAGCCCAGACTAGAATTTCTTGTCAGATGTGGCTTTCCCACTGGGAAGGGAAGAGTGAATTTATTCATGCGAACGTTCTTACAAAGGTTTAAACGCTAGCGTGCATTTGGTTATATATGTCAGAAACTGTCTTTATTGAAAAGGATTTAAAAAATATTTGCAACGTCGACCATCCAGGAGAATCTAGAAAACATAGTCTCTGTACGCAAAAAGGATGAGAGCTTGTTTGAGGAGGGCTCAGTGATTATGAATGTGGGTTTTCAAGTCCCAGCCAGAACCGAGTACATGAAGGTGAGCGTCGCTCAGGCGTGTCCAACTCTGTGCGACCCCATGGACTATATGGTCCATGGGATTCTCCAGGCCAGAATGCTGGAGTGGGTAGCCTTTCCCTTCGCCAGGGGATCTTCCCAGCCCAGGGATGGCACGCAGGTCTCCGGCACTGCAGGTGGATTCTTTACCAGCTGAGCCACCAGGGAGGCCCTTATTAAATGCCCGACGACTAAGTGACTGGGGTGTCCATGTGTGCGCTCAGTTGCGCATGTGTGCGCTCAGTTGCGTCCAGCTCTTTGTGACGCCACGGACTGCAGCCCGCCAGGCTCCTCTGCCCGTGGGACTTCGAAGGCAAGGATGTTGGAGTGGGTTGCCCTTTCCTACTCCGGGGATTTTCCCAACCCAGGGCCTAAACCTGCATCTCCCGTGTCTCCTGCATTGTAGGCAGATTCCTTACCACTGAGCCACCAGGAAAAGGGCCGTCTGGGGGCTGAATCGCAACCTGCCCACAGGCTCTGTATGTGACCCTCTCTCTGCCTGTTTCCTCATCTGTAGGGATGGAGGTGAGCCGGCCCAGGGAAGGCCCCGAGCAGGAGCCTGGCTCACAGTGAGTGCTTGGTTGGAGACGCGGTGACAGCTGCGCAGTACAGGGGCGGGTGGAGCGGACGCTGGGCTGGCGTCGTCGGGCACAGACCTAAAGGGAGGCTCCACTCCGCCTGGCGTGATTGAGCCAAGAGCCGTCACACCCCCAGAGACGCCCCCTCGATGAGGAACAGGGACTGCAGGATAAGACCCCAGCCCCCTGCCCTGGGGGGACCCTGGGGCGTGTCCCGCGCTGCCTCTCAGCCGTCCTGACACAGCCGTGCCACCTTCCTTTCTTTGTCCGTCTCCCTGGCCCTCTCCTGCGTCGCTGTCTCCGAGCGCGTGCGTGCGTGCGTGTGTGCGCGCGTGCGTGCGTGTGTGCGCGCGTGCGTGCGTGTGTGCGCGCGTGCGTGCGTGTGTGCGCGCGTGCGTGCGTGTGTGCGCGCGTGCGTGCGTGTGTGCGCGCGTGCGTGCGTGCGTGCGCGCGTGCGTGCGTGCGTGCGCGCGTGCGTGCGTGCGTGCGCGCGTGCGTGCGTGCGTGCGCGCGTGCGTGCGTGCGTGCGCGCGTGCGTGCGTGCGTGCGCGCGCGCGTGCGTGCGTGCACGCGCGTGTGCGTGCGTGTGCGTGTGTGCGTGCGTGCGTGCGTGCGTGCGTGCGCGTGCGTGCGTGCGCGCGTGCGCGCGTGCGTGCGTGTGTGCGAAGTCTCTTCAGCCGTGTCTGACTCTGTGCGAGCCCCTGGACTGCAGCCCACCAGGCTCCTCTGTCCATGGGATTCTGCAGGCAAGAACACTGGAGGGGGTCGCCATGCCCTCCTCCAGGGGATCTTCCCGACGGAGGGATCGAACCCACGTCTCTTGCATCTCCTACATTGGCAGGCAAGTTCTCTACCACCAGCGCCGCGTGGGAAGCCTCGGGGTCCTTCCCAAATAAATGAGCTGTGCCCAAATTCTTGTCTCGGGCTCCACTGAGATGGCAGCCCCCAGAGCAAGCGGTGACGCTGCCAGAGGTCGCCCTAGGGTCCCGGCCCTACACGCCTGAGCACCACCACCCTCCCTCCCGCTTCTCGGGCTGAGATAAGCAGCAGGAGAAAGCTGCAGGAAAGAAGAAAGGGAGGCCGCATGTCCTGGCAGGGATTATGGCATTTCTGCGGTGAGATAAGGATCTTAAAGCGCGCCGATTCTGTAGCCTGAGTGTGGGGTTCAGGCACTGACAGTCTCCAGTTCTGCTAATCCCGCTCGCCCCTGCCTGTCACTCAGAGCTGCATTCGCTTCAGCCGCAACCCCGGGGCAGACGCACTCAAGTGGACCCAGCCTCATCAAGACAGGCCACGAGACAAACAGCGCCCACCACGCGGGGGGCCTGGCGGACCCCGGGCAGAGGAAAGAGGGGGTGTCCCCCGGCTCGGCCCCTAGCCTGTCCCGCTCCGTCACTGCCTGCCCTGGGCCTGACCTCCCCTCCTCCCAAAGGTGGAGGCCACCTCAGAGCGGGAGGGGAGAGCCGGGCCTGGGCTGCTGGAGTGGGGACAGCCACTCACTGGCCAGCCTTGACTCAGTTACCGACCCTCTCTGTGCCTCTGCTTCCTCATTCACAAAATGAGGAAAATAACGGAGCCCAATTCACGGAGCTCTTAATGCAGGTTAAACACGTTAATATTTATGAAGCGCTTAGAAAAGTGCCCAGTGCACAGTGAGTGCTACACAAATATTTGTTAAATAAACACCTATATTGCTTACTTCAAAGGGTTGCTGTGGTTTCACCAGACGATAAATAGATGAAAATCCTTCAGACGTGGTGGAAATCCACGCAAATACATTATAGTTATGGATTCTCTTTATATCTCTATCTCCTCGGAGCAGCCTCCCTCCACGGGCCCTGTAGTGCTGAAGCACAGAAGGGACTTGGACGTTTTCCAGAGCCAGGGGTAAAACACGGCCCTGCCCTCACCACTCCTAAGTGCTGTCCTACCTTAGGGCCGCAGCTTCCCCATCAGGGGTAATAATGGTGCACAGGCGTCTCTCGCTCCCTTTTTTTTTTTTAACTTTTTGGCTGTGCTCCACACAATATGCAGGACCTTAGTTCCCTGACCAGGGATAGAAGCGGAGCCTCTCAAAGCGGAAGCGCAGGCTTAACCGCTGAACCGCCAGGGAAGCACTAGCACAGCTCTTAAGGCAGGGTGACATTAGGGGGAGACAGACCAGGGGGCGCCTAGCGGTACGGCCTGCCCCTGCCAAAGAGCCCAGTTCATGTCAGTTTCTCGCCCCCATTCCCCAGGGGAAGTCCCTTCGCTTCTTTGGGGATGCGAGTCCCTCACCCGTGATGGGAGCCCCATGCACCCGTTCACTGGGCTTGGGGGAGGTGTACAGCCTTGAAGCCCAGTCCTGGGGGGACCATATGCTCTGTGACAGCACCCTTTTCCTCTGGAAAAAAATCTGTTGATTAATCTAAATCGCAGAGAATCCCCTAATCTCCCAGGCATGGCAGTGGAAGTCTATGCAGGATTTCTCTGCCTCACTCTGATTGACTGAGGCCCCAGTTGGGGTGCCTCCGCCTGGCCGAGCTGGCTGGTGGGGGAGACGCAGGCCCAGCGCTCTGCCCCGCCCAGGCCCGGAATGGAGGACTGGAACTTTCAGGACCCACGGGTGTGCACCGTCAGGCCTTTGGGGATGAGGCACGGACAAACACAAGCCAGTGTTTGGGAATAGCCTCTGTGGCCGAACCCGAGAGAAGCCCAGAGGTGTTTGTCAAAAGGATCTGGTTCCCACGTGGCTAGCCTGCTTTGGCCTAATGTGTTTGCCTAAATGTTTATGTCCCAGATAAGAGCCAGGGAGATGAGCAGATAGTGACTGTGAGTAATTCACGCTCCCCCAGGGAGCTGAACTGGCATCAGATGGACCTCGAGAAGAATCAGACCTGGAGGAAGGGGGCAGTGACGGGACTGAGGAGCGTGGCAGGCCAACCCAGCCCGCGGGACCCGGCCTCCAAACTGTCAGCATGAAAGGCAAGTCCCCCAGATGGTGAGCGGCGAAGACGCAGCAAGTGAGAGTTAAGAGCAGTCGTGAAATGGAGAAGAGCTTTCCTCCACTCATTCACTCGTTCGCTCCTTCACTCACGTACACCTGCACTCACTCAGTATTCAGCTGAGAGGAACCGTCAGACGCTCCAGGCACTGAAATGTACATTATACCCCACTAGCCTGTAGAGCCGTAAAGGTGTGAACCACACCTGGGCTGCTCTCTGCTCTATCCCTGAAGCCTGGTGGGTGGTGTGAGCTCAGTAATACAGAATCTATTGTTCTTAATTCTCATCTGCAAAGAGAAAGTTCCCATTCTCTTTTTACAGCTAGGAACCTGAGGTTCTGAGAGGTGCTGGCCTCAGGTGACTGGCCCATGTGCTCATTATGAATCACACTGCGACATGTAAAATAGGCACCTAATGAGAAACTACTCGCAGCACAAGGGAACAAAGGGAAGGGACAATCTGTTTGTAGGACATACGTTAAGTTAACCTTAAAAACACACCTCAATACACATTAGGTGCAGACAAATACTGTTTGATTACATTATCCGAGATACCTAGAATAGTCAAACACATAGATTCAGAAAGTACACTGGTGGATGCCAGGGGCTGGAGCTGGAAGGTGGAGGGGACGTGGGGACATGCTGGTGTTTAACGGAGACAGTTCTGGTTTAGGGAGGCGAAACATTCGGGACCGGATGACGGTGAGGGATGCACAGTTAAGTATGGTGAAGACAGTGCGCCATGGTAGGGGCTTCCCCGATGGCTCAGCGGTAAAGAATCTGCCTGCAGCGTAGGAGCTGCAGGAGACTCGGGTTCGATCCCTGGGGCCCCCCGAGGAGGGCGTGGCAACCCACTCCAGTATTCTTGCCTGGAGAACCCCATGGAGTGAGGAGCCTGGGGGCTACAGTCCACAGGATCACGAAGAGTCAGACACAACTGAAGTGACTTCGCACCGCACAGTATGTTATGAGACTTTTACCACAATTTAAAAAAAATCAAAGAAATCTGCGCTTGTTGTGCACCTACAGTGTGCCAGAAATGAGCAAGCGGACAAGCCTGTGGGGCTTCCGGCCCAGCGGCAGAGCCGGTTGTGGTCAGACAGCAAGTACACGTGCTAAGAATGGGTTATTGTAAACCCACCGGAGAAGGGCCATCATTTCATTTTCTGAGCTGTGTGGGTCTCAGCCTGTGGATGGTCAGGTGGTAGACGGCAGAACTAAAGATGAGATGGTGGCATTTACTTGATGCAAAAGTTAGAAACTCAGCGAGGTGGCATGGCATGTCCAGGGTCATACAGCAGGTAGGGGAGCAAAGCTGAGGAGCAAGACAAGACTCTGCAAACCCTCTCCTTCTACCATGTCAGAGAACTGGGAAGAACCTAAGACTGCCGCTGGAAGAGAAAGGGTGTGCCAGTCAGGAGAAGCCAAATGGGGCTGGGGGCCTGCTCCCCAGGGTCTGGGCACCAGAGGACTGGTGTTGCCCCCAGGCCTCAGTGAATGGATGTCTTAAAGCCAAATCCAGCTTTCTCTCCCCCACTCCCTCCTCCTTCTTTATGGAGACGCTAATTTTAGCCAGCCACATAGGCAGCCTGAGCTTTTAAAAATGGACTGATTTATGCTTTTCCTTAATTGCTCAAAAAAAAAAAAAGCTTTGCATCTAGTGGGAAAGAGAATGAACATAACTCTATTTAGGTTAAAAATGTAAAGCCAAATTCCTACTGGTCTGGCAAGAAGCAAGGAAAGCACTTAACCCCGTCTGGGTAGTCTCCCCACCCCCAGCCCTTTCCCCACCACACAGAGCCTCTGTGTCTGCCTCAAAGGGCCAGACCCTACCAGAGGAGGGAGCAGGGCAGCTCCAGGGGCCTCGCCAGCCACTCGAGTGAGGGCAGGACACTTTTGAAAGGTTCACTGGGATATCTGCAAAATCTCCTTCCCTGACAGCCCCAAGGGGCGGCCAGCACCCAGAGTCCACTGATGGTGCAAAAATCTGCACTCACTTCCCAGTTCTCAGAGGCAGCACATTCTTAGGTCATCTCAGCCACACTCTGTCTGAAGGCTGGGCTGTCCAAATTCAGCCCAGGGTCAAGCGCTGACCTTCCCAAAGGTTCCCTAAGAATTCCGATCAGTAAACACTGAAAATCTGCCATATGTCTCATACCCTGCTTAGTGATGAGAATCCAACAGTCAATGGGGCAAGAATCCCCAAAGGGTTGACCGTAAATCTACGTGTTTCCCTGGATGAGGCAGTGTGGCTTGGCTCACTAATGATCATTTCATCCATCCACCCATCTAACAATCATCTGTCTCCCGTCCATCTGACCGTCATGTATGTAATCACCCATCCATCGGTCATGCACCATGCTCAGCTCATCCCCCATCGCCCGTCGCCCATCGCCCATCCCCCGTCCTTCTCTCTTCCCGTCCATCCGTCAATTCAAGTACCTGTATGTACATACATTGTACAAGCACAATGTTAGATACTAGGCTTACAAAAAGCAATAATACCGAGTGAATAAGGCAGACCGCAACACTGTCTTCACTGATTTCACGGCGTAGGTGAGACAGTAGAGTGAACAAGACATCTGCTGGAGCAGAGACAGCATCTGTCTACCCCCGGCACACACACACACAGCGGCCCCCCGCCCCCCGCACACACACAGCGGCCCCCCGCACACACGCACACACGCACAGCAGCCCCCCGCCCCCCGCACACACACACACAGCGGCCCCCTGCACACACACACACACAGCGGCCCCCCGCACACACACACAGCGGCCCCCCGCACACACACACATCGGCCCCCCGCATACACACACAGCGGCCCCCTGCACACACACACACACACACAGCGGCCCCCCGCATACACACACAGCGGCCCCCCGCACACACACACAGCGGCCCCCTGCCCCCCGCACACACACACAGCGGCCCCCCACATACACACACAGCGGCCCCCTGCACACACACACACACACAGCGGCCCCCCGCACACACACACAGCGGCCCCCCGCATACACACACAGCGGCCCCCTGCACACACACACACACACAGCGGCCCCCCGCATACACACACAGCGGCCCCCCGCACACACACACAGCGGCCCCCTGCCCCCCGCACACACACACAGCGGCCCCCCGCACACACACACAGCGGCCCCCCGCATACACACACAGCGGCCCCCTGCACACACACACACAGCGGCCCCCCGCACACACACACAGCGGCCCCCCGCATACACACACAGCGGCCCCCTGCACACACACACACACACAGCGGCCCCCCGCATACACACACAGCGGCCCCCCGCACACACACACAGCGGCCCCCCGCCCCCCGCACACACACACAGCGGCCCCCCGCCCCCCGCACACACACAGCGGCCCCCCGCATACACACACAGCAGCCCCCCGCACACACACACAGCGGCCCCCTGCCCCCCGCACACACACAGCGGCCCCCCGCCCCCCGCATACACACACAGCGGCCCCCCGCCCCCCGCACACACACAGCGGCCCCCCGCCCCCCACACACACACACAGCAGCCCCCCGCCCCCCGCACACACACACACAGCGGCCCCTGCCACCTGACCCGGAACACAGAACTGTGTCTGGGTGTAACTCTCACCCTCATCACACAGATGCCGTTTCCCAGAGGCCTCTCTATCTTCCCTTGCCGACTCCAGTGGCTGGAAAGGAGGCTTAAGAAGCCCCAAGAGATGGCCAAGTCACAAAATATAAGAAGCCTGCATCCCTCAATCTCACATGGAGGAAAGGCACCCACCCACAAAGATATCTGCGATGTAACTTAAAAACACAATTACTGAGCCCATGCGAGTGAAATTTGGGGTTTATTTGTTACAGCAGCGTTACCCAATCTAATGTAATTCCATTTTACAGAGCGCCTTTCTGTAAGTGAATGAAGGGATAACGACATGGCATTTGCTTCTTATAACAGCTACATGTGGTAGCTAATTGTTGCTCCCGTTTAGGAGTGAAAACCCTGCGGCGCAGAGAGTGAGGTACCTTGTCCAGAGTCACGCGCTGGCAGGTAGAGGGTCAGGCTCTGAACCCGACTCCCACGTCCGTTCACTTTATGTAACGACAGGCCCCCAGTAAGGGAGCAGATAGGGACCCTCAGCGTGAACAGGAAGAGTGACGTCGTCCCCTGCCTCGGCGCAGACGTTGAAGCAGCACGTTTGTCCCTGGGCCACCAGTGCGGATTCGGTCACCAAGACACATGGAGAAGAGAAACCGAAAGTCTGCCCTTGGTGTTCCCCTCCCCAAGCCAGACAAGACACCCCCAGCTTGGCCCCCTCTCCTCAGCATCGCCGTCTTTCCAGAGGCGCTCTTCTCAATCCATGAGCAGGCCCTTTCCCTCCCCCAGGACCAGAGGAAGCAAGATCGTTGAGATGCTAGGTTTCCACCCCAGGACGCAGCAGGTTTCCTTCAGAAGCCTGGCCCAGGCCAACCTCCAAGACCTCTCCGTCGGCTGGCCCAAGGCTGCCAGAGCTAGAGGGGCTCAGGGTGACCCATTCAGGCTCCAGAGCCGTGGGCAGAGCTGGCTTAGGCCTTGGAGCAGAGTGGCTGACAAGGGGCAGACAGACAGGAACAGGTCCTGGAGACAGTGGGGGAGGAAGCCCCACTGCAACCCCACAGAAGGGCTGCTGGTCTCCATCGAAGGCCTGGAGTCAAGTTCCTTCTTGGACGACATTTTTTCCTCTATGCCTATATGACTATCAGACAAGGAGATGGCGCCATGAAAAATCCAGGCTTTGACACCCCCCGGCTGTATAACTTTGGGCAAGTCCTAAGCCTCGCTGAGTCCCTCAGTTTACCTATCTGTAAAATGGGACTAATAATGCTTGTGTCACAGGAACGAGGGAGAGGGTTAAATGGCATAGCAGGCAGCTGATAATTTAAGAAGGGAGAGACAGAATCTGAGAATGTTGTAGCCAGAAGAGCCCCGAGACATCTGGTAGGGAAAAATTAGGTTCAGAGGGAGTCAGCCACTGACCTTGGCTGAAACAGAACAGTGGGTGCTTAGGATTTATCCTGCCTGGTTTGGTTTGCCCTCCTTTTCCTCTGCTTCCCAGTCTCCGTGTCCTGGTGTGGAGAGCGGGATCCAGGAGTGGGACGGGAAGAAGAGGGGCGCCGTCTCCGAGCCCCTCCGCACACTGAGAGGCTGGAGCCTGTGGGCTTTCCCATGGCTTTTGCCGGGGGTGACTGACGCTTCTGCTGGTCAGAGATGATGCTGCCACACCCAAGCATGTCCCTCACTCCGATGCCTGTTCCCCTCAGTGCATGGGGACCAAACACCCCCACAGTGGCTGCTGGGAGGGGACTAAAGTCCATGGCCACGCCCCCCTCTCCCTCAGACCGCGCGCCCGCGGGAGGCACCAAACCCTACCCTCCACCCACCACCTCATCGCTCAGCCTGTGAGCCTTTACCACGGGCAGGGGTGTGGCCAGACCAAGAACCCAGAGAGGGCCGGTGCCTGAGTGAGAACCCCGTTTGTGCCCAGCAGTTGAATGCATGTCCGGCCCAGAGCCCCCCATTCATGGGGGGGGATGGAGGGGTGGGCTGCAGACCTAGGCATGTGCTGGAGGCCTCGGAAGATGGCGGGATCCCCCTGCCGGCCCGGGACGCCTTCCCAGCTCTCACCGGCTCCCACCTCCCATTCCGCCAGCTGTTTCCCACCAGGAGCAAAGTTCCCCTTCCGGTGTCCTCCAAGCACTGGCCCAAGCCCCTGTCGCCTCTCTCCCTCCTCCCTGACTCAGGCTCCATCAGTGAGGAGCCCTCCTGCCTCGCTCACCCGTAATGCTCTCCCGCCAATAAGATTAAAACATACCTCCTACTTACGGCATCGATTCATAGCACTGATTTACTGTTGCTTCTCGGCTGCTACAAAACGGATGCGCAGGCCACCACCTTTATCTCTATCCATCTCCTCGCTGCCGGGGAATAACTGCTAATTAATACCTTTCTGCCTTCCTGTGCCTGCCAACTTTGAGGGCCATCAGTACTCCACGGGCTCCCTGCCACCCGGCCACTCACCCCCACCCACTCGGGACTCCAGCCCCAGATCAGAGGCACCCTGGGGGGTTTGAGGTGGGACAGGGAAAGGTGGGCTTCTCCCCTCTCGTCCTCTCACTGGACACACAGACACAGCCAGGGGGCATGGGGCGGAGACTAACTCAGAAGGGACTGAGTCAGACCGCGGTTCAAATCCCAGCCCCTAGTCACATCAGCTCTGAGATTTTCACCTCTGGGTTCCAGGCTCCTGTCTGCAAAATGGAGAAAGCCACAGGACCCACCTCCTAGGGATCTACAAGAGTTAAAGGTCAGGTCAAGAATGTCCATCCTAAAGGAAATCCACCCTGAATAGTCACTGGAAGAACTGATGCTGAAGCTGAAGCTCCAATACTTTGGCCACCTGATGCAAAGAGCCGGCTCACTGGAAAAGACCCTGATGCTGGGAAAGATGGAGGGCAGGAGGAGAGGGGATGACAGAGGATGAGATGGTTAGATAAACACAATGAACATAAGTTTGAGCAAACTCTGGGAGATGGTGAAGGACAGGGAAGCCCGGCATGCTGCAGTCCATGGGGTCGCAAAGGGCGGGCGTGAGTCAGCAACTGAGCAGCAGCAGAATGTGCCTGACGCAGTCCCTGCCCCCTGCCTCCTCAGGGCCTTTGTTCTGGGTCCGGAGGGGGTGCCGTGGCCACGGGCCAGCTGCATTTGCAGTACTGGTGTCAGGGAATGGGCAGGTGGTCATTCCCAGTGCTGGGAGCAGGCTCCAGGGAAGGCCCCAATACAGGAGTCAGCTACAGATACATTGTAAACCAGTTATACTCCAATAATCTAGACAGCATATTCAAAAACAGAGACATTACTTTGTCAACAAAGGTCCGTCTAGTCAAGGCTACGGTTTTGCCAGCAGTCATGTATGGGTGTGAGAATTGGACCATAAAGAAAGGTGAGTGCCAAAGAATTGATGCTTTTGAACTGTGGTGTTGGAGAAGACTCTTGAGGGTCCCTTGAACTGCAAGGAGATCCAACCAGTCCATCCTAAAGGAAATGAGTTCTGAACATTCATTGGAAGGACTGGTGCTGAAGCGGAAACTCCAATACTTTGGCCACCCGATGTAAAGAACTGACTTATTTGAAAAGACCCTGATGCTGGGAAAGACTGAAGGCGGAGGAGAAGGGGATGACAGAGGATGAGATGATTGGATGTCCACCGACTTGATGGACATGAATTTGAGTAAGCTCCAGGAGTTGGTGATGGACAGGGAGCCCTGGCGTGCTGCAGTCCACGCGGTCACAAAGAGTTGGACACGACTGAGCGAGTGAAATGAACTGAACTGAATAATAATAATAATAATGAAAAGGCGTTAGCTACAACATGCAGCCTGGTTTGGAGACTGCAAAGCCGAAGCTGACTCAGGTCAACATCAGGAGTTCAGCTAGACTTTCCCTGCTTCTTTCGTTCTTCCTTTTCTGCTCAAAAGGCACCTCCTCCAAGAAGCCTTCCTGAACTGCACAATCTAGAGACACTGGTCTGTCCCAAGCCCTGGACTATCCCAAAGCCCTGAATTCCCCTCACAGGATAGTACCATCCAGAGTTAGGCTATTTACCTACTTGTTTATTTCTGTCTCATCCATCAGAATGTCAGTCCCATGAGGCCTAAGCACTTGACTGTCCTGTTTGGTATCATCTCCCTGGGCACGCTGGTGGCTCAGACAGTAAAGAATCTGACATGCAATGCAGGAGATGTAGGTTCGATCCCTGGGTTGGGAAGATCCCTTGGAGAAGGGAATAGCAACCCACTCCTGTATTTTTACCTGGAGAATTCCATAGACAGAGGGGCCTGGTGGGTTATAGTCCATGGGGTCGTAAAGAGTCCAGTACCACCAAGCGACTAACATTTTCACTTTCCCTGGGCAGACAGGAGATCAGTAAGTATCTGATAAGTGAATAACAAATTCTCCATTAATATCAGCCAATAATAATAATAGTGTTGATAAAAATAAGCAAGATTATCACTTTCCTCTCCCCTTAAATGAAGAGCTGATTAAATGTCCTCTCTCCTTTAGTGGGGCATCCTATTAAAAAAGCATTGCCACTGTCTCCACTGCAAAAAGATCAAACCAGTCAATCTTAAAGCAAATCAATCCTGAAAATTAATTGGAAGGACTGATTAGGAAACTTAAGCTCCAATACTTTGGCCACCTGATGTGAAGAGCTGACTCATTAGAAAAGACCCTGATGCTGAGAAAGATTGAAGAAGGGAGAAGGCGACGACAGAGGGTGAGATGGTTGGATGGCATCACCGACTCAATGGACGTGAATTTGAACAAGCTCCGGGAGATGGTGGAGGACAGGGAAGCCTGGCGTGCTATAGTCCATGGGGTGGCAAGGAGTTGGATATGACCGAGGGGCTGAACAACCACAACGACTGTGTATTCAGTGTCTCCTAGGTGCTGGATGAGAGACTGAGGCTCAGAGCAGTCACACGCCTCGTCCCAGAAGACACACTTAGCGGGTAACTCGGCTGTCACTGAGATCCAGGTGGGCCACGCGTTCTCAGCCCTCCCCCAAGCCCCCAGTAGGGCAAAGCACGTCCCACCAGGAGGAACGCGGACAACTCCTTCTGTGCCAGACACGTCTGGATGCCAGGGTTTCCCTCCTGGCTCCCAGACTGAAACTGACAGCTGAAGAGAGAGGGCAAGGCCTTCCCCCTGACCACTGGAGGATGCGAGGACCAGTCAGGGAGGGGCATCAACCTGATCTTGGATCTGCACGGTCTGTGGAGAGGGTCAAGAAGGCGGGACCAGCTGACTCTAACTCTGGACTCCTCCTCCTCCTCTCTGAACCGGTCCCCTCCAGTGGGGGAGGGGGCATGGCTGCAGGACCAGATGGGCTTAGATGTGCGAGCACTCAGAATTATCGCTCTCTCTAAATGCCCAGGTCTGCCGTGACCAGCGGGTTTCCGCTCTGTCTCATGGACAGGTCAGCCAGGCTGGGGGCCCTGCTCTGTGAGGGGAGGTGGTGGGGGTGGGGTGGCAGCTGTCGGCTCTCCCACCAGCCAGGAGAGATGGTGGCAGGGGCCGGGGTTTGGGGGAGGAAGCTCCAAGACTGGGCCTGGCAGATGCGCCAGCAGAAGCCAACATGGGCGCTTTTAATAAAGCATAACGAAGCGTGGGATCATAAAATATTTTGTCTAATTCCAGGCTCCCATGGGGGCAGGGCAGATCAGCTGGGCAGGCAGAGGAGAAAGGTTTACAGAGGGAAGCCTGGGGCTGGATGGGGGCTGGAACAGGACAAGCTGGGAGCAGCAGCCGAGGGTCTGGTCCAGGGCCGGGGTATGGGGGCTTTCTCACAGGCCCCCCTTTCAGCTTGGAAAGGAGCAGCAAGCGGAGACCTTTCCCCACAGAAACGGCCCCTCCTGCTGGAGGCCTGGTGCCAGTCATGGGCCCCTCTGGGCTTCCGCTTCCCCACATGAAATGAGGGTTGAACCTAAACAGAAAACTCTTCTAACATGAGGCCAACACACTCATTTTCAAATTCCTTCATTCAAAGTAGAGCTGAAGCCCGTCTGTTAAAGAAGCGATGTGGACTCCTGGCTCAATCTGGGGACGAGGACTTACCCAGCTCTTGTTTTGCCTGACGCTTTGGCCGCCAGAAGTGGTGCAGGGCACCTCCGTGAGAAACCGGGGCTCCAAGGAGCACAGTTTGAGAACCGTGGGTCGGCCCATCCTGCCTAAACTCCTGCATCTTTCAAGGCCCAGCTCACATCTGAGAACTTCATCGGAGGCCTCATAACGGTGCAACTGTCCCAGGCACGACCAGCCGCATCCCGGCTCTCACCATCCTAACACTTTTCACGGCAGAACTTCATCAGAGGCCTCATAACGGTGCAACTGTCCCAGGCACGACCAGCCGCATCCCGGCTCTCACCATCCCAACACTTTCCACGGCAGAACTTCATCGGAGGCCTCATAACGGGGCAACTGTCCCAGGCACGACCAGCCGCATCCCGGCTCTCACCATCCCAACACTTTCCAAGGCCAGGGACTATGCTTCTTCACTGGTTTGCAGCCAGGGCTGCACGGCGTCTGAGACACGGCGGATGCTCAGCAAGAGGCCCCTCCCTGACCGCACACATCCGCACTTGGCCATCACCCCCAGCCCTGTTCTCCAGAGCAGCTGTTGCTCCCTTTCGCTGTGTGCTGTCTGTCTGTCTGCTCACACACTCTGGGAGGTGAGCTCCAGAAGGGCGGGCTTTATCTATTTCTTTCCGTTCCCCACCATATCTCCAGTGCCTATCACACTATCTGGAACAAAGTAAGTGTCCAGTTTATCAGATGAATGACTGGCTGGAGGGATGGATGGATGGATATATGGCCAACGAAAGAAGGAAGGGATTTTCCTTTTCTTCCTTGAGTCAGTATAAATCTGCCGGCCCTAATAGGCTCACTCAGAGTTCAAAATGTCTTTTGTTACTGGGGTTGGCCAAAAAGCTTGTTTGAATGTTCCACAAGATGTTCGAGATTTGAGCGGGGGTGGGAGGGGTGAACAAACTTTTTGGCCAACCCAATATGACTCTCATGCAGCTCTAAGCTCTGGAGAGGCAACGCCATCCTTCCTCCAGGTCCCACAGCGCCCACACAGGCTCTTATCAGTTCCGTAAACACTTACTGATGCCCGCTCTGCACCAGAACCGCGCCAGGGACAGGGAGCGTGGAGCTGAGCCACAGTGCCAGCTGTGCCCCAGGGCGCTGTGAACAGCGTAGGTGCGCAGAAAATGTTCGTTGAATAAACTAAGCGGCATCTAAGGTGAGACCGGAATGATGAACAGGTCTTAGTCCAGAGAAGGCAGGCTCCTGCAGAGGGAATGGCCTGTGCAAAGGCCCTGGGGCAGCTAGGAGCACTGGGTCTTTCGGGCTAAGGTCCTATGAGGCAGGCTTCACATCCCCCTGCCCCCAGGGGTTCCCCGCAGGCAGCACCCAGTGCTCTTCCCAGAACCCTGGGCATAACAGGCCCCCTCTGAGGTTGTGCTCTTGTGGGGACGAGGGGGAGGGGTGACGAGCCACACCCACTGCCCCTGCCAGGAGCATCTCCCTGGGCACCTGCACACCACCGAACCCCAGGCTCATCTGCTCAGACCCACACACGGCACTAAACTCATCCACTGCAAACACCTCTCCTGTCTCTTTTCTGAGGGAAACAACATTGTTTAAGTAAAGCCCTTTAAAATTTAAAGAGCTGGGTTTGTGTGATCTCCACGGGAAGCTTTTAGCAGCAGGCTGGAAAGAAATAATAATAATAATAACGAGGCCGGAGGCAACAGGGCAGAGCCAGCTGCCACCCAGTTGACTGCCCAGGCAGGGGGCCCAGGGCCACCTCGGGCTGCTGCTGAGCCCCTGAACCCCTCCCCAGAGGCACATGGGATCAGGAGCGGAGGTGCAGAGAGCCCCAGAATCACCAAAGGTCAGGTTGGAAGGGGTCTCTGGCAGAGAAGCACGCAGGGAAAGAGGGCAGAAAGCAGGTAAAGCGTGAGACCCCCTGGGTTCAGAGCTCAGCCACTTAGCTGCGCCACCCGAGCAAGTGGCTCAGCCTCTCTGATGATGTGGGACTTTGCCCAGCGCCTCAGGCAGACTAGTGGTCCCCTCTGCTGCAGTCCCGTAAGGACCTGGGCGCCGTTTCAGTTTTGGAGTCTACAGTATTAATCAGCAACTTACTTCTGTGTCTGCTCCTCTGCCCCAGGGGACTGTGGACTCCTGGAGGCCTCGCTGGTACCTCAGTGCCAGCCCTGGCATAGACCACAGCTCAGGGCTGGTGCTCAGGAAACGGCTGCTGCATGGAACCGAAATGAGGCTGACTGTGCGCCAGGATGCAAGTGGCTGTGGGCGCATCCTCACCACCGACACAGCTGCTCTCAGCAGCACCCCTGGAGGCAGGATGCTTCATCCCAAGGTGGGGACTGGGGGCATCGAATATGTCTGTTTTAAAAACATGTACGTATTTGGCTGCACGAAGTCTTAGTTGGGGCAGGCAGTTGCTGTGGAGCGTGGCCTTTCTAGTTGTGGTGCATGGACTTGGCTCCACAGAACGTGAGATCCTAGTTCCCAGACCAGGGACCAAACCCTCGTCCCCCACATTGCAAGGCGGATTCTTAATGACCGGATCACACGAGAAGTCCCCAAATATGTCTTAAAGGAAGTATTTTGGACCCAGACAGGACTCTCCGTCCCGATCTTATTCTCACCAGAGAATATTGGAACTGGGCCACCCAGACTCAGTCCTTTGCTTTATGGACCTGAGGGAAGACGGGGGAGGGGAGCGAGTGCCGTCGCCAGCTGACGGAGGAGCTGAGACCGGATCCTGGGGCTCACCGCTCCGAGGCTGGTCTCCTTCCCACTGAGCCAGTGTCTTCCATGCTCACCCAAGGGATGAGGTCACGTGGAACAGGGAAGCCTTTTTAAAAATTCAAATTGTCACATTCATTTTAATATGGATTAAGAAAAAAGATGCATTCAGCGCCACAGGCCTATACATTACTCCTTCGTACCAGTGGGAAAAAGAGGGAATGGATTTAAATTTGATTTTAAGATGACCGTGATGCAGGAGAAGACCCGGGTGGGGTGGAGATAGTCATGGAGGCAGTGACTGGGGTCTGGCAGCGTCTGCAGTGCACCCCCGGGACGGCGCAGGGCCACACTCCACCGCCCCGGACGTGAGCACGGCAGCGGGCACAACTCCCCCGAGACCCAGGCCCCAGCCAAGGGCCAGGGGGCGGCCCCCGGCACGGCGATGCGTGGGTGGATAGATGGATGGATGCCCGCAGCCCGCACACAGAGGTCCAGCCTGCAGGGCCGGGCTCCATGTTGGACTGGATATGAATCTCTTCTAAGGTAAAGTGAACAGTCAGGTAGATGGAAGGGCGGCTGAACAAAGGAATGTCACCTCAACCGACGGGGACACTGAGACCCAAGGGGACGTTTGGTGGAGATTTTCCTAAGGAATATTGATCCCCAGTGAGCGATCGACCCTCCGCTCTCAAAGGGTCACATTGCCATTGAGTCAGTAGGCAGGGCTGAGACCGACCCGCATGCGGACATGGTAAGTAGCCGGGCTGGGGGGCAGACGGCACGTGGGCGTGGGGCAGGGGCATTCTGTCTTGGCCGGAGCACCTCAGAGAATAAACCAGGGAAGAAATCTCTGCTGATATTTGTCACGGCAATTTCAGCAAAGCACCGGATGTCGAAGCGTCTCGAATTTCAACTGGCAAAATTAGTCCTCGTCAAAGTCTACTTGAACAGTCAAGATGGATGGAAAAAAATGGGCTGGACAAAGGAAAATAGAGAGACCCGAGGAAAGTACCCTGAGCCAGTTCAGGAGCAGCAAGCCAAAGGGACTGTCGGTGGAAGTTTTCCCAAGAAATGGTCACTCCATTTAGAAGCCAGCCACCCCTGAAACTCCAGCTACTCGCTGAGAAGATCCCTCCAAACAGGGCATTGGCACTGTTAGCTTTCAGGTGAAGGATAAACGGTCTGGTGATCCAAAGGGCTAGCTTACTGCCAATTCCCTCCTCCCCCACCTGCAGGGCTAGGAGCAGCCTCCGGCAAGGCTAGTTCAGAGGTGAAGAACACCCGCCTTTATCCTTGCAAGGAAGGAGCTCTGAGGCTGTTCATGACGAATGTGGATCAGACCACACTTAGTGAGAGCCGGTGGGGACGGCAAGAAAGATGATCTAAATGGATCTGAGCAGAAAGAACCTCTTCGTGGGAAACAGAGTGGAAAACAGACTGGGGAGCGAAGCATCGGTGTGCCCTGGGGCGGAGTGATCTATCAGCTAGACGAGCAGCGGACGTCGAAGAGTCTGGGGCAGAGATGACGCGTCAGCGTGGTCCGCACCAGCAGCGGAGGGGTGCAGGCGCTCCTCTCGACAGATTGCAGTGCTCTCCCAAAGTCACCCGTCCCCTCAAGCTCCTGTGCCCTTGGGAGGCCACTTCCGCATTTCTAAAGCCCCAGACCCATGAGCTACATTTTGGCTCAGGAAAATCCAGCGTCCAGCACCGGATGGGGCATAAGCGCAGGCATTTTATTACTGCGATTGTTATTGCTATAAGAAGCAACCGATCACTTATGAGCACTCACACTGTCTCGTTCCGTCGTGTCAGCAGCTCAGCGGGCACGTGATACAACCGTGTTTTCTAGACGGGAACGCTGAGGTTGGGCAGGGTGGTGCTAGGTCTCCACTCTCTGCTCCCCAGGTCAATCTCTCCCCTTCTCCACCTACTCTGTGCCTGGCGGCCCGATTGCGTGGGCACCCGTGCAATTGAGTTTCGTCCATGTGGGACACTAGCAAGAGACCCAAAGGCAGGAGCAGGATGAAACTGGGCTGTTTCTTCCTCCGGCTGCCTGCCAGGTCCCCAGAAATCGGCTGCACCCCTCTACACGGGCCTCAGGCCTGCCTGCAGCCCTCTCCTCTCAGCCCTTTCCAGTCTGCGGGCGGGAGAAACTCCCCCTGATCCTGGCCCCAGGGGCTGCCCCGTCCCCTGTGCCCCCACTAAACCCTAAAGCCAGCGAAAAGTGAAAGTTCTGTCCCAGACTCTTTGTGACCCCATGGACTGTAGCCCGCCAAACCCCTCTGTCCATGGGATTCTCCAGGCAGGAACACTGGAGTGGGTTGCCATGCCCTCCTCCAGGGGATCTTCCCAACCCAGAGATCGAACCTGGTAGTCGTTTAAAGAAGCCCTTCACAGACCGGCCAGGCTCAGCTTGGTGTTTCCTTCTGGAACCTGGTTGATACGGAGGGAAATAAATTGTCCCCAAATTACAGAGCTTCCCAACAGTGGCACCGAAACCCCAACCCTCCTCTGTCTGCCTCCAAAGCCTGTGTCATTCCATCGGAACCGCGGTTTCCCAGCCGCAGACATTCACACCTCCCAGATTGGCCACGTTCGCGTGCCACCTGCTCCACAATGCACTTAACATTTTTCTTAAACTTGACTCTTTTTTTTAAACTTAAATAAGGCATTTTTAAAAAGGGAAAGAGAATTTAAGTCACTGCCCCAAATGGCAAACCAGTCTCACTTGCCTTAAACAGAGGGTGACTGAAAAAGAATCATAATGAAAGCAAAACACTGCTATTAAAACTCTGACTTCCTCTGGCTCACGGCAGGCGTGCTGCCCCACACCTGTTTTGCTGGAAGAAGAGATTAGCAAGCAAGAGGGTGTCAGAGCTTGACAGTATCAGCCTGAGGCTTTCTCCTCGGCACAAGGAGGCGGGTGGCATGGGAAAGGAAGTGGGAAGACCCTCCCTCTCTGGGACTCCTCATCACTTACTGCCAGTGGGAGGGATACTCCCCTAGACCCGTGATGTCCGGCGGAGCCTTACGCAATGATAGAGGCATCTTATCCACATCTGTGCTGTCCAACACAAGAGCCCCCAGCCACGTGTGGCTGTTGCGCCTTGAAATGTGGCGGAAAAACTGAATTCTGTTTAATTCAGTTAAACAAAAGCCAAGACACTTTGCTGCGTTTTAATGTAAATGTGGGTTGTCGCACATGGCTCCATGTTGAACGCAGCTCCGCAAGCCCCACGAGGGCGAGAATTCGCCTATTCCTTCTCGTCTGGATTTCTGGGACGACACAATGTTGACTGCCAGGAGCAGTGCACCTACGAGCGGGCCAGAGAATGAGCGAGTGAGCTGCGCCGCTTCTGCAACAGCGCTGTGCTCTCTGCGCTGGGGATGCCCCAGAAACCACCGGCTCTTCCTCGTTTGTGCGCGCTTAGTCACGCAGTCATGTCCCACTCTTTGCTTCCCTTTGGACTGTAGCCCACCAGGCTCCTCTGTCCATGGGATTCTCCAGGCCAGAACACTGGTGTGGGTTGCCATTTCCTACTCGGGGATCTTCCCGACCCAGGGATTAAACCCATGTCTCTTCGTCTCTAGCATTGGCAGGCAGTCCCTATCACTGAGCCACCTGGGAGGCCGAGTAACCTCATTCCTCCCCCACCAGGTTGCTCGCCTCTCTCCCCTCACCAGGCTCCACGGTCAGGCCACAGGCCTTAGGAATTCGCCTTCTGACGGTGCCTTTTCCTCTCCAAGCTGAGCTCAGGCCCACTTCTCTGCTGCCTGAGCAAACAAAGAAGTCTTTGTGAGGTGGTTGCTTCCGCCACCCTCACCTCACTCCCTCGCCCCTGCTTGGGACATTAGGTGCCAGGTGACAATTAGCAATGTATCACCTGCTTCTGTAGAACCAGGCACCTGGCCTTGGGTTATTGTGTGGCCTGAATACCCACTTGACAAAAAGCTGCACACTCGGGCAGTGAGCACCAGCTCGAGACATGAATGCCACCCACCCTCTGGCCGTGCCAGCCTCTGTCTCCACCCTGCCAGGGCTGCCTCCCCCCGCCCAGCCCTGCATGACGCCAGGGCAGCCGGTGATGGACGCCTTCCTTTGGGGCAGCATTAAGGAGCCGGGAGGAAGAGATGGTGCTGGGAGGATAATGGAGGCGCCGGTGATTGGTGACAAACAGCCCCGCTGGAGGAGCGCTGAGTGTCTCTGCAGAGAGAGAGACAAAAGGGCAGAAGGAACAGCTTGGCAAAGCAACAAAAAAGCCCAGTGGCTCAGCTGCCTCTCTCCCTGGTGGCCTCCGAGCCGCTCCTGTGATGTCGGGGGCTGGTGGGTGCACCCGCTGGAGCGCTGCCGAGATCCCCACTCAAGCCTGGGGACCCCAAGCTCCCCTACCCAAGACTCTGAGGTGGAGGGTCTGCCTAACTGAGCCCCCAGGATCGCCCCTAGGACCTCCAAGGAGAAGACCTGGCTTCCAGCACTACCTCCCCACCCCTCCTACACACACACACACTCACACACACTCACACATACACATACACGCACTCACATACACACACACACGCACTCACATACACTCACACACGCGCACACACACACTCACATACACACAGGCACTCACACACTCACACACACACATTCACACACACATGCACTCACACACTCACACACACATGCACTCACACACACACGCACTCACACACACACACACTCACACACACATTCACACATGCACACACACTCACATGCAGTCACACACGTGTGCGCACACACACATTCACACACATGCAGTCACACACTCATGCAATCACACACGCATGCACACACACATTCACACTCACACACATTCACACTCACACACACACTCACACATACACACACTTACACTCACACACACTCACACTCTCACACACGCACTCATACACACACACTCTCACACATGCACACTCACACACACTCACACACACACACTCTCTCACACACACACACACACACACACACGTCATGCGCAGTGTGAGGTCCTCTCTGGCCTCAGTCTCCTCAGCTGTAAAATGGGAGACAGGAGGCAGTGCACTTGATTCTCCGGCTCCCTCCTGGCCTGGTGCTCTGCCTAAATCCAAGGACTTGTTTAGGACCCTGTGGGAAACCTACAACGTACCCCTCCTCCTGGGCCCTGGGGCTTGTAAATGCTTTCTCCTCTTCAACCTGTGGGCGTTCCAATCATTATAACAGCAGCAACGACTCTTCACATGGCCACTATGTGCTCGGTACCCTGCACACAGATCCTCCCCGAGTTATGTAAATTTCCCCTTCCCAGCAGCCCCCACCCCACGAAGCCGCCAGGATGAGCCTTCTGTTCAGTTGGAGAAGTCAAGGCCGGAAGCAACAGAGAGGCTTTCTGGGTTCACACACTGGATGCATGAGGGAGACAGGATCTGAACCCACGCCAGACCTCAGAGCTCACGCCTGCTGGGCATCTAGAAGCTTCTCCCCAGGAGAAGCCGCCCCTGCCGCTCTTGGCTCAGGCCCAAGCTGGAACAGTCCCATTCTAGGCAGGGGCCTTGTCTTCCCTCCTTGCCAGGTGTGGACACTCTGGGAGGGGTGAACAGTGTCCAAACAGTGGCATTTCTGCCTCGAGGCCATTGTCTCTTTGGGTACCCCAGAGCCATCATTTATAACACAAAGGCATTCCAAAGGATGTCCAGCTTCAGGTGGCCCAGAAAAGCCAAATTAATCTTCCTAGAGTCCTGCTCTGAGAATGTCATTCATTTCTCTTCAACTGCCCCCCGTAGCCCCTGGGCTCAAGTCCAGACCCCTCACTCCAGCTCTCAGGCCTCTGCCAACAGCTCTAACCTCATTTCCAGATTCTCAACAAGCACCTTCTGCTCAAGCGAGACCAGCTGCCTCCCAGCCTTCCAGCCCAACAGGGCACTCTTTCTCTCCTCCAGGTCTTTGCACATGCCTCTGCGCCCCCCACCTGGCCTGGGGTTCCCTCCCCGCCTGTTAAGGTTGTTCCAATCCCACAGAGCCTTCCTGGGCCACTCCCCTTAGTTTCCAAGGGTTTACTCTTGGTACCCTAGTACCGGCCATTTATTAGAGACGATCTTCTATTATTCTCAAATGAGCCCATGCTCTATGGGGTTTGCCAGCAGCCAAAACTCCTTAGGGGATATCTCTGCTGATCCAGAACAAGGCTGGGACAGCTGCTTAATGAACAGAAGTGACTGGACCCCTTGACGTGGCTCCAAAGGCAGCTTCCAGAACAGCAAGGAGAAAATAGGAGCTTCCCGAGCCTTTCAGAGTGACCCCGTGGCCGTCTGACTCCAGCCTGGGGGCCAGGAGAAAGGGACAGGCCAATGACCGAGGGCTGATCGCACACCTGCTTCTGTGTATCACTTCATTCATCTCCACATTACCCTCTACCTTCAAAAGATGGGGACACCATGACCTAGAGAGGCACTGACTTGCCCAAGTGTGTACTCTGCGAGGGAGTGGCCAGCCAGGCTTTGACCCAGTGCAGATGGAAGCCAAAGTATCTGGACCACACAGAGACAGACTGAGGAGGGATGGGCAGGCCCAGTGGCATGCTGGTACGTGCTTGGCAACCAGCTCTGAGCTGGGGAGAGCACTAATCTGCAGTGTTTGCCCATCTCCATGGTGTAAATCGCCATGGTCAGCTTCAAGCTACCAGTAAGATCAACTTGGGCTTTGGGGGAGATGTGTAAATCAATGCCTGGGTTGAGAACCCAGCCCTGCCCCCCACTTGCAGTGGGACCTTAGGCAAATCACATAATCTTTCCAAGTTGCATTGCTCTTCTGCAAAACAGGAGACTGTTAACTCCCAAATGGGAGTTTCTGGGAGCATTTCACATGACTGTGTGTGCACATAGCTAGCATGGGGCTTGCCACATAACAGTTACTATTTCTTTCCTTCCTTCCCCCAACCTCCTACCCACCAGCAATGAAGAACACCCCTCCAACCAAGGAGAACCCAGAAGGAAAAGGAAGCCCTTTGGTTTGCCTCATCTCCCAGATGCCAGCCATGATGTCAGGGTGAGCTATGGCGGGCAGAGCTGGACAATAGACACATTCTCACACCAGAAGGGACTTCCAGAGGTGACTGAGCAGGGCCAGGAAACAGGTCCCAGGCTCAGCGTCTGGACCAAACCCCAGGCTCAGGGGAGTCAGTGAGTCATTTAACAACACATCTTGAAGCCACATCTGCTTGGAGCCAGGCTTCACGCCACAGCCAGTGGGACAGGGATGCCTGTCCTCAATAGCTCTCTGTTCAATAGGGAGTCGAGCCTGTGACCAGGTCCAGCTCCAGAGGAGAGTTGTTTAAACAACGTGTTGCCCAAAGTGCCGCTGTCAGCACGCACAGGTGGCCCCTGCTGTCAGGGGCTGGCGGGGCTGTGGAGGGCAAGAAGCAGGCAAGCAGAGACTGGGAGGGAGGTTTATGTGGAGTCGGGGCTGTACCGGCTGAGGGAAGGAGTCTGCTCTGTGAGCCAGGAAAGGGAGGAAGTTGGGGAGGAGGGGAAGACATCTCTGGGCAGGCCAGGTCCATGGGGCGGAGAGACGGCGGGCTCCGGGCCCCATGTGGTGTGAGCACAGCCCCGTCAGCGTCCTCCCCATGCACAGCGGTGCAGGATGGAGGAGTCACATCAGCAAAGTGGCTGCGTCGGCACCCAGCTCATGGTGCAAGCTCTCTGGTTAGTTTAGGGGCCTATGAGCTCACGGGGAGCTGGCCTGTTTCACTGCAGACCCCTGCGGGTTGAAAGAAGCACCGCAATGGATTGGGGTGGGAAGAAGGCTGAGCCTGCAGCCACAAACCTGGATTCCAGTCCAGCCACTTACTACCACCATCTTTTCATTTCCCTGAGGCTCAGTTTCCCTGGTCGGTTCAATGGGCACAAGTGTAGCCTCCTTCACATCTGACGTGAGATCTGAATGGAAGGATGGGGGCCAAAGCATCTCGTCAATGCTCAAGTACCACCTCAGGTGAGTCAGGATGTCTGGAATCAGAGTCGCCGTCACATCGATGATCTGAGAGTCTTCAGGAAAGACAGAACGCAGTTCCAGGAGCAGAACTTTACCGACAGGAAGTTCATCTGTGAATCCAGCCTGAATTCCATAAGCCATAAGCCTTTGCATATATTTTCTGTAGAAAGCAACACTCCCAAACCCTCTCCACGTCCCCAGCACCAGGACATGTCCAAAGGCCAAAGATGCCTTATTCATCCACATAACCAGCCTTTATTAAGTATCCATCACGCGTTTGTGAGGAAGATTCAATAGTGAGAAGAACCGGACAGGTCTCTGCTTTTGCAGAACTTTTTACTAGGTTAGGGGATGGGAGGGTCACAGTGAGACTGCCTCTCCCACATTCCACTGGGAGAAACAGCTTGCGTCTTGAGTCTTAACTGCACTCATGTGGGTGTGGGCAGGGGACGATGCCTCAAGACTCCAGGGGAAGGCAGGGAGCAGGTAGGGGAATTGGTCACCCCCATGCAGCAAACTACGAACCATCCTCCAGGAGTTACCAAGACTGGCTAATCAGCAACTCTAAGGCTTATCACGCCTAGGGAGGGCATCAAGTGGGGTCCTTTTCTTATAAAGGGCAGAAATCAACTCCAGATAACCCAAGCCAAAAAAATTCTTAAAAGTAACTACTGGAACATTATGGGGAAATTCATGGAATGCAAGAGCGAGCTGGAGCCGCAGGTGTCAGGAGGCCCACTTCGCTAGAGCCAGAGCACCTCTGGCATAATCACAGGTGACGCTGACGACAGTTACCTGAGCCCACAGGGTCGAGCCAAGAGCTCTGCGCGCCATGGCTCACTGCACCCTGCTCATGACCCCGTGCGAGGAAGATCCCGCCATTATTAGCCTTGGGAAACCGGAGAAGTGCAGTGTCCTGGGGGCTCCTGTTGGTAAGGGGGAACTTCTGATGGTTTTCACTCTTCGTCTGCTCAGTATCCAGATTCCAGGGACCATGTGTCAGACGGACTCGCCTTGGTGGGGCTACGGCTGATTGTGCCACCTACCAAGATGGCGTGCAAACGAGAGGGGGGCGCATACTCTCCCAAAGCAAACCTGGTATGTCGCCAGGAGGTGTAGGAATGGCTGGTGGACCCACAAACCCCAGGCTCCCTTCCTGGGTGTCAGTGTCCTTCCCGCTGCTTTGGGCTGCTACTCTGCACACCTCTAGCTCCATGCATGCGGTACTCGTTTGCTCCATCCAGGGAATCTTGGCCAATAGGTCTTGAGCCCACTCTGCTAGTGACCCCTACTGCGAGTGTAAAGGTGGGCTCTAGGGTCTCATCCCCCTGGTTCCTTCCCAGAAACTTCATCCTGAGGACAGACACTTCTTAGGAAGTGATGTCACACGTTTCACTTGCACTGACATTTATTGTTTAAAATGGGGGACTTTGCCTCCTCTTGCGAAGGGTAGAGGCTGCTGCATTCCTTGTTCTGTGACGAAAATATAAACAGTTTCTCCTCTCTTCTGGAAGCAGCAGTGTCTTTGGATTGCTTTAGACCTGGGTTTGAAACTCCCAGTTCTTACCCTCATAAAAGATTTTGAGCCTCGTTCATTGTTTAAGAAAGAAAAGAAGGAAGTGGGAAGAGAGGAAGGGAAAGAGAGAGAGATGGCAAGAGGGAGCTGGGGGGCGGGTATCCTGGGGGCTCTTGTCCTCATCTGTAAAACATGCCTAGTGAGACTGCCTCATGAATTGTTGAGGGCATTTAATGCATAAAGAACACCTAATAGGTGTGTGATAAATGGAAGCTACCAGTAATATCAGTCTTCTTTCTCCCTGTCCTCAATTAGACTCAAGAAGTAACAGCCTTGAAGTTGAGCTGGCCCTACCAGGCACAATCCTGCCTCTGGCTCTTAGCTCACCTGGGTTCCCTCCCTGGGACATTAGCCCTTGGCCTATTAACCTCCTCCCTTTGCTTCAAGGTCTAGTTCAAGTCCTCCCTCCCCTTTGAAGCCTTCCTTTAATACCCCCAAAGAAATCACTCTTCCCCCACAAACCTCCTCTGGGAGGCGTCAGTCCACTTGGCATCCTGCAGGTATCAACAGATTTCCGCTTGGAAATCTCTTATCTTTACGGGTGCGGGCCTGACCACTCACCCCACTGGAACGACGGCCACAGTCATAGGTCTTTCTCCTTTCAGATGCACCCTGCCCACAACAGATGCCCACTCATTCTCCTGATGATGACAAGGGCTTTGAGGGTTGTCCCCTCTCCCATCTGTGCAGATGAACGCACTGGATAATTTGATTTCAGTGGGGCTTGGGAAGGAGAAAGGCAGCCAGACAGGGCACTGGACACACGGCAACTGTCCATGTGGCTGGAGCTGAGGAAGAGACTGAAACCCGTTCTCACCAGGAGGCAGCAGAGCCCAGAGGGAAAGAGACAGACAGTCCTGGGTCTGAATCTCAGCTTGCCACGTACTGACTGGGTGACCTCGGACAAACCACTTAACCTCTCTGAGCCTCAGCTTCCTCATCTGGAAAATAACCTTAACTCTCAGGATGGTTACAGGGATTAACAAAGATAAGAAAAACAAAGCACACGTGGCACAGAGCTGGCACAGTCAGGGCTGAATAAATGAATTTCAAGTGGCCTGGGGATGGAGCAGAGGTGGACGGGGCGGTAACCCAGGTTAGACGCCTCCATGGGTCCTGGGACACCCGGTGAACAGAACTAACCAGCTTCCTCTTTGTTCAGCCCTTGTTTGGTTTTGAAGTCGGGACTGCTAAAACCCAGGAACCTCAACAAGTCTCTTCATCTTCCCCCACCCCTCCCCCAGCCCCCAACTGCAGCAAGATTCAGGTCTGTGTGAGACAGATGTTCTGAAAAGCTGGGGTAGGCAGGCCAATCTAAGGCACCACTGGCACCTTGCCAGCCCTTGCCCACAGCCCTGTCCAAGGAACAGTGGAAGGAAAGCGGGAGCCAGGAGCCGGACCACGCGGGACCTGGAAGACACTGACAGCCTGTCACGAACAAACCTGCAATTCTGGCCTCAGTTTCCAATCTGTGAGAAGAGGAGCTTAAACCCATGTTGCAGCGCACGAGCACCATGAAGCAGCTAGCGCGTGCCGGCTGCACAGCGGCTGATCCGTGCAATCCTGGCTATTGAAAAAAGAAAAGAAACCCGGCTCTGATATTAGAAGAGCAGCAATCTTAAGATTGTTTAAGGGGACTGTTGAGGAAAGATCGCTCGATGCTGGGTCTCATTATCTGCTTCCACCAGGGCCGATGTCCTTTGGCGCTTACCATCTTGCCCAAGGCATTAGGATTTCGGGGGGGGGGGGGGTAATCAGTTCCTACTCTAAAAGGGTTCTCCTGCTAAAAATCACTCGTTTCAGAACCACCGCAGTAAGTGATCTCGGAGGTCGCTTCCAGCCGAACATTCTCTCCACTTAAAAAGCAAGAACTCCTTCAGCCTCTCAGGAGAAATTCCAGTTCGCATCTTGAGAGGGAAGGGGTGGTGTTAGGGGTGGGGTTTATGGCTGGGGGTGGGGTTTATGGCTGGGGGCGGGGCGGCAGGGGAGGGGGCGGGGCGGCAGGGGAGGGGGCGGGGCGGCAGGGGAGGGGGCGGGGCGGCAGGGGAGGGGGCGGGGCGGCAGGGGAGGGGGCGGGGCGGCAGGGGAGGGGGCGGGGCGGCAGGGGAGGGGGCGGAGCGACCTAGTCCAGGCCCGGCCCTTAACTCCCGCACCGAGCGCCGAGCAGCGGCCATCGGTGCCCGGCGGGCGTGGGGTGGAGATGGCGAAGCAGATAAATAAACGAAGGCATCACACCAGCTTGCGTGCGCGCAGCCCCCGCAGTCCCGGTGCGGCGGCAGCTCCGGCCCAGCCGATCAGCCCGCGCATCCAACCCACCCCTTGACACGCTGCTGCCGAGAGAGAAGTGGAAGGGCGTCCAGTGGAAGTGGAAGGTTTGGGGCCTCTAGCGCGCCCTGCCTCGGCCTGCCCCCCGCTGCCCTTCGCGGAGACTTTCCCGCGGCCGAAAGGGGAGGCAGGTCTATGAACCGCTGTTCTCCCTGCTCTCCCAGTCCCCGGGGCCCTCTGCATCCTGGGCCAGCGCCCGAGCACGGGTGCTGAATTGCCCTCCCAGAAGTGCCCAGGCCAGGTTAAACGGGGCCTGAGGAGTTAGAATCCGTGTGAGAGGCAGGTATCGGGGAGTGGGGGTCAGGGGGAGGAGCCCTCTGCCCGGCCGGTCCTGTGTACCGCCAGCTGCGTTCCCCTCCCGGGGCGCAGACCCACCTCTCCAAAGTGGAGTCCCTGTGCGCCGCGAGCTGTCGGTGCAGAACCGGCCCCGGTGCACGGGCCGTGTCTAGCAGTGGCCGCCGTCGCCCCCGCGCTGGGCAGGCGTGTCTCCGGGTGCCTGCTCTGGACCCTACCCTCCGGGCCCGCCCGTCCTCCGACGCAGGAGGTGGCAGGCGGTGGCAGGCGGCCCGGCCCTGCCGAGGGCCAGGTGCGCGGCTCTCGGTCACGTCCAGGAAGGGCGCCCTCCTCCGGCCAGACGGCCTGTTACAGCGTGTACCGACCCTTCTGGTACCCCCGCCCTGGGCGGGCGCTGACTCCGGGAACGCAAGGACTGATTGCGCCCCGCGCGCTCTCATCTCCTCTGCAGCGAAGGGATGGCTCCGCCCGCGCCCCACGCTCGGAAAGTTGCCCGCCCGCGTTTCGGGTCGGCGCTCTCCCCTCTCGCTGGGCAGCGGAGCTCAGAGGCCAGGCCGGCTCCGCTCGCCCAGAGGCGCTCGCCCCAGCCTCCTGCCAGCTGCAGAGGTGGGCGGGGGGCGGAGGAGTCAGGACACCAGCTCAGGTCTCCGCAACCCCAAGAACCGCGGCTCGCAGGTTCTGGGAACTCGCGCGGTGGGATCCTGACGCAACGGGCTTTCCCCACTAAACCCTTCTGCATCTAAACCCTTGCCATCCTTACCCCTGACCAGTCTTTCTGCGTATTCTGGGGAAAGGGGTGACCCACTCCTGTCTCCACCCTCTAACCAATCCCACCCCACCCCCACTCCCCACCCCACCCCACCCCACCCCACCCCATCCCATCCCATCCCACCCCCGCTCCCTGCGGTGTCCAGGTAAAAGCTCCGAGTGCCTTTCGACAAAGCCCAGCGCCCTCCCCGTGGCGCTGGCACCCGGGCACCACCCCGTCCCCGCCCCCGCCCCCATATAACCTTTCCCTCCAGAGGCTTCCGAGGGAGGGAGCCATCGCCTCGAAGTTGGAGGGGAGGTGGCGGATTTCCATGCACTTTGGAAAGTCTGTTGTTCCAAGGGTAGGCAGACCAAGTACAGGGCTTGCATTCCTCCTGATTTACACCAACCCTTCCCCCTCCTCTGCCAGCAGGACCACCATTCAGGCTCAAATCCTGCAGTCTCTCCCGTCAGCGGACCACGCACTGTATAAGGACCTCGGGGTGGAAGCGGGTGGGGTTATTTTAGGGCGCACCCCTTGCTGGCAGGCATTCTCAGTCTGGCTTGGCACCTCCCGGGAGTGCAAGGCACACAGGAAAGAACAGATCCTCCCATATCCATCACCCGCTGGGCTGGGGGCTGAGACCCACCGGTCATAACGGCTAATTTAGGGCACCGCGCATCCCCCGCCCCTCCGTGGCAGAGCCGGAATGTGACTCCAGACGCCCTGGTTCTGGGCGTCCAGGTTCGGGACTAGGCTTGGGGCGAGCCGCGGGCGCGGACCTCCCGTCTCTGGGCCGCCGCTCTCCGCCAGTGCAGCCTCGCTCCCGCCGGCTCTGAGCGGACGCGTTGGCTCTGCCCGAAAGGCGCCGGGTCGCCAGGTTGGGCGGCCGCAGCACTCTAGACCCGCCAGGTGGCGGCGCCGGCCGGGAGGCCCCGAGGCTTCCGAGAACCCTGGACCCTGGAGCCGCGGAAGCATGGGTCACTCGCTCCGGGAACCTCCTTCCAACGGGTTTAGCCCGATCGGGACCAAGTCCACGCGGGACACACACGCACCGTGGCACACACCTCCCCCGTCCCCGGACGCGCCCGTGCCTCCCTCCGCACTGGATCCACACGCTGCACTGCACGTTCGCACACTCCTGGCCCGCGCGCCTGCACCTCCACATCCGCGAAACGCACACTCTGGCCCGAGGGCCACATCCCGCCTCCTCTGCACACGCGCCTCGCCGAACACCCCCCCACACACACCATGGAGATACAGCCACCCGCTGCCATGTATCCCTAAAGAGACCCGTACACTTGGGACACGCGTGCCACGCCACACCTCACACACTCATCCGCCCTTCAACACGCTCCCCCACAGGCTCACGATGGCACAGGCTCACCCACTTCACACCCTCACCGAGAAGCTGGGCGCCCGCTCACACCCCCAAACACTCTGGCTCACACTCCTTCTCTCACACACACACCTTTTCTGTGTAACTGACATAGACACTCAAACACCCCTCCAGACACTCGCTCGCACACACCATCACACACACTCACACCTCCAAATACACTTCGGCACCCTTTCCGCGCACAGCGCCTTCCCGGACACCCTCACACGAACGCCACAAAGACACACGCTCATACACACACGCGCGCACACACCCTGGCACAGACCCGCGAGCGTTCTCTCCAGAGGAGACGTCCGCCCTCCCTCGTCAAACCCACCAGCTCTGCAGCCCCCGCGCCGAGCGCGGGTTTCGGACCCGAAGCGTCCCCGGGGCGCCACTGGCCCGCGCCCTCCCCCGCTGCCCGCCCCCGCGCACCCCGGGCCCCGGCTCCGGCCGGCGCCCTCGCACTCACCGCGCGCCCGGTCCAGGATCGCGGCGAGCAGCAGGCAGACGCAGCCGCGGAGGCTCGGGGCGGCTCGCATGGTGCCCGGGAGCTGGCGGCGCTGGCGGGGCGGTGGCGGCGGCGGCGGCGGCGGGGGCCCTCGCCATGGGCTCAGGCGCGCTCCTGCCTCCGGCCTCCGGCCGAGACGGTGGCGGGCCGCGTGGGGCGCCGCGGGGGCGCCCCCATGCCGCCGCGGCTGGGCCGCCGGGGCGCCGGGCTCGGCTCGGGCTCTGCGGGGCGCCGCGACCCCTGCTCTCCGGACGACCTCGGGCGCGCCGCGGCTCTCGGCTCCCCGGCAGTGCGCGGTGCCCAGCGCTGCCCGGAGTCAGCTGGGCGGCAGCGCCTGAGTTTGCAGCCGAACCGCGCTCTCTCTGCCGGGCGCCCGCCTCTCCCGGCTGCGCGAGCGCCCCCTCCCCGCGCCCGCCCTCCGCCCCTCCCCCTCTCCCCGCCCCCCGCCCTCCTGCCCTCCCCTCGCCGCGCTCTCGGCTGTATTATACAGACTTCTCTTTAATCCTTTCTGGGCCGTTCGGCTCTCGGCCGCTAAGCCGATTTATTGCAGGGACAAGGCGAGCTCCCCCTCTCCCGCTCCCCTGCCCTCCTCCGGATCGCCCACCCCCCTCCCCAGGCTCCCCTTCTCACTCGACGCGCTCGCAGCCCCGGTCGCTCGGTAACCCTCCCCGAGCTGACTGAGCGCCCTGCCCTCCAGACCAAGCTCCGTCCGATCTTGCTCCACCGAGTCCCATCCCGGGCCACCCTCCCTGCGCTCGTCCCTTGGCTGGCGAGGGAGGCCGCCTGCCCCTTGAGAGAGAGGCCATCGGTCCGGGGAGTCGAGCAGGCAGGGTGTGGCCCGGGGTACTGGTCTCGCCGCCGCCTATTAACCAAGGGTGAGGGGCATCGGGTGTTCTGAAACTTCCCGAATGATGGCTGCCGTCCCCCAGGCGCTCGTGGGCTGGGGTGCGCTTTGTCCTTTCTTTTGGGAAGAGCCACTTTCTTGGATCCAGCCAGAAATGGGTAAGGGTGTTTCTTCCTGGCAGAGACCAGGTTCACCTTTTTGGCAGACCTGATTTCTCTTCTCCCTGGGCCTGAAGATGGGGGTTTGGGACTTGTATCTATCCTTATCCTCCCACTACACACACACACACACACACACACATGCTCACACGCACACACATGCTCACACGTACACGCACACACACATGCTCACTCGTGCACACACACATGCTCACATGCACACACACGTGTGCGCACTCGCACACATGCTATCGCACACACATGGGTACGCCCGAGCTATTGAGCCTCAGGCCTGGTTGTGGGCCTTGTGGTCTCCTGAGAGGGGAGAGGTCCCCAGTCCTGGGAGAGGTCAGAGTGGTAGGGGGTGAGGTTAGATGGGGAAGCTCCCAGCATGGAATTGTACTCCGGGCATTCTGTGGTCAATCCCCAGCTTCCCTATCTCTGCCAGGTTGCCGTACCAAACCGTGACTCTGTGTACCTAGATGGACAATGGGTATGAAGCCAGTTCCATCTCTAGCAGCCCTTTGACGGTGTGTTGGGAGTGCAGTGAGGGTAGAGCCCTGTGCAGCGATGCCCCAGGGCAGGGAGCTGGTCCCTCCAAATGCCCTCTACAAGCCTTACCAAGGCACTTCCTGGGGCTGCAGCCCACAGCCCCCACCCCTGGGGAAGGAGGGGTTTGCATTTACGAAGATCTGAAAGCATGCATTCACCTGACAGGCTTTAGAATGATCCTTGTAATAATGATGATCGTAATAAACCCTTATAAATAGGTGTTTGATTACCGTTTGTCCCTACGTGGGGTTTTTTTTTTTCTTTGAATCAGACTAATTGGCTGCCAGGCTGATTGGGCTGGATATGGCTTGAACACTGGAGTCTTAGGCCCTTTCTTCTCCCCTTGCCTGGCTGTTCTTTGCTCCCCCTCACCCCCACCCACCTGGGTCCTGCCTCGCCCCAGCTGCTGAGGGTCAGCTTGAGGTCATCTCTCCCCCTGAACCTTCCTTCTGGGCTGCCCAGCCCTGCCGTGGGGTGCAGTCCTTGACAGCCTCTTATCTGCCCCTCCCCCACCCCAATCTGGCCCAGAAAAAGGCCGACAGAATCCAGACCCATCATAGATGCTAAGCTCCCCTGTGGAAGGGCCTTCCTGGCTGAGGGGCAGCATCCAGCTGGGAAGACCCCCATGTTGGTCTGAGCTCTTCAGGTAAATGCCAGGGACCCCTGCATGGGCATCCCTGCTCTGTAGGCCCAGCTTCGAATCTGAGTGCAGCGGACAGGCCAGAGTCTGCCAGGCAAAGCCCTGCAGAGGCGAGGCTTACTGACTGTGCTCGCTGAAGCCCTACTGTCTGCCATTAGAGCCAGGGGTCTGTGGGATTTCAGGACCCTCCTTGGTGACACTTCCTCCCAGTCCAGGTCCATACCAGCTGGGAAGAGACCTCCGCAGGGAGCACTGGAAAGGTGTCAGTCAGCTGCAAATGACATCTGGTGAGAAGCCAGCAAGGAGAAAGGGAGGCGTGACCTCAAAAAGAGGTTGCTCCCTAGGGCCAAAGCTTGGGCTGGAGAGTCAGGTGGGTAATTGGAGACCTCAGCTAACCCTTCTTCATCCCCAACCTTCTGAATCTCTCTTTTAACACCACCCCGTGTGTGCTCAGCTGCTCAGGCTTTGCAACCCCATGGACTGTAGCCCACCAGACTCCTCTGTCCATGGAATTTTCCAGGCAAGAACACTGGAGTGGGTTGCCATTTCTCTAGGATCTTCCTGACTCAGAGATCGAACCAACGTCTCTTGCATCTTCTGCCTTGGCAGGCTGACTCTTTACCACAGCGCCACCTGGGAATAATTAAAATTATTGGTCTTCCTAGCCAGTGCCTGGCACACAGTAGGCCCTCAACAAATATTTGTTGGGTGGATGAATGAGGGCAGGGCACTGTGTTATATTCATTCCATTCCTCAGCTCTTAGCACAGGGCTAGCACCTGAGAAAGACTCATTGGAAAAGATCCTGATGCTGGGAAAGATTGAGGGAAGGAGGAGAAGGGGACGACAGAGGATGAGATGGTTGGACGGCATCACCCACTCAATGGACATGAGTTTGAGCAAACTCTAGGAGATAGTGAAGGACAGGGAAGCCTGGCGTGCTGCAGTCCATGGGGTCACAGAGTCAGATACGACTGAGCTACTGAACAGCGACCGCACCTGACTAGTGCCAGCATGAATCCTGTGGCCGTGAACCTTTGCAGAGAATCAACAGCCCCCCGCCCCCAATCACACGTTCAGATAAAGGACATCCCGCCCAGGTGCACAGCTGGTTTTCCCACGGGGGCTCGACTGCGAAGCACGTGTTTATTACCATATGGCAGTTGTTCATAGTAATATCGCTATCTCTGTACACCCTCTCATGGGGGCACACACGTTTCCAGCTCCTGTTTCACAAAACACAGCTTTGGAGGCTATTCTCTTGTCCCAGAGGAAGGTATACCCACAACACTGAGAGGCATGATGAGCAGAGGGAGGGCACAGGGTGACTTAGCCAAGGGAAAAGTCACTCAGGGCAGCCACAGGCTTTTAATTCACTTGCCATCTCTCGGCTCCTCTCTCCTAATGGATGGGCCGCCTGCAGCGGGGCCTCCACTCTGCAGTCTTGGCACCGAGATCCGTGAGTCACGGCGGGACATGCCTCTTCCGGGGACAGCGGCAGAGTGAGAGCCCTGAGCCTCCCTGTGGCTGGCGGCTGTCTGCCCCCAGCCTCCCTCTGTCCATGGTGCTGAACTAGGATCTCCCAACAGAGGGCACTACGGCACAAAGCAAATTTCTCCTCTCCTGACCCTAGGGGCACCCCCAGAGGTCAAAGGGGCCCTGGGGTCCTCTGTGACCTCTAGTTTGTTTAGTCCCCGGAGAGAGAAAGGATACGGGTTGTTATTACCTCCCACAGCCTGGCTTCCAAAGGGTTGGGCTCTGTTGGTTGGGGTAGGCCATCCTGTAGGGTTGGATAATAATGCTAAGAGTAGTAAGCCTTTGTGAAATTGCTCCTGTTATGCCAAGCACCATTCAAACACACAATGCGTATGAACTCAATGAATCTTCACAATAGTGTATGGTGTGAGTATTATCATTCTTCCTATTTTACAGATGAGAATACTGAGACAGAGAGGCTAAGCAACTTGCCCAGCACCACATGGTAATGGCCAGATTTGAACCCACACAAAGTGCAGAGTCAGAGCTCTTGAATACCCTTCCAGGCTAAGATACACACAGGCACACATGATGTGTGCACGCACACACACACACTGTCACATGGGCACACATGATGTGTGTGCACATTCACACTCACACACTATCACACAGGCACACATGATGTGTGCACACACTCACACACACACTGTCACATGGGCACACATGATGTGTGTGCACACTCACACACACTATCACACGGGCACACATGATGTGTGCACACACACACACACTGTCACACGGGCACACATGATGTGTGTGCACACTCACACTCACACACTGTCACATGAGCACACATTCTCACACACACTGTCACATGGGCACACACAGAACCTGGAAGCCACTCTTTCGATAAGCCTTTCTCATCACGTCGAGTTCTCGTAACAGCCCCCTTGGCAGCTTGATCTAAGCCCAATTTACAGATAAGTAAACTGAGTCTCAGAGAAGTAAAAAGAATTACCCAGAGTGACAAAGGCAGAGGAATGTTGGTTTTGGAGGACAGGAATCCAGTGTGAGCTTTTCCCTGGCTCTGTCCCAGAGAGCCACACGTGCTCTTTTTCCCTATCTCTGTCTCTCTAACACACACACCCTCACACTCACACACACTCACACACACTCACACACACTCACACTCATGCAGTCCTCTGGCCACTGCTTGTCTTGCCCTCTGCGTCTCCATGCTGGGAATTAAACATCCCCCAGGCTGCATCCCAGACAAGACCGAGTTTTTTTTTTTTTTTATTGTTTGTTTAAATTAAAAGCAACTGAAAGTGACATGTTAACACCAGTGACCCAAATCGATACAGAGTTGGCTGCTTGGAATTAGTCCAAAGCTACGTCCTTAATGGACCTCTGCCCCACCTGGACTCCACCTCCAGCTCCGGCAGGTTTTTCCCCAGGGGGAGCCTGGCAGGCTTTCCGGGGGGATTCTAAGTCTGTGGGTGCTGAATGAAACTCAGCCTCACAGGTCCGGGGAAAGAATCTGGACGATGTGTGAAGGAGTCAGGACAGGGAGTTAAGTCCTGGGGACCGGTGTCAGGGTGGGGAGGGGCAGATGGGCAGACTGGGCCTGCAGACCAGCGTCCCCTAAACTGGGTCCCACTAGCCAGTGTTTTGCAAGTTTGTAATAAAGATGCCTTGAAAGCGGGTTCAGAGGTTCAGGATATTTGAGAAATGCTGCGTCTTAGTTCATCCTCCGCATCTTGGCGATTTACAATTCACAGGGGCCTTCAAAGGCTACGAGAAATCCTGCAGAGTTTTTTGGTTTTATTTACTTGAAATTCAGATTTGTTTGGCTTCAGCGCCCTCTTTGCCTAAATACCTGGACATATTTCACTTCAAGAGCTTTGTAGACTGTGGGCTGGTTGGCAGATGCTGCTCTGACCGTGGACGTGACTTCTGACCTCTTCGAGCTGTCACGGTAGCTGCGACAGGGATGATGGTGATGACGGCGACCGTGACAAGAGCAGGAGCCGCTGGCGACTGACAGCACTCTGGGTGCTTGCTACGCACTAGGCACTCTGTGAACTGTTTTGCTTGTACTGACTCACTGAATCCTCTTCAATACCCTGAGAGGAAGGCTCTGCTTTCCACTCCATAGAATAGGCAAAGAAACAGACAGAGACAGGTGAGGCCCTGTACCTGAGGTCACATTGCCTTTATGTATTTCTGAGACTGTAAGAGGCAACATGGAGAGAAGAGCCACATCCGACTTATTTCTTTATTCCTTGTGCCAGGCGGGTAGTAGCTACTCAAGAGAGTGTTGGATGGATGGAAAAATGGGTGAACAGAAAGATGGATGGGTGGGAGAAGGATGGATGGATGGTTGATGGACAGATGTATGGATGTGAGCATATCGGCTGGATAGGTGGATGGGTGGGCCGGTAGACTGCGGGTGGATGATGGGGGTGGAGGAACAGATGGAAAGATGGAAAGAAGGGTGGGTGGGCGATGGTGGGTGGGTGTGCGGACAGATGGATTAGAGAAAGGGTTGATGGGTGGGTGAGCACATGGATGGAGGCGTGGATGGATGAGTCAAGATTAGAAAGTGTCAGAAAGATTTGCACTTGCTCCTATATCATCAGATTTGCTGCACATAAGAGGCTTGGGCTAAGAGGTATTAGTCATAGTTAGAAGGTGGCAACAAAGGTAACAGGAACAGGAGGGAAAGCATGAGCTCTGGAGTTGGCCTGCCTGGACCCAAATCCTGCCTATAGCACTCAGGAGAATACCTGCTGGAGAGAGGGAAGGGAGGGAGCGAGGGAGGAAGGGAGCTAGAAGGAAGGAAGACAGGACTTACCGTGAGAACCCGAATTATTTCACCTCCCTGTGCTTGCGCTTCCTCATCTGCAAAATGGGGGCAGGAGAAAGTTACCTCTCGCGCTGACTAAACGAGACAGAGTTTCAAATGGTGCAAGCACTCAATAGATACTAACCACAGCGGTTATCCTCTATAAGAAGCAACAGGGTCCTGTCATTACCCCACTCTCTGTTTCCCTCTTTCCATCCTTAGCTTCTGTCACCTTGCCGTGCAGAGGGGCAGGGTCTGAGACTCCAGGCTCATGATCTCAAGGAACTCAGCAGAAAGTTGCCCTGACCACAAACCAAAGGAAAAGGGCAATGTGAGCAGGGCCTGTAATTCACTCATCTTTCACAGCCCTCTCCAACGTTAGTCAGTTTATTCCTGGCTTTGGGCTCTTGTCTCCACTATCGTCAAGTCCCGCCTGGGATCTTAAGAGCAAAATGTCCTGCTTTCCTCGCCAAACTGCAATACCACCCAGAGACAACAGGTGGCGACATCCAATATGTGATTTGTTCTATTTTTGCAACCTTTCAGGCCTGAGGGTCTACACCATGTAAAACAAACCAGCTTCCTATTTCAAGAGTCCGTTAAGCTTTAGCATATTCACAATGAGGCATGATGTCACAAACATATATACGTAAAGTCCTTAGTTAGTCACAATTGTGTGATGGGTCCATAATACTATAGACGAGAAAACTGAGACCCAAAGCAAGATTGTCAGCTCACTGCATGCTCACTATTTGAGGGGTGTGTAGTCTTCACAACACAGTGAAGCAACCTTCCCTTCAGTCAGTTCAGCTGTGTGTCTTGTCTCCCCAGGTCATAATGGAAGCCCTGGGCACATTTCACATTGCTCCTTGACATCTCCAGGAGCACTCTGCTCAGAGCCAGAGTCACAGTTACTGGAGGGGTCAGGAAACAAAAAGGAAGATCCAGCTAACCAGGTCAGTTGTTCAGTCAGGAGTAAAGCAGCGTCTGTAATAGAAATGCCCTAGTTAATCACGAAAGTCACCTGGTGAGGCCTGACAGTTCCCTCCTCTCACTGGCAGTCTGCTTCCTCTGTTGAGTTTCTAGATCCTCGAAACATTTGAGGAAAATCTCAATTCAGCTTATACTACAGGAAGATAATTCCATTTCTCTGGGCTTCGGAGTTCCCGTTTCTAAGAGGCAGAAGGCCAGGCTAGTTCCCCACGGCCCCTGACAGGTGATGTCTCACCTGGGCCTGAGGCTACTTCCACCTTCCTCGTCTTTCTCTCCCTTCCTGTGCCACGGGCAAAGCAGATGCCCCATCCCTAAATAAAGGCTTCCAATATGTGCCCACCTCCTCTAAGGGCGTTGAGGAGGTCTTTGCCCCTGGATCAGGCGCTGATCTGGGTGCCAGGGGAGCAGGAGGAGCGAGTTCATGCCCTTAAGGGGCTCATGGTCAGCAGGCTTTGCTCCCCAGCAGGAGGCCTGAATGCCAACGTCAGGGCTGCCCGCCTGTGTCTGCCCACCTGGCTTCTTTGCTATCAGGGTCCTGCCCCCGCCCGCCTGTTCACTTAGCTCCTCCTTCCAAGATGGCTCCCCAGGCCCCCCAGCTCCTGCGTGCCCCCAGTCCTCACCCTTTCAGGCTCTCACAGAAGGAAGGGGCATCTGGGAACCATCCCCTGGACAGCTCTGTGGACCTGAGCTTGCATGTAAAGCACAGCCCCTGCTCACCCACTCTGCAGGTCCCCTGGGCACACCAGGGACCACAGCCTGGTCAGGACGGCCTCCTTAAAACCCTCCACTGACTCCGCGGCCATAAGACCAGAGCCACCGCGCTGGGAACAGCTGACGCGGGTCTTAGCGCCGCACTGGACCCACCTCTGGGGCCGCTGTGCCCGTAAGCGCTCTCTTGACTCTAGGCGTTTATACACGCTGTTCCCTCTGCCTGAAATGCCCCTCCAGCCTCCCCGTCTTGTTCACTCCCCTCTGCCTTACCCTGCCCCCACGTGCCATGCACATCCTTTAAGCTGGCTGGCTCTTACTCTCGCCCCAGGGCTCAGCTTTAGCTCCCGTCAGTTCTGGGAGTCTGCCTTTTATGCTTTCTCTGTGTTTGCCCCAGGGGTTAAGAGTATGGTGGTGAGACGGGCAAAGCACAGGGAGGCGAAGGAAAGGAAGGAAGGAGGGAGAAAGGGCTGCAGAGAGCCAGACATTCAGAGCAAGCTTCAGCATCAGCCATCAGAAGAGTCAAGGCTTCACCGAGAAACTGGAATGTCCAGAAAAGATGCCCGGCCTCTCCAGAATGATGGCCTTAACTTAGGGCTGCCTGGAATGGACCCCAGACAGAGGTGCTGGCTCTTGTTCCAAGACATGTGAGATCACCAAAGCCTCCTGACACCTTCCCTTAGGGGCAGAAGCAGTGCGTGGTGGACTACGGGGCCCAGGAGGAGATGAGTAAGTCCATGAGACCTGCAGGCCGGCTCTCAGGGAGTGAGGTTCAGGGGTGTGTGTGAAGGGGCCCACACTGCTCTTTAGAGAGTTCTATCTCCTCGGGCAGGACGAGCTCTCCATCCCAGAGAGGATCAAAGGTGTCCTGGGTGCCTGGGGACCGCTTGTCTCCCTGCTTCCAAGTCTCACGCTCACTTATCAAGATAATTAAATCCCATCTCCTTCCAGCTGCCCCCTTGCAATGCCAGGAGGGACAGGAGCCTCTTCCAGAGAGCTTTCCTTGCCGCTGTTCGATAAGCCCCATATTTCACACCGCGAGTGGCTGCATTTCAGCGCTGGGTGAAGTGGGTTTATTTTTATCGCGCACGCAGGCATATAAATATGTACGAGGAGCTCAGAAGCACTTTAGGGTCTCTCTGGAAGGCAGGCTCAGTGTGAGTGTGAGGGAGCATGGCAATTAGCTCAGCCGGGGCACAGACTCCACGAGACCCGAAGCTGCTGCTCTCCCCGGCGCCGCTGGGCCCATTCTCCTTAGAACGGGGCCCTCGTGGGCTCCTGAGAACCAGAGGGTGCCTTGGCAAACTTTTCAGAACAGAAATTTTTAAAACAAGAGCAGATCTAAGATCTCTCCTTAACCCCGCTGTTTACCAGCTGGTGAGACCTTGACCGAAGCCCCTTCTTGCTTCTTCTGGGTCTCCGTGTCAATGTCTAGAAAAGTGGGGGTAATCATGCCTGCCCTGTCAGCCTCCCCAGTCTTTTTGAAAGATCGAAAACCTCAAGGAATTTGCAGTGGGCTTGGAGAACCGTAACACAACTGTAGGAAGCTTGTCGTTACTCCTCCCCAGCCATTCATTTGGAGCAGGTGAGCGAAGGCACAAGACCGAGTCTGGTGTAACACGGGCACTGGCTGCTCCAGGCTTTGCAGGCTGCCTCAGTCATCGTGGAGAGGAGGAGGGAGGCAGCATTTGCTGACCTACGGATGCTTCATATGTATTTTGGCATTTGGACATGACAGGGACACATTCAGAGGCGGCGTGTCATTCCTGTTTATTGATGAGGAAGCCAGTGCTCATCATGGTTGAGGAATGTGTGCGTGGCCACAGTCTAGGGAGCACAGGAGCCCGGCTTTGAATCAGGGGCAAGACGCACCTTTCTTCTCGTGCCCACGAGGGAGCCACGGTCTGTGGGTTGACCTCCGGCCACTAGGGACGGGCGGGACACTCGGGCTGGGGGATGTGCCACCAGCCCACGGGGTGGGCCTCTGAGCAGCCCCATGGTGACACCGGTGGGAGTGAGCCTGGGGTCCTCAGGGGGCTGTGAGGCTGTCTCCACCTCTGAAACCTGGGTCCAGCCTGCCTTCATCAGGCAGAGACAGAAGCAGAGAATGACTTTCATCTCCTGGTTCCCCAGAGTCAGAGAGAGAAATCAAAGGCTTTGGGGGGGACGTGCCCAGGTAGAGAATGGATTTTGGAGCACCGAGAGCTCTCTGAGGGTCACGGTTGGGGCCACAGGGGGGCAAAGGATGCTGAGCTCTGGCCTCTCATCTCTTGAACTCACATCCCAGCCTATGGGAGGATCAGGAAGGGATGCAGGCTGCTCTCCCCCCAGGGGCAAAGTTGTCTCGGAGCGGTTAGAAAGCCAAGGGCTCAGGATCTCGATTCTGTTGCCTTCCTCTCCCCGAAGGGCCCCACGGCCCTAGGTAGGGAGGCACAGCCGCTGATGAAGAGATGCCCGTGACTGCCTCTTGAAGGTCAGAAGAGGCACAACCTGGGAGGGCAACTGCCAAGTTTAAGGGCCCAGAGACCAGGCTGGCATGGGATAAGGAAACTACCCAACACCACCAATGTTTGGGCTTCCCTGGTGGTTCAGATGGTAAAGAATCAGCCTGCAATGTGGGAGACCCAGGTTCGATCCCTGGGTCAGGAAGATTCCTCTGGAGAAGGGAATGGCAACCCTGCCTGGTATCCTTGCCTGGAGAATTCCATGGAACTCCAGAGGAGCCTAGCGGGCTACAGTCCATGGGGTCGCAAAGAGTTGGACATGACTGAGCGACTAACACCCTCACCACCGACGAGGGGGAGCCCCCACGCACGACAGGGACAGTGGGGCAGACCTCTGAGGCTGCGGTGGTCCCCGGATGAGGGGAGCCATGGCCAAGAGAAGGAAAGGGGCTTGGTGAGGGCCCAGCATGATGTGACTGATAGGAAAAGTCTTCTTGATTTGTAAATGGACAATTAAGGGAGGCCGTCAGAGGAAACCCATGTGGAATCACAGGGCTCAGAATCTGGAGGAGCAGGTTGGCAGTTGTTGGATCAGAAACCTGTTCTTTCCAGTTTGATTTTTTTCTCTATTTTCTTTCTAATTTATTTCTGTTTATAAGAAAGCTGGACACACCAGCCTCAGTCAGCTGTGAAAAGGAAGTGAATCCATACGTGGGCTACTAAGAAAGAGGAGATGGTTGGCCAACCTGGCAGTAATAGAGGTGAAAGCTGGAGGACTCTCAGGAGGAGGCGGCTCTCAGAGGCCAAGGTCAGTGCTCACAGGGCTGTCCGTCCTTGCTCAAGTGTTGTTCCAAGGAAGGCTTGTCTGTTCGCCTCAGTCTCTCTTTCTAAACATTTTTAAATTATGGTAAAGTACACATAACATAAAACATACCATCTTAACTGTTTTTAACTGTTTGGTCCAGTAGTGAGTATATTCATAGTGTTGAACAACCTATCTGCAGAGCTTTCTCATCTCGCAAAACTCAGCCTCCATCTCCGTTATCAGTAATTCCTCCCTCTGCCTTCGCCCCAGCCCATGGCAACCGCCGCTCTACTTTCTGCATCTGTGACTTTGACTAAGAGCTTCATACATAATGGACATTCAGCATTTGTCTATCAGTGACTGCCTTATTGCACTGAGCATAAGTCATCCATGCTGTAGAATATACTACAACTCCCTTCCTTTTCAAAGCTGGATAATATTCCATTGTATGGACAGACCACGTCTCATTTATCCAGCCATCTGTCGATGGGCACTTACCCTACTTCCATCTTTTGGCCATTGTGAATATTCCACTGTGAAGATGCTTTCCATTCTTTTGGATACATACCCAGAGGCAGAATCAATGGACTGCATGGTCGATTCTCTTTAAGGAGGGAGGCTTCATGGGATGTTGTCTGCCAGGCACCCCCGACTGCCTCTAAAGGTGTGAGCATGGCCAGAGACGCTGGAAGGCGCCAAGGAGCCTGGGGGGCAGGGGACTCGACACCCTCACGCTTGCAGCAGATTGTGGCAGGTTCACAGTCCTCTGCCCACATGGGTCCTGTGTCTCGTGGGCCTCCTTGCAGATGCAGAGTGGAGCTGGAAAGAACCATGCCCAGGAAACTCGCAGACACAGGAAAGGGGGACCCACATGTCCTTGGCAACTGCTGACACCTGCTAGGAGGCTGGAGACGTTAGTGAGCGGAGTGGGACCCACACACTATAGTCCTGGTAGATGTTTGTTGGCTGAATAAACAAAGGCAGTTCCAAAATTCTAGAAAGCAAGTTCCACGGAGCTGTGAAATGAAAAGCTCGTACGTTTACGTGATGGAAGCTCTGTGCGTGAATGAATATACAATGGCATCAGGTTCCCTTCTCTGTAAAGGAAGAATATCTGGAGGAAAAGAAAGGTCAGGAACAGTCAACAGATTCTCCATGGACCCTGCATAGTGCAAGGCAAGCTCCTTGTTGGGCAGTTAGGGGACGGAGGGAGAGCAGGCGTGGTCCTGCCCAGGGTGGACAGAGGGAGACGAGCCCACCGAGTGCATCGTGGGAAGAGCTAAGTGTAAGGGAGGGCCAGGAGTCGCCAGTGAGTGTGGCGATGGCCGCTGACACCTATTCTGCAGCAGCCCCTGGCCAAGCGCTTTTTTACAGAGGATTTCATTCAGCAACCCTGACAGCCGAGACTGCTGACTATTCCCACTGCATGGTGGGACCTGCCCAAGACCACACACTGCAAAAGGCAGAAGAGAGGGCATGAATCCAGGCCTGGCCCCAGATACCAAGTTCCTCCTCCTTCACAAAAACAGGCAGCCAGGGAGGGCTTCCTGGGGAGGTGACTTGAGCTGAGATGAGTATGCATATCTGTCTCTAAAGGAGAAAAATGCTTTCCAGGTGGAGGGATAAATCCCAGGCTAAGCCCAGAGATAGAAAAAGGCAGGGGATGTTCAGGAAATCCGCAAATATTTGTTCCAGTTGAACAGAGCAGGGTGTAAGGGAAATGATTGGGCCCGACCTTGAACCTGAAGCCAAGTGTCCCAGATACCACTGGGCAGTCAGGGCCAGAGATGGGAGTGCTCAGGGCTGTGCTTTGCCTGAATTCAGCTGGAGGCTGTGGACAGGGGTCTGGGTGAGGTGAGCCCACAGGCAGAAAGGGAGCTGGGCCCTGCTGTAATCCTCAGAAGGGAATTGGCTTGTTCCATGGCATGCTGACCTCTGGGGACAAAACTGCAGCCAGTCCAGCATCCTCCTGGCCCTCATGGAGCTGACCATCATGGGGGAAGACAGACAGTAAGCAGGTTAGCAGCTAAGCCAAAATGATGACAGGTTGCGATCGGTACCAGGACGCAACGAAACAAGAGGATGTGAACAGTAACAATGGGAGCATGGTGCAGTCAGGGAAGGCTTCCTTGAAGAGGTGGCAATCTGGCTGGATAAGAAGGATCAGAAGAAGCCGGCGCTGCCAAGAGCAGAGGAAGAAACGGGAGAGAGGCCTTGAGGGAGGAAGAATTTCAGGCGCTTCAGGAAATGGCTGGCGGTGCCCGGGGTGAGCGTTAGGAGATGAACCGCAAGAGGAGAGCAGACAGGGCGGGGAATGGGTAGGAGCCGAGATTTTATTCCAGGGCAGCGGAGGCCACTGGAGGACGCTCAGTGGGAGGATGACGCCCCCTGATTTGCGTGTTGAAAGACCTTTCTGGCGGCTGCGTGAAAAATGGGGAGGAGGGTCCAGGGGGGATGATGGCACTGGCTAGGAGCCACCACCAGGGCTGGGGAGAGAGGCCTAGAAATGTCTGGGGTCGAGGGGTGGGGGCTGATTGAAGCTGACGGGCTCTGATTCTGGGGGAGTGGCCACGAGTGAGAGGTCCCACCGGGAGGAAAGCTCTCTGTTTCAGAGGCAGGTGACAGCCGGGGATGAAGCCCAGCAAAGCTTGACCCTGGCAGCAAATCCAGTTTTGACACATCTCCTTCTGGGCAGAATTTGCCTTCCTCTCCCACTGGGAGGCCAGAGCAAACCACTGCAATGCAACCGCAGGCTTCTCAAGGGGGCGGGCGGAGGCTCTCCGGGGGATTGTTCTGGGCTCAGCAAAGCCCTGTCTGGGTGCTCAGAGGAGGACAGCGGGGAGAGAGGACTCCCTCCCTGCCCAGCTCCTGCCCCGAGGGGAGCCCTACTCAGGTTCTGGACAAAAGTGCCAGGCGTTTCTCCAGGTGCTAGCAAGGTGCAGTGAAGGAAGAGGGTGTGTCCCCGTGCCCAGCCCTCCCCACGGCCCATCAGGCGTGCAAGTCCCAGCGGCGGGGGGCCACCTCCTGGTGTCCACACCTCATAATCTCCCCTCAACGTGAACTGAACCGAGTAACTGGCTTCTCGGGGACAGAACAGGCAAATGTGACAGGGCGCCACTCCTGAGACGTGTACGTGCTCAGCCGTTTCCAAATCTTTTGTGACCTAATGGACTGTGGGCCACCTGGCTTCCCTGTCCGTGGAATTTTCCAGACAAGAATACTGGAGTGGGTTGCCATTTCCTCCTGCAAAGGATCTTCCCGACCCAGGGGTCAAATCCCGTCTACTGTGTCTCCTCCTTTCACAGGCAGATTCTCTATCGCTGAGCCACCCGGGAAGCCCACTCCTGAGACTGGGTCACAGAAGAGCTGTGGCTTTGGTCTGGGTGGTGCTTGCACTGGCCCCTCCCTCGCCCGCTCTGATGATGCCAGCTGCAGTGTGTCCGCTGCCCCTGTGAGAAGCCCACATGGGAAGGAACCAAGGGAGGCCGGCAACAGGCTGAGGGGCTGAGGCCTCCATCTGACCACCCGTGAGGCGCTGAAGCCGCCAGCCGCCGCGGGAGAGCTTGGCGAGGCCCCAGGCTCCTCTTCCAGTCAAGTCGGATGTGACTACAGCCTTGGCCAATTAACCTGGGGACACCCTGAGCCAGAGGCTCAGCTAAGCCCTGCCTGGAGTCCAGACCCCTGATTCAACAGTAAATGCTGCTGTTTGAAGCTCTGAAATTCTGGGGTAATCGGCTACTGGTGGGCACTCTAGACACAATGAAGGGTTTACGTGCACACGTCTTACAGGGTAGGTGCCATCACCCCCACTTTATAGACACAAAAACTGAGGCTCAAAGGGGTTCACAAGCTCACCCCAAGGCCATGCAGCTAAGAAGTGGCTGGAGGGGAAAAAATCAAACAGAAGCAGTCGGCTCCAGAGTCTGAGGTTAAACACCACACTGAAGGGAGAGGAACACACCCTCCCTGAGCAGCGCCTAGTCCGATGGAGGAAGGACCCACCGACTCCAAGGGCCTTGCCGTCTAGTTGGGGAGATGGCTCTGCCAGCTTGCTTGGCATCCACCTTTAAATCAGCCCGTGCATCCTCATGTCTTTCAACCCAATGACCTTTTAGAACCATCTCACCTTGTCCTCTCCGGCTTGGCTTCCTCCTTCAAGCCTGACCTTTCGTGCCATTCCCTGAGAGAGTCTCTAATGTCTTGGGCCTAATTCTCAATCCTGCACCCACTATGTGCCAGGTCTATGATACACGTCAGTCTACTAAAGAAACAGTCACTTTAAGCGTGAAGTAGGTAAGACCCAGAGACGTGAACTTCCACGTCCCGTGGCCAGTAGTCAAAACCCACCTGACCCACTGGGTTGTGCCAGCTCCCTGGTCCTGAGCCCCCCGGGTTTCGAAATCACCTTGGATGTCACAACCCCCGATCTGCAGGTCACTTGCATCCCTGGTGGAAGCTTGTGACCCGTGTGCCCTCCAGAGTGTGCCACGCCTGGGAGACACACGGTGGGAGGGGGTCTCTCCAACCTTGCTAAGGTGCAGCATCTGGGGGGCTCCTAACACATCTTTCTCTGTTGGATGAACAAAATAAAATCGCTCATGAGGCAGGCAGGGGGGCATGGCACCATGCTTGCCTTCTCCCCCTCCAAGCGAGGTGCCATCCTTTTGGAAATTGGTCCCCCTGTAATGCCAGTCTGTGGGGCCATCCTCATCACCCCACTTTCCACTCCCTGAGGGGCAGGCAGGGAGCCCCTCCCCTTCTTTAGAGCTGGAATGTTGAGCAGAAGAGCAGGCTGCGTAGAGAAGGCAGGTGCTCTGCCCTGGCTTCCTGGTCACCCAGCCTGGCCTTGACAACCTTCCCTGCTTGCAGCCAAATAGGCCTCCCACAGCCCCGGACCCCCGAGAACGGCCCAGCTGGCCTCTGCCTTCCTCACCAGGACTTTCCAGCTGCAAGCCAGGGCTCTCACTACCTGGGCAGGGGCGGGGGAGGAGGTGGTGTGGCCTGACCCCCACCCCATGGGGCCCTGGGCTCAAGTTTGGGCAGCCCCCGATGGCCCAGCCTGAGTTCCAGGGGCCAGTCCAGGGGGAGGAGAAGCCAGGAGCTGGGCTTTTTCCTCTGCTCCTGTGAGGCGCACCGCCCACACCCCATCTCCCTGGAAATCCCAACTTTCTCCCTTTTTCCTGGTGTCTTCCCTGACCTTCCCCCATCCCCCAACCCCCAAAGAAGCCTGTGTGCTAATTAGATAAGTAATAACATGGCAAGACTATGATTCCTCATTAGCTTGGGAGAGAGTCCCTGCTACATGACTGATAGGCATCTACAAGAAAATTAACTCTGGTGAAAGGACTCCCTAATCAAGATTAATGAGGGGGCAGGGACGTAGGAACTGGGGGCCTAGAACTTTCCAAGCATCTCCAAGGGCCGAGGGGTCTGCACCACGTGAGGGTATTGGGGAATGGAAGTGGAGAGACAAGAGGTCGCAGAGCCAGTCTCAGAGGTCAAGGCTCCCTTCTGTCGGCTTTAGGCTAAGCCGCCCACAAAGTGAATCAGGAGATACAGCCCATGGGGTTCCAGGAGAACAGATACTAATGTAAGTTGCAGTCCTTGCTTTTGAGGAGTTCGCAACCCAATCGAGCAGATAATTACAGTGCAGGAGATACGTGAGCCGATGCGGGTAACAGCCAGCTTTCATGAAGCACTTACTGTGCATTTGGCAGCATCCTAAGGGGTTAACGTGTATCCGTGCCTTTAATCCTTATGACACAGCTATGCTGGTCTCCAGTTGGCAGATGAGGAAACTGAGATCTGGAGACGTTAAGCAAGCTGGCTAAGGTCACAGAGCTAACAAGATGGAGAGGGGATGTGAACCCCAGTTGGATGACCTGGAACCCAAGCTTTTAAGCACCATCCTGGATCTCGCTGATGGGCACACTGTTGGCTGGCATGGGGCGTATGAGTGTGTTGAGAAGACAAGAAGGGGCCGCAATGCTGCAAGGGTGCAGGGGAAGGAGCCTTTGAGTTGGGCCTTGACAGACCAACAGAATCTCACTCGGTGGAGGGTTATTGATTGAACCTTTGCCTTATCCATTCATTCATCCCACATATAAGTGCCAGATCCCACAGGGAACAGCGCAAACACAGTGGCGGACAAAATCAGACACAGAAGAGCCATGTAGATGGAGAGGCTGGCACCGAGAATGATCACATAACCAACGAGTCTACCCCAGGGCCAGGCCTAGGGTTGTCCTGCACTCTTGAGAACGAGGCCCTCTTTAAAACTGTGCCCCAAATGCCTCAACCTGGCCCCAGCCCCCTGGCTCGACCACTGGGAGCTGTAGGGTATTGAAACCACATCCCTGAGGCCAAACTCTGAGCTGAAGTTCAACACGTAACTGAATATTTACAAGGGTCAAGTGGGCCTCAGGCCCCGCACCACATCTTGCCTTCTGCCCTCTGGGTTGCCTGCTTCTTCAGGCCACTGGTCCAAGGCAAGAAAAGAGGCAAGACCACCAAGACGTGTACCACTTTTCTCTTCCACAAGCCAGAAAGCATCCACCTTATCCCCAGCTTGCCACAACAAGAAGGTGGCACCCCAATGGGATGGAGAGAATCCCCCATTAACCTTCTTAAAGAGGCTTTAGGAGTTCCTTTTTTTTTTTTTGTCTTTTCTCTCCCTGAGGTTGTTGTTTGGAGTTGGAGAATTTGGGGCCAAGACCTCATGAAGCATTGGAAAGGGTCCCATCGAATGTGCGTCAAACCCTGTCATTTCTCCCAGGTTCTCTGCGGTGTGAAGATGCAGCGCCCATGGGGTAACTGGCTGTCACAGTCCCGGTAATAGCAGGGCTCCATCTGTGTCCGTTCCCTCCCTCCTCCTCCTAGGGCACCCATCCCAGGCGGTTTGCTTGGCTGACTTACATCACATTCGTCCACGTCTCTGCTTCCCACTTCTCAAGCCCTTTCCTGCAAAAGTCCAAGAAGGAAAACTGTGGTCTCCAGTGACCCATGGGGCTAAGAGTTCGGTGGAGAGGGGAGGTATGGTGGGTCGCTTCTAAAACGGTTCCCAGTGAGGGGCTTACCTTCAGCCCAGTGGTAAAGACTCCATGCTTCCACTGCGGGGGTAGTGACGGGTTACACCCCCGGTCCAGGGACTAAGATCCCACGTGCAGCCAAAATAAATGAGTAAATAAATTTTCATTTTAAAACTCAGGGTGGTTAAAACGGTCCTCAATGGCCCCCTGTCTTCTGCTTCTGCAACCTGGTGTAATTTCCCCCTTGACTGCGGGCTGGATCCAGTGCCCGCTTCTTAGAGGGAGAACAGGGCAAACGTGATGAGAAGTCGTTTCTGAGGTTAGGTTACAAACAACTGTGACCTCTGTCTTGCACGCGCTTTCTCTGGCCCCCTCCCTGCTCACTCTGATGAGGCCAGCTGCTCTGTCATGAGCTGCCCTAAAGAGGCCCACGTGGCAAGGAAGTGAGGGAGGCCCCCAGACAATTGCTCCTGAGACACCGAGACTCTCAGTCCAAAGATATGTGAGGAGCTGAATCCTGACCGTGACCGCTGGTGCCGGCTTAGACACAGGTCCATCCCCCGCTTAGCCGTACGGCGACGCCACAGCCCCAGCTGACCTTCTCAGCTGGGGGCCCTGTCTAAGCTGCACCTGGCTTCCTGACCCACAGAAACTGATGTATTAAAAACATGCTGTCTGAAGCTTCTACGTTTTGAGATAACTTGTTATATAGCAGTAAATAACTAATGCAGGGAGGGGGTGGGGAAAGGAATCAGAACAAGTAACAGAAGATATCCATAGGAGCACAGACCTTGAAGAATCTTAGCCATGCCTTGTATAAATGAGCACATTTATAGGTAAGAGAAGATTAAAACATTCATTTGTCACTGAGCTGGGTCTGGACAGATCAATGGACCTCGGGCCTTCTTTCTCTCTGTCTAGAACTCTTTCTGCTGGCGTACAAACCGTTGAAGGTTGTCACTCAATTTCTTTGGGATTTAAAGTATGGATTTAGAAAGCGCTTATATCTCTCGCTGAGGATGTGTTTAAATACGTTCCGTTTGTATCAGGACCCATATTGCACTATACAGCCCTGGGGCGCAGGTCAGCGAGTAGTGAAGCTGAGCTATTTCTCTACAAGAGGAAATTTTCAAAGTCCTGTTTGTAGCTCACTGGGGGACCTTGAGGGTCAGTTGACGGGCCAGGAACGAATTCATAATGCAGATTTTTCATTTCATCCTTCCAGGCGAGTGGCTCAGGTTTCCACGAGCTTTTGTTTTGACTTCAGACTGAGACCTATTCATTATTAACCTACGCAGTGAGTGATTAACAGAGATCACCAACTCAGGCCCGAGACTCGTCTGTCTCTGAAGGGGTCTGGCTGCCTCACACACTTGACGGCATCACACGGCTCCCCCTGCGCACGTGCTCAAGCAGGCGGTCTCCATCCCCCGAGTCAGAGGGGCGGGACGCCCTGTTATCAGTGAGTCAGCAGGGTGGTCCTGAGTACACTGTGATCTTCAATCGCTTCTCTCCTTGCTTTGTAATTAGTGGCGCCTTCCAGTTTAACTGCACCATTTATCAATTTAGTTTGGTGGGGGGAGTGGTTTGGTTAATTTTACAATGTTCTGGTTAACCCTGCTAGATCTTCAAATGGGAACGTGCTGCAGTTAAAAAGGAGCCATCCGTGCGTCCCTGACCAAAGCAAATGTATGGGATAGCAAGACGGTGATGTCGTACTGTTACCGCTTCTTCACGGTTTCAGTTGCAAAGTGGAACCTTTGACCCTATGGCTTTTGCCCCGCTGAAGCAATCCTTGTAGCAAAGAGTCTGGGAGCATGTAATGGCTTAGTTGTCCTGCTTAGGTTCTGGCCCATGTCTCCAGATGAAATTGGATGTATATTTTCCTGCAAAGACTCAGCAGAGTTTGAGTCCTTCCCACCCCTCTAACTCTAGCTTCATCCCCCACCTACGCCATGAAGCTCTCATGAGTTGCATTGTTCCCTCCAACCAAATTCAGGTGTTGAAATCCTAACAACCCCAGTGCCTCGGAATGTGGCTTTACTTGAAGACAAGGTCTTTAAAGAGGCAGTAAAGTTAAAATGAGATCATTAGGGTGAACTCTAATCCAAAACAACCGGTGTCCTTGCAGGAAGAGAAAACTTGAGCACAGACACACGCCGGGGGGAGGACCATGTGAAGACGCAGGAGGAAGGTGGCCAGCCACGAGCCAAGAAGAGGCCTTGGAAGAAGCCAGACTCCCCACACCCTGGCCTCAGACTGCCAGCCTCCAAAAGTGCGAGGAGACGCGTTTCTCATTCAAGCCACTCAATCTGTGATACTCCTTTAGGGCAGTCCAAGCAAACTAGCCGGAGAAGGCAATGGCAACCCACTGCAGCGCTCTCGCCTGGAGAGTCCCAGGGACGGGGGAGCCTGGTGGGCTGCCGTCTATGGGGCCGCACAGAGTCAGGCACGACGGAAGTGACCTGGCAGCAGCAGCAGCAGCAGGAAACTAGCGTACGCCTGTGTGTGGCCCCTGCGCAGTGTGCTGCTCAGCAGTCAGGGAGCATAGTAGGGCTTCACTCCAGTAGGACCTTTCAGGCTTGAATCCCAGCTCTGCTGATTATTGGCTCCTTCAAGTCACTTGACTTTGAGCAAGTTGCTAGTGTCTCTCTGCCTCCATTTCCCATCTGTGAAGCAATAAGAGTGCCTGCCTTGTAGGGCTATGTATAAGTTCAATTAAAAAGTAATATGTAAGTACTGGCTTTATCATTCATTTGAAGAGTGTCTGTTGAGTACCCGCTATTGCCAAGCATTGTACACAGTGCTGAAATATCATGGGGAACAAAATAGCTCGGTAGACCAGTTGACCACTTTTGAGATTATTATTATTATTATTATTATTATTATTATATATGCATATTCCCACACACACACACACACACACACACCTCCTTCTCTCTATTTGGAATATCTTATCTCTCTCAGCCATCACTCTTTCTAACTTCTTTATTTGGGAGGATTGTCTCAGGGCTCATCTCCTCTGGGCTGGCCCCTCCCCTGGCCCTGTGGTGTCCCGTATCAATCTCTGACAGCCTTACCACCTTGAATTGGCTCCCACTGGCCCAGGCAGGAACTCAGCAGTGCTTGCCTTGGGGTCCCCAGCCCTCAGCCCTGTGCCAGCAGCATGGCAGAGTGCCCAGCCCGCCCCTCTCACTCTAACTGGGAGAGCTGTTCCTTGTCACTGGCAGTTCTTCACTGCTCATCCTTGGGCTTTCCTGCCAAGCTGTCCTCCTCATCACTGTTCAGAGTCTTTGCTGAGCCCCTGCTATGACACAGCTGTGCCGTGGAGCCTTGCAGAGGGGGCCCAGTCCTCAATTTGATCCAACCCAAGTCAGTTGAGCAGACACTGACATTCGTCTAGCTAAGTCAGGGAAGAAGAGAGTGATCCAGGTAAGACACAGTTGTGAAGATAGAATGGGATTTCAGAAGCCATCCAGTTCACCTCCCTGCCCACAAAGACTCCCTCAAAAGTTTCCTCACCAAGTGGTCAGCCAGCCTCTGTCCGCTGCCTGCCCACTGCTCGTGACCCAAGTTAGTTCATCCCTTTCTTGGTGTCCCCAGATGTCCACCTCTCCATCACCTTGTTCTCAGAGATAGCATGGTGGCTTGCAAGTGTGTGTCCGGGGACCTCAGCTGAAATAACTCTGTACCTGTATTGGGCGAGATCACTCACTTCATGTCTGGGCTTGACTGTGCTTGCTTAATCTTTGTAATATCTATGGGATGAATCTTATTATCCCTATTTTACAGATAGGAAAATTCTGGCCCCACATGGGCTCAGTCTGAGGAAACTACCCACCAGAATCACACCACCGATAGGTGATAGGATGGGGACTGGTCTCCTGTTTGGCTGACTCCCATGTACGGGTTGTGGGAAGTCTCCCATGCTGTCTCCCATGTCGTCCTCAATCTCCAGGGATGGATGATGGAGGCTGATTCCACGTTTGGAGGTGGCTGGAGGGGCCCACTTCCCAGACTGCAGGCTGACAGCAGAGCACGAAATGGGGTCCCTGCTGGTGCAAGGGCCTCGCCCACTTTCCAGGGGCTGTCACAGGCCCTTCCTCCCGTCGGCCTCAAACACCCAGAAAAGACCGTGCCCGCTCCACACCCCAGCTCCCGGGAGTCTCCTGGGCCAGCGTCTCCGCATGCTCTCAGGTGAGTTTCTAAATCCACACTCAGTGTTTGTGGCAGGGTCTCTGGACGCAGGCCCTGAGTCCCCCTCTCTGGGGCCGTTGAGACACGGCCATCAGCTGTCGTCCATCTTCCAGTGCCCTGCAGAGAGAAGTTCAGGGTCCCTGGGGAAAGTGGTGTCATAGCAAGTGACCGAAGGTCTAGGAACACCCAGAGGTCCCTGCGCTGGTGCAAAATGGGACAGATGAGCAGCAGAAAGGACTTTCACAGGGAGACAGGGAAAGGGGCATATGAAGAGGGGTAAAATACTCCCCAGCCGAGGGAAGACAAAGAATGTGTAGCTGGGTTGGGTAGCCGTAGCTCCAATCCAGACCCAGCCACTTCCTGGGGGTGGCTTTGAGCAAGTCACTTAACTGAGACTCGGCTTCCCCATCTATGAAAAGATTATAATGCTTCCCCTTTAGGGTCCTTGTACAGATGACATAAAATTTTTATGCAAACAACTTAACCTATGCAAACCTGGCAGAAATTACATACTCAAATCAGGTACTTATGTCTCGGTCGTGATAGTAACAAAAGTACTTCCCTCCTAGTAGTAATTAAAATAGCCACATCGTGCGGCCCCTCTGCAGTCGACAAACCCGTCTCTGACCATTGTTTCATCTCCTCTGCAACCTGCTGGGCTGGCCAAGCTGGGCTGGGGGAGGGGGCGCAGGTCAGAGCAGTGGGCAACGGCAGGGTCCAGGAGCGGCACTTAAGAGACGTCCCTTGTCATCCCTGGTCTCAGTCCATGGAGGGGCGGCCACTCGATGTGGCTGATGAAGGGCTGGGAAAGCAGGTCAGTGTGTGAGCCGCGGCGGCTGAGGCCGGAGCTGGCAACCACGGTGCTCTGCTTGCGTAGCTGTCTCTGTAGGCAGGCCTGGGCCCCTTGCTGTCCCCAAGCATCAGAGTCCCAAACAAACCCCCTCCCCGATCTTCCTCAGCTCCACACAGCCCCCAGGAGCCTCTTGCTCTCCCCTTTAAAGTTCAAGGCCCAAGCTCATCCTGGCGGGAAGGAGCCTCTGACCTTTCTGAGGGCTCAGCAGGTATGAGGCCGACTTTGAACAAGGTCCAAGAAAGCCTCCCACACGCCTCTGGGGAGGAGGCCAGGATGGGGTGGGAAGAGGGATCTGGGCTCTTTGTCTGGACCTGGCCTGCCCAGCGCCCCACTGGCTGCAGCTGCTAGAACGTCGATCGCTGCCCAGCCGCCTACCACCCCCTCCCAGCCCCGAGAAGGCAGCGGATCCGTCGTTTTGTCTTTCCCGGCTCTGTCGATGTCTCCTTCGGGGAGCTCGCTCGATGACAGCTCCAGGAAGCCGCACAGAGCAGAGGCCAGAATTAAAACGGCCGCGCAGAGGGACCCCTGCAGATGCCCAGTGTTCAGAGGCACGCGGATCAGAAAGCAGAAAAGCTCATCTGTTCTGCAGAGTCGGTGGATTTACTCACCGTCCTCCGCCCGCGTCTCGCCCCCGCCGGTCTCCTCTTTACCCGCGACGCTGCCAAGAGCTCCTCTCATCTGTTTTGCACAGAGGCCTGGGGATGAAGGGTCTGACAGGTGTCTCGTTGCCAGTCGCCAGGCATGGGGGCATTGTAAGCAAGCTGCTGACACATGGCTCTCGGGCTCTGCCCGCAAGGGGGCAAGAGGAGCGAGGGCAGCGCCCGGAAGGCGTGGGGCTGCCCTGCGGGCCCCAGAGGGCTCACGCCTCCCCTGGAGCCCGCAGGCCCGGGAGGGGGCCGGCCCTGCAGCATCGCTTGGGGCACAACCTCCCAGACCTCGGTCGAGAAAACAGCCCCCGACCCTTCCCTTCCTCCCAGAGTGAGTGGGCATCAGGCTCGACAGTGGGTGTGAACCCCACCTCCTACACGGTCCCTCGGGCTCAGCCCCACCCCCACGGTGCACACAGCATCTCTTTTTCCCCTTCTTCTCCTTCCCTTTCCACCGCGAACCCTGAGCCCTCCCGCCCCACCCCTGCTCCCACCTCTGCTCTTAGCAGGATGGACACGCAGTCTCCAGCCCTGACTCCCAGTCACTCACCCGTCCTCTCCGTGGAGCATTTTCCTGACTGTAGAGCTGGTCATGGAGCCCCGCACCCCTCACCGTGTTCTCGACTCCACCCTGAGGATGGGGAATCAGCTAATGCCTGCTCTGGGCTGGAAAAAGAGCTGGCCTGGGGGGATACTGCGGGTGAACAGCCTCTGTGTTTTGGAAGCCCTCCCCACCCCCCAGTCAGCAGATTCAGGGGCTGGTTACCTCCCGTCTCCTGCCAGCCTGGCCCTCCGTCCTAACCACCCCTCTCGGGTCTGATCCACTCACCCGCGGCTGCTTGGCACACATGCGGGGGGAGGGGGTCCCAGCACCCCATCCCCCACCCTGCTGCTCTCTGAGGCGCCTGGGAGGAGACTCCTGTGTGTCCATGGAGACACAGCTCAAATACGTCCTTCCCTTCGGCGTCCTGGACTGGAAAGCCGCACATGTGCACGGACGTGCACTTTGGTGGTCACACGGGCATGTTTGTGCAATTCCCAAGACCAGACCCACATGCTCCTGCTGCAGGCTCGTGCACTCGCACGTGTGTGGCAGGCATACACGTATGCACCCATGTGAGAGCATGCATGCGCCCACACGTGTGTCCACAGGTGCCCAGGCAGCCCTGCCTACAGGCCTGCGGGCCACTCCAGCTGCGTGGTGCATGCTGGCGTGTGAGTGTGGACATGCCCACAGATGCTCTTTCCTCTTCGGCACGTGAGGAACGAGACAGCCCCCTTGTTACCATGTCATCTTATTAAACACGCGGCATGTTAATAGCGCCTACGAAGTCGGTTATGAAAAGCTCTTTATTAAAAATAATAAGAAATGGCCCTCTTGTTCCACAACTTCTGAGCCACGTTTGGCCGCTCAGGCTGGCAGGTTATTAAAGTGGGATCAAGCATCTTAAATGCACCTTCTGCAGCAGCTGCTTGGTGGATCGGCCTCATTACCGGCTGGCTGGCCCCAGCTGCGTCAGTCTCCACCGCTCGCCCCCTCAGACATGGGGCCAGGGGAGTGGGAGGAGGCTGGCGGGAAGGCAAAGGCTCTGTCCTGCAGTGCGGCCTCCCAGGATGACACGGCCCCCTGGACCTGCGGCCCCCTGGACCAGGCGGGTGGGGGTGTGGATGCGGGCAGGCTGCCATCCCAGAAGAAGGACCTGCATCCCAAGTGATGCCCCCTCCCGGAGCATCTCCTCCCTCCTCTGCGGGTCTGCAATGACCACATCCGGTCCTTCTGTCATTGACCTCTTGACCCAGGAGACAGCAGCTCCAGGGGAAAGGTGAACCTGGTCCGTGGGGACGAGGATCCGTCCAGCGCTGCTCAAACTTGGCTGCGGCTGCGAACCCCCGGGACCTTGTTAAAGGGCAGACGCTGAAGTGCATTTCTTACAGGACCCCAGGATTGCTGGGGCTCCTGGTCCAGCCACTCTCTGAGGAGCGAGGCCCCAGGTGCCTCTCGGGAATGGACAGGGGGGAATGACCTCGAGGGCCAACGCTTCCAGCTCGCTGTGCACGGGGTTTGGGGCGGCCCTCGGATCGAGAGCTCCACCAGGGGAAGGGGCAGCGTCTGCCGCTCCCCGTTGCCTGCCTCCTCTTGGCGTGCAAGCTGGAGCTCTGCTCACAGGGCTTCCTGGACTCCAAGAAGGGGAGCAAGGCACACTGATGGCCACTGAGCACCTACTACGTGCAAAGCACTCTTGTGTAACTGCTACTACTATAGTTGGCAATGCGACTACTGTGCCCATTCTAGAGATGAAGAAACTGAGGCTCAGAGAGCACAGCTGTTAGCCCAAGGACAGCTGGCTACGTGGTGCCAGACCCAGACTTTGGTCCTAGGTGTACAGGTCTCCCTAGTCCTGCTTTCCCACCAGAGCAGGGCAGGGGCGCCCCACGGGGTCCTCTCCACCTCTCTGCCAGCACCCGCGTTCCCAGATCAGAGACGGGGACATCGAGGCAGGAGCCACCGGCCTCTTTACTTCCTGCAGCGTCCGCTCCCCGGTGAGCCCCTGACCTCTCTACCAATGCTAGTTGCAACTGTACACGTGTCTCCCCACCTCTGGGAAGCGCTCAGGCAGGCACACAGAGGCTGGGTTTGTGGGTGACTTTCAAGGCGTGAGGCGCCTTGTTTAGCCAGGCAGCTGGAGGCCAGGAAGAAGGAGCCTTTACCAGCGTCCTCCGTGGCCCGGGGGCCAGTGGAAAGAACGTGCTAGTAGCAGCAACAGCAGAGCTTGCCACATGCCAGACACTTCGCGAGGATTCTCTCTTCTCCCCAGACCTCTAACACGTAACTATTTTATACTTTCTTTCAGATGAAGGAACCAAGGGTCAGTGAGATTAGGTTATTTGCTGGAGGACACACAGCTAATAGATAGCATCACCGACCCAATGGACCTGAATTTGAGCAAACTCTGGGAGACAGTGGAGGGCAGAGGAGCCTGGTGCGCCACGGTCTTTGGAGCTGCAAAGAGGTGGACGTGACTTAGACCTTGAACAACAACAGCCCAGCTAGTGCGACTCTGAGCTGGGCTTTGTCCCCAGGCAGCCCCGCTACAGGGCGCGTGCATTTCACCGTGCTCCACAAAGACACGTGAGCCTGTAGGAGGTCTACGGGAAATGCTGGCCCATGTGGAGAACCACAGAATCACATGATGGTGGGGCTGGAAAGGGGTTACAGGGCCCTGGGTACTTCCTTCTCATTTTACATATGGGGAGCCTGAGGCCCAGGGGAAGGGACCCTGACTCAGTCCCACAGCAAGTTAACCAGAGAGCCGGGACGCCAATCCAGGTCTCCTCCCAGGCAGCACGGCTGCAGCCTTGGGCCGCCTCACCAGGATCCTCTCGGGGGGGGCGGTTACCCTAAGGCAAGCTGCCATCTTCCAGGAAAACCAGCAACGGCTTGGCCTCTGCTTAGCACAGAGCCTGGCACGTCAGCATTCACGGCTGAGTCTCGACATCATTGTCATTCATGCTGTCCCTCCTCCGTCCTGGCTTTGGGGTGACACCCCACCCCAAGCCCAGGCCCTCGATCTCGCTTAGGCGCTGGTCCAAGGGAGCCAGGATATTGGTGAAGTGCAAGAAGCCAGCTCTTAGAAAGAAAGCTATGAGCCTGCCCAGGTATTCCTAGAATATTCCCGGGTGCGCACTTCAAAGGAGACGCTTGCCCGCCCGCTCATCCATTAGTGGTGAGAGAGTAAATAGATGCTGCTTCTTTGGAAGGTGATTTGACACTAATATCAAAGTTTGAAATGCACAGATCTTTCAACCCATCCATTCCAGAGCTGGGAATTTACCCCGTAGACTTTTTCTTGTTTTTGGCTTTAAGATACACACACACACACACCTGTATGCCGCACACAGGCAAAAATATTCACTCAGCATTATATACAACAGGAAAAGAGTGGAAACAACCAGAATCGCCATGAAGGAGGGGCTGGTAAGAAGGTCTCGTTCATTTGTAGAACTTGCTGCTGGGGTCAAGGTGAGCACACCTCTGGAGCCCAGGTCTCCGGGTTTCAATTTCTGCCCTGTCATTCACCAGCTCCGTGAACTTGGACAAGCTAGTGAACCTCTCTGGACTCATTTCTGTATAAAATGCAGTGAAGGTAGGACCTGCTTCAGAAAGTCTGGGGAGACTCAATCAGTCAGTACATGTTGGTCACTTGAATGACATGTGACCCAGAATAAGGGCTCAAATAACGGATGTTCTTCTGATGACTGTGGGGCTGTTGGAAAGAATGATACAGCTGTGTGTGTTGACAAAGAAAGATCTCCAAGCCATTGCTAAGGGAAAAAAGCAATGACCCTTTTAGTGTGAATTTTAAAAAAAACAGATATAATTTATGCTTTTCTATAAAGTTTAGGTATTCTAACCATTGTGCATATTACCTTTCGTTTTTGGGAATGTTCAAAAAACAGTATCCAGGCCATAGGAATAACAGCCTCTCTGCTTTTGTGTTAAAAAATCAAATACAAGTATAATGTACACTTTAAAATTTTTGATTACAGTAAAAACTGCCTAACATGAAATCGACCATGTTAACCATTTCTAAGTGTACATGTGTGCTAAGTTGACACGGTCACGTCCCACTCTTTGCGACTCCATGAATTGTAGCCCGCCAGGCTCCTCTGTCCATGGGATTCTCCAGGGAAGAATACTGGAGTGGGTTGCCATCTCCTTCTCCAGGGGATCTTTCCAACCCAGGGATCGAACCCACGATCTTACACCTCCTGCATTGACAGGTGGAGTCTTCACCACTAACGCTGCCTAGGAAGCCACCTAAGTGCGCAGTTCTGGAGTACTGAGCATATTCACACTATTGTGCAACGGGTCCCTAGAAATTTCTCATTTGCACAACTAGGGCTCTGTGCCCACTGAACAGTGAGTGTGTTCAGTCGCTCAGTCTTGTCCGACTCTTTGTCACCACATGAACTGCAGCACGCCAGGCCTCCCTGTCCATCACCAACTCCCGGAGTTTCCTCAAACTCGCGTCCATTGAGTCAGTGATGCCATCCAACCATCTCATCCTCGGTCGTCCCCTTCTCCTCCCGCCCTCAAAGCTTTCCCAGCATCAGGGTCTTTTTCAGTGAGTCAGTTCTTCACATCAAGTGGCCAAAGTATTGGAGTTTCAGCTTCAGCAACAGTCCTTCCAATGAATATTCAGGACTGATTTCCTTTAGGATCTCCTTGCTCTCCAAGGGACTCGAAGAGTCTTCTCCAACACCACAGTTCAAAAGCATCAATTCTTCAGTGCTCAGCTTCCTTCACAGTCCAACTCTCACATCCATACATGACTACTGGATAAACCATAGCCGTGACTAGATGGAACTTTGTTGGCAAAGTAATGTCTCTGCTTTTGAATATGCTGTCTAGGTTGGTCATAACTTTCCTTCCAAGGAGCAAACGTCTTTTAATTTCATGGCTGAAGTCTCCATCTGCAGTGATTTTGGAGCCCAGAAAAATAAAGTCTGACACTGTTTCCACTGTTTCCACATCTATTTCCCATGGAGTGGTGGAACCAGATGCCATGCTCTTAGTTTTCTGCATGCTGAGTTTTAAGCCAACTTTTTCCACTCTCCTCTTTCACTTTCATCAAGAGTCTCTTTAGTTCTTCTTCACTTTCTGCCATAAGGGTGGTGTCATCTGCATATCTGAGCTTATTGATATTTCTCCCGGCAATCTTAATTCCAGCTTGTGCTTCTTCCAGCCCAGCGTTTCTCATGATGTACTCTGCATAGAAGTTAAATAAGCAGGATGACAATATACAGCCTTGACATACTTCTTTCCCTATTTGGAACCAGTCTGTTGTTCCATGTCCAGTTCTAACTGTTGCTTCCTGACCTGCATACAGGTTTTTCAAGAGACAGGTCAGGTGGTCTGGTATTCCCATCTCTTTCAGAATTTTCCACAGATTATTGTGATCCACACAGTCAAAGGCTTTGGCATAGTCAATAAAGCAGAAATAGATGTTTTTCTGGAACTCTCTTGCTTTTTCCATGATCCAGCGGATGTTGGCAATTTGATCTCTGGTTCCTCTGCCTTTTCTAAATCCAGCTTGAACATCTGGAAGTTCACGTTTCACTTACTGCTGAAGTCTGATTTGAAGAATTTTGAGCATTACTTTGCTAGTGTGTGAGATGAGTGCAATTGTGCGGTAGTTTGAGCATTCTTTGACATTGCCTTTCTTTGGGATTGGAATGAAAACTGACCTTTTCCAGTCCTGTGGCCACTGTTGAGTTTTCCAAATTTGCTGGCATATTGAGTGCAGCACTTTCACAGAATCATCTTTCAGGATTTGAAATAGCTCAACTGGAATTCCATCACCTCCACTAGCTTTGTTCATAGTGATGCTTCCTAAGGCCCACTTGACTTCACATTCCAGGATGTCTGGCTCTAGGCGAGTGATCACACCATCGTGATTATCTTGGTCATGAAGCTCTTTTTTGTACAGTTCTTCTGTGTATTCTTGCCACCTCTTCTTAATATCCTGTGGTTCTGTTAGGTCCATACCATTTCTGTCCTTTATCGAGCCCATCTTTGCATGAAATGTTCCCTTGGTATCTCTAATTTTCTTGAGGAGATCTCTAATCTTTTCCCTTCTGTTGTTTTCCTCTATTTCTTTGCACTGATCACTGAGGAAGGCTTTCTTATCTCTCCTTGCTATTGTTTGGAACTCTATATTCAAATGGGTATATCTTTCCTTTTCTCCTTTGCCTTTTGCTTCTCTTCTTTTCACAGCTATTTGTAAGGCCTTCTCGGACAACATTTCGCTTTTTTGCATCTCTTTTCCATGGGGATGGTCTTAATCCCTGTACAATGTCACGAACCTCCATTCATAATTCTTCAGGCACTCTATCAGATCTAATCCCTTGAATCTATTTGTCACTTCCACTATAAAGGATTTGATTTAGGTCATACCTGACTGGTCCAGTGGTTTTCCCCACTTTCTTCAACTTAAGTCAGAATTTGGCAATAAGGAGTTCATGATCTGAGCCACAGTCTGCTCCTGGTCTTGTTTTTGCTGACTGTATAGAGCTTCTCTATCTTTGGCTGCAAAGAATATAATCAATCTGATTTCAGTGTTGACCATCTGATGATGTCTATGTGTAGAGTCTTCTCTTGTGTTGTTGGAAGAGGGTGTTTGCTATGACCAGTGTGTTCTCTTGGCAAAACTCTATTAGTCTTTGCCCTGCTTCATTCCTCATTCCAAGGCCAAATTTGCCTGTCACTCCAGGTGTCTCTTGACTTCCTACTTTTGCATTCCAGTCCCCTATAATGAAAAGGACATCTTTTTTGGGTGTCAGTTCTAGAAGGTCTTGTAGGTCTTCATAGAACCGTTCAACTTCAGCTTCTTCAGCGTTACTGGTTGGGGCATAGACTTGGATTACTGTGATATTGAATAGTTTGCCTTGGAAACGAACAGAGTTCATTCTGTCATTTTTGAGATTGCATCCAAGTACTGCATTTTGGACCCTTTTGTTGACCATGATGGCTACTCCATTTCTTCTAAGGGACTCTTGCCCACAGAAGTAGATATAATGGTCATCTGAGTTAAATTCACCCATTCCAGTCCATTTTAGTTTGCTGATTCCTAGAATGTTGACATTCACCCTTGCCATCTCCTGTTTGACCACTTCCAATTTGCCTTGATTCATGGACCTGATATTCCAGGTTCCTATGCAATACTGCTCTTTACAGCATCGGACTTCACTTCCATTACCAGTCACACCCACAATTGGGTATTGCTTTTGCTCTGGCTCCATCCCTTCACTCTTTCTGGGGTTATCTGGAGTTATTGAACAAAAACGCCCCATTTCCCACCCTCCCCACCCTGTCCCTGGTAACCACCCTTCTACTTTCCGTCTTCGTGAATTGTACTACTCTAGGTATTTCATATAATTAGAATCACAAAATATTGTCTTTTGGTGACTGGCTTATTTCCTGAGCCTAATGTCTTCCCTGGGCTCCCAGGTGGCACAATGGTAAAGAATCTACCTGCCAGTGCAGGAGACACAAGAGATGGGGGTTCAATCCTTGAGTCAGGAAGATCCCCTGAAGTAGGAAATGCAACCCGCTCCAGTATTCTCGCCTGGAGAATCCCATGGACAGAGGAGCCCGGCGGGCTACACTCCGTGTGTGCTTGCAAAGTCATGTCTGACTCTTTGCAACCCTAGAGACTGTAGCCCGCCGGGCCCCTCTGTCCACAGGATTCTTCAGGCAGAATATTGGAGTGGGTGGCCATGCCCTTCTCCGAGGCTACAATGCGTCAGATCACAAAGAGTCAGACACAGCTGAGCAACCGAGCACACGAGGCCCTCTCGAGGTGCGTCCGGGTTGGAGCACGAGTCGATAGTCCCTCCGTTTTAATCTTCCCCTGAGCGTATATGCCACATTTTGTTTGTCCACTCATCCAAGAAGGGGTTGGTTCCTGGGGCTGCTGGTACTTTTTGGCTAGTGTGAACATGCTGCGTGAACAGAGAGGTGCAAACACTTCTCGATCCAGCTTCCAGTTCCTTGGGTGCGTAAGTGGGAGTGGACTTGCTGGGTCCTATGGAGGATGCACCTTTTCAAAAGATGGCTGTAGAGTTTTCTGAGGCTGATGGAGCCCACCCACCCCCCACCCCCCGCCCCGTTAGAGAGAAACAGCCTTCGGTACCACCCTTAGGGAAGGAAGTGATCTTCCCTGGGGCCCTCATGAAGCAGATGGCCCTTCCTACATCACTTGGGAATCCGAGAGTTGTCCGAACAATTTTAGAATATTCAGAAACATCTCTTTGGTTTTTGAATGTGCTTCAGGTCTAACATTGGGCTGGAAGGTACCTAATATTGGGGATGTCTGGTGTTTTGGCTGATTCAGTACAAATGAAAGGAAGCTATGTTGGTAGCCTCAAGGCAATTAGGAATTTACCCATTCCCATCACAATGCTTGGGGATGGTGAGTTTTCCAGACTGGATTCAGACAGATGCAAAATTTTACTCCATGTAAAATTACCTTGTTCACTACCTCTCTCAGAGAAAAAAAGGAAGACATTGAATTAAGTGTTGAATTCCCAAAGCCTCTCTCCCATCTTCTCTTGGTGGTGGTTTAGTTGCTAAGTCATGCCCGACTCTTGTAACCCCATGAACTGTAGCCCACCAGGCTCCTCTGTGCCTGGGATTCTGCTGGCCCTGGACCTGAACACTGGCTGGGCAGAGATGGTAATCAAGAGATGACACCGGTAGGCCAAAAATAGCTTCCTAGTCACTGCTCACTCTACACCCAAGAGAAGAGCTTATTGCACAATCCTGAGAGACAAAGCAGGGATGAGCCATAAGAATCCACGAGAAGCCTGGGAGGCCCTTTCCAGGGAGTACTGAGAGCCTCACGCCAGGGCAGGTGAGGCTCAGGGGTGGGGGTGCAGGCGGGCGCTGGGATTTGGGGAGTCATTTGATGGCTCCATCCCTGTTGCTCCAGGCTGTTCAGGAGCCTCGCACCCTCACTCCTGCAGAGGGTTTGCCCTAGGGGATCAGAGATGCTGTTTAAGTTCAGATCGCAGTTTGGGAAGAAGGGATGAGAGAGCGCATACAGATGGGCTGAAATGCTTCAGCTGGTTCCTAGATTTAGAAGAGAGGGTGGCAGAGAAGATGTAAGGCGTTGAGACACTGAGCACAGGCGGCTGCGACCGGCTCACATAGCGTGGCCAAGAGGAGCTACCCCACATCCGAGGTCAGGGGCAACGGCCAGGAGGAGCTACCCCAAGCCAGGAGGAGCAACCACACATCCAAGGAGGGATGGCTGCGTGGGCGCAGGAGGGCAGAGAGGAGCTATTCCACGTTCAAGGTCAGGAAGGGCGGCGGTGAGGAGATACCCCTTGCCCAAGGTAAGGAGCAGTGGCTGTGCTTTGCTGGAGCAGCTGTGAAGAGATCCCCCACGCCCAAGGTAAGAGAAACCCAAGTAAGATGGTAGGTGTTGCGAGAGGGCATCAGAGGGCAGACAGACTGAAACCATAATTACAGAAAACTAGTCAATCTAATCACACTAGGACCACAGCCTTGTCTAACTCAATGAAACCAAGCCATGCCCGTGGGGTAACCCAAGACAGACGGGTCATGGTGGAGAGGTCTGACAGAATGTGGTCCACTGGAGAAGGGAATGGCAAACCACTCCAGTATTCTTGCCTTGAGAACCCCATGAACAGTATGAAAAGGCAAAATGATAGGATATTGAAAGAGGAACTCCCCAGGTCAGTAGGGGCCCAATATGCTACTGGAGATCAGTGGAGAAATAACTGCAGAAAGAATGAAGGGATGGAGCCAAAGCAAAAACAATACCCAGCTGTGGATGTGACTAGTGATAGAAGCAAGGTCTGATGCTGTAAAGAGCAATACTGCACAGGAACCTGGAATGTCAGGTCCATGAATCAAGGCAAATTGGAATTGGTCAAACAGGAGATGGCAAGAGTGAACATGGACATTCTAGGAATCAGAGAACTAAAATGGACTGGAATGGGTGAATTTAACTCAGATGACCATTATGTCTACTACTATGGGCAGGAATCCCTCAGAAGAAATGGAGTAGCCATCATGGTCAACAAAAGAGTCTGAAATGCAGTACTTGGATGCAATCTCAAAAACGACAGAATGATCTCTGTTCATTTCCAAGGCAAACTATTCAATATCACAGTAATCCAAGTCTATGCCCCAACCAGTAACGCTGAAGAAGCTGAAGTTGAACGGTTCTATGAAGACCTACAAGACCTTCTAGAACTGACACCCAAAAAAGATGTCCTTTTCATTATAGGGGACTGGAATGCAAAAGTAGGAAGTCAAGAGACACCTGGAGTGACAGGCAAATTTGGCCTTGGAATGAGGAATGAAGCAGGGCAAAGACTAATAGAGTTTTGCCAAGAAGATGCACTGGTCATAGCAAACACCCTCTCCCAACAACACAAGAGAAGACTCTACACATGGACATCACCAGATGGTCAACATCGAAATCAGATTGATTATATTCTTTGCAGCCAAAGATGGAGAAGCTCTATACAGTCAGCAAAGACAAGACCAGGAGCTGACTGTGGCTCAGATCATGAACTCCTTACCGCCAGATTCAGACTTAAATTGAAGAAAGTAGGGAAAACCACTAGACCATTCAGGTATGACCTAAATCAAATCCCTTATGATTATACAGTGGAAGTGAGAAATAGATTTAAGGGCCTAGATCTGATAGATAGAGTGCCTGATGAACTATGGAATGAGGTTCGTGACATTGTACACGAGACAGGGATCAAGACCATCCCATGGAAAAGAAATGCAAAAAAGCAAATGGCTGTCTGGGGAGGCCTTACAAATACCTGTGAAAAGAAGAGAAGTGAAAAACAAAGGAGAAAAGGAAAGATATAAGCATCTGAATGCAGAGTTCCAAAGAATAGCAAGAAGAGATAAGAAAGCCTTCTTCAGCGATCAATGAAAATAAATAGAGGAAAAGAACAGAATGGGAAAGACTAGAGATCTCTTCAAGAAAATTAGAGATACCAAGGGAACATTTCATGCAAAGATAGGCTTGATAAAGGACAGAAGTGGTCTGAGCCTAACAGAAGCAGAAGATATTAAGAAGAGGTGGCAAGAATACACAGAAGAACTGTATAAAAAAGAGCTTCACGACCCAGATAATCACGATGGTGTGATCACTCGCCTAGAGCCAGACATCCTGGAATGTGAAGTCAAGTGGGCCTTAGAAAGCATCACTATGAACAAAGCTAGTGGAGGTGATGGAATTCCAGTTGAGCTATTTTAAATCCTGGAAGATGATTCTGTGAAAGTGCTGCACTCAATATGCCAGCAAATTTCCAGTGGCCACAGGACTGGAAAAGGTCAGTTTTCATTCCAATCCCAAAGAAAGGCAATGCCAAAGAATGCTCAAACTACCACACAATTGCACTCATCTCACACGCTAGTAAAGAAATGCTCAAAATTCTCCAAGCCAGGCTTCAGCAATACATGAACCATGAACTTCCAGATGTTCAAACTGGTTTTAGAAAAGGCAAAGGGAACTTGAGATCAAATTGCCAACATCCGCTGGATCATCGAAAAAGCAAAAGAGTTCCAGAAAAACATCTATTTCTGCTTTATTGACTATGCCAAAGCCTTTGACTGTGTGGATCACAATAAACTATGGAAAATTCTGAAAGAGATGGGAACATCAGACCACCTGACCTGCCTCTTGAGAAATCTGTATGCAGGTCAGGAAGCAAAAGATAGAACTGGACATGGAACAACAGACTGGTTCCATATAGGAAAAGGAGTACGTCAAGGCTGTATATTGTCACCCTGCTTATTTAACTTCTATGCAGAGTACATCATGAGAAACACTGGGCGGGAGGAAGCACAAGCTGGAATCAAGATTGCTGGGAGAAATATCAATAACCTCGGATATGCAGATGACACCACCCTTATGGCAGAAAGTGAAGAAGAACTAAAAAGTCTCTTGATGAAAGTGAAAGAGGAGAGTGAAAAAGTTGGCTTAAAGCTCAACATTCAGAACACTAAGATCATGGCATCTAGTCCCATCACTTCATGGGAAATCAATGGGAAAACAGTGGAAACAGTGGCTGACTTTATTTTGGGGGGCTCCAAAATCACTGAAGATGGTGACTGCAGCCGTGAAATTAAAAGATGCTTACTCCTTGGAAGAAAAGTTATGACCAACCTAGATAGCATATTCAAAAGCAGAGACATTACTTTGCCAACAAAGGTCCGTCTAGTCAAGGCTATGGTTTTTCCAGTGGTCACGTATGGATGTGAGAGTTGGACTGTGAAGAAGGCTGAGCACCGAAGAATTGATGCTTTTGGATTGTGGTGTTGGAGAAGACTCTTGAGAGTCCCTTGGACTGCAAGGAGATCCAACCAGTCCATTCTGAAGGAGATCAACCCTGGGATTTCTTCGGAAGGAATGATGCTAAAGCTGAAGCTCCAGTACTTTGGCCACCTCATGTGAAGAGTTGACTCATTGGAAAAGACTCTGATGCTGGGAGGGATTGGGCGCAGGAGGGGAAGGGGACGACCGAGGATGAGATGGCTGGATGGCATCACGGACTCGATGGACGTGAGTCTGCGTGAACTCTGGGAGATGGTAATGGACAGAGAGGCCTGGCGTGCTGCAATTCATGGGGTCACAAAGAGTTGGACACGACTGAGTGACTGACCTGAACTGAACTGAGACATCTTTCTTGAGGACTTAACTTGCCCTTGCCTTGGGCGGCTCCCATATCAGACATCAGTCGTAACAGGAGGTGATGGTAGGAGCTGGCCAGAGAGCAGTGATGATGGGGCTGCTGATCACAATGACGGCAGTAGCTTCGACTCACTGTTTGCTCTGTGTCAAGCGAGGGTGTGTTCATGTTTGAGCCCAGAAAGCAGACTGGACCAGGGATAATCACGGTAACACTGCACGCAAAGCGCGGCAAGAGGGGATGCCTGAGATGGGCCGTGGAGGCACTGAGCCAGGGATCTGGCCCGGGATTCAGGCTCCCCTCAGACGGTGACATCTTGGCTCAGCTTTGAGGATGTTTGGGGAGAGTCAGGGGAAGGTGGGAGGGTGGACAGAGGGCCAGGCAGAGGACGCGCACTGTGGCAGCCTGAAGGCTTTAAGCAGCAAAGGGGCAGGATCCCAAGACCCAATCTGTGCTTTTAAAAGTTTGTTTCCGCTGCCGCTGTGTGGAGAACAGATCAGAGGCAGGTAGGAGGGAAGCAGGGGACCAGGGAGGAGGCACGTGTGCTTGTCCTGGACAGATGACCTGCGCTCAGGGGGTCATCATGGAGATGAGTAAAGAGGATGGACTTGATGTTTGGGAGACAGGATTGACAGGCCTCGGGGATGAACTGGATTCAAGGAGTGAAGAGAGAGGCCCCAAGGAGGGAAACAGCACGCACCAGGCGAGCCGCGCTATGTGCCGAGCGCTGCCCCAAGCATCCTGTGTGTGTCATCTCGTTGACTCCTAACCATATCCTTAGGATACATTCGTATTGCTGCCCCATCTTACAGATTAGGAAACTGAGGCTCAGAGAGGTTAAATAACTGGCTGATAGTCACACAGCCAGGGCAGTGGGGCCACGCTGCAAACCCGGGGGATTGACTGCACAGTTTCAGGCCTCGGCCCTTAGCCATCTGTGGTACCCACCTTTTCTGGCTTTTTGGAGGGAGTGGAGATAGCATTTTTTGAGGCCAAGAACCCAAGAAAGGGAAGAAAGTTTAGGGACAAAGCTGAGTTCCCTATGGGTTGTGTTAGTTTGGGGTGCTTTCAGAAGAGTCAAACGTCAGGCATGGAGAAAGGAGTTCAGAAAAGGCTTCTGCCTTCGAATGATAAAGCCAGGAAGGCATCGTGGAAGAGGAGGTGACGGCAAAGATCCTGGCCACGAAACGTGATGGGAACAGAGCATCGCACAGACGGAAGATATTCCACGGAGCACAGCCTCCCAGACAGAAGTTCTTACACAGGGGTACGAATCAGAACCAGCTGGGGATGGAAGAAAGCTTAGAAGAAATACAGCCCTGAGCTTTAAATCCCAAGTTAGGGTGGAGTCCAGACTTATGTATCCTTTAAAGCTCCCCTAAGCCCTAAAGGCCCCCCTGGAGACCCTTTCACCCCAGCCAGTCTCCTGCAAAACCAACCTCCTATCTTGCCCTATCTGTTGCCTCACTCTGCTGGTGTTGCCCGTTAATCGTGGGACCAGACTGCAGAGCCTGAACTTCCTCCTGGAGTCTGTCCATAACGTACACCCAGAGACCTGTCCTCAGATAAGCCAGCAACTCACCCCCACCTGCTGAAGGAGAGGCGCAGGCGCTGTGAGCCTGGAGAGCACGCAGCAGGCCTTGAAAGTCACTGAAGACTCTGACGGCAGCGCGGTGACGCTTGTCTCCCGAAGGTGCCATGCACTCGAGAGGCAGCACATCTCTCCTGCTCCCTGGAGGGAACACTTGCTCTGGAAAATGGCGGGGTGTGTAGTGCTAGTCAGGGGGGGGACCAGGCAGCGGCTTGAGAGCTGGAGCTCTGGGGTCAGGCGGACCTGAGTTTGAATTCTCTCTCTGTTACCACTATTAGTGTGAGCTCAGGCAAGTAAGAACTTGATATCCCCGTCTGCAAAATGGGCATAATCGAACTACCCTCATTAGTATGGGAAGATTGATTCTGGATGCTAAGTACTTAGCCTAGTGTCTGGTCCAGAAGAGCTTACTCGATAATATCATCATCTGTGGTGGGAGAGATAAGGATACACCCGGAATCTATCGTCGTAATGGCGTGGATTTTAACTCTGACTAGACCCAGCTGCCAATGCAGGAGACATAAGAGTTGCAGGCTTGATTCCTGGGCTGAGAAGATCCCCTGGAGGAGGGCAAGGCCACCCACTGCAGCATTCTTGCCTGGAGAATCCCATGGACAGACCCCATGGATTGCGGCCCACCACACTCCTCTGTCCATGGAAAACCATGTTAAGACAGGTCTGCACACGTGCTAAATTGCTTCAGTCGGTTCTGAGTCTTTGCGACTCTGGACCATAGTCCGCCAGGTCTCCAAAAGGAGATCTGATCTCTGCCTAACACTGGGCACATTTCTGTCCCTTGTAGACCCCATCTTGGACCTTTCTTTTTACAATTGATTTATAATATTGCATTATTAATAGTTTCAGGTGTATAGCAAAACAATTCAGTTATACAAACATACATGTATATTTTAAGACTCTTTCCCCACAGATTATTGCAAGATACTGAACATTGTTCCTTGTGCACTACAATAAGTCTTTGCTGTTATATGTAGTGGCAAATACTGTTAATTCCCTTCTCCTAACTTATCCCTCCCTCCCTTTCCCTTTGGTAACCGTAAGTTTGCTTTCTATGTCTGTGAGTCTGTTACTGTTTTCGAAACAAGTTCATTTGTTTTTTAGATTTCACATATCAGTGACATATATTTGCCTTTCTCTGTCTGACTTACTTCATTCACTAATGATAATCTGTAGGGCCCCAAATATATAATCCAAACAGCTCATACCACTCAATGTCAGGGTCTTTTTTCTTGCTTTTCCTTCAGCCTGGCGAGCTTACTCCACCCCTGCCCAACCCCCAGGAGAGTTGGGCAGTGGCCAGATCATGTAGAGCCTCATGAGTCAGAGTAAGTAGTTCAGGATTCTCCCGATTTCAACCGGAAGCTGTAATAGTCAGCTATTGCTGCATAACGCTGCGTAGCAAACCACCGGGCGGCTTAGCATAGCAGCCGTGTATCCTCACTCACTCACCTGCGGGTTGTCTGGGGGCAGCCTAGTCTGGCCTGGGCTTGGCTGGGCCTGCCACCAGCCACGGATGGGGTGCAGGCTTGCCCCGCGCGTGCACCTCCTCTTCCTGGAGCCAGTGGGCGCCTCCGGCTGTGGTCTCCTTGAGAGGCTAGGGGCGCAAGCTCGAGGCTTCAGCTCCAGCAGGCGGCGGCTCTGAACGTCTGGCTCGGCCCGGCCACGCTGTGTCTCCCGCTCTCGTGCAGTCGCAAGCAAGTCTCTGGCTGGACCCCTGCGTCACTGGGCTGGGACAGTGCACTCAGCCTCTAATGGGAGGGACGACAAAGTCACATGGCTAAAGCATGGATGAAGGACTGGGGGCAGGAACGCAATCCGGCGGAGAAGCAGCTGGCGGGTTTTCAGTAGCTTGGCAGTGGCTCTCCACTAAGGGCCGCTTTGCCCCCAAGAGGATGTTTGGCAGTATCTGGAGATGTTTCCGGTTGTCTTAACCGGAGATGGGTGCTGCTTGACTCTCGTGAACAGAGGCCAGAGATGCTGCCAGACATCCTTCCACGCACAGGACAGTGCCCACAGCAAAGAGTTACCCAGTCCTGAATGCCGGTGGGAAACGCTGCAATAGAGGAAGGTCTTCATATTTATGCGTCAGAGTCACGTTTCCAGCGGCTGTGCTTGGGGGGTTTGGCATGGGGGTGGGGAAGAAAGAGGTCGCCGTTATTTCCTCTATTTCCTCCTCCTCGGGTCTCCCCTCCCCGCCCCCGCCCCCGCCCCGCCCCCTCGTCCACAGTTCTCTCCTGACGAGGTTATAATCGCACCTCTTCCGGATGGGCTCTGGCCCTGCCTGCCACACTCTGGGGATGCCAGGCTAGAGATGAGTTTCATCACAAGATAAGAACCAATAGGAGAAAACAGGTTTCCCTGTCTCCCAAGTTCCCGTATCAATCCTTCGGTACAGGCGCTACAGGCAAAAGAACCCAATCTCCGGGGACCTATCCGCAATGCTGTTCTGAACTGGGAGGCAGAAAAGAAGCTGCCTGGGGATACCGTTTGAAAGACAAACTGGCTCCCTCAGTCCTTGGGGAAGGGACCTGAGGCGTGTGGGGAAGAGCCATGCCCGGTGCCAGGTCCGGGGGCCAGGGTCGTAACTGAGCTCTGAAGCCAAGGGGGCATGGCTCGTAGCAGGAACTGGTCCAGATCATTCGAGAGGGGGCTGGGGGCAGGTTCTGGGCATCACTGTAGAGCGCATGGCAACAAAGTTGCAGGTGTCCTACCCCGACGCCTGAGTAGGCATCTCCTCCGGGAGCAGGTCCCCGACGCCCATACTTTAGACCCACAGCCCCTCCCCTCGCCGGCTGATTCAGCTGAGGCTCATCTAGGCACCAGCACTTGGGAACCCCCAGTGTAGACCCTGGACTCACCCAGGCCGCTGACACCTTGTCCCTCTCTTCTTGGGCATCTCCCCCTGAGCCAGCACCAGCGTCCATCGCTTAGCCTTCGTGATGCTCCACCATCACCCGCCATCTCCCTCCCCCACCGCAGTCCTTCATGGGATGGACAAGGAGCTTCCAGGAGAGCTGGCAGCTCCACTCAAGAAGAAGGGCAGTGCCACCCACTGCTTCCAGCCAGCCAAGCCATTCTGCTGAGCGTGGCTCGGCTGTCTGGTTTTCCATTCTGCTGAGCATGGCTCAGCTGTCTGATTTGGGAGCAGAAACCCCGCCCTCGTCAGAGGAGATCCTGATACTGGATTCATGCATTCGTCCAAGAGAGAAGATAACTCAAAAGGAAATGAAACTCCTCGTTCGAACAGTCCCTTGGTCTTTCTCTCCTGGAGCCGCAGTTCACAGACAGCCTGGTGGGCGCCCCTGACTCTGAGGCTTGGGGCTCATCTTAGCCAGGGGGCTTGTGAGCAGCCCTGGAACAGGGTCAGGCATCTCTACCGTAGACAGTTTGCTCTGCTGTCTTACCAGGGAGGGGTCCCCCGCCTCGGCTCTGTGATCCAGCCTCTGTCCAGCTCTCCATACTGACAGCTGGTTCTGCCAAGTCCTTACTTTTTTTTTTTTTGATGTTAGTCTTTTAACGTTGAGTTTTTAAATTTTATTTTTAATTAGAGGCCAATTGCTTTACAATACTGTGCTGGTTTTTGCCACACATCAACATGAACCGTCCATAGGTCAGCACATGTCCCCTCCCTCTTGAGCCCCCTCCCACCTCCCTGCCCATCCCACTCCTTTAGGTGGTCACACAGCACCGCTTTGGGGTCTCCGTGTCATCCTGCAAACTCCCACTGGCTATCTATTCCACACATGGTAATGAATGTGTTTCCAGGCCATTCTCTCAAATCCTTACTTCTAATTGCCTACACAGCATTTGGATCCCCCAAAACTTACTCCTGCCATCTCTTCCCTCTCCAAGCTCCAAACAGTGGCCACCCTGCCAGTGTAGAGGTGTTGACTGAGAGCTCAAAGTGCTATGAATCAGTTCCGCTTAATGTTTCAGATGGTCCACATGCCAGCCCACAAGCCTGGGACCACCTCGGTTTTGGCTGCCACCTTCATGGGCCTCAGAAGTCCACGAGACACTCCAACTTCCCACCTGGTCCGTACTGGTCATGCCAAATGGGCACACGCAGAGTCCTCTCGCCAGGGTTCACCTTACAAGGAGGTTGATGGCAGTTGCTTGTACCAGCCAGGGACCCTGGGAGGCACCCCAGACGCTTGTATCAGCATCATCAACATCATTGTCTTCACAAATTGAGTTTTGGGGCAAGTGTTAGTTTTCTTGTTGTTGCTCTGATCTCTCATCAGGGAAGGCGTCCCCGGCAAACTTCAGAAGTGTTAGTTTTCTTGTTGTTGCTGTGACAAATAACCACAAACCAGTAGCTTAAAATCATACACGTTCGTTCTCTTACAGTCCTGGAGGGTCAGAAGTTTGAAATGAGCCTTACAGGGCCAAAATCAAGCTGTTGGAAGGGATGGTTCTCTCTGAAGGTTCTGGAGGAGAGTCTATTCCCTTGCCTCTTGCGGCGTCTGGAGCCGCCGGCATTCCTTGGCTTGCGGCCCCTCCTCCGTCTCCATCACCGTCGGTGCAGTGTTCCCTCTGGCTCTGCTTATAGGGATCCTTGTGACTGCATTGGGTCCACTGGATAATCCAGGATAATCTCCTCATCCCTAGCTCCTTTAGCTACTCGCATCTGCAGAATCCCTTTTCCATATGCAAAACATTCACAGATTCTGGGAATTAGGGCGAGGGCGTCTTTGGGGCCATTATTCAGCTCTCCCACAGTTGTTCAGTCACTAAATTAGGCCTCACTCTTTGCAACCCCATGGGCCGCAGCAGGCCTCCCACGGTAAATACCCTCGTGAGTGCTAAACATATTGCAGAGACGTCACTTTGCCAGCAAAGGTCCATCTAGTCATAACCATGGTTTTCCCAGCAGTCATGCAGGGATGCGAGAGTTGGACCATAAAGAAGGTTGTGTTGAAGAACTGATGCTTTCAAATTGTGGTGCTGAAGAAGGCTCTTGAGAGTCCCTTGGGGATCAAACCTGTCCATCTTAAAGGGAATCAGTCCTGAATATTCATTGGAAGCACTGAGGCTGAAGCTGAAGCCCCAATACTTTGGCCCCCTGATGCGAAGAGCTGACTCATTGAAAAAGACCCTGACGCCAGGAAAGATTAAGGGCAGGAGGAGAAGGGGACGACAGAGGATGAGATGGTTGGATGGCATCACTGACTCAATGGACCTGAGTTTGAGCAAACTCTGGGAGTTGGTGAAGGACAGGGAGGCCTGGTCTGCTGCAGTCCATGTGGTGGCAAAGAGTCGGACACGACTGAGTGACTCAACAACAACGGCAACACATATTGTAACCCTTGTGCTGAGCGCTTCCATAGACACTAACTCCCTGTGTTTCCCCAACCTTCCTGTGAGGCAGGGGATATTACTTCCCCTGCTTTACACACAGGGAAGGGACACCCAAAGAGGTTAGAGGACTCATTCAAGGAAGAAGCAAAGCTGGAATGTGAACTCCAGCTCTTTGTGATGATAATACTGTGCTCTGAATCCACATGATACCGCTTGCCCAGAGCACTCCTCATCCCTCACTCAAAGCTGCAGGCTTTCCAGTTATGGCATTTCAAGGCATCTCCTCTTCTACTACCCCACCTCCCTTCCCAGCTTGCAGAGAATGGAGCCAAACTTCCTCCCACAGTCAGAAAGAAGTGGCCAAAGGCGGCCCAACAACCTTTCCTCCATGCCCTGCTCTTAGTGAGGCACCTGCCTGGCCAGCTAAGCCGCTGCCCTGCTCCCAGGCCAGCCTTCTCTTCAGGGGAGGGAAACACAGACCATCTGGGCTCTCCTGAGGCACCTTCGAGAAGGAGGGGAGGGAGGAACTGTCAGGAGAAATGGAGTCAGGGCTCAGGACACCAGCCCCTCGCAGCTGATATGGAGAGGCTGACCTCACTGAGTTTGTCTTATCTCCAGGCCTGCGGTCACCTCTCTCTCCTCAGCGGCCCTGGCTCACGAGCTATTTCCGTCTCTGGATCAGATACGGGACCATGATTTATTGATTGTAATAAACATTGCTTAACACGCGCTTTAGCCACACGGCTCACATACCATTTAAATGAATTCCAGCCCTGGGGGCTGATGGGCCCTCGGTGATATGGACAGATGGATGGAGAGCTGGCTTAGAGGGAAGCTGGGATGCTGGGCAGGGGGAGCCACCCAGGTGAATGGCTGGGCTCATTTGCAGCCAGAGAAGGGCTCCTCTGCCCCCACCCATGCGTCCTTACTGCCCCATCAGTTTTGCCTTAAGGTGATCTTGCCAAGGCGCTGCTGCAACCAGAGGCTGCCAGAGGCCTCTGCAATCCCCAGGGTCCTCAGCCCCTCTCTGGCTTCTCATGGGCATGCGTTTAATTTAGGAGAGCCCAGTCTTTGTCTTATTTCCTTTCCTGCTCTGGAGAAATGCAGCTGCCTCTGAGATGAAGCATCAGCTCCTTTTATTTTTTTTGCGTGAAAGGATTTCCAAGTAGGTCAGACAGCCTAACAACCGGCAGCAGGCTTTGAGGGGTACCATCTGGGGGAAAACTGGAGGGGTGTCCCTGCAAGGAGGGCTTTCCCTTCGTGCAGATGACAGAGGAGGAAGCCACACGCGTGCTGCAAGGGTGGGGTGCCCTTCACGTGCTCAGTTCCCAGCCTGGGGCGCTGCGCAGAGCAGGGGCTCAGTGAGCAATGGCCGACGCTGTTGCAGCAGAGGGGCTGACACTCATGCTCGAGGCCTTGCAGGGAGGGAGCGAGGGTGATGAGTGGAGATCCCTGAGGGCGGACTCTTGGTTTTGCTTCCTGTTGCACTCCCAGGGGATATGAGAGCACTTGGCATGTAAAGGGTGCTCTGTAAATATTTGCTGAATGAGTGAATGAAGGAGGTGCTGTGGGTGGTGGGGTGGTAAGGGTAGGCGAGGTGTGAGTGGCATGGAGAAGACATCTACGCCAGTGATAACAAGGATGGTGACAGAGGAGACTATGGCTGGGATGATGTCATTCAAAGGTGGAGTGTGATGCTGGATTTGGTAGCAACACTGTCATAGGCGCCTGGGGTTACAAAGGATGGAGGTGGGCTTGGGGTTTTCCCCAGGGGATGGGAAGCCCTCCAGCTCCTGCTGGGCCAGGCCTCATGGAGAATGGGGCTCTGTTCAGGAGCTGGTCATTAGCCCTCAAGCCTCCTATCATTTCCTGGCTTTAGCTGCCAGCCCCCTTCCACATTTTTTTGGCCATGTCTCCACTTTTCCATTCCCTGAGTGTCTGTCTCCATGTCTCTCACAACACACACACACACACACACACACACACACATACACACACACCCCATACACACACACACACCCATACACACACACACACCCATACACACACACACACCCACCCCCACACACACACCCATACACACACACCCATACACACACATGCACACAGTCATTTGTGGCGGGCAGGGCACCCAGAGCTGCCTAGTTTCATAAGGAGGATTTGTGTTCTTCAGTTAATCACCACCCAAAAGGAGAAGAGAGGGTGGCACGTTATTCCCAGTGCCTGCTCTGGAGTCTGGCAGAGCTGGCTCAAATCCTGATGCCAGGCAAGTTCCTGAGTCAGTTTCTGCATCTTTGAAATGGACATGATAATAACAGCTCTGGCCTCAAAGGATGGCTGTGAGGATGAAAGACATCTGCGGGGAGTTCTTGGTGCCCAGGCCATGTTCAGCACCATCCTGCTGGTGTTCCCAGGCTGCCTCACAGGATGCCCATCGGCCTATCCCCGGGGTGTTTGCCTCTGATTCTGGCCTGGATCCTGGATCCAGTCTGCTAGTGTTCCCAGGCTGCCTCACAGGATGCCCATCAGCCTATCCCCGGGGTGTTTGCCCTGGTTCGGGCCTTGATCCTGGATCCAGTCTGCTAGTGTTCCCAGGCTGCCTCACAGGATGCCCATCGGCCTATCCCCAGGGTGTTTGCTCTGGTTCGGGCCTTGATCCTGGACCCAGTCAGCATGAGCAAGTGTGGGGCCATTTGCATCGAAGCTCAGTGACCCGTGTAAGTGGAGCCCCTTGAGCCAGGGGTGTGGCAGGCACGCAGTGAGCAGCTGGTGTCTGTGTGCAGAGGAGTCTGAGGACAGGCTGGCTGTGTGGCAGGGGACCCAGGGGAAACAGAAGACACTCTGTAGCTTGGTGGTCCCACACTAGGCTGATGGGACCTTGCAAACGTGGCAGGAGCTGGACAGGTTGTCAGCAAGCCCCTCTGCTGCTGCTGGTGGCCCAGGAAATGAGCTAGCTTCAGAGGCCTTGGGTACATCCTGCCAGAACCTGGGAAGGAGGGTGAGAGAGGAAAGGCACCAAGTTGGCGTAATCTTGAGGCCCAAGACCTCAGTCTGTGTCCCTAAGGAAGGGCCTCAGTGGGGAATCTCAGAGGAAGTAGGGTTCAGTAAGGGTCAGAGTTGAACTGAGAAGCCTCCTGGGCTGTAAAGGACGAATAAAGCTTTAAATAGAACAGAAATCCAAGGCGATATGAATAGCTAGAGCGAAATCAGAGGCAGGAAGGAGCAAAGCAATGATATTAGTAGTTTTAAAGAAGTAGAATGAGTTTGGTGCTGTCCGGGGTGCTGAAAATCAGCGGTGAGTAAAGTATTAATAACAGAGACTCTGCTCGTGGAGATGATCTTCTAGACGGCATAGGGCAGTCCATGTGAAGAAAGACCACAAACAAGTCAATTAAAAACCTCCATGTGTACATTGGTGCAGCCACCATGGAGAACAGTGCAGAGATCCTTCAGTTCAGTTCAGTTCAGTCGCTCAGTTGTGTCCGACTCTTCCCGATCCCATGAATCGCAGCACGCCAGCCCTCCTTGTCCATCACCAACTCCCGCAGTTCACCCAAATTCATGTCCATCGAGTCGGTGATGCCATCCAGCCATCTCACCCTCTGTCCTCCCCTTCTCCTCCTGCCCCCAATCCCTCCCAGCATCAGAGTCTTTTCCAATCAGTCAACTCTTCGCATGAGGTGGCCAAAGTATTGGAGTTTCAGCTTCAGCATCAGTCCTTCCAATGAGCACCCAGGACTGGTCTCCTTTAGGATGGACTGGTTGGACCTCCTCGTAGTCCAAGAGACTCTCAAGAGTCTTCTCCAACACCACAGTTCCAAAGCATCAATTCTTCAGCGCTCAGCTTTCTTCACAGTCCAACTCTCACATCCATACATGACCACTGGAAAAACAATAGCCTTGACTAGGCGGTACTTTGTTGGCAAAGTAATTTCTCTGCTTTTCAATATGCTGTCTAGGTTGGTCATAACTTTCCTTCCAAGGAGTAAGTGTCTTTTAATTTCATGGCTGCAGTCACCATCTGCAGTGATTTTGGAGCCCCCAAAAAATAAAGTCTGACACTGTTTCCCCATCTATTTCCCATGAAGTGATGGGACCGGATGCCATGATCTTCATTTTCTGAATGTTGAGCTTTAAGCCAACTTTTTTCACTCTTCTTTCACTTTCATCAAGAGGCTTTTTTGTTCCTCTTCACTTTCTGCCATAAGGGTGGTGTCGTCTGCATATCTGAGGTTATTGAGATTTCTCCCAGCAATCTTGATTCCCACTTGTGCTTCTTCCAGCCCAGCATTTCTCATGATGTACTCTGCATAGAAGTTCAATAAGCAGGGTGACAATATACAGCCTCGAAGTAGTTCTTTTTCTATTTGGAACCAGTCTGTTGTTCCATGTCCAGTTCTTAAAAACTAAAAATAGTGTAACCATATCCAGCAATCCCATCCCAGGCATACATCTGGAGAAGAATCTAATTTGAAAAATACATCCAACTCTATGTTCATACAAGCACTATTTATAATAGCCAAGACATGCAAGCAACGTAAGTGTCCATTGATAGATGAATGGATAAACAAGATGAGCACACACACACACACGCACGCACATGTGTGCACAATGGAATACTACTCAGCCATAAAAAGGAATGAAATAATGTCATTTGCAGCAACATGGATAGACCTAGAAATTATCATACCGAGCTAAGAAAGTCAGAGAAAGACAAATATCATATGACATCACGAGCTGAACCTTGAAAAATGGTAGAAATGAACTTATTTACAAAAGAGAAACTAACTAACTCACATAGAAAACAAATTTATAGTTACAAGGGGAAAGGGGAATGGGAGGAACCAATTAAGAGTTTAGGATTGGCATGTACAAGCTACTCATGTAACATAGATAAACAGCAAGGATTCACTGTGGAGCTCATCCCCAGTGGCTCAGTGGGAAAGAATCCGCCTGCAGTGCCTGAGACACAGGAGATGAGGATTTGATCCCTGGGTGGGAAGGTCCCCTGGAGGAGGGCATGGCCACCCACTCCGTATCCCTGCAGGAAAATCCCACGGACAAGGGAGCCTGGCCGGCTATAGTTAATAGGGTTGTAAAGAGCTGGACACGACTGAAATGCCCAAGCATGCCTGCACACACAAGGAACTGTATTCAATATCTTACAATAACCCATAATGGAAAAGAATCTGAAAGGAATATATTCAGTTCAGTTCAGTTCAGTCACTCAGTCGTGTCTGACTCTTTGCAACCCCATGAATCGCAGCATGCCAGGCCTCCCTGTCCATCACCGTCTCCCGGAGTTCACTCAGAGTTGCATCCATCAGGTCAGTGATGCCATCCAGCCATCTCATCCTCGGTCGTCCCCTTCTCCTCCTGCCCCCAATCCCTCCCAGCATCAGAGTCTTCTCCAATGAGTCAATGCTTTGCCTGAAGTGGCCAAAGTACTGGAGTTTCAGCATTAGCATCATTCCTTCCAAAGAAATCCCCGGGTTGATCTCCTTCAGAATGGACTGGTTGGATCTCCTTGCAGTCCAAAGGACTCTCAAACGTCTTCTCCAACACCACAGTTCAAAAACATCAATTCTTTGGCGCTCAGCCTTCTTCACAGTCCAACTCTCATATCCATACATGACCACAGGAAAAACCATAGCCTTGACTAGACGAACCTTAGTTGGCAAAGTAATGTCTCTGTTTTTGAATATGCTATCTAGGTTGCTCATAACTTTTCTTCCAAGGAGTAAGCGTCTTTTAATTTCATGGCTGCAGTCACCATCTGCAGTGATTTTGGAGCCCCCCAAAATAAAGTCTGACACTGTTTCCACATCTATTTCCCATGGAGTGATGGGACCGGATGCCATGATCTTCGTTTTCTGAATGTTGAGCTTTAAGCCAACTTTTTCACTCTCCTCTTTCACTTTCATCAAGAGGCTTTTTAGTTCCTCTTCACTTTCTGCCATAAGGGTGGTGTCATCTGCATATCTGAGGTTATTGATATTTCTTCTGGCAATCTTGATTCCAGCTTGTGTTTCTTCCAGTGCAGCGTTTCTCATGACGTAGTCTGCATATAAGTTAAATAAGCAGGGTGACAATATACAGCCTTGACGTACTTCTTTTCCTATTTGGAATCAGTCTGTTGTTCCATGTCCAGTTCTAACTGTTGCTTCCTGACCTGCATATAGATTTCTCAAGAGGCAGGTTAGGTGGTCTGGTATTCCCATCTCTTTCAGAATTTTCCACAGTTTATTGTGATCCACACAGTCAAAGGCTTTGGCATAGTCAATCAAACAGAAATAGATGTTTTTCTGGAACTCTCTCTTGCTTTTTCCATGATCCAGTGGATGTTGGCAATTTGATCTCTGGTTCCTCTGCCTTTTCTAAAACCAGCTTGAACATCTGGAAGTTCACGGTTCACATATTGCTGAAGCCTGGCTTGGAGAATTTTGAGCATTTCTTTTTTTTTTTTTTTTCAGATTTTTTTTTAAAATTTTAAAATCTTTAATTCTTACATGTGTTCCCAAACATGAACCCCCCTCCCACCTCCCTCCCCATAACATCTCTGTGGGCCATCCCCATGCACCAGCCCCAAGCATGCTGTATCCTGCGTCAGACATAGACTGGCGATGGTGATTCAATTCTTACATGATAGTATACATGATAGAATGCCATTCTCCCAAATCATCCCATCCTCTCCCTCTCCCTCTGAGTCCAAAAGTCCATTATACACATCTGTGTCTTTTTTCCTGTCTTGCATACAGGGTCGTCATTGCCATCTTTCTAAATTCCATATATATGTGTTAGTATACTATATTGGTGTTTTTCTTTCTGGCTTACTTCACTCTGTATAATTGGCTCCAGTTTCATCCATCTCATCAGAATTGATTCAAATGTATTCTTTTTAATGGCTGAGTAATACTCCATTGTGTATATGTACCACAGCTTTCTTATCCATTCATCTGCTGATGGATATCTAGGTTGCTTCCATGTCCTGGCTATTATAAACAGTGCTGCGATGAACATTGGGGTACATGTGTCTCTTTCAATTCTGGTTTCCTCGGTGTGTATGCCCAGCAGTGGGATTGCTGGGTCATAAGGTAGTTCTATTTGCAATTTTTAAAGGAATCTCCACACTGTTCTCCATAGTGGCTGTACTAGTTTGCATTCCCACCAACAGTGTAGGAGGGTTCCCTTTTCTCCACACCCTCTCCAGCATTTATTGCTTGCAGATTTTTGGATCGCAGCCATTCTGACTGGTGTGAAGTGGTACCTCATTGTGGTTTTGATTTGCATTTCTCTGATAATGAGTGATGTTGAGCATCTTTTCATGTGTTTGTTAGCCATCCGTATGTCTTCTTTGGAGAAATGTCTATTTAGTTCTTTGGCCCATTTTTTGATTGGGTCGTTTATTTTTCTGGAATTGAGCTGCATAAGTTGCTTGTATATTTTTGAGATTAGTTGTTTATCAGTTGCTTCATTTGCTATTATTTTCTCCCATTCAGAAGGCTGTCTTTTCACCTTGCTTATATTTTCCTTTGTTGTGCAGAAGCTTTTAATTTTAATTAGATCCCATTTGTTTATTTTTGCTTCTATTTCCAGAATTCTGGGAGGTGGATCATAGAGGATCCTGCTGTGATTTATGTCTGAGAGTGTTTTGCCTATGTTCTCCTCTAGGAGTTTTATAGTTTCTGGTCTTACATTTAGATCTTTAACCCACTTTGAGTTTATTTTTGTGTGCGGTGTTAGAATGTGATCTAGTTTCATTCTTTTACAAGTGGTTGACCAGTTTTCCCAGCACCACTTGTTAAAGAGATTGTCTTTACTCCATTGTATATTCTTGCCTCCTTTGTCAAAGATAAGGTGTCCATATGTGTGTGGATTTATCTCTGGGCTTTCTATTTTGTTCCATTGATCTATATGTCTGTCTTTGTGCCAGTACCATACTGTTTTGATGACTGTGGCTTTGTAGTAGAGCCTGAAGTCAGGCAAGTTGGTTCCTCCAGTTCCATTCTTCTTTCTCAAGATTGCTTTGGCAATTCGAGGTTTTTGTATTTCCATACAAATCTTGAAATTATTTGTTCTAGTTCTGTGAAAAATATGGTGGGTAGCTTGATAGGGATTGCATTGAATTTGTAAATTGCTTTGGGTAGTATACTCATTTTCACTATATTGATTCTTCCGATCCATGAACATGGTATATTTCTCCATCTATTAGTGTCCTCTTTGATTTCTTTCATCAGTGTCTTATAGTTTTCTATATATAGGTCTTTAGTTTCTTTGGGTAGATATATTCCTAAGTATTTTATTCTTTTCGTTGCAATGGTGAATGGAATTGTTTCCTTAATTTCTTTTTCTACTTTCTCATTATTAGTGTATAGGAATGCAAGGGATTTCTGTGTGTTGATTTTATGAGCATTTCTTTACTAGCATGTGAGATGAGTGCAATTGTGCGGTAGTTAGAGCATTCTTTGGCATTGTCTTTCTTTGGGATTAGAATGAAAACTGACCTTTTCCAGTCCTGTGGCCACTGCTGAGTTTTCCAAATTTGCTGGCATATTGAGTGCAGCACTTTCACAGCATCCTCTTTCAGGATTTGAAATAGCTCTACTGGAATTCCATCACCTCCACTAGCTTTGTTCATAGTGATGCTTTCTAAGGCCCACTTGACTTCATATTCCAGGATGTCTGGCTCTAGATGAGTGATCACACCATCGTGATGATCTGGGTTGTGAAGATCCTTTTTGTACAGTTCTTCTGTATATTCTTGCCACCTCTTCTTAATATCTTCTGCTTCTGGCCCACTGCCACCACCTGCACTTAGTGCGCTGGCCCGTCCAAGGAGTGGAGGCTGTGCAGGTACAGGAGGGCCTAGAGGAGCCATCCCACATTGAAGGTCAGGAAGGACGGTGGGAGGAGATACCCCTCATCCAAGGTAAGGAGCAGCGGCTGCACTTTGCTGGAGCAGCTGTGAGGAGATACCCCACGCCCAAGGTAAGAGAAACCCAAGTAAGATGGTAGGTGTTGCAAGAGGGCATCAGAGGGCAGAGACACTGAAACCATGCTCACAGAAATCTAGTCAATCTAATCACACTAGGACCACAGCCTTGTCTAACTCAATGAAACTAAGCCATGCCCGTGGGGGAAACCAAGACGGGTGGGTCATGGTGGAGAGGTCTGACAGAGTGTGGTCCACTGGAGAAGGGAATGGCAAACCACTTCTGTATTCTTGCCTTGAGAACCCCATGAACAGTATGAAAAGACAAAATGATAGGATACTGAAAGAGGTACTCCCCAGGTCAGTAGGGGCCCAATATGCTACTGGAGGTCAGTGGAGAAATAACTCCAGAAAAAATGAAGGGTTGGAGCCAAAGCAAAAACAATACCCAGTTGTGGATGTGACTGGTGATAGAAGCAAGGTTCGATGCTGTAAAGAGCAATATTGTATAAGAACTTGGAATGTCAGCTCCATGGATCAAGGCAAATTGGAAGAGGTCAAACAGGAGATGGCAAGAGTGAATGTTGACATTCTAGGAATCAGTGAAGTAAAATGGACTGGAATGGGTGAATTTAACTCAGATGACCATTATATCTACTACTGCAGGCAAGAGTCCCTTAGAAGAAATGGAGTAGCCATCATGGTCAACAGAAGAGTCCGAAATGCAGTACTTGGATGCAATCTCAAAAACAACAGAATGATCTCTGTTCGTCTCCAAGGCAAACCATTCAATATCACAGTTATCCAAGTCTATGCCCCAACCAGTAACGCTGAAGAAACTGAAGCTGAACGGTTCTATGAAGACCTACAAGACCTTCTAGAACTGACACCCAAAAAAGATGTCCTTTTCATTATAGGGGACTGGAATGCAAAAGTAGGAAGTCAAGAAACACCTGGAGTAACAGGTAAATTTGGCCTTGGAGTACGGAATGAAGCAGGGCAAAGACTAATAGAGTTTTGCCAAGAAAATGCACTGGTCATAGCAAACACCCTCTTCCAACAACACAAGAGAAGACTCTACACATGGACATCACTAGATGTTCAACACTGAAATCAGATTGATTACATTCTTTGCAGCCAAAGATGGAGAAGCTCTATACAGTCAACAAAAACAAGACCAGGAGCTGACTGTGGCTCAGATCATGAACTCCTTATTGCCCAATTCAGACTCAAATTGAAGAAAACAGGGAAAACCTCTAGACCATTCAGGTAAGACCTAATTCAAATCCTTTATGATTATACAGTGGAAGTGAGAAATAGATTTAAGGACCTAGATCTGATAGATAGAGTGCCTGATGAACTATGGACGGAGGTTCGTGACATTGTACAGGAGACAGGGATCAAGACCATCCCCATGGAAAAGAAATGCAAAAAAGCAAATGGCTCTCTGGGGAGGCCTTACAAATACCTGTGAAAAGAAGAGAAGTGAAAAGCCAAGGAGAAAAGGAAAGATATAAGCATCTGAATGAATAGCAAGAAGAGATAAGAAAGCCTTCTTCTGCGCTCAATGCAAAGTAATAGAGGAAAAAAACAGAATGGGAAAGACTAGAGATCTCTTCAAGAAAAATTAGAGAAACCAAGGGAACATTTCATGCAAAGGAATATATATATGCACATATATATATATATATATATATATATATATATATATATATATATATATGGGTGTGAGTACATATATATACCCACATACACACACACACATATGTATATGTATAACAATATTCATTGGAAGGACTGATGCTGAAGCTGAAACTCCAATACTTTGGCCGCTTGATGTGTAGACCTGACTCTTTGGAAAAGACCCTGATGCTGGGAAAGATTGAAGGCAGGAGAAGGGGACGACAGAGGACGAGATGGTTGGATGGCATCACTGACTCGATGAAGATGAGTTGGAGTAAACTCCAGGAGTCAGTAATGGACAGGGAGACCTGGCGTGCTGCAGTCCATGGGATCGCAAAGAGTCAGACGTGACTGAGTGACTGAACTGAAGTGAACTGAATCAATTTTGTACACCAGAAACTAACATATTATAAAAAAAATTAAATTTAATAAATGATATAATCTCCATAATAAGAGGGTAATAATAATAAGAGGGTAACCCCCCAAATAAGAGGGTAACAAGGGCTATGGAACAAGCTGAAGTCTATCTAATACAAGGGGCTAGAGAAAAATAGGTGGTTATCAAGGTCAGTGACCTCGTGCCCCTAAGGGGCAGGAAATGTAACTCTATCCCTGCTTTACAAAGGAGAAAACAGGCTCAGAAAGCTTAAATAATTAACTCATCACTGCCTCTTCAAGTGGGATTAAAATATTGGTGGGGGAAGGGGAACCCCAGAGCCCAGATTCTCATCACTTCCCACCACATCTGGTCTTAAACTGGGCTTTTTCCAGAAGAAGACCCTAAGACAAGAATTTGCAGGTGCAGAGTTCATCTTGAAGGGGATCCTAAGCACACTCACAGGAGCATGAGGGAGGGAGACAGGGAAAGAAAGAGAAGAAAGCCAGCAGAGCAGATTTCTGCTCTGGGCAACCAGGACTCCACCCCACTGGGGCACATTGGACGAGAGTGCAAAGCAGATCTGTGAGTTCTTCCAACCAGGGGGCGATGGAGCTGGGCTACTTACACCCACATCAGACTGTGGATGAGAGCTGCCCCATGCCAGCCTGCCCCTCTGGCAGGTACATGGGCTCTGGCCCCGCATGCTGGCTGGTTTGAAGCTGTTGGTTTGGCTTGCACAGGAATGGTGGGCACCACTAGCGATGTCCATCCCAACTCAATGATACAAACACAGTGGGAGGGTAATTTCTGAAGGAAGGAAGATCAATCAAGACCACAGAGTTGAGGACCTTAAGAGCCAAACCAGGGAATTTTAACCTTATCTTAAGTTACTCTTGGAGCGACACAGAGGGAGAGACAGGCGAAAGAGGAGAATGAAAGCAACCACCAACACATAGCACCTACTATGGACAAAGACTTTCATATACACTAAATCAATTAAGTCTGCAACGGCTCTGTAAGAAAAATGACCTCTTTTCACCTGAAAAAAAAATGAGGCTCAGTTGGTGATTACTTTTCCCCAGAGTTCACGGCTCCCCGTTACTGAACCTGGATTTGAAACCCAGACCAGCAGAGCTCCTGCACTTTCCACCACATGGGGCCCCAAGTTAAGGAAACTGAGTCCTGGGGAGGCCTGGGTGGGAGCCAGCATCTTGCTGACTTAGCTCCTGCATTCCCATCACAGTGTGAATGTCAGCTACCTAAATAGCTTCGGTTATTTGGCTAAATTAATCCTCTGAGGAGCTGCATAAATATAACCAGGAAGGCACACTCACACACACAGAGATGCATATACATTTAACATGTACGAGGGGTGCGTCTCTGCATGCTGATAAACAGCCTGATGACAAGCAATGGAAAGAAGATATAAATACAAAAAATTATAAGCAGAAGCTGTGTGTCAACAGCGTGGGAGGACTTGAGAGCTCATCTAGGAATGGGCCACAGGGCGTCCATGAAGGATTTGTGTGGCCCATTGCAGGGAGAAATGGTCACCTTTCCCAAGCAGGTACCCCACCCCAGGCCAGGCACAACTACGCTCTGCACTGTGAGCCCAGCCCCTACCATCTGCTTCACTACTGGGCATTGAGGAAGCCACATCCCTCCTCCATTTCCATATCTGTTAAATGGAGACACTAATACATTTGCAAGAATGAAATAAAATAGCAATGCATAAAGCACCCAGCATCTGTAGAATAAACTGGGGTCAGTGAATGAATCCCTAAACAGTGGTCCTAACAGGGTTTCTAGGAGGTTGGATTGTAGTAATGAGACCCAAAGGCTTTGAACTCACCCGTATTTTCACTCCCTCCGTCCAGAATAAAAGGGTCCCCAAGGAAAAGGATCGTCCTCCAAACAGGAATTCACAGCCGCTACAGTTATTGACTCTAGTTATCTGCTAGCCCTGGGCTAACCAACGTGTGTGCATTGTTCCGTTTAATCTTACAACGTCTGCAAGAGGGCTTTGCTATTTCCACTCTCATGTTCAAAATGAGCCTTTCCAAGTCTTCGAGAGGTGACGACTTGCCCTTGGCCACAGAGCTAGTGCTGCAGGTTGGATCATATCTCTCCAGAGTTCAAGTGTGGAAGTTCTAACCCCAAGAACCTCAGAATGTGACCTTACCTGGTAATCAGTTAAGATGTAATTAGTTAAGATGCGATCATATCGGAGGAGGGTGGGCCCCTCATCCATTATGACTGGCGTCCTTATAAAAGAGGGGAAATTTGGACAGACACATCCACAAGGAGGGCGTCATGTACCCAGTTTGTGGTACTTGTTCTGGCAGCTCTGGCCAACTAATGTACCTGGGAAGTGCGGAGCTAGGATTCGAACCCGAGTCCTTTGATCTTGGTGCCTGCCACCTCTCCAATCACCAAGACATCTCACCCAGACGCAGCTGGGGGGAGTGGAGAGGGGTTTTGCTGAGCCGGTGGTTGGAGGAGGCAGGTCATAGGAGGGAGAGGTGGGGGCGGGGGCTGCTGCAGGGAGAAGTTCTCCAAACACCAGTCCCGGCCCAGCCTGTCTTCCTAATGAGAGAGCAAAGAGGATCCAGAGGGTCCCGGGGAGCCGGGACACAGCAGGGCAAGCCCCTGCTGGCAGGGGAACAGGAGGCCTGTACTGGCTGAGAGAGGCCCACAGAGTCCACTGAGCTCTAAACCCCTTGAAATCTCTTGGCAACAGAGGGTCGGCTCAGAGGATGGGGCTGCTGGAGCCCAGTGCAATCCGGCTGCCTTGGCAGCTTTCCGAGCTGGGGCCGGGCTGGGCTGGGTGCAGGAATGGAGAGGGGCAAGTCTGGGGGAACAGGGGCCCGGAGTTGCACAAGCCATGAGTTGCCATGGTAACCATGCTCTACCAAGTGTGAGCCAACGGCGGCTGAGGTCTGGGGGGATTTGGTGAGGACAGGGGTGCCTGTGCAGAGGGCCAGACGGGGAAGGCCAGGTCTTTTGAGCAGAGAGCACGCGCCAGACCTCAGACTCTCCTTCACTTGTTTTGTCTGGAACCCAGATACAGCCCTGTGACTGGGATATTTTTATCGCTCTTTCGCAGATGAGGAAACTGAGACCAAGGGGAGGGAGAGTTCTGAGTCAGCTCTCACCGCTGGTGAGAGAAAGAGCCAGAAAACCGGATCTGCATTTTGTCTCTGGAGCCCCTGCCTTTTCTTTCTGCTTGGCCAGGCTGCCTCCACGGCTCAGGGAGGGTTGACTCTGAGGGCCAGGAAAAGGGCCCCGGGGCTTCCAGCCTTGCTCAGGGTTGACGGGAGCCAAGAGTCAGCAAGCCCTTCCATGGGTGCGTACTTGGTTACTTCACTCGTGTCTGACTCTTTGCGACCCTCTGGACCATAGCTCACCAGGCTCCTCTCAGTCTGTGGGAGTCTCCAGGCAAGAGTACTGAAGTGGGTTAATGCTTGGGTTTGGGAGTAAACCCAAGAGTTAACTTGATGGTAAAACTTCCCTGGATCCCAAGGCTGCCAGCTAGCACCCTGGACAGCTCCCATGCACCGACTTAGGCAGATGGATGAGGATGAAGATGTGGTTGAAACAAAGCACTCAGCACCTCACACAGGCCATGCTGGGGCTTCTCTCAATGTGCAGGGGGTTTCTGGGGAATGGACACAGCTGGAGTCAGGCCAATCCCATCCGATGGTGGTGACCAAAGGCAGTGAATGAACAGGCTGGAGACCGGGATCTAGCCCCAACTCCGGGTTAGGTCTCAGACAGATGCTGTGCATGACAGACCTTGGGTGCTGATGAGGAAAGCGAGACACTGTCAAGTTGCTCAGAGGTGCAATGACTGCAGCCCCAGGTAACACAAGGCGGGGGTGGCAGCGGGAATTCCGAGAGTCCCTTCCAGCTCTGGTATCCTGCCTGGGATGGCCACGCAGCTGAAGTGGACGGGAAGGATTAGCCTCACTCTTGTTGCTCCCGAAAGCTGAACTAGGACGTATGCATAGCAATTGCAGAATTGTCAAATTGGTCTCCATAGAAAGAAAACTGTATGAGAGCCAGGCTTCTCAGGAATGGGCTTGCTCTTTGGGTAGCGAGTTCCCGGTCTTTGCAGGCATTCAAGTGAGGCAGAAAGAGGCAAGCCCTTCTGGTAATTTTCAACTCCACGCACAGCCAGTAGGATGCTTGATGATGGATTCTTCCTCCCAAATATGACCAGAACAGAGCAGCCAAATCCCTGCCAGTATTCATTCACAGCCCCTGTCATAACCCCTAAGCCTCCTCTACCCTGCCAGGTGGGAGAGGGTAGCCTAGGGGTCACCCCAGAGAAGTCCCTGAACATGTCAGGTTGACCTTCAGTTGTAAGCTCTAGAAAGGCAGATCCGTTGGACCTGCTCATGGTGCAGATGGACGTGTTTGCAAAAAGCACCTTGCTTTTTGTTATGAAAACAATCTGATAATTAACACACCAGTTGCTTTTGTTTGGGTGGCACTTGTGTTTACACCACGAGTGACCCTGAAAGAGAATAAGAGGGATTTTACTGTCCTGAAAAGGCAGGTAAACATGTTCACAACGAAGACCTGAAGATCTGATGAGGGCGGCAAGTGTCCAGAGGAGAGAGGAAGGCAGGTCCCCGGGGAGGGGCAAGGGCTCAGGAAGTCAGGAAGGGGCGCTGACTCCAGAATGGAGTCCTGACTGGCATGCAGGAAGCACCCAGCGTCAGGAGCAAGGAGACGCCGATATGATGACGAGGGAGAAGGGGTCAGACCCGGGCCTTTCTCCCAGCATTCCTTCTCACATCTCAGATGTGATGACTCTTTTCTCCTGGCAGCCCCTTCCGTCCGTCACCTGGCTGAGGAGACCCCTCTCTCCTCCTTGTACCCACTACCGTGAGCTCATATGTCTCCATGACTGCGCTGAAAGTGGGCAAACTCCTGTTAACAGCCCTCTACTCTGTAAGACTGCAAGCTCCTTAAGGGCAGACCCTAGCGGCTCAGACGGTAGAGAATCTACCTGCAACGCTGGAGACCCAGTTCAGTCAGTCCCTGGCTCTGGAAGATCCCCTGGAGGAGGGCATGTGAAGCCACTCCAGTGTTCTTGGCTGGAGAATCTCATGGACAGAGGAGCCTGGCGGGTCCATGAGGTCACAAAGTGTCGGACACGACTGAGCAACTAACACTTTCACTCCACACCAACTCTTCATTTGTCCAGCCTCAGCTCCGGCAAAACTGATAGTAATAGCCAAACAGAAGTGTTGAGGATGATAAGAATGGGGTCTTGGAGGATGGGTGAGAAGATAGACCTTGGAGCTGACTCAAGTCTACCCCCGCCCCCTGTTGACCCTGCTCTCCAGGGCAAGTTATAAAAGTTCTAGGCACATTTTCCTCACCTGTCGAATGGGATAATAATGGGATGACCTCATATGGTTATTGATAATAATATTCATTGGGTGCTTTTATTAATAATAAAGACCAGGTACAACACGCTGTCTTCATTTCTCGTGATAAGCTGAAGGCAGCACTCAGTAGCATCCCCACTTCACTGATAAGGTCTTGAGGGTCAGTCACAGGACCGGGGTCACAGGGCTGGAAGGGAGGGGCTGAGAGTCAGAGTGAGGCGCTCAAGGTCTGTGTCCCCAGACCTCTGACCCCAGCATCTGAGAGATGGCGTGAAAGCACACCCTGGAGTCAAGCCCAGGGAGCCTGTGGCTAGCTCTTCTTCCTCTTTGCACTCATGGCTGACTTCTCTGAAGCCTTATCTTCCTCCTGAGCATTCTTACAATTGATAAAGATACCATCTAATTGGACAAGGAAGAGGATAGCACCCACCCCATTTTCCTGCGGCTGAATTATCCCAGGACCAAGCGTCTGACACGGGGCAGTGCAGATAGTCACGGCTAGCACATTTGCACTGAAAGATGGATGGACGGCTCAGGAATGAAGGAAGGAGAGAATGGTTCAAAGCGCTCACAGTGAATCCTATGAAAGATTAATGGGTGACAGGGAGCTCAGGATACCCTTAGAGCCTCCACGCCACTTCTGGGGGCCTGAGACCCCCGACCCTTCTGATCTCTTGGGTAAGTTACATGTGGTCCCTGAGCCACTTTCCTCAATAAAATGAGGCCGTCTCTGCCACCCACTTTGCATGGTTACCGCCACAGTGCAAACTGAAAAACATTCAGTCACTGCTGTGCAGGAGTGTGGCCTCTTTATTCCCAGACAAAACAGAATCACCAAGACTGCACCGCCGAGTTCTTCTCAAAAGAACAGCCACCAAGTTCCAGGGACTCCGGGCGGGGCCTCTGCTGCCATCTGGCACGGAGGCAGAAACACGGTTCCCACATCCACAAGCTCGCGTCCTCAAAGAGCGGAACAAATCCCACGGGGGTGTTGACTGAAACCATCATGGATCCGTGGAGACAGCACGCTGACTGGAGATGGGAGTCAGCTGCCACTGTCTGTTTCCATAAGGTGATAATAACGCGTGCCTCTGCTTTATGAAGTAGAATTTGTTACGGCCGATGAGCCGTAAAAATTGCCGAGTGGGGGAGAAAAAAGGAAAAAAAAACTATAAGTAAATTTGTAATTTTAACAGGGATTACCATGTAATTGAGAGGGGAAGACTGCTAATGGCAGAGGCAAAGGCCAGCTCAGTCCCCATGGTCTTAGCTCCACAGCAAAGCTACAAAGCCGAAGCAGAGCCGTTTAGGGGAGACTCTGGGAGAGAAAGTTAACAGACACAAAGCCAGGGAGCAGACGCGAGGAAAAGGGCCAAGAATTCGTTTGGTAGCTGCTTACTGAGCGCCTGCCACACGTGCCTGGCACGAGGCGGGAGGACACAACGGGGGATGCCCAGTGACCGTCAGTGGGCACCCTGGTGGGCCTCAGATGGACGAGAGACACGGTTGGTTTTCTGCTCAAGGAGTCTCACCCTGGGCTCATATGCAGGATGGGCCGGAGTGGCAAGAGTGGAGACTGGGAGATGAGTCAGGCAACCGCCGCCGTGACTTAGGTCAGAATGAGCGGCAGCCTGAAATAAAGGGGAACAAGAGGAGAGAGAAAGGAGATAGCCCCAAGGCAGTCAGACGAGGAAGGCACGGGGGCTGGGAAGGGACGGCTGTGCTAACGCGGAAGGACTCAGGTGTGATGGCCACAGTTTCTGGCACGAGCAACCTGTGCGGGAGATGGCACCCTCCCAGATGGGACGTGGAGCTCAGTCTTGGCTAGACTACATTTGAGGGGATTGCAAGGGATCCCAGCGGAGACGTCCGATGGAGAGATAGTCAAGAGAGTGATCTGAACTGGAAGGGCGACTGGAAAGTCACCAAGAGAAAAGCAGTCACTGAAGCTGGAAGTTGGGGGGTAAGTGAGAGTCCAGGAAGAGTTAAAGGAAGAAGAGAAGAAGTCCCAGTTCAGAGTGGAGGGAATACTGACGTTGGAAGAACAGGCAGAGGATAGAGGCCAGTATAGGCTGAGCAGGAGGCCAGAGAGAGCAGAGATGGGCGTCGGCAGAACACTCAGCCAGGCCTGGTTGCTGTCAGTGGACAGCCATGGGGCTAATCTTCTGGACTGGAAAACTAATCTGCATCTTGAAAAACGGACCCACCAAATCCAGCCCCATCAGCTTTAGGAAGTGTCAGAGGGAATGGAGTCTTTGGAGATTTGAATCAAGGCTCTTCTTAAAAGCTCAAGACCTTAAATGGGTAGCTTGATTTTTTTGAGCCTCAGTTTTCTCCTCTGTAAAATGGGAGAATGAGACCCAACCCATAAAGACAGTTGTCTGGGCTAAATGAGATGGGCTCCCAGAACTTGCCTGATGTACCATAAATGCTCAACAAATGTCGATTTGGTTTCCTCTGACTCACTGAGCTACCTGGCCCAGGACAATGTGATCTTAAAAGCAGCCCAAAGAGAAATCATTTTTTAAATGGGAAGAGAATGGAGGGTTCCACAGAGAGTGTGATGCTGGAGTGCTGAGATGCAGCTCTGAGCAATCCTGGATGCTCCCTGGAAGAGTGAGTTGCTAGTTGGTTCCAGGAATGACCAGGGTTGGCTCAGAGGGCTGGGAGCAGGTCAACGTCCTAAAGGGATCTTGAGCTCCCTCGCAGGCAGACAAGTGAGCAGAGAAGAGGATGCTCTGGCTGGACCTAGAACTCAGCCCCAGGAGCGTGCGATGCTGATCTGGAAAGGGAATGAAGGTGGTCCCGCAGCGGCTGTGGGCAGAGCCGACCTCACAGGATCACAGTCTATCCCGGAGTCAGTTGAAGGATTCCTGCCTCCAGGGAACTCACTCCAGGAGGAAGGCTACATTTTTCACTCCTTGTTTATACTTTAGAGTTATAAAAATTCACTTCTTCCTCCCTCCGAAAACCCACGGTGCCTATAAGCAAACATCTCGATACACAAAGATAAATGGAAATCATAACTTCCCAAGCTTCAGAATCCAAACAAAGACGAAGAGAGAGGGCGGGGGGACGGGAGGAGGCAGACTCTGGTGAAATCCAGCCCATGCCAGCCCCGGCCTCTGGTCATGATCAATATGTTCTCCAAAGTGCCTTTTAAATTACTGTCGGAGGCAATGTGCCATATTTATGTATACACAAGCTTAGAGGTGACACGGGGGAGAGATGCAATTTCTATTATGAAATCATAATGTGCATTTATCTTCAGGAATAACACATCGAAATGTTGGAGTGAGGAAAGTTGAAAAGCAATCTGTCTATAAATAAAGACCGCAGACATCCTGACATTTTACGATGCAGGGAATCGCAGCGAGAATGTCTCCATTGGACGCATCACCCAAGGGATCGTGTTCAAACTCCGACTCCTTGGAAGACGGTATTTGGAAGCCCAGAAACCTTCTTGCTGATGCCCAGAGCAAAGCGAGCAGAACTTTGCTTCTCTGACAGAGAGACTGGAGTGGAGCTGGGCTGGGGTCAGGGAGTGTTCAACCATTCATGAGAAGTCCAGCTCTTCCCCTGACAAGAGTGTTTTCAGGGATGGACGCTTGAAACAAGGATCATGTGCACTTCTGAGTCAGGAACTGGGGTACACGTGTTCTCATTTCTCAGAGAAGAGCCAAGCGGTATGAACATGCAGGCGAATTCAGGCAAGGCTTGGCCTCTCAGGGAGGCTCAACCCTGATACTTCATGGCACACTGACCCCATGACCTCCAAACTGGCCAGTGGCTGCAGGGTCCAGAGGTCACTGTGGTCTTGACCTTCTATACTCATGACCAGGTGGCATCTTCTGCAAGGACAACAAGCAAATTTACAGGCTAAGCAGAGGAGCCTTGGTAGGGGAGAGGGTGGGGTGCCTGGGGCCGGGGGGTCTGTTACCCACGTCTCTGACCCCAAACACGGCAGGGCTGCCAGCCGTGCAGATTCCTCGCCCCCCGTGCGCTCCTTGTTCACCCTTCTGCTTGGTTGCTCACTTGCTCTACAACCTACTAAGTGCTTTTGAAGTGCTGCACCGCGCTGGGGACTGGCCGAGAATACCACGCCCTCCCTGCCCTCAGGGACCTCACTGTACTCCAGACTGACCTGTAATTGGCAATTATCAGGAAGAAAGAGCTGTTAAAGGTACTTTGCAGCCCAGAAAGGGAGGAGACACGTCTAACTCAGCCTAGGGGATCAAACAGGTTTCCTGAGGAACCGTTTGGAAGGAGGAGTAGGAAAAGGCCAACTGGAAAAAGAGGCAGTCCCAAGCGGAAAGGAAGACCAAAAAATGCAAACGGGTTCTGGTTAAATGCAAGGGATTCCCAAGACCACAGTACACAGTCAACACTTACCCTGTGTCAGGAGTGAGTTGGGGATTACACCAGCCTCTTCATCAACCAGCTAACCACTTACACACGTGCCCACGAGCATCCTTGGGTATCATGTACAGAGCACTCTGTATCATTGACGTGGCGTCAGAATTTGAACCCGGGTCTGCCCAGCCCCACTGCTCATGGCGACGCCCATCAAAGTGTGCCCAGGTCTGTGCCAAGCCTGGAAGTGGACACAGAATCACGAGAAAAATGAATGACGGGTCCTGTATGAGGGTGGCCTAGCTGAGAGTCAGATTCAAATTCAAAACCAGATCTGCCGCCCACTTGGGGTTGAGCCTGGGAGAACCTGAGTCTCTGTGCCCGTCCCCTGTACCGTGAGGCTGGTGAGACGAGGCCCTCCCGGGGGCTGCTGTGGGGGTGTAAGATGCCAGCAGGCATCTGGCATAGAGAAGGGGCTGGGGGGCTCACCGTGAGATCCGTCTGACATCGTTCCTGCTAACCACTGCGGGCCCTGAGGGAGGGGGCGAGGCACAGATGGTGACGGGGCGGGCTGGAGTTCAGGAGCTCCACCCTCCCTCTCCCGCGGCCGGCGTCCCACCTGCAGAGTCCAAGGTTGCAAATGGGTTGCGTTTGCTGGACTTGGAGCCCCTGACCCTGTTGTCCCTTCGTCCCCACCCTCCCAAGCACCGCTGAGGTGCCCCAGTGGAGGAGAGGAACCAGGCGGGCACCACCTGAGTCTCCGGGTGCTTGTCATCTGCCTGGCTAATGTGCTGGTTGCTCCTAAGTGGAGCGATACTGGAGCCAAAGGGTCAGTGTGTGTCTGCCCTCAAGAGTCAGGATGGACCCTCTGGGGAGAGGACCCAGCCCCTGAACAAGTCCAGGCAGCCCCCGGGGCTCTGGCATTTCAATTCTCTGCAGGCGGGTCAGGCTTAGCAGCTCCTGGCCTCTTTGGCAGATCTTAACCAGAGCGCAGTTAAGTTCAGTTCAGTTCAGTCGCTCAGTCATGTCCGACTCTTTGCGACCCCAAGAATTGTAGCATGCCAGGCCTCCCAGTCCATCATCAACTCCCGGAGTTCACTCAGACTCGCGTCCATCGAGTCAGTGATGCCATCCAGCCATCTCATCCTTTGTCGTCCCCTTCTCCTCCTGCCCCCAATCCCTCCCAGCATCAGAGTCTTTTCCAGTGAGTCAACTCTTCGCATGACGTGGCCAAAGTACTGGAGTTTCAGCATTAGCATCATTCCTTCCAAAGAAATCCCAGGGCTGATCTCCTTTAGAATGGACTGGTTGGATCTCCTTGCAGTCCAAGGGACTCTCAAGAGTCTTCTCCAACACCACAGTTCAAGGCATCAATTCTTCGGTGCTCAGCCTTCTTCACAGTCCAACTCTCACATCCACACATGACCACAGGAAAAACCATAGCCTTGACTACATGGACCTTTGTTGACAAAGTAATATCTCTGCTTTTGAATATGCTGTCTAGGTTGGTCATAACTTTTCTTCCAAGGAGTAAGCGTCTTTTAATTTCATGGCTGCAGTCACCATCTGCAGTGATTTTGGAGCCCAAAAAATAAAGTCTGACACTGTTTCCACTGTTTCCCCATCTATTTCCCATGAAGTGATGGGACCGGATGCCATGATCTTTGTTTTCTGAATGTTGAGCTTTAAGCCACCTTTTTCACTCTCCTCTTTCACTTTCATCAAGAGGCTTTTTAGCTCCTCTTCACTTTCTGCCGTAAGGGTGGTGTCCGGTCTTCATCAAATCCCAGACATGCAGGCACTGGCACCCATGTTACCGATGAGAAGACTAAGGCCCAGAAAGGGCGAGTGGCTTGCCCAGTGCCGCCCGATGACTCAGCGCTGTGGATTCAGACCAGTGCTCGGCCCCCACGGGCTCCGTGGGCTTGGGAGAGCTGCCCCGCCAATCTGGGCCTGCCGAGCGGGAGGGGTGAGCGCGCGGGGTGCTTTATTGGCTCTGCCAAAGATTACACGAGCCCGTTCGTGGGAGGCACGCGGTAGCCGCTCAGTGAACACCAGCAGCGCCATTGCAGTCATTGATATCGCTGTTACCAGCTCAGCTCTTAAAAGAGAACCACCCTCTGCCCGTGAGGACTCTGCTGTTTCTTGCACCGGGAGCTCATTTCCCTCCCCAGGGTTGGAAAGAAGCAGCTAAGGCTGGAAGTGCGGCTGGAGGCAGAATGGAGCCTGGGGCATTGTGGCCACCGCCAGCCACAGCAGCGGCAAACACGACTCTGTGTGTGTGTCTACCAGATGCCAGGCACGGACGCAAAGGCCCCCACTTGTTCACTGGCGTGGTTCCCCCAACAGCCGAGCAAGTAGCTCCTGTTACCTCGTTTTATAGGTTATTGGAGCAGGGGCCAGGATCCTCCCCTCCCCAAGCGTTTTTGAGTCGAGGGTTACAGGCTCATGGCTTGCACTGGCTGAGCAGGAGCTGAGCGTGGGGGTGGTGAGTTTGGGAGCCGGGGACCTGTTCTCTAATGAGGAGGTCGCCTGAGTCAGGGAGACCATTCCCTGCTTGCTTTGCTTGTATGCTTCCCATTAGTCCCTCAGTTGTGTCCGACTCTTTGCGGGCTATAACCTCTCACGCTCCTCTGTCTGTGAAATTCTCCAGGCAAAAATACTGCAGTGGATTGCCACTCCGTTCTCCAGGGCATCTTCCCGATCCAGGGATCGAACCCGGGTCTCCCACATTGCAGGCAGGCTCTTTACCGTTTGAGCCACTGGGGAATCTGACTGACAGTGTGCTCAGCCTGCACTGCAGGCCCTGGACCCTGGGCGGCAGAAGCCGACGTGCAGGGCGTCCTTTCCTGCTGTCCTGGGGGACAGATGCTCTGGACAGCTGTGTGGGGCGGGGTGCTGCCTTGCTGAACTCACGTCCTGGGGTGGGGTGGCAGGGTTGGGGAAGCGGACGGGGAGGGGAACTTCGGTTCCCTGAAGGATAGACTCTTCTCTGGGGCTGTGGGCTAGGAGCAAAGTCAGGCTTCCCCGAGGGATGAAGGCTGGGACGGGACTTGGGACAGAGGCTGGGTCCTGGAGGGGCCCCCGGAGGGTCCAAGTGGAGGCCGGGCCATGTCATCTTGACTAGAGGAAGGCAGAGCCTGCTCCCCCCAGCAGGAGGACAGTAGCCCCCAGGCCTGGAGGGAGAGAGCAAAGGAGATTGTCAGCGCAGCAGGAAGATGGGGAAGCTGAACCTGGCAGACAAAAGCCAGCCAAGGGAAGGCTGCCGAGGAAGGAGAGCGCCCTGGGCAAGAGATAAGGCTGAGAATGAAAAGGCTGGGAAGGAGAGAAGAGCAGGAGCTGTCAGGGTGGGGAGGCTCAGAGCTGAGCGGGGCGGCTTTGTCTGGGGCTGGGTTGGTGCGGAAGAGGGCTAAAGGCAGTTTATGGCAGTCTAAGCTGGTGACGTGTGTGTGTGTGTGTGTGTGTGTGCGCGCGCGCGCGCGCACGCGCATGCACGCTCATTCATGTCCAACTCTGCGGCCCCTCGCCAGGCTCCTCTGTCCACGTAATTCTCCAGGCAAGAACACTGGAGTGGGTTGCCATTTTGTCCTCAAAAGGATCTTCCAGACCCATGTATCGAACCCACGTCTCTTGCATCTCCCGCACTGGCAGGCAGACTCTTTACCCCTGCATCACCTGGGAAGCCCTTCTGTCCCCACCTCTAAGCGTCATGTTGGCCCCTGGGCCTGGAAGCGTCACTTTGCCGGGATGCTAAGTTGGCCCACCCGGGTTCCCAGAGCCCCCACGGGCTCCTGAGCGGGCACCAGAGCCTGTGAGTGCCTCTCTTACATCATTTCACCCCCAGGTGAGGTAAGAACGATCATTTTCCATGAGTAATAGGTGACAAACAGAAGCACCCACCTGGGATCCCACAGCTGTGTTTACCTTCCAAGCCTTGGCATGCCTTTTGCGGGGTGGAGTCAGGCCCCCATCTATTCCAGGGACTTAGGCTGACAAGAGCAGCAATGTGGAGTCCTGCAGGGGGCTGCAGGCCAGAGCCCTGGCTGAGAGTCCTTACTTTTCCTTGACCTCGGTTTCTGCATCTGTGCGATGGGTATCCCAGCCCTGGAAACCTTGATACTGTTGGCGGCCCCAGTGAGGGGATGGATGTGAACATCCTGCTCACAGAAGCCATTTCAGGGCTACCATCATCATCGGAGCACCACCAGTCTCCAACACCTCCATCTCCCGTCCCCAGCCACACCACCCCTCCCCTCTACCAGCTCAGACCATGGTCCACAAGGCTCCCCGAGCTTGGGGCCTTTCAGGTGGGGCCTCTGGGGCCAGGGCCCCCTGCTCCCCTCACCATCCAGTCACAGAAGCGTAGCCTCTTCCTCCTTATCTCCTAGAGACTGTTACTGTTTTTAGTGCTGTTTTTTTACTTTTGGGGTTTTTTCCCTTTCTTTTTTTTTTTTTATGGGGATTACTTTACGACCAGAGATTTTGCTTTTTTGCAGCAGCGGACTTGGAGCCAGCCAGGCTCTGTGTTTATGAGTGCTTTCAGGAAGGTTTATGAGGCTGTAGCCCAGACCAGTCAGGGAGGTGGGAGGTGGGGGCAGAAGGAGCTGGAGAAGCTGTTGGTAGGTCTCCATCCCCTCCTCCTGAAGTGCTGGGCTCTTTCTGAGTCAAGGGCCCCTCGTGACCTGTCTAGGAAGAGGACACGGCACGCAGCGTGGGTGCCCAGCGTGCCACGGTCCTGGGTGTCTCCCCCTCCTTCTGGCACTCAGTCTCCCCGTCTGTCAAGTGGCTGCTTGGAGCACTGACCTGAGGGTGGCTGGGAGGAGTCACGCTCAGCACAGGACACAGGACAGATCCCGGTCCCCGAGCTCTTCCCATCTCCCTGGGAAATGCAGGCAGGCAACCAGCCTCACTTGGGGACTTTCCATGATTCCATTACAGGAACAACCAACTGGTGTTCAGCCCAAAGTCAGACCCTGTGCTAAGCCCTGAAGGTCCTTCATTGCACCTGGAGGACACTGGGCGGGAGGTCCAGACGTACAGGGCCTGGTTCTTTCCTGCTGTCCCGGGGGAGGGCATCTGGACAGGTGCTCGGGGCAGGGGAGCTTCCTTACTCAGCTCACATCCCGGGGTGCGGAACTCCCTGTGATCACCTCGTGAGGTGGGTATCGTCGTCATCATCCTCACTTTCAGATGAGCAAACTGAGGCTCAGAGAAGGTCTGCCACTTACCTGAAGTCACCCAGCTGCAAGAGGTGAGACAGGGGTCAGTCAGCACCTGGGATGTCTGACTGCAGAAAGCACATCCTTGGACCTGAACCCCAGTCTCGGAATTGAGACAAGAAAGGGGAGGAAGAGATGGGGTGCCCTGTCTGTACGGGGAGGTTCATCCCAGTTTATAGCAGAGTGCGTCTGGTCCCCAGTCGAACACCCAGTCCCCACCCTGAGGACTCCTTTCCAGATAACAGAGGGCTGGTGTCCCAGGCCCCAGACACTTTAGCTCCAAGGCTGGACCTCATGGGGTGGCTCTGCTTGGGAGGGGACACCCCAATTCATGGTGATGTCGGTCCCGTTTTGGCCAAAGACATCACCGCAGCAAAGCACCTACGCAAAGACAGGTCACTTTGGTTTAGACCTCAGGAAGGTCTTCTGCATAAACTGAGCAGCGGAAGAAACACAGAGATGCTTCTAAATCCTCTCCTCTGTGAAGTTTCTAAAGGAAGTGTTGGATTTCAGGGGTGCCACGTGGAGGCAGGGGCCTGGAAGAGAGCCCCTCCGAGCCCTTCCTCCTGGGCGGAGAACAGGAAACTCCCCGCTGCCCAGGAGCTGGGAGACAGCGGAGCGCCGGCGTCCAGGGCCTCGTGTGCTCTGCCCGCCCCGTGGCCCTGGCTCCCCTCGCAGCCCTCCGGGCCCTGAAACAGCTATTTAGTGGGTGGTGATGCCACGCTGATCACAGTCGGGCTGGTCTGCCAGCAGGGAGACTCTGGGAGCGGGATGTAGCAACGCTGCTTGCGCTTCCTGCTAAGAGATATTTAAGAATATGCAAATCGCTGTCTCTACCTCCTCAGGCAGGTGAGGAGCGGCGAAGCCGGAGTCAAGCAGTAAGTCTTTGCGCAGCGAGAATGGCTCAGCACAGAGGCAGAGACTGGAGCCGAGCTGCCTGGGAAGAAGTCCATCTGGCACCTCGGAGCCCCTGCTCAGAGGGTGGAAGCGAGCAGGAGAGGCAGGGAAACTAGCGGGGGGGCCTGGGGGAGGGAAAGGAGCGCGGTTTTCCTTAAGGCAGCTGGGTGTGCTCTTGGGAGATGGGCAGACGTCTTTTCCGTCTCTGCAGCCATCACCCCACCAACCAGCCACCCCCCCATACCACAGACCTATCCAGCCTTCACCACCCAGTTACTCACCCTCCAAGCCATTATTCCACTCACCCAAATTTTCATCCATCCGCCCACTCACTGACCCGCTCACTCTCCCACATCCCAGCTCCCCACCATCCACTCCTTCCATCTGTCCAGCCACCATCCGTGAATTCACCATCCATGTACCCACTCACTTGACTATTAAACCACCATCCAAACATACGCCCATCATATAATGCCCGTCTACCTTCTTCCCTTTTCATCACCCATCCACCCACGCATCCATCCCTCCATCCCTCCTCTCGTCCACCCATCCACGCATCCGCCGATTCGTCTGTGTTCTGTTTCCTGTATGCAAGACCCTGTTCTAGGCACTGAGGCTGCAGAAGCAGCTGGGCTTGAGGAGTCATCAGCAGGCTCGCGGAGATCACCCACGCACAGTGAAATGTGGTCGGGAATATCGGGTGCCCCTTGCCACACGTGACTTAGAGCAAAGATCACATCTGAAGGCCTCTCCCTTCTGGGAAAATCAGGAAGCTTCCCGAACGAGGTAGTATTCCACTGCAATGATGTGGATTGGTCCCTCTCCTGTTCCCAGTCAAAAATCAGCTCAAATTTTACATCTATTTCTTGAGCACTAGAGAGAGAGATGAGCCAATTATGTTCTCTGCTCCTAAGACGTTTCTGGTCTAGAGCAGGGGAGAGACAGAAAAGAAACAGATTATATGCGATGGTGGAGGATCGCAAGGCACGGGGTCAGCCAAGTGGAGAGTGTGAGCAACCTTGGGTGCCTGGAGATGGGTGTGAGGAGAGCAGGGAATTCACCGGTTAAGCCTCGGCCCGCGTGGCACATACACTTTGCAAGTTGGCGACAGCTCACCAAGGGGTTGGGAAGAAGACTGGTTTTCAAATCTGGCAGGCTTTTGTTTCAAGTCAAGCTCTGTTCTGGACTAATGGTGAGACCCAGGAGCCTCTGTTTCCTCCTCTGATATACATAGTTACGACTGATTTGCTTGGTTGTCTGGCAGAAACAACACAACAATGTAAAGCAATTATCCTCCAAGAAAAGATAAATAAAAGAGGAAGGTAACTTTGCGTTGAGGGGGGCAAACTATGGGCTTAACAGCCCCACGTGGGGAAAGTGCCTGGGAAGCACACAGTAGGCTGTCAGCAGGGCTGGTGGGCGGCTGAGCTCCTGGGGTCAGGGACCAGGTCTCTGTGCTGCTCTGGAGACCATCGATGCCACTCTCTCCTCCCCTCTGTCTGCCTCCACTGGGACCAGCAGTCCCCTCCTGAAGGTCACAGGGAGCCCCACTCATTTGCTGTGTGACTCACGCATTTGTCCACCAAATACCCAGGCCCAGGGCAGACAGCCCTTCCTGCCCAGTAACCAGCGCAACACCCGCTTTGCGTCCCCTTTTCAAGTGCACAAGGCATTGCAATTTCCTGCGAGTCCCCTCCCTTCCTGAAACATGCCTCCTTTCCCCCTCCTCCCCTGCAAGCTGAAATGAAATTATATATATTTCTTGCCATCGTCTGCTATCAACTGTGTCTCCCAGAGAACCATGGGTAATCTCAGATGCAAATATCCTATGCAAATCCAGCTGCTGGTTAAAATTAGGAGGAAGCCCAAGGCAGATGCGGTTATGGGCTGTAACTGGAATCTCCAGAGCCGTGATTCAGACGTGCAAGCAAAGCTGGCAGCTTTCAAGATGGAGCTCCAGACCCTGAGCTTCTGCGTGTGTGCGTGTCTGTGTGTGTGTGTATAAGCCAAGTGTGGCCCACCTACTTGGAAGATTTGGACAGGTTTCCAGGCTTAATTCTCCCCCAGTGGTTCCCACCCAGGAGCGGCTCCCCCAAGGGACATCTGGCGAAGTCTGGAGATGCTTTGGTTGTTGCAACTCAGTGGGTGCTGCCAGCAGCTGGTGGGGAGAGTTGGTTGCCACCAAACATCCCACAAGGGGCAGGACGGTTCCCCCGGCAAAATGTCAATAGTGCTGAAGTTGAGAAACCCTGTCCAAATCTGTCCTAACCCCACGGGAATCCACAGGAGGAAGAGGAGGTTGAAGGCTGATGAGTCAGTGGTTACCTCTTCCTTGAAAGGAGAGTACATCAAGCCCTCCACATCCCTCACTCACCCGGTATCATCTCCCGCTTTCGCAGCCTCATCCCTTCTTGCTTTGCTTGGTTGGGTGTTCTCCCTGGCCCCCCCTCTCTCCCCTCTCCCCACCGCAGAACCCCACTCTAACCCCTCCAATGTATGTCCTTACACATGGAGGCTTCCCGTAAAACAAGTGGTGTCGTCGATCAGGTGAATGGGCTTTCATTTACGTGAATGGTATTGGACTACAGATTTCATTCTGCTGCTTTATTTTTCCTCTTAATGCTGTGTTTTTAAGATCTATCCTCTGCTTCTGTGTGTAAACCTTGTTCGATGCCTCTGACTGCTGCAGAGCTTTCCGGAGAGACAGCTGCTCCCCAGAGAGTGGATACCCCGATCCCCCCAGGGACTTGTGAAAGGGTTTCCCTGGGGTGCCCAGGCGTGGGCTGAAGGGGGCACAGGGGTGCGACACTTCCTTTCCCTTCACACCGCCAGGTTCCTTCCAGAGCGCGGCGCTCCTCACACCGCTGCCAATACACAGCGTTATCAACTCAAAGCTTTTTCCAATCCGGTTGCTAGGAGCGCTCCGATATTGTTGTTTTTATAGAAGTAGAGTTGATTAACAATGCTGTGTTAGTTACTTCTGTGCAGCAAAGTGACTCAGTTGTGCACATAAATACACTCTTTTCCACATTCTTTCCCATGGTTTATCACAGGCCACTGCGCATAGCTCTCCACGCGGCACCGCGGGACCGTGTCGTCCCACTCTGCCGGCGAGGGCTTGCGTCCGCCAGCCCCGCCCTCCCACAGCCCCCCGCCCCGCCCCTGCCCCAAGACGCCCCGCCCCCGCCCCAAGACGCCCCGCCCCCAAGCCGCCCCCCCGCCCCCGCCCCCGCCGCGCCCCGCCCCCGCCCCCGCCGCGCCCCGCCCCGGCCGCCGGTCTCTACGTTCGCGAGTCTGTTCCTGTTTCCCAGCTTGTGTCGTATTTCAGGGTCCACATACGATGCTCCCGTGCGGTGTCTGTCTCCGCCTGACCTAGTGGGCTAATCTCTGACTGCACCCGTGCTGCTGCGAACGGCCCTGCTTCGCTCCTTTTTACGCCTGCGTAGTCTTCCGTTGTGTACACCCGCCACATCTTTATCCATCCACGTGTCGGTGGGCATTGAGGTTGTTTGCTTGTCTATTTTGACGAGTGCTGCTGTGACTATATGGGTGCAAGCATCGTTTTGAATCATAGTTTTGTAGAGAAATATGTGTAGGAGTGGGATTGCTAGATGGCGTGGTGACTCTACTGTTCGTCTTCTGAGGGGCCTCCTCACTGTTCTCCGTAGTAGCCGCACCAACTTAGGTCCCCACCAGCAGTGTAGGAGGGTTCCCTTTTCTTCACACCCTCTCTAGCCTTTGTTATTTGTAGCTTTTTAAATGAATATTGTCATTTTAATTGGAGAAAGGAAAGTGGAATTTTTAAAAGTATTTTCTAGGGCCTAGGAATAGAAAGCTTTGCAGCAAGCTGATGCTGGGGACCTATTTCCCACCTACCTACACGTGAGGCGTTTGAAAGTCGAGAGAGCTCGAGGTGCGCAAAATCAGGAAGCCATTCACTCCTCAAAGAGCAAACATCTCCTGGGGTCTTCTCGGAACTGGCGTCCATGCTGAGCATTCAGGACAGAGGTCAGCAATGTAGTTATGCACCCTTCCCACAGACGAGTAGGGAGAGAGAACCAGCAAAGAAACGATTCTTTCAATGCCCCGTGATTAGTGCTACCAGGACTCCGTGTGTGGGGGCGGGTGGTAGAGTCAGAAAGAACTGCCCTAAGGAAGGGCCATTTAGACTGGAACCCAAGAGATAAGAGGAAGTACCCAGGCAACAGGGCAGCAAGCTCCCAGGCTTCTCAGAGCCCCAGTTTCCCATCTGTGGATGAAATGGCACACATGGGCCTGGCACAGAGCACACGTTTAGTAACAGATGAACTTCATGCCTAGCACTGTGTGAAGTGCTGATAGGAATATCAGAACTCAGGAGCCCTGCCCTGGGCGGGGCATAGACACACAGGTGGGGTTTCTGTTACAGGAAGCCTGGAGCAAGGTGAAAACCTTATGGGCTGATGGGGCGGGAGGAATTGGAGATGGGTGGGAAGATGGGGGTGGTTAATGAGGAAACGAGATGGGGTCAGAGGCACCAGGGGCAACCAGAGGATCAAGAGAGGATTTGCGTGTGTGCGTGCCTGCTCTGTCACTGAGATGCGCCCGATTCTTGGTGACGCCCTGGACTGTAGACAGTCTCCTCTGTCCACGGGATTTCTCAGCAAGAACACTGGAGCGGGTTGCCATTTCCTGGACCAGGGGACCCTCCAGACCCAGGGATCGAACCTGCGTCTCCTGCATTGGAAGAGGGATTCTTTGCCACTGAGCCACCTGGGAAGCCCAAGGGTGGATTTGAGGGAGACCAAACCTGGAGCTCTGGAGGCCACGTCGGAGCAGCTCCATGGATTTGGCAAGTAGAGCAGGCATCTCTTTCCCAGGAGGACCCTCCATGGAAACTTGGGAGCTAGGTTGTAAATGCCCAGTTTGGAGGATGAGGAGTTGAGGCTGCGGAGGGAGTCTCCTGGGTCAGTGATGGTCATGCTTAGGCGGGTCCTCCATGGGCTGGAACTCCCTCCATCAGCCTGGACCTCTTTTGCTGTACCTACAGGGCTTCGTGGCCCCAGCGCTCTGGCTGAGTGTCCGTGCTGTCCCTACTTCAGCAGCTCTCTAGGAAGGGGCTGATGGAGCCAACGTCTGCCACACGACCACCGTCCCCCACCAACACATATGTACCTGAACTTCCCAAGTCCCTGTGAACACAGGATCTCCGCACCTCCGCTTCTGATTCTTCTCCTGGATACAAACACACCCTCTGAAGCCTTGTGTGCGTGCGCTCAGTTGTGTCCGACTCTTTGTGACCGCGTGACTGTAGCCCGCCGGGCTCCTCTGTCCATGGGATTCTCCAGGGAAGAATACTGCAGCAGGTTGCCATTTCCTGCTCCAGGGGGTCTTCCCAACCCAGGGATCGAACCCGCACCTCTTGCATCTCCTGCACTGGCAGGCGGGTTCTTTAGCCACTGCACCACCTCGGAAGCCTTGGGGTGCACAAAACTTCCTTTTCCCCCTTTCTGTCTGGATAAATTTGGAAAACTCAGCAGTGGCCACAGGACTGGAAAAGGTCAGTTTTCATTCCAGTCACAAAGAAAGGCAATGCCAAGGAATGTTCAAACTACTGCACAATTGCTCTCATCTCACACTCTAGCAAAGTAATGCTCAAAATTCTCCAAGCCAGGCTTCAGCAATACGTGAACCATGAACCTGCAGATGTTCAAGCTGGATTTAGAAAAGGCAGAGGAACCAGAGATCAAATTGCCAACATCTGCTGGATCATAGAAAAAGCAAGAGAGTTCCAGAAAAACATCTACTTCTGCTTTGTTGACTATGCCAAAGCCTTTGACTGTGTGGATCACAACAAACTGTGGAAAATTCTGAAAGAGATGGGACTACCAGACCACCTGACCTGCCTCTTGAGAAACCTATATGCAGGTCAGGAAGCAACAGTTAAGGAAAAACAGACTGGTTCCAAATAGGAAAAGGAGTACATCAAGGCTATATATTGTCACACTGCTTATTTAACTTATATGCAGAGTACATCATGAGAAACGCTGGGCTGGAAGAAGCACAAGCTGGAATCAAGATTTCTGGGAGAAATATCAATAACCTCAGATATGCAGATAACACCGCCCTTATGGCAGAAAGTGAAGAAGAACTAAAGAGTGAAAAATTTGGCTTAAAGCTCAACATTCAGAAAACTAAGATCATGGTATCTGGTCCCATCACTTCATGGGAAATAGATGGGGAAACAGTGGAAACAGTGTCAGACTTTTTTTTTGGCTCCACAATCATTGCAGATGGTGACTGCAGCCATGAAATTAAAAGACCCTTGCTCCTATGACCAACCTAGACAGCATATTCAAAAGCAGAGACATTACTTTGCCAACAAAGGTCCGTCTAGTCAGAGCTATGGTTTTTCCAGGGGTCATGTATGGATGTGAGAGTTGGACTCTGAAAAAAGCTGAGTGCTGAAGAATTGATGGTTTTGAACTGTGGTGTTGGAGAAGACTCTTGATAGTCCCTTAGACTGCAAGGAGATCCAACCAATCCATTTTAAAGGAAATCAGTCCTGAATATTCATTGGAAGGACTGATGTTAAAGCTGAAACTCCAATACTTTGGCCACGTGATGTGAAGAACTGACTAATTGGAAAAGACCCTGATGCTAGGAAAGATTGAAGGTAGGAGGAGAAGGGGATGACAGAGGATGAGATGGTTGGATGGCATCACCAACTCACTGGACATGAGTTGAGCAAGCTCCGCGAGTTGGTGATGGACAGGGAGGCCTGGGGTGCTGCAGTCCATGGCGTTGCAAAGAGTTGGACACAACGGAACGACTGAACTGCCTGACTGTCTGGAGAAAGAAGCCCCAGTTACCCAGCCTCTGAGAGATCAAATCCTCTTTCAGAGGGCCCTGTGGGGACCCCCTCCCTCCGGACCCTGCGCATGTCCGCCCCACATCGCCCCTCCCTGTTGGGACTCAGCCCCACTCCCAGGGGCCCAGGCTCCCCACGGGCCCTCCCCCTGCCCCGGGCTGCAGGGAGCGGCGCTGCAGCCCCTCTTCCCGGCTCGCCTGGGTCTGCACTCCAGCTGCACACTTTTCAGTCTGGAAGCCGGAGGCCATTAGGCTTCAAAGGCGATGTAAAATGTGTTTAGTGATTGTGTGTTTCTCTTTAATATCGGCTAACTGTATTTTCAGGGAAAGAGGGCCAGAGCTACAGAGAGAAATAAAGGAAAACCCACCCAGGAAAATAAAGACACAAGACTGTAGCTGCGAGGGAGGGAGTGGGGAGACTTCATTTTGAGAGCGGCCGTGGGCTGCTTTCGAAGCAAATCTGGGTGCCTCTGGGGGCCGGGGGTGCGTGGCTGCTAGGGACTGCGGTCTATTCCCAGGATGAAAGGGAGACAAAAAATGGCAGTTTGAAACCTGTGCTCTCGGAGCCACAATCCACCCCCAGCCTCTTCAGAGGCCCGGGGTGACGATCCCAGCTCTGGAATCAAACGGCTCAGCCTGGTGACCATGGTGACCGGCGGCTCTGGTGACATCAGATTTGTGAGCTTTGATCCCTCTTCTGTAAAATGAGGGCACAGCCGTGGTGCCAGCCTTCGTGCTGTTCCGAAAGTGCAGCGGCTGGAAAGAATCTGGTGAGTGACAGGCCGTTTTTGGAGGATGGAAGTGGCGCCCGGGTCTTCTGGCATTGCTGAGAGTGGCCGGGGCAGTGTGGGCCGCCCGGCAGAGGTGTCAGGCCTGCAGATGTCTCCAGGATGCGGCAAGGGCGTTGGAGGCAGGGTCTCATATCTTTGCATCAGCTGAGCCTCAGACAGCTCATCAGCATGGCTTCAGCTTCACGCCATCCTGATGAAAGCCAGCCTTGGAAGGAGGCTGCCAAGGTGCCCCCTCTAAGCTGTGTGTTAAGGAAAGGAACGTGAACGTTTATTGAGGGTAGACTGCCAGGAACGCTTCCCACAGACCATCATAATGTCCCCCCACCACCCTGAGAAGCAGGCTTGGGATTCCATTTTTCCAGATGAGCTGACACTCAGAGGTTGGTCCCCAGGGGGGTTGGTCCCCAAGGGGGATCTTGCATCTGTCCCAGCAAACTGCCGCCCTGCCTCTGCCCCTTTCCTGAAGGCCTCCCTCTCTCTGCCTCTTCGGGCCGTACCTCTCCTTGACTTGCTCCCAGCCCTGTGCTTTCCAAACCCCCAAGGCAGCCTGGGGGTGTCTGCTAGGGAGAGAATGCTCTCCAAAGAGGCTGCGTGCCACCCCCGCACCAGGTCAGGGGTTACGGCCGCTGACCCGCTGCAGAGGCTTCATCTCCGATAAGGCTCTTTACAACCCCTCCACGACTAGAGAAAAGCTAATTGCAGTTTTAGTGTCTGGAAAAGTAGAGAAAAGGGTTCTGTGGGCTTCCATCTGTGTGGGCACACGGCTTGAATCTGAGCAGGATACTACTGTATGCATGAAACATCAGGACTCCGTGACCGGTGACTTGTGACTTTATCTGGGAGAATCAACTAATGTGAATTACAAACCAAAACATACTTGGTCTCTTCCCCCGGCTGCCTGCAGGCATTTAAGCAGCCAGGCCAGGTCTGAGCAGGGGAGGGTTACCTAGCAGTGGTCAGGCATCCACCCTAGGCAGGGTGCGGGGGGCAAGGTCAGATGCTGGGGGTTTGTTTTTCCTGATCTCATAGGTGATGAAAACCCTCTGAAAGCCTCTGAGTACTGAAATGACTTTTTTTTAAAAAAGAGGTTAGAATTTAGACTTGTTGTCTGGAATGGTCAGGTAGGGTCATCAGAATTAACAAATAAAAATTACAAGATGACTAATTTTTTAGCATCCAAATATCCCATGTAATATTTCACCATGCAACATTTGAGACATACTAGACAATTATTTTATTTTTCAAGTCTGAAATCCAGTTTTAAATGTATATCTTGTTGTTTACCTGGCAACCCTAATTGGAAAGGAAGAGAAAGAAAAAGAAGGGGGAGATTAAAAATTCATATCTATGTGTTCTAATATTTTATTCAGCACTTTTTCTAGCAATTTTATTTGCTGGGAACTTATATTAAATGTGGTATTGTCCCTTGAGTTACTGTTATAACTACATAGAAACACATTCACATCCTCTCTCTCACATACACATACACGAATCATGGATTCTTAAGTGTATTCATTCATCAACTATGCAGTCAGTTTCTGTTATATAACAAAGGCTTTTCCAGGCATCCCCGATGGCTCAGCAGGTAAAGAATCTGCCCGCAGTGCAGGAGACACAGGAGATGCAGTTTCGATCCCTGGGTCAGGAAGAGCCCCTGGGGGAGGAAAATGGGAACCCACTCCAGTATTCTTGCCTGAAAAATCCCATGAACAGAGGGGCCTGGCGGGCTACAGTCCAAAGGGTTGCGAAGGTCATGACTGAGCGACTAAGCACGCATGCAGAATCTAGAAGTGACTTCAGGAGAGAATCTAGAGACCCATTGTCTCTAGACCTCCAGTCGACTTCCACACCTCTGTCTTTGTAAAAGACACATTCATTTATTGTGCGTGTGTGTTTATACTGAGTACGTAGACAAGCACACACATGTGTGTATCGCGTAGCATTTTTGGGCTGGATGAGATGACACATTCTGACAAATAGCAGTAAATTAAAAGGAGGTGTCCACTTCCTGGCGATCGGGCACTGGCATTCTACACCAGCCGTTGCCACTCTGAAATCCCCAGCAGGTCTTCGGATTGCTGGATTTTTCCCCATTACGTTCATTGCCCTTGCACCGCCTACCTCAGGCCTCTCTCTCTCAGCGGCAGCTTCTTGTCTTGGACCGCTTTTATTATTATTACAGTTTTTTGACTTTGAAGTGAGTGTGATGCCGTGTCAGGTTGACGCTATTCTCCCGCACGTGCCCTGTGAGAAGTGTGCCTGTTTATTTGGTCTGCAGGCAACAAGTGCTAAAGCAGCAAGATCAGTATATGCAGAAGGGTTTTAGGATGCATGGAAAACTGCTGTACTGGCCACGATGGTGACATCATCTTCTAAGAGGTCCTATCTGGTCAATGTTAAGTGACTTTAAAAAATAATAACCTGCTTTTCTGAGTACCTTAAATATGGACTTGGAAGTGGTTTACGATGCAATTAGCTTATGCTATCTGGACAGTGTAATCGTGACCTAAAAAAATAATAAGAATAAAACTACAGTGGAGACGCAGCCGTGGAGAGCAGACGTGTGGACACAGAAGGGGAAGGAGAGGGTGGGACGAGTGGAGAGAAGAGCTTGGAGACATACACATCACCATCTGCAGGACAGCCAGCCAGCGGGGTGTGCTGGGAGACACAGGGAGCGCAAACCCGGCGCGCTGGGACAGCCTAGAGGGGCGGGGGGCGGGGGGAGGGTTCAAGAGGGAGGCGACCTGTGCATACCTATGGCCGATCCATGTTGACAAATAGCAGAAATCAACACTATATTGTAAAGTGATTGTCCTCCAGATAAAAATAAATAAATTTTAAAAATAATAAAACTAAACAAGCCATTGCACCAGCACTCTCCAATCTCTTGCAGTTTGCTACATGCTAGCATAGATACACACACAGCTTTGCCACACGCGAGCATAGATACACACACAGCTTTGCCACACGCGAGCATAGATACACACACAGCTTTGCCACACACGAGCATAGATATACACATAGCTTTGCCACACGCGAGCATAGATATGTATACATAGCTTTGCCACATACAAGCATAGACATACATACACAGCTTTGCCACACGCAAGCATAGATATGTATACATAGCTTTGCCACACGCGAGCATAGATACACACATAGCTTTGCACGCGCGAGCATAGATACACACATAGCTTTGCACGCGCGAGCATAGATACACACATAGCTTTGCTTAATTTTCAGAGATACCAAGAATCGGACTGACTCAAGGGGACTGTGTGGCTTGTTCAAGGTCATACAGCTAAGAGATGGGAAAGCCTGCATGTGAGCCAGTCCTGGGTCTGTACTTGGTGGCTGACCAACAGATCCGGACAATCTGACTCCCAAGGTCACTGCCTGTCTGCTGTGCTACTTAATTCTAGGTGGCTGTCTGTCTTCCTCCCTGAAGTCCTCCTTTGGACCACCCCATCTCCATGCCTATCACGGTCAGGTGTGACTTGTTCAAGCGTCTGAAAGACAGACTGGCTTTGCCCATTGCTTGAAGCTTAGTGGGTACCAGTGGATTTCTGATTTCTGGTAGGACTTAGAAGAGCAGCTGTGAACAGAGGCTGGATCTGCAACGTGAAGCCCGAGCAAGGTTAGTAAATCCAGGGGAGTGGATCGTCTGGGCGAGGGCTTCCAGCCTCCCAGTTCTTGGGAGAGATGGAGGGGGATGAGCCATGCAGACAGAGTGGAGGGCGTCCCTGAACAGCCAATTAAACCACTCTTAATGGTTTCGGAGAATATATGTTCAAGTTCCAAACCAATCTCAAGACTTAGTGAAGCAGAGATAACTGGGGCTTTGGCCGTGCAAGATAAACTAGAATTCCGGAATGCAGGCAATCCTGTTTTATATTAAGGCAAGCGGAAATCAACACGAATCCCGGTCCCCTCTCTCCTCGCAGTTTGATGCGTGGTTACCCACAAGAAAATGCTGCGGCATCTAAACGCCATCCTGGCACGGTACAGATACGGCCTGAAGTAATGAGTGAATGAGCGCTTTGCCCTAGGGCGCTGATCATTGCAGTCAGAAGGGTAGAGGGTAAGCTGATTAGAGGATACAATAAGGAAAGTGGATATTTGGGATTAAGGAGGAAAATGTGAACAGTACACTGATGTACTCATTGGCTTGTAAAATGCAATATCAAGCAGTTAATTTCATAAATGCTTATTTAACTTGTGTAAACTGGGCTATGTCACAAAAGAAAGTATTTTGTTTTTGTTTTATATCAGGCCCCCCGATGGGCTGCTGCCCAGTCTGTGAGGCGTTCGTCCTTGAGTTGAACACTTGCCCCGAGTCCAAACATTTCTCATCCAAGGGCTAGGCGACGGGCACAGAAAGGTGTCCCTCTTACTCTAGAAACAGCCCAGGATGGGATCTCCCTGTGAGCAGGGTCTTTTCTTTTAGGAGGAGTTTGTGCTGAGGGCACCAGCGTTGTTGCCTTTAGCCTCTGCAGGTGCTTCCTGACCCTGCCTCCACTTCCTTCTTTTCCCAGAATGCCCCTTGTTCCCTCTTCATTCTGGGTGCTCTGGGGTTCAGCCCAGGTACTGGAGTCAGCTGCCTCAGTGCAGATTCTGACTGCACCTCTTCCTCACTGTGTGGCCTGAGCCAGATTATTTAACCTTTCTGAACACCTGCTTTCTCATCTGCAAGATGGGCACACCACCTGCTGGAGCCACTGGAAGGGTTAGATGAGATGAGCATGAAAAGCCATGCTCCCCTCCTTGGCTAGACACGAGAGCTTTAGAAAATGCCTGTGCCCAATTAATCCAACGAAAGCGGGCTCTGTGGGGAATGAGACTCAGACGTTCAATCTGAGGTTGCACCCATGTGAAATGCTTAGCAGAGGGTCCAGATCCTAGTAAGGACCCAGTGAGCGCAACCTACCGTCATCACAGAGCACCTGTTTGTCGGCACCCCCAGCTATGCTCCAGGCCGTTTGCTAGACCCAAGGTCCGGGAGACTCACTGGTGAAACAGACGCAGGCCCTGCCCTCCTGGAAAGACAGCCCCATCAGATGGCCTCTCCTACGAGCCGGCTCGGCCATGTACAACCACAGACGCTTCCCCTCCCTCTCCAAGGAGTGTCGCCCAGATTGCATTTGGTCACACTCCACTAGAACAGCTCAGTGTTCCCAAAGGTGGTACATCTCCTCCCAGAGCTGACATCCCAGCAGTCCCTAGAGTGCCTTGGAATTTCATTAAGAAGTTTGGGATTCCCAGACCCACGGCCACCTTGGTTGTGAGTGAATGTGACCGTATCTCAGAAGGTTCCAGCATGAAAGAACCTGGCCAATTAGTAACTGTGGCAAACACGGGCAGTCTGGGGCTACATCAAGCTTCGCAGCCTGAGCTCAGCATCACCTGGACCTAGTAATAGATCTGGGGTGAGGGTGGGGCTTTGGGGCCTGAACTCTACCTTAGCACCCTGCCTCCTGCTTGGGTGACCACCGGTAAACTGCCCGATATTGACAAGCGCCGCATTCTTACAGTAAGGGTGGCCTTTGCACACCTCTCAGTTACTATGGGGGACTTCCCTGAGAGTTCAGTTGGTAAAGAAGCCGCCTGCAATGCAGGAGGCCCCAGTTTGATTCCTGGGGTGGGAAGATCTGCTGGAGAAGGGATAGGCTACCCACTCCAGTATTCCTGGGCTTCCCTTGTGGCTCAGCTGGTAAAGAATCTGCCTGCAATGCGGGAGACCTGGGTTTGATCCCTGGAGGAGGGAATGGCTTCTCACTCCAGTATTCTGGCCTGGGGAATTCCATGAACTATATAGTTCATGGGGTCACAAAGAGTCAGACATGACTGACACTTTCACAGTGACTATGAGGATTAAATGATGCCTGAAGGCACAGTACTCGACACATGAAGGGGGCTCCATGAACACCCCATCCCACCAACCGCAGGCCTCACTTCCTTTCTCCTCTGTGTATGAGCCCATACTGCAATTTCAAATCGCCTCGCATAGCTGGTTTAATGCCCAGAGCTGCTGATCAGAGGTGCCTTTGACATGTTCGTTAAGGAGGGTTCACTGGGCCTCTCTTCAGCAGCGTTGTGAGAGTGGCTGGTTTGAGCCTCCCGGAGACCCTGGCTGCCTTTCTCATAGTACACTCCCTATTTCAGAGTCAACACAAATCCACACTGACCTTATGCAAGTTGGGCTGCCTTCCTGGGGGCCTGTGCTCCCTCTTAGGAGCAGTCTGGGGCCTTCTTTAGGGACACAGGCTCCGGAGTCAGACAATACCAGCTGTGAATCCTTGGGCAGACCTCTGCGCCTCTCTGGGCTTCCTTTTCCACATCCCCAAGATGCTCCAAATCCCCTGGAGAGATTTGGAGAATGTTATGCTCTTCTCCAGGCTTCCCTGGTGGCTCAGACAGTTAAGAATCCGCCTGCAATGCAGGAGACCCAGGTTTGTCCCCTGGGTCAGGAAGATCCCTGGAGAAGGGAATGGCAACCCACTCTAGTGTTCTTGCCTGGAGAATCCCACGGACAGAGGAGCCTGGCGGGCTACAGTCCACGGAGTCTCAGAGAGTCGGACACGCCTGAGCCACTGATACCTTCACTTTCCACGCTGCTCTCCAGCCACGGGGATCTTCTTTCTCTTCCTCTCACACGTCAAACTGCCTCCCACCTCATGGCCTTTGCACTTGCCTTTTCCGCTGCCTGGGGTTCTTTCCTGCATTCCTTTTCACATTTTACATTTCAGCTTAAAGGTCACCTCCTCAAGTAGACCTTCCCTGGCATGACCACCTGAGTAACGGCGTTCCTCTCTAACCCGTCAGCCTTTCATCCTCTTCCCGCCCTTTACCACAATCTGATCTGGTTTGTTCGTTGATTTTTTCACAGTTAATTGTCTGTGAGCCAGTGGAGGTTCCCTGAAGGCAGAACCCTTTTTGAGTTTATCGTTCATTCCACAGTACCTGCCCCATAATGCGTGCATGCTAAGTCACTTCAGTCGACTCTTTGCAACCGTGTGGACTGTAGCCCACCAGGCTCCTCCGTCCATGGGATTCTCCAGGCCAGAATACTGGAGTGGGGTGCCATGACCTCCTCCAGCCAATCTTCCTGACCCGGGGATTGAACCTGCATCTCTTATGTCTCTGCATTGGCAGGCGGGTTCTTCACCACTAGTGCCGGCTGGGACACTCAGCAAATATTTCTCAAAAGACGTCTGGTGATGATGACAATAATAATAGTATTTGTTGAGCTCTAAGAACATGCTTTACTGACTGTGCCAAAGCCTTTGCCTGTGTGGATCACAATAAACTGTGGAAAATTCTAAGAGAGATGGGAATACCAGAGACCACCTGACCTGCCTCTTGAGAAACCTATATGCAGGTCAGGAAGCAACAGCTAGAGCTGGACATGGAACAACAGACTGGTTCCAAATAGGAAAAGGAGTGTGTCAAGGCTGTATATTGTCACCCTGCTTATTTAACTTCTATGCAGAGTACTGCGGGGGGCGCTCTGCAGAAAGAGAGAGGCAGTGGAACTTCCCTCAGCAGAGCTGAGGGGTCCCTTGGAAAAGGGAGCCTGCTGTCCACCAACCCAGCCCCTCGGTGAGCGAGAGACAATCAGATGCAACAGGGGTTCTGTCTAAGCAGTTCCGTTTATTGTAGTAAGCTCCTGATTTATATAGGCAAGCAGGGGGTTTTTCGAGGGACTTTCCATAGTTCTACCAATCGAGTTAAAGGTCAGATTACCACGTGCTTACATGATGACAGGGGTCTATGGTGATCACGCCTTGTCCACGTGCACGGAAATCAAGAGAGCCAATCAAAAATTTTGACAAACAACTTAAGCCATGCCCTCATCTCTTCCGCCAGGCACCATCTTAGCTCTAAACTGCAAAGCTAGCCCTTCTTTTTAAGGCTTCCCATTTAGGGCCCCACAGAGTACATCATGAGAAATGCTGGGCTGGAAGAACCACAAGCTGGAATCAAGATTGCCGGGAGAAATATCAATAACCTCAGATATGCAGATGACACCACCCTTATGGCAGAAAGTGAAGAGGAACTAAAGAGCCTCTTGATGAAAGTGAAAGAGGAGAGCGAAAAAGTTGGCTTAAAGCTCAACATTCAGAAAACGAAGATCATGGCATCCGGTCCCATCACTTCATGGCAAATAGATGGGGAAACAGTGGAAACAGTGACTTTATTTTTCTGGGCTCCAAAATCACTGCAGTTGGTGATTGCAGCCTTGAAATTAAAAGATGCTTACTCCTTGGAAGGACAGTTATGACCAACCTAGACAGTATATTCAAAAGCAGAGACAGTACTTTGTCAACAAAGGTCCATGTAGTCAAGGCTATGGTTTTTCCAGTGGTCACGTATGGATGTGAGAGTTGGACCATAAAGAAGTCTGAGAGCAGAACAATGAATGCTTTTGAACTGTGGTATTGGAGAAGACTCTTGAGGGTCCCTTGGACTGCAAGGAGATCCAACCAGTCCATGCTAAAGGAGATCAGTCCTGAATATTCATCGGAAGGACTGATGTCGAAGCTGAAGCTCCAGTACTTTGGCCACCTCATGCAAAGAGCTGACTCATTGGAAAAGACCCTGATGCTGGGAGGGGTTGGGGGCAGGAGGAGAAGGGGACGACCGAGGATGAGATGGCTGGATGGCACCCCCAACTCAATGGACATGCGTTTGGGTGAACTCCAGTAGTTGGTGATGGACAGGGAGGCCCGGTGTGCTGCGATTCATGGGGTCGCAAAGAGTCGGACACGACTGAGTGACTGAACTGAACTGAACTGAGGAACACGCCAGACACTGTTCCCGGCACTGTCACATGTATTCACTTACTTACTTCTTCCCGTCACCCTGTTTCACAGAGGAGGACACTGAAGCATCAGGAAGGTTTAGCAGCATGCCCAGGTCACAGAGTCGGGCACTGGAAACAGAGCCAGAATTTAAACTGTAGCTGTCCAGCTCCAGAGCCTGGAGGCTGGATGAGTGGACGGATGAGCGAGTTAGTAGCTGAAGCGGTTAGCGCAGCACGCAGCTCGCAGGAAGCACGCAATATATGACGGCACTTGGGCTTCCTGGGTGGCACCGGTGGTAACGTGATGCCTGCCAGGGCACAAGACAGGGGTTCCATTCCTGGGCCCAGAAGATGCCCTGGAGGAGGGCATGGCAGCCCCCTGCATTACTCTTGCCTGAAGAATCCCACGGGAAGAGGAGCCTGGCGGGCCACAGTCCACGGGGCTGCAAAGAGCTGGACACAACTGAAGCAACTGAGGACACTCGCCCATGTGACAGAGATCATTAGCGCGTTTCAACATCACGGCACTCTCTCCTCCTACGCAAAAAGGATGCTGCCTCTCCCCAAGGTCCTAGCGCCCCACCACACGTTCCACTCCCATCGTTCTGTCTCCAGCGTCCAAGTTTCCGTAAACAAACTACAAAAAAAAAAGTGTATTCAAAGATGCTGCTCTCCACATTAAGGAGCCAGAAAGCTGGATATTCACAGGGTGAATGAGGACATGAGTCTGAGTGAACTCCGGGAGTTGGGGACGGACAGGGAGGCCTGGCGTGCTGCAGTCCATGGGGTCACAAAGAGTCAGACACGACTGAGCAGCTGAAATAACTAACTAACTAACTTCCTGTATGTAAAATCACCATCACCAGAAATTACCAAGACTTTACAGAAAACTTTCTATTCTTCGTGTACATTAAATCCCAGACCTTCCTCTCGCTTGGCAGTTCAACACCTTGTAAGTTATGCGTCCTCTTTAGGTCTCACTTGCCTCAAGTGTAAATTGGGTCGAATACTTGGAATTCCTTCACAAGATTGTTGTAAGGGGTCAAATGAGTTGTCCCCCTTTAAAAAATCGCTGTGTTGAATTCTGATCATCCTTGTCCTGCCCTACTTTTCTCCCCCATTTACCATAGCTCTTATGACTTTCTAAGAGACTACAAACTTTACTTATTTGGTTATGTTTGGGCTTCCCTACTGGCTCAGACGGTAAAGAATCTGCCTGGAGTGCAGGAGACCCAGGTCGGATCCCTGGGTCGGGAAGATCCCCTGGAGGAGGAATGGCAATCTAGTCCACTATTTCTGCCTGGAAATTCGCATGGACAGAGGAGTCTAGCGGGCTGCAGTCCACAGGGCTGCAGAGAGTCGGACATGACTGAGCACCGAGGCTTTTCAAGGGTCATTTCGGCCAGGGCAGGACGGGAGTGAGAAAGTGATTGGAGATCCTCATCCTTGGATGAGGATGACCTCGTGCTGACCTGGGACGGGAGCAGGACACGGAAGAAGGGGAGATCAGACACCAGGAAGAGGCGGAGATGGGACTTGGGGCCGGCTGCCGGCAGGGACAGAGGAGAGTGAGAGACAACCATGCTGCCTCCCGGAGCCAGGCGCCTCGGTCCCCGCAGCAGGATGGAGAAAGGGCCACTCGTCCCAGAAATCACAGAGGTCACCTCCAGCCTGACCTCCCCACTGGCTGCTGCCAGGTGATGATTCATTGCAAATAAGAAAGAGGGGAAGGAGACAGCAGTGACGAGGAGCCCGACGCGGCAAAGAATTCCAAATAAATGGGTCCTTCGATCATTGGACCGATTTCCGCAAAGGCCTGTTAGCTCCGAGAAGATCAAATGGGGAAGATAATGAGCAATTTTCAGGTCGTAGGTGCAGCCTCTGAGGTGACAACCCAATTTAGTCAGATTCTTAATCAAGTCGGAATCCCTGACTTGACGCTATTTGCGGAGTCTATTACTCCATTATGCTGAGTGCTTTGCTGTCTACGGTCCCCAGATTTCCAGTCGTTAGAGGTATTTATCTCCATGTGATTTAATTAAAGTCTAGTGTTTAATGACACAATGTGCACTAATTATTTCTTGTTGGTTGTTGAGAGTGTGTTGGGTTTTTTTTTTCCTTTTTCCTCTCCCCCCTTTTTGCAGCAAAGCAAAAATCCCCTTATGTCACTTGGTAAAGGAAAGGTGGAAGAAGCGGGCTGGATAAGGTGAGTTGATCTGCTGACGGATTGGATGTTGAGGCTTCTAAGAGCAGAGAAGCTTCTCCCTTGGATCCTTGAAGCCGGCGTGACGTCCACATCACTGAGGGAACACGCTCTCTCTGGAGCCTGTGAAAAGCGGCACAGACCAGGTGCCCAGGAGATGCTCGTGAAGCGCCACCCTGTGCTTCGAAGCACATGGTCGGCAGCTGGTCTACAGAATGGAAGGAGCCTAGGGTCCCACAGGAGCGTAGCAATTTACAGGTGAAATCCTCGCTCCATTGCTGGGACCCCTGGTGGCTTTATTCTGAGCTTTTACCAGAGCAGGACAAGTATTGAGAGGAGACTCTACACTGGAGAGCAGTTTAGCCCCTTCCTGGAGCACCAAAGCCTGCCGTCACCCGGCCTTAGAGACAGCTGAGACACCTTTTATTCTTTAATTAATTAATTTGTTTTAATTGGAGGATAATTACTTTACAATATTGTGAGGATTTTTGCCATACATCGGAGTGAATCAGCCATGGGTACAAATGCGTCCCCCCCATCCTGAATGCCCCTCCCGTCTCCCTCCCCGCTCCATCCCTCTGGGCCGTCCCAGAGCACCAGCTTTGGGTGCCCTGCTTCATGCACTGAACTTGCCCTGGTCGCTGTTTCACACACGGCAATGTATGTGTTTCAATGCTATTCTCTCGACTCATCCCACCCTCACCTTCTCCCACAGAGTCGAAAGTCTGTTCTTTACCTCTGTGTTTCTTTTGCTGCCCTGTATGTAGGATCGTCATTGCCATCTTTCTTAATGCCATATATATGCGTTAATATACAGTATTTGTATTTCTCTTTCTGACTTACTTCATTCTGTATAATAGACTCCAGTTTCATCCACCTCATTAGAACTGACTCAGATGCATTCCTTTTTATAGCCAAGTAATAGTCCATTGGCAGACTTTATTTTCTTGGGCTCCAAAATCACTGAAGATGGTGACTGCAGCCATGAAATCAAAAGACTCTTGCTCCTTGGAAGAAAAGCTATGACCAACCTAGACAGCATATTAAAAAGCAGAGACATTACTTTGTCCACAAAGGTCCATGTAGTCAAGGCTATGGTTTTTCCAGTGGTCATGTATGGATGTGAGAGTTGGACTGTAAAGAAAGTTGAGCACCAAAGAATTGATGCTTTTGAACTGTGGTGTTGGAGAAGACTCTTGAGAGTCCCTTGGACTGCAAGGAGATCCAACAAGTCCATCCTAAAGGAAGTCAGTCCTGAATGTCCATTGGAAGGACTGATGCTGAAGCTAAAACTCCAATTCTTTGGCCACCTGATGTGAAGAACTGACTAATTGGAAAAGACCCTGATGCTGGGAAAGATTGAAGGCGGGAGGAGAAGGGGACGAGACAGGATGAGATGGTTGGATGGGCTCACCAACTCAATGGACATGGGTTTGATCAAGCTCTGGAAGTTGGTGATGAACAGGGAGGCCTGGTGTGCTGCAGTCCATGGGGTTGCAAAGAGTTACACATGACTGAGCAACTGAACTGAATATTCCATTGTGTATATGTACCACAACTTGCTGCTGCTGCTAAGTTGCTTCTGTCGTGTCTGACTCTGTGCAACCCCATGGACTGTAACCCACCAGGTTCCTCCATCCATGGGTTTCCAGGCAAGAGTACTGGAGTGGGGTGTCATTGCCTTCTCTGGTACCACAACTTCCTTACCGATTTATCTGCCGACGGACATCTAGGTTGCTTCCGTGTCTTCAGCTGAGACATCTTTAAGCAGATGGTCCACTCACTGTGTCCAGGGGTTGGAGAGAGAGGCTGGGCTCCAAGAGAGCCTACAATATCATCCCTGCCACCTTAGGAGAGTCATCCATTCCCACTGAGCCTCAGATTCCTCATCTGTACAAGGGCACCATGAAACCCAGTGAAGATTAGAAAAGATAAACCATAAAGACCCCTGCCTTTGCTCAGCACATATGCTTGATTCAATGATAAACAACTTGGATTATTAGTATTACCACTGCTCACAGCAGGACGTGGCCAAAGGGCAGAGCCCAGAAGTTCATGCATTCAGTGTTTGCGGGTCAGGGGGCTTCTCTAGAGTGAGGACAAGCGGTACCATGGGGAGTAGAAGTACCTCCACCAATGTCTGGGGTTGATGGCGGCCAGGTTCACTCTATACAGGTGATAACTGGTGAAGCCAGTGGTGAGCAGAGTTCAGATCTAGAGAAAGAATGAAGGTACCTCCAGGAAGACAGCTGAGATGAAAGAACACCCACAGGTCGGTGAGCCTGGCGTGGGGGTACACTGAGGCTTGCAGGGAATGTGTGGGTGACCAGGGCGGCCCCAGGCCTCCCAGGCAGCAAAGCACTGAAGAGCTGCTGGAAGGGATTGGGGCTCACGTCTGGACACCAGCAGGCAGACGGGATCGGATGTTCCCCTCCTGGCACAGGGGCAAGGTGCAGCTTTCAGGAGCTGGTGTAGGCTGAGCTGACCCTGGCGAGGGGTGAGTCTTGGAGACCAGGGCTGCTGGGGCATGCCGGTTGGGCCCCAGAGAACAGGGGTCCGGAGCACGGGCTTCGGAGTCTAACTGGCCTCGAGATCTGATCCCTCCGCAAACTCAATCGGCTCATGCCACCAACCTGAGTGCCGTTTTGACATCTGTCAAGTGGGACAGGCCTAGGGCCTGACTGCACCAAACTTGAAGGGGGGTGGGATGGAATAATACTTGCCTGATACCAATGAAGTGCTTAGTATATTCTTAGCTGCTTTTGTTGCTAGGGGACCAAGGCACTCTGGATGCTAAGATCTCATCTTCAGGAACACTGAACTGGGACAAAAAGACATATTCTGTTAACTACCTGCAGGTTTTGAGGTCCCATGGGGACTTGAAATTTATTTGTCTCAGTTCCTTTAGTGAGGTCAGGTGTCTTCCCATCACAGAGTGAGACCCCTTGTGAGATCCTTTCTGGTGCTCACGGTGAATGGCGTATGGCCCTGGAGAGGGGCCCAGGAGTCACTGTGCCTGCTGTCCCCTTGAGGAAGGAGGCCCTGAGACAGTCTTTCTGAAGAGTGGCTGTGGGCCTGAGCACAGAGGCCCTGCTAACCCCAGTCACCTCAGGTGCGGGCAAGACCAGTGCCCAAGCCTGCAACAGAAGCCTGGGGCCTCTGCAGAGACTTGGGAGGGAGGGAAGGACAGCCAGGAATGAGGCTTTATTCCAAGTGGAAATAAACAGGACTATCTGGTTCTCTCTTCTAGGGCTTTAGACGCAGGGGCCCCAGAGAAGGTGGATCATTGCAGGCACTGGGGGCTACTGCGGAACATTTGCTTCTGTCTTTCATGAGCCCAAACTCCGGAAGCCAGTGTGATGGTGTGCCCCTGCGAGCTCACGCCCCTTCCCGTTTGCAGTACCCCCTGTCCCCACAGCGCCAGGGCAGCCTGGATGGGAAGCGTAAAGTGAAAGTGTTAGTTCCTCAGTCATGTCTGACCCCCTGGACTGTAGCCCCCCAGGCTGCTCTGTCCATGGGATTCTCCAGGCAAGAACACTGGAGTGGGTTACCATGCCCTTCTCCAGGGGTCTTTCCAAACCAGGGATCCGATCGAGTCTCCTGCACTGCAGACAGGTATTTCACTGTCTGAGCCATCAGGGAAGCCCCAGCCTGGATGGGGCTCATACCTAAAACCTTAGAAAGTTGAACTGATACAGTGTCTGTGAAGCGCCAGGCACTGTGTGTGAGACCAGCTCCTGGCCACCAAGGAGCTCTCGCCTGGTGGGAGGTGAACATCCAGTGGCGGTTTAGTCGCTAAGTCGTGTCCGACTCTTTGCAACCCCGTGGACTGTAGCCCACCAGGCTCCTCCGTCCACGGGTTCTTCAGGCAAGAACACTGGAGTGCGTTCCCATTCCCTTCTCCAGGGGATCTTTCTGACCTAGGGATTGAACCGGGTCTCCTGCACTGCAGGCAGATTCTTTACCGACTGAGCAATGAGGGGACATCCAGGCAGATCGTTAAAAGAGCGTGTGAGAAGTCCTAAAATAAAAGCTCAAAGAGAGAGCTTTGGGCTTCCCAGGTGGTGCTAGTGTGGGAGACTGAGACCTGGGCTCAATTCCTGGGTCAAGAAGATCCCCTGGAGGAGGGCCTGGCAATCCACCCCAGTATGTTTGCCTGAAGAATCCCATGGACAGAGGAGCCTGGTGGGCTACAATCCATAGGGTCTCAAAGAGTCGGACACGACTGAATGGATTTAGCAGGCGTGAGGGAGAGCAGGCGGCTGGCCTCCTGGGTGGTCGGAAAAGGATGCCTGAGAAGGTGATGCTGGAACTGCGTTCACGGGAGGAAGAGGAGCATCCTGGGGCAGGAACCCTTGTGTGTAAAGGCAGAGGGGCGTGCGATGGACGAAGCCTGAGACCAGGGGAGGAACAGTGGGCAAGGAAACCAGAGCAAGAGATGAGGCTGTCTCTCAATGTCTTTGCGAGGATCGAGGCCTGCAGCCCCCAGTCAGAGAAGCTGCTGGCCTCACCCTCTGCTGAGCTCGGGTAACTCCCAGACGCTAGAAACTTAATGAACACCCAGGGGGGCCTTGAGAAATCTTCCGAAGGAGGTAACGACAGGCAAATGTTCCCTAACGACCCCTCCTGAGACAGATCCCCTCCTTTCTCTGGCCCAGCACGGAAGCCTTGGCCTGGAGTCAACCAGAAGCAAAGCACACTGATGGAGGCGAGCTCGCCGGGTGCCCCAGCGGTTCTAGGAGTCGGGCTCAGCCTTCTTGCTGCAAAGGAGAGTCTTGGAAAATCACCCAACAAGGGCTGAAGAAGGTAAGGGAATAAAGAGAGGCCTTTGGATCCAGAGGGCTCTGGGACTCCAAAGCTGCAGTTTGAAAGGTTTTATGGGAGTTTCTTCAAGGAAACAGATATCTCCACTGACACTTGCCAAGGCATTTTCTCTGGTAACAAGCTTCTTTATTCAAGCAAACAAAGAAACCATCATACACAGAGGAGCGAGGAGAGCTGTCAGATGCTGTTCTGGGGAGAAATGAAAGAGGCTCCTGCAGAAACTAAAGCACAGAAAAGTTGAAGGTCAAGACAGAGGCCCCCCTTGCAGCTGTCTTGCAGCATGCAGGACACTGAAGACGGCCAGCCCAGCAAGCGACACCACTCCCGGGGCTGCAGGATGCGCGGGCCACCTGGGAGGAATCTGACCAGCCAAGGGCGGTCCTCCCTGGAGCCCCAGCAGCTCACCGGCCATCCCTCTGCTCTTCAAGGTTCTCTCTCTGGGTAATGAAATGAGGATGCTTCCCTCCCAAACTCAAGTCTTTCCAGCTTGGGTGAGAAGGCAGAGGAACCACCATCAGTCAACCCAAATGCTGTCCTGAGACCTGAGTGATCTTTGCGCTTCTCACGGTTTTTAACATTCCCAGTTCTCCTTCTTATGTAGAACAACCCTGTCGCTGCTCAGCAACATCAGCGTCTTTGCTCGGTGACAATGGAGACCCATGCTGCAAGCATAACAATAAAAAATGACAACCACAGACATGTCAGAGGGCTTTGCCGTTTGCAAATTCTGCCCATCCCTGGTAGCACTGTCCCTGACAGTAAATTGGGTCAAAGTTTCCAGGGGGAAAAAAAAATGTATCTCCTTATTTATAGATGAGGGAATGGAGCTTTGAGTGACCGAGTCACATGCTCGAGGAGACGCCACCGGTAGGGAGTCAGACCAGCCCAGACCTGTTTCTAGTCTGTTTCCATCTCAACACTGTAAGGACAGTGCAGTGGCCTTGTGGCCAGACTCTAGCATCAGGGAGACAGTCCAAGGGCCAGCCTGAGCCGCCAGTGAGGAGGGCGCTCCTTAAAAGGGCCTGCTTTCTGGCTCCTTCTCTGTCTATTTCAGTCTGACCATTTGAGTGTGTGTGAGCCCTCGGTTTTCTGATGCCTTAGTAAGACCTCCACCTGCCGCTTTCCTAACTGGTGACAAACTCTTGAATCAGAGAGAACTCAATATAAATTTTGGTGCCTCCTCTTCCTAATTCTGTGACTTTGGGCCAGTCCCTTAACCTCTGTGAGCCTCAGATTCCCACTGCAAAATGGAGAGAATATGGTATTTTCTACAGAGGGATGGTGTGGGGATTCCACAAGGTAATGCATATGAAGTTCTTAGCACAGTGCCTGGCACATAATAAGTGCTCGATGGTAGCTATTATTAAGGGAATCATTGTTAACCATTGCTCCATATCACACAACCACAAAATCTCAGTGGCATAGAGCAACAGCATTTAGTTAGTTCATCGATCAGCTGGTTGGGACTTGGCTGATAGATGCTGGGTTCAGCTGGGACTGCTGGACCTCACGTGGCTCTCACACCTCTCCTGTGGTGGTAGTTGATTCACTCAGCCGTGTCCAATTCTCGTGACCCCATGGACTGTAGCCCGCCAGGCTCCTCCGTCCCTGAGATTTCCCAGGCAAGAATACCAGAGTGGGTTGCCATTTCCTTCTCCAAGGGATCTTTGCAACCCAGGGATTGAACCCGCATCTCCTGCATTGCAGGCAGACTCTTCACTGCTGAGCCGCCAGGGAGAGCGATACTTTTCCTGGGTCCATGGAAATAGCAGAGTCGACAGGAAGCGCTAGCTGAAGCGCACAAGGGCATCGCCTTGCGTCTGCTCACTCCCCGCGGGCCTGTGGCTCAGCCCCACTCGAGAGGCAGGAACAAGCCCACGCCCAGGCGCGCGCGCGAGTGTGGATAAGTCTATTACCACCCAGAGACTGAAGAGGCGGCCCTGTGGCCCAGTCTCCCGCAATGAACAGCGGATGCGCTCTTGTCTCTACACACACCTTACTGTCGGGTGAGCATGTGTGAACAGTTATAAGTGCATATCCCTTCTGAACAGGAATGCACTATGAATGTGTACATGGACACCAAATCACCAGGACAAAGGCCGCTTGAAACTGAGCCATGTAAAGAGCTGTTAGAAGAACAACAGACATCCACGAAAACTGTTAGTAGGTAGACGAATTATGTTCCAACACTTTGGAGACCAGCTGGGAATTATTCAAGTGGAAGATGCCGGTATCCCATGATTCGAAAGAAACTCAGGTCTATAGCCAAAGCACGCGCGTCGGGACCTGTACAGCAGCATCGTGCACCACAACCAGAGCCCGCACACGCTCTGAACGAGCACCTGGAATAGAGCCGATCAGCCGACTGCAGTGCACTCAGAGTGGAATACTGTGTCCACAAGGGAGAGAAAAGAAGTCTAGCTGCAAGTACAGCAGCTGAATCTCACACACGAAATGTGAATGAACAGAAACAGGGCCCAGAAGACGACTTCCACGCTCGCTTCCACGAAGCCCACAGACAGGCGAGACTAGGCTGTGTCGTCTAGGAATGCACACACAGCTAATAAAGCGATAAAGGAAAGCCAGGAGATTGTCACCATAAATGTCAGCATGGCGGCTCCAGCCAGAGGAGGAGCGGAAATAAACAGAGGGACACAGAGGGTCTTCAGGAGATGGCAAGACTCCAGCTCCTGGTCTGGAAAGAGTTTTATGAGGCCCACTTCAGAGTTATTTATTAAACTGTACATTTAGGTTTCATGCACTTTCCTGTATGCAATATTTCACTGAAAAATATGTTTTCTTAAGGACAGCTAAAGAGGTGGGGGTGTTTAGCTCGGAGAAGAGAAAGCAGGCAATGACTGCAAAGCCTGTCTAATGATATTTAGAAGATTAGGGCTGCAGCAGGAGAGCTTCAGCTTTCTCTTTACATAGTCCCAGCTGCTGCTGCTAAGTCGCTTCAGTCGTGTCCGACTCTGTGCGACCCCATAGACAGCAGCCTACCAGGCTCCCCCATCCCTGGGACTCTCCGGGCAAGAACACTGGAGTGGGTTGCCATTTCCTTCTCCAATGCATGAAAGTGGAAAGTGAAAGGAAAGTCTCTCAGTTGTGTCCGACTCTTAGTGGCCCCATGGACTGCAGCCCACCAGGCTCCTCTGTCCATGGGATTTTCCAGGCAAGAGTACTGGAGTGGGGTGCACAGTCCCAGAGGAGGAAGCAGTCGGGACCAGGGACAGACAGGTTTTGGCTCAAGATAAGGAAGAATTTCCAGTAACCCTAAACGTTCAAGGATGGAATGCACCTTGCGTGGGAGATAAATTTCTTTTAAGTAAAGGACTTGAGGTCACACTGGGAGAAACCTTAGCAAAGCCCTTGGCGGATGAGTCAGCGTCACAGAGCCTGGGCCTCGGACGGCTGAGGTTGGCCAACGTGAGGAGGTGGGGGCAGCGTGGACGAGGGAGGCTTTTGTAGTCAGCAAGGTCTGAGGGTGACACCCCAGTTCTACCACTAAGTGGCTAAGTGACCTTGCTTAAGTCACCTGACCTGTCTGAGCTTCTGTTTTCTCAACTGAAAATGATGGTGTATATGAATTATCTGGCACGGGTGCCTGGCACTTAATAAGTCCTTGAGAAGTGACGGTCATGTTGTTAATTAAGAAAAAGTGTCTTCTGAATTAGAGATTCTGAGATTGCACGTCTCCATAAGTATTTGTGTTGTAACAGCTTTTTGTAACAATAAAGCTGCATTCTGGTGCCCAGTCATGTCCAGCTCTTTGAGGCCCCATGTATTGTAGCCCACCAGGCTCCTCTGTCCATGGAATTCTACAGGCAAGAATACAGGAATGGGGTACCATTCCGTTCTCTAGGAGATCTTCCCAACCCAGGGATCAAAACCACGTCTCCCACATTGCAGGTGGATTCTTTACCATCTGAGCCACCAGGGACGCCCATAACAACCCCAAATTGAAATGGCTTACAGAAACAAGCACTGACTTTGTGCTCATGGGTCTGTGGGCCAGTTACAACTCAGCAGGGCTGGGTTCCAGGCTTCGTGAAGGCTACAGCTGTGGGTTGGATTCCGGTCTGTTTCACATCTTTCTCATTCCAAGGTTACACAGCGTGGGGCATGCCCCGCTCATGATGGGAGGCAAAACGTTTGCCGAGGACACTTAGTAACACATGACCACGCTCTATCACTTCCTCTCCTGTTTAATTGGTTCAAGCAAGTCACATGGCCATACCCAAAGTCAGTGCTGCAGGGATGTCTGCAATGCCATTCTGCTTTAAAGTCACATAGCAGAGGGGAATGCGGGTCACTGAAGAACGAGGAGCCAGAGTTTTATCCACCAGACGCATGCATGTGAAATATTTAAGAGTAACTCTGTCCAAAATGGAAGAATGTATTTTTAAAAAATCTTCTTCGAGAACTATGAAGCTATAAAATATAAGGTTCAAGAACCTCAGCCTAATAGTGAACAGTGAAAATTTAATTTTTCCATTTTATTGGCTTATGTAATAAAATCACTGCATAGCTGATTGGTTTTAATGCTCCACGATATCTCATTGAGGAGGTAAATTCAGAGCTCAGGGAGCTTTCTTCTTAATTCTGGTTCTCACCTGTTGACCCAAAGACCCCCAAGACTCTCCTATTCCTGGCTGAAAACTGATTTTACCTTTTCTCCTCCAGGACTCAATGGCAAGTTGAGATTTCTGTTTAAGGATCTGTTTTGTCTCTTGTCAAGCAGAAGGGCTTGGAGAGGAGTTCACCAGAGTCTGGGCTTAGCTTGGGCAAGAAGCCAGGTGCAACCAAGCTGTGTGTGGTCCTTTTTTCCTTCAAAGAATTTTAACCAGCTCCACCAGGCCCTGAGGGCCCAGAGGGAATCCCCTCCCTCTGCTGGCATTTCTTAACGACGGTGCTAAGGATGCCTCTCTCCTGCGGCTGTGTCTCATCCGAGATTCACCTCCAGACGTGCCAGGAGCAAGGCAGATTGTGTGGGCTCCTCTCTTCCCCAGGGCCTGGGTCTCTGGAAAGAACAAGGAAGCCTGGCTTGTGGGTGGAGCAGGAAAGAAAAGAGAGCCAGGCAGCCTTGTAGAAGTCTAAGGCTTCCCCACCGGAGGGAGGTAGGAAGCCTGGAAGAGAACTGACGGGAGTGAGCCCATTAGTGGGTCTGCCACTCACCTCCCATGGGAGTCAGGGAAGGTCGCTTTGCTCCTCTGTGCCTTGTCTTCCAGAAGGGCTGGATCTGAAGACCCCCAAAGTTCCTTTGGTGAAGTACAGAATGCAGCGCTTAAGAGGGAAGACTCCAGGGTTTAGTACACAGAGCCCGGATTCTGTCTCCCATGCATGACCTCGGGCAAGTTCCTGAAATGCCCTGTGCCTCAGTTTCCTCAGTAGAAAAACACCCATGCCACCTCTCTGGGTTGCAGTGAGGAAAAAATAAGCTCACTTGTCTGGAGTGTTTGGAGCGGTCCCTGGCGCGGTCCCTGGCACAATTCCTGGCACCCTCCATCAGTTTTACCTCCTGTTATTATTATTCCAGCTGAAGATGCTAAACCACTTTGCTCCATTTTTAAATGTGATTTATGCTTCCAGGCTGTGAGGGCTATTAGGCTGACTACGTGAGTGTGTAATATATGGGAAGGGGAAGCAGGAAAAGCGCAATCTGTGCAGAGATGCCGGGCGGGTGGCGACTGGAAAGGATTCAGAAATGCGCTGCGGACATGATTAAAGGTCTGAAGAACAGCACCTCCCGGCAGGAGAGGCGAGGAGTGGGTTATTTACGAGACCAGAGGTGGAGAGGTTACAGGGAAGAATTCCCAGGCGCCAGCTCTTCCCGTACAGCGAGAAACTCTGGGGGTGAGACCCCAGCTGAGCTTCAAGATAATTACACGGGAAGAAGAGAGCTGGTTGAATTTTCACCCACCTGGCAGAAGAGTGTCCATCATTATCTTTCCTGTAAGATTTAAACCCAGGTGTGAGGTTTTCTCTCTCAAAGTTCCCTTCACTCCTTATACCTCCCAAAATATGACATGCAGGTAGTAATCAGGTTCTCTGAGACCGCTTGTCTGGGAGAAATGCAAACAGAAACTCTAGGGAGAGTTTAAAACAACACATTGTAGTGGGCATGACCTTGAACGCAGGGAGCCAAAATTTCCCACCTCATAATAAGGGGATGGGATGAAAACACGGTTTGTGATAACCACCACTTATGCATCATGCGGGCTCTCACCCCAAAACCACAACGCTCCGACACCTCATGACCTTAAAGTAATTGAAAAAGCAAAGTTCAGCCAGTAGGTCACCTGTCTCTCCACGATACTGGACATCCCATCAGATATCCTGAACTGCACAGGGTCTTGTAACTTCTGGATCGAAGATACAACCAGCAGAATAAAGTGATGAGGAGACAAGACCATCAGGTGCTTCAAGGTGGAGAGACCCATCTCCTTGTCTTGGAGGTTTGGCAGCAGTTTCCATCTGGCCAGGGGAACCGTGTTTGAGGGGCTAGGATTCTGGACAGCTGCACAGCTCCGGGGACTGGGGCTGATGGTCCTAGACTTTGGTGCCAAAGCACGCTCCTGTGGCGGTCGGGGTGGGACGGGTAACGATGCAGTGCCGGGGACCCCGGCCTTGGCGGCTCGCGCTGGCGGAGCGTGGCTTCTCTCCCCTGCTGTGCGCCCAGTGCGATGGGAACGCGACGCTGCCTCCTCCTTACTCCGGGGCCCCGGCTCACGCAGTTCCCTGTTGGCATACCCTTCCACAAGCACTGCCGCAGAGGGAAGGCAATTCTGAGGGGTCTCGGCCCAGCCACTCAGGGCTGCCGCCCAGAGGGGACCCGCATCACTTCCCCAGCAACTGCATGGGAGCCAGGGAATGGCTCCCGCCTGTGCCCGTGAGATGAGAGCAAGCATATCTGATGAGCGGCAGCCACCACCGCACCCCTCTCCTGAGCTCCCAGCCCCAGCTGCTCCACACTCTGCCGTGATCCCCTTCTCCCCCCCGGAGAGACATCCTGGGGGTGTGTGTGTGTGTGTTAGAGAGAGAGAGAGAATACAAACCTCAGCTCTTCCCTCACGAAACAAATGGCTCGCTGACGTCTGCGACCCATTTCCGAGGCGATTCGGTCCCTATAGACTTTCTCATTACACGCAAGCCGATGTTATTATTATTGTTTACCATTTATATGACAAGGCAAGTATGTGCCCTTCTCCTTCCTGCTTAAGATCAGTCCTGCTGCGCTCTCGGTTTCCGGGCTTGCTCCTTTCACCTCAGCCCTTGCCCTGGGGCTCCCCTCCCGGCCACCCCAACACCTGTGCCCCTCTCTCCAGCCCGGTCTACCTGTCTGCTCGCCACACCCTCATCTGTAGAGCAGCTTCCTGGCAACCTCTCCTCCGTGGGGCTGAGAGGAGAGCAGCCCAGGCAGGAAAGTGGGCCAGTCAAGCCACAGCTGAGCACCTGCTATTTGCACGGCACTCAGTCAGGTTTTGCGACGGTGAGGTTATCCTTGGACAAAGCAGGTAAAGTGTGGACATTCGTGCACACAGCACAGGTGGGAAAACTGAGCCTCAGGAGGGAAAGGACCTGCACCCCCTTGTGCAACACACAAATCACACTTGGCAGAAGAGAAAGCTTGGAAATGAAGCTACTCCTCTGAGAACATAACCGATCCATGGCTATGACCTTGGAGGTGAATGGGGCTTCTGGAAGGAGCTCTGGGCTCGACGACAGAACCCTGGGCTTGGGGACTGATGCTGCCTGTTCCCAACTGTGTGAACTTGGAGGCACTTTGCCCTCCCAAACCTCTGTTTCCTGGGCTGGAGAATGGGGTCACTAGTCTTGCCCTGCCGGCTAGGACAGTTGAGATAACAGTGCTGATGTAATAGCAGGGAGCATCCCAGCGTCAAGCACCTCACAGGAAGCAGGTGGGGGCGGCTCCTCCTTTGGAACATCACTCACTCAACATGCGTTACTATCGGTGGGATCAGGTGCCCCCCCCAAAGTCAGCAGCTCAATCTGTGGAAGGCCACGGGCTAGCAGACCAGTGACCTGATCACAAGGCTGCCTGCCCTTGCTGGGTTCACACGGCTGCTTTGTTTACAGCCTCATTCGTGTGTCCAACCGGCAGTAACCCAATGCCCATTCTGGACCAGACCACTTTAAGCACTGGAACCCAGGAGCGGCCCTCCTGGCCTAAGATCTCGTTAGAGGAAATGCACGATCAACAAGATGGCATGTAAACACGACAGCTTCAAATAGAGATGAGACCGTAAGAATGCCAGCGGGCTGGTGCAGCGGAGTGCGGCTGCCCTTTTTATGCTGGCCTTTTGGAGCTCTGTGTTCATTGCCAGGTGTTCTGGCCAGCCGCCCTCCTTCCCAGCATCCCACCTGGGTTACCAGCCATCACCAAGCTTTCACTGGAAACTCAGCTCCTCAAGATAGATTCTCATGGCCACCGTAGCTGCAAAACATCCCTCCCACCTTGAAATCTGCCCCCTCCATTTTCCTTTTCTGGATCTTGAGCTCCCTTAAAAAACCCTCATAGCAGCCCTGATGAGCAGGCCTCACTCCCGTTCTACAGATGAGGAAGCTGAGATGCAGGAGGGTGAGGCAATGCCCACATTCAGACTACTATGATCACCATGGTGATCTCCATCACCAACCCTCCCTCCTTTCCTGGGTATCAGAGCCTCGGCCATTGTAATAGCTCCTCTGCAGCACCACGCATCCTGACCACAACTCACAGCCGTCACTCCATCACCACTCTAACACTGCAGTTTAATGACCTGCGCCAACCACAGGCGGAACCTTCCAGGTTTCTTCCTTTTCCTCCTTACCTCTGGGGACAGGGAGCCCTGGAGAGCCTCTGTGCTCACCCTGTCACATGGGGCAGGGGCCCCCAACCTCCGGGACCTAACGTCTGATGGTCTGAGGTGGAGCTGTAATAATAATAGGAATAAAGTGCACAATAAAGATAGTGCACTTGGCTCATTCTGAAACCATCCTCTCCCAGTCTGTGGAAAAACTGACTTCCACGAAACCAGTTACTGGTGCCAAAAAGGTGCACTGATCCAGCCACGGGCCTCGGAGGAGCTGGCTAAGTTGGGTGTCATCACAGGGCCATGGTGCCCCCAGGGTGGTGGTCCCCCCAGGGCCGTGGTGGTCCCCCCAGGGCCGTGGTGCTCCCAGTGGTGGTTCCCCCAGGGCCGCAGTCCTCCCAGGGGTGGTGCCCCCAGGGCGATGGTGCCCCCAGGGCAATGGTGCCCCCAGGGCCATGGTGCCCCCAGGGCCATGGTGCCCCCAGGGCTGTGGTGCTCCCAGGGCCGCAGTCCTCCCAGGGGTGGTGCTCCCAGGGCGATGGTGCCCCCAGGGCTGTGGTGCTCCCAGGGCCGCAGTCCTCCCAGGGGTGGTGCTCCCAGGGCGATGGTGCCCCCAGGGCTGTGGTGCTTCCAGGGCCGCAGTCCTCCCAGGGGTGGTGCCCCCAGGGCGGTGGTGCCCCCAGGGCAGTGGTGCTCCCAGGGCGGTGGTGCTCCCAGGTAACTTGTGCCTTTGCCTTCATCCAGCATGCTGTCCCCATGACCCTTGACCTTTAGCCCCCTTCAGCCAAAGGAGGGGTGGGGTCTCGGGGCCTGTCTGTCTCCATGGCCCTTGTTTGTGCCCTCGTCACCTCCGCACTGACCCTGCGGCCTGATTTCCGCATTCCTCTCCCCTTCCTGACTACCAGCCTCGCGAGAGCCAGGCTCTGTCTCTTGCATCTGCTTTCTCAGCACGAGGCTCAGAGCCTGGGACCCAGCAGTCGTCAGGGAGCATCTATCGACCTGAAAAGTTGAAACAGGAGAGAGCATTTGTTCATCAGACCCCTGCCGGTCCGGCTGGGCATCGTTGCTTTTTTCCAGGAGAAACATCTTGCCTGGCGGAAGCTCCCGCCTGGGGAGGCCCAGGCGCAGCCAGCTCAGCCTAGCCCAGCAGCAGGAGGGCCTTGTGTCAGGGAAGGAGATGAGGTCACTCACCACACTGCCTGGAGCCTCACACAAGTTCCTTGTTCCTTGAGATACTGTTTTCAAATGTGCTTCCCAGGGAATCGGTGTGGATTTTTTTCCCTTCCTTCTTTTTTTTACTCCCCTCTCTGTGTCTGGCTAAGGGGCCTAGTTGCAGCTGCTCTAACAGCAGGCGAGAAACTGGAATCGGGGTTGGTGGGCAGGCCAGCCTTGGAGCTGCCAGCTTCCCTGGGCTTGCCCAGCTCTGCCCACGACACGGCTAACTGTCACAGCCACGATCCTCAGCAGTCCTGCTGCTGCTGCCTCGTGAGTGGGGCCAGGCCCTCTGCCCTGGGGCCCAGAGACCACGGCTCACGTGTGCATCGATTTTCACAAGCTCCCCCCACCCCCGACAGCTGTGCTCCAGGATCCCTACCCCGGGGGCATCCTTCCCCAGCCCACCAGGAGGAGCGCTTCCATCCTACCACCCGCCGATGCCACCTGTGATTCCCCTTGAAGGCCCCCAGCAGCAGGCTAAACTGTCTTGCACGTGGCTCCTACAGTCAATGCTGTTTGGAACCTTCTGGGGTTCGGGCTCTGGAGATGTGACGGTAAACAAGACAGACGCCGTTCCTTTCCTCACGGAGTTTCTGAGACGTGGAGGAAGCACACGGGTAAGGAAACGACTGTGAATGATGCTCACAGGTATACGGCAGACAGAAAGGAGGGGAACAGAGACTGCAAAGGGCCGGGGCGGGGGGGGGGGGGGCGCCCTGCGGTGGGGAGACGTCTGGGAGGGCGTCTTGAAGGCAGCACGCTGGACCTGAAACCCGAAGGACAATAAGAAGCTCGTTGTGGAAACGCTGGAGGAGGGGCTGGGGGCGGTGACTCCGGGCAGTGGCCTGCAGCCTGGGGGAGGACGACGAGGGGGCGGCCTGGGAGACACGGCTGCAGGCAGATGAGGAAGGAGCTGCCCAAGAGCCACGCGGAGGACTCTGGGCAGAGGCCTCCAACAGCACCCCGCCGTCCCCCACCCACCAGGGCTCACGGCAGGTGCTCAGGAATATTGGTGAATAAATGAGGACCAGGCTTTGTTGGCTATTTGTACCTGTCCGCTCAGTCCTGTGAGCTTTCCTATTCTATTAGAATGGGAAATGTGACACTAGGCAAGGGCCGGGGCTGTCTCTCCATCAGAGCCTCCGCCATCCGGTCCAACTGGGAGGTGCACGGGTGGATTGATGTGCTGTGGGGCTTCCAACCAGCCTCCCCGCCCCTCCTCCTTCATCCCCCTCCCCTTTTACCCACCACCCCCGAAAGCCAGAGATGGCCCCTTCCGCTCCCCCTGCTCCCAGAGCCTGGCAGCTCCCAGTTTCCACGTCAGGCAGGCGCGGGGCCTCCTCTGCACGCACTGCGGTTACAGCTACAACGGCACCACAAGCTGAAACAAGGACGTGCACCACGTACAGGCTTGATTCTGTTCCGCTCCCCAGCTGTGTGGCCACTGCAAAGTCACTCAGCCTCTCTGAGCCTCAGTTGCCCTGTCTGAGAAACGGGTCTTCGGGGAATCTTGGCAAGAGCACCTGCCTCTTGGCCAGCGCCCCACCAGTGTCAGAGACGCTAACGACCACCGTGGGCAGCAGAGGCAGTCCCTTAAGGAGGAGCCTGCTGTCGCCACGACACAGGTGTGGACCCTGGAGGCGAAAGATGAAACCGGCTGCCCGGGCAACTCAGGGGCAGAGATGGGGTCTCCACATTAGGTTTTTCTGACTCCGGGACCCACACCCTTCCCACAAGGCCCCAGCTCTCATGGTAGCAGGAAGGTCGTCTCTCTGGGGGTCGGGGGGCAGGGGATCTGCATCTTCCCAAATGCCACTTATTCGGGAGAGCTCCTTAAGGGAATACCTTCGGCTCGGGCTCCCAGAGGGCCATCTCTTCTTTGATTGTTTTGCAGCCGAGTCCCTAGTACAAGAGATGGAGCAGGCGGGGCCCCGGCGCCGTCTGTTGACAATAACAGCACATTTTTACCAAATTACCAACTCCCAGCATCTCCCATTAGTGAACGATTCTTGCAAGGCAGACACGCTAACAAGACGCTTCTGAACTCCCATCCACGTCTTCCGCTGCCAATGCGGGAGGCACAGACGCTACTGTTGGGGGAAGCTGCTTTCCTAATTACTGAGCGAGGGAGAAGGGTAGCTGGAGAAGGGCTTCTTCATCCTTTGCAGATCTTTAATGAACCTTTTAACACACTTGAAAAATAAATGAAGAGAAACTTGGTAAAAAGCTCTTTTTTAACGATTTTGGCAGGTTTGATTAGCGGGTTTGAAAGCCCTAGACAGCGACTTAATTGGTGAGCCCCCTTGACAGCTGGTGAATAGAAGGTAGGCAGGCAGTGGACTGCACTGGCCTTTTCTTGTCTGCGTACCTTTTCCAAGATGGCTCGTTAGCCCTGGACTCGCTGACCCCCATCTGCTGCCCGTGATGCCCTGCAGATACAGCTGTGCCAAACAGGCAGATGGACACAGAGAACTTTCCGGGTGTGAAAGTTCTTGCAGGATGCTGGAAGCAGCATCTAGAAGGGTAGGCACAGGGGGCGCAGTGGGACGGTTTGGGCAAGGCTTACCCAGAGCATCCACAGTGCACAGCCAGACCCTCCCTGGCGCGCTTTGGCTCACATGCCTTCAATTCAGACCCCCGTCTTTAGGAGGAGCTCATGGTGTTGCCAGAAGAGTTTGGGTTTGGGGGCCAGGCTACCCGGGGTTTGAATCCTGCGTCTGCTCCCTTTTCAGATGTGTGACTTTCGCAAATGAGGACCTTGTCTGAGCCTCCAGGATCAAACTCTGTGAACTGGGGGCAGTTGGAGCCACTTCATGGGCTTCATGGCTCTGGGTGAAGAATCCGCCTGCAATGCAATAGATGTGGGTCCATCCCTGGGTCGGGAAGATGCCCTGGAGAAGGGCATGGCAGCCCACTCTATCTGGTATTCTTGCCTGGAGAATTCCATGGACAGAGGAGACTGGTGGGCTGCAGTCCATAGTGTAGCAAACAATCAGACACGACTGAAGCAACTTAGCACACACACGTGTCTACTTCATAATACTGTTAGCAGTCAATAGCTGAATGCATTTTCAAGTGAAGTACTTGGGACAGAAGAAGTGCTCCAGAAAATTAATCTTCCCCATCCTCAGCTTCTACATCCAGCAAGAGAGTTCCAGAAAAACATCTATTTCTGCTTCATTGCCTATGCCAAAGCCTTTGACTGTGTGGATCACGACAAACTGTGGAAAATTCTGAAAGAGATGGGAATACCAGACCACCTGACCTGCCTCTTGAGAAACCTATATGCAGGCCAGGAAGCAACAGTTAGAACTGGACATGGAACAACAGACTGGTTCCAAATAGGAAAAGGAGTACATCAAGGCTGTATATTGTCACCCCGCTTATTTAACTTCAATGCAGAGTACATCATGAGAAATGCTGGGCTGGAGGAAGCACAAGCTGGAATCAAGATTGCTGGGAGAAGTATCAATAACACCAGATATGCAGATGACACCACCCTTATGGCAGAAAATGAAGAAGAACTAAAGAGCCTCTTGATGAAAATGAAAGAAGAGAGTGACAAAGTTGGCTTAAAGCTCAACATTCAGAAAGCAAAGATCATGGCATCCAGTCCCATCACTTCATGGGAAATAGATGAGGAAACAGTGGAAACAGTGTCAGACTTTATTTTGGGGGGCTCCAAAGTCACTGCAGATGGTGACTGCAGCCATGAAATAAAAAGATGCTTACTCCTTTGAAGGAAAGTTATGACCAACCTAGACAGCATATTAAATAGCAGAGACATTACTTTGTCAACAAAGGTCCATCTAGTCAAAGCTATGATTTTTCCAGTGGTCATGTATGGATGTGAGAGTTGGACTGTAAAGAAAGCTGAGCACCAAAGAATTGATGCTTTTGAACTGTGGTGTTGGAGAAGACTCTTGAGAGTCCCTTGGACTGCAAGGAGATCCAACCAGTCCATCCTAAAGGAGATCAGTCCTGAATATTCATTGGAAGGACTGATGTTGAAGCTGAAACTCCGATACTCTGGCCACCGATGTGAAGAACTGACTCTTTTGAAAAGACCCTAATGCTGGGAAAGATTGAAGGTGGGAGAAGAAGGGGACAACAGAGGATGAGATGGCTGGATGGCATCACCAACTCAATAGAATGTGAGTAAACACAATGTGAGTAAACTCCGGGAGCTGGTGATGAACAGGGAGGCCTGGCGTGCTGCAGTCCATGGGGTCGCAAAGAGTCGGACACGACTAAGCAACTGAACTGAACTGAATGGCCAAAGGGATTAGGTCTAGAGAGAGCGTGGGGAGAGGGACTCCAAATCAAACCCTGTGAAAGGGGTTAAAAGAACCAACACTGAGCAGCCTGAGAAGAGATTCTTGGTAGCATCAAACGTCTGACATGTAGTCCCCTGAAGATGTTTTTCTGAGTGGTTCTAATCAGAGGGTAGAAATCCTCAAAAGTTAAATTTTGTTTAAATACACGAGTGTTGGACACAACTTAGTGGCTAAACAACAACAAATACATTTATAAGGAGAATTTTCTTTTAAGTCAGAAACAACCATTTGTGAAACTTATTGATTTATGCAACAATACATATATTGCCAGGCACTGTCCTTTAGTCCTGGGATTAAAGAAGTAAACAAAACAAAATCCTCAGCTTGAAGGGGGTCACCGTCTAGTGGACACCAACAGTGTAAACGTGTAATTCCCTGGACATAGAAACTGGTCACCCTCTTGGGCTGCAAAGGGAAGAAGCCTCAGATGAAGCTTAAACTGAGTAACCTTGGCATGTACCAGTCCGAATTTCAGTTGACCATTGCCAAGATCTCTACCCCTACTTGATAAATGCAGCTGTCTTAACAAAGAGAGCTTTCCCTCATTTGGGGTGGAGGTTGAAATATAGCCAGCTCTGGATTTGGAAGCCATGAAGGAGATCTGCAGCATCTGTATATATAAATGTCCATCAAGGTTTTGCCTTTCTGGGATATGGACCCCTTACTCTGGGGAAACCCAATGCTCCTCTCCCTCTCAGTCCACTGTGAAATGGGGTTATCCTCCTTTCGGCTGCTTGCTTGGACATGTGATTCAAGCCTGTCCAATCAGAGCATCTCCTCCTCCTGGCCACAATGATTGGTTCAGGGGTGGGCATGTGACCTAAGCTGGGCCAATGGGAGGCCAAAGAGTCAATGCTGGACTTCAGTAGGGACTGGTTCAAAAAGAGGAAGATGCTCCGGCTAAGAAGGTGGGGTGGGACACTGGCAGGCATCTTGGCACCATCAGGGGAGTACCTGAGAGTGCAGTCAGCACGAAGGAAAGCAGGACCAAGTGATGGCAAAGGAGAACGCTAGTATTTTTATATTGGGACTTACTATGTTTATGTAAATAAACATGTTTGTATTTCTGTATTACTCCGCCAGTGTTTCTAAGCCGCCTGGATCCAATCTGACCTGAAGCTTTCTCCCCAATGCCTGTGTTTTGCGGCCTAAAACGTCGTCTGTGGTGGTTGTTTCTTGGGCCCTTTAGACTTAATCTTTTCTGTCACTTGCTCCCAAAAGAGTTCTCTCTGATGCAGAAGATTCTATTAAGTATAATACGGTTATTCTCTCTCCTGGCCAATCTCAGACGGCCTGATGGGAGTGAACCATTCCAAGAGGAACAGGAGAGGATCTGTGCGCACCTCGGGGAGCTGCCCCAAAGGGACTGGTGAGAAATTCTGGAGTCCATGCTCGCTCCTGAAGAGATGTGAAACTGGGCAAGGGGTTCGTTCACCAAGCTGGCATGACTCTAGAAGAGGCTGTTTCGTTGCTCAGTCGTGCCCAGCTCTCTGTGACCCATGCCCGGTAACCTGCAAGTCTCCTCTCTCCGTGGGATTTCCCACGCAAGTATCCTGGGGTGGGTTGCCACGTCTTTCTGCAGGTCTAGAAGGGAGCAGATTAGAATGGAGCCACAAGGTCTGTTATCACCAGTTTGCGGCTGCTTTAGGGGGTGTACTTTGCCACCGTGCCCCTCAGACCGTCCCACTGGGCACCATGACTCAGGCTGGGGAGGGAATGCTCTTGTCCCCACCCACCACCATCATTATTATTATAACTTTTTTTTTTTTAAGCCACCTCCAGACGTGATTAAAGTCTCAAGCAAGGGCAAGCAGACCCGTAGACTGGGCCCCTGACGGCTCCCTTGTGTAAGCCCTGACAGCGCACTTGAGTTGAATAATAATGCTAATGTGCCGCTAACGAGCTCTCATCCTCTCTTCAGCTAGCAGGTCAGAGGGGGGGTGGTACCGGCAGGGTTTTCGGAGGCCTGCGATGCTTGTTCCTGGGGCAGAGAGGATAGCCCAGCCCCTACACCAAGAAGGTTTGGGGCACAGCTGAAGGCCTCTCTTAGCTCAGGGGTGCCATGAAAAAACAGGGATCCCCAGCTAAGCTAAAAAAAATGATCTTGCTGTGCCCACGCCTCCAGCATCTAACTGCAGCAGAGCCTGCTGGCGGGGGGCAAGGCCACAGTGTGGGAGGGGCTCTGCCGCCATCATGAGCTCCTAGAATCCCTGAGCAGCAGAGGCAGCGTCTGGGGAACCCTCCTCTAAAACAGAGGCCAGGCTTCTCTGACCTAAGCAGAGGAGCCAGGAGGCGGATTTGTGGGAGGAGGGGACGCCGGGGAGCAGAGGGTGTGGGTCCCCCGGAGACAAGAAGGGAGAGGCGGTGGAGATGGGTCTCATCGAGGTGTGCACTTCTCGTGAGCTGGGAGGCTCTTCAGGTGGGTTTGAGCGCACTCTGTGAGCCGGGAGGTGTGGAGGGGTGGGGCTCTTGCCTGTGTTGTGCGTCTGGGGGCTCCACCGAAGGCGTCATCCGAAGGGCAGAGTCCACGGCTCAAGGCACAAAAGACCAGTTCCCCTCCCCACTGCTGTCATCGGAGGCCCAGAGGAAAGAGCAACATTCTGCAGAGTCAGTCGCCTAGTCCCCAGCAGGACGCAGGAGCAGGTGTCTGAACTTGAAAACTTGCTGAGGGAGGGCCTTGGCAAAGGTGGAAATGGGGTCCCGGGGGATCCCACGGGAAGATGGCAGTGGCTGCAACAGGGAAAGCTGAGCCCCAAGGACCACAGCAGTCTGACTGGAATTGGGACGATCAGAACCCATTTCCATGGGTCTCTGCCAACACAAGTCCCAGCGGAGGACCTTGGTGGCAGGATGCCACATCCTTGGGGCTGCAGGGAGAGGGTGGGCTCTGGCAGTGGTGTGGGAGGCCCAGCTGGGAGACTCACCATGTCAGGGGAGATACAGGGTATCCCAGGGGCGATGTGTGAGGTCTTTTGTGTTGCTGACAGACTGCCAGGCTGCTTTCCAAATCTGGCTATCTCTCCCTGGCAGGTTTAACACATCCTGGCTCTGTGCTCCCTGAATGGCTGCAGTCCACCCTTCAGACAGCTGTTGGCACATCTGGGGACAGCTGCAGCCACCAACTTAGCACCTCTGCCGTGCCAAGCACGTTGCAGAGCCATCTCATCAGCAGCCTGGAGGCAGAGGAACGGTGCCGAGGTTGGGAGAGATGAGACAACTTCCACACTGGAGACGGAGCTGGTGCAGGGCGAGGTCGATAAGCAGATGTTCTTGCTCAGATCTGAGCATCCAGATTCTTCCTCCCCGCCAGCATTCGTGGGAGGATGTCTGAGAAGAGATGTCTGCAGAGGTGCTTCTTGAGTCTGAGAGCACCCTGAAAGAGTCTCCATGTCATCCCGCTGTCCCAGGAAAGATGTCCCATGGGTGGGAAGGATTGCTGGTCTATACATTTGGGAAAGCTTGAAGTAAACCAATGTAGACAAGTTTTCCCTTCTGTTCTCAGGCCTTCTCAGACCCTTCACAGATAATGTGCCCTGTGAATCTCTAAGAAACAGACCAGGTTTGTAAGTGGGTCCCTTTTTCACTGAATCGTTGTTTTTATCCGTGGGGCTAGACTCAGCTATGTTGCAGTAACAGGAAGCTCCACAATATTCCTGCCTTGTGACAACACGGGTGTATGTCTCACCTGTTCCGCGTGTCCACTGCAGGGTGACGGGGGTGTTGGCTCCTGCTTTTCATTCTCAAGAGGCACTTCCCAGCCGGGCCCCGGAAGGATCTGCACCGGCATTTAAATGTTCCAGTTCGGGAGTGACGCCTGCCACTTTCACTCACAGCTCATTGGCCAGGGCGAGTCATGTGACCTCACAGCAGGACGAGGGGTCCGGGAAGCGCACCACTGCCGTGTACCCGGGAAGCACAGAGCTAGGAAATGTGGGAGAGGGCCGGCCAGGGTTCTCTAGTCTGCAGACCATCTGCCAGCATCCCACGGGTTCCTGTGCTGGCACACAAGCTGAGCTCGGTCGTGTCCGACTCTCTGTGACCCTATGCACTGTAGCCCACCAGGCTCCTCTGTCCGTGGGATTCTCCAGGCGAGAATACTGGAGTGGGTTGCCAGGCCCTCCTCCAGGGGTCTTCCTGACCCAGGGATCAGATCGGCATCGCTCACGTCTCCTGCACTGGCAGGCAGGTTCTTTACCAGCAGCACCGCCTGGGAAGCCCCGTGCTTGGCACAGTCCAATTTGGGAAGGCGAAGCCAGGTGGTCCAGTGCCCCAGCCGGACCAGAGGCAGCCTCTCCTTGGATTTCTGAAGCTCTCATCTCCCTCCTTCCTCCAGTGGCCCAAGAGTAGAATGGCCTGTGTCTTCCTTCCTCTGTTCTCCCCTCATTGTCCCCTGCCCTTGTCACTTCCCATTAGACACAGGCTAAGCCCTCTTTGTGAGCCACCTTCTGAGGAGATTTCCCCCACAGGAGTGATTGCCCGCTGACAAAGAAGCCTGTGATTACCAGGACTGCACAATGGGAACTGATCCTCTCCATCACCGACATCAAAGAGCCCCCAAGCGCTCCCGCCTGAGGTGTAAACGCAGCTGACCTGAGCCAGCAGGTTGCAAGAGCCCCAGAGTCAGAGACTGGGGCCCAGGGCACCAGCAGACCAGTCCAGCAAGCTGGGGTGAGAAGCCAGGCTGGTGAGCGGCCAGTGGTGCCCAGCGGCTGGGATCATGGGCGCTGGACTTGAGCAGAAAGCGGACCCTCTCTGATGCGCCATCTACTCAGTATCTGCAAGTGGAGATACTGACAGGGTTACGTCAGGCAGCACCGGATGCGTCCACTGATAACCGGTCACAGTGACACAGAGTGGGAAGGCTGCGGCTTCAGACAAGATGAAAGGAGGACAGGCACAGGTGGGATCCAGGAAGCCTGGGCTCCACCTCCGCTCTGCCCCTGACCTGCCACGGGCCACTGGCCCCTCACCTCTCTTGGCCTTGGCCTGACCCGGAGTGAAAGGGAGACACCCCCGTCCTCTCTAATGGGGCCTGCAGAGCCCCTGCCTCTTGCATTGCCATCCCCAATCTTCCCCCCATCCCAGTCAAACTGAACTGCTTTCTTTCAGGAACTCAGACTGTGTATCAGTCAGCGATAGCCACACTAGTGCTGTGTAACAAACCACCCCAAACCTCAGTGATTTACAGTAGCAAGCATTTATTCCCAGGTCCGTGGGTCTGCAGGTTGGCTGGGGTTTGGCTGATAGAGGCTGGACTCAGGTGAATGGTTCATTTAAACTTCATTTGTTTAGTTTCTGGAATCCAGAAGGGTGCCTCTCATAGTGGACCACCCGAGTGCAACAGTCCAAACCAGACGAGGCCTCTGCACATGTCATATCCGGCCAAACCAATCACAGGCGAAGCTGATGCTGCTGGGCGGGAAAGTGCCTGCCAACCCCTTAGGCGGTGGGGGTGGGGGGCGGGGGTGGAGACTCACAGAACAATCACCCAAACTGTCACAGACATGCTCTACCTACCTGCACCCCAGTCTCAGGGCCTTTGCACAGGCTCTACCGTTAAGACCTCAGCTTGGAACTCGCTTCCTGGGAGAAGCTGCCTTTGACCCCACAGTCTGGAGGCATGCCATCGTTATGCACCCACGTCGCCCGGGGGGTCTTCCTTCCCAACCCTCAGCATGGCTTCTCTGGATGTTATCCACAGATACTTGATGCCTATTCTCCCCACACTTCACGGTCCAGATGGCTAACAGCCCGGTCCCACAGACTGCTTTGCACCAAGGATGCGGGATAGAGTCAGGCTTCCGTCTGCAAGGCGAGCACGGAGTGAGCGCCCCTCTCCGTGCTTTCTGGCCCTCTCCACTGGTTAGAGTGTCTGTGATTTTCTTGCAGCGAGTTCCCAGGTGCTCCTGGCGGCAAGCATCCTGGGTGTCATGAAACAGAGATGGCCACGAGAGCTTCTCGAGCTGACTCCCTAATCCCCGGATCACAGCGCCAGGTGGCCCTAGCCCCTCCTGGGGTGGGGGCTGTGCCGTCAGTGGAGGTGGCTCCAAACCCAGAATGGCAGGGCACCCAGCGTGGCCTCAGGGTCCCAGCCCCGCCTTCTGGTGAGGTCTACATTGTTCTGAGACTCATGCCTAGGCCCTGCTTCTTCAGACCTTCTCATGGTTTGATAAACACACAATCCCCTGTATTAAATCCCTTTCTTCTTAAAATACAGCACTGCACTCTGACAGATATGATGTTTTAATTACTTGGTCAAATGCCATTTTCCCAACAGAACAGCAAACTTCATGCCAGCAGAAACCGAATGAGTTGTGCTCACAATGGTAACATCCATCAAGCTGCCTGGCGCACCACGGGCACACAGTAAATACTACTTTGAGTGATTGAACACACGAGTCCGTGAACTGGCTACATCCGCTTCTTGCCACGGTAACCAGATGCTATACAGACCTTGAAATGGTAGCCCAGTGAGGGGTCCTGGACTGCCCCAGAGTCCACCCTTACCCAAAGTCCTGGAAAAGGACATCACAGACTTTTGCTTCCAGTGTTACATCCATGAAAGTACAATGAGGTTCTGCCTCTTTCGGCAGATAGGAAGACAGGCCCCGTGTTCATTGTTGGGAAGCAGGAGGCTGAAATGGTCAGGGAGTGGGTTTTGATATCAAGCAGAGTTAGGCTCAAGGCCTTGCTTGACTGCTTACAAGCTGTGTGACTTTGAACAAGTGAATTAACCTCTCTGAGACTCAGTTTTCTCATCTGTAAAATGGATGCTGCTGCTGCTAAGTGGCTTCCATTGTGTCCGACTGTTTGCGACCCTATGGGCCCTCACCCACCAGGCTCCTCTGTCCCTGGGATTCTCCAGGCAAGAATACTGGAATGGGTTGCCATGCCGTCCTCCAGGGTATCTTCCTGACCCGGGGATCGAACCTGCATCTCCTGTGTCTCCTGCATCGGCAGGTGGGTTCTTTACCACTAGTGCCACCTGGGAAGCTCTGCAAAATGGATAGAGGGGATTATCCCTGTCTTGTAGAAGTAAGTTCTCTGTACACAGCTCAGTTCAGTTCAGTCACTCAGTCGTGTCTGACTCTTTGCAACCCCAAGAACTGCAGCACGCCAGGCCTCCCTGTCCATCCCCAACTCCCAGAGTTCACTCAGACTCACGTCCATTGAGTTAGTGATGCCATCCAGCCATCTCATCCTCTGTCATCCCCTTCTCCTGCCCCCAATCCCTCCCAGCATCAGGGTCTTTTCCAATGAGTCAGCTCTTTGCATCAGGTGGACAAAGTATTCGAGTTTCAGTTTCAACATCAGTCCTTTCAATGAACACCCAGGGCTGATCTCCTTTAGGATGGACTGGTTGGATCTCCTTGCAGTCCAAGGCACTCTGAAGAGTCTTCTCCAATACCAGAGTTCAAAAGCATCAGTTGTACACAGTAGGTGCTTAATAATTGTTTGCTTTTGTCACAAAGCCTGATGTGAGGTAATAACTTGCCTAGGGGTTCCCATTTCACCTTGTCAGAGGTCTTAGGGTCCTCCTGAGGCTGTCTAGGCTAAGGTGCCCCCTTCCCCTGACACATAAGCCTTTCAGGGGACCAACAGCCCACCATCCTTTGCTGGGCATGTGTTCACGGTTCTCTGGACTTCCTGCTGTCTCAAGACACAGCTGTGTTTTAGCCAGTAAAGAGCACTGTTCAAATTCCAGGTGGCAGGCTTGTTATAACACGTGTGACCTTGGGACAGAGACAGGATGTGTTAACAGTAAGATTCCTCGACAACTCAACTTTCACCAGTGAAAATATTGTCTTTGCCAAAAGATCCTGTCCCCAACCTCCACCTCCAGTGATGGCCAGCCCTGTGTTTATAGCCCAGATACTCGATAAAGACATGAGGAATAACCGGGGAAAGAAAAGCCAGAATGGCTGCCTAGGCTGTTTTACATAGTGAAGAGTTCTAGAGGAGCAGGAGGGGCTCGGGGCTTGGGCTCAGAGAGAGAGAGTTAGGGAGGCAGGTGAACCCAGCAAGGAGAGAACAGTGGCCTCACTGCCCACCCAGCCCACCCCGCTCCTCGCACGCTTCCTCCGTGAGCCGGCTCAGAGGCTGACCTCCCCGGCTTACTGACTTGACGTGAGCCAGGAAGCCATGGAAAAGATGCAAAACCTGGGTGTTTTGATAAAGGGAGGGGCTCAGATAAGATTTGGGAAGCAGATCTCACGGGAGAAAGGGGGTTGGGGTCCCTTGGAAAAGGAGGAACAGGGTCCCATGGAAGACTTGAGTGCTGGAGAGAAGCTTCTTAGGTATCTCAAACTTGCCTTTCCACTCAGGGCATCTTTGGCAGAAACACCCTTGACAGAAAATTTGGCAGAAATGGTTTAAGTTCTTGATGAACTTAGAGGGCATCATGGCAGCCCTGCTGGCTTTGGGATCTGCCAGGATCTGCCGCCAAGACGTGGCAAGGGGCAAAGAGCACTGAGAAATGAAGAGACTGCAGGGACAGAGCCGGCCTTCGGGGCCAGGAGGCCTGGTGCAAGCCCCTGTTCCGCCCCACCCAGCTGCAAGCGTCGGCAAATTCTCTGAGCTTCCCAAGGCTCGGTGTTTTCAACTGTATAATGGGCATAGCAAGATTTACATCAGAGGGTTGCTCTGGGTAGAAAAGGACAGGGTGTTTGAAAAGGCTTAAGAAGGGCTGGAATGTGAGCAAGATGCAACCCGTGATGTCACTATTCTCAGCGCCAGCGCGACTCATCCTGCCTCGTGCCGCGTTCCCTGGAGCCCGGCCTACGCAATGACCCTGCCTTTCCCACAAACAGCCTCACGGCCCCTCTTCACAGCCCCCCAAGACTTCCTCCCCACGTTCGCTGTTTCCATGACACTCAGCTTGGGGAGCTACTTTTAATGAAGGAGATTGATTAATACCAAATTATTACCTTTCTTTGGTGTCCCTTTTGTCATTTAGAAATGGAAACAAAAGACATTCTTGAGCTCAAGTCAAACATTCACTGAGTTAATTCCCCACAAGAAACTGTTTGAGATTTCAAGGATTGGGGGTTTGTTGTTTCTTCCTCCCTCTCCCTGACTATACTACATCATAAAGGAATTGCCTGATTAAGGGACAGGCAGCGTGGAGAGTGACATATTTTTTAAAACTGGAACACGCCTGCCAACCAACACGGTTATGCAACCGGTTTTCTTTTTCCCGAACAATTTGATTCTCAAGGAGAAATGACAGAGAAAACAAGGGCATGTGGGGGAAAAACCCCGCATGATGCAGGAACCAGGGGATGGGGAGAGCGTGTCTTTGGAGACACGGTTCTGCTCCATCCCCTGGGGCTCGCCCTCCTGACTCCCTTCTGGGTTCTGCAGCTGCCTCTCACCCCACCCTCATTTACGTAAACCTGCTCTCAGAAAGGCCTGTGATGGGGATTCCTGCTAAGACATCACTTCAAACAACGCTGACCCAAATCACGGTGGGAACCATGCCTCAGGCTGGGTACCAGGCGTAAAGAGATCTCTAGCATTTGAACCCTGCCATCCAGATCAGGAAAGAAAAGGCCACCATGAGCAAACAAGGGCACTGCAGTGAATAAATAACCCAGGAAGATTAAGGAGAGGGCAAGCCCCACCTCCTGCTGCTGTCCCTGGCCCCGATGCTGTAGCCGCTCTGGCCTTCTCTGCACCCCGGGCCACTGCAGACTCAGTCCTTAGACTCAGCCCATCTTCCTGGAAGGCCCTTCCTCTAGACTTTCACTTCGGGGCCTCCCTTGCTGCAAATATCCCCCCTACCAGAGCCTCCTCTGACCACCAGGCGAAGCAGCATTCCTCCCTGGGGCCAGTCCGGCATTCCCTTCTTTCGCTGGGTTTGCAGCCCTGGTTGCAGCCTGACAGCTCCTGTTTTGCTTGTGTTTTTGTGTTTGCTGACTGTGGCCTCATGCCCCAGACTTCTCTGTCTCGTCTGCCTTCGTCTCTGTGTTTCCTGGACCAGAGCCTGGCATATTACTGGTATCCAATAAATGTTTTCTGCTGAATGAATGGATACATGGATAAATGAATGAATGAATGAATGGGGTCAATTGCTTAACTGTGGCCCCACTGAAGGATGAAGGATGACCTGAAATCTGACGGATGATCTGGGAGATCCTTCCTAACTCTTTCTGTGCAGGAGTCTATAAATAAATCTGGAGAAGCCAGTCACAAAAGACCTCATAGTGTAGGATTTCATTTATAAGCAATGTCCAGGACAGGCAAATCTATAAAGACAGAAAGCAGATTCATGATTGCCAGTGCCTGGGGGGAATGGAGGTTAGGTGGGAGGGTAATGGTTAAATGGTATGGAATTTCTTTCTAGAGTGATAAAGTGTTCTGCAATTGATTGTGGTGATGGTTTTACAACCTTGTGAATACACAAAAACCCACTGAGTTGTTAAAAACAAAAAGCGGTGGGGCGGGGGGCGTTGGGAAACAAATAAGTCTGACTTAAGTATTTCTCAGGAAACTGGGAATGAACGATTAAGACGATGGTCCTGGGAACTGTATCCCGAGGCAGGCACCTGTATCATCCGTGTGAGCCACCAGGACCCTTTGGAGGGCAGAGGAGGGTCAGGGTCAAGGGTGGGCTTCCTGGACTCTGCTCCCAGAGGACCGAGCTGAAGACGGGGGGAGAGGTGTTTGCCTGACCCCTTTCTGGATGAAAGCCGCCATTTCCTGGCATTTCATTTCGAGACTCCTTTGCAGTTCCTTGTGGTGGGGTTGGGTGTCAACCCGGCTCTCATCAGGAGGGGAGGCCCTCTTCATCAGTCTGCAGCCACACGCTAACGATCCTTGGAACAAGCTCTGTCCTGAGTTCTTTGCATAGACTCGACCTTCCCTCCAACCCTACGTGGTAAAACCTCATTTAACAGATAAGGAATTTGCCCCAGTCCACGTGGCGCTGGCAGAACCAGGACTGGAGCCCAGCAGCCTGGGTCCCGAGTCTGTCCTCTGACCCTGATGCCCGCTGTCCCTCCAGTGAGAGGGAGGGCCAACAGACTAGGCGGGCTGTGAGCCCCGCCCCTCCCCGCCTGGGGCTCTGGTGTGTGGGGCGGGGGAGGTGAGCTGTGCTGGGCTCAGTCGTGGCCGACTCTGCGGCCCCACGGACTGTAGCCCCCCAGGCTCCTCTGTCCGTGGCATTCTCCAGGCCAGAATACTGGAGTGGATTGCCATGCCCTCCTCCAGGGGATCTTCCCAACCCAGGGATCGAACCCAGGTCTCCCGCATTGCAGACAGACTCTTTACTGTCTGAGCCACTAGGGAAGCCCAGTGCAAGATGGGGAGTGCAGGCTTTTTGATTCTCGCTTGGTCCTTGCACCCTGAAGTGACATCAGCAGCTCCATACTGGTGGCCAGAAGCCTGGGTCCCGCCCGGAGCAGCCCGGTGGCCCTGACTTCACAGGGATCGTGAGCATGTCCGTGAAGAAGGTGGCTCTGACCTGGCGCCTGTGACGAGCCAGGAGCTGAGCACACACGCTACCCCAGGTATGTCTCCAGCGGTCCTCGCAGGGAAACCACACCAGCTCCAAAAACCGAGGTCTGTAGAGGATGGGGTCTCCTTCTTGGATTCAAATCCAGGTCTGTTCCACTCCCGAGGCCACAGTCCCCTGCCAGGCACCCCCACAGCACGGCCTGCCTGCTCACCAGCTGCGAGCTCTTAACCCGTTACTTATCTCTCTGACCCTGTCTTCTCAGCTACAAAATGAAGATAATATCTCCCTGGCAGGGTCATTATGAGGGTTAAATGGGAAGAGCATGATATGATATGAAACAGAACATAACTTTTACATAACATAAATTTTATATAATACATTTTAATAAAATTAAATTTATATAATAAAAATAAATACATGATGATAGTATTTATGACTCCCCTCAACTAGATAGCTCACTTGGTAAGGAATCCACCTGCAATGCAGCAGATCCCCATTCGACTCCAGTGTTCTCGGGCCTCCCTGGTGGCTCAGCTGGTACAGAATCTGCCCACAATGAAGGAGACCTGGGTTCGATCCCTGGGTTGGGGAGATGCCCTGGAGAAGGGACAGGCTCCCCACTCCTGTATTCTGGCCTGGAGAATCCCATGGACTGCACAGTCCGTGAGTTCGCAACGGGCTGGCCACAACTGAGTGACTTTCACTTTCACTTTCCTCTAGAATAAAATAGAATATGCTACCCTCTTTTAGAATGTAAACTTCATGACACCCGAGCAATCCCCAGCACTACAACATGAACTGAAGTCGTTCAGTCGTGTCCGACCCTCTGCGACCCCCTGGACTGGAGCCCACCAGGCTGCCCCGTCCAGGGGATTTTCCAGGTGAAGATCCTGGAGTGGGTTGCCATTTCCTTCTCCAGAGGATCTTCCCGACCCAGTGATCGAACCTGGGTCTTCTGCATGGCAGGCAGGCGCTTTACCGTCTGAGCCACCACTACTAAGACACAACCTAGCAAATAGTAGCCCTTCGAATGAGACATGCTGGGAGAATAGGTGGAGAAGCCCGGGGGAAGGGTTGGCACACAGTAGGCGCTCATCCTTGGCAGCTCTGACCGCCGTTGAAAGTAAACCTTCCCCCACCACCGCCAGCAGCAAGGCCAGCACCACGACCTCCCTGGGAAGGGCTGGGCACAGGTGAAGCAGCTCCCTCTGTGGGAAGCGACCTGACTCAGTCATGCCTGTTGGCACTGGGACAGCCACCCCTCGGCTCTGTCAGGGGGCCTGCTGGATTCCCTGAAAGTCTTCCACCAGCTCCTCAGTCCGTTCAGCTGAGTCATGAAGATGGGGAAACACTCAGCCCAGCTGATCCACGGTCAGGGTCAGGGACAGTCCACCCAAGATCGCCTGGTTGGTGGCATCACTGAAGGCAGGGACCCGGGCAGTGAGCGTAATTTAAATCCACTTGGCAGGTGTGTTTGATGCCCTGCGTGTGTCAGGCTCTGTGCCGGGCGTGTACCGGCAGATACAGCCCCTGGCTTGGTTGAGTTTACCCTCCGTCCACGAATAAAGGCTGGATCAACTTTCCCCGAGGAGACCAGTACATGCAGGAGGGCCCCATACAGGCTAGGGGCCTCGTCCCCAGCTGCTCCTTTCTCTGCCTTCCACACGCCCAGCCTCCCCTGCCCTGAGGATGTGGAGCCTCCGGGTCTGTAGAATGGAGGGCGAGGATGGGATCCATCATTGTTGGGCTGACGTGACGCGGGTTAAGACCTGCCTCTGGACTTCCCGGTGGTCCAGTGGTTTGGAACCTGCCTGCCTTGCCAATGCAGGGAGCACGGGTTGGATCCCTGGTCTGAGAAGATGCCTCGAGCCGTGGGGCGACCAGGCCCTTGTGCCACGACTACTGAAGCTGCTGCGGCCAGTGAAGCCGGCGCCCCCAGAGCCCACAGCAAGCGACGCCCCCGCAGTGAGCAGCGCGCACGCCGCAGCTAGAGAGCAGCCCCTTCTGGCTGCACCTAGAGAACTCCCGCGCACAGCAACGGAGACCCAGCGCCACCAAAACACACAAGTTTCAAAATTTAAAAAGACCTGCCTCCACCCCCGGCAGATCTAGCTGACGCATTTCTGCTAGCAGGACGCTCAGTACTGAACATCCTGCTTCTTGCCCTCCCAGCCCCCAGGTCCAGGGTGTCCTGGAGACACACAGGTGAGTGGAGTGCTGCTCAGGCCCCACCTGGGCTGCAGGAAGATGTGAACACCTCAGAAGCGCACTGTGGAAGCCTCACTCCCAGAGCTGAGGAAGTCGCCACGTCTGGGGAGTCTGCGGCGCTGGCTGCTGGGTGAGAGCCAGAGGAGGCAACCTGCAGGGGCCAGCACACCCAGAGTCCGTGCGCGGACAGGGAGGAAGCGCGCTCGTGGAGGCAGGAGGCAGGGGCAGAGCAGGATGGAGCAGAAGCCGGGCCTGGCTCGCCGGAAAACTCGATTTTGTAGAAACCTGGGCCTGAAATGGAATGAGCCCTCGGGGATGGAATTTAATATTGTCTCGGAGCCTTTGTCTTCATTTAGGGCAACAGGATTGCATTCATTGTGGCTTCTCCCTTCGTCCCGGTTATACTTATTTTGGATTTATTCACTTATGAGTCTTGCAACAAGAAGTTGAAATGAGTAAATGTACTTTTTCTTTTTTTGTGAGCTACATTAATTTTAGAGTGAGATTTATCCTGCCTGCTATTCCTTTTATGGTTACTGATGAGAGGCTGAGGCCCCGCTAGAAGCTGCAACCAGACAGGAGAGGCTGGAGGTCGGCTGGGAGATCCCAGCCAGCGTGGGACCCAGGGGTTCTTCAGCTTCGCAGAGTCATCAGTCCTAGGAAAGCAGTTCCCCAATACTCCATCCAATGAGTATTTTCCTCCAATGACCATCACCTCGCCTGACACATAGTCGGTGCCATGGGTAAAACTGTGCCCCCTTCAAATGGTTACTTGAAGATGAACGTGGATGTGAATCTCCCTGTCCTTCACTGACTCCCAGAGATTGCTCAGACTCGTGTCCACTGAGTCGGGGATGCCATCCAGCCATCTCATCCTCTGCCGTCCCCTTCTCCTCCTGCCCTCCATCTTTCCCGGCATCAGGGTCTCTTCCAATGGATGTGAAGTTATCTGTGAATGTGAACTTAGTTGGAAAGAGGGTCTTTTCTTTGTAACGAAGTTAAGATGAGAGCATTAGGGCGGGCCCTCGTCCAGCACACTGGCGTCCTTATTAGAAGAGGGGACCGGGGCGCAGACGTCCGGGGAAAGTGTCCTGTGCTGACAGACCGGAGTGACGCAGCTGTGACCGGATGCTGGGGCAGCCAGGGAAAGACCCTTCCCAGAGCGCCAGAGAGAACGCGGTTGGGCCCCTTGATTCAGGGCTTCCGGCCTCCAGAACTGAGAGATTGCACGCTCTATTATTTTCAGCATCTCGGTTTATGGCACTTTGTGACGGTAGTCTCAAGAACCTGACGGCGCAGGGACATGTGTCTGATGAATGAATGAATGAATGGGAAAATCTTCACTCTCAGCCCCTGCAGTATGTGCGAGGAGTGGAGAAGCCTAAGGTGCTGCTCTTCTCTCAAGAAACCTAACTTACAGATACGAGGACCCCTTCCCCATGGCTGAGGCCCTTTAGGGCCTGGTGTAGCTTGAAAGAAGTTCAAAGTGCCCCTGGTTTGCAGGAGCTCAGGAGATGCTTGTATTCACATGAGAGGCCAGGAGAGGAGACACCAAACCTCCGTCTGTCAGACATGCAGATTTTTACTTTGGGTTTTTTTTTTTTTTTTTAAAGAATATTTATTTATTTATTTGGCTGCGCTGGGCCTCGCATCGCGTGGGGCTTCTGTCGTAGCACAGACTCTCTATTTATTTGGCTGCGCTGGGCCTCGCATCACGTGGGGCTTCTGTCGTAGCATAGACTCTCTATTTGGCTGCGCTGGGCCTCGCATCGCGTGGGGGCTTCTGTCGTGGTGCACACACTCTCTAGCTGTGGCACAAGGGCTTAGCTGCTCCACGGCACTTTTTGTTGTTGCTGATCAGTCGCTCAGTCGTATCTGACGCTCTGCGACCCGATGGACTGCAGCACGCCAGGCTTCCCTGTCCTTCAGTCTCTCCCTGAGTTTGCTCAAACTCATGTCATTGAGTCAGGGATGCCATCCAGCCATCTCATCCTCTGCTGCCCCCTTCTCCTCCTGCCCTTTATCTTTCCCAGCATCAGAGTCTTTTCCAAGGAGTCAGCTCTTCACATCAGGTGGCCAAAGGACTGGAGCTCCACAGCAGGGGAGATCTTAATTCCCTGGCCAGGGATCAAACCCAAGTCCTCTGTGTTACAAGGCGAAGCTTTAACCACTGGACCTTCAGGGAGGTCCCCAAGCATGTGCTTTCGACCAACAGGCATGCAGCTCTGAGAAGCCTTTCTCCCAGGACTGCCTTCCGATCCTCTCTTTGCCAGACCTCCTCCTCCCTCCTGCATCCTCTCCTGGTTCTCCATGGCCCTAACCTTCTGCATATCCTGGAGGAAATGATGAAGCCTCGAAATACTCGGAGACGGGGAATATCCAGACCTGGTAAGAGGGAGGGTGAGAACGCGGTTTAATCTGGAGCCGCAATCCCAGGCCGCTGACGCTTAGGAGCCGGGAGCCCAGGCGTCTCCCTGACGCTGCTTCAGGCTGCCTACACGTAGCCCAGTGGCTGCCCTGGCTTGGCCTGCTCTCCGCGCCTGCTCTCTGTCTCCTCCTGGCCCAGCTGCCTGCAGGGCAGCCCCAGGGAGGCCTCGGGCCACCCCACGGCCACAGGCAGCCCCGTCCGCTCACAGTGACCTCAGCCGTGGCACCACTGCCACCCACATCCAATCACAATGCCTGGTACCCAGGCGACAAGAAAGCTTTCACGAAGGTGTAAATGAGGACGCGTGCGTGGGAAAAGAAGGAAAGAAGTGATCCGAAGGCTGGATTCGGGAACCAAGGAGTGAGTGAGGACGGCGGTCACTGAGGGCAGAGCAGGTCAGTGAGTGGGGCGGGGAGGGGGAGGAAGGCAGGGAGATGCTCTTTTTCCCGAGGAGCCAGTGGTACCTTTGTGCAAACTGGCTAAGGTGACCTCAGGTGACCCAGGAAGTCGGGGTGCAAAGGATTCGGACACAGTTCCTGAGCCGACTGCTCGCCCTCCGGAGAACTGCAGTCTTCAAGGCTAGATGCAGAAGAGGGGTCGCGTGCAGGGCAGGAGGGCGCTGGCCTCCCGAGGACTCCCTCTTCCGCTGCTCCAGGAGCTCGCAGGAGTAAACATCATTCTCCCCGTGATCAGAAGCAAAAATAACTGTGACATTGCCTCCTGTGACTTTTCCCTTGTTTCTCCCAGAGGCTGGGCTCCAAGGGTGCCTCTGTGCCCAGGTGGACCTGCTTCGGTGTTTGCATAACAGCGTCTCCTGGCACGCACGTTGTATGCCAGGTGCCTGCCTGCCTCCGCCAGACAGTTGGCCTGACTAGGTTTCTTGTACTAATTTTCCTTGCTGAACTGCCCAGTAACTTAGCCAGATCGAGCAAATCAACTTCTGGGTTAGCTGGCTGCAGACTCTTCTAAAGAAGAGTCGCGGCGTTGCTGCTCATAGCAACAAGCTAGGTGTCTGCAGGCCGGCCCGCACCCTGATGGCTGATGCCTGTCCTGCCCGCTTCCCTGCCGCCAGCGGTGGGGAGGGGGAGCTCTGCTGGGTGGACCCCTCACTCTGTCCCTCCTCTGCACCGTCACCCACCCCAGTCCCACTACCCAGGACCCTTCCTTCTTTCCCACAAACCTGAACCCAACAACCTAACCCCTTCATGACTGTCTGCCTCTTAGGGTCCTCTTTTTGCTGTTCCTGCACCCACCCTCAGTGAGATAATAATAACACAATAGACATATCTTGTCTAAACATTTGCTCTGGTCCCTGTACTGATCACTAAGTCACTATGCCTAGGTTATCATACTTAATCCTCTCAATAAACCCTTGAGGTAGATGCCCATTTTACAGGTGAGGAGACTGAGGCACATGGACATTAACTAACTTGCCCAGTGGTACCGAGCAAGCAAGGGGCTGCACGGGAGTTAAGCCCAGGACTGTTGCAGGACCTGAGCCATTAACCCCAACGTCCCTTCAAGTGTTGTCTTAAACGCTTTCTCTGGGCGTGTGGCTCATCTTCCTTGTTTTTGCTTCCCTCTGAGTTCCCAGCGTCTTGGGTACATTTCCACAATATACATCACGCTGAGGACACGACTTGCTGTATATGGTGATTCAGTGTTAACTGGCTGTGAATTCTCCAGAGACAGACTGGGCTGGATTTATCTCTGTACCCCAGTATTTTGACACGTTGTCAAGGCTTTCATTTCATGCTGGTGGTAGCAAATCCCCTCGTGGCCCCTGGCCCTGGGCTGGCACACAGCAGCCAGAGAGGTCCCAACAGGCCTGGAGTCACAGTCAGTCCCTGTCGGAACTCGTTGGTTGTCTAAAAGCCAGCTCACCCAGCTTCAGAAGCCCAGGAAGTACGCAGGCTTGACAGCTGAGCGGCCCAGCACAGCTGACTTCTAGGCTTGACGAGGCCTCTCCGCTCTGCGTCTCCCTCTTGCATGTTCTACAGACAGGCGGCTTCTTCCCATGAAGGCTCAAGGTTCCACTCCTGGGTTCAAGTCTGTGGAAAAGAGCGATTCCTATCCAAATCCCAGGCCTGCCTCTCCACGGCCCAGGCTGGGTCGTGCCCCTGAAGCTGACCCAACATGTGAGCAGACAGATGAGGTATGTTGACCAGCTCGGCTTAGGTCACGTGTCCATGCAAGCGCCAGGCCGAGGACTCAGGACGACAGAGACACGGCTTCCCCACAGCCCAGGAGGGGAGAGGGTGGCCTCCATCCTGTGATGCCCCTTTGCAGAGGGAGCCCGCAGAGCAGCCTCCAGGAGGCAGCGCTGAGTCATGAGTCCAAGGCCAGGGCTCGGACCCTCTGGGTGTCTGGACTGGCAGGCTGAGCTGTGTGCACAGTTACCCTTGGGTTTTTATCTACTTTCACCTGCTTGCCCCTGGGGTATACACAGAACTTCAGCAGAGAAACTGACCACCTAGAAGGTGAGATTCACCAGCTGGCCACCTCCTCCTCTCTTCCCCCTTTGAGGATAGTTGTCCAGGTATGACAGGTACAAGCCTGGAGTTGGGAAGAGAGGCCTGTCCAGAAAATTCATCCCTCACATCTCAGCTGGATGATAATGAAATACCCTGCCTTAGGAGGTGGCCAAGGCTTGGTCAGATGAGGTGTGTCCACAAGGCCGGATGGCCGCGTGACCAGAATGCTTTAGAACAATAATGCAAATGGGCTTCGTTTCATATGCCGATCCAATCAATCGGCGGTGGGCTCTCTGAGCATTAGATGTTTTCAAAAGTGGATTTTGAGATGAAGTCTAGCTCAGCAGGAAGAGAGTTCCATCAATGATGGTGGTGTCTGCCACAGACACAGGATTAGACGTTTAATCCTCCTGTAGAAGCGGCATGGATCGGAAGGCTGGAGCGCAGATCTGACAGGTCTTGGAAAGCCTGTGACTTTGTGATTGCATTTTTCATGCCCATTGCAGAGCAAGTCGGCTCAGAATTAACATTTTTGGCAAGCAGATTGAACATCTGAGGGGCTTCCCCGGTGGTTCAGTGGCAAATAATCCACCTGCAATAGAGGAGGCAATGGGGATACGGGTTCGATCCCTGGGTCAGGAAGAACCCCTGGAGGAGAAAACGGCAACACACTCCAGTATTCCTCCCTGGACAATCCCACGGACAGAGGAGCCTGGTGGGCCACAGACCATGGGGCCGCAGAGAGTCGGATACGACTCTGCACGCTAGAGCAGGAACACGCAGTCACCACGCCCACTACGTGTAGTGAGCACGCAAGCTACAATCAGACATCTAAAGCTCACAGACGTTGCTCTTGATCTAGAGTGCCAGTGCCTAGCCAGCAAGTCTGGGGGAGAGTCTCTGGTCTGGCCAGTCCCAGATCCTAGAGGCGTGCCGGACTCAGAAATCTCAGCAGCAAGTGGGACTCGAGTCAGCGGGCACCCCAGGCCTCTGCCCCGATGTTACCATTTATGTGCTGTGGGATCCAAGACGAGTCCCTTCACCTCTCTGAACTCTATTTCCTCAGCTGAGAGCTGGGTAACACTATGAGGAAAACGATGCTTGCCTTAAAAATGGACTGGGGGCTTCAGACCAGGATGGAGCCATGGGCACCGGATTTACCCTCCTGCCCAAAACTGCAGTAGCAATAACAAAAGGCACATAAAATGTAATGTATGATGGTCTTCAAAACACTGAGCTTAACCCCCAAGAAGCCAGAAATGGGGGGGGCAGGTCCTTCACCAGCCAGGACGATGGTCTTCAAAACACTGAGCTTAACCCCCAAGAAGCCAGAAATGCAGGGGCAGGTCCTTCACCAGCCAGGACGATGGTCCTCAACACACTCAGCTTAATCCCCAAGAAACCACAAATGCGGGGGCAGGTCCTTCACCAGCCAGGCTCACTGCCATGAAGGAACTTCCAGACGATGGGTGAGGCAAAGATTTCATTAGATACAAACCAGTAGCATGATCCACCAAAGAGCCAACTGGACACCGGGCTTCACCAGCATGGAAACTCGTGCGCTTTGAAAAAGACTGTTATGTAAGACAAGACCAAGACAGAGAAAAAATATTCACAGATCGTTTCTTACTAAAAGATATGTCTGGAATAAAGAATTCTCAAAACGCAATAGAAAATCAACAAGCCAGTTAAAAATGGGCAAATGATTCAAACAGACACTTCACCCAAGAAGATATCTGATGACACACACGCACGCACAGGCACACGCACACACACGCACGCTCAGCATTAGCAGGCATTAGGTAAACGCCAGTTAAAGCCAGTGTACGTATTAGAATGGCCTGCCATGGACGAGTGAACATACTGAGCGCTGGTGAGGATGCGGGGCAACGGGAAACCTCGTATGCTGCTGAGGGCCATGTGGGATGGCACAGACGCTGCAGAGAACAGTCTGGGGCTCCTTCAGTTACTCATGCCCCCACCACATGGCCCAGCCCTTCCTCGGTGTTTAACCCGAGAGCAAAGGAGGCCTGTGTTCCTTTCCTCTCCCTGGCTTCCCAGGTGGCTCAGTGGCAAAGAATCCGCCTGCCAAGCAGGAGACGCAGGTCCGATCCCTGGGTCGGGAAGATCCCCTGGAGAAGGAAATGACAACTCACTCCAGTCTTCTGGCCTGGAGAATCCCATGGATAAAGGAGCCTGGTGGGCTACAGTTCATGGGGCCGCAAAGAGTCGGACAGAACTTAGCCACGCAACAGCCGTGCTCACACCAAGACTTTCACATAAACGTTCATAACGTCTTTATTCACAATCATGAAAAATCGGGAAGATCCCGTGACTATCAACAGGGGATGGGATACACAGAGTGTAGAATGCCGTAAGATGTAATATTAGCCATCAACAAAAAGAACAAACTGCTGATACGTGACACAATGTGGCTGAAGCTCAAAACGCTTCCACTGAGTGAAAGAAGCCACACCAAAAACTAGCCTGTGCTGTGTGGTTTCATTCTATAAAACTCTAGAGGATACAAACTCCTTTATAGTGACAGACAGCAGATCAGCGAATTGCCTGGGGGTGGGAGGGATGGGGAGGAGGGGAAGAGAGGAATCACAAAGGTGGGCAAGGAAGCTTCTGAAGAGGGACGTATATTTTCATTGTCTTCATCGTGGGGATGGTTTTACAGGTGTATGCGTGTCAAAATACAGCCCATGCATCGCTTTAATGATACACAGTTTCTTGTGGGTGAATTACGATTCAATAAAGCTATTACCAAAAGCGGGGAAGAACAGAAGTTTATTGAGGTTATTAGATGATGTAATACGCAGTGTGCCCCCACTGGTCTCTGTGGCACTGATGGGACTCCACTAAGGGTGGAGGCGGGTGGTGGCACAGTTCTCACACTGCTGTCCCATACTGACTTCACCCAAACACCCACGAGGGCCAGACGAGTCTCTCCGCTTTACTGCTCTGCTCCCAAGCAGGAGCCCCCGCAGGGTGCTGGCCCTCGTCGAGCAGAGGGCTAGTAAGAGGGAAGACGGCCAGGGACAGGGAGGCCGGGAGTTCTTGGAGCAGCAGTGACTGAAAGGACCCCGGGGTGAGGCCATCTGCTCCCCGTCTCCAGTGGAGGCTGGTCCTGGGCCTCTCTCCACCTGGCGTCCCCGGATGCTTGAAAGACGGATTCCCCTGCAAAGGCTGCTGGTGCCTCGTGTCAGCCAGGTGGGATGCCCCTTGATCACCGTCTGCAGGGCTGGTCCAGGGGGCATCTCCGGGCACTCCTTGGAGAAGGAGCTCCTCAGAGCCCAGACAGGCAGTCAAGTTTCCAGAAGCAAGTTTAAGCATGAGAGCAGGAGCTTTAACGCCAGAGACAGGTTCTGACCCATTGGTGACTCTTCCAGGAGAGCCTCAGTGCTCCATGAGCAACACCGAGTGAAATGCACCCCTTGGAACGAAGACAAAATATAAATAACGCCTGTGGAAGAGCAGGCCAAGTCCACATTCAAGAAGAAGTCTTGTAGGCAGCTGAAAAATATCCCTTCACACAAAAGATATCCGCATTAAATCCCCCAAACCTGTGATGTTACCTTACTTGGAAAAATGGCCTTGCAGGTGAGATTATGTTAAGGGATTGTCAGATGATCCAAGGGTATTTAAAGTGTTTGCCACTCAGTCATGTCCAGACTCTTTGTGACCCCATGGACTGTAGCCCACCAGGTTCCTCTGTCCATGAGATTCTCCGGGCAAGAATACTGGAGTGGGTTGTCATTTCCTTCTCCAGGGGAATCTTCCCAACCCAGGGATCGAACCCGGGTCTCCCGCATTGCAGGGGGATTCTTTGCCATCTGAGCCACCATCTTTTAAGAGAAAAAACAGAGGGATTTGAGACAGAGGAGGGGAGGTGGGGTGGAGATGGAGACAGAGGCTGGAGCGATACAGACTGGAGCCAAGGGGCGCTGCGATCACAGGACACCGGCAGAGGCAGGAAGATGCTCGCCCAGCGCCTCCAGGGGACTGCAGTCGTGCAGACGCCTTGGTGGTGGACTCCACGCTGCAGAGCTGAGAAAACTGACTTCCAAGCTTCAGGCCCCGGCTTGTCCAGTTGTTATGGCAGCCGTGGGCGTGCTCAGTCGCTCAGTTGCGTCCGGCTCTTTGTGACCCCCTGGGCTGCAGCCCGCCAGGCTCCTCTGTCCATGAAACTTTCCAGGCAGGAGTACTGGAGTGGGTTGCCATTTCCTCCTCCAGGGGATCATCCCCACCCAGGGACTGGCTCTTGCGTCTCCAGCCTTGGCAGGCAGGTTCTTTACCATGGTGCCACCTGGGAGGCCCCAAGGGGCCCTCATAGCCAGACTCCCCTAACAGCCAAGCTGGAGTCCCCCACATTCAGCACCACTGACGTTTTAGGTCAGATTATTCTTCTCTGCGAGGCTGCCCTGTAGGATGTGAGCAGTGTCTCTGGCCTCTGGCCTCTGCCCTCTACACACCAGTAGCTACGTTATGCCCTCCACTGACAACCGAAACCATCCCCAGGTGCTGCCAAATGTCCCCTGGGGAAGCAACATCACCCCCAACTGAGACGATAGACCACCGCTTAGGCCAGCTCACCTGCCTCAATTTCAGCAGCTGTAGAAAGGAAGCTGGTGGCCGGGGGTGGGGGGGGTAACACTGGTGCAAGCCTCTATCTCATAGGACTTTCTCTTCAGCAACAACTGCTTGAGTACCCATGTGCCAGGCACGCACAAGGCCCTGGGGCCATAGCAGTGAGCTAAACAGATGTGATGTCTGCTCCACGAGCCGCGGTCTAGTGGATTGTGCTAAGGGTAAATTGAAACAAGACATTGAAATAACCTGATGCAAGCCTGTCCCATAGTACGTATGCGACAAACGCCTCTTAAGTTATTAATCATTTGAGCATCAGCTTCATCTTTAGCATAATCCTGATTAGCCTTATAAATACTTAGTGCCATGCGTGACACAGAGAAAGGTCAAGGTAAGACAGAAATGGCGATGACAGAATGAAAGGACGTGTGGGGTGCGCGGAGCACATGCCTGGCCCTCCGGAGGGGATTTGGCTTCTTTCCTTCTCCTCCAGAGGCGCGTAGGAGTTAGCAGAGATGTTTGCAAGAGAGGCCAGGTCTCCTGTCTCACAGACTAGAATAATCTGCTTTGCTGTATCATTCACTGGGGTCCCACCCTACCCTCTGCGTCAGCCAGGCTTTTATAGCAATAATGTTCTGTAACAAATAGCATACACTCTCAGTAACTCCCGACCGTAAGCATTTGTCTTCATGCTCGCGGGGCTCAGCTTGGCTGTGGTTCAGCAGCTCAGGGCTGGACTAGGGTGGCTGCTGTACCCCAGATGCAGGTTGGGTTCAGATCTGACCTCGGGTGGTCGTTCTGGAGCCTCGGGCATCTTCTGCTTGGTCACAAGAGCACAAGAGAGTAAGCCGACCGACACATACACGCTTAAGGCTCCCGCCTGCATCACGCCTGCTGACTTTGCGTTCATCAAAGCTGTTCATCAGTGGGTGGGGACGCTCTGCCACGGTGGGAGGTGAACAGCTTCTGAATGTCTGCTGAACAGTAACCCCAAGTGTCCCACCTCCCTCCAGGAAGGACCTGCATTAAAACGCCTGAATGAATGGATGTGAAAGTCACTCAGTCATGTCTGACTCTGCGACCCCATGGATTGTAGCCCGCCAGGTTCCTCTGTCCATGGCATTTTCCAGGCAAGAGTGCTGGCGTGGGTTGCCATTTCCTTCCCCAGGGGATCTTCCCGACCCAGGGATCGGACCCACGTCTCCTGCACCGCAGGCAGACTCTTCTGTCTGAGCCACCAGGGAAGCTCAAAATGCTTGAGGCTTAGAGAAATGAAACGATTCGGCTGGCGTGGAGGACCAGCAGGTCCAGGCATGGGCGGGACCCTGAAGGAAAACAGGCGGAGGCGAAAGGAGCAGAAAGTGGTGGGGGATGAAAACGCACGAGCTGGCACTGTCACCCGGGGCCCCAGGGCCTGGACCCTTTGTGTCTCGACACAAAGCTTCTCCGTCCCCTGCTTCCAGTATCCTCTTTCTACAGCTGCCCCCCATCCAGCTCGGGACCACGGAGTTTCACTTCACCTGCATCTGTTATCGATATCCAATTAAATCCAACAGAGGGACAGAAAAGGAGAGGGGAAGAAAATGCAGCCAAAATAATAAATCGGGTTTAACTGTGATTGATCACCCCTTGACCACAAGCTGGGCAGGGCTCCAGGGCCAGGAGCTGAAACCCCCAGGAAATTGTTCCGTTGCTGTAATGAATCTATGCAGGTTTCAGAAATCACTGGAGCAGGCTCTGTATCATTGCCATGTGTTGTAATGCAGAGGCCATAGACCCCCTTTCCTCCAAATATCACCACCCCCCCCCCCCCCCATCCACCCTGCTTCAGTCTAAAATGCCACCACCCCTGGAGCAGTCCCTTGGGTTCAGCATCGCCCTCTGTAGAGAATACGTGGAATTACAACACCTCACACCTCTTGTGAAAGGGTCCTTTGCAGTTAGCGGCCTTTCCATCTCCGTTATCTCAGATTCCTCACTGGTGAAGCTTAGCTGATATACATCACGTGCATACTCTGTGTCCGACGCCTTGACGTCCACTGAGATGCCACAGTGAACAAGATGGCTACATGCTCAGGTCGCGGGGTCTAGAATGGGATACAGCCCTTGAAATGGCCAACGAGCCCATTCTGTGCCCCGTGCTATGCCAGGACGCACACACTGTGTGGGGACGCAAAGGTGGGGCATCAGTCATCAGAGCGTGCTTCCTGGAGGAGGTGACATCTCGCCGAGACCGTAGTGCTGAGTGGCTGCTGGGCTAAAGAAGTCAGAGGAAGGGACGGAGGGAGGGGAAGTCAGGAGACATTCCAGGCAGACGGCGTAGTTGTGATTGCCTCCTAGTCGCCGCATATGCCAAGGGCCCAGCCCAGGGTCTGGCACGCAGTAGGGATTCTCTCTATCCTTACACTCACAGCTGACTATCGTATGACTTCCCAACTGCCAGAGCAGGGACTCGTCCCCCGCATCCATCCATGTACGGAAACACCGGCTCAGAGGAGGGGCTCCTGCCCACAGTCAGAGTGAGCCAGTGGGGGCTGGCCCCCCAGGAGCTGATCACAAGGGTCAGAAGGCTTGAGCAGTGGTCTCGGCTCTTCCAGGAAACAACCATCTCCCCTTGGCAGGCTGCTTCCTGTGCCTGACCTCGGGCTTGCTGGCTGGACCGTGGATGGGGGCTGAACTGTGCCTGACCTCAGGCTTGCTGGCTGGACCGTGGATGGGGGCTGAACTGAAGCAACAAGATCCCTTGCAGCCCTGCCGCTCTGGGATGCTACGGTCCACTGCCGGGCACGATGATGCTGAGGCTGCTGCGAAGAGCTGGGGCTGGCCCTTGCTCTCTCCCGCCCACCACGGCTGGGTGGTGGCCACGCCCTCCACTTCCCCCACTTCCTTTGGTCCTTGAGAAGAGAGAGGCAGGTCAATGTCTCTGGAAGGAAAAGTCACACCATTGCAGCCAGATTCTTAGCGTGGAATATTGGAAGAAAACCACCCTCCACAAACCACGTTGCCCATCCTCACACTGCCCAGTATTCCTGGATGGCCCAATACAATCCCTTAATATCCCCAAGCCTCAGTATAAGAAAAGTCATTCCGGCTTCTCCCCCTCCCAAGATTCTTTTGAGAACCGGCCTAGGAATGAGGTGGCCAAGAGGCCAACACACCCCTAGGCAACCAGAAGTCTGCCCCTTCCTCCTGGAACCACAAGCTGGGCTCCGTCCCCGTGACTGCTTCAAGAGACACACCACCAGCGGCTTCTTGGACAGAACACTCTGCCAGAGCCTGCATCCTCAGGAGGCTGGCATTCATTCTCACTCGACGGCTACACTGGAGAGAGGTGGAGAGGGCAGCTTAACTCGGTTTGGAGAGCGGAACCAGATCGACCACATCTCTGCGGGTCCCCAGGACCAGGAGCCTTGAGCATCCCGCAGTCATCACAACGCCTGACACATCTGGATGAAAAGATTCAGCTGGAGGCCTCCCTGGTGGTCCAGTGGTTAAGAACCCGCCTTGCAATGCAGCAGACGTGGGTTTGATCCCTGCCGTGCACGCGTGCTAAACTGCTTCAGTCATGTCCAATTCTTTGCGACCCCATAGACTGTAACCCACCAGGCTCCTCTGTCCATGGGATTCTCCAGGCAAGAATACTGGAGTGGGTTGCCAGGCTCTCCTCCAGGGGATCTTCCCGACTCAGGGATTGAACTCACATCTCCTGCAGCTCCTGAATTGCAGACATTCTTTCACCACTGAGCCACCGGGGAAGCCTTCAACCCCCAGACAAGAGATTACATTCAGCAAGCTGCGAATCAACTACTGAGCCTCCTCCACGCCACAGCTGGAGAGTCCGTGTGCCTCTACGGAAGGCCCCGCGTGGCATGCAACCAAGATCCTGTTTGCCGCAGCTGAGACCTGATGCAGCCAAATAAATCGGCAAATAACTCCGTAAAATAAAATTTAAAAGAAAAGATTCAGCAGGTCTTGCAGATGTGCCAAGCATCCACCCCTGGACATCTGGCTCTCGGAACACTCCTGAACAGCACAGGGGAACGAAAGTTCACTTTCCCTAGCATGTTGTCCTCCAGACGTGTAGCCGTCTCCACAGAGCATGCTTCTGGAGGGCCAGGAGCGTCTCCTGCTGAAGTCGATGAGCAAATGTGCAAGCTCTGGAGGGTGGAAGATGGCAGCCACCAGCCACCTCGCTCTGATGAGCTGTGAGCCGCTTCGTCACCCTCCCTGATCCTTCCAGGCCCTCTCCTGTTCTTCTCTGTACTTGCTTTCAGTGCCAACTCCCTTGTGCCAGGGGTGGTTGAGAAATGTCAGTGGGAAAACAAGGAAGGGAAACACAAAAGCTGATGGCTTGTGATGCCCACTAACATAAATTCACATGTTGCGCTTGTTTTTCTTTTCCTGGATGGAAGCATCCCTTGAATCGTTTTTTGCTAGACCTTGCCCTTTTTTGTTAGCCAAGTGCTGGGTGCTGTACCTGCTTTATTTAGTCTCTCAAGGCTGCATGACAATGTTGGTTCTACTAGAGGCATCCTTGATGGGAGAGGAAATTGAGGCCCAGGGAGGTTAAGCAACTTGCCAGGGTCCAGCCCTGGTGGATCCAGGGTAATTCGGAGGGGAGACGGAATCAGCGTCCTAGAAAAAAACTATTTAATTAGAAGTATAAAGAGAGATTAGAAAAGAATAGTGTAGTAGGAAAATTAGTGGAGAAAAAGATGCTGAATAACTTGGTTTACGTGGAATACCAATAAAACTCCAAGACAAGGAGTTTGCACCACCTACGTAGGCCACAGGCGTCTTTCCGTCCTCCCGAAGGAGAGGAGACACTGAGGCCTCCCCGGTCGGATCTTAGAAGCCCAGGCAAAATTAGCAGGCTTGGCGAGTATCCACGCTCCAGATGGGAATTCAGCCAGAAGGGGAAAGAAAGAACGACACGGGGGAATCAGTCTTTCCAGAAACTGATCCGTTTTCTTTATTTTCAGGTTTGCTTATATACTTTTTGTTACACATAGGGATGAATACAGAGTCATGTGGGGTCAGCTGACCTGACCTTTATAAAAATCAGGTGCTTCCTATAAAAGTATACAAAGGTCTTAGGGGTTTTACATCATCTTCTGGCCATGAGGCCTGCTGACATTTTATGGCCCTTTCTGATAACGGTCAGTCAACCAGAAAACTTATTTTCTCCAGGGGTGATTTTTTCTTAAACCAGGCACCACCGTCTGAAGACACCAGATAAAGTTGCATTCCTATAGGGTGAGAGTGTAGTGGGTTACAATCAAGAAAAGGAATTTACTTAGCCTAAGGTTTAACATAATTAGTATCAAAGGTTAATACTTATTTCTCCCATATGCTAGTTATATTCATTATAAGGGCAGGGAATATGGAGAGTTAGTAGCAAATATTGGCTCAACAAATGAAAAACCCTTCACCAATATAATTCCTAATCAACCCACTATACTATACTAATAATTTTCTAACTTCTCAAAAGAATCTGTATTTAGAAAGTTTACAGCGTCTCGTGCCTCTCACGGTTGGGAGGCTGTAAACAATCACATGTGGCCGGACGGACCTGCTCAGGCAGGTTAGAGAACCTTCAGAGGAGTCTGTAAGTTGAAACACTCTTGCATGCCCAGGAATTTTTATTGACTGGAGCTGCAAGTTAACTCCTTCTCTGAGAGAGCTGGGGGCGGGGGGTGGTCAGCCCCCCGTAAAGTCAGAGGTGTAGTTGAGAGCATAAAACAGTAAAGTAGACAGACTCTGGTTTTGGGGGTAGATGCTCGGGAACAGGGGGTCTCCTGAGGCTCGATCCCACCTTTGCATAATGCCGAGCCTCCTTCCTCAGGACCTTTGCCACAGGCGGACTTCCTCACACTGGCTCCCGGCAGCAACTTGCCAAGGGTCACACAGCTATGGAGGCCAAGACACTCCAGGTCTGCGTGCTCCTGCCCCTGAGTACACCGTCTCTGCCAAATGGGTCAGTGAAGAGAAGAATGGCTACTTATACAATGGGATCAGTGACACCCCCACACATGCCAGAGGATGGCCCCACTTTAACAAACCCCACAGGTGAAGTTAAAGCAGGACTGGGATGACAGAAAGGAAGGGGAGGCAGGATGGTGTAGGGTCAGATCTTGTCTATACTTAATTTTGATATTCTGTTCACCATACTTTTTTTGCCAACAAATCCATGCTGGCATATTCAAGCAAAGCTTTGTCTGTCTAGTCAAAGCTATGGTTTTTCTAGCAGTCAAATACAGATATGAAAGTTGGAGCATAAAGAAGGCTGAGAGCTGAAGAACTGATGCTTTTGAACTGTGGTGTGAGAGTTCCTTGGACTGCAGGGATGTCCAATCAGTCCAACCTAAAGGAGATGAGTCCTGGGTGTTCATTGGAAGGACCATTGCTGTAGTTGAAGCTGCAATACTTTGGCCACCTGATGCAAAGAACTGACTCATTTGAAAAGACTCTGCTGCTGGGAAAGATTGAAGGCAGGAGGAGAAGGGGACGACAGAGGATGAGATGGTTGGATGGCATCACAGACCCAATGGACATGAGTTTGAGTAAATTCTGGAAGAGGGTGATGGACAGGGAGGCCTGGCGTGCTGCAGTCCATGGGGTCACAAAGAGTTGGACATGACTGAGTGACTGAACAAGAACATGGGTTTTTGCATTAAATTTTAATAGTTTAAAATGCATATAAGATTAAAATGTTTTTACCTTGATTGCTGAGATTTGGGGAACCTCTTTCAACTTTGCCCTCATGGCCCCCCCTCATTGGAGCCCCAGCCAGCGCTGCAGATCCCTTACTTTGTGTCCACACTGGGCCAGGAGTGGGCAATGATGAGCTTCATCTTTATGGTGCCCACAAGGTCTTGGGGAAACAAGGAAGCCTCCTATCTGGGGAAGGATCCAAGCAGGTGTGGTTTGTGGGCAAACCACAGATGCTGGGGGCGGCTGAGGTGGCAACCGGGCTGGGTCCGAATCCTGCGCTGCGGCTCAGTGGCCGGGGCAGCATGGACAGGCCACCTGGCTTCCCCTGGCCTCAGTTTCCTCACTGTTAGAACAGGCTCGGTGACAGTACCTAGCTCTCCAGACGGCATTCAGCAATTCCTGCAAAGCACCTGGAACAGACCCCACACAGAGCATGCTCACAGGGTTAGGCGTGACGGTAAGTGTGGCCGTGATGACTCTGCGCAAACCATGAGCACCTGGGGAGCCGGGAGTCCAGAGAGCAAGAGGCGGACCGGAGGGGCCAGCTGGTGACGCGCGGGGGCCGGACTGCAGGCCGAGCCTGACCAACAGTAGCCTGGATTGAACAGGTGGGTGAGGGGTGGCACTCTACAGACTTGCTCGGGAAATCAGGTGATTTTCTATATTAATTCCTTTATTTTTAATGGTGGTAAGATAAACACATCAAACGTGCCCTCTTAGCCATTTCTAAGTGTACAGTTCAGTGGCGTTCACACCTGGCATTGCCGTGCAGCTGTCCCCACCGTCCATCCCCAGAGCTTTTTTCATCTTGCAAATCTGAAACTGCACACCTGTTGAACACTAAGCTCCCCAATCTTAACTCCCCCAGCCCTTGGCAATCACAATTTTCCTTCCTGCCTCTATGAGTTTGATTGCTGTAAGTACTTCGCATAAATGTAATTGTGTGGTATTTGTCCTTCTGTGACTGTCTGGTTTCACTTCGCATAATATCCTCAAGGTTCGTCCATTTTGAAGCGTCTGACAGCATAAAATCTGATAAGGTTGCAAGTCCTGGAAACTACCTGGAAATGTGTGGCTGGGTGGATGGAGACATGGAAGGAAGAAAGGACAGACAGATGGAAGGACAGATGAGTGGATGGGGGGATGGATGGATGGACAGATGCTAGTCAGGCAGACGGACAGATGGGTGGATTCATGCATGGCTGGATAAACCAGAGAGGCAAAGTTACCAAAGAAACATTGACTTTGGTAAAAGTTTAAAATACATATGATTTATAGTTTAAAATACACACTACATTAAAATATCTTTACCTTGATTGCTGAGATTTTGGGAGCCCCCTTCAAGGTTGCCCTCATGGCCCTCCTCACTGGAGCCCCACCCAGCACGGCAGATCCCTTACATTGTGTCCACCTTGGGTCAGGAGTGGACAGTGATGAGCTTCATCATTAGAGTGCCCATTGCTCCTTGGAAGGAAAGTTATGACCAACCTGGACAGCATATTAAAAAGCAGAGACATTACTTTGCCAACAAAGGTCCGTCCAGTCAAGGCTATGGTTTTTCCAGTGGTCATGTATGGATGTGAGAGTTGGACTGTGAAGAAGGCTGAGTGCTGAAGAATTGATGCTTTTGAACTGCGATGTTGGAGAAGTCTCTTGAGAGTCCCTTGGACTGCAAGGAGATTCAACCAGTCCATCCTAAAGGAGATCAGCCCTGGTGTTCAGTGGAAGGACTGGTGCTGAAGATGAAACTCCAATACTTTGGCCACCTCATGCAAAGACTTGACTCATTGGAAAAGACCCTGATGCTGGGAGGGATTGGGGATAGGAGGAAAAGGGGACGACAGAGGATGAGATGGCTGGATGGCATCACTGACTCGATGGACGTGAGTCTGAGTGAACTCCAGGAGTTGGTGATGGACAGAGAGGCCTGGCGTGCTGTGATTCATGGGGTCGCAAAGAGTCAGACACGACTGAGTGACTGAACTGAACTGAGCTGAACTGAAGGTCTCAGGGAAACAAGGAAGCCTCTTGTCTGGGGAAGGATACAAGCAGGTGTGGTTTATGGGAAGACAAATGGACGGTTGGGCAGATGACTGTACAGGTGTCGGGATGAATGTCAGTGCTGGGACTCAGGTGGGTGGACTGAGAAAGAGACAGTAAGATGGGACACAGTCCCTAAACAATATCACAGGGCTCACCCCAGAGCACCCACAGAAGCCCACTGGGAGGGCACGGCGATGCCAGCTGAAGACATCACAGACGCCGCAAGCCTTCGAGGCAACACTGCGGGCAAGCAAGGTGGAGGCGAAAAGGAAGTTTCTTTCTCTAGTGGAGGAAAGAGAAGCAAGGCATTCCAGACAGGGTATGCATGCCCAGTGGTGCAGAGGAAAGCGCGGGACAGAGCGACTCTGAGCCTCTGGAACAGGCAGGAGAGGACGTGCATCTGAATCAGGCACGGCTAGTTATTAGCCACAGCAGGCACATTGCTCCACTTCTCTGAGCCTCAGTTTCCTAAGCTGTGAAATGGGCACTATGACGGCATCAAGCTCTGAAAGCAGAATCAAGGATCCAGTGAGAACGTCGAGCATGAAGCTCCGAGTAAGCCTTCAGAAAAGTGCATCGCCTCTCCCACCGCAGGCCCCTCCCCTCCTGGGGGTGCTCACTGCCCCTGCAGGCAGACCGGACCCCAGGAGGCTCCCTCCTGTGACCCCACCCCCACTGGCTGCAGCTGCCCCTCCCCGCTCACCACCCTAATACTCTAACGTGCACCGGCCATCACTTTATTCACGAAGATCTGCATCGATTTTGCCGTAAACGGTTATGAATTCAGCGTGTGGAAAAATAACATTGATCCCCTGCCTCGTGATTTGTCTCTGAGCTTCAAGGTCCGCTGATGGTTTCTCCCAAGATTTACGTTGGGAGCAGGCATGTGGCTCCAGCCACCCTCTCTGCGTCCCCACCTCCGCCCTCCAGGTTTGCTCTGGTAACTTGGACCCTCTGCTTTAGAAAGGGCGGGTCCAGGGACTGCAGCCCAGGAGCTCCCTGTAGGGAAAGCAAGGCGAAAGCAGGGCAGAAGCGCTAAGAAGGGAGGCAAGAAGGAGCAGGCAGAGGGGGAGGACTGCTGGGTGAAAAAAAGAAGGAAAAACAACATTCATCAAACATCCTCCCCGCCTCCGGCGCTTCGAACATCCTTGTGTCAACTTCATAATAATAAGACTGATGCTACCAGCTCCATTTACAGTGAGGACGCGGAGGGTTGGAGAGGCTGAACCGCGTGTAGAGAATCACAGGTAGACCAAGGACCCGGCCAGTGTCCTAGCCTGGTGTGGCCGAGAGGGCTCGCCCTCCCTCGCGCACAAGGTAAGGGTCGTTGCCCAGCTCTCTTCCTGAGGTGTGGCTGTGCCGTTAGCAACTTCCAGCGACGGAACTGGGCAGAAGTGATGTCTGTTACTTCCAGCCTGGCCCTTAGACATACCCTCCATGTCTCTCTTCGCTGCTTGGAGGCCGCAGACAGCGTGGCTGGAAGACGGGGCAGGGCGGCTCAGGTGCCAGCAGACTGCAGCACAGATAAGGAATGAACAGCTGCGTAAAACCACCGATTGAGCAGCTCGCACGGGTCAGCCCGAGACAAGGACTGACGCTGATGCGCGCCAGCACCATGGGAAACAGACTGTTGCCTCCTCATCTTGCTTCGCAGCCACCCCAGGCGGTGGGCGTCACTGTGAGATAAGGAGACTGCCGCCCCAGAGGCAACGGGCGTGTTCACGGTCACACAGGTAGTCAGTGGCCTGATCAGAATTCACTCCGGTCGTGTGCTGCTCACACCCAAAGTTGCTTTCCCCCTTGTCTTGCTAGAACCTCCCCTGTCCCCCTGGAAGGAGGCAGGCTGAGTGGAAACCAGGGGCCAGCATCGGGGTCATGAACCCCCTCCTCTGCGCGCTGTTTCACAAACATCCCTTCTTCCCGTCACGCTGGCCCCAGAGGTTGTGCGCCGAGGACCCGACGTGCCGAGGAGCTGGAGGCAGGCGGAAGCGCGGCGTGGCGCCCTGAGATGGGAGGACTGTGCCCAACGCCATCCCCCCTGGGGCTGGGTGATCATCGGCAGAGCACCGCCCCTCTCCCGTCCTCCGTTCCCCACACACAGGACGATCGGGAGGTGAACCAGCTGAGCTCCAGGGCAGAGCTCGGCATGCCAGGGCAGAAAGGTGCATTTCCGAGAAGCACAGGGCTGGGCCAGAGGTGCCCGGGGCCCATGATGAAGCAGGGTCCTGCCTGGAGAGATCAGCTTGTACTGCAGTCTCTTTGGCAAAATAATTCCCTCAAACATTGGGTAGGATTGCCGTCTACTTGCTTCCAGTCAACACCTTGCGCAAGTAACCATAACCAAGACTCCTTCCAGGTGTAGCTTGAAGACTCATCTTTTCAAATACTGTAAGATATCGGGTACATGTGAAATCTAAAATACGACACAAAGGAACAGTTCTATGAGACAAAAACACTCACAGACGCAGAGAAGAGACTTGAGTTTCCCAAGGAGGCGGGGCCTGGGGAGGGAAGGACTGGGACTTCGTGATTCTCGGGGGCAAAGCTGTTCTATACAGAATGGAGAAGAAACAAGGTCTTCTTGTACAGCACTGGGGACTCTATCCAATATCCTGTGATAAACCATAATGGAAAAAGTATTCAAAAGAACATATATATAATATGTAGAACTGAGTCACTTGGCTGCACAGCAGACATTAACGCAGCATCGCAAATCAACCATGAGAGAAGGCAGTGGCGCCCACGCCAGTGCTCTTGCCTGGAGAGCCCCAGGGGCGGAGGCTGGCGGGCTGCAGTCCAGGGGGTCGCTAGGAGTCGGACACGACTGAGCAACTTCACTTTCACTTTTCACTTTCGTGCATTGGAGAAGGAAATGGCAATCCACGCCAGTGCTCTTGCCTGGAGAGTCCCAGGGGCGGAGGAGGCTGGTGGGCTGCAATACATGGGGTCGCTAGGAGTCGGACACGACTGAGCAACTTCACTTTCACTTTTCACTTTCGTGCATTGGAGAAGGAAATGGCAATCCACGCCAGTGTTCTTGCCTGGAGAGTCCCAGGGATGGGGGAATCTGGCAGGCTGCCATCTCTGGGGTCGCACAGAGTCGGACATGACTGAGGCGACTCAGCAGCAGCAGCAGTAAACCAACCATACTTCAATAGAATGTCTAACAATGAAATCAAGTGAAAATGAAAGCTCACCTTGCATTTCCGGGCTTCTGCTCCCAACCCGGAGGAGCCCCCTGGGACAGCAGGTTTGGGTGAGACGGCTACGCTGATTTTCTGTTTTCTTCTGATGTTTCTATTTCCCTGGCCACGCCGCACGGCAGGCAGGGTCTTCACTCCCCAACCAGGGCCTGAACCTGTGCCCCTGCAGCAGAAGCGCAGTGTCTTAAGTGCTGGACCACCTGTGAGGTCCCAAGAGGGCAACTCTCTGATCCGGCCTTTCCCACCATATTCTGGGTGGAGGTGCATAGAAAAGGTTGGGGCTGCAGTCTCCTCTCCTGCCCATGAGGGCTTCGTCCTCCAAATCTTGTTTTATAGGTAGCTCGAGATCATCTCCTCACAGGATCTGCTGAACACGGAAGAATCAGCCAATACACTCCACGCTCTGAGCTACAACAGACCAGCTAGAGCCCCAAACACTGCTCTCACCTGACCTGCTTCCAAAGAGCCGCCAGCAACGTCAGACGTTTGTCATGACAAGGGCCGCACCCTCCTCTCCCGAGATCCGTCCATCTTCACCACCTGCTCCTTGACAGCTAAGCCAAAGCGTCACGGTTTACACTTTGTTATGGAAGCACAACGCTGCCACCAAACTCGGTTTTAGTTAAGATACCACAAGTTGCTCTAAGAGGAGTCAAAGGAACAGTGCTTTAAACACGATGGAAGTTTCTTTCTTGGGTAACAGTCAATCCAAGACTGCTGAGCTGGCTTCACAACGTCAGAATCAAGGCCTCCTTCAAATTCATTGCTCTGTTCTTGTCCACGTGGTTGGCATTCTTACCGGCAGGCAGCGGGGGAGAGACGGAGGGTGAGATGCCCCTTCTCCTTTTAAGAGCATGACTGGGAAGTTGATCCCATAACTTCCTCTTGAAGCTTATTGGTCAGAACATACTCCTGAGGCTGCATCCAGCAACACAGCACTATGGGAAATGTAGTTTCCATCTGGTGACCACGTGCTTTGCTAAAATTCACCAGTTCTAGTACTAGAAGAGAGAGAAGGAAATTCATATTGGAGATGGTCATCTGAAGCAAAATCAGTATTTCACAGAGTGGGGATGGAAACGCAGAGAAGGTAAACGTCACCCAGCTTTGCACAGCTGGCAAAGGTGCTAGAGCCAAGTCTCAGCCAGCAGTCTGAGTCTGGAGCCCACGCACAAAGCCGCACCGCTTGTCTGCCTCATCGGCACGTGCAACGTTCCACAGACACAGAAAACAGACTTGCAGTTACCAAAGGTGGAAGGGAGCGGGGACAGACAAATCAGGAGCTGGAGGCTAGCGGGTACAAACCACAGTACACGAAGCAGACAGACCGCAAGGTCCTGCTGCAGGGCACAGGGAGCTACAGTCAGCATCTTGCAATAAACCTAAATGGAAAGGAATAAGAAAAAGAATGTGTGTGTGTGTGTGTGAGACTGAATCTCTCTGGTGTACACTAGAAACTAACACAACATTATAAATCAACTATACTTCAAAACTTTTTAAAAAACACATGTAATGTTCCTAAAACAAATGTAATAGGAGTTCAGGAAAGGTTATTTTTATTTTGCCCTGACCCTAGATATCCAGGTCCTTAAAAAAAATAAAAAAAAGTTGCCACCAACACCACCTAGACACATTAGGTTTTAAAACGGAAGTACAGAAAAAATAATTTTTGGAACATGATAGCCAAGTGGTCTCATGGGTCTTTGGGTATCTTGGAGAAATAGTATAAGGTTGTGTTTCTCAAAGTGTGCTCCACAAAGCATGCACTTAAGTAGAATCACATGGAGTCCAGGGGTCTGTGTACCGAAGTTCGACAGCCATAGGTTGATGTTCACACACGGTGCACGGCACACGGTTATTTGTGGCATGACTGCCATTGACAGCCTAGCAGGGTAAATACAGCTTCTGACTTATGAGCCTGCAGGGAAAGGTTGAAGGTGGGAGGAGAAGGGAACGGCAGAGGGCGAGACAGCTGGATGGCATCACCGACTCGATGGACGTGGGTTTGGGTGGACTCCGGGAGTTGGTGATGGACAGGGAGGCCTGGCGTGCTGTGGTTCACGGGGTCACAAAGAGTCGGACACGACTGAGCGACTGAACTGAACTGAAGTTATGAGCCAGATCAGCCTGAGTTCAGACTCCAGTCCTGCTGCTTACTGGCCTTGTGAGTTTGGACGAATCGCTACACTTTTGGTGTCCTCAGTTTCCTCATCTGTGCAATGGGAGTGAAAATGCCTGCCTCACAGGATGTTCACCAAGCCAGCAAACGTCCTGAGTGCCCACCTTGCATCCAGTGCTGTTGGAGGCATTAAACAGAACAAGTCAAACCCCTGCACTCATCGAGCTTCTGAAGAGACGTAAAGCAGACAGGGAAGACCCACGGAATGTGCGGCGGGTCAGATGGTGGTAAGCGCTCCAGAGGGAGGCCACAGACACCACGGCAGGACGCAAACTTAGGTCAGATGTCCAAGGAAGGAAGGCTTCGCACAGAAGGTGAGTCAGGCAGATATTCAGGGAGCAGAAACATTTCCAGGGCAGGGATCAGCATGGCTCCAAGGTAGGATCAGACCGGGTGTGTTTGAGCCGCAGCAAGGGGACCCCGGTGTGGCTGGAGGGGAGAGAGCGAGGAGGGCAGAACTGGAGAGGGGCGGTGACACGGGGCCCGACGATGCAGGGCGCCCTGGAAGCTGGGCTCGCCCCTAACTTATGGCTGACGAAACGGAAGCTGCTGGAAGGTTCTGTGCAAAGTGGCATGACTGGGCTTTTATGTTAACAGAATCTTTCTGAGCCATGTGCAGAGAATGTCCCCAAAGAGGCGAGCAGGGGAGCAGGGCGGCGTTGTCTGCGGGAGACAGAGAGGCAGGGAAGGCGAGCAGACGCTGGCGCTCCGACAGTGCCTCCCTCTCTAGCTCCCAGGGGTTCATCCTACCCCCGCCACAGCTTCACCGAGAAGAGAAGACAGTCACAGGCTCCTGTGAAAGGAGGCGAGCCTGCCCAGCCCCTTGGAAACCTGCAAGCCTTCTCTAAAGCTTGGCCGCTCGTGGGAGCCTGGGCTGGGCTGTGTGTTTGGGGCAGAGAGTATGGCGGTGCTCCCGTCCCCCTCTCAGGTGGAGCCGCCATCTCCACGGATTCCTCTGGCGCCACGAGCAGGGAGTGAGCAAGCCTTCTCTTGCAGTCACTGTGAGGTGCTGCAGACCCGCCCCCAGGAGGGACACAGGAGCTAATACAGCTTCATGAGGGTCCCATCCTGCGTCTTTGGCTTTCTGCAGCCCCGACACCCTGCAGGCCTGCCCTGTGCCCGCATTCCGGGAGGGAAGGAGGGGAAGTGCGGAGGGGCAAGGGCCAGAGGCTGTGCGCCTGCAGCCCGGTGTGGGCCTTTCTGAGCCGGGCCTGCTAGGCTGTGCGCCTGTGCGTGAGGCGGGGCTGGCCTGGGTTTCTTCCTCCACTTCCTGGTTCACCCGTGTGTGTGTATGTGTGTGTGTGTGTGTGTGTCTGTGTGTGTCTGTGTGTGTCTGTGTGTGTGTCTGTGTGTGTGTCTGTGTATGTCTGTGTGTCTGTGTGTGTGTCTGTGTGTGTCTGTGTGTGTGTGTGTGTCTGTCTGTGTGTGTGTCTGTCTGTGTCTGTCTGTGTGTGTGTCTGTCTGTGTGTGTGTGTCTGTGTGTGTGTCTGTGTGTGTGTGTCTGTGTGTGTGTGTCTATGTTTATGTGTGTCTGTGTGTGTGTGTCTGTGTGTCTGTGTGTGTGTCTGTGTGTGTCTGTGTGTCTGTGTCTGTGTCTGTCTGTGTGTGTGTCTGTCTGTGTCTGTGTGTGTCTGTGTGTGTCTGTGTGTGTGTCTGTCTGTGTGTGTCTGTGTGTGTGTCTGTCTGTGTGTGTCTGTGTGTGTGTCTGTCTGTGTGTGTGTCTGTCTGTGTGTGTCTCTGTGTGTGTGTCTGTCTGTGTGTGTCTGTGTGTGTGTCTATGTGTGGGTGTCTGTGTATGTCTGTGTGTCTGTGTGTGTGTTTCTGTGTGTGTCTGTGTGTCTGTGTGTGTGTCTGTGTGTGTCTGTGTGTGTGTCTGTGTCTGTGTGTGTCTGTGTCTATGTGTGTCTGTGTCTGTGTGTGTCTGTGTGTGTGTCTCTGTGTGTGTGTCTGTGTGTGTCTGTCTGTGTCTGTCTGTCTGTGTGTGTCTGTCTGTGTGTATCTGTGTGTCTGTCTGTGTGTGTCTGTCTGTGTCTCTGTATGTGTGTCTCTGTATGTGTGTCTATGTGTGTGTGTGTCTCTGTGTGTGTGTGTCTGTGTGTCTCTGTGTGTGTATGTCTGTGTGTGTGTGTGTCTGTGTGTGTGTCTGTGTGTGTGTCTGTGTGTGTGCGCCTGGCTGCACAGGGGCGCCCATTTCTTTCCACGTGGAGGCTTGCATGCAGGCGCGGGCATCTGTGCATATTGGCGGGGGTCTCTGCGTGCCTGCGCATCTGGGTGTGCATCTGTGCTGTGAGGCGAGTGTGTGGGGCCGCGTTCATGTGTCACGTGGTGCTTCCAAGGCGCGCCTTTGCGTGTGCCCACGTATGCGTGCTCCTGCGTGCAGTCTCGCCTCCGCTCTATCCAAATGCAAGAATGGACGCGTGCATCCACACCTCCAGGTGCCTAGTCCTTCCCTCCTGGGGTGCGGGGACCCTGCCTCTCTCTTTGGTAGCTTGAAGGGCCCCCCATCCCCTGGGGAGGCCTGCGCCTAAGTGGACAGTGACGCGCAGGAAGTCTGAGCAAGATGACTTTCTTTCCTACTTAGGAAGCACCTGCAAGGACTGAGCTCAAGGCTGCTTCACCGGGCAGCATCTTCACAGGGAGGAGGGGGAGAAAAGGAAGGAGAGAAACCCCAGGGGAGCAGGAGCAGAGATGGAAGAGCGAGGAGCAGGCGGACAGAAAGGGAACCAGCCGGGAAAAGAACGGCTCTGAGTAACATGTCCTCAAACTGACCAGCTGAAAAGTTAAAAATTATACCAACTTTTAGGTCACACATGTTGCGCGTAACATCTATCCAATGAATTCACTGGTCCATTTCAACCAAAACACTGTAACGTCTCCACGTCTGACTCCTTGCACCTTTCCCCCAGCCCAGGCCTGCGTTTTTAGCTCAGCTCCCCATTAATAACATCCCCCCAAAATGCTGAGAAAATCCCACCCGGGGCAAACTGGTTGGCTCTGCTTCGAGCGTCTTCCTGTGACCTAGCGTAAGACAAGGATCCCTGGCCTTTAAAGCAGAAACACATTGGCCCAAGTCACGTCCCTAATCTGACATTCTGTGGCAAGCCGGCGCTCCCCCCAAGTTTTCTGAGCTCTCCTAGGGCAGCAGGGTCTTGCCATCACTTCCCGGTCAGAGTTCCTCTTCCTGTTGACCTTTCCGTCTCTCACACCTCCTCCCTACAGCTGCCCTGGCCCAGCTGCAGGGATCCGCTCTGCTTTTCTCATTCTCCCCAGAGTCACCGGATGAAGCGTCACGTGTAGCAGCCGTGACTCCCTCTGTCCAGTGCTGTGGAGGGTCCTGCTCTGCAAAGCAAACCTCGAGGGGACCTTCCAACACTCTTCTTCTTAAAGATGGCACCCTTCTCCACGGCCACATGCTCCACAGGCTATGTAGCCCAGACGACTATTTTTCTCTCCCCTCCCATTGTCCGGGAGGTGGGTAAGCTGAACGGTTTCTGGGATTCCTCCCAGCACTGAAAGTCTCTTGGGCTTAGTCCGAGATAATCCTTTACTTGTTGGCTCTGGAAGGGTGCCGTCCAGAAACTTACAGTAACAAGCTGTGAGGACACCCCGTCTCTCTCTGCAGAGTCCCTTGCATATTCCCCGTCCACCTCTTCCCTCCTGCAGACACCCTTCCTGATGCGTTCTACGTGCCTCCTTCTGTTTGCATGTCTTTGTAAAGTGATGTTGCTCTTTTATATGCGCACATTTTCAGGGCACTTAAATGGGATTGCCGCCCCAGCCCTGGGATTTGCAATCCGTCCACGTTGCTGTGGGCGCATCTGCTGTGTTGCTTCTAACTGCTCTCAGCCTCGCGGTGGCCATGCTCTCCTTCTGTCTATCCAGTTGCCCTGCGGAAACTAGCATTTGGAACATCTGTCATTTGCCAGACGTTGGCCAAGAAAGTCTCAGACTTGAATTATCAGACTTATCCTCACAGCAACCTCTGCAGGCAGCTCTGTTAAGGAAACTGAGGCAGAGGTTAAGCAACGTTCCCAAGATAGCTGAGCTAGAAAGTGCAGAATAGAAATCTGAATCTAGGCTGCCTGAGTCCAGTGTCCTCCCCTTCAATCAAAACAGTCTGCTCTGGGCCAAATCCAACAGCCTAGAACTGGCTGTGCCTAGGACCGAGAACCACAGCAATAATAATAGTTTCCACCCGTTGCATTCCTACTATGTGCCAGGGCCTTCGAGTCACGCAGAGCTGCCAGGTAAAGCTGCACAGGTCATGTGCTGTGCAACTTCAGCGAGCACCACCTGCGTCGAGTACAATGTGAACGGCATCCCCTTGTGCAATGGGATGGCGACCATCGCCAAGACTGAAACGTTTACTCCGTTTTTACAGCCGAGAAAAGTGAGTCTCAGAGGTTATGTGATCTTCCAGAAGCACAAGCCAAAGAAAGGCGGGGTGTGGCTCCGGGTCTATCTGCGCTCCGAGTCTGATTCCCTGAGGCCAGTGGACGCCTCGCCGGCCTATGGGTGCCATGGTACACAGTCACTTTCGGCCAAACTCTCAAACCGAGTGTGTCTTCAGTTGCCCTGAGGACTGTTACCCAAGTTGAGATGATGATAGACAAGGTATGTCTCCAGGAAGCAGGCGCTGGGTGTGGGGTGGCTGCCACACAGACACCAGGTGGAGGGTAAGTCGCTCAGTTGTGTCCAACTCTGCGAATCCATGGACTAGCCCTCCAGGCTCCTCTGTCCATGGGATTCTCCAGGCAAGAATGCTGGAGGGGGTTGCCATTTCCTCTTCCAGGGGATCTTCCCGACCCAAGGATCGAACCCGGGTCTCCTGCATTCCTGTCTAAGCCGTCAGGGAAGCCCTGCTTCCTGCTACTGGGAAGTCCGAGTCCAGACACCAGGCGCTGGGTGTGCGTTCCATGCTCAGCCCCCTCTCCATACCTACCACCCCGGGCCAGGGGGTCCATGCTCCCTTCACCCCACTGCAGCGTGGGCCGGATCCCCGTCCACCCAGCAAATGGTCACCAAACGCATCAGGGCAGAAGGCCATGGAGACGAGCAGTAATTCAAAGGAAGAAGCCCTTGAGAGGGCTCCAGGTTGTGTTCACAGCATTAAGACAGCTTCAGAGAAAAGCCTTTATTGCAGGCAGAAGAATATTATTTCAGAGCTATTCCCCCGGCCCATTACGGCAAAATAATAGAACTTTAGTTTCTATATATCTGTCATGCTTAGCGCACATGTATCTCAAGTATATTTGACAGCATATAAAATTGAGGTGAAATATTGCAAAATTTGCCAATTTTTGTACATATTAAATGTATTTCCTTTATTTGTTACACTTATTTTACATATCTACACAATCCATCTTTGGAACTGGAGAGGCAGTAAGTGATGAATCGATACTGGTTTACATGGCGAAGGGACTCGCGTTGGGTGTGAAATTTCCCATTTGCCTGTTGTTTCCCGGTGCTGGCTGCAGAGGGGAAAGGCCATCGCCTTCCCACCTCCTCTTGGGCAGCTCTTTCTCTCTGGGGCAGGGAGCTGCCGTTGTCAAGTTTGAGGCAATGTCTCAAAACACCTTCCCTTCCCTTCCCTTCTTGGCAGGGGCTGGGCGCCAGCTTTCTCTAATGATAGAACGCTTTACTGGTCTGAGTTTGAAGTCTAATTACATGGAACTAACCTAAGTCCTAGAGTTCTCATCCTGGGGCTTTACGAGACTTTATAAAATCGGACGCCTAATTGTGAGCACTGACGCATCCTTCCGTGGCTGCACAAGGTTAAGCTCTATCTGGGAGTCTGGGGTGGGCTGTCCTCTTAAGGAAGAGGGGTCTCTCCTTTATCTGGTCCATCCTGGCCCCACCTCCACTCACTCTGGCAAGAAGAGTTGGGTGGTAGATGGAGCCCAACTACCAAAATCGCCTCTACCCGAACTCTTACCTGGATATTCCAGATTGGACCAGCTTACTCTCAGGGAAAAGCCCTCTGGAGTGTTGCTGTGGGTGAACTCCCCCCACTGGCTCCTCAGCAATCCTTCCCACGGTGGCCACGAAGCAAGGCAGCTCAGGCTCCTTGTTTGTACGTGATCAAGAGCTCCAGGGGAAGGACAGCGCGCCCATTCCTGGGGCCCAGCTCACAGGACGGAGGGTGTGGATTCAGCTACATGGGTCCTGCATAGAGACACCCATTGCCATGGCGTTCTCCCATTTAGACTCCCTTGGGTCTGCTTTCTAAATGTAAGCCCATGAAGGCCAGGGCTCTGAACTTCACACTCGGGCTTGGGATTACCCTTCATCCTTTGAAAGTGAAAGTCACTCCGACGTGTCTGACTCTTTTTGACCCCATGGACTATACAGTCGGGTCAAATCCTCCAGGCCAGAATACTGGAGTGGGTAGCCTTTCCCTTCTCCAGGGGATCTTCCCGACTCAGGGATCGAACCAAGGTCTCCTGCATTGCAGGCTGATTTTTTACCAACTGAGCCACCGGGGAAGCTTCATCCTCTAGACACTGAAAAGTCATTTTAGACCCTCCATCAGACAGTGTGAGCCTGCAGACAGCCAGCCAGCCACATCTTTTTCCTTGTGGTCAGCCTAGATTCGACTCTCTCCTAGGCCTGGGGCAGAGTTGACCTCTGCTTGGCTCTTTCCTCCATGCTTAGCGTCCCCCAACACCCAGAGTGATCCACTGACTGCTTTTTTGTGGGCCTTTCACCGGTGAAAGCTGCGGTTGTGTTTCATTCATCTTTGTATTGTCTCTACCTATCCTGGCACAAGGGAGGTCTTAAGAAAATGGCTGGATGGCTGGATGGCTGGCTGGCTGGCTGGCTGGATGGATGAGATGGATGCTGCCGGTTCCAACACACGGGAATCGCGTCTGTAAGACAGTCCTATGCTTTGTATCACCCTCCTCAGTGAAGTGTAATCCATAAAAGCCTCATTAATATCTCAACAATGGAGAGCCCAGATCGGCCACGTCCCTCCATCCATTAAAGATGAACTCCCTTCGGGGGTCAAGGGGGGCTAATGCGTCTCTCCCCATGGCTCTGCTGCAGCCACGAGCCATCAGGGAGCCCATTAGGGGAGGAAAGAGCTATTGATCCCTGATGAAAGATGCCTGGGATTTGGGGTCAGGCAATTTGTGGGCCCCGTGAAGGAGGGACAGAGGTAAGACCCTGTACTCACTCTTACCGGAATCTAGCTGGGCCCTGGAGGCCTGAGATGAGGTGCATGCTCAGGGTAACTGAGCCGGAAGGATCATCCAGGCCACCTCCTTCTTTTAGAGATGACAGCTCAGGTCCAGACAGGGCAGGTGACTTACCCAGAGCTCTGCTCTTATGAATTGATTGCAGCTGCCCCTGTCCTCCACCCATTCTCGTATCCACGCCCTTTGCAGGGTGGCTGTGCAGCTCTACCCGCTGCAAGAAGGAACCTAGGTCTCCCCTCCCCCCACCGCACTTGAACATGGACTTGGCCAAAAGACCTGTTTGACAAACAGTGGCAGAAATGCTTATATATCAGTTTCCAGCCTATGTATAAGACATTCTACTCCTTTGGGGTCTCTCCCCTGCTTTCCTACCTTTGATAAAAAATATTGCTGGGCTAGCCCGAGGCAAGACGAGCACAGTCCAGTCAACTCAGCTGCCCCAGCCAGGCCCAGACACGTGAGGGTCCAGCCAAGGTCAGCAAAGCTGCCTAGCCGAACTGCAATTGACCAGGCAATTGAGTGTGCGGTGCCCAGGCCCACTCATCTTAGCAGAACCAAGACGATCCAGAGACTCATGAGCAAACATACGTGTTTCCAATCAAGCGTATGCCCCTGAGGTTCTACGGCCAACTGTTCTGAAGCATCACTAGAGCGGTGGGCACCCAGTCCGTCCCGGAGGGCCAGGGTGCTGTCACTGTGACAGGCACAGCTCCCCTCCTCCAGTCACCCCTCCTTCCTTACTCCCTCCTCCACCATGAAAGCCTCGGCTGACGACTCACGGCCTCAAGGTCCTAACTCTTCCCTTTCTTTTCTTTGTTCTTGCAGCTATTCTTTTCGCTGTTACAGTGTGTTTACCAGAAAAGGGCTCTGAGCCAACATTTAAACATTGGAAGGCCTCCTGCAGAAATCTGTCTTTTGAAAAGTCGGAAGATGCTGGACCTTGCCTTGCTGCGTGGCACCAACTGACCATCTAGGCCTCAGAAGCAGCTGCCCCATTAGAAAAGGACTTGCGCAAGGCGCCCACTCTGACAACAGTCCTCACCCCTGACTTCTGGTTTCCCAGTGCTGAGCCTGAGCGCCACTCATCATCTAGCTTATGCCCTTAGCTTCCTTATTATAGAGAAATTCCTCCATACGAGTTGCTGTCAAAAGTTGGCAAACAAAAGATAGACCTTGAGGGCCTCACGATTCAAGGAAAATAAAGAGAGCATGTTTCTTTGTAAAAGTGATGGATGTTTCCATGTACTTTAAATGCAAGCAACAGCCGGTTCCTCTCATTAATACTGGCCCCTGGAGGCTTCTGGGTTTTCTACTCTGGCTCTAGACCAAACTGCTACAGACTCTGGTCCTACTTACCCTTGCACTCTTCTCTCCCCTCCCCCCATTCCCTTGAACCCTAATTCCCAGATGCCCCACCCCCCGCCAGGGCCACTCACCCTGTTCCCACCCTCATGCCTTGCCCACGCTGTGCCCGCTCCAAACTCAGTGGGAGATGCTCAAACTCACAGCTTCCTCTCAAACCTTACCTCCACCCAGAAGCCTTCCCAACCTCACCCCGGTCAGGACTGCTCTTGCCTTCTCTTGCACCCCACACTGCCAAGTCCTGTGATGAAGCCCCACTTCAACAGCTGTCCCAGAATACACATTGCTATCCCAGCCTAACTGCTCCAGCAGAACTCTGCCCTCCCATCACAGGCGCGACTGAGAGTTGGGGGGGCAGGAGGAGAGGCGTGCTGGCCCAGCTGACGCACCCTCTTCCCCCATCACCAGCCCTGCTACAGACTTATTACCCAAAGTAGCTTTGGACTGAAATTGAATTGCCGTGATTTGCATCTTTTTGCATCTCATTTGCATAGTGCTTATTTCCTGTCCCAAAATACTGACATTTGCTCACAGTTCGCTTCTGGCCCTCCAGGGCTCCCAACACTGCGTCTCTGTGCCGCTGACCTCTCACCTTCTTCCCTCTCACCTTGGGCCTGCCACACCTAACCACACCTGGAGAAACGCCTGGCTGGGCCAGGCCTACCAGGGACAGACCCATCTCCTTCTTGCTCCCACAATGCAGCCAGGAGTCTGCCCCTGGAAATCCCCACTCAGCCTCCAGGCTTGATGCTGGCTGAACTGTTCCGTGCTGTGCCCAATGCCCAGCACGGGATCTAGGCGTGCCAGGAACTTGTGAAGAGCCTGAATGAACGAGTGCACGCATGACTGAGTGAATGAGTGCTAATAAGAACTAATACGACAGATCACGAGAGGGAGTGGGTGAGCGGCAGGGCGTGGGGAAAGGTAAGGAACTGGGGGGCTTTGGAGCAAAGAGACCTCAGGTGAGCCAGCTCCACAGAAGCAATTTGCTCAACAGTTCTGAGCTCAGCCCTTGGAGGCAAACAGGTCTGGGTCTGCAGTCTGGAGACATGGAGCAGGCGGGTGGCCGTGGGCAGGTCTCCTCATGCCATCTCTGACTGTCAGATGGAAATACGGGCCCGCTGTCTCAATGCCTCAGACAGCGCCCGACTCACAGAAGGCATTCAAGAAGGATCTGCTGGCTGGATGAATGAACGAACAACTCCCTGCATATCCAGTTGTTGGGAAGATTAAATGGTGCTGCCCACAAGACATGGTATAGTCTGGTTCTTACCCGTCACTCACCGTGAGCTCAGCTGATCCATCCAGCTTCCAGTAATCACCAGACACATCCGCACATAGTCCACACGGCATCGCCGGGAGGCATGTGTTCCCGGCCCTGCCCTGATCACAGCTGGGAGCCCCACCATGTGTCATCCACCAGTGAGTCAGGGACCAGCCTTGTGCCAAGTCCTGAGCCAGTTGCTAGGGAGCCAGAGATGAAACTAAAAGTCCTGCCTCTGGGTCTTCACAGTCAGGTTGGGAAAATAACGCCGCCTCTCTGAAATAATTGAAGAGAAACACAGGGGGCTAGAGTCCCAAGGCTGCAGCACCAGGGAGCCTGGCCTCCATAAGCTGCGGCTCCCCCAGGAGGTCTCTTAGAGGAAACGGCTTGCCTTGGTCCTGCGTCTGTGTGAGCATGGGGAATGAATAGGGAAAGGAGGACCAGCCGGAGCAAGGACGAAGCAGTGAAGCCGGGAACACACACAGAGGACAGACGGAGGGGGGAGGCGGTGCTGGGCAAAGGGGGCACCTGTGACCTGTGCGCTTGGTTAGGGGTCACTCCACCTCTGGCTCAAGCCCCTGCTGCACTGAGAGCTTCTTCTCTAAACGGCAGCCTGTCTTCTCAGCATAAAGCATTTACTGCTTGGAGCAGCACAGGGTAGAAGGCCTGGCCTCCTGCCATATCTCTGACTGGTCCAGCCAGCGTCACACAGAGGAAACTCCCTCCAGCTCAACTGCAACCAAAGGAGCCGCAGGAGCCCGGGGGTGGGACGTCCAAATCCAACAGGGCTGGAACAAAGTCAGATGGGCTTCCCGGGGGAGTGAGCTGTGTTGAATTTTGAAAGGTGTTTGGAGCCAGTGGGGGCGAAAAATGCTCCAAGCGGAGAACCACCTGCAGAGCCTGGGAGGTAAGACGGAAGACAGCGGGCTTGCTGATGACAAGTCTGGGAGCTGGGAGGGCCCTGAGACCTCTTTCGAGGCAACCAAAACAATTAGAGGTAAGAAGGCAACTCCAGAGAGCGTGTGTGACCCGAGATCGCACAGCGTTTCAGCAGCAGGACTCGGACTGGAACCCTCGGAGCTCTAGGAGCAGAGTGCGCCGAAGAAGTCAGCGTGGGTGAGCGTAGGGCGGACGTACAGCCAGGAGGCTCTTCTCAGCCTGGAATCCACCTGTCTGAAACACGGGACCAAACGTGCCCCTAGGAAGAGGTTGAAAGTGAATATATTAGTCGTTCAGTCGTGTCTGACTCTGTGCAGCCCCACGGATCGTCACCCGCCAGGCTCCTCTGCCAGGCAATTCTCCAGACAGGAACACTGGAGTGGGCTGCCACTTCCCACCCCTCTGCAGGGCATCTTCCCAATCCCGAGATTAAACCCAGGTCTCCCACACTGCAGACAGATCCTCTACCCTCTGAGCGGCCAGGGAAGCTCTAATAAGAAGTTACTCACTTACATCTCTGTTTGGGTTAGTCTCGTTTAATTTTAGTCTTTTCTGGAGAAATACACATTTGTTCGCCAGAGATCTAAGCAGCATGAGGCCCCATGATGGAAGGCCCAGCCCAGGCTGGCCTAGGCCAAAGGACTTTATTAGCTCAACCAACTCCTAAGTCTAGGACAAGGTGGACTTCAGGCACAGCTTGATCCAGGGGCTCAGACTGTGTCTACAAAGCTGGGTTCCTCTCATTTCACTCACTTGACTTCTCTTATGTTGACCTCCTTCTCAGAAAGACTGTCTCCTTGTGTCTCTTGCCATTGAGCTCAGCTTACTTCGAGTTCAGAGAAAGCTCCACTAATCTCCTGTCTTACCACCTCACATGGCCATTTTGAGCCAATCGGTGTCCAGGAAGGAGGTGCCATGAGCTCTTCCCTTGAGATCAGGGGTGGAAGGATGTGGCAGGGAAGATACGTGATCCCAAGGGCAGAATATGAGGAAGGGTGAGACTCCCAACATGTTTCTAAACGCTGGCTGTGTGCGTGCTAAGTCGCCTCAATCATGTTCAACTCTGCAATGCTATGAACTGTAGCCCTCCAGGCTCCTCTGTCCATCGGAGTCTCCAGGCAGGAATACTAGAGTGGGTTGCCACCCCCTCCTCCAAGGGATCTTCCCGACCCAGGGACTGAGCCCTCACCTCTTGTGTCTCCTGCGTTGGCAGGCGGGTTCTTTACCACTAGAGAAACCTGGGGAGCCCAGAAGGTGGGTTTGGTGTTCAGTCGCTCAGTTGTTTCTGACTCTCTGTGACCCCATGGACTGCAGCGTCCCTGCAGGCCTCCCTGTCCTTCACCATCTCCTGGAGCTCACTCAAACTCATGTCCACTGAGTCAGTGATGCCACCCAACCAACCCATCCTCTGTTGCTCCCTTCTCTCCTGGCTTCAATCTTTCCCAGCATCAGGGTCTTTTCCAGTGAGCCAGCTCTTCAGATCAGGTGGCCTAAGGAGTGGGGTTTCAGCTTCAGCATCAGTCCCTCCATTGAATATTCAGGACTCATTTTCTTTAGGATGGACTAGTTGGATCTCCTTGCAGTCAAGGGACTCTCAAGGGTTGGTCTTGAGTTGGATAAATGGAGCCAGAGCCACCAAAGCCCTCCTCCAGGCTCTGAGTCCAGCCATGGGAGGCAGCGGCCAGGCAGCGTCCTCTGGGAGCCCTGCTGGGGAGGAGACGAGAGCCAGCCAGGGCAGCGGAAGGCCGAGGTGAGCGTCACCCAGGGCATCCCTTCTTGGAGCCTCTTTTTGCAACCTCATCATTATCCCTACCCAGTCCTTCTGTCTCAAAGACTCAGGACGTCTCCTGTGATGTGAATTTCTGACCAAGGGGCCTGGAGAATGTGAACTAAACATCTCGGATCCACCCCTAACCAGCTGTGGTCCTGGCCAGATTTGAACTAAACATCTTGGCTCCACCCCTAAGCAGCTGTGGTCCTGGCCAGGCCACTGTTCCTCTCTGAGCCTCTGTTTCTTCTTTTGTAATACGAGGAAGCTGGAGTACATACGCGGTGTTCAGACATTGCTTAAGCGACAGAACCCATTCTTTCAACGACGTTTTACTGAGCAGGCCAATATGAGTGGTAGGTGTGGAAGAGCTGTAGCTGGTGCAGGGGTGAGGGAGCAGGGGTGAGGGAGCAGGGGTGAGGGAGCAGGGCTCTGGCACTCAGTCCTGTGCCTCGCCCATGCCCCTGGTCTGAGAACACTAAGGGCCTCAGCTCTGGGACCACACAGATGTACCTACAGGCCTGAGGTTGAACCCCAGTCCCACCAATATGCCAGTTAACTCTGGCTCCCTCAGCTGCAAAACTCAGGGACTTACCATGGCAATTATTCATTATACTCCTGCACTTACAGGTCCGCTGGGGGCCAGCTGGTCTAGGCTGACCTCCACTGGGGTGGCCACCCTGCCTGCAGCTCCGGCTGCCCCTGGGGCCAGAAGGTGGGGCTTGACGTGTTCTGTCACTTTGGCCGACATGTCATCAACCAAAGCAAGCTTTATTATGGCCCGATATGAGCGCACCGCTACTACCCCATGACAGCGTGGGGCGAGGAGGCCTGGTGTGTGCGTGCGCGCGTGCGTGTATGACTGCGCACATGTGCGAGTGCAGATGTGGGAAGCACGTCTCTGAAAGGCAGATGCTGCAGGCCCTGCTTTATGATGCGACTCAGAGGCTGAAGGCGCTTTCAGGGCGCAGCTCCCAGATTCTGCCCACTGTAAAAATCGTCATGTTATAATTACAAGTTAATTAAAGCAGAAGAGATCAAAGCCACTTTAGACAGACTAATGATACAGCGAGTGCCAGGAATCTCACCGTTTCATGTATTAACCACATTGTCGTTTTTATTCCTCTTTTTTCCCTCTTTTGTGTCAGCCGAAAAGCCTTTCATATCTTTTCTCTGCCCCCCTCAATGCACGAGGAATTTGAAGTCCTAACAGCTGTGAGGAACTGTCTGTGGAGAAGGGGCCCATTCAAAGGATATCAGAAAAATCAACGAGCCTTTTACCTTCTGACTAGAATGAAGCCGCCACCCGCCTAACCTTCTTCTACCTAAAGAAAGAAAGGAAAAAAAAAAAAAAGGGCCTAAAAAACATCAGACATTAAAATAAGGCCAAAGCAAAGAGAGGCATTGGAAACGAGACTCCCCAGCGCCTAGCCTCCCCAGGGAGGCTCTGGGAGGGAAGGGATTTTTACATTTCAGGGTAATCACTAGTCTATTCTGTTCAGGCTTCTCTAACAAGAAGCCAGAGACTGGTGGTTAGAAACAATAGGGCTCTGGAGGCTGGAGGTCTGAGACCGGGTGCCAGCCTAGCTGGGTTCTCTGAGCACCCTGTCCTGGCTGGCAGAGGGCTGACTCTCGTACCCTCAACTGACCGAGAGCAGAGAGCGGAAGTGGGTTCTCCTGTAACTTAAAAGGGAAATAACCCTGTTCGCGGAAACTCCCCCCTCATAGAGCAATGACTGACGGCCGCTCACTCGTGTCTGACTGCCACCCCACGGACTGCAGCCCGCCAGGCCCCTCTGTCCATGGGATTCTCCAGGCAAGGATACGGGACTGGGTAGCCATGTCCTCCTCCAGGGGCTCTTCCCAACCCAGGGATTAAACCTGGCTATACTGCATTGCAGGCAGCTTTTTACCATTTGAGCCACCAGAGAGGATTTCCACCCTCACGACCTTGTCTAATTCTAATCACCTCCCAAAGGCCCCATATCCAATGCCAGCACAGGTGTGGTAGGGTTTCAACATGTGAATTTGCATGCTGTCCATAACACCCACCTGCTGAGTCTGACAGCCAAGTCATCAAAGTTTGGCCTGAGGGTAAAGTGTGAGTCAGATAATTAGCAGAAAAATAAACAGCCCACGCACGCATTCCCTCACCGGCATTCCTCAAATGTCCACTGTGCGCCAGTGCCAGGCCTTGGGTTAGGGCTGGGGGTGCAATGATGCGCAGGTTAGACAGAGACTCTGCCCTGGTGGTGTCTGCAGTCACGATGGCAAGAACACACAGTGTACACAGGGCGTGTTAAGGTAATGCGCGGCAGAACCACCGTGCACGAGAACCGCTCTTTCTCCAATCTCAGTGGCTTAAAGGAAAAGCTTATTTCTCTCCTGCACAAAGATCCATCAGTGGGGGAGGGCAGGTGTTCGTCTCAGAACCCAGGCAGATGGAAGCACTTTCAGCTTCAATGGATGGCTCCAAAAGTCACGTCGAACAGACCGGTGGAGGAAGACCACCCGGGACATTTTTATAGACCAGTGACTATGGTGTACGTCACTTTTATCCATAAACCACCGGTCAGAAATCAGTCACCTGACCTACCAAGTTGCAAAGGGGGAGCCGGGAAATGTTGTCTGGCTGAGAGACCACTTCCTAACATGACAGACCCTGTGGAAGTGGAGAAAAGTCGTGATCAGCCGGCCCACATTCCTGCCAATACAAGCAGGGAAATAACTCACAATTCACGGTGAATGCTTCACAGGAGAAGCTCAGGGCCCTTGGGTAACCACGGTCAGGGGGCCAGCCCCCCCCCCCATTTATTCAGGTGGCTTGAATAAATGACCTGTTATTCCATAACAAACCACCTCCACAGCTGAGTAGATTAAGATACAAATGTGTCATGGTCTCTGACGTTCTGTGGGTGGACAGGGCCCAGCTGGGCAGTGCTCGCCTCAGCCTCTGGTGCAGCTGCAGTCACGGGGCTGCTGTGTGTCCACAGGGCTCTTCACTCAGGCCTGCACCTCGCCTAGGATGGGTGGGGGCCGGCCGGGGGCCTGTCTCCTCCCAAGTGGCTGAGGTGGTGTTCCTCACAGCTTGCTGGTCTCAGAGTGGTGGAAGTCTTGACATGCTGGCTGGCTCCCCTGGATAAACACTCTTAAGAAGCCCACGGAGAAGTTGCTGAGCTTTTTACAGCCTGGACTTGGAAGTCACAGAATGTCACTTCCACAGTCACAAGCAAGTGACTAAGGCTAGCCTGGATTCAGATCCTTCCTCCTAGTCCTTAATGCTCTGTGATTCTTTCTCAGAAAAGAGCAAGATTTCCAGGTTAATCTGGCTACTCTGCAGGGCAGTTTGAAAGAGAGCAAGGAGAGAGGCAGGAGACTGTCTCAAGGTTGTTTTGGCGCATTCTGAAGCCCCTCACCCTTATTATCCCCACCCTCCCACCATCATCAGAGGCACAGGGGCAGGAGGAGCTGGCCTCCTCGGTTTGATCGGTCACCCTAACGTGTATCACTCCAGAGTGCTTCTGCTAAGCCTGTTCCTACCAGCTGAGTCCGAAACGGCTTTTCACATTTGGAGAAATTATTGGATGAAGACGTCCGTGGAGTACAGTTCCCGTCCTCTTTAGAGAGAGCTAAGCGAGAACGAGTCAGCACCATGGCCAGCTCCTGCACTGTTGGCTGCTGGGGGCTTAGCTCGGGATGCCTGGGGGATCAGGTGACGAGTCCAGAAGGAGAAAGCCCGCTCCCAGTGAGCTTCCAGCTTGAGAAGGACACTCGGATCCTGCTTTGGGGGTGAGAGGAGTGGGTAAGAGAGAAGGGCACACGAAGAGTCTGCAGTCACGTGCAGCAGGCAGGAGACACACTGCCACGCCGTGCCAGGCACCAGATAGGTCAGATCCTCACGGCACACACTACAGAGGGCCAATATTATTATGCCTGTTTTATAGGTCAGGACACAGAGGATCAAAAGAGCAAGCAGATCCCGCAAATTTTACAGCTTGTTAGTGCCAGAACCAGGATGGAGAGCCAGGTCCATTGGAGTCCAGAATCCACGTGCCTTCCTAGAATATGACACTCAGTGGGGCTCAGTAAATGCTGAGTTCTTGAATGAATGAATGAATAATGAGTAGATTCAGTGAATGTGCAAACAAACTGGGAGAAGACGCATCTCAAGCTGCTTCCAGATGCTGGACTGAAGAGGCAGACAGGTGAGCCTGACTTCCTCCTCCCTGAGGAAGCTGGCTGTCTCACCCAGGTCATGGGGTGAGCTGATGTGAGGGGTCACGCTGGAGCGTGTGGGTTTAGTCGCCCCTCCCCATCTTGCCCCATAAGGGCTCAGCCTGAGTGGAGGGACTGGAGAGGCTCAGGTCATGGGGTGAGCTGATGTGAGGGGTTCACGCTGGACATGTGTGGGTTTAGTCGCCCCTCCCCATCTTGCCCCATAAGGGCGCAGCCTGAGTGGAGGGACTGGAGAGGCTCAGGTCATGGGGAGGAGCAGCGCCTTCCCTCCCCTCTGTGGCTTGGTTTGCTCAGCAGCAGCACAAGAAAGCCGTGAGTGGCATGGATGACAGGCCTGGACAGGCCCCCAACACGTGACGGTAAATCTGAGCCTGTTCTGACTTAGTCTGGCATTAAGAAAAAGACACAAAGGATCCTTGAGGAAGGAAGAAAGAACGACAGTGAAGGCTCTTAAATCAAACCTCAGGAAGGTCTTCCCAACAGCAGAAGTTGTCCAACTCCGGGAGGGGTGAGAAAAACTCACTTGAAAGCAGATACCTGTGAAAAGGGCAAGGAATTCTTAAGGGGCCATTCTAACGTAAACCTGTTGGGAAATAGAGTTATCAGGAGCAGTTCACCCAGCCCCCAAATGTCAGATCTGGAAAGGTCTTTCAGAGATAACGTTCCTTAGACCCTTGCCACCCTCTTTCAGATGAGGGTTCTGAGGTCCAGGGTGGGGCTGGAAGCGACCAGGGCAACACGTGGAGGAGAGACCGGGCCTGTGCGGGAACTCGCTCCTCTTGCCTCCTGTCCCCGGCCACCAGACAATGCTCCTTTCTACCCGCCCCCCCACCCTTGCTCTGATCTTTCCCCCTTAGCTGTAGGATTTTCCCAGAGACTGACATCATTTTCCTAAATCACATTTCTTGAAACCACTTGAAATCTAGTCTACTTCTGACCCGGGGGCCCTCCACCAAAGACACGGGAAAGAGGGGTTTCATGAAAGGAATTCCATGGCACACAAAAGCAATTAGACCAGAAGTGGATGACTACTTGCCGACAATGGGCTGTAGCTCCCTTGAAGTTTTATCTTCTGAGCTTTAAGACACTTCATACTCTGGACTCAGTGGTCTGAGTTCCAAACACAGCTCTGCCATATCCCAGCAGAACGACTTTGTGCAAATTATTCCCCGAGACTCAGGTTCCCCACGCGGGGAAGGGGGATAATGCTACTGGCTACCTTCAAATCGGTGAGATAAAATCGGGTAATGTTACAAAGTACTGGGGAGAGTGCCTGCACACAGCAAGTGCTCAATAAACGTGAGTTATTGCAAGCAGCTGGCTTCCCAGGTGGCTCAGCAGTGAAGAATCTGCCTGCAACGCAGGAGATGCGAGATGCACGCAGGGAAGAGCCCCTGGAGGAGAGAATGGCAGCCCACTCCAGTATTCTCGCTGGAAAAATCCCGTGGACAGAGGAGCCTGGGGGGCTGCAGTTCATGGGGTAAGAAAGAGTCTGGCTGAAGCCAAGCACACACATAGTCAGCTGACAACAGCCAGGGATGGCGGTGCGGCTGGGGGAGGCTGGCTCTGGCTAGGACTGGAAAGCTCTCTGAAGGCACACTGGCCTGTGACTCTAGAAATTCAGATTCTAGGTCCGGCTCAGTCACGGAAGGTTTGCTGCAGGGCCCTGGGGAGGTTATCCCTCTGCCCCTGAGCCTCAGTTTCCCCATCTGGAATATGAAGCAATTGGACCAAGAAATCTCCCACCTGTGCTCTCAGCTCTAAGATCATGGGAGCGAGCGCTTATCACTCACGGTGCAGTGAAGGGAATTCAGCTCAACAGTCCTGCTCTGCCGTCCTCGGCCAAGCCCCAGTGCACGTATAAGTCCTGTCTTTACACTCGACTCCGTGCCCTTCTGGCCCACTCTGAAGGATTCTGTAATGCATCTCAGAGCCGAGACAGGCAGGCTGGGCCATCAGAGCCAACCCAGCTGTCAATGAAGAAAGCTTGCCTGTGTGTCCCTGGGCCGGCTGCTACCTGAGCCTCGCCCTGCCCTTGGTCCAGCCATCAACATGGCAGGACCTAGCCCCTGAGCCTGAAGACAGAGGGCAGCCTGCCAGGGAAGCAGGGCAGACGCTCCCCCGAGTGATGGACTGGCAGCCCCGTGCCAGCTGCTTTCCTCATCTGAGCTGGAGTGGATCTGACAGTCTGGGGGCGGGGGACAGGGAGAAGAAGAGCTCCCCTCCCCAGCTGGCCCCGCAGGAGATCCAGGAACCGGACTGTCAGTGCGAGTTTGGGAAGCACCACCAGCTTGCATCAGTGAGACGGTTTTGGAGCGTAAAGGGGCCTGCCAGGGGGCTTCAGAACAATGTTCACTCCCCTCCTCTCTGCGCTTACTTAGCAACCCGCAACCACAGACGCAGGCGGCAGGAAAGCTGCGGTCTGAGCGTGAGGCAGTCCGGGTGCACGCCGACCGTGCCCCTTCCGCAGCCCCGTGGCTTTGAATAATGCACGCCCCTCTCTGGGCTTTGTTTCCTCCATCTATGAAATGAGGGTGCCAATGGGGTTTGGCCACCTGATGTGAAGAGCTGGCTCATTGGGAAAGACCCTGATGCTGGGAAAGAGTGAAGGCGGGAGGAGAAGGGGGCGACAGAGATGAGATGGTTGGATGGCATCACTGACCCAATGGACACGAGTTTGAGCAAACTCCAGGAGATAGTGAAGGACAGGGAAGCCTGGCGTGCTGCAGTCCACGGCGTTGCAAAGGGTCGGACGTGACTTAGCGACTGAACGATGATGGTGAAGTTTGGAGAAAGCCCAAAAGAGAGACCACAGTCACAGGTCGTCCCTACACAGCACTCAGAATGCCAGGTCCAGCTCCCACGCTGTGCATAAGTGCTTTACGTAATCTTCACAGCAGCACTCTGATGTAGACGCGGAGAGGTTCGCTCAGGGGACACAACCAGTCACAGCAGACCCAGCACTCAAACCCAGGCAGCCTGGCTCCAGGCTCTGCTCTGAGCCCCGTCTCTGGAGTGAGGGCTTCCAGCACAGGCTCTGCAGGAGCTTGGCCAACATGAACTCCCCTCTGACTTCCCCTCATGGATGCGAGGGCAGGACTGCTCCCAGAAGGAGGCTGTGATCAGCCCAGCGCAGGACAGTGAAGGAGCAGAGATGCTTCTGGAAGGCCACCTCCCAGACTGGGATTCAGTGGTATCAAAGAAATGCCAGCAGAAACCCAAAGACTCCTCGAGCTGCCCAGGTCTTCCCTGGACTGGCCTGATGGGCCCTCTGAAATGACCCTGCTTGGGTCTCCCTCAAGGTCCTCACACAGAGAGGTCCAAGCTCCACAACTCAGAGGGAAATGTTTTTTTCTAGCACATCAGAATACAGAAGCTTTTCACCCTGGCCAGGAGGACGCTGTCTACGTCAAACACCTCCAAGAGCTGGGATCTTCCAAAACCAGCACCAGCCAGGCATCATCCAGGCCTCTGTTGGGACCCCAGCGTCCTGTGAGGGCCCACGCCCAGCCGCGGGTTTAACTGAGTCCTGGCAGAGTGGCAAGAGGGCTGGCCACCAGCAGGCACTGGAACGCTCGTCAGCTGCCTCTTCGTGCCCAGAGCATCGGCGACTTCCAGAACGAATGGCAAGGTGAGGCAGAGAGGCCTGCAATTTGTTAGGCTAAAACCCAAACCCAGAATCAGGACATCGAGAGCCTTTTTCCTTGAATTATCCTCCTGTGTCAACACCAAGTGGGAGCATACGCGTCTATGGAGAGTGTTCAGAGCTCTAGGGACCAAGATGCTATCTGGGCGCAGTCCCGTGGCTCTAAGAGAACCGAAGCCAGCGATCGCAGGGAACATCGCCCGCTGATGGCCCCCTGCTTTCGCAGGCCTTCGTCCCCCTCTCCCCGGTCAGCCGCTTCTCACCCGCATCTCCTACCTGCTAACTTCCTGTCCCTTGCCAGCCCCGCCTTTCCACGGCCCTGCCGCTCTCTCTGCCTCACCCTCTCTGCCGGGTTGCTCTGTCTGCCCTTCCACATCCCTGCCCTGCTCCCGTCTACAGGGCTCTGCGCCCAAGAGGCTGATCTCCCATGTGCATCCCCGGGATCCCTTGACCCTGGATTCTGCTGACCCGGGAGGCACTGGTAGGAGGCTCGAGGCCAGAGGAGATGCTGTGGGGGATGTCCCCTCCAGCCAGGGCCCTCTCTTTCCTGCTGCAGCTCCCATCCACCGCCCGCCATCATTTGCTGGGTTCGGGTACCCACTCCGTCTCCTTGGCTTCAGGCTCCTGGCCGCGCCCTCCCACGTCCCCTGCCCTCCTGCCCTAGCTCCCTCTCCTTGGCTTCAGGCTCCTCTCCACGCCCTCCCACATCCCCTGCCCCCCTCCCCTGGCTCCCTCTAAGCTCACCACCTCTCTGTGAAGGTTGCTCAGCCGCTCAGTCGTGTGTGACTCTTTCTGACCCCATGGACTGCAGCACCCCCGGCCTCCTAGTCCATCACCATCTCCCAGCATTTGCTCAAACTCATGTCCATTGATTCGGTGACGCCATCCAACCATCTCATCCCCTGTCGTCCCCTCCTCCTCCTGCCCTCAATCTCTCCCAGCATTGGGGTTTTCCTCTATGAATGGCCCCTTATTAAATTGAGAAGTGTGCTCTGAATTTGCCCACTGTCCCCGCCAGTGGACAACGCTGTCCATCCTCATCTCCGTCTCTCCCCTTCCACCTGAACCTGCTTCCTGAGCCCGTCCCCACCTCTGCCCTGCACATCCCCCTTCCTCTCTCCATCCTCCCGCATATCAGTCTCACTGCACCTTCCAGACTCCATGCCTCCCACTTCTGCTTCCATCTTCCTGCCTCATTCTCCCAGTCTCCTCTTTCTTCTTCCTTTCCTCTCCCCAGACTACACAAAATCCTTCATTTCAGAGGCAGGATCCACCAACGCCCAAGATAGCACAGAGGGACTTTCTATGAGGACTCACAGCCCCTAAAGAAAGCACTCATGAATGAGCCCTTCACCTTTCTCCACACCTCCTGCTTGGATTTACCTTTAGAATCTCTCCAGAAGGTTGTGTGGGAAGGAGAATCATCCTTTGGCTGGGATGGGTCCCTTGGGCAACCCTGGAACATGAACTTAGTGAGGGGAGGGGTCACCCTCACTTCTGAGTCCTGGGATCTCCCACCAGTGCCCCAGGAGACCTTGCTGGAAGCTCAGACTCCAAAAGACCTGAACGAGAATCCGCCTTTCCCTTCTGCATCTTTACCCCTAATCCTCCCAAGGAGTCAGGCTTGATTCTCTGCTTCCCTTCTTCCCCACCTCAGTGACATGTCTTGGGAATTCCACCTCTGAAATAAATCTCCAACATGCCGGCTCTCCAGCCCCCTGCCCCCAGCCCAGACCACCATCAAACGCCTGGATAACGACGTGAACCTCTCACTGGTCCTCCCCTCGCCACTCTTAGCTCCCTTCTGTCCATTCTCCACCCAACAACTGGAGGGATTGATCCTTTAAAAGCTTAAATCACATCAAATCATTTCTGTGCTTAAAATTCTGCAAAGATCTCCCATGGCTTAGAATAAATACCAGACACAAGGCCCTGGTCCGTGATGCCCTAATGAGCAACCTGCCAACCTCTGCCTCCCTCCACCTGGTCCCACCCCACTCTCCTCCTGGTGTCCCCAACCCAGCGGCAGACCTGCTGAAACCTCGGCCCCCGGGGTGCAAGGACTAGAGGGTCCCCAGACCCTTCTCATGCCGAGGCTCAGGGCCTGCCACTGCCACGGCCGCGCGCTCCCCTGCGATGGGGGGAGACAGCGTGAGAAGACAGCCGTCAGTCCTGCGCTGCCTGTCAGAGCAGCAGCCCCTCCAGGAAGCCCACGGGGGTCAGCCCCACTCCCCGCACTTCCTGCCACACAAGGCTGGTCTGCCTATTAAGTCCACACATGGAGCATCTGCCTGAGTTTTTCCTTTGGTCACTTGTGGGGAGAGTATGAGTCTAGGGTCATCTGAAGTATCTAAACCTCACATATGAAGTCAGATCAAAGGCTCGTATCTCAAGGGTGGCATCTTGGGTATAAGGAATCCCAGGGGGCTGCAAACCCACTCCTGTCCCAAGGACCGCACTCTGCTCACCCTGAGGTCACCTCCTCGTGTGTCCTCACAGGTCCCAGAGACTCCCCTCTCCAGCCCACGCCTTCAGATCCAGCGAGACCAGCAAGAGTCAAGGGCGCGTTGGAGGGGCGGGGGAGAAGAGGGCACCAGGAAGTGGTTCTGTGGGAAAGACTCGGCTCAGAGACAGTGTCCACTGGTGACAACATGCCATGAGCACCTCTAAGCAAGAGGCACGTGTTAGTCGCTCAGTCGTGTCCAACTCTTTGCGACCCCGTGGACTGCAGCCCGCCAGGCTCCTCTGTCCATGGAATTCTCCAGGCCAGAATACTGGAGTAGGTTGCCATTCCCTTCTCCAGGGGATCTTCCCCACCCAGGAACTGAACCCAGGTCTCCTGCATTGCAGACAGATTCTTTACCATCTGAGCCACAAGAGAACCTCTAGGGACAAAGCAAACTCCTGCCCATCTCTGGGGCCACAAGGCCTGGGAAAGGCCGGGAAGGGGTCTTTGACTTAGACCATCCCGGTTCCAATCCTGGACCCGGTCAGCTCCTGGCGCCGCAGCTTGGTCAGCAGTAGCTGATATTTACTGCTTGGTCAGCAGTAGCTGACGGTGACAGTAGCTGATATTTGTCGGGTACTTGGGCCAGGCACTGTGTCCAGCAGGTCAGCCACAGTCGTCCATTTTGCATGACACGTCTAAGGCTTGGGTGCTCATATTACTTCCATTTTACAGATGAAGAAACGAGGCACAGAGATTCAGGGACCTGTCCAAAGTCACAGACCTCGGAAGTGATAGATCTGAGGCGTAGACTGAGAATCCCAGCTCAGCAGCCCCTGGCCTTAAGAATTCCCTCCCCCAACCATCACACTAGTCATGGACCGAGTGCCCCAGACAGGCTCAGCTGCGCAGACGCAGTCTGTGAGGGCACGCAGGGCTTGGTTCAAGTTCGTCTCTCACTGCCTTGAAATTCTTCACAGTTTTTGAACAAGGGGCCCCCACATTTTCATTTTGCACGGGGTTCTGCAAATCACGTGGCAAATTCTGCCTCTGATGTCAAGACAACGCTGTGGGTGGGGGGGTGCTGTGAGATTGGGGGACAGCACACGACACGGGCTCTGTGCTCAGAAGCAAGGGCACTGAGCCCCACAGGCACCCCCGGAGGCAAGCCGTCTGGCTGACAAGCCAGCGACTGTGATTTCGATCCCCCCCGCCAAGTTTCATTGTTAAGCGCCTACTCCGCGCGAACTGACCGGTCCACACTCAGGCGAGCAGATGCCGAGTGTCCTCACTCGGTCACGGCTCCACATCCTGTCACTCAGCTCGCCCAGCCGCCGTCAGGAGGGCGCCCGGGGGCCCGAGCGTGGACTCCGCCGCTCACAGCTGCGTGCACCGCCCGGCCTCGGAGACGTCCCCGCTGCCTCCTCTCACCACGACCTCGGTCCACGGCAGGCTCTCAGGCCCGGGGGAAAAGCACAGGCCCGGTCAAGTCACAGGTCAGAGAGCGCAGAGCTGCGGTTCAAACCCGCGCTCCCCACCTCCGGTGCCGGCTCTGCAGCCACTGTGCCTCCCTCCGTCCCGACGCCCGCTCTGACCAGGGCCTGCCCGCAAAGACAGACGTGGGCAATCCAGCGCTGCCAGCTCAGAAGCTTCCCCGAGGTTCCGGCACCTCTCTGGCGCTGAGTCAACCTGATCTGCCTGTCTTACCAGGAGCGTGTGACAGCGGGGGGTGTGGAGGAGGGGCTGGGGGCACAGGACCCCCGCCGTCACTTGCCGCCTAGCTATCCACCTGCCTGGCACCCCGCCTGTCGGCCTGCTCTCCTGTCTCCTGTCTATTTATCTGTCAATCTATCTTTCTGTCTGTCTTGTCGTCTCTCGCCTGTCTCTCTGCACGTCAGAGCTGCTCACGGCCCTCGCTTTCTCACCCGCTTCAAGCAGAAATCCGAACACATCGGGGCCTCCCAAGCCCCCTCCCTTTCCCCCTGAAACTGGTGAAGCCCTGCCTCTAGCCTGGAGCTTGCACCTGGCCTGGCGGGTAGAGATGCCAGGCTCCAGAGAACTCTACATTCCATAGCAACATTACTCTTATCATAAATGGCCATGGTTTGGACACCGAGAGGCTTCCCTGGTGGCTCAGAAGGTAAAGAATCTGTCTGCAATGCGGGAGACCTGGGTTAGATCCCTAGGTGGGGAAGATCCCTTGGAGAAGGAAATCACTCCAGTTTTCTTGCCTAGAGAATCCCATGGACAGAGGAGCCCGGTGGGCTGCAGTCCACGGGGTTGCAAAGGGTCGGACACGGCTGAGCGACTAACACTTCTGCTCTCACTTGGACGCCTGCACGGTACGAGTTCTGCTCCCCGCTTTCCCTCAACAAACGCCCTCAGGGCACCTGCCACGCACCAGGAACCACGACCGGGTGCTGACGTTATGTCAGACAAGGCAGCCAAGGTCTCCGAGAAAGAGTTTCCGCTGGGGGCCAGACGTAAAAACCATCCATCTTTGACACTTGAGAAAAGCCAGGCTCAGAGAGGCTAGTTATCTTGCCCCAGGACACACAGCCATTGAAGGGCTGCAGCCGCATCAGACCTTGGCCAGACGCCTCCCAGGCTGCTCTGCCTTCTTTCCAAGCCAGTTGCCAGCGGGCGGCTTTGCCTGGAGAGGCCCTGCAGAGCATGGCAGGGAGGCAAGGAGGCAGGGATGAGGGGCGGCGCATGCCTCGGCCGCTGGCAGATCAGGGTCTGGCTCTCCGGGGCCCGGCATGCCATCAGCTACTAATCCCTCCACTCAGCCGTGAGATCCTGCAGCATCGTGCCGCCCAAGCTCTGTGACAGGCAGGCGATTATCAGGAGCACCGCCGTTGAGAAGGAAGGGGTGCGAGCCTCCCGCGTCTCTCCCAGAGCCAGCATCTGATGGAGCCAGAGGTCGCAGAGGGTCAGGGATGGAGGGGTGCACAAAGGTCATCGGCTGCACCCCGCCCCCCCCACCCCTGTCCTGGAACCTCAAGAAGAACGTAAAAAACCTTGACTAAAACCTCTCTGAAAGAGAGCTGTTTGGGATCAGGGCGTGACTGCATCCAGCTTTGCAATCACACAATGTTGCAGCTGTTCAACTCTGCCCTGGGGCAGCAAAGCAGCCGCAGACACCACGTAAGCGGCGGTGACCCAAGGATTCCTGATTCACCAAAACAGGCCCCTCAGGCTGCACTCTGCTGATTCCTAGTCTCGAGTCTGTATCAGTAACAGCGATCATGGTCATTAGGAGAGCTGATACTTACTGGAGAAGGGAATGCCACCCCACTCCAGTACCCTGGCCTGGAGAATCCCATGGACAGAGGAGCCTGGCGGGCTACAGGCCATGGGGTCACAGAGTCGGACACGACTGAGCGGCTCACACACACACACACACACACACACACATTTCCTGAGCAATCACTGTGCACCGGGGCAGATCTCATAATGCCTAGGGGGACTTGGGGCTGTTCCTCTCGCAAATCTGCAGGTAAGGGGGCTGTGGCACCAAGATGTTAAGTGGCCCACCTGCCCAGCAGAAGTGGCAGAGCCAGTCAGAAAGCCCTGCTTCACACCCTTCCACCTGGTGGCTCAGAAGCTTGGCGTCCTCTTTGACCGTCTCTTCCTCTCACACTGCATCTAACCTCGAGCAAATTCGATGGGCTCCACCTTCAAGGCATCCTCACGAAAGTGCTGGCTGCTCAGCCCGCATCCATCCCGGTCTGAGCCGCGTGGTCTCTCACCGGGTTACTGCGACAGCCCCCTCCCCCGCCCGCCTGCAGAAGCGTGTGGCCACAGTGGGCGCTTCAGCCACTCGGATGCTCCTCTGGCCCACTCCCCCATCTCCGACCCCCCCGCCTCCGTCTCTCCCCTTTCCCCTCCGGTCCAGCCGCCCAGGCTGCCTCATTGCTCCTGGAGTACACTGGCATCCGCCTGCCCCAGCCGTTCCTGCTGCCTGGGATGCGTCCCCAGACATCCGCAGGGCACACCCCCCACCTCTGACGCCTTGGCTCAGATCTCGCCTCCCCCGCGGGGCCGCCCCTCGCCTCCCCCTGTAACTCTGCACTTTGCCCTCTCGCCTCCCACTCCTGTCCCCTCTTGCTCCACGTTTTCCCCTTGCCTTTACTACACTACGTGACTTGGCTCTTTATTGTTTTTATTTAATTGCCTGTCTTTCTGCACTGGACTATAGCTCCATGGAATTATTTTTTCTGTCCCCAGCCCCTCCAGCAGCCCCGGTCCACGGAGGGTGCTCAGTGATATTTGTTGAATGGACACATGAATTCTGCCTAAACCTTCCTCATCCAGCGCCTGCTATTTCCTCAGGCTCTGAATGAGCATAGACAGCTAAAGGGGCCGCATGTCAAGGAAAAGACACTTCTGCTGGTTTCTCTAGAGAGTGTGGCCTCTATGTTGTAGATGCCAGCCCCTGAATAGAAGTTTTCACACCAGCTGGGCCTGGATGCTGCTGCCGCTGCTAAGTCACGTCAGTCGTGTCCGACTCTGCAGGATGAGCTCAAAATAAAACCCTGTTGCTTGGGTGGTTTTTGAGCACACAAATCAGGCCAGTACTCAAGGAATAGGTCATCTGCCTCCATGAGATCCCTTGCTCTGCTCCTCAAACAAAGAAATCAAGGAGAATCCCAGCTCCCTTTGCAACAAGAGTTTGAAGAAATTCAAGAGACACCTGGGGACCAGCAAACAGGAATTCTGTCTGAGGACCTGGGCCAGTGAGGCGGGCGGTCGATAAAGCTTGGATAGAGCCGAGCTGGGCAACTGGGCCTGGTTTCTAGGACCGGGGGACAAAGGAAAGAGCGTGCGACTCCCTGAATAGGCACTTTCGTCAAAGACTGACGAGGATCAGGCACGTTTTGAATGGCAAACATTTCAACCACTTAATTCTGGCCCTGCATAGTCATAGCCCTGGCCATCGCCTTCTGCCCAAGTCCTGTCGATGACCAACTGGGTTGCCTCGGGCAAATTGCCTCATCTCTCTGGGCTTTGATCTCCTCAACTCTAAAGTGCTCTTTAGGACCCCATCCAATGAGGAGAGTCTGTGGCTCTGGGATTCCATGTCTCATCCGTCACCAGTAACTTGCTACAAATATTAACTCAAGCAGGAAAACGAATCAGGGAGGGACTTTCCTTGTATGACCTGGCTATAGAGGCAGGAAACTTGGGTCTGAATTCCAGTCCTCTCTCTTGCCAGTTTTACAACTCTTGCTCCGTTGGCATCAGTTTCCACATCTGTAAAATGGGGATAACAATTCATCACCAGAAATAGGTGAGATGATGTGAGTTAAGTGCTGCCAGCAGACTGGAGGTGGGTAGCTACTGTTACAGAGACAGGGACCCTCAGCAGAGGATGGGTGTGACTCTGAGGCTTAAAACATAACACTGGCAACCTTGGGTTTCAACCTGAGGCGTGAATATTACTGCACTTATGTTTCTACCTTTGTACCTCTAGAAAGACACGTATTCCACGTCAAGAGAAACCAGGAAGACTTTTTTTTTTAAGATTGAAAAGAGGCAACACGATACAGTAGGCAAAGTGTCTGTAATGCTTTGCATTATGTCAACTTCGCGAAGCTAGAACCACATGTCCCAGCATCCCATTCTCTATAGTTCTGGGAGTGGACCCTAAGGGCACTGGAACAGAGAGGAAAAATGTGTAGTGCTGGATCAGGCTAAATGCATTGACCTGGGTGAATTAAGCAGAAACTGGATTCAATGCATTTGCTCAAGCAGCTGGGCCTGCCTGTTAACAGTGCTTGGTTAAGTGACTAACACCTGGAAGCCGAGGTGGTCCACACTAAATGATGTTCTAATGCCAGCATTTCCCCGGTAGATTGCAGCGGAAGGCGTCCAGACGCTTAGGGATACTGGAATGCTGGAGTGGATTTATCGTGCAGACCTGCTCATCCACCCCAACAGGCGCAGGCCGCCATGCAAGCTACACTGCCAGTCGGGCTGTGGGGCCCAGAAGCCCTGGCGATGCCCGAAGGGTGTGCGGTAGACAGGGAGGCTGTCTGGAGACTGGGGCAGGCTCCCTAGGTGAACCGCAGCACAGACTTCAGACTGGAGAGGTGCGACGCCACCATCTGGATCCCATTCTTCTCCTGAGAAATGGCTTCCGTGTCGCCGCAGGACCTCATAGTCACTGAAAGCTCGGTTATGGGCCACCAGGGGCCTGCGCCTTCTGAGCTGCCTGTCATGCACCAGGTGTCGTCTGAGCAACCAAGCCATAGTATTGGGCATTTGGGCAAGCCCTTCTATCGTTAGATGGAAGTAGCATACGCAATACCAGCTCAAGCAGGTCGGGAAGACGCAAGCAAGTCCCCTGAGCAAACACGATGCCCACCTCCCCTCTCACGCTACAAAACTTCCTCTCTCTCAGCTCACACCTGTGGCCTTCTGCGGACTTCCCTGACCAGTTAACTGAGGGAGGAAGAAATGGTTCTGGTTAGGTAGATGGTTCTGCAGGAGGCCTCTTGTTCATTCGCCAAGTCCTACCTGACTCTTTGAGACCCCATGGACTGCAGCACACCGGGCTTCCCTGCCCTTCACCCTCTCCCAGAGTTTGCTCAAACTCATGTCCATCCAGTCAGTAATGCGATCCAACCATCTCATCCTCTGTCGTCCCCTTTTCCTCCTGTCCTCAATCTTTCCCAGCATCAGGGTCTTTTCTAAGGAGAGGGCTCTTCACATCAGATGGCCAAATTATTGGAGCTTCAGCTTTAGCATCAGTCTTTCCCATGAATATTCAGGGTTGATTTCCTTTAGGATTAACTGGTTTGATCTCCTTGCTGTCCAAAGGACTGTCAAGAAGTCTTCTCCAACACCACAATTTGAAAGCATCAGTTCTTCAGCACTCAGCCTTCTTTACTGTCCAACTCTCACATCCGTACATGACTACTGGAAAAACCATGGCTTTGACTAGACAGACCTTTGTTGGCAAAGTGATGTATTTTTAATACCCTGTCCAGGTTTTTCAGTGTTCCTTCCAAGGAGCTTGCAGGATAGGCTAGCACTATTCTTAATGGGGCAGCTGCAGCCGTGTAGCCTTACTCTCCGGGACAGTGAGGAAGGGAAATTCTGAGCAATCCAATCCAGTGCAGAGCTTTGAGAAGGGAGTGTGATTGTTTGCTTAGCCTGGAAGGAGAGACAACAAGTCAGGCACTTAGAAGAAACACAGTTGGAAAATTGGTGAAGCGAGGTCTTGAGAAGAGATATACGCTGAAACTTCCCAAGTTGGAAGATTGGGTGAATGTATCTGTGTCCTAGAAGCACACTCATCAAAGAGTGACCTCAATAAAGCAGGATCTTAGCAACTGGATGGGCAAACTGATCCACTTTGAGGATGTCAATCACACTCTTTCTTAAGCCCTCCCTATCATTACCCAATGGCCTTGTGAGCAAAACGACAAGAGAGGAAGGGATGGAGGGTAGGCATGGATTCAGCAAACTGGACTTTCTCTCGCAGCTGGCCCAGCCACAGTCACTGTGAAGTCCCAAGCACCGATTATAGAGCCCCGTGCTGAACTCTCAGTACGACACCACACTCGTTCTCAACTCACTTCTCCAGACCCACATCTTAAATACGGATTTGTCTTCCAGCCCACAGTGCTTCTGCCAAAACCACCATCTGTGGGTGTACAGAATGCCTTGCCCACCTTCGTAGCATTCCACACAGCTTTGCTTCAGATCATTTACAGCAAGCAAATGTGGTGAATTCGGTTAATTCACTAGTCTCACCGAGATCTCCATCACCCTGAAGCAGCTGGTCTGACTAAACGGCAGTGGCCTTTTGAAGACTCCGTATGGCGTCAGCCTTGTGACAACACCTTGCAGGCCTGGGGCAATATCCTCCAGGAAGCGGCCTATGCTCCAAAACCAGCAACCGACTAACAATGTTATTCACCCCCGTAGCCAAGATTCCCAGGTCCAGGTGTTCAGGGGTAGAATTGGGCGTGACTCCTCTGGCTATTATCCTAGGTAATTCACTAGCAACTGTTTGCTTTCCATCCCCGTGACTTTAGGTTCTTTCAGTCTAGAGGTCTGAGTTCCCAAAAGAAAGATGCCCAGAGACACAACAACGGGCCCATTAACCATTAACGGGCCCACTGCAATCTGCCCACTTTGGGCTCCCCATGGCAATGAATCAATGGCTGTGGAGAGGAGTCTCCAGACTGGCTAGTGATAAATCATGAATAACAAGAGTTGCTGCTCTACGCTGGGGAATAAACAGGAGGACGGTCTGAATCCCAGAGATGCCCTGAGGCACTCCTTAATATCCCCATATTCCGTAATGAAACCCAATAAAAAGAAATACAACCACCCTTTATAGGTAGAACCGTCAGTGACCCAGGCCCTTAAAGAACGAAACTCTGTGTTACCCCAAGGCCAGTTTATTGCGGAAGGCAAATGGGTTATGAAAAGGGTAGTGGATGAGCAAAACTAGAAACATCAGCGGCAGTCGCATACATGATCAGCGCAAGAAATGAAGCAGATAATAGATCTGAGTATTTCCTTATTTTGTATGAAAATGTTTATGCATATCTTAATCAAAGCCTTTCCCCCTCACTCATTCCTCTATGATCTAACGTAAGAGATGTTAACAGTGCAGCTAACTGGTCATTCAGCACTTAAATCATGGGCTGTCCAATACGGAGGGTTTCGTTTGCTTGTTTCATTAGAGTAGGGTTGATTTACAACGTTGTGTTAGTTTCTGGCGCTCGGCGATCGAGTCAGCTATGCATATGCGATGCCCACTCTTTCTTAGAGTCTATTCCCACACGGCCGCTACGGAGTATGGAGCAGAGGTCCCTGTGCTACACAGCAGGTCCTTATGAGTTAGCTATTCCATGTATAGTAGGAGTTTGGGCTAGAAAGGGTATGAACATCACTCAAAGATGGATAAACAAACTTGGTATCTACTCTGGGGAAGAAGGTTAATGTGTTTTCAGTTGTACCCAAGATTATGTGAGGTCGAAACAGGATTTTGCTAGGATATTAATTTGGAAGTTAAATATGGTTAAAAGAAGTGGGTACATGTGCGAGGCTGTTATGGGTAATCCATGGTGGGTTTACTAGACCAGTCTAACTAAGCTGGGACTATATCTTTCAGAGTCCCTTTCCCTTTCTGGTTCTGAGTCTGGTTGGCAGTAGAGAAATTGCTTGGGATTTGGAAGTGCAGTGAAGCAGCAGCCCTGTTTATCTGCTCAAGGTCAGGGCGGGGTTCAGTTCAGTCACTCAGTCATGTCTGACTCTTTGCGACCCCATGCACTGCAGCACACCAGGCCTCCCTGTCCATCACCAACTCCCAGAGCTTGCTCAAACTCATGTCCATCGAGTCGGTGATGCCATCCAACCATCTCATCCTCTGTCGTCCCCTTCTCCTCCTGCCTTCAGTCTTTCCCAGCATCAAGGTCTTTTCCAGTGAGTCAGCTCTTCGCATCAGGTGGCCAAAGCAGTGGAGTTTCAGCTTCAACATCAGTCCTTCCAATGAATATTCAGGACTAGTCTCCTTTAGGATGGACTGGTTGGATCTCCTTGCAGTCCAAGGGACTCTCAAGAGTCTTCTCCAACACCACTGTTCAGAAGCATCAATTCTTCAGCACTGGGTGGGGTTAGGCAGAGTTGCTCTCATGCATGGCCCGCCTTGTGAGGTTGGACAGCACCTGAGCCTTCAAGCAACCCTGCTCCATCTCCTCCAGGGTCTTCGTACCCCAGGCTGTGTGCTGTGTGGGAACACGGTGAAGTTGGCCAACTTCTTCTGCAGGTCAGAAGCCGGGAGATGGGGAGAGATACACGAGCTCCAGTCTACCGCTGAGTGTTCTGGCTTATTCCTGCAGAAGTCATTGTTTTCCCCAATGCCCACCCATCTTTCTGTCCCAACTGCCTGCCCAGCTGACTTCAGGACCAGCACCAGGGGCAGCCTGTGGACTGTTTCAGTCCCCGTAACTGCCTTAAGGTCAGATCTCTATACCAAATCCTGTATTCTTCTGCATATTGCTTCTGCTTCCTGGAACAAGCCTAGGCCATGCCTTAGGCTGAGTTCCCTACGAAAGGAGCCTGGGGTGGGAGTTTCCCTGTAAGTGGTTTACCAACAGAGAGCTCTCAGGAGAAACTTGGGAGTGAATAAAACAGGATGGGGTGGGGAAGAAGCTAATGAAGACAAGGGTTCAGCCAAAGTCTGGCCTCAGCCCGAGCCCATGGGCACTCTAGACATGAATGGCACCACAGAGTATCCTTCCTGGGGAGAGCTCTTTGTGCCAGGAAGGGTCAGCACTGCGTGCTTTTAATCAACCAGTTATTTCCTAGAGGTTTCCCTGGCTGGGAGTGTCATCTTCCAGGTATTCTTGCTGAAATGGCTTGTGGAGGCCAAGGGCAGTTCTCAGGAGAAGAGGGCAGCTGTGAGCTGTTGGCAGCCAGCTCTCAGAGCAGCTGCCGGTGGGTGTGCCCTCCTGGTGGGGAGGCCAGAGCTGGGTGCCAACAGCCTCTGCTGCACGCGGGTTCCCATGCTAGGAGACCCGGATTTGACCTAGCTTCACTGCTTAACGGCTCGGGCATTGATCTTGGGCAAGTTTCCCAAAACCTCATTTTTCTCATTTGTAAAATGGGAGTAATAATTTCCTGTTGTTTTTCAGGCACTAAGTCGTGTCCCACTCTTTGCAACTGCAGCACGCCAGGCTTCCCTGTGTTTCGCTGTCTCCCAGACACTGTCCAGACCCATGCCCACTGAGTCGGTGATGCCATCCAACCATCTCACCCTCTGTTACCCCTTCTCCTCTGCCCTCAACCTTTCCCAGCATCAGGGTCTTTTTAGTGAGTCAGCTCTTTGCATCAGGTGGCCAAAGTATTGGAGCTTCAGCATCAGTCCTTCCAGTGAATACTCAGGATTGATTTCCTTTAGCATTGACTGGTCTGATCTCCAAACTCTGGGAGATCGTGAAGGACAGGGAAGCTGTCCACGGTCTAGCAAGGAGTCAGACATGACTGAGCAAGTGAACAACAACGTATGACAGCTAGGACAAAGAAGGGCCACATACAAGCATCTAGTCCTTCAAAGACTGCCTCCCTAAGACGGTGTCTCACAAGGACTGTGGGAATTTGGAAAGTCTGAGCGTCATCTCTTTGCTTAAGAGTCATTCCTAGTTTGACTTTAACGTTAGTCCTCTATGTGATGAAGGACCATATAATTCAACAGGTTGGCAGCCAGCCATGCTATACTCACCCTGGTCTGCCGCTTACGCTATACATTGGTCACACTTCCACTCTACTAAGGCTGCATAAAAAGCATCCCCGAGTTCCCAGTGGTTCACAATATGACATCCGTGATTCATACTCACAGATATGTAGGTCAGCTACAGTTCAGGTGATTTTAGCTGGGTTAAGTTGGGCACCTGATGCAAAAAATTGGCTCATTAGAAAAGATGCTGATGCTGGGAAAGATTGAAGGCAGGAGGAGAAGGGGACGACAGAGGATGAGACGGTTGGATGGCATCACTGATTCGATGGAATGAGTTTGAGCCAGCTGCAGGGGTTGGTGATGGACGGGGAGGCCTGGCGTGCTGCCGTCTGTGGTGTCACAGAGTCAGACACGACTGAGCAACTGAACTGAACTGAAGTCAGGTGCAGCTGGGCTCCAAGCGTTAGTAGGCATTGAGTCTATCCCACATGTCTTATTCTAGGGCCTGAGGCCTCAGGTTCTCTCATGTGGAACAGAAGCTCAAGAATGCTGACAGGGGCTGGCCATGGCTCCAGAAGCCTGCTCTGGAACCAGCACACAGTTATTTCCACCTACGGTCCATCAGAGATGTCAAGGGAGCATTTCACGCAAAGCTGGGCTCGATAAACGACAGAAATGCTATGGACCTCACAGATGCAGATGATATTAAGAAGAGGTGGCAAGAATACACAGAACTGTACAAAAAGAGCTTCATGGCCCAGATAATCGCAATGGTGTGATCACTCACCTAGAGCCAGACATCCTGGAATGTGAAGTCAAGTGGGCCTTAGGAAGCATCACTACAAAGGTAGGGAGGTGAAGCAATTCCAGTTGAGCTATTTCAAACCCTAAAAGATGAGGCTGTGAAGGTGCTACATTCAGTACGCCAGAAAATTTGGAAAACTCAGCAGTGGCCACAAGACTGGAAAAGGTCAGTTTTCATTCCAATCCCAAAGAAATCCAATACCAAAGAATGCTCAAACTACCGCACAACTGCACTCATCTCACACGCTAGCAAAGTAATGCTCAAAATTCTCCAAGCCAGGCTTCAACAGTACGTGAACCACGAACTTCCAGATGTTCAAGCTGGATTTAGAAAAGGCAGAGGAACCAGAGATCAAACTGTCAACATCTGCTGGATCATCAAAAAAGCAAGAGAGTTCCAGAAAAACATCTACTTCTGCTTTATTGACTGTGCCAAAGCCTTTGACTGTGTGGATCACAATAAACTGTGAAAATTCTGAAAGAGATGGGAATACCAGACCACCTGACCTGCCTCTTCAGAAACCTGTGTGCAGGTCAGGAAGCAACAGTTAGAACTGGACATGGAACAACAGACTGGTTCCAAATAGGAAAAGGAGTACATCAAGGCTGTATATTGTCACCCTGCTTATTTAACTTAAATGCAGAGTACATCATGAGAAATGCTGGGCTGGATGAAGCATAAGCTGGAATCAAGATTGCCAGGAGAAATCTCAATAACCTCAGATACGCAGATGACACCACCCTTATGGCAGAAAGTGAAGAATTAAAGCACCTCTTGATGAAAGTGAAAGAGGAGAGTGAAAAAGTTGGCTCAACATTCAGAAAACTAGGATCATGGCATCTGGTCCCATCACTTCGTGGCAAATAGATGGGGAAACAGTGGAAACAGTGTCAGACTTTATTTTGGGGGGCTCTAAAATCACTGCAGATGTTGACTGCAGCCATGAAATTAAAAGTCACTTGCTCTTTGGAAGAAAAGCTATGACCAACCTAGACAGCATATTAAAAAGCAGAGACATTACTTTGCCAACAAAGGTCCGTCTAGTCAAAGCTATGGTTTTTCCTGTGGTTGTGTATGGATGTGAGAGTTGGACTATAAAGAAAGCTGAGCACTGAAGAATTGATGCTTTTGAATCATGGTGTTAGAGAAGACTCTTGAGAGTCACTTGGACTGCAAGGAGATCCAACCAGTCCATCCTAAAGGAAATCAGTCTTGAGTATTCATTGGAAGGACTGATGTTGAAGCTGAAACTCCAATGCTTTGGCTTCCTGATGCAAAGAACTGACTCTTGAAAAGACCCTGATGCTGGGAGAGATTGACGGCAGGAGGAGAAGGGGACGACAGAGGATGAGATGGTTGGATGGCATCACCGATGCAATGGACATGAGTTTGAGCAAGCTCTGGGAGTTGGTGATGGACAGGGAAGCCTGGTGTGCTGCGTCCATGGGGTCTCAAAGAGTCAGACGCGACTGAGCGACTGAATTAAACAGTGTATTAGCCAATGTAAATCACACAGCTAAGTCCAAAGACAAAGTAAAAGTGTGGTCCCCCTGCAGGGAAGCGATGGGAAGGGTGAGAAGGAAAGACTTAAGGAAAAACAGTGCAATATAACACAGTCCAGAAAGCGTCTTTGATGTGTTCACGTGATCACTCACCTCCCTGCTCATTGTTTCAGACCAAACCTGTCCTAGAAACAAGAGCTTGCTGGGACCCTCCTCCGCCAGTCCTATGGGCTTCAATTAGATTTCTATGAGAGGAAGTTGCGGCATGGAGCATCATCTCTAGATAGAAGAGAATCCGAAGAGAGTCCTCAATGAAAGCGTTCTTAAATGTTATCTCACCCAAACAATCCATTGCACGGATGGGAGAACTGAGACCCAGCTGTGTGCAAAGTCTTCTCGGTGCCAGAGATATTCAGCCCAGCGACTCCAGGGTCAGCTTGCCCAGGTTCTAGCTCCAGCTCCACCGGCTATTAAGGCGTCATCCCGGGTAAATTACCACGGTGTCTCTGCATCTGCTTCCTCATCTATAAATGGGGGGTCATAGTTCCTGCCTCACTGGGTTATTACGAGGATTGAGAGCTGAAGCACTTAGAAAAGTACCTGATGGTTACCAAACAATTAATAGTCATCATCATTAGAATAATTCCACAAATAGCACTCTGTCCTAAGTACTGAGAAATTAGTTCCTGGCCCAAGGAGCTCTCATATCATGAAGGAAACAGAGGAAAAATAAGCAAGTTCATCATGCAGAATATTCTCCCATAGCGGGAGTCACAGAGGCAGAGGCTGAGCCTAATTCTGCCCCAAACAGGAAGAACAAAGACTAGGAAGACTTTCAAAAGGAGGCGTGATCTGAACCTAGATCCAAACAGCGTGCCGAGTGTTTTCCAAATGGACAAGAGGATGAATGATATTCCTGTAAGGCAAAGAGTGTGTGCAAAGGCCCTGAGGTGTGGAAAGATAGCTCAGAGTGTGTTTGCAAAGCAAACCGACTGGATGGTCTGTGAACAGAGACAGGAGGGGAGGGCGGGGGTCAGATGCTCGAGAGCTCGGAATGCCAGGTAAGGTGCCTGGATTCCTCCCAACTGGCCTGTGACCTCACACTTCTCCTCACAAGAAGCACTAACAGCAGATGGAAGGAATATCGTGAGTAGGGGTCTAGACAATACTTCTTAATATGCATTGAAGGTTCCAGTTTTGTCTTACTCCTATAAATCTGTCTCTTCTTCATGTTATATCTATGTTCATTCACTCATTTAACAATTGCTTATTAAGTGCCTACTGGGTGGCACTTAGAAAACCAGTAATTAAAACCAAGATTCTTCTTCTGTGAATCTTTTATTCTAGTGGGACGGGGGAAATATTGGCTTATTGAAAGGCAATAAATTGTAATGACAGTAGATGATAGATATAGATAGACTATATTAGAGAGAGAGAAACTGCATATATTAAAATGTAAGTGCTTTAGAGAATAAGAAATTAGATCACGATAAGTTAAGCTGTCATTAAATGAAGCAATGAGTGAATTAAGATGGATGGATGGAAGGATAGATGGATGGATGGATGGATGGATGGATGGAAGGATAGATGGATGGATGGATGGATGGATGGATGGATGGATGGGTAGACAGAGGAAGGAGAAGTCTGGGCAGATGGTGGGGACCCTCTGAAAGGTTTTGAGAATGAGAATGACGATACACACATCTGTCAATCCCCTGCCTGCAAGAGGCTCCCGCTCTCAAGGCAGCAGGCTACAGTCCTTCACATTCAGGGTCGAGGAAATGTGAGTTCTGCCAAATTAGGTGTCTCAGATGCAACCTGATCTCCAAGCAGGTCAGCAGCTTGCTACCCATGCTTCAGATGCAGCTGAATTTCCAAATGCTCAGTTGATATAAATGCCTTCTGGGCACATACTAGCTAATAAATAACTTGGTTAAATTGCAGCAGAGAGAGGAAGCTCCAAAACTGGAGGTGGGGACGGAAGGCTGGGGAACACAGCCCTTACTAGTGACCAAACTGCCGTCTCCGAGAAGAGGGGATGACGCCTCGGGAAATGAGCCTGTGACAATCGCTCCTTCTGTGGGCAGCACCCTGATAGCTTCCCCCAGACGCACAGCCTCCTCTAACCCAGCCTTCTCGGGGGGAGGCAGGAGCCCAGGTTCCTGGCTGCCTCTCAGGGTGAGTCATTTTGCTTTCTGGGCTTCAGCTCCTCTTCACTAAAATGGGAAGGCAATTTCTCAACCTTTCTCGTAGGACTGAGTAAATTAATGGGTGGAGAAACTTTGGAACCTGTGAAAAAAAATGCAGGAAGGGTGGTTCCATTAATTGAAAAGAACACTAAATATTTCCCATTTTATAAAGCCTGGGGCAATGCAGTGGTCCAGGATGGGATCAGACAGCTAGGTTCAAATTCTGCTTCTGCATCTTTCAAACTCTTGAAGCGAAGTAAAATTTGTTCATTTGTATCTGACTCTCTGCAACCCCATTGACTAGCCTGCCAGGCTCCTCTTTCCATGGAATTCTCCAGGCCAGAATACTGGAGTGGGTTGCCATTCCCTTCTCCAGGGGAATCTTCCCAACCCAGGGATCGAACCCAGGTCTCCTGAGTTGCAGGCAGATTCTTTACAGTTTGAGCCACGCGGGAAGCCAAACGCTTGGGTTGGTCAAAATGTTTGCTTGCATTTCTCATAAGATGTCACAGGAAAACCAAAATGAACCTTTTGGCCAACCCAACATGATGATTCGGGACAAAGCATTTTCTCTGAAGCCTTGACTTTCCCGTCTGTAGAATGAGGTTGCTGCCCCTGCCTCACAGCGCTGTGTGCGCTCAGCGGCTCCATCGTGTCTGACCCTTCATACCCTCGTGGACTGTGGCCCGCCCGGCTCCTCTGTCCGTGCAGTTCTCCAGGCCAGAATCCTGGAGCGGGTTGCCATTTCCTTCTCCAGGAGACCTTCCCGACCCAGGGATCAAACCCGAGTCTCTTGCATCTTCTGCGCCACCTGGGAAGCCCTCACAGGATTACTGGGTGCTTCAAAAGAGAGAGCTCCCCTTGGTGCCGGGGCACACTAAATGCTGTGTGAGTGCAGCTCTGACGACCGTCGCTGCCGTAGCCCTGCGGCCCAGCCTCCTGCCTGTGACCCTGTGATTCAGAGCAAGGCTGTCCGGCCTGGTTTGTATTGCACAATCCCGTGGAGTGGTGGGTGCAGGCGTGAGGAGGAAGGCAGGTAACACCAAAGCCTGAATAGACTCTGCAGCCCCAGGAGGCGGGGGCTCCTTCTGGGGGAGCCAAGAGCAGACAAAGGCAGGAGCCAAGAGAGAGGGCCGCGGCTCTGATCCCAACAGGGAGGTGTGCCACTTCCCCGAAGCCGGAGGAGAAGCTGATGGAGCCCCCAGGAGAGGCTCATGAGTGCAGGCCTCTCCAGACACCTGAGCAGGTGCCCCAGGCTTAGCAATGACATTTCCTGAATGAGTCCAGGCCCTCCGCTCCCCGCGCCCGTCACGTCCCATGAGGTTCAAGCACAGGCCAGCACGGCTCCCAGCACTGCAGGCCCCGGCGATGGCTGCACGCCTGGAGCCCAGGGACCCGTGACATTTCACGGCCCGTGAAACAGCTGATTTGTGCAGGGCGGGTTGGTGCCACAGCCCCACTCGGGGCTGTCTTCTCCCTGGGCTGCCGTTTTATAACCTCCCGGGTCAGGGAGGCCTCTTTCTCTGGGCGGGAGGGCCTTGCTCCGTTTTGTTATTACTGCTGGGCTTTTGGAGGTTCCCTGGTGGCTCAGACGGTCAAGAATCTGCCTGCAATGCAGGAGACCTGGTTCTATCCCTGGGTGGGGAAGATCCCCTGGAGGACGGAATGGGAAAACGCAATGAGATGCAAGTTTCAGGACACGGAGAGACCCAGAGCCCAGAAGAGCTGTCTTCGCCTCTTATTCCCTCCATCACACCGACCTACCCAGCTCCTGTCCCCTGCCTGACGTTACGAGTATCGTGAAGAAAGCCGTGCCTCACGCTGACTTTCAGTCTGCTGGCACCTTACCTGCACCAACATGTTAAGTCCTGGTAAGAGTCTGGTACGTTCTGGGTCCCAGAGCGTCAAGTACACACTCCAAGTGTGGAGAGCTTGTCTGACCTTGTATATTGCTCCCCTCAAGGGAGAAATGGTGAGACCAGAAAGATAGGAAATCCCAGCTCCCTTGACTGTTCAGAAACTCCCAGTGATGCGTTTCACCACCTTCTCCCAAGGATCCAGTTTTTAAAACCTCTGAGGCAATTTCTAAACTGGAAGAAACTTTTAGCAGGGAAGTCATGAGCCTTTGGGGGTCTCACGTCCTGTGGCAAAGACATCATCTATCTTCCTGGAAAGAGACATCTGTTGCTTGCATGCAAGGTGGTTAAAAACAGATCAGTGGTTGAAGCTGTTCATCTCTTCTGCTCTTCGAGAGAAGGAAAGGCATCGTGAGCTGGTGTTCAGGGCTCTCAGGCCACCTGGCGGTTTCTGAGGCCTCCCAAGGGGGGCCCAGCCCTCTGGATAGCTCTCAGCTGAGAGTTCTCAGGGCTGGGTGGGGAGGGTGGATGCACAGGTTGGGGACGGGCATCACACAGAAGCAGGGCCGTGACGCCGCGTGACGGCTGCCCTGCCCTGCAGGTCGGAGCACCAGGCTGAGTTGTCAACAGCCCACTGGCTCTGTGCAACCGTAGGCTAGTCTGAGCCTCCTCCAAGCCTGAGGTTTCCCCCTCTGGAAAACGGTAATAATATCTGATTGCAGCAGCAGCAGCAGCCCTGGCCCTGCCCAGCTCACAGGGCTGCTGAGAGGATCTGAAGAGACGATGGTTGCGGAAATGCCTGGAAGACCTCGAAACCCCCTTCCCATAGAGACGATGACAGCGACGGTGTGGTGGTGGTTGACAGTCGCCTGGCTCTGAGCCCCTCACAAGAGGCTGGAAGTGCGGGTGGGGTCAGCACGCTGTGTGGCCCGCCACGACTCACCAAACGTCTCCAGGCTCTGCTGTCCTGTCCTGTCTCGTGTGAACAGTGCGGGCCACACAGAGATAAGAGGTGTGCAAGGACTCTGAACACCTGTCTGACGGGGCTTTTGCTCCAGTCAATGTCTATTTGACAAGAAGAGCTCTCTGACAATTACCGGAGGGAAAGGGGTACCCAGGAGAAGAAAAGTCCAAATTAGCAGAAATATGTGACTTCAAATCCTCACTGTGTTCACCCTAATAACAACAAAATGGAAGCCCTGACTCTTAACGAGGGCAAGAGAATACTACTCACTGACTCACTGGCACCTATAAAGTCCCCAGCACACAAACAGGGGGAGACCAGAATAACAGCAAAAGCCAATACGTATAAATTACTTATGTGCCAAGCCTGAGACCAAGGACTTTCCATGCATTATTTCATTTAATCCTTGCAGCAAAATAATAGGATTCAATTATTACTTTTCACAACTTAAAGGCTTCTACGCAGGGGATTTGTGTATTCCCAAAGACAGACTTGGCTTCAGCCCACCATCTACCAGAAGGAAACCCCAGGAAATTGCTTTTACCTCTCTGGGCCTCTGTTTTCTTAATCTGGATAATGGGCAGTAGTCAATATCTGGCAGAGGAACCAGAGATCAAATTGCCAACATCTGCCGGATTATCAAAAAAGCAAGAGTTCCAGAAAAACATCTACTTCTGCTTTATTGACTACACCAAAGCCTTTGACTGTGTGGATCACAATAAACTGTGGAAAATTCTGAAAGAGATGGGAATACCAGACCACCTGACCTGCCTCTTCAGAAACCTATATGCAGGTCAGGAAGCAACAGTTAGAACTGGACATGGAACAACAGACTGGTTCCAAATAGGAAAAGAAGTACGTCAAGGCTGTATATCGTCACCCTGCTTATTTAACTTAAATGCAGAGTACATCATGAGAAATGCTGGGCTGGAGGAAGCACAAGCTGGAATTAAGATTGCTGGGAGAACTATCAATAACCTCAGATATGCAGATGACACCACCCTTATGGCAGAAAGTGAAGAGGAGCTAAAAAGCCTCTTGATGAAAGGGAAAGAGGAGAGTGAAAAAGTTGGCTTAAAGCTCAACATTCAGAAAACTAAGGTCATGGCATCTGGTCCCATCACTTCATGGGAAATAGATGGGGAAACACTGGAAACAGTGTCAGACTTTATTTTGGGGGGCTCCAAAATCACTGCAGATGATGACTGCAGCCATGAAATTAAAAGACACTTACTCCTTGGAAGGAAAGTTATGACCAACCTAGATAGCATATTCAAAAGCAGAGACGTTACTTTGCCAACAAAGGTCCGTCTAGTCAAGGCTATGGTTTATCCAGTGGTCATGTATGGATGTGAGAGCTGGACTGTGAAGAAGGCTGAGCACCAAAGAACTGATGCTTTTGAGCTGTGGTGTTGGAGAAGACTCTTGAGAGTCCCTTGGACTGCAAGGAGATCCAACCCGTCCATTCTGAAGGAAATCAGTCCTGAATGTTCATTGGAAGGACTGATGTTGAAGCTGAAACTCCAGTACTTTGGCCACCTCATGCGAAGAGTTGACTCATTGGAAAAGACCCTGATGCTGGGAGGGATTGAAGGCAGGAGGAGAAGGGGACGACAGAGGATGAGATGGCTGGATGGCATCACCGACTCACTGGACATGAGTTTGAGTAAACCCCGGGATTTGATGACGGACAGGAAGGCCTGGCGTGCTGTGGTCCATGGGGTCACGAAGAGTCGGACACGACTGAGCGACTGAACTGAGCTGAACTGAACTGATCGGTTTCCCTGTTATTTCCATTCTATAGATAACCAAATTGGTGCTCTGTTAGTATATAGTCACTCATCCAAAGTCACAGCTAGGAAGTGTCCACACATCGAATTGAACCCCTCCTGAGATACCAGGCTCTTAACTGTCCTAAAATGTAATCCTCACATCAACCCTTTGCAACGGAAATGACTACTACCCATTATCCAGATTAAGGAAACGGGGCCTCAAAAGGTAAAAGCAGTTTCCTGGGGTTTCCTTTTCGTAAATGGTGGGCTGAAGCCAAGTCTGTCTTTGGGAATACAGTAAGTCCCCTAGGTAGAAGCCCTGAAGTTGTGAACTTCCAAAGGTGTGCACGTGTGCTCACACGCTCAGTCCCATCAGTCAGTTTTGTGTCTGGTGTGCGTTGCCGTGTGGGCGTCCGCGACAAGTGGCTGTGCGTTTGTGCACGTGACTGTGTAGAGCTCTTGCTGTGCAACATGTTGTTAAGTCCCCCAGCCCAACTCTTTGCGGCCCCCAGGACTGCAGCACACCCGGCCTCCCTGTCCCTCACGCCCTCCCGGAGTTCGCCCAAGTCCATGTCCATTGCACACGTGATGCCGTCCAGCCATCTCATCCTCTGATGCCCCCTTCTCCTTCTGCCCTCAATCTTTCCCAGAATCTGGCACCTTTCCATGGAGTTGTCTGTTTGCATCAGATGACCAAAATACTGGAGCTTCAGCTTCAGTCCTTCCAATGAATATTCAGGGTTTAATCTCCCTTAAAATTGACTGGTTGGATCTCCCTGCTGTCCAAGGGGCTTGCAAGAGTCTTCTCCAGCACCACAGCTCAAAGGCATCAATTCTTTGGCGTCGGCCTTCTTTGCGGTCCAGGTCTCACAACCGTGCATGGCCGCTGGAAGACCGTAGCCTTGTCTGCACGGACCTTTGCCGGCAGAGTTATGTCTCTGCCTTTCAACACGCTGCCTAGGCCTGTCATCGCTCTCCTGCCAAGAAGCAACCCTCTTCCGATTTCATGGCTGCAGTCACCATCCGCAGTGGCTTTGGAGCCCAGGAGGAAATCAGTCACTTCTTGGCCCTCTCCCGCTTCTGTTTGCCATGAAGTAACGTGGCCGGAGGCCATGATCTTGGCTTTTTTAACATTTAGTCTTAAGCCAGCTCTTTCACGCTCCTCCTTCACCCTCATCAAGAGGCTCTTTAGCTCCTCTTTGCTTTCTGCCATTGAAGTGGTATCATCCACATATCTGAGGTTGTTGACATTTCTCCTGCCTATCTTGATTCCAGCTTGTAACTCATCCAGCCTGGCATTTCTCAAGTTGTGCTCAGCATACAGATTAAACAAACAGGGTGACAGCAGACAGCCCTTCCTACTCCTTTGTCAATCTTGAACCAATCAGCTGTTCCACACAGGGTTCATCTGTTGCTTCTTGACCCGCATACAGGTTTCTCAGGAGACGGGTAAGATGGTCTGGTATTCCCATCTCTCTAAGAACTTTCCACAGTTTGTCATGATCCACACAGTCAAAGGCTTCAGCATAGTTGATGAAACAGGGATAGATGTTTTCTGAAATTCTCTTGTTTTCTCTGTAATCCAGTGAAGTTGGGAATTTGATCTCTGGTTCCTCTTCCTTTTCTAAACCCAGCTTCCACATCTGGAAGTTCTTGGTTCCCATAATGGTGAAGCCCAGCAGGCAAGATTTTAAGCGTAATCTCACTAGCATGGGAGATGGGTGCAACTGTCCAGTGGTCAGCACATTCTTTGATACCCCTTCTTGGGAACTGGGATGAGGACTGACCTTTCCCAATCCTGTGGCCACTGCTGGGTCTGCCAGCTCTGCTGACATAGAGAATGCAGCCCCTGAGGGCGTCATCCTTTAGGGCTTTGAATGGCTCTGCTGCAACTTCATGACATCCACGAGCTTTATTATCAGCAGCTTCTTAAGGCCCACCTGACCTCGCGCTCCAGGGTGTCTGGGTGACTAAGCACCCAGTACTCCCAGTACTAACCATCGAAGCACTCCGGTTCAGCAGGGCCCTTTTCGTGCAGCTCCTCTGTGTACCCTTCCATCTCTTGTTGCTCTCCGGCACCTACTGGGTCTCTGCCGTTTTTATCCTTTATTGTGCCCGTCTTTGGGTGGAATACTCCCTTGATGCTTCCAATTTTCCTGAAGAGATCTCCTGTCCTTCCCCTTTTGCTGTTTTCGTCTATTATGACGTTGTTCATTGAAGAAGCCCCTCTTGTCTCTTCTTGATGTTTTCTGGAACTCTCCGTGTAACTGGGTGGACCTTTTCCTCTCTCTCTGGCGTTTCGCTTCTCATTCTTCCGCTATTTGTGAAGCCTCCTCAGATAATCACTTTGCCTTCTTGGAGGAGAGAATGGCAGGATACTTGCCATGAGAACCTCACGAACTGTATAAAAGGCCAAAAAGACGTGCGACATGAGGAGCTTATGAACGGACACCTGATGGAATTGGAGGCCCAGAGAAAGGGCGAAGCGGGACGAGAAGGAGCAACTGAGGGACTGAGGAGGCTCTCGATACGGGAAGCGGCGAGGGCATTTTCTTTATTTAGGAGGCACCGTTAGACTTTGAGTCACAGGATCCAGACACAGAAAGGAACCCGAAGGTTGTACAGCCATTCAGAACGCAATCCAGTGTTAACCGTGTCATCGGTGACGAGAAAGAGACAGCCACTACCCAGAGCTCGCCGCATCATGTTTTCAAGCGAGCGGATAGAATTGAACCCAGCAAGGAGCGGGACCCTGAGCCGTCAGCACCAGGCGCGAGCGAGGCTGCAGCTCGCCCTGCACCTCCCGCCGCCGGCCCTCCTGCGGCTGCACCGTCCCCCACGGCCGCTCCTCCTAGACCAGCACCTCTTCCCGCCTCTTCACTCGACGCCTGCCCCTGGTGCCAGCTGCTGTGCTGCGCTACTTGGCATGCTTCCCAAGGTACTGGACTGTGAGCTTAAAAGACATTTCCTCTACTTTTTGTTTTTATGCATTGTTTGTGTGAGAAGAATTATAAACCTGTTACAGTGCAATACTATATAGAAAACTGTGTTAGCTGGGCACCCAAGCTGAGTTTGTTGGGCTTCACAACAAACTGGATTTACAAACGTGCTTTTGGAACAGAACTTGTCAGCAGGTAGGGGGCTTACTGTAGGACCTTCACACACTGACACATAGAACGGCAGGCGTGGCATTTGCCCGCGGGCTGGGGCAGAGGCAGAGAGAGTGGGGCACCACTGCTCAGGGCTCCTGGACACGCGAGGGGGGCACAGGCCGTGGAGATGCATGTCCAGACTGGGCATGGCCAGGGAAGCAGGCAGGCTGGGTGGCAGCAGAAGCCGTGAGGACCAGGGCAGGGGTTCAGAGCAAGCCCCCAGCCATCAGCAGTCGGGCGAAGCGCAGCCTGGACCTCAGCTTTGCCATTTTCAGCCCTAGAGACAGAGCGCCCCAGGGCGGGGAGGAGGCGGGGTCTCCACCGTTCCGGCCGCAGAGTGAGAGTCCCGAGCGACCCCCGCAGGCACCCAGTCTTTTCGGGAAAGACCCGCCAAAGCCACCTGCCTCCATTCATTCATCCGTCCACTCAGCAAGCATTTAGTGACCCCATGTCACGTGCCAGGATCAATGCTGGGCACTGGGGATACAGAAGCGAGCAAGACCGAGCCCCTACGCTTGTGCGGGGCAGAGACCACCCACAAAATACACCAGCCTGCAGGGAGGCATCCCTGTCAGAGGTCAGGGCTCGAGGGCCTGTGCGCTCGGCTCCTCTCCACGAGGACGTAAGCTTCCGGGGCCGGGATCTCACACGCCTTGTAGGATCAGGCTGGGGGACATGCTCCGAAGGGAAGGCAGGAATTTGAGGCAGAAAAGAGGGCAGTGCCAGCAGAGGCTGGGAGAAAGGGCCCTTCCCGAGCCGCACGCACCGGGGTGACATGAAGTGGACAACCACCCTCTTTCCACTAAGAGCGTTTTGGGGGGGTGGGCAGGACAGGAGGAAAGGGGAGGGTCTCGATTAACGCGGAGGGAGAGCCTCAGAAAGAGCATTTCAGGATGGTCTTCTCAACAGGGCATCCTGCTATCCGCCTTCTTAAGACCAAAGAGACCTTTCCCCCAAACGGGTTGATTTTGAAACTGAGCTTCAGCGTCGTTCACCCAGCCGCCCCATCTTTGGACAGCTCAGCCAAGTTCATGGATCATTAGCTCCTGGTTCAATTCCTGGTCAAGGAATTTCCCCTGGAGAAGGGACAGGCTACCCACTCCAGTATTCTTGGGCTTCCCTGGTGGCTCAGACGGTAAAGAATCAGCCTGCAATGCGGGAGACCTGAGTTCAATCCTTGGGTTGGGAAGTTCCCCTGGAGAGGGAAATGGCGACCCGCTCCAGTTTTCTTGCCTGGAGAATCCCATGGACAGAGGAGCCTGGCGGGCTGCAGTCCCCGGGGTCGCAACGAGTCGGACACGGCTGAGCAGCTGAACAGCAACAGCAATTAATTAGCGGCTCGGGGAGGAGGCACGAGGTCTGAAACTAAAGACGACTCTGTCCATTCACAGTGTCCCCAGACTTCATTTCTAGCAAAACCCAAAAGTTTCAAATGGTAGCTCATCTCCAAGATGCACAGCAGAAATCGATCTTGTGCCAGAAGGCCAGCGGCCCAGTCCAGATGGTGCCAGCTAACCACCGCCCACGTTGTCCCTTCAAAGTCACCATCATGGAGAGTTCGGAGCTGCCAGGGGCCTGCAAATGGCCAGATCTGCTTTGAGGATTGCCTTCTGAGCCATTCCTGAGACCCACAAGGAAATCCGTCTCACGATCTGCTGGTCTGACCTAATATTTGGAAAGCTTGTCTCTAGGTCATAAGGTCTGCTACAGAGCTAATTGGACTGGGGGAAACAGGACCCTTCTGCAGCAGGAAGGATTCAGGTTAGATCCCAGAGTGCACATTCCAAACAAAACAGCTGGGCCAGGGCCAACCCCTGGGCGAGGCTGGGCCAGGCCAGTCTCAGAAAACTCCTTTCTTATTTCTTACATCCTCTGGCACTTGTATCCATACCTCACCGCTCTGCTCAAGGTTCACTGTTCCCTGGGAAGGAGTCATCATATCCCAGAACCGAGGCCACCGTTTGGTTTAACGCCTGTCGGGTTTGCACCTCTGCTCCGAGAGCAGGCAACTCCAGGTCTGAGTCCGTCTCCATCCCCAACACCTGGCCTGACGCCGCATTCAGCAAGGGCTCCACAGGTGCTCTGGTCTGGTGGAGATGCTCAGGGCTGCAGGACCCATCAGTCGGTACAGGGCGGCGTGGATGGATGGATGGAGAGCAACACGCCAAGAACTTCACACTGTAAACCCACTTAAGCCTCCTGACAGCCCTGCATGGGAGGTTTAATTAAGCTCTGTCTTAAGAGACAAAACTGAGGCACCAAAGAACTCCACCAACCCCTCCCCAGTCTCAGGCATGGAAACAGCTGCCCACAGCGGGGCGCACTCTTCTTTCTGGAGTCTCCAGACTCCTCCTTGAAGAACAGGCTTCAGGCTTTGGTCTCATCTGAAGGCAAGAACTAGACCAGATTAAAGCCAGGAAGATGAATGGCTGACACCCGTCCAGTGCTGGTCACGTGCTAAGCGCGGTTCTGAACACTTCATGCTAAGCCATTTGATCCCTCAGGAAGGGCAGAGACCGCCCCCACTCTACAGCCAAGGAAACTGAGGCACCAGTTGCTTGAGCTGGTCCTTCCAGAGAACACCAGAGCCACGGAGGGCAGGATGCAAGCAGCCGGGTGTCAGACCACACGCCCCTTTACCGCCGCACCGTTCTGTCTGCCTTTCACTCACTGCAGGACACGATTTACGCGGAGGAGCCCCAGCTTTCCTTTCCACAGAAGCCCAGAGAAGGCAAGCAACCAGCCTGATGTCACGCAGCACAGGTCCCCAGTGCCAGCCACCTTGGGCGTAGGAGGGGCTAGGGAGGATGCGCCCAGGCCAGGCACGGTGCTTGCCACTCTCCTTACACGGATCTCATCTGATCCTGACAGCAGCCTAGGAGGAAGGCCGTGTGAGCCCTGTGATACGGAGGAGAGCGCACGGAGGTTAGGGGCGGAGAAACAGGCTGAGACACTGGCTTTCGACAGCCGTGTCCTGGCTCTCCACCCTGAGCACACGCCCTCCCCAGCCCCGCAGCTGGCCGCAGCCCATGCTAACGGGAAGGTCTCCCTGTCCCCGGGAAGCATACATGGACCATCTGCCCCCTTTCCTCTCCTTCTTTCTTGGCTTCTTTGTGCTATTTACCGACAGCAGGCAGAGTCTGAGATGATGAAGGCGAGGAATTAAGAGAGGGTGGGAGGAAGGAAGGGAGGGGCGGGGCTGTAAACACTAATTGTTTTATCAGGAGGTTGCTTTTCATTTCCGTGCTGAAGGGAAGGCTGTGTTTAATTAACTCTGCTGTGTGCTGGGGACAGGGCCTGATTGAAAATGAGCTACGGGGCCTCTGTTACAAGGCAGAGGGCCCCGCAGCCTCACAAAGGCACCAGCCCCGGGGACATCTGGGCAGGAACTCAGAGGCAGAGAGGCCCACAGGGTCCGCGTTGCCCCTCCCAGCTTCTGCCCTGCCTGCAGGTTCCGGGCCTTTGCTTGAGCATCTCCCCCGATGCCCCTCCGCTGCCCTGGCCTATCCCTGTCCTAACTGGCTGGGAGGCAGCTGCTCACCTGTCTCAGGCCGGCGGTGTTTGCTCCCAAGAGACTGAAGCCCACTTAGCTGCTCTTGAGTCAGTTCCGTTCAGCTCAGGCACTCAGTCGTGTCCAGCTCTCTGCGACCCCATGGCCTGCAGCACGCCAGGCCTCCCTGTCCACCACCAACTCCCGGAGTTCACCCAAACTCATGTCCATCGAGTCGGGGATGCCATCCAACCATCTCATCCTCTGCCGTCCCCTTCTCCTCCTGCCTTCAATCTTTCCCTGCATCAGAGTCTTCTCCAATGAGTCAGCTCTTCGCATCAGGTGGCCAAAGTATTGAAGTTTCAGCTTCAGCATCAGTCCTTCCAATGCATATTCAGGACTGATTTCCTTTAGGAAAGACTGGTTGGCTCTCCCTACAGTCCAACAGCCTCTCAAGAGTCTTCTGCAACACCACAGTTCAAAAGCATCACTTAAGTAAAGAAGGCTTAATTATCAGGCCACAGGGGTGTCCCCGTGAGCCCCAGAAGCCGGAAGAAGAGCTGGGCCTCTAGAACTCAAAAATGGAAAGGAATCAGATCCAAGCCACTTTGTCCCGGCCACCCCAGCCGCTGCTGAAGCTCCTGAGACCCGCTTCTTTCTGGATCCGCTCTTTCCTCGGCATTGGAGAGGAACCATGCACCAAGGGCCCAGATTCCAAGGGCTGTTTCATCACGATTCCTCCTGCCTCGGCGCGTGGTCGATGGTCAGTGGGTGGAGGCGGCTGCTGGTGTCGCTCGGCTGTTGGGCGCTCTGCCCTTCCGGTCTTCGGGTCTTCAGAAGCTGGCGTCCGCTCTCCCGATGCAGGTTTGAATACCCGAGTGCAAGAGTTCTGACTGGCCCAGCTCATTGGTCCGTTGCTCATCCTGGTCCAATCAGCCAGGGCTAAGCGGTGGGTCACTTGACTGCCTTTCAGGGTCAAGCAGGACTGCAATCTCGGGGGTGGGGGAGCAGGAAAGAAGGGGTTGGACTCAGGATTCAAGGCGGCCTCGAAGCTCTCCCCTTCAGCAGTGTCCCCTGCCTGCCCCCACCTGTGGAGTCAGTGACTTTCCTCTGTGCTTCCCCTGCCCTTTTTTCCAGCAGCTGCGTGACCTTGGACAGTCATTAACTTTCTCCGTGCCTCAGTTTCTCTTCTGCAAGGAATAACAGAATACAACTCCTGTAGTGTTCTGTGAATTTATTAAGGCAAAGAAACAAAGTGCTTAACACAGTCCCTGCCATGTAATTAGTGCCCAGTTACGCAGACTCTAATTTCTTCATGACCGTTGTTTCACCTTTTAGAGCATTTTTCCTGTGGTCTGGGATAACCTCCTCGTGTGTCAGTCTCGTCCGCCACCCTGGGCACTACTGTCTGCAGACACTCGTCACCTTACAGGCGAGGTATTTGCCCCCAAACGGGGCACAGCACCAGGCACAAGGTAACCACTCAGTAAGCGCCCAACAGCCGAGCGACACCAGCAGCCGCTTCCACCCACTGATCGTCGACCACGCGCCGAGGCGGGAGGAATCGAAATGAAGCAGCCCTTGGAATCTGGGCCCTTGGTGCATGGTTGCTGAGCAAACTCAAGAGCAGCTACTTCATAAAGCCTCAGATTTAATCCCCACCACAGCCTTGGGAAGTAAGAATTTCTGTCTCCATTCTTCACAAGGGAGGTTCACCATACTTGTTGAGTCTCAAGGACCCAGCGACACCAGCCGTCCAGGGGAGAGGACAGCCGGGAAGCTAGCGTTGCTCACCGCCTTCCCACTGACACTCCCACTGTGCAGCCAGGCTCCGGGGGCTGGGGACAGACACTGGATGGGTAGGGCAGGAGGCAGGCGGGCCGGGTCCTCCAGCCAGCCCCGGCGAGCCAGGGAGAGGTGCAGGCACCCGCTCCAGACAGATGTTGAAGCCACTCTGCTCAGTCAGGCGCCGCCTCCACGTGCCAGGTGCCTGGTGTGTAAATGTGTGTGAGCAGAGAGCGCACCGTGCGTGCTCTGCTGGCAGCCTGCTGACGGGACCAGCAGACGCGATGCCCTTTCCTTCTGTGCCACGTGATCCAAGGCCTCTCTCCCTTAGCCCCAGACTGGGGGCTCTGACCCGGCACACACCCTCCACCTTGCTGGCAACCCTGGGCACGTCCCTGCCCCTCGCTTAGTCTCCATAAACAGCGCTGGTGGTTTAGCCCCTAAGTAGCATCTGACTCTTTGCACCCAAGGAACTGTAGCCCACCATGCTCCCCTGTCCATGGGATCTCCCAGGCAAGAATACTGGAGTGGGCTGCCATTCTCTCCTCCAGAGGATCTTCCCGACCCGGGGACTGAACCCGGGTCTAGTTATTGCAGGCAGTCTCGGCATTGCAGGCGGATGCTTTGCCCCCTGAGCCACCAGGGAAACCCATTCAGCGGTGGAATTATTTGCATAAACCCTTCCAGCTCAGAGTGGTGGGGACACCAGGGGGTCGGGGCCAGGTACCTCTCTTCATCCCTTTGTACAGGAAAGCCCTGCCCTCGGCTTTGGAAGGGAGAGGAGTGGGGGGCTGGGGCCTGTAGGAATTTCAGTCTCTGATTAGGAGCCTCTTGCTGGTCTCTCGGCCCTCTGACCCTGCGTTCCCTCGTCTGAAGGAGGCACCAACTGCTTAATCAGCCTGCTCTCAGCACAGCTGATTAATAGAGGCTCCGGCTTTTGGGGGGAAAAAAAAAAAAAGAGGGAAAAAGAAAGAAAACGCTTCTGTAAATCAGCTGTTTATTTAACTTTCCCTGGCATTTAATGATTGCAAGGCTTGGGAGAGGGGGAGAGATGGAAAATTAATTTGAGTCTCACCAGAAAAGCCAGTCAGGGAAATAATAAACTTCCCCGTCTCTCACGGAGAACAGAGAAGGGGAGCTGCCAGGCGAGGCAGCTCGCCCCCAGCCTCCCCGTCTGGGCTCAACGTGGACCGCGCCGGGTGATAAACAGGCCGCCGGACCTCTCGAAGCCCAAGAGTCAGGCAGGGTTTCGGTTTCTTTCAAGGTACAAAACCTCATCAAACGCCGCCCCCACCTTACTGATGGAGGGACGCAGAGCTTTAGCAAGGACCAGGCAAGAAACGGCAGATGACAATTACATTCTTGTGCTCACGTCCCCAGAGCCTCACCCCTGCACATGCACATGCTCACATAGAAAAGAGGCCCTCCTCTCAAGGATGGAGAAGATGGACTCAAGAGATGCACAGTGTCAGAGTCCCTTATTCTGTGAAAGTGGAAACTGAGACCCAGAGGGAGGCAGTAATTTGTCCAAGTCTGTTCCTGTTGAGCATGGAGCATGCCTGGAGCGCAGAACCTGCAGCTCTCAGCTCCTGGCCTCCCGTCTCTGCGTTAACAGACGTGCGTGAAGTAACGCTGTGGCTGTTGCTGTTGCTCTGTCATTAAACCTTGTCCGACTCTTGTGACCCCTTGTAGCCCACCAGGCTCCTCTGTCCATGGGATTTCCCAGGCAGGAATGCTGGAGCGGGTTGTCACTTCCTTCTCCAGGGGATCTTTCCGACCCAGGGATTGAACCTGTGTCTCCTGCTTTGGCAGGCAGATTCTTTAGTGCCGAGCCGCCAGGGAAGCCCCGGAATAACTCTGCTATGAACTAGATTTTGTGTCCTCCTCAAATTCATAGGTTGCGGTTCTAAGTTCTAATATGACAGCGTAAGAGGTGGGGCCTTTGGGAGGTAACTGGGTTTGGATGAGCTTATAGCAGTGCCCCCCCCATGACGGAAGTGGTGCCCTTACAAGGAGATGAAGGACCAGAGCTTTCTCTGCCCCCCACCATGAGAGGACAGAGCAAGAAGACAGCCATCTGCAAACCAGGGGGAGGGTCCTCAGCAGAGCCCAACCACGCTGGACACCTGATCTAGGACTTCCCAGCTGCTAGAGTGTGAGAAATGCGTCTCTGTTGTGTAAGCCACCCAGTCTAGGGTTAGACCAGCCCGAGGGGACTAAGACAAACTCCCTTGCTTATAAATAACATAAGCGCTCTTGAGATACCACGAGGGCCAGTTCAGATCCTAACTCGTGGAGGAAGGTTTGTGTGACCCCCCGGTCCCAGGGGTCGTCTCCTCTCTCTCTGCCTCACTGGTCCCTCTGTGATGACACCGCCCACTTCTGCCTATTCTAGTCACCTGACCATCTCACTCCTAGACTCCTGAAGGGCAGGGGGTTTGTCTCTTTTGTCTTCTGAATGAATGGATAAGTTCATGAAGAGAATTCAGATATCAGAAACGACAGCCTCCATGCAGGTATCTAATAAGACAGTTCCCCACCTGACAACTGGCCGAGCCCGCATGTTCTTCTCAGTGTCTGGCTTAAACGCCTCCTGCTTTGGAAAGAGCGGAGCCTTTAGAGAGTCACACCCTTCTCATCAAGTTCCCCCTTCTGTGCTTTGCTCTGACTTCTTTCCTCCACAAGTCAAGGGCCCCCCTCCAGGACTCCACGGGCACAGCTGTGGAATGTGGGAGGTGGGACGCAGCCTGGCAGCGGCCCCACAGGGCTGGCGAGCTCCCAGGAGAGGCCCAGAGGCTGGAGCCCAGGAAGTGCCACCGCCTCTCCCCTGGCTCCTCCTGGCAGACTCAGCTCAGCACCCTCCCTCCCCTTTCAGCGGCCTGTCAGCGACTGAAGGACGAGAGCTCACATGCTCTTCCCCCGCCCAGCGTTGCCAGCACGCCCACCCTGCCCCACCCGCTCTGGGCTCCAGGAAGCTGCGAAGCTGTTCCTGATGAGCTGGCACTCAGCCTGGCTCTCCCTGGAGGGAAAGCAGCCCTTGCCTGCGGTGCCAGGATGCTGGTGAAGGGGAAGAACCGTCACCCCACACGGGCAGCAGGGAGGGCCAGCCTCCCCAGTGCGGGCTTGGCCTGTGCTCACCTGGGCTCCGCGCTGGGCTGCCCCTCGGTGTCCCAGCTTCTCCCACACTCGGGGCCGCTCGATGCCTCTGTCTCCCTGCCTCCTTCCCAGAAAGCCGCAGAGCAGGAAAGACGAAGACGCTCTTAAGGGTCATCTTGTATAAATGTCTCCCGAGACGGAAGACGGAGACTGGGGTAGAACACAGATGAGGGGTGAAATCTCAGGAGGCAGATTTGTTCTCAGACTGAACAGAGGGGGCTATGTCAGGACCCTCTGAAGATGACTCAGACATCCTACCAGAGCCGGCACCCCCGGACCCCACTCTGAATATTGTTGGCTCCCCAATAACGTCGCGAATCTCAAAAGGCATGAACGTGTTTCTCCCTCTCAGCAGCATAGTCCTGACGGCTGGCGTTGTGCCTGGCACATAATAAGCGCTCAATTAAATGCTTGCTGAATAAATTATTGCAGAATAAACCTCATCTATTAAGCTATACCCAATGTGGTTTTAATCCACATCGAAATACTTGACCGCCTTTACTCTCTTTGAACAGCCAAGGATAGTTCTAGAAGCCCTGGACAGCCTGTGGCACCCTCAAGAGATCTGCAGCAGGTGTGTTAGGAAACAACGGATCTGAGCAAACTGTCTCACACAACGTGTGTTCACTCTGATCTGTTCAAGCAACGAATGTTTCCTGCGCACCTCCGGTGACCCGGCACTGCTCTAGGTCCTGAGGGCGCGGCAGCAGGCGAGACTGCGTTGTGAACATTGTTACTAGTGCAGTTAGACTCGCAGTTGGCAAATAAGCAAAGACTTAGATAAGGGAGCACAGGGGAGAGGCAAGTCCTGTGGAGCAGGGCGTGGCGGGGTGCCGCTTTTTGCCAGGGTGGTCAGGGAAGCTTTCTTGACTGAGATGATACTTGAAAGAGATGCAAATAGGGCAAGAGAACGAATCAGAGACCCCTGGGAAGACCGTGCCAGAGAGAGGAGCAGGAGAGGCTGAAAGCCCGAGGCAGGGGCATGCCTGGCTTGCTCCAGGAAGAACAGGAAGGTCCAGGTTAGTGACGGTGGACGAGCAAGAGGGAATGACCAAGAGACGAGGCCAGAGATCTGGGCTGGGGGCAGCCAGGTTCCACCTAGGCTAGAGGGGTAGCGGGAAGGATGTGGGTGCGGTTCTGAGCATGGCACAGTCAGCCGAGCACCTACTGTGCGCCGATCACAAGCAGTGCCCCTGTAGACTTGCCGTTCCTAGGGCTGAATGGACCGAAAGGTTATAATAAAGAACCACGGCTCAGGTTCAAGCTCACCATACGGTTCTTCCTCATCTTCAGTTCTTCTTAAAGCAAGAGCTTTAAGGCCAGAAAGGGTTGGGGTATCACCACACACCTCAAACACCCATCACATGCCAGCATACAGCACCCTGCCTGTGCTGCAGGGCCGTGTGGGGCAGGGACTTCACTTATTCTCAGTTTATAGAGGCCCAGAGCATCACCTCTCGGAAACTGCCTCCAGCCCCCTGGAGACAGGAGGGGGCGTGGTGTGGCCGTGTTGGTGATGTTGGGTGGGGAAAGAGGATGACAGCTTCGCATCCATCAGCCACTGAGGCTGCTGAAATGAAAGGGGAGGTGCAAAGCTGAGCTCGCCAGGGGAGCAAGGAGAGATGGGGGCATTTCCTGGGCACCAGCTTCCGGGCCTCTCCTGGGAGCATGTCCACTTGGTGGGGCTGCTGCTGGGCCAGATGCACCTCCTTTGGAAGAAGTCATCCCAACAGTCAGTGCATGCTGAGTCCCAGAGGACGGAGGGATTTGGTTTGGGGAGGGAGGAAGTCAGCTCATGGACCAAAAGGTCAGACCACTGCCAGGACTCAAACCTAGATCCATCTGGAGCCAAAACCTGAGATGCTTCATGAAGCAGCCAGCACCTTTCCGCTGTGCTTCCTAATTCCCTACCCCCCACCCTACCCCGTTTAATTGAAGGAAGGCTCTAGACTATTGGAGAAGGCACTGGCACCCCACTTCAGCACTCTTGCCTGGAAAATCCCATGGACGGAGGAGCCTGGAAGGCTGCGGTCCATGGGGTCACTGAGGGTCGGACACGACTGAGCGACTTCACTTTCACTTTTCACCTTCATGCACTGGAGAATCCCAGGGACAGGGGAGCCTGGGGGGCTGCCGTCTATTGGGTCGCACAGAGTCGGACACGACTGAAGTGACTTAGCAGTTAGCAGACTATCCCAGTCTGCCCCAGGAAGCCTCCTCTCACCCGAAGGAAAATTAGGTTGGACTCAGGAAATGCAAACTAATTTCAATACCCATCAAAAGTTCCCTTCCTCCTAGAAAGAAAGAACATAATCTGTTAGGCCTCCCGACGTATTGGCATTCTAAAATAGGCACTCGCGGAAGGCACGACTGTAGAGTGGTGAGGCTCCAGGCACTTTGGCAGCGGGATGAGCGACTGAGATATTTTAAGCAGGGACCCTTCCCAGCAGCCATCATTCACACCATACAGGCTGCCGCCTACTCCATTTGTACATAAGGCTGGGCTTCTGCATATGTGAGTTCTTGCCAACAGTTTTTAAAAAGCATTAGGCCCAGGGAGAGTCTATTCATAGATGCTTAAGGCTGGAGGATCCTTAGAGAGCATCCTAGTCCAATCCTTCCATTCTCAAATGGGGAAACTGAGGTCCAGGGAGACAAAATTTCTTGTCCAAGGTCACACAACTGCAGTTCAGGGGAAAAACTGAAATCGGAGCCCCGTTTGGCTGACTCCTGCCCAAGGCTTCTCCCCACTTAGACATCACTCTGTCTAAGCCACCTATGGGGTCAACCAGACACTGAAGCTTGGTTCTGCCACTTCTTAGCCACGTGAGCTTCAGTAGATGCTTCAGCCTCTCCTTTGGCTTTCTCATAATAACAGTGTCAGTACTGGCATCGCGGGCTGTAGGTTAGATGTGTGCCTGGTCCAGAGCAGGTGCTCAACAGGAATTACGCAGCTGCCCGGGCGCCTCGTGTCTTGGGACTCTCTTCTGCTCTTCTTCATCTCCTGTAACTTGAAGAACTTCATCTCCTCCTCCAGGAGAGAACCAGAACCACAGGACAAGACCCAAGCCACGGCATCACCCTCCACCCTACTCCACTGCCTTGCTTATTCTGGGTGCCAGCTCAGAGTATTCTGAAGTGGGAGACTAGAGGGGTGGTGGAAGGAGGAAAGGCCTTGTGTGTGCTCCCCAAGCCCTGCAGCATAGGCCTCTCGGGAAAGAAGGAAGGTGCCCGTAGAAATACCACGGAACCAGGCAGTAGCTCAAGGTCAGAGAGAAAAGCAGGACAAACCTCCATCTCAAAGGCATAGCATCAGCCCCACCTGCTCTAATGGGAGCCAGAGGGCCCAGGGCTTGGGGAAGCGAGTAAGGGAGGAACGAGGTCTGGAGCAGGGATGTTCAGAATGCAAAGACTCCACTCGCTCCCTTGCTCTCAGAGATCCTCTGTGGTGTCCCGGGAGGTGCCAGTTAGAAAACCTTGCCCTGAGGACACAGGACAGAGGCTGCCCTCTGCTGGCCCTGGGGATCCATGACCTCCATCCCCAGAGCCCCACCATGCCCCAAGGCCTGCCGGGTTCTGAGGAGTCACACTCTGCTTTACAGATGAAGAGAGGGTATCCCGGAGCCGGGAAGAAGGCCCACTCTCTGGTGTCCCCACCCCCAAGCACGTGTGGCCACAGAATTCCCTCTTGCTGGCCCTTTCAGCTCTCTGTCTAGCACTCCTGTGGGAATCAAGACAGACAACCTCAGAATCGCTGGACTAAAAGCATCTTGGGCCCTTGGCTAGCCAAGAAGCCTGGGAAACAGCAGCTGACTGAGTTGGTGCATTTTCTTGTCCTCCAGAGGAAGAAAACAGCCCTGAGGGAAAGGCACAGGGTTTGTCCATGGTGCTGAATTCTCATCTTAGCTGCCCTGCCTCCTGGGAGTCCTCTCTGGAGCTGATCTACTTGGTAGGACATCCAAGGCAATTCTTTAATGTCAAGACAATTTCTTCTGCCATGGAAACTTTTCCGGACCAACCTCAATTAAGTGAGGATGGCACCAAGTAACAAGTACACTTTAGCAAAACTCTCTATCAAACATTACTATCAGAGCAAACATCAAAGCTTATTTCTTGAGCTGTTACTGTGTATCAGGCATTGCTCTGAAGGCATGGCATCTAATGGTTTCTGTAGCACGGACAACAGTTTATGAGACAGGTTATCAAACCTCTTTGCTACAGCTTAGGAAACTGAGGCACAGCCAGATTGAGTATCTTTCCCAAGGTTGTGTAGTAAGTGGTAGAGCCAAGATACACAGTCAGGCAGGCTGAATCCAGAGCGCACACACTTAATTGCATCACACGTTTCCCATCTCCTTGTAATCACGCAATGCAGCTGAAGGACAGGTGTAAACGATTTTGCATTATCTGCTGCTTTGCAGGATTGGTGACATGGCTCCCTTCCATAAGTGCAGAAATCCAGGCTCTGGCTGATGAAGAAAGGGACTTACGTTCTTCCTCTAGAAAAGGGTGCCCTGGAGTCAGAGTAAAGCCCAGAGATAAGGGTAAGAAATCCTCAGGCACCTAGAAGCCTCATCTGATTGCTGGGCTGGGTCTGAGGGAGAGCAATCAGGACCCTGGAGACACAAGATGCTGCACACAGGGAGTGGGGCCCACGAGCCAGAGCCAGGAGGAGCAGGACCAGGTCAGAGCAAGGCCAGGGCAGCCCCAGGTCACAGGGGACGTTCGGTGTAGACTGTGTAAGGCGACACCCAGAAAGTCCTTCAGGAGGAAATGGAGGGCTGGTCTCCAGCTCCTGGGAAGGCTACTCACTCACAGTCCTTGACTCCCAGGCCCTCGGGGATGTCCTCAGCCGAGTCACCTCTCCCAAGTGTGGCCCCCCTCCCCAGAGTGGTCCACTGGCATAGAGACCTAGCATCTCACCCCCAACTTGGGCAGACTCTGAAGCAAACATCGTTCCAGGTTTGGCTGGCCAAGGTCATCTGGGGACTGTGTCCCAGCTCAAAGTCTCCCCCTGCCCAGCCCTGCTTCCCTTCTCTCCACGGGCCCTGTTCCCAAGAGCACTTCCTAACACACAGTCTGCACGCCAAGCCCAGTCGTGGAGTCGGCCTCCTGTGGAAACCAAGCCATAAACAGGCTTTAGTGCCCAGCTTTACATAATGGGGGTGACCAGCCAGCCCCTTCCCAGGCCGTGTACACGCTTGCATTTCAGATTAACTATTAATTAGCAAGTTGATCTTTTCACATAGAAAAAAGAGCACAGAGAAGATTATTTAACAACATTATTGGAAACCAAAAACCTCCCCCTCTGGACCCGTAGCATCCATGTGGAACACTGCACAGGAGAAGGAAGATGGGAGGGTGGGGAAGAAGCCAAAGAGCGCCAGCTTGAAAGGGGGATCTGAGCCAGACCCCTCAGCTTTGTGAGAGGCGCCTATGAAAGGGACACAGAAGTGTGAGGTGCACCACGTGTGCCACAAAGTACAATTAAAGCTCGTAAGCGTGCAACATACACAATTGCAGCCGCCGACAGAAATTCACTCTCGAGCCACACCCAGTGTGCCTCTGTGCACGCTACTATTACACCCATCCTGTGCATGAAAATAGGGACTTTCAGCCATACAGGCGGCCAATGGACTTCAAACTCAGGTTTCATGGGTGCAGGGATCAAGCTCATTTACCATGCTGGGCTGAAAGAGTGGAGCGGCCAAGGCAAAAACGCGGCGGGGGGTGGGGGGTGACAAGCAAAAAGCAAAGAGAGCAAAGAAAGCTGTGGAGACAGCGTGGGAAGAGGGGCCAACACCAGCTCCAGGAGCTGCTCCCCCAGGTCCGCGCCCAGTGTTGCCAGACGCCAGCAGAGAGGAAGGAGAGCCGGGTGTCTCCACTTCCTAAAGCCAGAGCTCGATGAGGAATTTCAAAATTCTCTTGGCTGCCCTGGCGGGACTCACTGCTAACAAATGGAGAACAAATGAGACCATTTAGCCCGTAATTAAGCAATAATGGTCTATGCAGAGGTCCCCACCAGGCTGGAACCAGCCAAAGAAAGGGCCTAGAGGTTCCGTCGAGGAGCAGTGTAGGGAGGAGCCATTGATCAGATTATTACAGGGAGAGAGACTCATTAACCCACACCAGCCTCACGCGGACAGGGGGAGGGCTTGCAGCCCCACTGGGGGAGCCCAGCCTGCAAACCCAGTCTCATCCTTGGATCTGACTCAAGGCATGAGAGGCTCCATTCTCTATTCACGAGTCAGAGCATCTCCTCAGCCCAAAATGAGGGTTCAGAGGGGGATTTAAGAGAGGTCAGTGCTGCTGACCTTCAGGGTAATCTCTGTGGCTGAGGACGCACTCCAAATGGCCCTCTGGGGTCCTGGCACGGACTGCAGCTCGATTCACTGAATAGATATGGACACCCCGAATTGGGGCCACAAAGTGTCAGACACGAGTGAGCTCAGCACGCAGCTCGGCGGGGGCAATAATGGCGGCAGCAGTAATAGCGGCAACTGTCACTCATCGGATGCTCATTCTGCGCCGCACATTCTGCTGAGCTGTCCGCGGGAAAATATTGCAAACGGAGGAACTTCTTGTCCTGTGTTGTAGACAAGGAGACGGGTGCGCATGGAGCTCCGGGAAGTTGTGGAAATTTGTCCAGGTTCACCCAGCCCAGAGCAGTGTATCAGGCAGGACTCAGACACGCATCTGAGTCGAAGTCCATCTCGGCAGCATGCCACCCAGTACCTGCTCCAGAGTCATTCATGAAAGTCCCTGACATGAAGATTCCTAGAAAGGAAAGGTTGTTTCTAGCCGAAGGAATCAAGAGAAACTTCCTGGGACGGCTGGGATTCTCGTGGGCCCCGAAGCTGAGTCAGTTCTTAGGCAAAGTGAGGTGCTTTAAACGGGCATGGCTATTTCACATCAAGGTTTGCCCTAGAGCTTCTTCAAGATGCTAACTAAAAGTCACAAAGGAAGAAAGCAGGGTCCAGTAGTCAAATACATTTGGGAAAAGTGAAATTCAATGAAATCACACCAGTTTGCCGACCCTGAGGTTTCTCAAGAAGTTGTCAGTGTGGAATTTCCCTGAGGCTTTCGACCAAGGAACTCCTTTCTGGGGACCAACTTACAGAGTGTGGGTTACTGGAATACACGTCAACAGGCCGTCTTATGAGATGCCGAAGCCCCCGCCATTCTTCTGTGTCCTGGGGGCCCCTGGTCTCAGAGCCACACGGGTCCCACATGGTTCTTTAGACAGTGTGCGCTGAAAGAGGCATATGCCATCAGCCCTGAGGACGGTGTGTGCTGAGAAAGGAAGGCAGGACGAGGAAGTCACGGAAGAACGTGACTGCATCCTAGAGGGAGAGCCCTCAAGCGGTGAGAGGAGAGGCCAGGGTCAGGGTCAGGAAGGGGTCAGGGCAGAGCCTGCAGGAGGTCGATCAGAGGCGCTTTCAGAAAGCTCTTCAGCCTGAGGGGAGGCGAATCTGCAGGTCCTGGGGAGTGGCCTTCGTCCCGATCACAGGGACGCGCTTGAGGCAGACCGCCTTCCCAGGAGCCAGGCAAGCAGGTCTGCAGGAGGAAGGGCACCAGATGAGGAATCCAGGGCACGAGAAGAATGAGACCCCAGGCCTTGATCACCTGAACCCCAGCTCCGGCACGCAGGACTCAGACAGCCCGGCAAATGTCATAACTTCTCTGAGCCTCATTTTCCTCGTCTATAAAACAGGGATGATATGATCTACTTCCTAGGGTCACTGTGAAGATTAAAGATAATCTCTGTAAAGAACTCAGCCCAATTTCTGGAACGTGATAAACTCTCCATAAAAGGGAGCTGTTGGGGGAATTATCACAGTTCAGGAGGCCCTGAGCATAATCCAGCCGTGAGAGTAGAGAAACCCTCCAGCAACTTGAGTGGTGGACACACCGGAGGGACAAGCCAGCCACCCAGTGTGGCAATGGGAGCGCCGCAGGGCGAGGTGCCTGGTTCGGATTTAGGGAAGTAGGCAAAGTCAGACCAGATAGAGTGGGAGGTGCGACAGATTTGAGCCCAAGACAGGGACCGTAAGACTTCCCTGTGGCTCAGACAGTAAAGCGTCTGCCTGCAACTTGGGAGACCTGGGTTTGATCCCTGGGTTAGGAAGATCCCCTGGAGAAGGGAATGGCAGCCCACTCCAGCATTCTCGCCTGGAAAATCCTGCAGAAGGAGGAGCCTGGTAGGCTACAGTCCGTGGGGTCGCAGAGTCGGACACCACTGAGCGGTTTCCCTTACTTACTTACTCGGGGACTGTAGCTAATATTCCTCTGAATGCCCGTGGGCTTGCACACAGCAGTCCTCAGTGCTTGTATTTGTCCCTGCAAGCTTACTGTGAGCCTGCATAACTAATCCATTAATCTCTCACAGCAGCTATGAGGGCAAGAACTATGGAGAGGCCTGTTTTCCCCCTGAGAAAGGCGAGGCACAGAAAGGTGAGCTGAGCCGCCCGAAGTCTCGGAGGTGGTGTGCCTCACTGGGACTTGTGAACAGTAGGAGCTCAGGAATGGCTGCATCTTCTGTGAATCTGGAGAGCAGAGTGGTCACTGGTGGACCTAGCAACAAGGTGTTTGGATCTGGGTTGCAGAATCAGACCTAAGCCGCCAAGAGGGAGGGACTGAGCTCCCCCACAGGACAGGACAGAGCGGCGAACATAACCTTGGAAACCAGAGCCACGTGTGTTTGGCAGCTACTGCACGCTACTGTTCCAAGGACTTTCCGTGAACCAACATTTAGTTCTCCCAACAGCTGTGTGAGGTGGGTCCTCTGGTCATCCCATTTTACAGAAGAGGAAACTGAGGCAGAGTGGATATGTTACCTGCCCAGGGTCGGGCCAGCGCCAGAGCCACCTCGTCTTAGTTCACCGGGCTTGAAGTTATGACCTGCACCTCACTTACTGCAGTGAAATTGTTTGTGGATTTCCGTCGCTTAAATTCAGGCGTCACTGGAACACTGGGGCAGGGATAAAGGAAGCTGCAGACGAGGGTCTGGAGGAGCGCTACTGAGGCCCTTAGGGGACAATGGCAGGGGCCGGTAGGGACAGCAGGCGGGAGTAAGTGATCAGGGTTCCACACAGGAAGTGCCTGTCAGGGGGCATCCCAGGCTCATTCTGCCAGCAGCTGACCTTGGCTGGCTGGACAAGGTATCACAGAGGAGGCTTCAGCTGGATGCTCAGGCTCTGCCAGGTGCCCACATGGCCCAGCTGCCAAGACCAGGTACTCTCAAAGGGAGAGCTAGAATGTGCCTGGCATTAGGGGCTTGACTCCTGATGAAGAATAGTGTAGAATATGGGGCAGGCTCTGTGCCAAGGTCATAGGCCATGAATGAGCCAGGAGCTAAGAGAAGGTGGGACAATCAAAAGTGTCAAAGCAGAGAGCCCTCTCCAGGGACGATTCCCCGGGGGGTTTTCCAGACCTTGTAGTGGGGAGCATCCAAAGGTCCAGTTAGACCCTAATTTAGGGCCAGAGAGGCCACCGTGATGAAGGGAGAAGCAGAATCCTCCAGAATTCCCGGCAGAAGGCTGGAACGCCCTCTCCCACGGCATTTTAACACCTAATGACTGAACACACGGGTTTCAGCTGCTAGCTCACTGCTGATCTTTTATCTCCTCTTTGCCATGGCCGGTCTTTCACGGGACATGAGATCACTTTAATTCCCAATATCACAGCAGCTCCTGAAAGCGTTTTCCCTACTGTGGTAAAAAGAACAACGTCTGAAGATTCTGGAAATCTGAGCATGAACCCCAGAGCCGCTACCCTCTGTCTCTGTGACCCTGGGGAGGTCACCTCACCTCTCTGGTTACGCTGCTTGTCCAACTTTAGAACAAGATGTTGGCAGGACTGTAAAAGGACCCCTCTAGCTCTGAACCTTCAACTTTAGTAAATTGACAGCTCTTTCATGAAAGGCATCACGATTTATCTTTGTGTGAGGAACTTAGCAAGGTGTCCGGACATTCTGGAACCCAAAACCTGTTGGAATAAGGGCTGCAGTCAAGAGAGGAGGGAGGAAGAAAAGAGAGAGGGGGAAAGAAAGGAGGGAAGAAGAGAAGGCAGGAGGGAAGGTGGGAAGGAGGGAGAGAGCGGGGAAGGGAGCAGGCCGCGGGCTCTCGTGACCAGCGAGCTGTGCTCCTCCGTGTGGTGACCCCAGCCAGGCCTGGCCCTGGGATTTGCACTTAGTAGGCCAAACGCTAAGTATCAGTTCAATCTAAATGAAAGCACAATCAGCCTAAAACATCAGGGAATGGAATCCCACCGAAAACTTCGGCAGAAGGCCGGATGATGCTATTCCAGTCTCCTCCAGCTATGACTAATGGAGTTGCTGTTTTAAATGCAGCTTATCCTGGCAACCCCATAATTCAACATCATGTACATTGGTATGTTGTCTGCTATACAAATAATCACATTAGGACCTGCAGGGTGGGGGGCGGGGGGAGGAGCTCTGCACTCTCTTCAAAAGGAAAGACAGGAGAATTGGAAGAAATTGCAGCAATATCTTCAGTTGATCAGCAGGAGTCCCGCTGGTGTGGTTGACCAGATAAACAGCCCAGGCACTGTTCTGTACCGGGAACTGCAGGGGTCAGAGCTGCCCAGGAAAGGGCAGTGGGGGTGGAGGGCTGGCTTCCCCATGGACACAGGCAGCAGAAACGAGACCGCAGCAAGGCTGGCACCTGCTCTGGCCCCAGTTTTCCGACAGGAGGAAGTGAAACCCCATGACGGAAGTGATGACATGCCATGGGTTTGACCACTGGCTCTGGGATCAGACAAGTCTGAGTTCAACCTGAGTTTTGAGGCTTGGCAGCCTGTGCCCTTGGGCAGGTGACTTGACCTCTCTGAGCCTCAGTTTCTTTCTGGAACAATGAGGGTGATGATGGTATATCTATCCCCACGGGGCTGCTGTGAGAAATAAGGCCATGTAAAGCCCGTCACTTAGACCCTGACACTTGGCAAATACTTCAGGAATATTATGTATATAATTACAATATATTATATAACACGATATTATATAAATATGTATAGGCACACATATTTAATTAACTTAGATACATTTCTTGAAGCATGCCATCAGGTAGAAAAACAACCACAAACACCAGTAATAGCATAAAACCCGTGTCATTAAGGCATAAATGTTGACGCAGATGACAGGCAAGTTGTAACTATTTATAAGTAACCGTTCATAACTTAATCATTAAAATGATGTTTTTAAAAAACAAACTTTGAATTTTCACAAGGTGGGAGAGTAAACATGAGCTGTCTCTGCCCTTATTCGGTGAATAAAGTATTTATAGGAATTTCGCTTGTTTCTGGATGTTGGTTAATTAATAAAGGAATGCGGAGTGTCTTTGAACATCCATTGACCTCATCGGAGATTTCAAAGCTTTAAGTGTCAAAAATGGAGGAGTTGTACAGAAGGACTCTGATAAACATGCCGGGGGATGGATAATAAAACTTTAGGGGAGAGATTAACAGAGCGTGTGGGGAAAAGTAAGCTCTTAGGTTGGGCTCCCCAAGGTGTGGGATGTCTCTCTCTGGTGTGAGAGATTTAGTGTGATTTCAGCGTGACCGCAGGTGGGAAGCAAAATGACATCGGTGGCATCAATACTTCCAGTCACGGGAGGGGCAATCTAACCACCTCCGATTCTGTTTTGCTCCTTCTGATGACACCGAGGAGAAGGTCTCTTGACGCTGCTCTTCCGCACCTCTCCTTTTTATTTTTACCATTTTCCCTTTTTCACCAAGAGCCTCATACTCACAGCCTTTGCCAAAGCTGCAGGCAGAATTTAATTAGCAGTAATTTAGTTTCATGGTATTTATTTATATTGATGGCATATGATCCTGAGTTTCTATTTACAGCAGTGATATAAAGTTGTATTTGTGCTGAGATTTATTAATGTGTTCAAAAATAGAGCTGAGAAAAGGAAAATAATGGTACAAGCAGTCTGCAGACAAGAGTCGAGAAGGTGGTTTGGAGTGATACCTGGGTATGGAAACATCGAGAAGAGGTTCAGGGAATGTGCGAAGCTGGAAAGCTGTTTCTTTTCCACAAAGAAGAGGGAAAGAATGATAGGAATATTGAGAACCAGGGCAAGACCACTTCGGAGTAATTAAATAGAAGCTGAATGCAGACTCCAAATTAGCAGCCGTGAGTGAGGACACACAACTCACAGAATATACGCCACCATGGTGGGCCCAGCAACGAACTTGAACATTGAGCAAATTCGCACACCCGGAGAACTGTCTGTCTATACCGCTGCAGACGTATTTTTATGGCCTCAGGCATTGAGCTTGTCAATGGCCTGCAGAGGGACTGAGCTGGCAGAATCTGCTTCCAGCCCCTGGCTGACCCTACGCCTGTTTCCCTTTGCTCATTTGCTCAGGGCCCCCGGGTTCAGATCCAGAAAGCAGAGGAGCACCAAGTGCTGCAAGCTGTTTCAGAGACTCTGTGGGAGCTGCTTCTGGAAGCGTCCAGCCAAGAGGAGACACTGCTGGGAAATGAAAGAATGGAGCCAGGGAGCAACCAAGGTTCTTCTCTCTTTACTTTCTACGCAGGCAGCTCCCGGGGAAGCGGCTGCCTTTCCCCAGGGCGCTAGCGCCCGCTGGACAGGACGCCGGGCTTCCAGCTCCCCTGGACCCTGGACCCAGGAACACCCCATCCTCCTGATCTCTCCAGCCAGGGCGTGGTGGCACCCTCCCTCGCTTGTTTGATTTTTCAGCCCTTCCATCATCGGCGAATGCCTGTTCCTTGTATTAAGGCAGCCCTCCCAGCCCAGTTTGAATTCTTAGCACAGTTTCTGTTTTCCTGGTTGGGGCCTGGCTGACACACGTTCCCAAACCTTTCTTTAGTCAGAACCAACCTGACATGGTGAAGAGCCCTCTCGTTAGACGCACTAAATGCTGGACTTCGGAAGAATAAGCCAGCTGGGTGTGTTCACAGCTCAATGGATCACGGGTCCGCAGAGGAAGAGCCAGCTATTTTAGGGTTCACAGGCCACACAGTCTCTGTAGCATACTCTTCTTATCTTTATTAAGCCCTTTAAAACACAAAAAAAGAACCCTGTTCTCAGCTTGTGGGGAGCAGAGAAGCAAGCTGTGAGCAGCCGCTTGGTGACCCCCTGCAGTAGCTGTGAGTAAACACCCCAGCCTTGAGCAGAGCCAGCTCCTTCCTCCAGGCTCAGGGCCGGTCCCGTGGCCTGGATCTGGCCGATCAGTGCTCTCCATTTCCCTGGCGCTAGATTGCTTCCGAGCATAAAGTAAGTGCTTTGAGAATGGCAGCCCCAGAGGGAAACCGCATTGGAAGTAAAGCCACCTCCTCTAAGCCAGGCACTGTGGTGGGCACTTCACACGTGTTATCTCTTCACACCCTCAGACTGGGGCTTAGAGGTGGGAGTCCCCCAGGGGTAAGACAGATAGTAAGTGGCAGTGGCAGATTGTGGAAGCAGGTGATTCAAACCCTTTTACAGCCTGTGCCACGCTAAAATGAAGCTCCAGGCTCCAGGCTCCAGGCAGGGGAGTGGGAAACAACCACCCATCCTTGACACGTCGTCGGGGCCCCGGCTAAGAATGCACACGTGGCACCTGTCCAGCTCTAATCACCACTCCTATTTATAAGCATTTCATGGTTCCCCGAGCCACTTTCATGCACCTAATCTCACCCCATCCTCACGACTTAGTGAGGTAGGCCGAGCAGGAATCCTATCTCCCAGTTGTGAAGGAAAACCCTGAGCTTCAGAGAGGTGAGGCACCCTGCCCAAGGTCACACAGCTCATTGGCGGCAGAGCTGGGGTTTGAACTAGATCGCAGGCGAAGGTGAGAAGACTTGTGAGGTTTATAAACAGGGCCCAGGCATTTTTTCCTAAAGCACAGAATTGCCCAGCCAGAAGTTCCTGGGGAGCACCCCCTTAGACCCACGTGGGAGGCTCAGGGCCTTCGTCCCTGCCTCTGCGAGTCCCCTGTCCATCCTTCAAGCCCAGGTTCAGGGTCTGTCTCTTTTGGAAACGCTTCCCTGACTGGAGCCCGCAGTTCCCCCGTCCTCTGAAATCCTCAGGCAATTACTGTCTGTACCACTCATTTAGCAATTAGTCCCCTCCAGCCGCCCGACAGCCCCACTGCGGCGGCCTCTGCCTCCTGCTCAAATCCGTGGTTGTTTTCTAACTCGCTTCCCCGGGGGGGCTGGAGATGCCCCGCCGGCCCGGCTGCGTGTCCTGCTCCTCTTCACTGCCTTGCACACAGTGGGTGCTCAATAACTCTGAATCCCTCCCATCCCAGTGAGCACCGCCCTCTCGCCGCCCATCAGTGAGTCTGGGTGAGGCGGCCAAGGTCGCCTGCTGGCCGTGTGGCCAGGAGGGTCGATTCTTTCCGACCCTCCACGTCCTCCCCTGTAAAATGCAAACTGTCATTGCACCTTCCCCATGGGTCTATGAGGGTCAGCGGGGCTGACTGGGCGTGTGCTGTCTTTCCTGTGCCAGCATTAACAATTCAAGTGGGGCTGCCCCCTACCTCTGCAGGGGTGGACATGTGACCCCACTGCCGTGGGAACACCGACCCGTTCTGGAAATGCTGATCTGCCCGGGGTGGGCTTATGCTCCAGGGAAAGCCAGGCAGAGCTCTTCTGTCCACACTGGGTGAGAGACAGCCTCTGTTCCACGCTGGTGATTAAGCCAGGAGAATGGGGCTCTGGGGGCAGCCACATGAAAAAAGGCCCGCTCTGGTGGGAGGGAAGGCAATGGCATAGAGAGGGGGACAGAGTGCAGCAGGATGCAATGGAGAAAACACAGACAGGGTTTAGCCCCTAGACACGGCTGTCCAGGGATCCACCCGGGATTTGCCAATCATGTGAGCCGATAAACATCATTTTGCTGGAGCCAATTTGAGCTGGATTTCTTCACTTGCAAATGAAAAGGTCTAAACCGATACAGAGATGTTCATCGCACATAAAATCTCCCAGAATAATACCTGACAAAGAGGAGATGCCAGTAAGTGGGAGCTGTTGATGTTTATCACCATTAACAGCAGAAAATGAAAGTTTTTTCTTAGGATGTTGCGGCTTGGTGGCTAGAAGAGGGATCTCGATCAAATCTTGTTTCCATACTTTAGCAGCTTTGGGTCTCTGGGGCAAGTCAGCCAATCTCTAACCCCTCCGAGCTTCTGCTTCTCCATCTGAAAAATGAGCTAAGTCATGCCAGCCTTCCAGAACTGTTAGGAGAAGGGAGCCTGTGTGATGGCTCATCCCGCTGTGTACGTGCTTAGTAAATGCAAGGTAGCCACTCCACCGCAATCCCTGGCCAGGGATCCCATCAAAGGACGACATCGCGTGTGCAGCCCAGCACCCACTTCGTCCACAACAGAGACTGAGGGTCAGAGGAGAAATTACGTGCCCAGGATCTCATAGTGAGGGGCAAGCCTGCGTTCAGACCGCGTCTCCAGGTTCTGATCTGGGGCTCCGGCTACCGTATTAGAATCGTCCTGCATCGCACTTCCCTCTCAGAGTCACTGGCGTTAGAGCCTCTGTCTCCAGGTATAAGCGGGAGCAGGCGTGTAGTGCCATGACCTCCAGCGAGTCGCGTCCTCTCCCCGGGTCTCGTCTCCTCCGTCTGCAGAATGGGGACAATCACAGTCACGTGTGGGGCGCAGGGACTGCACGAGTGTAGCCAGCCACTACTTGTCGTCTTTGCAAGAAGGGGGCGGAGGGGATGCTGGGTCACGTGGCCACAGAGATGAGTCACTCATCCCCAGAACCCCCCAAATGCCTGGCATTTCCAGCCCAGCGACGTGGGTCCTGCCTGCCGTGTCCAGGGTGGAAAACACCTTCAAGGTCTGTGATTTTCCTGTCTGCCTCTAGAGGACAGGGTCACTTCTCTAGCAAGATGCAGCCAGGAAGAAAAGGCCCTGCAGGCTCTCCCTCCGGCCCAGCTCTGTGCGTGCCAGCAGCCAGCCAGAGGCCCTGCTGGCACCCCCGCCCTAGTCCTTGCAGCTCCACTCACCCAGGGGTCCGTGCCAGGACTCAGCGCCCCCTCCCCTTCTGTGAAGATGAGCAAATCAAAGGGCCGCCCTCTCCCAAGAGGACCCTGCCAGGACTTGGCAGCGAGGCCCCCGTGTGCCTCCAGCCCCGGACGGCGCCGGGGCCTCTGGGGCTGCCCCAGCAGATGAGGAGGGTGGGGCTCCTCTCTGTCTGCAGGTGGACGACCAGCACATCGCGGACTCACTCATCTGTTCACCCGCTCACTCACTGCCCGTCATCCACTCAGCTCCTCACCCACACCTTCGCCCCCTCACCACTCACTGCCTCCCTGCTTCACACAGTGTACCAGGCACGTCTTGGGCCCCCAGTTCATACCCTTTCAGAAGCCCCACCTCTTACTCCAGCTACTTACTCCACTGTGACAAGCATTCTGCACAGATTTCAACCAGCTTGGCGTGGGTGTCACCAGAGGTACCTCACCTCGGGCCTGGCCACGCCCTCCTGCTTCCTGCCCAGAGCTTTCCTTTCTCCGTGTGTGGGATCCCACAAGGACCCACGCGGCACACTCAGCTGTGCAACCAACAAGGGCGGGAGCATCAGGGCCAAGGAGGCACCCTTTGGACGATGGAATACGGAAGCCACTGGGTAAATGTTCTCCCCCTGGACAGACAGTCTTGAGACACGTTCTACAAGCTTCTCAGAGGAATCAAGCAATCAGTCACCCATAGCAATGACCGATTCAGTAAGGAAGCTTTCTGTTATCCAAAGGTTTAGTGGCTTAAAACAACAAGAAACACTCAACACCTTGGCATCTGTGAGCCTGAAATGTGGGAGCAGCTGGAGCTAGGCAGTTCTGGCTTGAGGTCTCTCAGTTTGCTGGCTGGGGTGTGTTCATCTGAAGGCTCGACTGTGGCTGGAGAATCCTATTCCAACATGGCACACTCACATGTGACACGTTCAGGCTCCCTGTTGGCAGGAGGCCTGTGTTCCTCACCAAATGGGCCTCCCCAGAGCATTGCTTGAGCATCCTCACGACGTGGCACCTGGCTTTCCCCAAACAAGCGATCCGAGAGAGCACGTGGGGAGCCTCAGCGTCACTTACGAAGTCTCAGAAGCCAGACACTCTCACGTCTCTAGCATCTTATCATTACAAAGATCAGTCCTGTTCGGTGTGGGAGAGAATCCTGGATTCCAGGAGGCCTGGCTCATTGGGGGCCATCTGGGGGAATGGCCACCAGGCCTTCGCTCCGTCTCACTCCCCTGCCCTTCACCTCTACCCTGGGGTAGCATTCTCGATGAACCATCTGCCCTGGAGACTTTGTTTCAGGCTCTGCTTTGGGGGAAAGTCAGACTAGAACCCAACCCAAAGAAAACCAAAAGGCTTCTCAGCCAATGACTCACACATTCAACAATCACTGAGCAGCTAGGACTCCCCAAGCACTGCTAGTAGTAAAGAGCTCGCCTGCCAATGCAGGAGACACGAGACGCTGGCTTGATCCCTGAGTCAGGAAGATCCCCTGGAGAGCCTGGCACCCCACTCCAGTATTCCTGCCTGGAGAACCCCATGGACGGAGCAGCCTGGCGGGCTGCAGTCCACAGGGTCAGAGTTGGAAGCAGCCTAGCATGTATCCAGTGTGTGACAGCTACGGCCAAAATCTTCCCCAGCCCCCAAACAGCAAGACTCAGAACCTTTCTCCTGTTGAAGATATAAGGAGTCAAGCCTCGGGGTGTTGCTGCAGGGGAGCAAATGGAGGAGGAGGGAGACGGGAGCCTGGGGCCAGGAGGTGAAACCCACTCCTAAGAAGCTGGGGGAATTAGAAAGCGTCCATTCACTCCTCTGAACCTCCATTTCCTTCTGTGCAAATCTGACGCACTAATAACTCACTCACGTTACTCCCTGGAGCCCCGTCCTGAACTCAGCAGTCGGGTCCGTCAGAGCAGGTCCAGGTCCCCCCGTTAGCTTTGTCTCCTTATCTACCGGGGAGCTCTCAGGAAAGGCATCCCTCATGCTGGGAATCCAGTTCAGGGACCATTATCCTCTGGAGGCTGGAGGGGGCTGAGTTCCCCAGGGCCTCCAGAATTAGCCCCTCTTCTATTCGGTCTTAAAGAGGAAGCGGCGGCAGAGGGGGCCTGGCACGCAGCACGTTCCAACCAGTCCAACGCAGAGCTCCTTGTACAACAGACGGACAAAAAAGGACTTGCTGGTTTCACTGAGAATAATTCTAGGTGTGTCCTTTAAGTCTCAAACTGACTTAAGCAAAAAAGATATTACTGGCTCTTGTAAGCAAAAAAATCCAAGAATCCACATCAGGTAGGGCTGAATCCAGGGGCTATGAAGATGTCTCTATCACCCAATCTCTTGTCTTCTCGACTTTATGTTCCTTCGTATCGGCCTCATTCTCAGGCAACCCGTGGTGGCAGGAAGCTCCAAGCTGCAACCTCCCAGGTTCAGAGTCAGTGGAAAAGAATGTTGCCTCTCTCTCTAACAGCGGTTCCAGCAAAAGCCTCATTTCATATCATCACATACACACACCAAGCGAATCCAGTGATCTTACCAGTCAAACTGAGCCACGCTAGGGCCAGCGATGCTCCCCGCCGAAGTGCACCGGAAGGCAGGCAGCAGCAGGCTGGTTTCCATCCCCAGCAGAGTGGACGCGCCGGTCAGAAGCCAGCTGGCCTTGATGTCCCCATTGACTTTCACTTCTGTCCCTGGCTATGGCCCTTGTTAAATCCAAACACACTGGTGGAGCCTTCCAATTGCTTAGAATCACTGAATCATAAGCCATCAGAGCCAGAAGGGGCCTTCAAATGCAACCAGTTCATAAACGGCAAAGACACGGCACACTTGCCGTCACTGTCCTCGCCCACCCCCCAGGCACACATCACTAATAGATCACAGCTCCTCCCTGGGCTGAGACACAGATCCAGAAACTCTTCCACCACAGCGCTCCAGGGAGCCCCCGCTGACCGATCACAGCTGACTCCTGGGATGAAGCCTACACCCATTCCTTTATCTGCACCAACATTGGATGAATGGGGAGACAGACCTGGAGAGAGATTGCTTTGCCCAAGGTCATGTACGAAGGGCCCTCTTGCGACCTTATCCTCCTGATCGGAAAACCGGTGGGGTTGTTGATCTCTCTGTGGCTACAACCCCTTCCTAATAACACTGTGGTTCTCACGCCTTCCTGTCTCCTTTTCTCTGTCACTAGGCCCCCTTTTCAGCGCAGGTGGACCAGCCAATAACACCTGCAGGAGCAGCAATTATAATAAGAGCCCCTTTTTATTGACTGTTTACTCTGTGCCAGGAACTGTGCTTCAGAGCGCCTCCTCCACGGAGGTGTGACAGGGTTGGCGCAGAGTGAGCGCTGTGAATCACGCTGGCAGAGATACGCGCTCACGGAAATGGTCGCTCGTATCTTAGATCAGGTTTTCAAGAAGCAGAACCAGGGATCAGATTTGCAGACAAATGATTTTTTAAGGGAGAAACTCTTAAAAAAATTTTTTTTTCATTGAAGCATACTTGATTTCCAATGTTGTGTTGGCTTCAGGCATAGAGCAGTTATATCTTATATTCAGTTACACGTATCTATTCTTTTCAGATTCCTTTCCCTTACAGGGCTGTTACAAAATATTCCCTGTGCTATACAGTAGGCCCTTGTTGGCTATGTAGGGGGAGCTCTTTAAATAAACTCGTGGTGAGGAACTTGCCTGCTAATGCAGGAGACACAGAGGTGTGGGTTTGATCCCTGGGTTGGGAAGATCCCCTGGAGGGCATGGCAACCCACTCCAGTACTCCTGCCTGGAGAATCCCAAGGACAGAGGAGCCTGGCAGCTTACACGGTCCACAGAGTCGCAAAGAGTCAGACATGACTGAAGCAATTTAGCACACATGCCCTTAAAGGGATGAGAAGGGCAAGAAGCTAAGCAAATATGTGATTCAGATAAAATGCAGCTTCAGCTTGAACCCATAGGGAGTGTAGAAATGTAAATGGCACTGCAGAGTTTGTCCCACCTTAAAGGAAAGGTGTTGGTTTTCTCTGCCCCCTACACACACACACACTGCTCTCACTGACCCTGGGGGCCCCCAACTCCAGCTTCACTGGTCAGAGTTGGAGCAGGGGACGCCTCCTCTGGGTCCATCTTCAGCTTGAGGCAGGAAACCAGAAGCTAGTTCCCTGCCGTCTCCAAGGTGAAGCCCAGAGATGAAATCATTGTCCAAAGGACAGCTGGGAAGAAGCAGACAAAGAATCCAAGCCTCCTGGCCACAGTTCCCATCTGCTAGCTGACCTCCGAGTAGACAGCCCACTCGAGGAGTCAGGACGCTAGGGTGCTTGTGCCAGCACCCCAGCTATCTCCACGGTCCGGGCAAGGCCTTCATCATCTAACTTCCCCAGGCCTCAGCTTACTCATCTGCAGGATGGGGGGGAATATTCCAGCCAGGCAGCCCCAGGAGTCCAGATGAACTGGGACCTTGGCTCAGGAAGGCGCCATCGTGTCTTGTCCTGTTCAGATTGCTGCTTTGTTGCCTACGGGGAGGGAGACAGTGAACAGCTGGGTGCCACGCTGACTGTATTTCCATCCAGGCCCTGGCCCTGGCCAGGGGGGCCCTGGGACTCAGGCCAGCGATGCGGAGTTGGGGGTGAGGGCTGAGGGATGGGAGCTCCTGGAGGCGTCTGGGGATCCTGGATCCCAGCACAGCATCTCCAGTGTAGCCGGGAGACAGATTCCTGAAGGCGGGAAGGGAAGTACATCTGCGGACTCCTACTCTGGGTCCATCTTCAGCTTGAGGCAGGAAAACAGATGCTAGCAGGATGCATTTCTTTCATAAGCAAAATAAGTGCATTTCTGTCTCATTAAGTAAATTTCTGGTATCAACTTCTGGGATGCTCTAGAAAACTCTTCTCTGAAGGGTAAAGGAGAATCTAAGCCCTGGGAAAGACTTCAATGATCTTGGATGGTCTGGCCTCAAGACAAAAATGCATAACGTGACTCAAGAGCATAAAAGGGACCCTGGGGGTGGGAGCCAGACACTGACGGAGCACAGGCCAAGTGCGCGTCCCACGCCCCCACGCCTCCTGACACAATTACGGAGAAAGATGCTGTCATCCCTTTATACGACGGAGAAAGCGAAGCTTAGAGATGTCCAGTCACTTGCCCCCCAGTTGCTCAGCCAGTGAGTGGCTGGGAGCTGAACCCATAACTTTCTGATTCCAAGGCCTGTGTTCATGACCTGGAGAATACCCACAATAGGGAGGCAGAGTTTGGGGGTGACCTGCAGGCCCTCAAATTGGGGAGCCTCCTGCTCAGGGGAGGACATGCTGAGTACCCAGGATATGTTGGTATATTTCTCTCCCTCTTCAGGGAAGGAACAGCCAGGAGTTTCTGGGCCCCCATCTGGCAGCATGGGGAGGCCTGCACAGTCTGTGAGGGCGGCTGGAAAACAAGGGATCCATTCAAAGCAAGAACTTAGGGGCCAGCCCCTGCTCACAACCTGTGGCGTACCGATTTCCCAATGTGGAGCGGCATGGCGGCCAGGGATGGGGAGAGAGAAGGGGAACAGGTCACCGGAAGTAACTGGAAACACTGACGCAGCCACCTGGCACCTGGCGAGCATGCACACAGAGGCCAGGGCCTCCTGGGAGGCCGGAGCTGACGGAGGACGTTCGGGCTGGGCTGAAGGCAGAACCCCCTGTGGCCTGGTTGAGCGTGGGGTCCAAGGGCACTGAGCCTGTTGGGCCAGCCCCAGCCTTGCCGACCCCTGGCAGTGGGGCAGGCCTGTGGGGGCCAGGCTGGGGCAGAAGTGGGCAGGCGCCTAGAGCCCCCTTCCCTGGGTGGGCTGTCTGCCAGCTGGGCCTTGGGGCTGCGGGGTCTCTGCATGTGTGCTGAGCACCCAGACTGTCCTCAGAGGAACCAGCCAGCGCCTGACTCCTCCCAGCCCATCACCTACCGCGCCCCCAGCACCCGGGTCAGGCAGCACATCCTGAGCTGTTGCCGTGTGCCAGGGGTTCACACACACACACACACCCGGGTCAGGCAGCACATCCTGAGCTGTTGCTGCGTGCCAGGGGTTCACACACACACACACACATGCACACACACACACACACCCGGGTCAAGCAGCACATCCTGAGCTGTTGCTGTGGCCAGGGGTTCACACACACACACACACACACACACACACACACACGATGTCTCTCTCTCTCTCACACACACACACACATTCTGAGCTGTTGCTGTGTGCTAGGGGTTCACACACACACACACACACACGACGTCACACACACACACACACGACATCTCACACACGACGTCTCTCTCACACACACGATGTCTCTCTCTCTCACACACACACGACATGTCTCTCTCTCACACACACACACGCACACGACATCTCTCTCACACACACACACACAACGTTTCTCTCTCACACACACACACACACACACACACACACACACGACGTCTCTCTCTCTCTCACACACACACACACACACCCGGGTCAGGCAGCACATCCTGAGCTATTGCTGCATGCCAGGCGTTCACACACACACACACACACACACACACACGTCTCACGTCATCCTCACTCCCTGCAGGGTGCTGTGCACAGGGGATATCGGTGGCTTCACCTACCTGCCACCCATTTCTCTTCCTTCGGGAGACATCACCATGCTCTTCCTTTCCATGGGTCCTTAGGGGTGGGTGGGGCTAAAGCCCTTCCCCGCCCTCAGAAAGTGGGCACCGTGATCCATGTCTGGCCAAGCAGCATCCTCTATCCTCGGTCCTGGCCTCGGTGATTGGCTCAGAAACAGGCTTGGAGGGACGGGTGGCTGAAAGAGTTTGAGGGACTGAGCGAAGGTGACTCCGTTCCTACAGTGACATCCGCCTCAGGCACCAAGCGCTTGCCCGCCCCTCCTCCAGATCACGATGCTAGCCCTCAGAGCCTGGGGAGGGTGGCAGACAGCCTCCGTGCCTCGGGACTTCCAGCCGGCCTGCTTCTGGCCGACGTGGCGCCCTAGAAGAGCTTTCACCGGGGCAGAGTCACCGGCTGCAGGTGGAATTTAGCATCTAGACAGAGGTTACAAGGAGTGAGGGCTCACCTCGCCTTCATATAAATATCCGGGACTTTTACCATAAGCTACAATGCAGGTCTTTGATGAAAACGGTTTCCATTGCCTTTGCATCAGACAAATGGTGCCCGCGTGCACCAGCGCCTGGCTCCTGAGCCCCGAGTCTGCTTCCCCTGGCTTCCTAGTGACCCCAGAACTGTGCGCTTTCTGTTTTTGATTGGTTCGTTGTTGGTTTTTTTCAGATTTCACAAACAAGGGAGATCATATGCTGTTTGTTTTTCCCTGACTTATTTCACTCGGCACAAGGCCTTCAAGGCCCACCCACGTTGTCGCGAATGGCGAGCTTTTCTGTCTCTGTGGCTGAGTGGCGTTCTGCCGGCATGCGTCACACGCCCTCCCTCCACTCGTTCATCAGCGGGCGCTTGGGCTGCCTCCATGCCCCGGTTACTGTAGGCACGCTGTAATGGACCTGCGGTCACACATCCTTTCCAGTTAGTGCTTGTTTTTCCACTGGGTAAATACCCAGAAGTGGAACTGCTGGATCATAGGGTAGTTCTATTTTTAATTCAAGGTCCTTAACTTAATCACATCCACTAAGAGCTCTTTTCCAAATAAGGCCACATTTCCAGTTTCCTGAATTAAGGCCTGCTATCTATGCGGGCCACCGCTCAGCCTGTTACAGGAGCTGAGTTTCATTTTCCAGCTGTGAAAACGGAGGCCCTGAAGAGTCAGTGACTCTGCCCTGGGCCACGTTGTTGCTGTCACGTCTGACTCTGCGACCCCATGGACTGCAGCACGCCAGGCCTCCCTGTCCATCACCAACTCCCGGAGTTCACTCAAACTCATGTCCATCGAGTCGGTGATGCCATCCAACCATCTCATCCTCTGTCGCCCTCTTCTCCTCCTGCCTTCAATCTTTCCCAGCATCAGGGTCTTTTCCAGTGAGTCAGCTCTTCACATCAGGTGGCCAAAGTATTGGAGCTTCAGCTTCAGCATCAGTCCTTCCAATGAATATTCAGGGTGGATTTCCTTTAGGGTGGACTGGTTGGATCTCCTTACCATCCAAGGGACTCTCAGCAGTCTTCTCCAGCACCACAGTTTGAAAGCATCAGTTCTTCGGCACTCAGCCTTCTTTATGGTCCAACTCTCACATCCGTACATGACTACTGGAAAAACCATAGCCTCGACTATATAGACCTTTCTCGGCAAAGTGACGTCTCTGCTTTTTAATACGCTGTCTAGGTCTGTCGTACTACTGTAGTGGGTTGCCATTCCCTTCTCCAGGGGAGCTTCCTGACCCAAGAATCCAGCCCAGGTCTCCTGCATTGCAGGCAGATTCTTTACCATCCGAGCCACCAGGGAAGCCAGCCCCGGGCCACAGTCAGCATCATTCTCTGGGGGAAAGGACTCTGAAAGAATAAGGAAACAGACTTCCACTGTGAGATGGAGAGGAGGGCATGGGTCAGAGGACCTTCTGAGAGATGCCCCAGACGGGCAGACTTCGAGGAGGCTGCGCTGCCTGCAGCTGCCCTGGACCAAGCTGGAACAGCCGGCAGCAGGACTGTGCCCTGGAGCTCAGAGGCGGCTGCTGGCACGTTGCCACACTGCACTCTAGGGCACCTCTGCCGCAGGAGCTCCTGGGGCTCGCCCGGAGGAGCCTGCAGAGCCCCGAGAGCAGAGCCGGGAGCTGACGGAGCAACTGAGGCACGGAAGCCTCCGGGACGCCGCCAGAGCTGGGGGTACACAGCCGGGGGCTTTCCTCGGTTCCAGCCACAGGCACACCACTGGCTGGCTGCGTGAGCCGCGTCTGCATCTCAGAGCCCCTACCAGCACCCGGGCGGAGCTGTCGGGCGTGTTCAAGGAAGAGACAGGTGTGCAGGTCCTGGGTGAAGGCTGGTGCTCAGGATGTGTGTGTGTGGATTCCAAGGGTGGTAGCACTGCTGGGCTGGGGAAGATCAGCTGGAGTGGGGATCGGGGGGCTGGGGACAGAGGCTTCTGGAAGGCTGGGTGAGCATCTCAGGAACTTCAAATGGCAGCCCACTTTGGCCCCCTGGTTTGGAGGTTCTCAGGGGACATTAGTTCTCTTCCTTGTCTCTGCTCCCCAGAGGGGCCCACCCTAGGGCAAGGGGTCATGGTAGGCAGCTGGGGGGGTGGGCACTCCTTACAGTCAGTCAGCAGACTGGGCAGAGAGGAGGGGCGTGCATGCTAAGTCTCTTTAGTCGTGTCTAACTCTTGGCGACCCCATGGACTGTAGCCCGCCAGGCTCCTCTGTCCGTGGGATTCTCCAGGCAAGAACACTGGAGTGGGCTGCCATGCTCTCCTCCAGGGGACCTTCCCGACCCGGGGATCGAGCCCCCATCTCTTAAGTCTCCTGCATTGGCAGGTGAGTTCTTTACCTCTAGCGCCAGTGGGAGCTTGTGCTATGCGAGGGGCAACCCCCTTCTCCAGGAAATCCTCTTATTTCTTGCCCCAACGCAGCGACACAGGCCGACCGTGTTTCAGCATCGACTGGTGGGCTGCGGGTACCAAAATGGCCTAAACGTGGGCCCTGTGGGAACGCTGCAGTGTCTACACGTCGCTGGGGCCGCTCTCCTTGTCTGACCAGGACATCCCGAAGCCTGTCTGGGGCCATGTCCTCACCTGTCAAACCTGGTGTCCCAGGGAGCAAACCCTCCTCAGAGCTCAGACTTCTTTAATCACCGTGTACTGAAAATCTGTGCTTCCAATACTGAGCCAAGTGCTGGGCAGAATGAGAGGCGGAAATGAGTGTCAGGCGTCCCAGAGATAAATAATAGTAACAGCACTACAGAGCCTTTATATCACACCTTCTTTGCATCAGACCCTGTGTAAGCCCTTTACATGTGAGGGGGGTCCTATTCAACTTCCCAGTTTATGAATTCATACACAGGGGCCCATAGGGCTCTGTGTTTTGCCCATCACCCTGCTTCTAAGTAGAGGACATGAGGTTTGAACCCAGGTAGCCTGGCTCCAGAGCTGATGCTCCATGGGACGAGGGCCTGGCCAGGCACAGGGACAGCGAGTCTCAAGCGTGGGTGAGGGCAGGGGTGAGAGGTGAGGCCTGAGATGAGTGGAGTCCACATCCCCGGGGCAGGGCTACGTCTCCCGAGGGAAGGACCCTCAAGTTCACGCCCTACCTACAATGGAGACTGATGGAGAGGGTGGGAGCAGGGGTCAGGCAGGGTCAGGTTTGGAGAGATCACCCTGGTTGCATTAAAGAGCAGACTTGAGACACGAGGAGAAGGTGTTCATGGTCCCCATGCTTGATCTCACTGCTCCGAGCCAAGCTGTTGAGAAGCTGGGGGGAGGGAAGGAGACAGGTGCTCTCGCTGCTCCAGGGTGGGCGGGCCGGGAGCCTCCCCAGTTCTGGAAGGAAGACCACCCACTCCAGCGTGGATGAGGCCAGTCCCCAGCTCTGCCCTTGAGCGTCCTTGAAGGTGCAACTCTCCTGTTTAGGCGCCAGAGCTGCTTCGCTGTTCGCCGGCTCATCCCACACACAATCCATCTCCCTGACCTACGGTCCCTGCCTGCTGATCCTTGCGGACAAAGCCTGGGCGGGTGAGGCCCTCAGCGTGGCTGCTCCCTAGCCAAAGCCCTGGGGAGGGGTCGGTGATGAACAGGATAGGGAAACCGATATGCCAGGGGGAGGGGAGGAGGGAGACCAGGACAGAGAGGGGTCCTAAGCCTCAGCGTTGCAGGAATTCCTGCTGCTGGGGAACAGACCTGGGGTCTCGGAGAGCTTGCCCCGCCCCTCTTTCTGCATGACCTTGCAGAGTCACTTTAAGAATGCTGCAGCTGAGCCTCCATCCTAAAGGAGATCAGTCCTGAATGTTCATTGGAAGGATGATGTTGAAGCTGAAGCTCCAATACTTTGGCCACCTGATGCGAAAAGGTGACTCCTTGGAAAAGACCCTGACGCTGAGAAAGATTGAAGGCAGGAGGAGAAGGGGACCACAGAGGATGAGATGGCTGGATGGCATCACCAACTCAATGGACATGAGTTTGAGCAAGCTCCGGGAGTTGGTAATGGACAGGGAGGCCTGGCGTGCTGCAGTCCATGGGGTCGCAAAGAGACACGACTGAGCGACTGAACTGAACTGAGCTGAGCTGAACCTCAGTTTCCTCATCGGAAAATGGCCAGAGCACTGGAGCCAGCCCGGTTTCAAAGCCACAGCCTCCAGGCACCCTCTCCCTTCCCTCGAGACCCAGCTCTGAGAGGAGGCTAGCCTCGTGGGGCGTGGTGAGGCCACACCCCGCCTCTCAGAGCCAAGCAGGTGGGGGCAGGCTCACGCTGCTGCCGAGACTCATGGCTGAAGAGGTGTTCCTTACGGCCAGCGCTTCCAGATGAAGGGGCCTGCCCCACCCCTGTCTGCCTGAGAAGGCTCTGGAAGACCCCGCCACCCCCGACCCCCTTTGCTGCCTAGCCACCCTCCCAAAGAGCTCAAAGCGCCTTTTCCTTCCTCTGCGTGCTTGATTGTCCCACAGTCCTGGGAGCTGAGACAGGAGAGGGCCTTGAGCCCCAATCCCAGCACTGTCTCCTTGAATTTTTTTGTAGAAATTCTCCAAAGTTGGTGTTCTATGGGCTGAACTGTGTGCCCCAAATCCATCTGTTGGAACCCTGGCCCCCACCCTCCCCACTGAGATGGACTTGGAGACGGGGCGTTTGGAAGGTGATTAGGGTTAAATGAGGTTGTAACGTGGGGCCCTTGTGACGGGTTAGTGCCCGTACAGGAGGCACCAGCGAGCTCACTCAAGCTCTCTAGGTCGTGGGAGGACTCAGGGAGAAGACGGCCGTCTGCGAGCCAGGAGGAGGGTCTTCACCAGGAACCAAACCACCCAGTGCCCTGCTCGGACATCCAGCTCCCAGGCCCGGGAGATAAGCATCTGCCATTTCAGTCCCCTCCGCCCCAGCCTGTGGTGTTCTGTGATTGAGACAGTATGATCACAAACAGGCCCAGGTCTCTCAAAAGCCCTTTATAGCAAACTACCTGCAGCTCCTGGACGCACTGGGCTGAGTCAGCCCCGACGTGCTCACACGCTGTCCCCTCTGCCTGGAAGGCCCCGTCCCCATCCGCCTATCTCAAGACAAGACTGCCGCCAGCGCCTTCTCCTTGGACTGTCTCTGCCTTGTCAGCTGGCCCTGAGCCCTCCCTCGCTCTCAGCCCGTGGCCCCCCGAGCCACCTGTCCAAGGTGCATGGGGTCAGGGCAAGCACCTCCTGTGCTGCCATCCTTATAGGAGCCCAGTGGCCTCAGTGTCCACATCCGGGAAATGGGGCTACGGACGGTGCCCATCTCCCTGGAGTGCTGTGAAGACTGAGTTACTTAATACACAAACTGCTGGCACCCTCTCAGCTGCTATTATTATTGCTGTTGTGGTTATTGTCATCTTTGAATCCCACGGTTAATAAAAAAGAGATGAATCCTCAGCCCCATTGCACAGTTGAGAAAACTGGGGCTCAGCGCTGGGGAGGGAGTGGGGCCTTGTTCAGGGTCGCTCAGCCAGCTGCCAGCAGAGCAGGACCCAGCCCCAAGTCTAGGCTGTTTCTGCACGTCTGTGCTCCACGTATGGGATGGACGGAGCGAGGGCCAGGAGTGGGAGGAGGCCCTCACCCCGGGCCATGGACTGGTCAGCCGCTGTAGAACAGAGACCCGAGACCAGGCCCCCACCCGCTGGGCTGACCGCAGCCGGCACCCAAGCCCCAGAGGTTTCTAGAGGCGATTTCATTCGCCCCCTGTGCCCCTCCCCCGAGGCCAGCCCCCAGTTGCCAGCAGCTACGACGGGTGATGGAGCAGGAAGTGATATACACGTCCCCTGACTTCCGTGAACTCCCATCCAATTTACTGTTCCTGGGCTCACGCCAAGAGTGTTTGTGTTAATAAACCAAATGGGCTTCGCAGAATCCACCACAGTGGCTGACGGCGGAGGCAGGGTGAAATCCTGGCAGCTCTGCAGCCCCCTTCCCATGGGGCCTGAGGCAGGCGGGGGTACGAGGCACAGTCTCCGGGCTTTCCCAGCCCCAGAGACCCTCAGAGGCCATCTCTTCCGAGGCCCTCAGTGTACATGTGAGGAGCCGGAGGCAGGGGCATTGCTGGAAGCAGCATCTCGAGGTCCTGCCCTTGGTGTGGGTCGAAACTGGGGTCTGAGGTAGGTAGTCGGTTTTGATGAGTCTGGGAGCCCTGGGCAGGGAAATGGGTTGGAAAGAAGGGTCACAGTGCGGAATGGAAAAACAGGGCACAAGGGCGTTGGGGGCAGAGACCCACCACAAACCCAACCCCAAAAGGAGAACAGTTAACCTCACTTTAGGGGGATTTGAGTCGTCCTCCAAAACGACTTTTGCCAGAACAACCTGAGCCCCTGAAGGGACTGTCAGCCTGAGAGGCCTCTCTGCCCCCCACCACTGACCTCCCCTTCGTCAGGGGCCACGTCCCCTTCACTGAGGCCCTGAGCTCCTTTTCGGAGTTTGTCCTGCATCTCCAGGACCAAGCGAAACGGACTCCAGCGACAGCCGTGGGAAAACCCTCGCTCACATTCTGAAGCCCCCAGGCCTGGAGCCCCTAGGCCTGATCCCTGCGGCTTCCCTGCTGGCTCCGCGGTAAAGAATTAGACTGCAATGCAGGAGACGCAGGTTTAAGATCCCCTGCAGGAGGAAATGGCAACCCACTCCAGTGTTCTTGCCTGGGCAATCCCATGGACAGAGAAGCCTGGTGGGCTACAGTCCACGGGGTTACGAGAGTCGGACATGACTTAGCGGCTAAACCACCACCAGGCCCGAGCTCTCGCAACGCTGGCCTCATCCGATCTCCTCGACGTCACTTCTGCCCAGCTCTGACCTGACACCCCCAGGCCAGGCCCAGGGCACACTCTGAGTGCATCCCAGCTCCCAGTGAGCCCTGGATAGATGCTGGGTGACAAGCCCAGGGGAGAATGGAGAACAAAGATCCTCCCACTATCCACTCTGTTTCTGCCATCAGAGGGTGAAAGCCAGGCAGCGACTCCAAGCTGCCCCTGTGGGAGGAGGTGGCTGGAGGGGGTCCAGCCAGGATAATTCACAGTCCCTGGGTTATGCAGAAACAGGGGGTAACTCTCAGGTGCGGTTTGATCTATGTCCTGCCTGGGAAACCCTGTAGGGCCAGGGTCCCCGCCATCTAGGAAGGGTGGACTCCCAAGCTTTCAGGTCAGCACGACCCTCCAAGCAGCCCCAGCTCACCCTGAGGAAGCCTTGACCCCAGGTCAGTCTTCATGGGCCCCTGCCTGCTGCAAGGGGGTATCCAGGGCAACAGAGGCAGGAAGGGCTCTCTGACCTCCTTCTCGCCCACCCACCAGCCTCCAGCTTCAATCAGAGCCACTTAGCTTTTATCTATTTTCTGTGGAGAATTTCCCTGTAAGATTTTGTTTGAATAAAGCTTCCCTCCACTACAAACATTTTGCAAACCTCTGATCCAGCCCTGCCCCCCGTGCTTGGCAGCCAGCAGCGGTTCGCAGCCAGGTGGCCTGGAGCCAAATCCTGTTTATAACACTTACTAGCTGGGCACTGGGGGTGGGGGGAGCCTCTCCCCTTCTCTGAGCCCGTTTCTCCGCCTATAAAATGGAGAACATGCCAGGTTTGCTCTGAGAATCTGAAACATATAAGGAGGTTGTCTGGTGAGCTGAAATTCTTTTCAGTTGCAAATGAGGAAACTGAGGGGGTGCTTGGGTGTTGGATGTCTGCACAGCCACAGAAGGACTGGCACCTCCACCCACCCCGACACGCTATGTCAGGCTGAGCATGCAGCAACCTAGTGGCCCGCCACCCCCCAAGGCCTGCGGCTTGGGCAGCCCCAGCGTCTCTGCCCCCACAGCCCGCAGAGCGCCTCACTGGCCCTGACGAAGTGTGAGTGCTCACAGGGCCGGCAGGCCTTCTGGAGCTGCACCCGGGGCGGGGAGGCGGGACGGCAGATGGCCAGCAAGCCCGCATGTGGTCCATGGAGCCATCGCCGCTGATACTGCCTCTATTTAGCATTTAGATAACGCTCTATATTTCCACCGGGTTTGCTGCCCAGATCATCAGGAAAGCAGCGAGGAGGGCGAGATGCTGGCTCCAAGCAAGGAGCAAGAATTGACTGGATCAGCCTGTCTGCCCTGAGCCTCACTCCAGCACATTTGTCCACTCGCTTGATACACAGTAGTGGCAGAGCCTCCAGAACGTTCCATGTCCTGGGCTGGGCATACAGTGGTTAGACCCAACCTCTGCCCTCCAGGAGGGCGCAGTCTCTGGAAGGAGACGCTCAGCCTGGGAAGTGTGGTCCCTGCTGACCCGGGGGAATCTTCCCTCCGCCAACCAGTAAGCACACGGGTGCATGTACCCAGGGGGCCGCCCCTCTGCACTCTGGGGTAGTCAGAGGGCAAAACCACCCAGAGGTGACCGGATCCAGCTCTCACGGGAAAAGACACGTGGTGGATCCTCCAGCCCTGCGTGCGGGTTGTGTCGCGGTGTCCAGGCTCCCTCAACCACTCCCCCCCGGTGATGACAGCAGCAGAGGAGCCTGTGGAAGGCACAGCCGTGAATGACGTGCCCTTGACAGACTTCCGCTGAGCACCGGGCTGCAGGCCGAGACTGTGACCCACGGCGGGGATCCGTCTGTGGCCAGGGTTGCGGCCAAAGGGGGCATGGCCCTGGAGTTGAGGCGCCATGCGGACCCAAACAGTGTCCCATTCACCACTGTGATCTCCAGGGCCCAGAACAATGCCTGGCACTCCGCTTGCACACGTGGCATGAACGAAGGAATGAGCGAAGGATGTTAGTCAAGTTTCATTGCATAGCTGGGGCCCTGGCTCAGGGTCGGCCCGTGTTCAGAGACAAGTAAGTGCGGAAAGAGACCTGGGCCTTCTGGAGCAGGCACTGGGGCCAGGGAGCTGAACAGAAGCCGGGAGACCCACTCGGTGGTTAAGCCGCCACCGTGGTTTCTCCAAGGTCCTATACCCGCTCCCAGACTCGCTGCACCTCCAGGCGCTGAAGACCGACTACAGGATAACATCCCTTCTTCACGGGTCTCTGGCCCGTCTAACCCTCCCACCACCACCACCATCACCTCCCCCACACACAAAAGAGCTGACACCATCAGGAAGCTCTGGACCTCTAGTCCCAGCTGATCTGATCGTACTATGGTGTCAGTTCAGTCACTCAGTCTTGTCTGACTCTTTGCAGCCCCATGGACTGCAGCCCACAGGCCTCCTTGTCCATCACCAACTCCTGAAGCCTACTCAAACTCATGTCCATTGATGGTTGGATGCCATCCAACCATCTCATCCTCTGTGGTCCCCTTCTCTTCCCACCTTCAGTCTTTCCCAGCATCAGGGTCTTTTCCAGTGAGTCAGTTCTTCGCATCAGGTGGCCAAAATATCAGAGTTTTAGCTTCTGCATCAGTCCTTCCAATGAATACTCAGGACTGATCTCCTTGGGATGTACTGGTTGGATCTCCTTGCAGTCCAAGGGACTCTCAGGAGTCTTCTCCAACACACAGTTCAATGCCTCCACATCAGTGTAAGAATAAGGCCAAGCCCCTTGGTGTGGCACTCCATGCCCTGGCTGCCTCTCCAGCCCACACCTCCCCACCCCAGCCCCAGCCCAGGCCTCCCCACCCCAGCCCGGCCCAGGCCTCCCCACCCCAGCCCGGCCCAGGCCTCCCCACCCCAGCCCGGCCCAGGCCTCCCCACCCCAGCCCGGCCCAAGCCTCCCCACTCCAGCCCAGCCCAGGCTTCACGCTCCAGCCCCAGCCCAGGCCTCCCCACCCCAGCCCAGCCCAGGCCTCCCCACTCCAGCCCAGGCTTCACGCTCCAGCAAGCGTGAACACCCTGCGTTCTGATGAGTTTCCAAGTCGTTGCACATGTAAACTCCCTTCCATGCAATGCCTTTTCCTTCCTTACAAATATGGCAAATGATTGATTTTTAAAAACAAGCGTCTTTTTGACAAGTTGACCACTTCCGTTCCATGTTCCTCTGCAACTGCCCTTGCACATGAAGTACGGTGACTGCCAAGCATATGCTCATCTTTCCTGCCACGTATAGATCTCTCCATCACCAGGATCCAACCTGAGGCCCAGAACTCCATCACCACTGTCACGACCATCCCCACCACCATCATCAGCACCACCGTCAACACCGCCACCGTCGTCAACACCACCACCGTCAACACCGTCAACACCGCCAGCAACACCACCATCCCCACCACCACCGTCAACTGCTGGGAGCCAGCATGGGGAATCCCGCCCGTGGCAAAGGTCATGAGGAAAGGGGCCTGACATACGCAAAGGCGGGATCAGGCCTCAGGGGTCCCCCTGGACTTTCTCGAGCATCTACCCCCAAAACCAGAGTCTGCCTGCTTTACTGTGTTATGCTTTCCACCAGCTCCTCTGCATTAACAGGGGGCCGTTCCCCCACCACCTTTTTCTGGAAAAAGTTAGTTCAGAGCTTTTAGATGCTAAGTCTCCTTGGCATAATAAGAGTGTTTCAATCCAAAAACCCCTCTGATGGCTTTCTAGCCTGCCTGGCAGGTTTATCCGGACTCTTACATGTGATTGTTTGCGGCCTCCCGACCACGAGAGGCACAGGCAGCTTAAAACATCCTAGGAATGTAGGGGCTTCCGAGGAGTCAAAATCATTAGAATAGGACTGATTAAGGGTTTCATTGTTGAGCCAATACTTGCTGCCAAGTTTTCATATCTTTTATTTGTAGATATAGTTGGTATATAGAAAAAACAGATAATAGCCCTGGCATTAGCAACACTAGATCTTTGAGTTAAGTGCTTTCTTTGTTATAACCCACCGCACCTTTGTTCTACAGGAATGTAACTTTATTTAGTACTTTGAGGGTGATGCAGATTAAAGAAAAAACACTTCCAGGGAAAATGAGTTTTCTGGTTGATAGACATTTATCCAGGAAGAGAGCCATAAAAATGTTAAAAGGCCCCCTGGCCATACGATGATGTAAAACCACCTGAGACCTTTTGTATACGGGAGGGTATGCAAAAAGAAAGCCTGGTCTCAGTGAGGGTCAGGACTGCTGCCCCTGCATAACTCTGCATATTCCATTATTTCTTCTACAGTTGCGGGTCTGGCACCAATGCTTGGCTCCCCCGTGTCATTCTTTTCTCCCTTTTCAGGCTGAATTCCCGTCTGGAGCACAGAGGCTCTCCGTGTCTACTTATTTGCCCTGGCTTCTAAGACCCACGCGAGAGGGAGCCCAAGGTGGGGCACCCTCCGCTATTCAAGCGGGCGCCAGTGGCCTACGTAGACAGTGCAAGCCCCTTGTCTCGGAGCTTTATTGGTCTCCTGTGTAAACCAAGGATTACAACCTCTTTTCTCCTCTATTTTCTCTCCTCTCTCTCACTACACTATTCTTTCCTAATCTCTCTTTATATCTCAATAAGTAAATCTCTCCTCGCCGACTCCATCCCCACTTCGAATTCCCTGGATCCACCGGGGCTGGACCCCGGCAGTCAACACCACCACCACCGTCAACACCACCATCGTAAACAACACCCCCACCCCCACCACCACCACCACCGTCAACACCACCATCACCATCGTCACTGCCCTCTCCGCCATCACCACCCACTGTCCACAACTAACATTTGTTAAGCACTCACTGTGTGCCAGGCAGTATACTAAGATCGTCACATCATTTTCTCTGCTAATATTCATAACATTCCTGCTGACTTAAAAAGGAAAATAACGTGCAACCTGAAAGTTAAGAATTACATTTTATTTGGCAGACTTTCTAAGGACTTCAAGCTCAGGAGACAGGAGTCTCAGATAGCTCTGAGGGGCTACTCTGAAGAGGCCGGTGGGGGTGGGGAGCCAGGCTATTAGGAGTTTCTGCAACAAAGACCAAGTGATTGGAAGGTTGAAAGGTGATAATCAATGAAAGGAAACAGATCTCTCAAGGTAAGGAGCTTAGCACTTTCCTATGTATGGAAGATGCAAGAGCTGGGCACATGGCACACGCTCCCTCGACAGGCGCTCAGCCCTCCGGGGCCGGTATCCTGTGCCCTCACGCTGAGCCTGTGCGGTTCGTGCTGGCCGGCCACCGCGGCTGACTGCCACATGCTGGGCACCTGCTTCCGCCCCCCTTCCCTCGGGGCTCGGCTTCCGGGAGTCTATGAAGGGACAGGTTGGTGGATGCAGGGCCCTTTGTTTACCGACAGGGTGGGCACCATTTTCCGCTCACACCCCCACTGAAGAGGAGGGTGCACACTGCTGTCCACGGCACGGGTGAAGAGGCCGAGGCTCAGCGAGATGCGCGACGCCCAAGCACTCACAGCCCAGCAGAGCTCCCTCACCCAGGCAGGGAAGTGTGAGTCGCCCAGTCGTGTCTGACTCTGCGACCCCATGGACTGTAGCCCGCCAGGCCCTTCTGCCCATGCAGCACTCCAGGCCAGGAGAGATACTGGAGTGGGTGGCCACCCCCTTCTCCAGGGGATATTCTCAACCCAGGGACTGAACCCAGGTCTCCTGCACTGCAGGTGGGTGCTTTACCCTCTGAGCCCCCAGGGAAGCCCTCAGACAGGGAAAGAGCCTGGATAATTCAAAATTCCTCCTCAGACGACAGTACTTCTGCTTGACTTTGGAATGTCTTGAGAGGCCAAGCACTCAGAGGGCCACTTATTTCTGTGGATCCCCACACAGCCGTGGACAGCACACCCTGGATGTGAGCCTCTGGGGTTGCGCTCTCTGACGCCATCTGCTCCCCTGAAGGCAGGGTCCGGGCCCAGCCACTCAGCCTACAGACTCTGCCCAGGGTCTGGCCCTGCACAGTTGCACCACAAGCCTCTTGGCCCTGGAAGGGTCAATTCTAGGCAGCAGCCAGCTGCTTGGACGACGTGATGATGAAGAGGAAAAGTTAAAATTTTATACAACCTCCTGCCCCTTCCGCCTCTGTAACTCTCGCCTTGCTCCTTGCAAAGTCTGGATCACGTAGGTCATGCAGTCTCAGAAGGTGGAGCCTTGCAATACTAGGAACTGGAGCTTATCTCACTCACCCTTGTCCTGCTCTGTGCAACCGCCTGGCCCCAGAAAACCTGCTTGATGAGGCCTGTCTGTGTAATGGTCAGGCATCCTCCTCCCCATCTTGACTGATGTTCCCATGTGCGTGAAGCCCCTTAGTTTAAACCAGCTTACTAGCAGCTAGTGTTGCCCACTACAGTCTGTCTATAAAAACCCTGTAACCCCTTTGTTCGGGGCTCAGAGCCTGGAGTGTTAACTCCTCTGGGCCCGCCGGCGTAACAGGCCTGAGTTCTCCGACTCTCCGAGCATGGGGCTTGGTTCCTCAAGCACTGGTTTCTGCAGCACCGGATTCTCAGACAGGAAGCCCCTCCAGCCAGCGAGCCAGCGCTGCCCCCTCCTCCCTGCCCCTCCCACACCCGCTGGGCTTGAGAGCAGCGGGGAGAGTCTCCCCAGGCGACGCCATCCCCGTGCCCATCTTCCCAGCACCCCCAGCATGGTCCTCTCCACGTTCACAGACGGGCTGCCCAGGACCTACCAGGAGCTGGGCCCTGCCCACAGCTCTCACAGTAACATCAGGCATCTCTTCACTGCAGACCACTCTCCACAGCCTGGAGCTCACCCCAAGGTGCCTCTTCTCCCGAAACTCAAGGGTCAGGGGTCACTATGCCCTGCCTCCTCCCAGAATCAGATGGTGTCACAGAAGCATCAGGGTACAATTTCAGTCCCTGGCCCTTCCGCTGATCCCGAGCCACGTGCTTTATTGATGAGGTGGGTAATTAAAAGTAGAAGCCAATATTAATCAAGCTCCAGGTGTTGTTCCAAGTACTTTCCAGGTGTTGAATCATCTCATTCACACACAGACCAAAGAACAAAGATCCCCCATAATTTCCATTTTACAGATGGGAAAAGTGAGGCTCCTAGAGGCGAAGCTGTGTGCTACAGGTGCCCAGTGGAAAAGCGGTAGCTCCAGACTCACTTGGACATTCTTGGGGAGGGAGGGGGACGGCCTTCCCTGGCTTCCCATCCCCAAGAAGACTGCATCTCCCCTCCCCAACAAGGCCCTCCCACCCACCACCCTGCATTGGTGACGGGGGAGCAGGCATTGTGCTCGCTTTGACTCACTCTGCCCACCTCCTCCCTGGCTCTGCCAGCAAAGGGCGCCTTCCAGACCCGGCAGGAGGCCCCCTGGACCAAGCCCAGCGCCCCCCCAGACCCCTTCACCAACAGCTGCGCTGACGTCTGGCCCGTTCTGTCCGCCTCGGGCACCTGTTTGTCAATTGGTTCCAAGGCTGGCACACAGTGAGGGGTTCTTTGCTGTCCTCCCTTAAACCCCAGTAATTATAAATACATAAATAAATCAATAGTGTTCACCCCTATTGGAACTCACCATCTAAATATACCCCTTCTAAACATAAACATTACCATTCTTCCACATCACATTTTGTTTAATAATAGAAATAACAGTAATAAGAAAAAATCGCTGCTGTTTGGCATCTGCAGTACGCCAGGTGCAGAGGCGCCATTAATTATTACACTTAATTTCACAATCCCCACCCCAAGTAGACTCAGTCAGCCTCATTTCTGCCCATAAAAAAAGGACACACAGCTGGTAAGAGCTGGATTAGAATCTGTACAGGATTCATTAGCGTCTCCCTCAATTTCACGCCCCTCTAGAACCTTAGAAGATGACTTTGCTGATAAACAGGGTCTTTGCAGATTAATTAATTAATGTAAGGTCACACTGGGTTGTGGTGGGCCCTAAAGCCAATCCTTACAAGGACACAGAGACTTGCAGAGACACAGAGGTGCTACGGGGCAGGGGAGGGAGGGTGTGTGCCCAGGCGATGATGTGGGCAGAGGTCAGCGTGGAGCAGCTAGAAGCCAAAAAATCCCACAGAGAAGACAGCCACCTCCCAGACGAGGAAGGGCGGTGCTCCAGAGCCTTCGGAGGGAGCTTTTCCCCACAAACCGCTTGCTTTTAGACTCCAGACCTGCGAGAGTATAAATTTCTGCTGCTTTAAGCCACCTGGTTGCCGTCCTTTGTTACAGGAGCCGATACAGTACATCCTCTGAGAGTGGCTATTCTGACGCCTCGCCCACACTAACCCCCGTGATCATGACCATATCATGGCCACACAAGCTTTCACCAAGAGTCAGCAGGTGCCCTGGTGGCTCAGTAGGTCAGGAATACACCTGCAATGCAGGAGGCCATCTGCAAGAGACCCGGGTTCGATCACTGGGTCAGGAAGATCCCCTGGGGAAGGAAACGGTGGCCCCCTCCAGCAGTCTTGCTCAGGAAATCCCACGGCGGGCTACAGTCCACGGGGTTGCAACAGCCAGCCAGGACTGAGCAAGCAACCCACCACAGCAGGCGCCTGGCACCAAGGACACAGAGAAGACACAGCCTCGGCCAAGGGCTCACACGCAGAGACAGCAAAGCCGCCCCTTGTCCTAGCGGCTTCGGCTCCGGAGGGAGAGAAGCGGGAGGGGCTGCACGGACGAGTCCTGGTGCCGTCGCTTCCGGGCTGTGGGGCCAATGGCAGGTCACAGCCCGCCTCTCTGAACCCGAATTCCTGCAAGATGGAGGTACTTAGGCCAACCTGCCTCTTTCAAACAAAGGATCTAGAAACACTTTAGAAAGTCATAATTGCACTTTTGAAATGGGAGGTAAACAGGGCTTGGTAAATATATTCTTTAGACCTTTCTGCATGTGGAAATATTTCATACAAAAAAGAAAGGGGGTGTAGCAGTGGAGGGTGGCAGGCAGGGAGGTTCTACACTGGATTCGCGTTCCCCTCAAACACCACCATTTCTTTGGGAAGCAGAATTATCCTCAAAGGGCATCTTGGATTGCAAACAGCCAGAGCCACAAAGGAAAGAAAACCCCCCAGGGACAAGCCACGTTTGGATCCATCCCCAAGCCGAGTCATCGCCAGCTGGCCAGTTTTGGTTCCTCCTGCCTCAGCCGGAAGCATCAGCCAGGGACTGTGCAGCGATCCCGAGATTTGTCAGAGGCAGCGTCTGATCTCCGCCAGTCAAGAAGAGGGGAAGAGAGACCCTCAAGATCAAACAAGGCTCCTTGGAAAGCCACTCTGCATGGGGAAAGCCTCAGGGCAGGCGCCAGCGTGACAGCCTGCAGGCTGCCTTGAAGCGGGAGCATTTTGCTTGAAGATTATGGGAGGATGGAGGGAATATGGGTGCTGGAGGGTTCCAAACGCAGAAAGGGCTTGGCAGCACCTGGCCCCACCAACCCAAATCTGAGGAGAGCGCTGTGCTTCAGAGCCTCTGGACCAGGGCAGACTGGGAGCGCCTCTCATCCATGCTATAGCCAGTCTGCTGGGAATCTCGTCAGGGCCTCCCTCGTGGGAGCCTGACTTCATTCCCCGAGTCAGAGTCCAAGGAAAAGATGGATGTAGTCAGCTCAGCCCCACAGAGACTCATGAAAACTCACTCCCTAGTAGGCCTGGCAAAAATCATTCAGGTGATTTAATTCAATCCAGTTCAAGCCACTATTTATTAAATAAACAGACAGCTGAGCACAGAGGCTAAGGGACTCCAGAGCCGGGTGAACTGGGCTTGAATCCCAGCTCTAATGCTTAGACCAGTCACTTGGCCTCTCCTGGGACTCAGTTTTCCCTTCTGTAAAATAGGGATTGTAACGGCATCTACCCCATAGGGCTGTATGCGCACGAAATGCATTAGTACTTCTTAAGCACCTGAAATCTTTTCAGGCATACAGTAAGTGCCAACTAAGGGCTGTCTAGGGAACTGGTAAATGAAGCAGTGGGGTAAACAGGGGCCCTGGACGTCCTCCAGCATCCCTGCATACAGACAGCTGGGACCAGAAAGAGGAAACACCTCATCCAGGGTGGCGCAGCTCAAAAGTTGTCAAGGCAACACGACAGCAATTTGACCCCATCCTTAACCACCGTCTTAGAGACCCCCTTCCGCTCACTATTTCTCCCCAGAGTCTGGCCCGGAGCGTGGCACTTAGGGGACATAAATGCTGAGTGAACCCTCTGAACCATCATCCCTTCTCTTACTCTTTATGTGACCTTGGGCATGTGACACAGACTTCTGAAGTGTCCATTTCTTTCTGTAAAAGAATGGATCTGAATATCCAATTCACAGGGCTGCTGGTGAGAACTAAATGCAAACACGCCCAGCAGGGTGTCTGACAGTTCGTCCATGTTAAACAAATGTCATCTTGATTTTATTTCATTTCCTTGGCCATGCTCAGCTCTGCCCAAGGACCCATGGGGAACACAAGAGAAGGAGAAAATGTATTCTTGTCCTGAAGGAACTTTACACAAGGCAAAAGAATAGGAAAGTGTTCGCTTAAAGGACAAGCTGCAGTTAGGTGTCTAAGCAGAAGCCACCCCGGGCTTCAGAGAGCTCAGCCTGGATGGGGGCAGTCTGGAGGGCCTCTGGGAGGAGGTGTTTGAAAGAACTATCCACCTCATTACCTGCCACGTGAAAGAGCCTCGCAGACCATGTTCCCATTAGGCGAGGTTGGACCGGCAATGTGAGTGAGAACAGAAAAACGCTGCCTCGAGGTTTGAAAGCTGCTGCCTGTGAGGGGAGAAGTAGGCTCTGATCAATCCCCTCCGATCAAAGGGCTGGGAATGGCAGCGGAACCAACCAGAGGGCTGGCAGCAGGCGGGGCCGAGCGAGTGATGTTCAAAACCGCGTGCTCTGGGCCCAGACATTGATGTCCTTTCCAGAAAGTGCCCTGTGTGGCTGTGAAGAAGAACAAAAGCATGGAAGATACAGAACACGCTCAGCTGGGAGAGACAACCCAGAGCCGGGTGAGCCAACGCCATGGCGTCCCAGCCGGAAGGAGATGTGAGCACCTCTCAAGGCAGAGCAGCTCCCCAAGGTCAGTCCTGAAAATCCCTCGGGAACACCCTCGTGCCCAGCCTGCTCATCAGTTGGGGATGGCCGCTGGGGCCCAGGGGCATCCCAGAGGCTCAGCAGCAAGGAATCTGCCTGCAGCGTAGGAGGTGCGGGTTCCACCCCTGGGTTGGGAAGATCCCCTGGAAGAGGAAATGGCAACTCAGTATTCTTGCTGGCAAAATCCCATGGACAGAGGAGCCTGGCGGGCTACAGTCCACAGGGTCACAAAGAGTCAGACACGGCTGAGTGGGTGAGCACGCAAAGCAATGAGCACTGGGGCCCAGGGAGTTTGTGAGCACTCCCCACGTACATTGTGATGGACAAATGCCCAGCATCTAGTTCCTGCCTCCAAACCTCAGCCCGTGTGCAATTGACTCCAGGAACAGACATGCGGCTGGGCTGACCAACCCAAGCCCTACAGACCCCTGGACACAGGAATTCATTCTGGGACAAACTCACAAGCTTAAGCAACAAGATACAAGACCTGAGACATGGTTCACACTGCTAAGGGCACAGCGCACAATCTTTCTTGCCGGCCTCGGACTTGGGAAGCAGATGTTTAGAGTTGCTGATAGCCACACTGCCATCCTACGGAGCCTAAACGTGAACAGCTGGAGAAAGAGGAGACTCGGATGATGTCTGTGTTAGTTAGGGCAATGCTAATGGCTACGGGCCTCCCTGGAGGCTCAGCTGGTGACGAGTCCGCCTGCAATGCTGGAGACCCTGGTTCGAGTCCTGGGTTGGGAACGTCCACTGGAGAAGGGATAGGCTACCCACTCCAGTATTCCTGGGCCTCTCTGGAGGCTCAGCTGGTGACGAATCTGCCTGTAATGCAGGAGACCTGGGTTTGATCCCTGGGCTGGGAAGATCCCCTGGAGAATGTTCTGGCCTGGAGAATTCCATAGTCCATGGGGTCACAATGAGACACCATTTAGTGACCTGCAATTTCATAACAAATGAAACTCCAAATCTCAGTGGCTTAGTGGTGGTTTAATCACAGTGCCTGACTCTTGCAACCCCTTGGAGTGTAGCCCACCAGTCTCCTCTGTCCGTGGGATTTCCCAGGTAAGAATACTGGAGTGGGCTCCCATTTCCTTCTCCAGGGGAGATCTTCCCTGACCAGGGATGGAACTCAGGGCTCCTGCATTGCAGGCAGACTCTTTACCGACTGAGCCACCAGGGACACAAATCTCACAATCTCAGTGGCTTGGCCCAAAGAAACGGAGTCCTCATTCACTAACAGTCTGATGTAGGTCTTTCTGGAGACTACGGGTCCATAATCCTTCTGTCTTACGCCACACCTTCTCCTACGGCCTTGGAATTCTCTGCATTCAGCCTGCGGGGGACACTGCAGTGGGGGATGTGTATCTGCTTCTTAAGCTCCTTGGTCTGGAAGTGACTCCTACCAGTTGGTGAGGACCAGTCACATGACCACACCTGAATGCAAAGAGATCTGGGAAATGTAGTTCCTGGCCAACATCTGCTTCTTGGCAACCAGTCTGCACTGAGAAAGAAGCACCCTGAACCTTAGGTGACCAGCTAGCCACCTCCACCCCCATATCATCAACTGCTTCCCTCAAGTGGCTCCTGAAGCCTGATCTTCTTTATTTATATAAGCTATTACATTTCCTATTTCTACTTAAGCCAGTTTGGACTGGGTTTTCTGCTGTGAGTGCCAAGCGATTCTTGATATGGGGCAGAGTCCTGAAGTCCATTTGTGCAGATCAGAAGGAAACCCAGTCGCTCCTTTCCCCAGTCCAATAATCGTCCCACAATACCCTACAGCTTCCCATTAGCCAAGCTCCATGGCCTGGCCCATCCCCTGTGGAGTCACTTAGTAATGCAATCCTCCCAGGAGAGAACTGGGTTGGCCCACCTGGAGAGCAGGGGCCAGAGACCGCCCATGCTCCTCTGTGAGCCTCCACAGGAGAAAAGGGTCGGCAGACTCACGTTTTCAGTGAAGGGACAGTTGCTCAAAGAGAAATGTTCGAGGTGGTCGGCTTAGGGACAAAGCTCCAAAACGCCACCAGGAAATTCCTCCCACCCTTGTGTGCTGCCAGCTTCGAGGCCAGGGCCAAATATGCAGGCCTGAAAGTACCACGCATTTTGTGACATTCCCGCCTTTACAGAATCTAATATTCTTCCCTGTGCAGGCTGCGCTTAATGACTTCCTGCTAACATACAGAATATGGAGGAAATGGCTTCCAAGGGGAGGCTATCACAGGCGCTGTGGTTTCCGCCTTCCTCTCGCTTGGACCACTTGCTCTGGGGGAAGCCGTGTGCCACGCTGTAAGCGAACACGAGCAGCACCATGAAGCACAGCCACTGGTGAGAACCTGGGGCTTCCAGCCGACAGCCGTGCCAGTGAACCTTCTGAGAAGCGGATCCCCCAGCCCAGGTCAAGCTACCAGCTGACCACAGCCCTGTCCAACATCTTGAGGGCAACACCCAGCCAAGCTCTTCCTGACTTCCTGCTCCATAGAAACTGAGATGATGAGTGTCTGTCGCTTTACGTCACTAAGTCTGGGGTCATTTGTTACACAGCAACAGGTAACTAATACAGCTGCACAAGGGGATAGCCGAAGCAAGCTTTATGCCTTCAGGGTACGGAAGAGCCCAAGGTATATGTCAGCTGAGCCTAGGTAACTGCAATGAAGTATAAGATTCCTCTCTGAGCCAGCAGAGAAGCCCAAGGATACTGGAGCGGGTAGCCTATCCCTTCTCCAGGAGATCGTCCAGACCCAGGAATTGAACCAGGGTCTCTTTGCAGGCAGATTGTTTATCAGCTGAGCTACCAGGTAAGCCCCATATATAGTCCCACTCCTCATCAAAACAGGAGCCAGTGACTCCAATGAAAGGAAATCACCAATAAGAGGGTCAAGCTAAAACACGGTAGATGGTTTGGTGGTCACTAGACAAAGGTCGTTATATGACCCAGGGAAAACTGTTAAGTTGAACCATGCGAAATAGCCAATTTGCAACTACTTTTTAATAAATAGGGCTTCCCTGATAGCTCAGTTGGTAAAGAATCCGCCTGCAATGCAGGAGACTCTGGTTCGATTCCCAGGTCGCGAAGATCAGCTGGAGTAGGGATAGGCTACCCACTCCAGTATTCCGGGGCATCCCTGGGGGCTCAGCTGGTGAAGAATCCGCCTGCAGTGTGGGAGCCTTGGGTTCAATCCCTGGGTTGGGAAGATCCCCTGGAGAAGGGAAAAGTTACCCACTCCAGTATTCTGGCCTGGAGAATCCCATGGGCTGTATAGTTCATGGGGTCGCAGAGTCCGACACGACTGAGCAGCTTTCACTTTCACGTTTAACAGCAGCCTCATGTCATTCCACATGGTCCTCCAACTCCCTAAGCCTCAGTTTCCTTCTCTGCAATAAAGGTAAGGCCCCTCACTGAGAGTAAAGCGACTTTGCACACCGTAAGTGGGCTGCCTCAGAGCACACAGGATGGCCCGTGATCCCTGGGGGATCGCTGAGGGCCTTGCTGACGGCATGGAAATAGAGGTCATGGGGCTCAGAGAATGTGAGGCGCTGCCAGCTGTTGGAGACTGGAGACCTGCCCTTGGTTTCCTAACATGAAGGAGAGTTGGGACTGGAAGACTCCTGCCTCTGCCTTCCTACCTGTATAAGGGCAGTGAGCCCTGCAGGGTACCCCTGTTGGCCCAGCCTTGCCCTGCTGCCATCCATCCCCGCCAGCGGAAGGCAGGCGGGCAGGGGTGGGCAGGGTCCTCATTGCTGAGGCAGGCTGCATCCCAGAGGCCGGGTTTAGCAAGATTGTTCAAGCAAATGGCTCAATTCCCTCCGGTTTTTGTAGTACAAACAATCCCAGACAAGTTTTAGAGGGAAGGGAGAGAAAGAGTGATCTGTGCCGTGTAAAAATGTGGCCCCGCGGGGCATCTGCTTTTCTGAACAAGAAGAGCCGTGGCTGAGTGTGCCTGTCACTCAGCTATCCTGTTCCCTCCCTCCCGGCCCGGCCAGGCGAGAATGCAGTCGCTCGGCCCCTGACCTCAAGTCCGGCCTGTCATTAAGTCTGCAGAGGCCCCCCTGCAGCCCCCTCCCTGGTCCGCGGCTACTCCTCATCTCTGTAAAACGGGGAGGCTGACGAGGCAAAGTGACTGTCCACGGTTACAAAACCTGGGAATCGGGAGACCTGGCTTTGAGCTGCAGCCGTGGCCTTAACTGACCTAACGACCTTGAAAGCTCAGCGTCGGAAGGACTTTCCTGTATGAACAGGTTCAGCCTCCAGCTCCTCTAAATTTCCCTCTGGCATCCCAGAAGGGCGACCATCTAGCTTCTGGGTCAATACCCCCCAAAGAGGGGAAGCTCACTCCCCTGTTCAGGAGGAGGACATCCATCCTATCGCCAGACAGACAGCTGCACAGTCGCTGAGTCTGTCTTCAGGCTGGAGCTCAAACCCGCTGCCCGGAGGAAGGCCCAGTACCCTCGCCCGGGTGCGCACCTCCCGTATTCTCAGTCACGCAGTCTGTGTCCCGGGCCCCGCTGGGGGATGAGAAGGGTCTTCATCCCTCTGAGATTTGGTCTCCTGGTCTGTGAAATGGAAATACTGCTTAGCCCATCTCTCAGAGTGCTGTGAGCATTGACTGAGCTCGTCACCTAGCACAGGGTCGGTCAGGGCAGGCGGCCTGATGACGTCAGCAACAGTGGGGACGGTGGTCCTGCCCCGTTTCCCCACACTGGCGCCCAGAGCACACAGGCTCACAGGTGTGACGCACAGCCATGACTTGCAGCTCATGGGGGATGGCAAGGGGTCCCAGATGAACCCCCATGAGCCCATCACATGTCACTCGGCTCTGTCCCCCGAGAAAGCCCATCAGTGCACCTGACAGCTGAGCACACTCGCCTATGGATGGGCTGGCATCCAGTCTAGCCTTTCCTTTTGAAGGCAAATCATTCTCACGCTTTGGTGCCTATGATGGATTGTACATTCACAACCCTTCACGCCCACCCCCCATTAAGATTGCACTTCCATCCTCACAGTCATACGTTTCTGCAGAAACACCCATTGGGAAGAGTGGCGTGAGTGCACTCCCTCCCCGCGGATTCGGCCGTGGCCATGTGGCTGGGCTCGGCTGGTGCGCTGTGGTCAGGAGGCACGTGTGGTGATTCCAGGACGAAGCGTCAAAGGCACTGATGCCAGGACGAAGCCTCAAAGGCACTGATGCCAGGACGAAGCCTCAAAGGCACTGATGCCAGGACGAAGCCTCAAAGGCACTGATGCCAGGACCTCCTTGAGTCCTGACAACCGCTGCCCTTCAGCCTGGCTCCCGTTGGGGCACACGCGGGACAGACCTGGGCCCGGCCTGCAGCCTGGAGCCCAGCCCACCTGACCTGCAAGCAGCAATAGAGACATCGGACCCGCTGTCTCATCAGCTGAAGCACAGCCCTGCGAACTTCAGAATAAATACATGTAGCTGCAATATGCCTGAGTTTGGGGATGATCTGTTATGCGGCCCTAAGGTGGCAATAGCTGGCACCTTATTATGTATCAGTAGCAAGTTACTTGTGGCAACCCCAACTCACTGAGGCAATCTACTACCATTGCGCACACACACGTGCACACACTCACGCACACACATGCACGCACACACATGCGCGCACACATACGCACACACACGCGCGCGCACACGTGCATGCACACACATGCACACACATGCACACGCGCACACACACGCACACTTGTGCGCACACACATGCACACACATGCACACATGCGCACACACACGCACACTTGTGCGCACACACATGCACACACGCACACACACGAACACACACTTGCATGCACACACGCGCGCGCACACACTTGCGCGCACACATACTCACGCACACACACACACTCACGCGCACACACACACTCAGGAATCATTTTGCTATACACCTAAAACTAACACAACACTGTAAATCAACTATACTTCAATAACAAGAAGAAATGAGTAAAAAACCATAGCACTAACTCTTTGGTTTAAAATAAATCATCAGGCGGCATTTATTTTCACACTGAAGTTTATATCTGATAGACCATACACTCTGTGAAACCCTCAGAATGGAAGTGAAGGAAGATGCTCACCTTTACATTCTGTTACATAAATCCCCAACGAAATAGTTTTCCCACAAATTGGTGGTAAAAATAACAATAAAAACATTTCACTAGGTGAAAGAATCTAGGCACAAAACACTATATTCCATGATTCTGTTTATACGAAATGCCTAGCATGCAGATAGAAGGCAGAATAGTGGCTCCCTAGGGCTGAGAGTTGGGGAAGGCGATTGCACCCCACTCCAGTCCTCTTGCCTGGAAAGTCCCACGGATGGAGGGGCCTGGTGGGCTGCAGTCCATGGGGTCGCTAAGAGTTGGACACGACTGAGCGACTTCACTTTCACTTTTCACTTTCATGCATTGGAGAAGGAAATGGCAACCCACTCCAGTGTTCTAGCCTGGAGAATCCCAGGGAAGGCGGAGCCTGGTGGGCTGCCGTCTATGGGGTTGCACAGAGTCGGACACGACTGAAGCGACTTAGCAGCAGCAGCAGCAGCAGGGCTGAGAGTGGTGGGGCAGGGGTTACCTGTGAAGCGGCACAAGGAACCTTGCAGGGATGATGAAAAGGGAAACTCACCCAGTCGTGTCTGACTCTTCACGACCCCATGGACTGTAGCCCGCCAGGCTCCTCAGTCCATGGGATTCTCCTGGCAAGAATACTGGAGCAGGTAGTCATTCCCTTCTCCAGGGGATCTTCCTGACAGGGATCAAACCCAGGTCTCCGGCACTGCAGGCGGACTCTTTGCAGTCTGACCACAGGGGAAGCTAGCAATGTTCTCAAACTGGATTGTGGTGACGATTGTTGTGTAAATGTATTAACCACTGTGGGGGGAAGAGGCATGTGGCTTCACCTTGGTGGCTCTCTTGATCATCTGCGCTGCACTGCCGTGTCACGACTATGGAGAGGTCCATGTCACGACCAAGGAGGCCTCTCGGGACACACCCGAGGGTGCCGCTGAGGAAGCAGGTCCTTCAGTCACAGGCGAGCCTGCAGCTGATGGCAGACCGTGCTGGCGTCCTGGAAGCAAAGCAAACCTCGCGAGAGACTGACCCATCCGGCTGGGCTGCAGCCATCACAGACCCCCACCCGCAGAGACCGCATGAATGGGAACTGTTTGTTGCTCTGAGCTGCTAAATGTGGGGTTCACTTGTTATTTGGCCAGAGCTAGCTAATACAAATTATCACGTGTCGATCCATGTGAAAACGTGGCTTAGTTAGCTAATATAGTTTAGTTGGTCATCTGCATCCTATCACCCTGCTGATTTAACTTCTATGCAGAGTACATCATGAGAAACGCCGGACTGGAGGAAGCACAAGCTGGAATCAAGACTGGGAGAAATATCAATAACCTCAGATATGCAGATGACACCACCCTCACGGCAGAAAGTGAAGAGGGGCTGAAAAGCCTCTTGATGAAAGTGAACGAGGAGAGTGAAAAAGTTGGCTTAAAGCTCAACATTCAGAAAACTAAGATCATGGCATCCGGTCCCATCACTTCATGGCAAATAGATGGGGAAACAATGGAAACAGTGTCAGACTATTTTTTCGGGCTCCAAAATCAGTGCAGATGGTGACTGAAACCATGAAATTAAAACACACTTGCTCCTTGGAAGAAAAGCTATGACCAACCTAGAGAGTGTATTAAAAAGCAGAGACATTAGTTTGCCTACAAAGTCCATCTAGTCAAGGCTCTGGTTTTTCCAGCGGTCATGTGTGGGTGTGAGAGTTGGACCATAAAGAAAGCTGAGCGCCCAAGAATTGATGCTTTTGAACTGTGGTGTTGGAGAAGACTCTTGAGAGGCCCTTGGACTGCAAGGAGATCCAACCAGTCCATCCTAAAGGAGATCAGTCCTGAATATTCATTGGAAGGACTGATGCTGAAGCTGAGTTTGGCTATCTGATGCGAAGAACTGACTCATCTGAAAAGACCCTGATGCTGGGAAAGATTGAAAGCAGAAGGAGGAGGGGACGACAGAGGATGAGATGGTTGGATGGCATCACCGCCTCAATGGGCACCAGTGTGAGTAAACTCCGGGAGTTGGTGAAGGACAGGGAGGCCTGGCGTGCTGCAGTCCACAGGGTCGTAGAGTCAGACACGACTGAACCACTGACCAGGAACATCATCGCGTCCTAGACTGAACCCTAAGGGTCTGGTCCAAGGAGACCCAGTCACCAAGAGGTCGGGCTGGGCTTTAAACCGAGCCAGCCTGACTCCAGAGCCGCCTCCTGGCACAGCCTCTCATTCTGCGTCCTGGACCAGCACCAGGGGAGACCTGAGCAGAGAGCAGAGGCAGACCCTCCCTGCAGGGCCTTCCCTTCTGGAGGAGGCGGGGCAGCAGAGCGAAGCCCCTCTGGCCGCGTTCGGCCCCAGTCCCCCGTCCTGTGACTCCACTCGGTGCCGCGGCTGCTTGGGCTGCTTCAGTCCACGCTGCGAAGAGCTCAGCACACCCGAGCGGGGCTTCCTGCCTCTCCCCCGAAGCGGACAGCAGCAAACTTGGACAGTGATGTGCCGCCGCTCCAGTGTTTCAGCGGGGTCCAGGGCGAATCACGCCGCCGCCGCACTTTGCTCAGTGCAGCATCTTCCCTAAGAGCCGCCTCAGAAACACTGTGGAGCAGGAAATCATGAATAACTGCCCAAGGGGACAAAGCACAGATGAAAAGCCCAGGGCCGCGGAGGGCCGAGGGAGGGGAGGCTCAGTCTCGAGGAGCCGGCTTGTCCCAGGAGCCGGGCAGCCGAGCGAAGCAAGCACCCGCTGGCCTTGTGTGCGGCGTTTCAGATGCTTCTGGGGCTTCCTGGAGAGGCGGCCACTCCTGCGCTGGACCTCCGGGCCGGAGACCACAGGGGAGGGTCCTAGAGCGCCTTCCATCTGAGGCGGGGCCTGGACGAGCCATTCTGTCTCACACATCCAAGTTCCTGCTACTCCGAACCCTCCGTGGCTCCCGTCTCACTCGGAATCAAGGTGCAGGCCCCTGTTCTGCCCCGCACGGCCCTGTACGGTCTCGCTCCGTCACTTCCCTCAGCCTCTCTGACCTCTGCAACACCTGCTCCTTCCACTCCAGCCCCACTGATCTCCGGGCACTTCCCTCGATGGGTCGAGCAGAGGCCCGCCACAGGGCCTTTGCACTGACGCACAGCCAGCTCCCTCACCTCCTCCAGAATTTGGCTGAAATATTGACGGGCTCTCCCGGTGGCTCAGCCGGTGAACCCCGCAGTGCAGGAGACGTAAGAGGCTCATGTCCGATCCCTGGGGCGGGAAGATCCCCTGGCAGAGGGAGGGCACAGCAACCCCTCCAGTCTCCTTGCCTGGAGAACCCCACGGACAGAGGAGCCTGGTGGGTCACATCCGCGGGGTCGCAGAGTCGGACACGCCTGCGCAACGTGGCGGCACACAGCCGACTCCCCGCTTGAAGCCGCCCCTCCCTTTTCCTCTCCAGCTCTTCTTCGCTCTGTTCTTCGCCCACCGCTGCACCTCGCCCTCCTCACGTGTGTATTGTCACCATCGTCATCATCTGTCTCCCGCTGTCAGAGTTTCAGCAGCGCCCACAGGGTGCCAGACAATACGGGTTCACACGTGCAGACCCTCAGGTTTCTGGGCAGCAGGCGAGCCCTTAGCGTATCCCGTCTGTGGGCCCGCCTGCCCCCTGCATACTACGCGCCTTCTGCGCAGTCTCACAGCAAGGTTCTCCCAGGGGTTTTGGAAAGAATATTCTCTGGCTTGGAAGCCCATGTCCCCAGATGGGTCGGAACCTGGGCCCTGGGCCTCAGCCTCCCCGGGCCTAATCCCAGCTCCACCACCTGCTGCTCCGTAACCTAGGGCGAGACAGCTCGCCAGTCTCTTTCCCCGACGAAGAGGAAATACTACTACCATCGTCCTATTAGGAACTGTTTATTATGTCCTTTGTGCAGATGGGGAAACTGAGGGTGGATCAAATAAGGGAACTCTCGCTGGGTGGACAGCTGCTGGGCCTAGAAACCAAAGCTGAGAGTGGGCAGAAGGCAGAAGCAGGCTGGGGGCTGAACAGCTCAACCCACAGCGGAAGAGCTGATGCGGAATCGTTTCTGCTCCGTTCCGCATACAATGGAAAGTAAATTCGCCTGGACAAAGCAGAGCGAGAGCCCATGCCAGCCTCAAGGACTAAACATAACCTCCAATATCAGTGCGGAAGGGTCTTAGAGACACTCAACCCACACTCCCATTTCCAAAGGAGAGAGAGAAGTTCGGGGGGGAGGCACGTCCTGGCGATCACACACGAGGTGCCGGTGTCCACACTGGGATCTGAGGACTGGGTCAGCTCTGCGTGACCTTGTTCTCTTTGTTGCTTGATTTCTGTTACATTCATTCAACAGACAGCCAGTTCTCACCCAGCTCCAGAGTCAGCCGGGCTCCCTGGACCCCAGGGGGGCCAGCTCTCAGGAGACCGTGAAAATTCCCAACCCCAGGTCTGCATCCAAGGCGGCAGTGCCACTCACAGAGCCAGGGGAGGCTCGGTGGGCCCCCAGGCGGGCGTCTGCACACCGCCCACGTGTCTGTGGGACTCATAGCTGCCGGAGGCGGGAGAGGCAGGCAGAGGTCCAGGCACATCTGGCTGGAGGCTGTTCAGGGACGTGCTCATCTCACTTGTTCAGAAGCAGTGATTTCTAGCTGGGAGGTGAGGAAGATGGTTCAGCCTGTCTGAGTTACAAACAATTAGAGATGGCATGTCCCTAGGGCCTGACAGGAGATTTAGGACTGGGTCCTAGGGAGCGTTGCGTATCATGAGAGGGGAACATAACAGGGCCTCTAGCCTTTCCTTCTGTCTCCATTCAACCAAACTGCTGTTCACCCAGCACCGGGTGGGACCAGGAGAGACCAGAAAAACACGGGGTGGGCAGTGGGGGCCAGGCTGAGGTAGGCCAGGCTGAGGACACTTGGAGCCCACATCCCTTTAGAAACACAGCAACCCCACGATGCTGGCGTCTGCAGCCAGGCAGCAGCAGCTCCCTCCAACTCAGGGGCACCAGCTGGGCTCGTTTGACCCCTCAGGGGCATTTGGCAATGTCTGGTGACATTTTTTGATTTTCGTTAACTTGTCGGGGGCATGCTCCTGGCACCGAGTGAGATTAGGGATGTCTCTAAACACCCTACAAGGCTCTGGAGAGCTCTACAATAAGGAATTACCCATTCCGGACTTTCCTGGTGGTGCAGTGCCTAGAACTCCACACTCCCAATGCAGGGGGCGGGGGTTTGACCCCCTGTCAGGGGACTAGATCCCATACGCCGCAACAACAGATCCTGCGTGCCTCAACTAAGCCCTGGTGCAGTCAAATGAATAAATAAACAAAAACAAATATTAAAAAAGAATTATCCAATCCCAAATGCCAACAGCGCTGAGGCTGACAAGCCCTGCTCTAAGGAAAGAGATTTCAACCGGGAGTTCTAGGACCCAGAGCGGCCCACGGATGCCCTTCCAGAAATCCCAGCAGCCCCCTGAAATCATTAGCGAAACTTAAGATCTGGGTATATGTGTGGATTTTTCCCACGTGATCATCATTGTCCAAAAGTCTCAGGCCAGCGTGGAGGCCAGGCAGGGTGCTGAACGGCGTGACTGCTTTATGGGTGGTTCCCAGCCCCGGGCATGCACACAATAAGCGGTTGGTACGTACTGTTTGGATGAACGGCAGGGGGTCCTTAGCGAGACCCAGAAACAGTTTCCGTCTTCTCCACCCAAGTTCTGAGCACACCAGAAAGAAAGACGAAGGAGCAGCAGGGGGAGGCCAGCACATCGCCGCTGGCGCCGCTAAAGGCTAATTTGGGGGGCAGAATACAGCTTTCCGTGAGAGCCAAACGGGCCGCTCAGTGGGCCCCAGAATTAAGCAGACCGACCCACCTTGGCACAGACAACTCGGTGAGGACAAGCCGGCACCTCCAAGCCCCGTCGTAGGAACAAAGCCCACGTCTAAACTGCCGATGTCCAACAGAAACGGAACACAAGCCTCAACGTTTAGTGGCCACGATAAAAACACAAAAGAATATATTCACTTTAAGACTTTCTGTTTAACCCAATAGCTCCAAAATGTGATCACTTTAATACATAAGCAACACAAAAAATACTCGTGAGCTGTTTTACATTCTATTTTCATCCGAGTGCGTCTTGCACTAACAGCACACCCCGGTTTGGACTAGCGACATGTCAAATGCTAATCGCCTCGTGTGGTGGAGGCTGCCATACTGGACGGTGAAAGCCTCAGAGGGTTAAGGAATTATGCCTGCTCCCACGACTCAAGCAGGAAAGAGGGGAGGGGAGAGACTGCCTGAGGCCAATTCGCCCGTCAGATAAGCAGCTCCACCTGTTCCGGGACAGAGGGGAACGGCCGACGCACGCGCGCTAAGTCACTTTAGCCGAGTCCAACTCTTTGCAACCCATGGGCTGTAGCCCGCCAGGCTCCTCTGTCCGTGGCATCCTCCAGGCCAGAATACTGAAGTGGGTTGCCATTCCCTTCTCCAGGGAATCTTCCCAACCCAGGGGTAGAACTCAGATCTTTACCTTCTGAGCCACCAACCCAAAATGTACATTAATTAAGTGACTTTTTCATAAAAGGAAATATTGGAATTGGAGGTGCACACCTCTTGAATGGATACATGGCTGGATGATTAACAAACAGAGGATGTGAAGTCAAGGCAAGACGTAACACACCAGAGCAGGCAGTCGACCTCTACCCTTAAAAGCTACAAATGTCAAATGCTGTATGAAATCACTTATATGTAGAAATCTAAACTATGGCACAAATGAGCTTACCAGTGAGACAGAAAGAGACCCACCGACATTGAAAGCAGACTGGTGGCTGCCAAGAGGGAGGGTGGCAGGGACGGGACGGGTGGGGAGTCTAGGGTCAGCAGATATAAACTGTTACATATGGAAAGGACAGCCAGCAGGTCCTCCTCCTTATTTAGCACAGGGAACTATATTCAATATCCTGTGCTAAACCATAACGGAAAAGAATACAAAAGAATGTGTGTGTGTCTACACACACACACACACGTAGTATATACAACTGAACCGCTCTGCTGTACAGTAGAAACTCACGAATCATTGTAAGCAGCTATGCTCCAGTAAGAGAAACCTTTAGAGACAGAAAAGCCACCGACGTCAAATCCCCAGGAAGGAGCACCGCGCTTCGGTGGCGCTATGCCTTTGTTGTTAAAGACCAGAACCCAACTGTCACTTCATCAAACTTCTGCAGGTGGAGGAAATGATAATGTCCACATCACAAATCTACGTAGTATCAATCATATATAAATAACAGGCAACATATCTGCTGCTGCTGCTGCTGCTAAGTCGCTTCAGTCGTGTCCGACTCTGTGCGGCCCCAGAGACGGCAGCCCACCAGGCTCCCCCGTCCCTGGGATTCTCCAGGCAAGAACACTGAAGTGGGTTGCCATTTCCTTCTCCAGTGCATGAAAGTGAAAAGTGAAAGTGAATTTGCTCAGTCGTGTCCGACTCCGAGCAACCCCATGGACTGCTGCCCAGCAGGCTCCTCCGTCCATGGGATTTTCCAGGCAAGAGGACTGGAGTGGGGCGCCACTGCCTTCTCCAGGCTACATATCTACTACATGGCAGACAGCGGGACCCTTCACTGAGAGTGTGAGCTATATGTACACACAGGCTTCTATTAGCTATTGGCTGCTCTGTTTCTAGTACCTGGCACATAGTAGGTGCTCAATAAATATTTGTTGAATTAATAAATTGTCTAATTTACTCAAAGGGCTCAGAGAGATTGAGTAACTTGCCCAAAGTTACACTGCTGCCAAATGGTAAAACCTGAACTATAACCCAGGCATAATGGAGGTCAAAGTCCATCCACCATTTGCCTCTTAACCGAGTGATGCAGGAAAATCACAGTTTCCCACCTATTCTTCATGAGCACGGCGCCGGGCCAGCCCTGGGGATGACGCGTGCCGGACAGTAACGCAGCAGAAGTCCCAGGCCAAGGTGGTTTCTCCATTTCTCCAGCTCAGACTTCTGCACGATGCTCTCATCTTCAGGGGAAAAGCAAATTCATCTGAACTAAAATAAGAGCTCATGAGAGCCAGCTGTCAAATTTTCAGGGATTTTGAGACCCAGTTGTTTTAACATAGTCATTATTTAAAAATTAAACTCTACAAACTCACCATGAAATAAACTGCATGAAGAGCAAAGATAGCACGTTCTCCAAATTAACCGCGTCGCAATTATTGACTGTATTCCACTATCTCCGCTCTGAAGGTCTCTAAGCCCGTCGTACTGGTGTGATGAAACGGCTTTCTGACGACATCCTCCTGCTCATCTCTTCCAACTCCACCTTCAAAGATTCCACCTCTCCGTGAAGCTGGTAGCTTGCAATCAGGCATAGTGGGAGAGTTTACACCGTGGACACTGGCAACCACTACCAACCTGTTCCTGCTTTTATTAGGGTCCCGGAGAGACTGTTTTCACACAGTTATCAGCATTTACAGCCTTGGATGTGGCCGCAAACCAAAGGATGGCTATACAACTCTCCACTACACACCAGGATGACTAAGAAAAAGCATCCTCACTCAAAAGGGACATTTCACTGCAGGAAATAGCACCAACTTTGGCATTTTTGAGCCTCCCTGTGGGAGGTAGAAAATTCAATGCAGTTTCCTTTTTGGGGTCCAGTGGCCTTGCTCATCTCGACAGGGGGGCCTCCGTGACCACAGGATCCAGGTAAAGAACTTTTCCAGAGATATCCAACTCCCTTGGGAAATGTCAACGCTGAGCCCCCTCTGGTCACTGCTACCCACGTCAGAGCAGGCCCTCCTGTCTCTAACAAGCAACTGGCATGACGCCCACGGCTTCCTCCTGGGCCCACTGAGATGAAGTTGATTAGGCCGCAGCCTCCCGTCCACACCGCACACTCGTCGCCGCTGCTTCAGGGTCTCTGCTGGGTGCGTCAATAACTCGAGTGGAGACGACGCAAGTAGAGAACAGAAGAAAAGAAGTCAGGCTTGGGGAGCGTGCCTGTCCCGGCCGGCCACCTCAGCTGTGTGCCGAGAGTCTAGGAGGGTCTCGGATCCGTCTTGCACTTCCTCCTCGGTGGAGCTGGACACCTGTGGAGTCTCAGGTGCCAGGTGCACGCGTGCGTGCTCAGTCGCTTCCGTGGCTTCCGACACTCGGCGACTCTACAGGCCGTAGCCCACCAGGCTCCTCTGTCCGTGGGATTTTTGCAGTGAGTACGCTGGAGTGGGCTGCCGTTTCCTCCTCCAGATCTTCCCGACCCAGGGATCAGACCTGCGCCTCCTGCGTCTCCTGCCGTGCAGGTGGATTCTTTTACTGCTGAGCCACCGACGAAGCCCAGGTATGTGCTGGACACCTTTAAAGATACTCTTACTTAACTACTTTACACGGTAGGTATCCTCAACTCCCTTAACCTACCAGGCGATGGAGGCTTGGGGAGGTTGAGTATCCTTCCCAAGGTCAAGCAGTCAGTGCAAAGCTGAGGCCACAATTACAGCCCTCTCTTTGGCTGTAGAGGCAAGTACGCTGCACTCGCCTGAAATAGTTACCCTAGAGTAAACCCTGGAGAGTGAGTACGATTTCAGCAATCAGAGTTGAGGAGGAGGCTGCCGGTGGATGATGTACACGAGGCAGGAAACAATGGGGATCAGCAGAGAACACTGAGTACCCAGAGGTTCGCACAGATGAGTGGGTTCACGGGGAGGGCAGAGCATGTGACTGCAGGGAAGCGGTGAGAAAGCGAGAGTGGCCAGGCGGCCAGGCGTGAGGATGGACGCGAAGCACGGGGAGGTGGAGGGCCGGACGGGCAGACTGTAAACAGCAGACAGTGCTTGGAAGGATGGATGGAAGGATGGACAGTGAGTGGTGGACGGATATGGGAAGGAATGAATGAACGGATGGGGAAAAGAAAGAAGGGCAGGGAGGGACGCGACGAGGGATGGGTGACGGAAGAACGGGTAGGCAGGTGGAAGGGTGGTTAGTGACAGGCAGGCGGGTGGATGCGCAGGCTGAACAGCTGCCAGATGGGTATTAACAAGAGCACGTGGGAGGGCTAAGCGTGGACCCGAGCCAGTGGAATATTGAAAATGCAGGCAGGTGGGCGATAGAAAAGGGAACCCAGACGGGGGGCCAAATGAGCCAGCGGGTGATGGTGGGGAGCAGCATGGAAGGGCTTTCCAGGCCTTTGGGTTGAGAGACGGTGAGTGACGGGACGGATGAGCAGCTGCGAGAGCGTGCGGACAGCATCGTGATGGAGACAGAGAAGGCAGGGAGAGCAGACGTGAGGGCCAAGAGAGGGAGGCTCCCCCAGCCACGTGCGCCGGGAAAGGCCCATTTCAGAGGCACCTTCTGAGGGCCCCAGGGAAAGAGTCGCACCCAGACGGGGACCGAGGACCAACCGGAGACGGCTGACACAAGAGACGGGCAGCCAAGCTGTCTCGGAGGCTCAGCCCGGGCAGCCCCCGAGACCCTGGTTGAGGGGGTCCTGCCCCTGCCCCCACCCCCTCCTCCCACTTTCCGCGCCTGCCTGCACCCCTGCTCACACAGCCTTTTCTTGGGAAGAGGTTCCCTGGAGTCGAGCGGTAGGGCCAGCCCGTTTGACCTTCTCTGTTCTTGGACATAATTACTGTTATCCCAGATAATTGCTTTGAAATGACGCTGCCATTACACACCTTCCTGCTATTTGGCCCATTTGTCTGAGAGCAGCCCTGTCCTGGAGAGCAGGGGTTGCAACGGAAGAGCCTCGGGGGTGTTTTCTCTCTCTTCTCCCAGGCACCAGGCTTGCCTTAACCCTTCCCGTCTCTGCTCTGGGCAACATGGAGCTCAGGACATCAGGCAGACGGGCCCTCCGGGCAGGGACCGGACATCTCTGGAGGCACTAGCAGCCGGAGGGCTCAGGTGTGGATCCGGGCACCACGGTGGGCCGGAGAAACGTTCTGAGGGGCGGGGAGCAGGTAGAGGTGGGAAGGGACACCCACAGCCAAAGCCAAGAGCTGTGCAGGTGAAGGGAAGAGCCTGAAGTAGGGCCACGAGAGACCCAGGCGGCAAGTTCAAGGCGAAGACTGACCCTGAGCCGGCTCGATCCCTGGAAGGTGGGTTAGCGTCACGAGCATCCCGGTTCCCCCTTGTGACGTGCAGGGCGGGGAACGTGTGGAGCGCTCCAAGGCACGGGACCACGGTCGGGAGACCCGAACCACTCTGCCCAGAAAGGGCACTTCCTTGGGACCCGAAGAACCACGCCTCTAAGCCAGAAGAGCCCCACCATGGAGACCTGTGTCAATTCTGCTAAAGGGGTGAAGGCACAGACAAGCCCGAGGAGAGGATCCCAGCTTCCCGATTCCACTCCCACGGCTTCCCACCCATGGGCGGTGCTCCCAGGAGGGCTGGACCCCCGCCCGTCCAGGAGCTCTCTAGGACCAGCCTGCTGGGAACACTGCCTTTGGAATTTCCCAGGCTTACACCTGAGTCCTGGCCCAATCGCTAAGTAGTCGCGTGACTGAGGAAAGTGACTTAACCTCTCTGAACCTGTTTTCTTGTCTGCAAAGTGGCAACAACAATCACACTCACTCACAGGGCGGGCGATAATGCACATAATTGGCACAGCATCCAAGGCAAGGAGCTGCTCACTGAATGAAAATGCGAGGAACAGGACACGCGGTGACCCTCCCACATCCCAGCCCTATTCACTAAAGCCTGATCTCCTGCCACACCGGACGTTGGGTCCTGGCCCTCTCCCTTCCCACTGGCTTCCATCTGGCTCAGTCTGTCACAATAACTGTGCTCATCAGCTCCACCTTGGGACCCAAGCCACACGCGGTGGGGTCTGGAATTTCCGTGAGATCATGGAAAAAGAAAGAGAGTTCCAGAAAAACATCTACTTCTGCTTTATCGACTACGCCAAAGCCTTTGACTGTGTGGATCATAACAGACTGGAAAATGTTTCAAGAGATGGGAACACCAGACCAACCTACCTGCCTCCTGAGGAATGAAGGCAGGAGGAGAAGGGGATGACAGAAGGTGAGATGGCTGGATAGCATCACCGACGTGGTGGACGTGAGTTTGAGTGAGCTCCAGGAGTTGGTGATGGACAGGGAGGCCTGACGTGCTGCAGTCCACGGGGTCACAGAGAGTGGGACACGACTGAGCAACTGAACTGAACTGGAGTTTAAACAGACGGAAAGGACCCGAGTCATGAGTCCTTTGGGTCAGGCAGCCTGGAGGTCACGGCCAGAGAGACCCACCGAGGGAGGTGCGTCAGGCAGCATCCAGCCCTTAAGCTGGCTGACCACCTACAAAGAAGGGGCTCCCAGCAGCTTGCTTGGCTCCCAGTCCCCCTCCCGAGACCCTCGGAGCTTCCAAGCCTCTCCTGCCCTCTGCAGCTCCTGTCTGTTGCCTCAATGCCTGGCTGCACTGTTTCCTAACACTCCGGCTTCTGGCAGTCTGGCCTGACTCCAGCTTCCAATCTGTCTGCATTGACCGTGCCGTCAGGTGAACAGAAACGACCGAGGTGGCAACGCATGGAGCGTTCCCGGCGGGGGCACAGCGGGCTCCCAAACCCAGCGGCTTCTCCATCATACGCTGGGCCCTCCGTGGGCATCCTCCGTCTCCTTTAATTACCTTCATTACACCTTTCCATTTAGGCGTGTCCTCTTACTTTGAAGAAATCAGCCCTCCTGAACCGTTTGGCTCAGCCGCCCAGGAGAGGTGCGGGGAGAAGCAGTGAGGCCCAAAAAGGCTGAGATCCTCCAGGATCTCAGAAAGAACCTAGAAAGAAGCCCAAGTCATCAAAGTCTAGCCTTGGGGTTCTCCTCCTGCAGGAAGTCCTCCATGGTTTAAACTTGCCCAAATAAGATTGGAGTTGCTACCATGATTTGGGCACTCACAGCCAATCACTGTACTTGGGGCTACCTGAGTATTAACTCACTTAGTAATCTCCCCATATGTAGTGAGAAAATAGGCTCAGAGAGGCAAGGTAATATATTCAAGGTCGCACAACTTGTGTGAGGTTGGGTAGGGATTCCAACCAGATTCCGAAGCCTGGCCAGATTCCGTCCCCACCAGGCCACGTTGCCCGTGTCACTCCTTGACAGGGGGGCCTCTTTCTGTGTTTGAAGTGGGTTTCTCAGTGACGGAAAACTGTCAAAGTTTTCTACCATTATTCTATCATCTCCATGAGGCTGGGGGCTCTCCACGGGCCAGGATCCCTGGCCGCACCAGACCAGGAGCTCCTCAAGGGTGGAAGCTGTGCCTCTCCTCTCAGACTGGGAAGCTGCACCTCCCCATCAGACCAGCTCCCTGCAGAGGGGAGCTGTGCCCCTTCACCAGACTGGAGCCCCAGCGCTCCCTCCCCACCCGGCCCTGCCCTGCTCGAGCTGCCTGCCGCCACCCCGGCCTGTCAGTTACGCCCCCTCCGGGCATCTGGCCACCGTGCTGCCTCTTCCCTGAGGCCCCCTCCTGGGGCTTCTCTCTTCGAGATAAGCAGCACATCCGTCATCTCACAAACAGGTGCCATCCACGGCCATGCCCAGCCTCCACCAGCCGGAGCAGAAGGGAATCCACCCCCTTGGTCGCAGCAGCACAGCCCATGCTCCCGCCAGGTCCTACCCCGGAAGGTGGCCCAGAGCCTACGCCTGGAGCCAGCCACGCGCAGAGGGTCGGAGGCTCGCGTGCGCCGGCTCCACCCCTAGGGAGCAGAGGGGGGTCCCCGCTGCCACACTGACCCTGCTTCGGACCCCACTTTGAGTTCCATTCCCAGGCTTAACTGACCAGCTGCGTGGTGTTTGGCGAGTCTCCCCTCCACTTGGCCCCCAAACCTCCGTCCCCGCCTTGGCACTGCCCCCGCCACTCGGCAGTCTGGGAGTCCCCGTCTGCAGAGGGGAAATGACAGCCCGTTCACCCTTCCCCTCACGGGCTGCCGCAGAGGATGGACCAAGCCCCAGTCAGGTGGCCAGAGCCTCCTCCCAGGCTGGGAGGCCAGCCTCCCTGCACCCCAGGCAGACGCTCCGCGCAGGTGAGCTGGAGGCCTGACGTCAGGAGGGCACCCAGGGGTCATGCCTCCGTCTTGTATCCTGGGCCTTTCTCATGCACTGGAGTCAGATATTCTTGAATTCAAATCCTGCCTCTGATATCTATGAAAACATAAAATGTTTATAACCCTTGACCTGCTGTCCCGCTTCCAGAATCGATCCTCAGACATTAAAGCACCATTAACGATGGGCGTCCCTTGCAGCGTAGCTATCACAGGATTGTAAGAGCAGAAACCTTGAAACAGCAGGGAGGAGCATTCAAAGGACAGAGTGAACACTGGAGATCATGCTGCCAGCCACTCGAAACCTGTAAAAGCCGTAGCCTATATCCATCGCATTGACCTGAGGTGTCCAGAATACATTTTCAAGCAAAAGGATACCATTAAGGAAAACCACGTTAAAGGAGCAGTTACGGGACAGCGCGGCTGCGGGCTGCACTCCCCAGTGTCTCTCTGTGCGTGTGGGCACATCTGTATGTATTTACAGGTCTGCGAGCACCACTGAGGCCCCAGACGGGAAGCCAACGTGAGGGACAGAAAGAGGAAGCCAAGCAAGGCAGTCTAACCATACGCCACATACATTAGCGTCTGTTTAAACTGTCTTAATGAGGACATGTTTAAAAAACAAAGCAACGGCAATTTTTAAAACTCCCATCTCCGTCGCTGATTTACTGTGGGACTTGAGCATACCACTCTGACGAGCCTCGGTTTCTTCATCCGCAACATGAAATCTGCAACGGCTGCCTTGTAGATTCACTGGGTGGATCGAAGAGATCACGGCACAGAGCAGGCCCATCTCCCCTCTGCGGGAAGTGGGAGGGGAGAAAGCGAAGGTCACACCTGTGCACCCAGCGGCCCAGCTCCCACAGGACCATCTCTGTAACTGAGGTGGGGTAGACTCTGCCTTCATCCCCCTGCCACCCTTCCGCAGCTGTTGGAAAGGCTAAGCCGGCCTTCATCATTTTGCAGCAGAATGACCTAGACAAATGCCCATCCTGCTCTGAGATCCAGTGGGCATCCCCACCCCGGGAAAAGACAGTTATCTCCCACTGGCTTCCTAGGCGTGCACCCCGCCCCCACCATACCTAGCCTCCCTGAGAGGCCTGGAGTGACTTCAGGGATGGGCAGGCTCTGCAGTGGGGCCTCTGGATAGTGCCTGGAGGACAGGGCTCTTAGGCAAACATCGCTTGTAACACTGACGCATACAGCTCTGCCCCGCAAAGCTCACCTGAGATGTCTGAAACCAGCCAGAGATTCCAGAAGCGCTTTGCAAACACAGCTCGTGCAGGCTGCTGCCCTTGGGGAACTGGGGTTAACTTCTGGGCTTCTGCCTGGACAAGCGGGCAGAGATTTGTTGGATTCCACCAGGGAGGGGCCTTCCCTGGTGGCTCAGACAGTAAAGAATCTGCCTGCAATGCAGGAGACCGGGGTTCGATCCCTGGGTTGGGAAGATGCCCTGGAGAAGGAAATGGCAGCCCTCTCCAGCATTCTTGCCTGGAGAATCCCCTGGACGGAGGAGCCTGGCGGGCTAGGGCCAGTGGGATCACAGGGTCCAACACGAGTAAGGGACTGACACTTTCACTTTCAGCAGGGAGGGGGAGGGAGGAAGAGGAGGGGAGCAGAGAGGAGGCCCGAATCGAACTCCTGGAGACCTGAGAGCCTGCGGCTGCCCCTGGGGAGAAGCGAGCCCGTCGAGCACCCGCTGGACGCCGCCCCCCGCGGAGGGGCCCCGCGAGGACCGATGCTGACCGCAGGCACACGATGCCGCCTGCCGCCGCCGCGATGCCTCCGGAACCCATCGCCCTGAGGAGCAGAGTGGGACTGCAGCCCTGAGTCGAACCAAACGTGAACTCGAAAGGACTGAATTTACCTGCAGTTGTCTGAGATTACATTTTCTGCCCTCAGGCAGAAAGAGAGCTTGGGACCGAAATCCTGTTCAGTGAGAGAAAAATAAAGTGACCGTGTTTGGCGCACCGCACTAGGCAGCTTAGAGATTCCTCGTCCCTACACAGCCCCCGGATCTGAAAACAACAGAAAGAGTTGCTGGGCGAGGAGGCGCCCCAGACCCCCACCCTCTCAACGTCCCCCGTGTCCCATGGGGAGGTTCCGGAAACACAGTTTGAAAACTGCTCCCCCCCGCCCAGGGGAGGGGGTGTGGAGCGGAGGATGGCTGCAGGCCGCCCACCCTTGCTCCTGGGGAGCCCCTCTTTCCCCACGTTTGAGTTGTCACCGCAGATCAGAGCAGATGGCGGCCCCGGGGACTGTCCCAGGAGCAGGACTGGAGAGCACACGCCCGCTCAGAACCTGGGGAGGACGTGCCAGGCTCCTACAGCAGCTCCGCCCTCCCCGGATGCTGTGGGTCCCCAGGGCTGGACAGCTCCGCCTCGGTGCTATTGAACTTGGAGCTGACCATTCTGCACTGTGGGGCTTTCCTGTGCATCATAGGAGGCGGTCATCAGCCCCTCTGGCCTCTCCCCACAGGCCTGTAGCATCGCCCAGCCTGCAGTGATAACCACACGTTGCCAGATGACCCCGGGGAACCAAGTCCTCCCTGCCCCAGCTTCCCTGTGCTGAGCATCCCTGCTCTAAATGGTCCCTCTGGTCTCCTGATGGTTTTCTAGAAGGTTCTCCAGGTCAGGGTTGCTCACCTAAGCCCCTCAGAACCCTGGTACCCAGTCACTTGATGAAATCCTTCAGACAGGTGGGAACGTCTGGGTCTCAGCCAGCCCACGTGATTATGTGAGGGGAAACTGCCCCGTGGACCTGGCCATCTGTCCCAGGAAACTCCTGCATGGAACCAAGTGCTATCAGAGCCAGCATGGGGTCCGGAGCAGCAGCCACTCCAGGGACACACAGGAGACAAAGGCCAAGGCCGGCACTCCAACCCTCAGAGGAGGGCTGGTGGGAGGAGAGGCCCTGATGAGTTTGGGGGGGGGTCTTTCCAGCCCCTCCCCGGGCCCAGGAGATGAGTCTCTCAGCATCGCCCAGCAGCCAGGCACTGGTGCTGTGAGCAGGGCCCCCAGCCCTGGCAGCCCACCCAGTGTGATAGAAGGGACGGCAACGCAACCCCACAGGCTCCAAGAAGCCTGATCTGGAGAAGCTGAGTTGGGGAGAGGCCAGCCGATGGGGGAGAGACATGGGCGGCCACACGTCTGAGCTGGCCGTCAGGATCCGCCGCGTGGCTCCAGGCTCCCGCCTGCCCGCCGTGCTCCCCACCGCAGCCAGCCAGGAGCGGCGCGTGGCACAAGAGCTGAGCACCGGGCTCAGCCTCGCCTTCCACAGGCGCCCCCGGCAGCCTCGGGGGCCCAGCAGCATGCTCTGCACGGGGGACCGAGATGACCCAGACCCAAGGCTCAGGCTCCGGGGGAATGTCAGGGAGAAAGGTGTGTGGGTCATTCTTGGGTCTGATAAGAACTAGGAAGGGGGAGCCGTGGGGTACAGGGAATACCTGATCTCAGACTGACATCTGCCTTGAGCTACCTGGATGCCCTTCAGGATCGCTAACTCACCACACCCCCGAGGACGTGCGCACTCTGCCCTCAAACCTGCCCCTCCACCGGCCTCACCGTCGCGGGGTGGAGCCACCTCAAGCCGGGACCCAGCTGAGAGCAGCAGCTAGCCCGCGGCCATCCCCTTGCCCATCACTCTCCTGTCCGGCCGGGCACCATGTCCTGCCAAGCCCCGCTCTCCACACCTCTCACCTCTAGCTCTCTGCCTCTCCCACACCCGAGCGCCTGTGCTTCCACGGCTGGCACTGGCAGCCTTCCCGGCCTCCAGGAAGGATGCATAACAGAGTTGAGAAACTGCCTGGGTTCAAAACCTAGCTTCACCATAAGCTACTAGTTGTGGGATACAGAAGAAGTTTCCCAACTTTTCTCAATTTACTTATCTTTAAAATTTGCATATAATTATTAGAGAAACACAAATCAAAGCTACAGTGAGGTTCCAGGTCACACAATGGTCAGAATGGCCAGCATTAAATAGTGTACAAATAACAGACGCCGGAGGGGGTGTGGAGAACAGGGAGCGCTCCCACACTGCTGGTGGGGATGCAAACTGGTGCGGCCACCAGGGAAAGTCCTGTGGAGGTTCCTCAGAAACTAAACACAGAGCTGCCATATGATCCGGCTTCCCTGGGGGCTCAGGTGGTAAAGAATCCGCCTGCAATGAGGGAGACCTCGGTTCGATGCCTGGGTCAGGAAGATCCCCTGGAGGAGGGCATGGCAACCCACTCCAGTACTCTTGCCCAGAAAATCCTATGGACAGAGGAGCCTGGTGGGCTGCAATCCATGGGACCACAAAGAGTCGGACACAACTGAGCAACTAAACACCCACAAACACACACATGTGATTCAACAATCCCCCTCCTAGGCATATATCTGGACAAAACTGTACTTCATAAACATACATGTAGCCCTATGTTCATAACAGCACGGTTTACAACAGCCAGGACATGGAAGTAACCTAAACGTCCGTTGACAGATGAATGAACGGAGACGATGCGGTATATATGTATCAGTTCAGTTCAGTCGCTCAGTCTTGACTGGCTCTGCGACCCCGTGGACTCCAGCACGCCAGGCCTCCCTGTCCATCGCCAACTCCCGGAGCTTGCTCAAACCCATGTCCATTGAGTCGGTGAGGCCATCCAACCATCTCATCCTCTGTCGTCCCCTTCTCCTCCCGTCTTCACTCTTTCCCAGCATCAGGGTCTTTTCAAATGAATCAGTTCTTTGTATCAGGTGGCCAAAGTATTGGAGTTTCAGCTTCAGCATCAGTCCGTCCAATGAATATTCAGGACCGATTGCCTTTAGGATGGACTGGTTGGATCTCCTTGCAGTCCAAGAGACTCTCAAGAGTCTTCTCCAACACCACAGTTTAAGAGCATCAGTTCTTCGGTGCTCAGCTTTCTTTATAGTCCAACTCTCACATCCATACATGACCACTGGAAAAACCATAGCTTTGACTAGACGGACCTTTGTTGGCAAAGCAATGTCTCTGCTTTTTAATATGCTATCTAGGTTGGTCATAGCTTTTCTTCCAAGGAGCAAGCGTCTTTTAATTTCATGGCTGCAGTCACCACCTGCAGTGATTTTGGAGCCCCCCAAAATAAAGTCTGACACTGTTTCCACTGTTTCCCCATCTATTTGCCATGAAGTGATGGGACCGGATGCCATGATCTTCGTTTTCTGAATGTTGAGCTTTAAGCCAGTTTTTCACTCTCCTCGTTCACTCTCATCAGGAGACTCTTTAGCTCCTCTTCACTTTAGTCCTTTTAAGTCACTTCACTGCACATCAGAAGCTGACACAACATTGTACGTCGATACTTCAATTAAAGATTAAAATTAAATTAGCATAGTAATAGCACCCACATTATAGGGCTGTTCAGAGGATTGAGTTTATATGAAGAAGTCGTAACTGTGCCTGACACATAGTAAATGAGCAATAACTGGCGACTCTTTTCTTTCCTCAGTCCATCCTCTCTGATGCAGCTGGAGCGATCGTCCTAATCTGCAAATCTGCCCTCATCTCCCATGGAAAGTGTTTCCCACTAGACCCTTCACAGCTGGGATTCCACTTAGCACTTGTATTAGCTATCAACTGCTGTGTAACAAATTATCCCAGAAGGTAGCGGCTTAAAGCAATGAGAAACATCGATGATCTCACCCAGGTTCTGGGTGTTTCCAACTCCAGGTCTTTCTTGAAGCTGCAGTCTCTGTGTCGACTGGGGCGGTGGCCATTGGCAGGCTTGCATGGGGCTGAAGGATCCACTTCTCTGACGGTTCACTCACACGGCTGTTGGCCGGAGGCCTCCGCTGCTCACCACAGGGTCCTCCCCGAAGGGCTGCCTGAGATGGTGGCGGGCTTTCCCGCAGGCAAGTGACCCCAGAGCAGAAGGGAAGCCCCTGTGCCTTTCAGGATCTAGCCTCAGGAGTGACCTGCCACCACTTCTGCCCTTTCCTTCAGGAATACACACCAAGCCCAGTACCGTATGGGAGAGGACTACACAGGGCAAGATATTGTTTTGTAGGTTGGCTCCCAAGCCACATCCTTCCACAGCCCGCAACACTCAGGCGGCGCTCTGGAACGGGACCTGCTGCTTTTCCTGGCGCTGCCCTTGCCAAGCCTCTGCGTCTTCACACATGCTGCTCTCTCTGCCTGGAAATCCTTTCCTTCACATCTCAGCCTGGCCAAGGTCTGCTCACGCTTCAAGATTCAGATGAGGACCTTCCTTCTAGAAAATTTCTCTTAATCCTCTTAGAAGATTCTTCTGAAAGAATCTGCCTGCAATGTGGGAGACCCGGTTTCGATCCCTGGGTCAGGAAGATCCCCTGGAAAAGGGAATGGCTCCCCATTCCAGTATTCTTACCTGGAGAATTCCAAGGACAGAGGAGCCTGGCGGGCTACAGTCCACGGGGTCGCAAAGACTCAGACATGACTGGGCGACTAACACGCTCACTTTCACTTCACCGTGTTCTAAGCATCAGTACTAAGTGCTTCACATGCGGTAACTCATTTGGTCTCCTAACAGCTCCACAGTGTAGGTATTAATTTACAGATGGTGGAACTGAGGCTCAGAGAAAGTAACTTGCCCAAGGTCACCCAGCTGGTAAGAGGCAGAGTCCAGAGTTGACCCCAGCTGTCTGACTCTTAGCCATTGTTAACACAGTGCCGGCTCTCTCGCTTGACCATAAACTCCAGGAGGGATGGAATTTTGACTGATTTGTCTCTGTATTTCCAGGGCCGAGGACATTCCCTGGATCATAGCTGAGAAGAAAGGGCTTAAGGAAGAGGAACAAAGAAAAGAAACGAAGGGAGGGAGGCGTCAGGCCTGATGGGTGAGGACTCAAGTCAGGAGGCTGAGCAGGCGGCCTGGGTCCACCCGGGGCCAGTTCACCCTCCTCCCGGGAGACTGTGGGATTCCCAAGGCCCTGGGCTGTTCTCTGATCCCCTCCCCTGGTGGGAGAGGGAAAGCGCCCTGCCTCATCACACACGCCCCTGCAGACTTTCATAGGACTGGCTCTTCATTTTTATGTCTGCTCAGGCACTTGTTCTATTAAAGAAATAATTTAATTAACTCCAAGAAACGCAATTAATTTTAATTGTTCATGATAATTCATTGTTTAATACCCTATTAATAATTATAAAAAAATCCTAATGCCCAGTTGCTGTCCTATAAAAGGATAATTAAACACTCGTATGGGAGACACTTCATTTTCAAGGGCTTCAACAACATCATTTCAGCCTCCGGAGCACAGTTTCCGTGACTCAACCTGAACTGTGCTCATGTGGAGGCTCCCAAAGGTGGTGACTTCTTCGTTCTTTAGAATCATTTTACCTTGGAGAAGGACGGGGTGGCCCAGAAGCTGGCAAAGAGCTTTCCAGCAGGAGGAGAGCTGCTGCCTTGGGGTGGGGGCTGGGGAAACGTGAAGAAGTTTCTGAGTCTTCCTCTAAGCAGGGCAGCCTGTCCTGATCTCGTCACACAGCACCTCTGGGACCTTGGATAGGCAGTTCAGTTAGGCAATGAGCACACATTCGTGAGTAGGCAAAATGACGCCCGGGTTAAGCTTACATTCTGGAAGCGAGGGTTAGACTGTGGATGGATGGATGGATGGATAGATGGATGGATGGACAAGTAGATGGATGGATGGATGGATGGATGGATGATGGACAAGTAGATGAATGGATGGATGGATGGATGGATGGATACATGGGTGATGGACAGACAGGTAAATGAATGGACTGATGGTTGGATGATGGATAGATGGATGGGTGGGTTAACAAATAAATGATTAAGCAAATTCTGTGCTCTGAAGATGCGTAACTTGAGAGTTGCAATATAAGTTTTATTTGGGGCAAAATGAGGGCTGCAGCCCGGAAGGCAGCATCTCGGATAGCTCTGAGAGGCCACGCTGAAGAAAATATAACCGGGTAGATAAAGCAAGAATTAGCAGGCAGGAATGCTTATTAGCCAGACAGGCCACGAAAGGCTTTCTGAGGAGGTGACTTTTGTCCTGGATCTGTATTTCGACACAGAGTCCATCTTACAAAGATCGGTGGGAAATTACTCTAGGCAGAGGGAAGAGCAAATGCAGAGACCCTGGAACGGGGGAAGCCAGCAGTTTTCGAGAGATATCAGGGTGGATGAAGTGGCGTGGGCAGAGACGGGAGGAGGATGGTGGCTGGCGAGGCGGGGGAGGAAGCTGGGGACGCGACTGCGCAAGACCTTGTAGGTCACGGGTCAGCAAACCCCAGCCCGGGGCCAAATCCAGCCACTGCCTTTCTTGTAAATTAAGTTTTATTGGAACACCGCCACGTCTATCTGTCCACCCGTGAACTGTGGCTGCATTTGTGCTTTTTTCTTCTTCTTCTTGGCATGGTTTCAACAGAGACCATATGGTCCACAAAACCAAAAATATTTACTATCTGGTTCTTACAGAAAAGGTTGTCGACTCCTGTTGAAGGGATTTTATTCTAACTGCAGAGGAACCCCCAGAGAGTTCTAAGCAGGGAGTGTCATGGTCTAATTTGTATTTTTAAACCTTCGCTCTGGCAGCTGGGTGGAGAGAAGGCTGGAGGGGCGGTGGGCTCGGGGCCTGGGCTCTTTTAACGGAGGGTCACTCCATCAGAGGCCAGGCAGGGACAGCAGGCCCCAGGAGCCCCGCCGCCTTCCGGGGAGAGGAGACAGGAACTGCCACAAGGGCTGGAGCCACGGAGAAAGGGTCTGAGCTGGGAGGTCTTCAGACGCTTCAGCTGGCAAGCTTCTTGATGGACTGAAATCCACCAGACTCTACCCCGAAGCTGCTTCATGAGGGACTGATACGTGACGTTTCCCCAGTCTGGGGCTTGGCGTCCCATTACTGACAGTGGGGAGGCTGGCCCAGATCTCCAGGGGCCCGTTCAACTTGACCTTCCTGAATGCCTTGGTCCACCTGGGAAGCTGAGTCCAGAGCAGTCATTCCAACCCTTGGTCCAACCATGCCTCCCACCACCTCCTGCCTGCCGTGGGAGCCGGAGGACAGAGAGCAGCAGGCTGGGCAGGTGGGGTGGCCAGGCCAGAGCTGACCTCGGAGGACCAGGCTGACCTGGCCTGGCCGGGGCGGGGAGGGCATGGAGGGAACAAGGAGAGCTGCGGACTTGGGCCAGGGGCTCAGTGCAGTTTCTTGGAGTAAAGAGAGGAGGTGAGTGTTAGAGCTCCACCCGGACCTCTCAGCTCCAAAGACATCCCGGGAGCCGTCCTTCGTTCATTCTAGAACATCTGTTGAGACTGCTCCCTGGATACAGCAGTGAACGAAACATACAAAAGTCCCTGCCCTCGCAGAGCGTTAAATTCCACAAACATACTTGGAACACCTACTATGTGCCAGGAGCTGGGTGCTCCAGCAGTGCCAGAAATAAACCCCACTGCATGGAGCTCCCATGCTCACGGCAAACCACTGCCCTCCGTCAAGGTCCGCCGTGTAACGCCTGAGAGGTGGAACATGGCCCAGGGAGGCTCATGGTCCCTCTTACCTGCACTGAAGACCCTTAGCAGACACCGGGCCCCAGTATGCAGGCTGAGAAACCGAGGCCAGTCCCCATCAGGGGCTTCATCAGGCTCACAGGGGCAAAGAGCAGAACTTGAACCTGGGCCTGCCGGTGTCGTTAACGTCCCCACACTTCCTCAGTCTGGGGCAGCCAGCATCCCACCTGAGAGTCCAGGAGCCCCTGGTAGAGGGAAGTGTGTGAGTTTGAAATGTTCCAAAAGGAGGCGAGGTCGCACCCCACCCCGAGCCTGCCCACCTAGCCAGGACGGCTGCCTCGGTGGTCAAAAGCAGCCCACCATTCATCCACAGGCGTCTGCCTCGTGTTCCAGGGCCCTGGCTGGGGTGGAAATCACTCCACATTTTCCAGGCCCTTGGGGAGACTGCTTGGCATTGGAGCCCACAGTGGCCTAAAGAACCCCCAGAAAAGCTGGTGTTCAGGCCTCCTGTGTCCCCCACCCCCAGACGGAACCCTCTACCCCGCCGCCCCAACAGAGCCTGCCCAGGGTGTCTGCGGAGCAGGCAAGGGCTGAGGAAAGGATTTGGTGAAGGGACGGTAGGGTGGCCGGGGTGCACTCAGCTCAGGGCTGCCTGCTCTGGGGAGGCCAGCAGAGCCCTGCCTCCAGGGGTCTGGGCTGGCGGGAGCTTGCAGAGAGAAGAAGCTGGGGGCTGGCCCAGGCCCTGTTTCCCGGACAGTCTGTCCCCTGTGCGTGTGCGCACCTGCGACATCCAGGTGAGGGGGCTGGGGCACACAGGCAGGGAGGGGCGGTGCCCCTAGACTGCCAGAGAGGCGGGGCATCAGGCACAGACAGACACTGAGATGGGCGCTGGGTCAAGCGCGCGAGCACACGCACACACACACACACACACACGCACACACACACACACACACACAGAGGCGGTGCATCAGATACACAGAGAAGGGCGCTGCGTCACGCGCGCGCACACACACAGAGGCGGGACATCAGACACAAACACAAACACGGAGAGACGGGCGCCGCATCACACACGCGTGCACACACACACACACACACACACACAGAGGCGGGGCGTCGGACACAGACACAGAGACACAGACGGGCGCCGCATCACACGCACGTGCACACACACACACACAGGCGGGGCGTCAGACAGAGAGACACAGAGACGGGCGCTGCATCACACACGTGCGCACGCATGTGGACACACACACACACTGGCGGGGCGTCAGAGAGACACAGACAGGCGCCGCATCACACACGCATACATGCATGTGCACACACACACACACAGGCGGGGCGTCAGACACAGACACAGAGACACAGAGACGGGCGCCGCATCACACACGCGCGCACGCATGTGCACACACAGGCGCACACACACACACAGAGGCGGGGCGTCAGACACAGATGCAGAGACACAGACACGGGCGCTGCGTGCACACACACACACACACACAGGCAGGGCGGTCAGACACACAGAGAAGGGCGCTGCACACACACACGCGCGCATGCACGCACGCGTGCACACAGGAACTCAAGCTCCCTGGAATCCTACCCCCATCCATCCATCCCAGGCTCCGGAGGGGAACGGGAGATTTGCCCTCCTGAGAGGGACCAGGGTAGGGGGTCCCCGGGCTCTTCATCCTGTCCCTGCCCTTGAAGTAAACCCAGAGAGCTGGTGTGAAGGGCGGCTCGGGCTGGCCTCTTCCACCCTCTGGTGGTGTGTGGACCGAGGGGAGGGAGCTGGGGGCCTGTGGGGCAGGGGCTGGCTCAGGGGGAGAAGGAATGACGCCCCATGGCCCCCAGCTCCGAGTGCAGCCCACCCCCACCCTGCCCCAGAGGTCACGGGGTGGAAGCAGGGCTGAGCGAGTTGGGGGACACCGGGCCTGGCGCCTCCTAAACGCCTACTGTGTGCCTGACTCTGCTCCAGGGCACCGTCTCCGAAGAAGTGAAGTCGTTCAGTCGCGTCTCTTTGCGACCCCATGGACTGCAGCCCACCAGGCTCCTCTGTCCGTGGGATTTTCCAGGCAAGAGTACTGGAGTGGGGTGCCATTGCCTTCTCCATCTCCGAGAATCTCTTTAAAACCCCCTGGGTAGGCCTTCTTCCGTCGATGGGGCCCCCACCCTCCTGGACTTCCACAGACGCTTGGCGATCCTGCGGTTGTGTGGACCCAGGGCAGTGGGGGCGGTCTGAGCCCTGAGGAGTCGCGGGGGAGAGTGTCCTCTGCCGGGGGTGGGGGGGCCCAGGCACAGGCATCTCAGAAGGGGGCACGGGGCGGCCCCCGCTGCCTTCGGAGACAATGCAAGCGGAGCGGTCTGCCGGCGCCACCCCCAGTGGGAGCGCGGAGACAAGGGCCCAGCATCTTTCTGATTTCCACAGGGAAGCCAGCACGCGGCTGCATCCCCCGCCCCCGCCGCCCCCCCCCCCACCCCCCCCCGCAGCACTTAAACATACAATTTACTTGAAGGAATTACACACTGCCGGCTGCTTTTAAAATAGAGAAAAGACCCCCCGCAGAACTGTTTCCTTTCCCCCAGCGGCGTCTTCAGCAGAGAATCTGTCCAACCTTCTAATTGCGCCATCTGTTCGGGGCTGTGCGGGGGCGGGCTGGGCCTCCGCTGCTCCCCCTCCCCGCCTTGTTGGCTTCTAATTCCACATCCCCACCTGCAGGGCTCTTGCCGTGCGGCCCTCCCTCTCTGACCCCACAGCCACCGGGCCACGGCCCTGGACTTGGCTAGACGCCTGGGCCCTTGACTCTCCTCGTTTTAACGTACACAGTGTTGGCCTCTCGGCCCCTGAATCTGGGGTCCGCAAGGTCTGTTGGTGGCTCAGATGGTAAAGAATCTGCCGGCAGGGCAGGAGACCCGGTTCCATCCCTGGGTGGGAAAGATCCCCCAGAGAAGGCAATGGCAACCCACTCCAGTACTCTGGCCTGGGAAATCCATGGACAGAGGAGCCTGGTGGGCTATAGTCCATGGGATCGCCAAGAGTCAGACACGAGTAAGCAACTAACCCTTTCACTTCCAGTAACTTTTAAATTCTGCCCCTTGCAGAATCTTCTGGAAGCCAAGCCCAGGGACCTCTTGCTGCCCCATAAGCAAGAGGCTAGCGAGGCTCCAGAGACCCAGCTGCACCCTCTGCTCTTCAGGTGCCGTCTGGACCTTGCTCACAGGCACTGCAGACCAAGACGGCCTGGGCTCCGAGCCAGGCCCCGCCCTTGCTGGCTGGGTGACACAGGGGAGCTGCGCAACCTCTCTGAACCCGTGGTTCCTCCATAAGAAACACGAGACGCGCCATCTGCTTCTATTCTCCCAACCGCCTTTCTTTCTTGGGGTTCCCTCCAAAGCAGACAAGGAGCTGGGTGCAGGTCAGTTATGAAGGTGATCCCAGGACACCACGTGCCCAGCACGGGAGTCAGAAGGGAGAGGAAGGGGGAAGGGAGGCCACGAAGGAGAGCACTGAGCACTTTCCGGGAGAAACGGCCCCATCCCCCTGGGGTGCTCTGAAAGACTGCATGGGCACAGCTCAGGACAGCCGCCCCACACGGAGCACTGACTCCCGGGGGAGGGCTGGCAGCGTGCGTGGGGGTGTCTGCCCGCAGCATAGGGAGGCCCAGCCCCACTCACCTCCCTGCGTGGCTAGCACAGCAGTGAGCACATAGCGGGAGCTCTGCGAACAGCTGCTCAGCTGCCCCGTTGCCCACCAAGCCAACAGCCTTGTTTAAAATTCTGATCTCATTAACATTAGGACAAACGGCAATGCCTGTGAGCTTTAGGCCAGGTACTGCGTCCCAGGCCGCTAGGCCACTCTCCCCACATGGGTCGAAGCCAAGGAAAGCTGAGACCAGGGTCATAGCCCCTGAGGAAGTGAAGCTCCACCTTCTCCTCCCTTGGCTAGACTGGCTTTCTCTGCCCGACTGCCACCTGCCCTGGGGCTCTGTCTACACCCCTGTCTGCTGCCCTCCCATCCCTAGTCTGCTCAGCTTCTCCCACTGGGCCGCCTGCTCTGATGGCTGGTTCTCCCCTGGGGGAAGCTCCACTTTCCCCAACCCGCAGGCAAGCCCGCCCACCTCCCACTCCCGGCAACATGGGGACCTTGCGTGGCCTCCACCTGGGCAGGCGGGTGGTCAGCATCACACTGACTCCTCACTCCCCTGCTTCTCCCTGTTCCAATATTCACAGCCACCTCCCCTGGCCGAGAGCTCCTGCCTGGAGTCCGAGTGTCTGCGGGCCAGCTCCTGACTCATCCAGTGTGCAAGAGGACCCAGCGAGAGCTGGACAGGCTGGCTCGAGCCTCTCTGAGCAGTGACTCACCTTTGCCACCTGCATCTAACAGATGGCCAGAGCTCTGCAGCCCCTGTCACCTGGACCCTCTGAGATGGCCCCACGCCTTGATCAAACCCTACAGGCAAGAGTGCAGACCCCCTGCGCTGACGGAGCAGAGGAAGGGGAAAGGTCACCCAAACATATCCTTACTGTTAGCTTTGTGCCAGGCACCGCCGTTACCTCTGGGATTAGAGTGACAAACCCAGCCAAGTCTCCCAGAGCGAATGTGCCGAGGTGCCTGGAGAAAGAGGCTGTGGCGTGAAGACAGGCAGTGAACGAGCCGGTGGGCCGCTTCAGGGCTTGATACGCATTCTCGAGAGGGAGAATGGCGGGCGATCTGACAGCCTGGCCAGCTGGGGAGGGGACGTGAATGGCGAGGGGAGACATCGGAGGTTGTCACTCAAGGCCTCAGCCACGCAGGGGCTTGGGGACAGGCTGTTTAGGCAGAGGAAGAGGAAACGGCACAGCCCACGGAAAGGTCCTGGGGTGCGGGGGCTTAAGGCGCGTGTGAGGGTGACTGGATGCTAACAGGCAGCTAGCTACTGGGGTCTCCATTGGGATTAGGCTTAAAAACCATAGATAACAGCTGCCAAGCATGCCCGCAGTCTCAGACAAGCCATGAGCCACCCAAGCAGGTTTACAGAGAAGGTGAGAACTGGCCCTGCCACCCTGTGCTCCCACCTCCAGCTTAGAAGGGAGTGGAAAGACCGAGAGGAGCTGGAGATGAAGGGGGCTGGGGGGAACTGTTGGGATTCTGAGAGCTCCCCCTACCAAGAGAAGGTGGGGTGCCCACCCTTCCCTCAAGCCCAGGGAGGGGGGTCTTCAGCAAGAGGGTTTGATATGAGACCCCTGGGGGCTTGGATGGTAGCTGCACAATAGTGATGAGTGATTCGGAAAACTCCAAGGCGACAGTGCCGGGGAGGGGAGGGCCGCCTAAAGCCTGGCGCTGGCCCAGCACGGGGCCCCTCAGGGGCCGACGTGGGCACCGCGGGGGGCGGGCGGGGCGGATCAGAAAGGCCCCTGGGGGAGCAAGGAGGTCCCCGCACAAAGCAGCTGGGGGCTAGAGAGGAGGTGGAGGATGGCAGGAACCCCGAGGACCAGCTGAAGGCGGGGATGGCCCAGTTAAATGGGGCCGTTTAGTCTGACTGGGTGTCCTTGTTGGAAGAGGAGACCGGGACACAGCGAGACGCCAGGGACGTGCAGAGCAGAAACCACGTGAGACAGAGAGAAGGTGCCACCTGCGAGTCAGGGAGGGGACTCGGACCCCAGCCCTGCCCACACCCGGCCTGGGGCGCCAGCCTCCAGAACCCTTGAGTGAAGAAACTCCTGTTGTTTAAGCCCCCAGGCTGGACATCTTGTCAAGCAGCCCGAAAAAGCGAGTGTGTGTGTGTGCGCGTGCGTGCGCATGTGTGCATTTGCGCGCGTGTGTGTGCGCACTTAGTCATGTCTGATTCTGCGACCCCATGGACTGTAGCCCACCAGGCTCCTCTGTCCATGGGACTCTCCAGGCAAGAATACTGGAGTGGGTTGCGTGCCCTCCTCCAGAAAAAGTGACTCCACATCCCCAAATCCAAGGAAGGAGTAAACGGAGGGATGGGCAGGGGCAAAGGTACCTAACCCTAACTCTGCTTTCCTAGGTGGAGGCACAGGCCTGTGGAAGCTCCACTGCCTTTGCGATAAAGCACATTCCTCAGCCTGACATTCAAGACCACCAGATCAGCTCCTATCACCCACCAACGCGCCTGGGCCACCTTCTCCCTTGACAGAACCGGCCGGCAGCCTTCTAGCTCTTAGGTCCTCCTCTGCACCCTTGCATGGGACGATCTCTTCCTCAAAAGCCCTCCTTTGTCTAACTCCAACCCATTGTCTCAGGGCAAGTCCAACAGCACCTCCTCCAGGAAGCCCTCCTGGGCTCTCCCCTGCGCTGGGCTTCTGCTAGTGTTGGATCACTTTCCTGGATGTCTTTCTCCACTGAACCGTGAGCAGAGACTGTGCGTGCCATGCCCACTTGCTCTCCAAGGGTCTGACAGCGCGCCTGGAACTTGGATTAATGGAAGGATGCAGAGCACCGCCCTCCCCAAAAGGCATGCTCGGTGAAACAGCATCGCTGACTGTCAGAGCCGGCAGGGGCTCTGGAGAACACCTGCTCCGACCTCCGCGTCAGCACCTGGGGAGCCGGGGCCCGGATGGAGGAGCCTGCTGTTCAAGGTCACAGGGAGCAGACAGCCCCACGGGTCCCAGACCTCCCGTCTCCCGGCCCCCTGCTCCCTGCAGAATTGCGGTTTCTGCAGCCCCCTCTCGGCCACCTTGACAAGCGGAGTTTAATTATTTACGACAGCGCTTTAGAGCTGCGGGTGAACCCACCGGAACATATTTTGTAAAAGTAATGAGGGCTCAGTAATGCGAGACCTCGCTACAGTTCCCGTCACTAAATCTTGGCCCAGGAGTCGGGCAGACTACGTCGGCATTTTTTCCCCCTTTTCTCTCAGAGAATTACAGGGTTTGCAGATGAGGGGTGGTTGTGACACAAAGCGTATCCAAGGCATTTTTTCTCATTTAGGGGGAATGAAGCCGTGGAACCAGAGGCGTGTCAGCTCCAGCCCCGCCCCAGGGACGCGCCCCTCAGAGGTGTCACAGAGTCCCCGGGGTACAGCCAGCCTTGGGGGGCAGCAGACACAGCGACTCGGGACTGAGAGAGGGCAGGGGCTCTGTTCTTCCTCCCTGGGCCTCAGTTTCCCCATTTGTAAATCAGGGAGCTGCTCCTATTTTTTTCCTAGAAGATTCCAGTCTTTTCCCTGAGCCATTAATGGGTTTATTACAAGACACCCACAGACTCTCAGAGACTCCCACCAGCCCTCGGGCAGACATCCATGCCAGCCTGCAAATGAGGCAAAGAAAGGCCGAGTGACTTCTCCAAAGTCAAAGCGCTGGAGAGCCACAAAGGCAGGATTTGAACCCAGGCCTTCGGGCTCCAGGAAACACGCCTTTAGCCACCACCCCACAGGCTTTGCACTGCCCGTTTCCAACAGGCCAGGGGCCGTGATGGGCTCCTCACACGCTGTGACACTTCCTACCTCCCCAATAATGATGAAGCATTTTCGCATCCTCATTTATAGGTGAGAACCCTGAGGCGCACAGCAAGCCCAGACTTAGACTCTGGGCTTCCCACGCAACGACAAGGCCTCGGGTCTCTCCACCAAGCTGTTCTGTTGCCCCTGGACTGTGAGACGCATTTTCTGGGCTCCAGTAGCCACAGGCAAGTTGAGGGATATAACACTCAGCCTCCCACAAATACCTGAGAAAGAGAGGCATTGCCCCCAACCATCACCTGCAAGGGTCCAGACTGAGCTGGACCGGGAACGGGGTTTTGTTTATTTCTGGCCGCCTTGGGTCTTCACTGTAGTGTGCAGAATCCCTGTTGAGGCGTGCGGGGTCCTTCCTTGTGGCCTTTGTGGTCCTTCTCTCTAGTTGTGGTGCCCGGGCTCCAGAGCGCGTAAGCAGCTGGGCTTAGTGGCCCCAAAGAATGTGGGATCTTAGTTTCCTGACCAGAGATCAAACCCTACATTGAAAGGAGAATCCTTAACTGCTAGACCACCAGGGAAGTCCAGGGATGGTGTTTTGAGCCAGACTGAATTGGAAGGGAAATGGGAAACCAGCAGGAGTCACTGGGCAGTGAGGTGGAGAAGGTGGTGGAAACATTTAGATGGAGGGTGAGCTTGAAATATCCAGCTATGGGGAGGAAGGTTGACAGAGCGTTAAATGATATGATTTGGGATGGGAGGCTTAGGTGGTAAGACTGAGGATCTAGACAGCGAGCCCTTCAGGGACAGAAGCCACCCATGTGTGAATCTTCAGAGCTTAAGACTTAATAGGTGCTCAGTGGATGGATACACGTGCATGCCACGTGCTTCAGTTGTGTCTGACTGTGACCCCATGGACTGCAGCCCGCCAGGCTCCTATGTCCATGGGATTCTCCAGAATACTGCAGCGGGTTTCCATGCCCTCCTCCAGGGATCATCCCTACCCAGGGATTGAATCCACGTCCCTTATGCCTCCTGCATTGGCAGGTGGGTCCTTTACCACTAGACCCACCCGGGAAGCCCAAATGGGTATGAGGGTGGTTGACTGAGGTGGCCTGATTAGACCCTGCTCTGGCAGGATGTGGTCCACAGCTGCCAAGAGGCAGACACGCCTGCAGTGGCTCAGCGTGCATGCATGCTCCTACTAATCAGCAGGTAATCTTGAGGGTGTCCTGTCACTTCTTTGGATTTCTTCTTTATCTCCATAATCAGACCCATATCTCCCACAGAAAGGTCTACCAGCAGCTACCTATACACATAATCCTGCTGGCGAGGCTTTCAAACCGCTTCAAAAGCCAATTCAATAATGCACCCACAAGACCATGCCAGTGTTTAACTCGATGCCAGAAAATTCTGTGATCAGCTCATCTGAACATCCTGCTGGTATCTGGAGTCACACACTTTTGCTTGGTTCAGTTGAGAAGGTGGTACTGGCTGCCCATTCTCTACAGAAAACTAACAAATCTGATCACATGGACCACAGCCTTGTCTAACTATGAAACCATGAGCCATGCCGTGTGGGGCCACCCAAGACGGACAGGTCATGGTGGACCGTTCTGACAAATCGTGGTCCACTGGAGACGGGAATGGCAAACCACTTCAGTATTCTTGCCTTGAGAACCCATGAACAGTATGAAAAGGCAAAAAGATAGAACACTGAAAGATGAACTCCCCAGGTGGGTAGGTGCCCAATATGCTACTGGAGAAGAGAGGATGAGATGGCTGGATGGCATCACCAACTCAATGGACATAAGTCTGAGCAAGCTCCGGAGCTGGTGATGGACAGGGAGGCCTGGCGTGCTGCAGTCCATGGGGTCGCAGAGAGTCAGACACGAATGAGCGACTGAGCTGAACTGACTGAACTGCCCATTCTCTGTAGACTGCACAACTGCTCTCAAGGAAAGATGTGATCATTCATTCATTCAACAAACACTTACTGAGGGTGCACTGACACAGTTCTAGGCACTGGGGCTTCAGCAGTGAGTGCAATTCCCAGTCCTGCATCCATGAAGCTTACAGTCTAGTGGGGAGACAGACTTAAATGAAGCTTACATTCTAGTGGGGAGACAGCCTTAAATGCTGAAAACGAAGCAGAGAGAGGAAAGAAAGGGGTGTGGGGGCTGCTGGCTCCTCAGGTGGGCTGCGGGGTCAGGGAAGCCCCTCTAGCAAGGCAGCACTTGGGGGACAAGCTAGCAGAGGTCTGGGGAAGACGCTCCAGGCAGACGGAGCAGCAGAGGGCAAAGGCCTGGGCCAGAGCACACCCCCAGAGTCGAGGACCACCAGGGGGCTACACCGGGGGCAGGGGGGAGGGGTCCACACACCCCCCAGCAGGGCTCACAGAGACAGTGGAGCAGGGCGGGAAAGGGCGAGGGGTCCACGCGCCCCCCAGCAGGGCTCACAGAGACAGCAGAGGGCAGGGTGGGAGGGGCAAGGGGGCGAGGGGTCCACGCGCCCCCCAGCAGGGCTCACACAGCGGGGCAGGGCGGGAAAGGGCGAGGGGTCCACGCGCCCCCCAGCAGGGCTCACAGAGACAGCAGGGGGCAGGGTGGGAGGGGCAAGGGGGCGAGGGGTCCACATGCCCCCCAGCAGGGCTCACAGAGACAGCGGGGCAGGGCGGGAAAGGGCGAGGGGTCCACACACCCCCCAGCAGGGCTCACAGAGACAGTGGGTACTGAGGCTTTTACTCTGAGTGAGAAGCGAGCCGACGGCCAGCTTTCAGCAGGCAGGCCTTTCCAAGCAGAGCGCGAGGTGACATTGCGTTTAACAGGCCTTGGCCACCGCGTGTGTAGAGAACTACCTGCGTGGGGGGCAAAGCTGGAAATGCTCAGGCGGCGGGGGTCCCACGCCGGAACCCAGGAGAGAGAGGAAGGCCCGCCGCGGTGGCTACAGAGCGGGTGGGACGTGACTGTTTCTGGATGTGCTTTGAAAGCAAAGACAACAGGAAGAGGATTTATTGCTGCTTGGGCTCATCCAAGGCGAACCTGGATTTCAAGGTCTTGGCCTCCAGGCCAACAGTTTTGCTTAGAACTGCCGGTGGCTGACACTGACATTCTCCTTCTTCACCCTAATCCCCCAGAAGCTAGAAGAAAAGAGGCTTTTCATGTTAAAACTATTAACCACCTCAGGGCGGGTGTAAGACCAGCTCTGCTGAGGCTGGTCTAACATGCTCTGGGCAAAGCTTGGGGGAGTGAGCCTTTCCAGGGGGTCCCACCACACCTGGGAAGTGAACTCACTGCCCCTGGCATGGCCAATAACCCCAGAACCACAACAGTGGCCATTCATGCCAGTGACTCCACCCATTAGACCTGCTGCAAAGAGATGCGATCAGCCACCACCATCACAATCACAAGAGTAAGAGCAACCAACATTCGCTGCACGCTTACTATGTGCCAGGCGCTGTGCTAAGCACTTTGCTTGCAGGAGCTCACACAACTCTATCCGTCACAAGGCAGGTAATACTACAATCCCCATTTCACAGATAAGGGGGGTGAAACTCAGAGATACTGAGAATCAGCCTAAGGTCACACTGAGAGGGCTAGAGTGGGATAATTAAATAGTTTAGGAGTCCCACTAGAGGATTAAAGAGAGAGTGCGAATGTTAAGGGAGTTTGGGAGACTGTTGTAAGCTAGTGACTACGGAGGAAAAGCCGCCGGTCGCCTAGCAACAATCCAGACCACCTTGAAGGGAGACCAGTTGCATCCAAGGTCCAGGCACACTCGAGCCACAAAGCCCGGCCAGTCAAAGCAAGAGAGAGCAGACATGGGGCCTGGATCTTGTTACGAGGTCAGGGAGGTTAACGGTCTTTGAAAGTGGCCTTCTGTGTGTAGTCAAGACAGAAATAGAGGTGAGAGGGGAAAAAATCAGGTGAAGGGGCACTCGATGCTGAAACCCGAGATTAACCACCTCATTTTACTAGTGTTCCCGCCCTTTTGCTAACAAACATGACTTAAACAGCACCATGACGGTTCCAGTTTGACCCTGCAGGGGCAAAGGAGGAGCTAATCTAAGACTTGACGTCTGCCTCAGGCTGAGGAAGAAGGTGGTCTTCTCCCCGCCTCACGTTTTCTTTGATGAAAATGTAGCCCTCCTTGTTCTCGGGGCTACGCTCCCTTGCCTGCCCACTGGAATCTCTCACAAACTTCCTATGCTGGTAAACTCACTCTTCGCCTCTTGGCCCCATGCTGAATTCTTTCTGCAATGAGACAGAAGAGCCTGAGCTCCGGGAAGTTCTGGCACCAGGTAAGCAGTTGCAACCAACGGACAGTGGACTCGCGTCCCTGCCTAAGGCAGGGGCTGGGGGCTCAAGTCCCAGTCTGAGTTTTGGCTGGGTTCCAGTTCCATCCAAGCTGGGGTGCGGTTTCAGTACTGCTAGAAAATGACCGCAGCAGAGCCTGAGCTCAGCTCTCTCTAACTGCTCTCTCGGCCCCTACAGCTCCTCGCCGACTGGCTCTCAGTCCCCGGAAGGCCCCTCCCAGGCCCACGTCTCATCGTCACATCATCATTAGCTCCTGGCCCCTGGAGAAGACTCTTGAGAGTCCCTTGGACCGCAAGATCCAACCAGTCCATCCTAAAGGAAATCAGTCCTGAATATTCATTGGAAGGACTGATAATTAAGCTGAAGATCCAATACTTTGGCCACCTGATGCAAAGAGCAGACTCATTGGAAAAGACCCTGATGCTGGGAAAGATGGAGAGCATGAGGAGAAGGCAGCGACAGAGGATGAGATGGTTGGATGGCATCACCAACTCGATGGACACGGGTTTCTGCAAACTCCGGGACTGGTGATGGACAGGGAGGCCTGGCGTGCTGTGGTCCATGGGGCTGCACAGCCAGACACGACTGAGCACCTGAACCGCACCACCGTCTCACCCTTCTCCTCTGAGGCAGGGCCAGCTCTCAACACACACATCCTCCACCCATGTGCCCCAACTACCCCCAGCAAATTTCCGCCCGTCAGCCATTTCCTACCTACAGTGAGACCACCTTAACTCCAGGTAGGGGGGCGAGCAGGTTGGAAACAGGCTCTGTATGTAGAGATGAAAGCCAAGTTGGTTGCTTATTGCAAAGACAACAAACAAATACCTTAGTAAGGCCCTTGGGGAACATTTTTAATGAATATATAATGACTAAGGTGTTAGATAAAATGGCATGACCGTGGGGGATTTTTTTCCTCCAACCTTGCTTAGTTGGCTTTCTTCTGACGGGCCAGGCACTTCACTAGGTCCATACCCACATAAGCCTTACAGGACAGGCAGGGTCGATGGCTTGTCTGCAGTATTTTACAGGTAAGGAGCTTGAAGCTCAGGAAGGTGAAGCCGTCGGCCCAGGGCAGCACAGTCAGGGGGCACGACGCGGCACTGCCTGCACAGCGCGCTCTCACAGGGGCCGTTAGGCTGGCTGGGTGAGGAAGCGCGCCAGCAGGGAAAACATCACACCTGCAATTCTGTTCTGTTTACTTTCAACAAACCCATTCTTTCCTCTGTAAATCACACAGCGAACTGCCCTTGTCAGAATCATCAAAGACCCAATTAACCCTGAGCACTGTGGCCCCTTCTTTGCAAACTTCCCCCAGACCCACAGCTTTTCAGGCTGAGAATATCACAAAGCTGGTCGGAAACCAGCCCAGCAAGCAAGCGTTTATTCTAGAGCAACACTGTGGGGAGGGGAGGGAGAGAGACTCATGCATAAGAAAACCACCCACAGCCGCTAAATTCTGACTGCCAAGCCTTTATTAGTGGTGATAAAAGGCAGCAAAACAGCACAGGGCTTTCTACTCCCCGGTGGGGGCTGCAGTCCCAGGAATTAGTCATGTTTTGACTGGTGGAGTTATGGAATTTATAATGGAGGCCCCAGAGAAATTAAACACGGATTACAGCCAACTCCTCCCCCCAGCCCAATGTCTCCAGCAGGAAGGGCGCTGCTGGGCTACTCCACCCCCTCCAGGAGCCTGGTTTGCTGGCCAAGCGGTGACTCCCACAGTCAGGTTACAGAGGAGATGGTCCTGGCTACCCTGCCCACCCCTTATCGGATCCCGGGCAGCGGGGGCCAGGTCTGTCCTCTATGTCCTGGGCAGCACCAGGCACCCAGCGGGGCTTCAGTGGATGAACTGAGTGAATCTGTATCTTCAACCCCACCAGTGTTCTTGTGTTAAGCACCGTTTTCTTCCCGGAGGGAGCTGAAAATCAAGGGGTTGCACCCCTTCTGGGGGGTCAGAAGAAGCGGCCTGGATTTAGGCAAAGGATCCAGTGAATTCTACCTTATTTAAGGAGAGTCCGGACCCACCTCTCTCACTCTGATTTCAGGGCCACTTTAAAACTCCAAAGAGCCCAAGAGTGGTTGTGTGTCAAGATCGTAACACCTTACTGCAGAAGTTCATCAAAAGGACAGGATGAAAGCGGCAGCTTGCCTGCAGCACGTGAGCTTTGGGGTATGCTTTGTGACGCCTGTAACGGCTTGGCTGCTCTTAGAGTCGCTGATCCTGGCTTTTTGTTAAGATGAATAACTCGGGCAGGAAATTAACCCTTAATGAGCACCTACTATGTGCAAAGCACTGTGTTAAGCCACTTCAGAAACATTCTTCACTCTAACAGAGCCTAGAAAAGGGCTCAGCACAAAGCACTCAGTGAATAAATAATTTAAAGCCCACATCAGCCCGGTGAGGTGGGTACCATCATCCCCTCCCTACAGTGGAGGCCACAGAACCTAACCGGGGCCGTCCTCTGTCCCAAGGGCACAGCAGCCAAGTGGGGAACAGAGACGCAAGCCCAGGTCTGCCTGACTCCAACCAGAGCTCTAAGGACAAGACAGCCACGGTTCCTTCTTTCTCAGCAGGGATTGGTTCTCGGGAGACCATGAGGAGGTGGGAAATGAGAGGCCAGGGAGCTGTCCGGCATCCGCAGTGCTGAAAAAGTCCCTGGAGCCAAGCCCTGGGGTCTCAGTTGGTACAGGGCACATCTTGTTCTCAACCTGAATGCACCTCCTTCGCTCGCCTTGGAGATGACTCTCCCCAGGCCCCACGCTGGGGGCTGCCTCTCCAGTCATCATCCAGGATAAGCTGCTTATAATTGACAACAACTAGACCTCAGCCAGACTTGACGTACTCCTTTTCCTATTTGGAACCAGTCTGTTGTTCCATGTCCAGTTCTAACTGTTGCTTCCTGACCTGCATACAGATTTCTCAAGAGGCAGGTTAGGTGGTCTGGTATTCCCATCTCTTTCAAAATTTTCCACAGTTTATTGTGATCCACACAGTCAAAGGCTTTGGCATAGTCAATAAAGCAGAAATAGATGTTTTTCTGGAACTCTCTTGCATTTTCCTTGATCCACCAGATGTTGGCAATTTGATCTCTGGTTCCTCTGCCTTTTCTAAATCCAGCTTGAACATCAGGGAGTTCACAGTTCACGTATTGCTGAAGCCTGGCTTGGAGAATTTTGAGCATTACTTTACTAGCATGTGAGATGAGTGCAATTGTGTGGTCGTTTGAGCATTCTTTGACATTGCCTTTCTTTGGGATTGGAATGAAAACTGACCTTTTCCAGTCCTGTGGCCACTGCTGAGTTTTCCAAATTTGCTGGCGTATTGAGTGCAGCACTTTCACAGCATCGTCTTTCAGGATTTGAAACAGCTCCACTGGAATGCCATCACCTCCAGTAGCTTTGTTTGTAGTGATGCTTTCTAAGGCCCACTTGACTTCACATTCCAGGATGTCTGGCCCTAGATTAGTGATCACATCATCATGATTATCTGGGTCGTGAAGCTCTTTTTTGTACAGTTCTTCTGTGTATTCTTGCCACCTCTTCTTAATATCTTCTGCTTCTGTTAGGTCCATACCATTTCTGTCCTTTATCAAGCCCATCTTTGCATGAAATGTTCCCTTGGTATCTCTGATTTTCTTGAAGAGATCTCTAGTCTTTCCCATTCTGTTGTTTGCCTCTATTTCTTTGTATTGATCACTGAGGAAGGCTTTCTTATCTCTCCTTGCTATTCTTTGGAACTCTGCATTCAGATGCTTATATCTTTCCTTCTCTCCTTTGCTTTTCACTTCTCTTCTTTTCACAGCTGTTTGTAAGGCCTCCCCAGACAGCCATTTTGCTTTTTTGCATTTCTTTTCCATGGGGATGGTTTTGATCCCTGTCTCCTGTACAATATCACGAACCTCAGTCCATAGTTCATCAGGCACTCTATCTATCAGATCTAGGCCCTTAAATCTGTTTCTCACTTCCACCGTATAATCATAAGGGATTTGTTTTAGGTCATACCTGAATGGTCTAGTGGTTTTCCCTACTTTCTTCAATTTGAGTCTGAATTTGGTAATAAGGCATTCATGATCTGAGCCACAGTCAGCTCCTGGTCTTGTTTTTGCTGACTGTATAGAGCTTCTCCATCTTTGGCTGCTTATTTAACCTATATGCAGAGTTCATCATGAGAAATGCTGGACTGGAAGAAACACAAGCTGGAATCAAGATTGCCGGGAGAAATATCAATAACCTCAGATATGCAGATGACACCACCCTTATGCCAGAAAGTGAAGAGGAGCTTAAAAGTCTCTTGATGAAAGTGAAAGAGGAGAGTGAAAAAGTTGGCTTAAAGCTCAACATTCAGAAAATGAAGATCATGGCATCTGGTCCCATCACTTCATGGGAAATAGATGGGGAAACAGTAGAAACAGTGTCAGACTATTTTTTGGGGCTCCAAAATCACTGCAGATGGTGACTGCAGCCATGAAATTAAAAGACGCTTACTCCTTGGAAGAAAAGTTATGACCAACCTAGATACCATATTAAAAAGCAGAGACATTACTTTGCCAACTAAGGTCCGTCTAGTCAAGGCTATGGTTTTTCCTGTGGTCATGTATGAATGTGAGAGTTGGACTGTGAAGAAGGCTGAGCGCCGAAGAATTGATGCTTTTGAACTGTGGTGTTGGAGAAGACTCCTGAGAGTCCCTTGGACTGCAAGGAGATCCAACCAGTCCATTCTGAAGGAGATCAGCCCTGGGATTTCTTTGGAAGGAATGATGCGAAAGGTGAAACTCCAGTACTTTGGCCACCTCATGAGAAGAGTGGACTCATTGGGGAAAAATCTCTGATGCTGGGAGGGATTGGGGGCAGGAGGAGAAGGGGACGACAGAGGATGAGATGGCTGGATGGCATCACGGACTCGATGGACGTGAGTCTGAGTGAACTCTGGGAGATGATGAAGGACAGGGAGGCCTGGCGTGCTGCGATTCATGGGGTCGCAAAGAGTCGGACACGACTGAGCAACTGAACTGAGACCTCAGCCAGATGACAGGAAGATGCTTTCTGGTCCCCTAAACCCACAAGCCCAGATACTGTCAATACCAAATTCCCATTCTGAAGCGTCCTGGACAAACAAAAACAGCTCATCCTGGAGTCTGATGGAATGTACGGTTCCATCATCTATAGTATTGCTCTGCTCAGGCCCCTCTCTGGGCCATTCTCCAGGCTCTTCCCAGAGCTCCAGCTCTTCAGGAGATGTCATGGCTCTGCCTCCAATCCGGACAGGCCTCCCCATCGCCCCCAGGATGAAGTCTTCGCTCCTTGGTGTGACACTCAGCGCCCTTCCAGAGCTGGCCCTACCGACCTCTGCCTTCATTTCGCCCCACCCCCTCGTGCGCTCTCTCCAGCCACTCTAAGTGTGCCATCTGTTTAACCCCACACTTTATTGGTGCTGTTCACTGTTCAGTTGCTCAGTCGTGTCTGACTCTTTGCGACCCCATAAACAGCAGCACGCCAGGCCTGCCTGTCCTTCACCATCTCCCAGAGCTTGCTCAAGCTCATGTCCATTGAGTCGGGGATGCCATCCAACCATCTCATCCTCTGTCATCCCCTTCTCCTCCTGCCTTCAATCTTTCCCAGCATCAGGGTCTTTTCCAATGGGTCAGTTCTTCTCATCACGTGACCAAAGTATTGGCGTTTCAGCTTCAGCATCAGTCCTTCCAGTGAATATTTGGGTGGATTTTCTTAAGGATTGACTGGTTTGATCTCCTTACAGTCCAAGGGATTCTCAAGAGTCTTCTCCAACACCACAGTTCGAAGGTATCAACTCTTCAGCGCTCAGCCTTCTTTATGGTCCAACTCTCACATCCACACATGACTACTGGAAAAACCATAGCTTGGACTAGATGGACCTTGTCAGCAAAGTGATGTCGCTGGTATTTAATACAGGTCTGTCATAGCTTTTCTTCCAAGGAGCAAGCATCTTTTAATTTCATGGCTGCAGTCACCATCCACATGGATTGTGGAGCTCAAGAAATCTGACCCTGTTTCCACATTTTCTCCATCCACTGCCATGAAGTGATGGGACCTAATGCCATGATCTTCATTTTTTGAAAGTTGAGTTTTCAGCTAGCTTTTTCCCTAGGTCAAAAGCAGCTATGCTATTGGTAGCGGGGACAGGCATTCCAAACAGGGGAGAGAGCTTGTGCCAACTCCTACTCCTCTGGTGAACATCATCTCAAGCGCCACTGCCTGTCACCGCCCATAACCAGCTTCTCTCCGTCCCTGTGACACCTCTGTGTGTGGACTGTGAGCCTGGCCCAGCACTCAGTTGCCCTTTGATGCCTTTCCCTGGAAAGTAAAGTAGCATTTTTTATGTTTTGCATCTCCTACCTGCATGCAACCGAGAGAAAATGAACAGGAAAGCCAGGGTCTTTTTGCCTAAGGACTTGTTCAATATGGGGTGGTGAACACAGATACAGCAATAGCTGACTTTTTGTGTCTGGCACTTTCTAAGTGTTTTACATGTGTTAACTCATCAAAACCATCTGGTAATCAGCAAAACCACGTTGAGGCAGATGTCTTTATTGGGCCAATTTTTCAGATGGGAAAACTGAGGCACAGGAGGTTAAGTAACTTCCTTCAAGGCAACAGAGCTAGAGAGCAACACAGCAACGACGTTAATCCAGACAGCGCGGCGCCAGTCTGACCCCTTATCCGTTCCACTATCTACCTCTCCAGGGAAAAGGGACCTAGACGTGGGAGAGACACTGGATGTCTCTTCTCGGGCCAGGAAGGTGTGTGCATACGTGCTAAGTCACTTCAGTCTGGTCTGACTCTTTGCAACCCGATGAACTGTAGCCCGCCAGGCTCCTCTGTGCATGGGATTCTCCAGGCAAGAATGCTGGAGTGGGTTGCCATTTCCCTTCTCCAGGGGATCTTCCCGCCCCAAGGATTGAACTCGGGTCTCCTGCATTGTAGGCAGATTCTTCACCATCTGAGCCACCAGGAAGGTACTCAGTATTAACAGTTTTCTGTGTCAACAGAACCTGAAGCTTCTATCGGGGTTATCTCAGGAAACCTGGGCATCCAAATCCCACCCAAACCCAAGTACAAGGGTGTCAAGCCCCAACAGAAGTTGGCAATACAAACTGGCACGACCAAACCCTCACAGCTGTGAACGGCCCCCCTGGGGGCTCTTCCCTTTGTCCCCTCTGCCAGCCCCACCCAGCCCCTTCCCCAGTTGCCAAGACCCTGCCTCCCACTTCCCTGCACCTGGCTGCCCTGGCAGGCAGCCCCAGATCCCTCGTGAAGGATAAGCTTCCCCCAGCTCTGAGCAGCTGCCAGACCATGCCCAAGCCGGCAGGCATCTCCTGGGCACCATTCACTGTCCTACCAGGCCTGGCCTGCCAGCAGTTCCATGTTACGTTGATGGCCCTGCACAGCCCCACGGAGGTGCTATTTTTAATTTAATTGGAGAGTCGGAGGAGAGAGATGGTACCCAGCAAGGGAGTTTTAAAAGCTTTCGGGGTGGGGGGAGGGGAGAGAAAGCAAAGCAAAGTTCGTAATTATACACCAGGCAGCCAGATTTGATGCTTGAACAGAAAGGTTAAATGTTACATTCACAATAAAGTGAGAAAAAGAGTTCTGATGACAGCTGCCCAGAGCTACACAAGGAATAAAAAATACCCCTTGCCCAGCTCTTCTCCAGCAACCTCTTCTCTCATACTCATTTCTGTGTTTTCCCCCTTCTGCCAAGAGTACACAAAGAAACCAGTTTGGAGCACAAAGATTATTACTTGCTATGTCAACACCTTGATTTCAATTCAAGAGCATCTTTCACTCAAGCCTGGAAAAAATCACACATCTTCATCTCTCAGGTCAAGGGATCCAACAAAGCCCAGAAAATTGGGAAGGTAGTCTGAAACTGTGGGTAACGACGTGGGCCCTAGTACGGATCGACACAGCTTCAAATCCCTCTTCTGCCGAGGGGCACATGCTGAAGTTGGTGAAATCGGCTGAAGGACACTTTCCTATAGAGATAAATGGCACACTCTTTTCAACCTACCTTTTCCTGTAGGAACTGTGGGTGTGATACCAGGAGCTGCTGCAGCTATTTTGTGATTACAAGGCAACAGACTCTAAGTGGAAGAGTCCTTGACTATAGAGATGTACCACTGTTCCACCCAACTGCCTACTTGCTACCTGAGACCCAAAACAAAACAAACCCCAATATGTTTTAGCCACTTTGAGTCTAGTTTTCCTTCAGGAATGCTGAATCCATTCCTAACTGGCAATTCATTACTAGCTCGAGCACGTGTGTGAACTCGCGCAGGTGCTTAGTATCTCTGAAGTTCAGTGGGGTCAAATATCACTTATTTCATTCAGAGTGTGTATGCAAGGATTAAACGCAATTGCCTTTGTAAAGCACTCACCACAATGCCTGACAAGGCACAGTGGCTGCTGTTGCTATTAATACTCCTGATTAATAAGAGAGAAATGCCCACTTACGAAAGTAATATATTTCAATGCACTTTCTCATTTCCAATGTGACTTCTCACCCTTTGTTTTGGTTCATCCTCAACCCCAAGCCTTGGAGAGGAGGACCTTTTACTCCCACTGTTCACCTGGTTGACTCAGAGAAGATGCAGAAACCCAGGACAGCTTCATTACTAGCAGGGCCAGCCTGTTACCCAGGTCTGACTCCAAGTCCACGGGGTATTTGAGGCCCCACTGCTGCCTCTGGGAGCCACTGCTGGCTAAGGTTCAGGGCTAAGAATGTGGATGAGAGAATGCGGTTCACGTGCCAAAGATGAGGTGAGTCTGACTCTGGTCTTGAAATTCCTCCCCCTATTCCTGGAAGTCTTGAAGAGTCCTTGGACAGCAAAGAGATCAAACTAGTCCATCCTAAAGGAAATCAACCCTGAATACTCACTGGAAGGACTGATGCTGAAGCTGAAGCTCCAATACTTTGGCAGCCTGATTCACTGAACACATTGGAAAAGACCCTGATGCTGGGAAAGACTGCAGGCAGGAGGAGAAGGGGATGACAGAGGATGAGATGGTTGGATGGCATCACCGACTCAATGGACATGAGTTTGAGCAAGCTCCTGAGATAATGAAGGACAGGGAAGCCTGCTGCGCTGCAGTCCGGGGGTCACCAAGAGTTGAACATGACTGAGTGACTGAACAACAAATTCCTGGAACATCAGGTTCCCTGGCTGTCCACCCACTATACCTTTGGTTCCCTAATGTTAAGAGGCAGATGGGAACGAAGCATTAGAGAACCAGTCTCCCTCCAGAAGCAGCCATACAACAGAGTGGCTAAGAGCCAGGCCTGAGTTGAACCCCACTTCTGCTGTTTACAAGGGGGACTATTGCTTTCTGTTGCTGCTTTCCAGGCGCTCAGTCATGTCCAACTCTTTGCATCCCCACGGACTGCAGCACGCCAGGCTTCCCTGTCCTTCACCATCTCCCGGAGTTTGCTCAAGCTCATGTCCACTGAGTCAATGATGCCATCCAACCATCTCGTCTTCTGTCATCCCCTTCTCCTCCTGCCTTCAATCTTAAATAAACAGTAAGCTAGGACTCCTTTCTCTGTATTATTGGAATAAGCAAAAAGCTGCTGTAACCATCCCCAGATCTCAGTGGCTGAACAGAGCGGGTTCCTCCTCGTGCCCCGGTGCCGTGCAGGTTGGTGGGCTTGGCGTGGAGACTCTCGTCACTCATTTAGCCTCTGTCCCCCTGCAGCTCTTCCCCTCCCCTATCAGACCCACTGCACCCCGAGGGCTCAAAGAGCAATTTTAAGGACCAGGCACACACCGGACTGGCCAGAACCTACGTGTGGTCATGTGGTCCTAAGTGCAAGGATGCCTGGTAGTGTGACCTCACAGCGTGCTGAGGGAGGGGGCACAGTCACCCACAGTCCCCAGAAACCTCCAGCTCCGTCCACCCCATTGAAAATAGGCATCCTGCCACACTCCAGATCACGTGACCTCATATTTAATTCGCCTCATTCATCAGCTCCTGAAATAGATTTCCCGACAGATACACCTCATTTTCCTGTGCTTCACTTCAGAATGCTTCACCAATAACTGCTTTTTTACTTTTTTAAACAAACTGAAGGTTTGTGGCAACCCTGCCTTGAGCAAGTCTAGGGTGGCCATTTTCCCAACAGTGTTTGCTCACTTGGGCCACAGCCTGGCGATTCTCACAGCCTTCCAGACTTTTTCATCATTTTATCATCAAATTTGTAATGGTGATGTGTGGCCAGTGATCTCTGATGTTACTAGTACAGTATGGTGAGGGCTCAGGAAAGAGCACGTTCTAGCAACAGAGCGTGTTTTCTTGGCTGTGTCAGTTCTCAGCTGTGGCACGTGGCACCTTCCTGGGTCGGGCGGATCGTCTGTTGCAGTGTGCAGGCTCAGGAGGCGTGCCACGTGGCACCTTCCTGTGTCAGGTGGATCGTCTGTGGCAGCGTGCAGGCTCAGGAGGCGTGCCACGTGGCACCTTCCCGTGTCGGGTGGATCTTCTGTAGCAGTGTGCAGGCTCAGGAGGCGTGCCACGTGGGCTCTCTAGCTGTGGCGCGTGGGCTTAGCAGCCCCGAGGAACGTGGGATCTTACTTTCCTGACCGGGGATTGAACCCACATCCCCTGCATCGTAAGGTGGACGGACTCTCACCACTGGACCACTAGGGAAGTCCCAGCAATAGAGCGTTTTAACCTGGATGTAACGACACTGCCCCGAGCAGCCTGCAGTGTGAACACGACTTGTACACGCACTGCCGCCGCCGAGTCGCTCAGCCGCGTCCGACTCTGCAGCCTCACAGACTGCAGCCCACCAGGCTCCTCCGTCCATGGGGTTCTCCAGGCAAGAATGCTGGAGTGGGTTGCCAAGACCTTCTCCAGGGAACCTTCCCGACCCAGGGATTGAACTCAGGTCTCCTCTATTGCCGGTAGACTCTTTACCATCTGAGCCACCAGGGGAGGCCTTTTATAAGCAGTGGGAAACCAAAACATTCAGAGGGCTGTACAGCGACATTCGCTTTCTCAGAGCGAGCTGGAAGCAAGCCCTCAGCACCCCAGGCCTGCCTGTACCCATCACATGTGCCCCCGCAGGAGACACCAACCTCCTGGAACCAGAAACCTCACCCGTCTTTTCTCTGTGAAGCCCACAGTGCCCAGTAGACTACCAGACACATGATAGGCTCCCAGCGCTGACTGAACAGACATTAGACTAAGAGGAACACCACTCCGCGGACCACCAGACATCCGGAAGGACGCGGGAGGACGCGGCCGTCAGAGAAGGGTGCGCCAGGCCCTCAGCCACTGGGCTCCGGGGGAACCACCGCTCACAGGTCCCTGAAGGCCCCACGGGCGGCCCGGGCCCCACCCCGGCACTCACGTGCTCACACTCCCTGTGTCCCCTGAAAGGGACTGCCCACCCTGCCCCATCCATGACCACAGAAGGCAGCACTTCCAAACAAGTTATTTATTTGCATACGGAAAACAAGACCTCGGCCAGGGGCCCAAGGGCAGGAAGGGCGCCAGGCTTCCTGCACCAACCCCCACTCACCTGGAAGGAGGGGGGTGGTCTACAGACTTCAACTCTCCCATCCCCACCCACCCTATCCCCCTACTCAAAAATAATTCTCCCTTGCCCCCGTTAAAACCTACTCAATCAAAAGAATGGGACCGCCCAAGAGAAATGCCAGGAAAAAACAAGCAACTGTTAAGCATGGAGATGGCAGCTGGCCGCTCTATCCCAGTGACAGACTAGCCCCTCGAAGGGTTACCCTGTCCTCCCACGGGGTGAATCCCAGTCTTGAAACAAGATAAAACCCTAGAGCCTAAAACAGTCTCCCATGACCTTTGAATTCCAAAGCCAGCTAGCCCCACCCCAGCCCAGCCTCTCGCTGGGATGAGCCCCCCATGGCCTTCTGAGGGGAGCTGGGCCGCAGCAGCAGGCCAGCTGGCTACATCCTGAAGCTCTCGTCATAGTCCTGCTTCGTCAGCCACTCGGACTTGTACGTCGACAGGTGAGCCACCACGGACGCTCCCAGCCAGACGCTAAAGTGCCTGCTGGAGCCCGCAAACACGGAAGCCTTGGTGGGGGCGAAATGGCTGTCGAGCAGCTGGGAGAGACGCGTGGTGAAGCCAGGGTAGAGGGTGTTGCCCCCACAGGGCACCACGTGGGAGGCGAGCAGTGGGCACAGGCTGGCCTCGCAGGCCTCGATGGACTCCATGGTGGCCTGGGAGAGGCTGGGCCCCTGCAGGTCGAACACCTGGGGGCTGAAGAACATCTCGGGGGCCAGGCGCTGCATGGGGGTCAGCTCCACCGCGGTGCCGTCCGGCAGGTGGTAGCTGTTGCTCTCGTCGGCGCCGCTCGGCAGGCCCTGATAGAAGTCCAGCTCCTCCCCCAGGTTCTGCGGCACGTAACACTTATGCATCTGGGTGCTGGCCACGGTGTCCAGCTGGAACAGGTTGTGGCGATTGTAATCTTCCTTGAAGAGGCTCTTGAAGAGATAGGCCGAGAGGTCCTGGCCCGCGAACTCCAGCGTCTTCATCCCGGGCCGCAGCGGGCGGCCCAGGTGGAAGGGCTGCACGCGGGTCAGGCCACAGCCTGAGTCCACCACCACGCCCGTCAGCAGGCCGGACGAGTACAGCGACATCTCCAGCTGGTCGGCCAGAAGCACAGACGGCACATCCAGCAACTCGAACATGATCTGCAGGAGGGGAGCAGACAGAACTCAGCGCGCCCCCCAGGGCAGTGCCGGCAGAGTGCTCACCCTGGGGGGACTCGGGAAGGGTCCTGGAGGGTCAGAAAAAGCCAGGCTGGCCCTTGGGAGCTGCTTGACGATGGCCTTTCAGAAGACCGTTCTGGCGGAGGGGCGGGGAGAGCCTCAGCGTGTGCGCACAGGCGCTGAGACGCCTGGCTGTGTGAGCAGCGCGGCGCAAGCGGGGCAGGTCCAGCGCGGGAGCTGCAGCCGGAGCTATTTGTTTCCCATTTTTTAAACTTTTGGCCGTGCCGGATCTCTGCCGCTCAGGCTTGTCTCTAGCTGCGGAGATCGGGCTGCACGCCAGCTGCAGGGTGCCTCTCACTGTGGCAGCCTCTCTGCTTGTGGGGCACAGGCTCTCGGGGGCTCGGGCTCAGTGGTTGTGGCTCCCGGGCTCCAGAGCAGAGGCTCAGTAGCTGCGGGTCACGGCCTGGCTGCTCCGCGACACGTGGGGCCTTCCTGGACCAGATATGGAACCTGTGTCTCCTGCACTGGCAGGCAGATTCTTCACCACCGAGCCAGCAGGGAGGCCCCCGAATCATTTTTTCATAAGATGAAAGTGATGAGAGAAGAAAGCCACACTGCACACAGACCACTGCCTCCTGAAAGGAGGGGCAGCAGGAAGGGAAGGCGGGTGGGGGGGAGACACACTAACCTCCTGACACGTGGAGTCCGTTTTTTAAGATAAACATTTTCCAAACACCAAGACAAACCTGGAATTCTGATCTTTAGAGCTTGGAAAGTCCCCCGGCTGATTTTTTCCTCTGCCTGTCACCCCCACAGTCTTTACAGAGCACCCCACCCCCTCCTCCCCAACCGCCCAGCCCAGGCTGCGTCCCCAGGGCTCTGACACCACAGATGCAGAAAGGCTCCAACAGCCCAGCTCTGTAGCCCCTGGAGCCTCTGGCCACCGAGCCGCCTTTGCAGGCCCGCAGGCCCACCTTCTCCCCTCAGTGGGAGGGAGCTCCGTCCATTCCTATGTTCAGAATATTGCCCCTTTACCAGCCACTCCCCATACAGAAGCCAAGGTCCTCTTTTTCAAAAAAAAAATCAAATGAGAACCCCTCACCCCACTTAAAGCTCTCCAGGAGCTCCATATTCACTCAGAGCAGAGGCTGGCAAACATTTTCTATAAATGGTTCAGGGTGTCAGATGTAACAAATAAAAATACAAGATACCCAATTAAATCTGAATTTCAGATGGACAACAAATAATGCTTCACTATGTCCTAGGACTTCCCTGGCGGCTCAGACGGTAAAGCGTCTGCCTACAACATAGGAGACTTGGGTTCGATCCCTGGGTCAGGAAGATCCTCTGGAGAAGGAAATGGCAGCCCACTCCAGTACTCTTGCCTGGAAAATCCCATGGACGGAGGAGCCTGGTAGGGTGCAGTTCATGTGGTCGCAAAGACCTGGACATAACTGAGCGACTTCACTTTGCTTCCCTGTATATCCTATGCAGTGTTTGATACACCGAAACATTATTTGCTGTGATGGGAAATTCCAATCTACCATGTGTTTTATCTAGCAGACCCACAACGGTAAGTACTCTTCAGGCTTCACGAGCCACGGTCTCTTTCCAACTACTCAGTTCTGGGCTGCAGGGTGAAAGCAGCCGTAGGTGATGTGTAAATGAGCGGGCGTGGGTACGTTTCAATAAATCTTTATTTATAAAGACAGATGGTAAGCCACACCTGACCAACTGGCTATAGTTTGCTAACCTTCGATTCAGAATAAAATCCAACCACATCCCACAGCCTACCAGACCTATGAGATCCAGGCCCTGGCTCCCTGTTACCACCCTCCCTAGTTTGCTGGGCTCCAGTCTCCCAGAGAAGGCCTCCCTGATCACCATCTTCCAAGGGGCTCCCCTTCTTTCCCTCAGTCAGTTTCACCCCATTGCATTTTGGTTTTAGAACTGATTACTACCTGGAATTTTGTTAACTTCCTCACTGTCAAGCATTCCTCCACCACATAAGCTCTTTGAAGACCAGAAGGTTCTCTGTGAACATTTAGGGAGCCTGTGAGCGCCCGGAGCCCCTCCGCACAGCAGCCTGTTCACAGAGCGCCGGCCTGCTGCCTCCTGCCCCAGGGGGCCTCTGTGAGCCCCCCTCGCCTAACATGAGTGCTAGGCACACACGCGGGGCACAGTCAGTATTCACGGGGTGAATGTTTCAGAGGGCGGAGCTCCCGCACCCACGCAGGTCTGAACACAGTGTCAGGCCCGCTCCCTGGAGGGGCAGCCCAGAGAAGCCCTTACCTCCAGGGTCTTCTGACGGTCCACGGGCTCCCTGAGGGGGCTCTCTGTGACGATCACAGGGAAGTCCCCGTGCTCCAGCCGGTGCTTCTCCAGGATAAACGACCAGATGTGCTCCACACCCTCCCAGTTGATGACGCGGCCCCGCTGCACCGGGTAGCTGAAGGTGTCGGGTCGGCAAATGTCGATGCCAAGACTCACGCGCCGCCGAGCGTAGCTGGGGCCCGGGTTCTCCCGGCAGGGGATGTAGTTCACGACACTGGGCAAGACCAGCTGTGGCTCATTCCAGCCCGACAAGCCAGCCTTCAGAAAGGCAGAGCCATGGTCGATGACGATGGTTCTCGCAGACATGGTGGAGGCGGGGGAGGTCTGCTCACGGGCTCCGCAGTCTGGCCACCTATGGAGGCAGAGGACGGGGTGATTATGAGCCACTCTTGGCCGCCACTGGCTTCTCCACCCCACAGTCAAACATCAGGCTCCCCTGAATTCATCTGCTCCCCCTTCCGGGCCTTTGAACAAGCTGCAACCTGCACCCAAACTCCCATTCCATAAAGTCCACCTCCCAGGCCCCACCTGGACGTCCAGCCGATCCACTTGCCCCCACTTCCCACCAAGCTTCTCCTCTTGCACTTGGCACACCTGTCCACACCAACTGGGCATTTCTGCTCCCAGAGGCCCTCTCACAGTCTGCAGACTCCTAAGAAGCTTGTCACACAAGGTGGGCTTGGCGGACTTTGGCTGCCTGACTGAGGACACATGGAAGACGAAGCTTTAGCTGCGGGGGCCACCGCCCTCGGTAACAGTGAGGCCACAGGAGCAGCGACAGGAGCAGCGACAACGATGACGACGACCAAGGCGACCGCCTCTGCAGTGGGCGCTCTCCTGCCTACCTGGCGCTGCGAGGCTGAACTTCAGGTTGAGTGTGGCAAGACAGTCATGTGTGTCCATCAGAAATGATCAAATATCAACAATTTCATAGGGTTTGACCCAACAAACGGTCCCCTTTCGTTTCACCACCGTCTATACCATTTCACTTTCACCACCATCTATTTGGCAAGTACCATCATGATACTCATTGACAGGTACGGAAGCTGGGGCATACAGAGATTAAAACCAGGGCCACACAACTAATAAAACCAGGGCTGAGACTTAAACCCAAACCAAAATCCAGAGAACACGGCGAGCATCAGGCTAGGCCGCTGAGAAGACACGGGGTTGAAGTATGTGCTGAGCACCTAACAGACCATATACAAGAGGCTGTGAGTGAGGCAGCTGACCAGGACTGCGGTCGGTGTCCGCATCTGTATAGTGAGGGCAATGAAAAACACACACGTGCTGAGGAGGTAGACGTGGCCACCAGCTGATTTTCAGACTTGACTATAAAAATATACTAGCCAAGACTATGCGGTATTGGTAAAAGGACAGTCACAGGGATCTAAAGGACAGGGTGGAGAGCCCAGAAATGAATCCACACAGAAAATGTCACCTGACCTTCGACAAGGTGCAGAAACAATGACATGAGCAAAGAGAGTCTTTACAGTAAACGGCAGGAACAACCGCAGATCCCCATGCAGAAAAATCTCGACTCCACATCTCATATTGTGTTCAAAGTTAACTCAAAATAGATCATAAACCTAAATATCAGACCTAAAACTATACAAGTTTTGAAAGAAAACACAGCAGAAAAATCACTGTGATCTCAAAAGTTTTCTAAGACACAGCATTAATAGCCTGATTCATAAAAGAGCAAATTGAGAGGTTGGGCTTCATCAAACTCAAGAACTTTTGCTCTTCAAAAGAAACTAATAAGAGAATAACCCATATAAGATACAGACTGGGAGACAATAGTTACAAACCACATACCTGATAACTTTTATCCAAGAAACGTAAAGGACTCACAAAACCCAATAATATGAAAATAACCCAGTTTCTTAGAGGGGTGAAAGATTTAAACACTTCACAAAAGACAATATACGAATGGCAGATATACACATGAAATGATGCTCAACGTCATTAGGAAAATGAAAACTGAAAACACGACGATCCCACTGTACCCCTATGAGCATGACCAAAGTTGAAGGTTGACTATACCAAGAGCTGGCAAGGAGGCGGAGGAACCAGAGCCCTCACGCACACTGTCGGGGAATGCGAGACAGTGCTCCCACCTTAGGAAACAGCCTGGCCGCTTCTCAGAAAGTTAAATATACATCTACCACACAGCCCAGTGTTTCTACTCCAAGGATTCACCCAAGGGGAACAAAAGCTTCTGTTTGTACCAAAAACACATGTACGTGTTCTTAGAACGTTCCCTCATAATCACTCAAGTGTAGAAACAAGCTACACATCAGCTGGAGAGGCACAGACACACGTCCATCCCAGGGACTCACACTCGGCAAGAAAAAGGAGCAAGTGATACACACAGTAACGTGAGTAATCCTCAAACACGCTGAGCTCAGTGAGCGGTCAGACCCAGAAGATGCGCGCTGCAGGAGCTCCCGTTCACACAACGTCTTGGAAAAGGCAAAAGCACGAAGACAGGACGAACCTGCGGCTCTCAGCAGCCAGAGGTGGAGAAGGGCTGACCCAAGGGGCACGGGGGCCCTGGGGCTGAGGTCCTGTCCTGACTGTGGTGGTGGGCGCACACTGCACGCATCTGGCAAAGCTCTCACACCCATACAGTGAAGAGAGGGGCGTTTCCTCTGAGTAAAAGTTAAGGCGCAAACCCAGTGCGTGTGGAGACAAATGAAAGATACGTGAAATCTCCTTGCAGAATGCAAAACGTCACACACTCAGCAGACTCGGTACCAAGGATGCACGTGGGTGTCCAGCGAGAGAGACACCCCAGGAGCCGCTCAGCCCGAGGCCACACTCCGGAGCCGCCACTCCGCCAGCGGTGCGCCTGCCTCAGCTTCCGAGCAGCCGCGTCGACCTGGCGCTCAGAGCAGGGCAGCCACCGCCTGGCCCTGGCCAGCAGCCGCCCGCTGTCGCCCGCCTTGGGGCCTTCCTCGAATTAGCTCTGACAATAGATGGGGGAGAGCAAAGAGAAGAAGCGAGACGGAACCAAGGCTCCAGTCTCCTCCCTTGCCTGCTGGGACCCAGAGTGATGGAGAAACAGGCATCCAGATGACTTCCGGGATGTAGGCTGCACCACCGACCTCTCTGCACCTCAAGAGCGGGGCAACTGGCAACTGCTTCCTCGCCCCTGGCATCTGGAACCAGGAGATGCAGGCAGGCTAGTGTCCACTGTGACGGCTGATCGAGTTGCTCACTTAGGGGCCTCCAGGTGGGTGGCCCAGCTGCCCCGGCCTGGGAACCTGAGGATGGGGAGCAAGAGGCCATCCTCCCCGTGGACCATGACTGCAGGAAGAGAGTCTGGATGGCTCCAAGGAGCCCATCCCCAGGACAAAGATTAAAATGTACACATTCAAAAGCACTTTTCTGAGCCACCTATTGTATAACACAAACCCTACTGAGCATCATGGATCCAAATCATTCTGATATGGTTCCTACCCCCCTAGAGCTTACACTCTACCGAGAAAGACTGTCAGCAAGCACCTGATCAAATGTATCACACCAGGTGGGATTAGCACAATAAAGGAAAAGAAAACCTGGTAAAAGCAACACGGAGTATAAGCGGCACAGAGGCTTGGCGTTATTCTAAACAGGGCCTCCTTTTAAGAGTGACAGCTGAGCAGAGAACTGAATTCAGTGAGAGAATGAGGCATGGGATTACCTGGGAAATCATTCCAAGCTAAAGGAACAGCAAGCGCAAAGGCCCTGAGGCAAAAACTGCCAGCTGCGATCTAAGAGCACCCCAGAAGCCAGTGTGGGGGACACGGTGGGCAAGGGAGGGAGCTGAAGATCTCAGATGGGGCTTTCGGGCGGTGCTGTACTGAGAGCTGAGAGAAGCCACTAAGGGTTTGAATTGGGGAATGAATGTTATCTGACTTGAGTTATAAAAAGGCCCACTGGGCTGATGTGAAGCACAGACCACGAGGGCAAGAGGAGAAGCAGGGGGAAAAAGGATGTGAAGGATGACGGTGGCCGGCACTAAGCTGGTAACTACCGAGGAGAGGTGCTCACATTCTGGATGTATTTAAGAAAGATGGGTACGATGGAGTGTGAGGCAAGATGAGGACTAAAGAGCGGTGCCAAGATTTTTACCCTGAAAGCCGGAAGGATGACGTATGCACTCACGCTAAGATGAAGACCACGGGAGGAACAGGCTTCACACAGGGAGGAAATCGGGAATTTGACTTTGGACATGACAGAAGTCTGAGATGCCTACCACACCAAGAGGCATCCTTAAGGCACCTGCATGAGGATGCCTTAGGGCAGAGTTTACAGGCACCTGAGCTGGAGCTGAAACTGAGAATCAGCGGATGGGTGCACGCATGCTAAGTTGCTCAGTCGTGTCCGACGCTTTGTGACCCCATGGACCGTAGCCCGCCAGGCTCCTCTGTCCATGGATTCTCCAGGCAAGAACACTGGGGTGGGTTGACATTTCCTCCTCCAGGGGGTCTTCCCAACCCAGGGATCGAGCCAACTGGTGTCTCCTGTGTCTCCCGCGTTGGCAGGTGGATGCGCCTGGGGAGCCCTCGGGAATGGGTGGAGCTGCAGATCCTGGGCATGGCTGAGCTCACGCAGGGACCCGGTGTAGAGGAAGGCTGATGCCTGAGGGGCTCTAAGGTCTGGAGGCCAGGCCTTGAGAGGAAGCAATGAGGAGGACGACAAGCAGAGGCCATGGAGGCGAGCGGGAACCCAGAGGGACGACCTCAAAGGCCAAGCAGAACAAACGTTTCAAGAAGAGGAGAACTGCACGTGCTGAGAAATCACCATGAGGACAAAGAAATACCGACTGGACGAAGCAACACAGAAGCCACCAGGCAAGAGAGCCGCAGTGGGAAGGGGAGGAGAAAAGCCTGAGGCGTGGGCGAGAGACCCTGCAGGGCTGAGCCCGCTCTGCAGAAACACCAGCGCCCCACAAGACAGACAGCAATGCCAAGGGAGCGCTGAGAACTAAAGGACACGGCCACGCACGCTTTCTGACCCTGGATCGCTGAGAAATGAGCTCCCATCAAGAGCGCCAGTAACATCTCCGGTGCCAGTCGAGACGCAGTGAGCGCAACATAGCCCTCTCTACCGTGAACGGTAACGAACAAGTCTGACAACACATGGAACGCAGCTCCCTGGAGGCTCTGAACAGCAAGAGGGAACGAAACGCAGAGTGAGGGGAGTCCCGCTCAGAGACGCAGCCCCGGGCGGGCGCGGCTGCTGTCCGCGTCCTCGTTCCTCTCGCAGCACTGACTTGAGGCATATAAAGCGTGTCCTCTGACCAGAAAGGGATTAGAAGAAGTCAAGATCAGCAGGACACCTGGAAAATCTCCACATATGTGAAAATCAAGTTAAAATGGTACCTGGGTCAAAGGAAAAATGAGAAAATATTTAAACTGAAAATTGAAGTAGAATCTAAGAAGCCGGGAGGTGCGGCTACAGCATCCTCAGGTGTCACAGCGCTGCTGCTCTGCCACCCGGTCGTGGCCGACTCTCTGCGACCCCACGGACTGCAGAACGCCAGGCCTCCTGGTCCCTCACCATCTCCCGGAGCCTGATCAAACTCATGTCCAAAGAGTCGGTGATGCCATCCAACCACCTCATCCTCTGTCATCCCCTTCTCCTCCCGCCTGCAATCTTTCCCAGCATCAGGGTCTTTTCTAATGAATCGGATCTTCGCATCAGGCGGCCTAAGTATTGGAGTTTCAGCTTCAACATCAGTCCTTCCAGTGAACATTCAGGATTAGTTTCCTTTAGGATTGACTGTTTTGATCTCCCTGAGTCTTCTCCAGCACCGTTTACAGCATTAAACGTTTATATTTGAAAAAGAAAAACATGTTTCAAGTAAGCTTCCACCTTTAGAAGCTGGAAAAGGAAGAATGCATTAAATTCAAAGCAAGCAGTGGATGGAAACGAAGAACACAATCAACAGGAAACCAATAGAGAAAAGTCAGTAAAACCATAAGCTGGTTCTTTGGAATGATTGACAAATTGATAAACCTCTAGTCAGATTGGAAAAAAAGAGGTAAGACACAAAGGACTGCTGTCAGGAACGAGGCGACATTACTTCGACACTACACAGATGAAAATAACAAGAAATGGCCATGAACAATTTTGTGACTATCAATTTGACAACATAGGTGAAAGGAAGACGTTTCTTCCAAGACATGATCCACTCAAGCTCACTCAAGAGGGAATATATAACCCAAACAGCACCACGACTATGAAAGAGACTAGATCTTTAAAGACACTGGGAGTTTAAAACCTCCCAGTGAAGAGAACTCTAGACCAAACAGCTTCACTGGTAAATGCTACCAAAAATTTAAGGAAAAAAAAATGATTCTAATTGTATACAACATCTTCCAGGAAGCTGAAGATGAGGTACCATATCTCATGAGGGCAGTGTGACCTTGATGACCAAATCAAAGATACCGCAAAAAAAGAAAAACACAAACCAAAGTCTCTGATGAACAAAATTCTGAGTAAAACATCGGCAACTCAGCAATATATAAAAAGAATAGTCTGTTAACTTTTGTTCTTCGGCCGCTAAGCTGTGTCCATGTCCAACCCTTCGCGACGCCGTGGGCTGTGGCCCGCCAGGCCCCTCTGTCCATGGGATTTCCCAGGCAGGAATACTGCAGTGGGCTGCCATTTCCTTCTCCAGAGGATCTTCCCAATACTCTTCAACTAAATGGGGCTGTTCCCAGAAATGTGAAGCTGGTTTAAGGTTTTTAAGTTAATATAATTCAACCTACTGACAGAAGAAAGAAGAAAAACTCCATGACCATCTCAGTGGATGCAAAAAAAAAAAAAAAAAGGGATAAAATTCAACATAAACTTACAATAAAAACTCTCAACTACTAGGAGATAAAAGAGAATCTTCTTAACCTAAAAAAAGGCATCTCAAAAAAAAAAAAAAACCTACAAATAATATACCTAAGTTCTCCTCCTAAGATGAGGAGTAAGACAAGGTAGTCAGCTCTCACCACTCAGTTAACTGGGAGCTCTAGCCAGTAGTGCTGTAAGGCGAGGAAATCGTGAAATAAAGAGCATATAAACTGGAAAAGAAGAAATAAAACTGTTCCTGTTTGCAGAAGACACAACTGTCTATAGAGAAAATCCCAAAGAACTTACAAAAAAATATCCTAGTAGTAATAACTGGGCTTGGACAACTCCCAGGACAGAAGTTCAATATTTTAAAAATCAATGTTATTTTATAAACTAGCAATAAACAGCTGGAAATCAAAATTGTTTACAATAACATCAAAAACTGTAAAATACTTTGGTATAAATCTAACAAAACATGTTACATTGAATACAATATGCTAACAACTACAGACACTGATGAAAGAAATCAAAGAAAACCTAAATAAATAAACAGATATGCTGTGTTCATGGATTAGAAGATTCAGTATCATTAGGATGTTAATTCTCCCTAAATCAATCTTTAGATTTAATCCCAATCAAAATCAAGCTTCCCTGGGGCTAAGGTGGTCAAGAATCCCCCTGCAGTGCAGGAGATGTGGGTTCAGTCCCCGGGTCGGGGAGAGCTCCTGGAGAAGGGAACGGCTACCCACTCCAGGATTCTGGCCTGGAGAACCCCATGCACAGAAAAGCCTGGCGGGCTATGGTCCATGGGGTCGCAAAGAGATGGACACAACTTAGCGACTTTCACTCACCCACTCAAAAGCCCAGCAGGATTTTTGTTTTACATATCAACAAGATGATTCTAAAATTTATATAGGAAGACAAAGAAACTACAATAGTCAAAATAATTCTGAAAAAGAAGAACAAAGCTGGAAGACTTATATGACGTGATTCCAAGACCTACTATAAACCTATAATAATCAAAAAGTACAGTACTGGTGGAAGGATGGGCACTCAGAGCAGCGAACAGACTGGGACAAACACAGCCAAGTGATCGTGACAAGGATGCAAGGACATTTCAGTGATGAAAGGGAGACTATTCAACAAACGATGCTGGAAAACCCTGAGTCCCTCTGAGAGGTTTAAAAAACCCTCAACCCATTCTTCACCTCTAATACAAACATTAGCTCAGAATGAATTATGTAAACAGTAATTATACAACAACAACAACAACAACAACAACAAAACCTGTAAGACTTACAGGAGAAGACAAAAGAGAAAATCTCTAGGACTTTATCTAAGAACATCTAAGTGTTCTCAGACACAACATCAAAAGCAGAACCCATAAAAGGAAACGTCTGTGCCCTAGACTTAAAAACGCCTGCTTTTTGAAAAACACTATTAATGAAAATTCAAAAGACAAGCCACAGGATGGCAGAAAATACAGTTTACCCTTGAATGATACAGAAACTCTGACCTGCACAGGTCCACTCACATGCCGGGTTTTCAATAAATACGCACGACAATCCTATGCTACCCACGGTTGAATCCAAAGATGCAGGAAGGTGGATACAGAGGACCAACTGTAAAGCTACATTCAGAGGTTCAACTGTGCAGGGGGTCGGTGTCTCTGACCTCCGTGTTGTTCAAGGGTCAACTGTATCTGCAAGGCAATTTCTGACATAGGACTTGTGTCCAGAATATAAAGAGCTATCGAAAGATCAATAATCAGAAAAGAGATGGAGGTGGCTCAAGAGGGCAGTGTAGGAAGACCCTGAGCTCACGCTCTCCCACGGGACACACCAAACCTACAGCTGCGTACGGGACGACTCCCTCTGAAAACCAGCTCAACTGCTCCTCAACAACAAAGGATGAAAGAGGCAGAGACGCTGTCTCACCCAAACCCCATCCCCGGCCGAGACCCACCGCTGGGGGACCTCACAAGCACGGCGCTTCTCTCCGAGGAGACAGGAGTCTGTATCCCCCACTGGGCACCCCAACCCTGGGACCTGCCCTGGAGACAGATGCCCCACCGCAGCTGGCTTTGAACACCAACAGAATGCACATCCCAGACGGAGTGGAGACGCCACTCTCTTTTATAACACGTTTTTCTTTTATTTTGGGGGTCACGCTAAGCCTGAGACATACACGTTTGCAAAAAGGATGTCAGGCTTCGCTGGGCCGAGAGGGCTGAGACTCGTGGGGTGAGGAGGGGCCCCGTGGGGAGGCACAGAAACAGTGCCAGCTGGAGCAGGGGCCCAACTGTGAACCCAGGAGAGGTCCCCCCAGAATAAAGGAGAGTCCCCGTTGTGTTCCAGGACAGGGAGGGAGATGCTGGAAGTAGGACGGACAGGTAACTGTGCAGCCAGAGAATCCACTCTGAAAGGGCTCGCGGGCAGCCTCACCTGCCTCAGGACCCCGGGCAAAAGCAGGGAGCGCGTCAGCACACACGAGCACCTGACTGGTCAGCCATGCAGCGTCTGCGGCAGGGATGGGGGCGCGCGGGGCTCTCCCCAGGAGGCAGGCACCAGCCAGCCACCTAGGTGGATGCCCTCTCCACCCCGCGAGCTCCAGGGGGCAGGCCCCGCCTCTAGGCTACCCCCCTGCCCCACTGAAGCCGGCAGGTGTGCCCAGCCTCACACTCCTCCATGGCCCTGCTACAGCTGGTGGGTGCACTTAGCCCCCACAAGGGACATCCCCTGAGGGCCTAGCCCTGGTGCCCAAGGGGGCTCGCATTTCCAGGCCTAATGAACCCAGCACAATCAAAGGCATTTCCTGGCAGGATGCCACCCGCAGGGCACCACACAGACCTCAGACTGGAACACACGCCCAGGTTTCCTGTGAAAAGGCCCAGTCACCTGTCCTGGAGCTTCAGCCAGCGCGGCAGGCTACGGCACACCACACCTCTAGAGGCCTTGGGTCTGTTTTGAAAGAAGCAGGTGGGGAGAAGTGTGGACAAATGAATAGAGAAAGGTGTGTGTGTGTGCACGTGCGTGTGCAATGGAATAGTACTCAACTGTAAAAAAGGATGAAAGTTTGCCATTTGTGATGATACAGACAGACCTTGAGGGCCTTATGCTAAGTGAAATAAGACAGAGAAAGACAAATACTGTATGATTTCACTTCTATGTGAAATATGAAAAAAAAAAAGAACGAAACTCATACACACAGAACAGACCGGGGGCTGCCTGAGGGGAGGGCAAAGTGGGCACAGCGGGTGAAGAGGCCGTAAAATGAGAGCCACAGGGGTTTAGTGTCCAGCACAGTGAGGGCAGCCAGCAATGCTGTACTGCGCATCTGAAAGTTGCTAGAATGAACCTTAAAAGTTCTCATCACTCAGAAAAATGTTTTGGGACTCTGTGTGGTGACAGACGGTACCCAGAGTTACTGCGGTGATCATTTTGCAATGTATACAAATGCTGAATCATTATGTCACACACCTGAAATTAATATACTGTTGTACGTCAAGTATATGTCAATTCAGAAATAAAAAGATGACAGGAAACGAGGATCTTAAAACTGGGCCAAAGATGGGAACATGCCGTCAAACAGGCTTTACAGGCGGTGGGCGCACAGAAAGATGCTAAGCATCACGGTGGAAATGCTCATTAAAGCCACGGTGAGGTGCCACACACATACTAGGAAGGCTAAGCTAAAATCTAAGTACAATACCGGCTGCTACAAGGTTAGAGAAGCGGAAACTCTCCCATGCCGCTGCTGGGAATATACGGAGGCACAACTAGGGAAAGAGGCTGGACGTTTCTCAGAAAGGTGAGCACGCACCACTCAGCCCAGCAACTCTCCTCTGAAGAGCAGTAAGAGCTCAGGCTCGCACTCAAGCCTTTATGCCAACGCAAAAACCACTTTATACCAACGCAAACCGCTAAGAACTGGAGCAACCGGTTGTTCACCAGTTCTTCAGCCGGTGAATGGATAAACACACCGTGGCACACTCATTCCATGGTGTTCCCCTCAGCAGTGCAAGGAAGCTGACTGCCGAAACAACGCCGTGACCGACTTCCACAATCAGCGCCTGAGTGAAGGAGGCCGGAACCTTCTGCTGCCGTTCCCCCTGATCTGGCATCGTGGGAAAGACACAGCTGCAAGGACAGAGGGCGGGTCAGCCGGCGCCAGGGCTGGGGGTGGGGGAAGCGCAGGCCACGAGGGGAACCGGCACGGGGCGGGCTGGGACTAGGTTACATCCTGACGACAGCGGTGGGTACACACCTGTAAGCATTTGTCAGAATTCACGACTACACATCAAAAAGAGTGACTCTTAGTACACATAAATTTTTAAAAAGCACATTTCGGGAACTATGGGTAAAATGTGAATATGGGTTATATTTTCGATGTTAAATTTCCTGCCCTTGATCACTATATTGTGGTTTTGAAAGAGAATATCCTTGATTTTAAGAAGATCTGTGAAAAAGTATTTACAGGTAGAATGTCATGAAATTTACTTTCAAATAGATCAGGGGAAAAAAGCATATACATATATAGAAAAAGCCTCAAAGCAAATGTGGTCCAAAAAATTACTGAATATGGGTGAAGGGTGCATTTTGAGGTGCACTGAACTATTCTTACACCTCTAGGTGTGAACAGTTGCTTAAAATTAAAAGCTTTGAGAAAAAGGAAGGATGAGAGGAGGGAAATTAGTTTACACTGGAGACAGCCAGGAGACAATTCTGATGAGCTCTACTATGAAAAGAAGCAAAGAAATACAACAGATGTGAAGAGGCATGGGACCCCAGGAGGCCTGGGTTTTTTAAGATGAGAAATAATACGCTACGGGCTTATGCTGATTGGAATGATCCAGAGGAGGGAGAAAGCAGAACCAGAATGAACTCGAGACTCTGCACCATTAAGCTCGTGCCTGCTTCCCCACACCGTCTTGCACCTCCTCCCCCACGGCGTCGCTCTCCAGCCCCGCTGACCTCTCCTGTCCTTCTGTCCCGGGACCACAGCCTGTCCCTTCCTCCCGTGGGGTCCTGTGCGCCCCTTTCTGTGTGAACACCTGTCCCTGCTCTTCAGGAAACCATCCTTCCAGTCTCAGGTCACCCCTCCGAGAAGGCTTCACTGGGCCACTCACTCCGTCCGCAACCGAGCTTACATTAGCTACTTTCACCATCTGCACAGCACTTACTCAAGCAAGCACTCACTCGCTTTTCTGTCTAGCCATCTCCCTCTCAAGACACAGGGATCTAGATTCCAAGGCGGGCGAGGTTTGGTCCTTTGCTTCCATGTTCCCATCACATCGCTGGCGTCCTTTTGTTAAATCCATCTGGGTTGAATGCATCAATTTCTTAGAATACACCAACTCGCTGGCAGCACCACTGTTCCATATGGACTCAGCACCCATGTCCCTCAAAGAACAGCTCCTTCTGCAGGCTTCTGGTTCCCTGCCTGCTCAAAACCCCTTAACGGCTCCCACAGCCAAAAAGGAGGCTTCCCAGATGGTGCCAGTGGTAAAGAACCTGCCTGCTATGCAGGAGATGCAAGAGATGTGGGTTCCAACCCCGGGTTGGGAAGATCCCCTGGAGGAAATGGCAACCCACTGCAGCCTTCTTGCCAGGGAAATCCCACGGACAGAGGAGCCTGGCGGGCTAGTCCATGGGGTCGCAAAGAGTCGGACACGGCCAAGCATCCAAGCAGGCCCACACATGGGCAATGGGATGAAGTCTGAGCTCACCCTCAGCTGCAGAGGACCACGGTCCTGGCCCCCGGGTGCCCTCCCCGCCTCCTCGCCTCTCCACACGCCTGATGCTAGAGCTGGGCGGCAGCAGACGCTGCTCTAAAAAGCAGGGCCCTCCCGCACGTCTCCGGTCTGCTGCTCTCTCCACCCCACGGTCTTTGAGATCTCAACCAAACCTCCACTCCCAAAGGCAACTTCCACCTGGCAGCTCAGGCCTCCGCGGACCACACAACCCCGGCTGAGCATTCATGCACGCTGCTGCCCACAGATCACCCCACTGAGCCTGCACAGCCCCAGGACGCAGGCGCAGCGCTCCAGCACTCTCTCTGGGTTATGGGTGCGGCAATTAAAGTTTAGAGAAGCGACGCAATCGGCTCCAGGACACCCTGGCTTCAGGGCACTCAGGAGCCAAACCCACGCCTGTGGGTTTCCAGAGGTCCGGCCGTAACTACCACCGTGATTAGCCGCTGACCATAGGTTAACCAATTCTCCCAGCCTTGGTTTTCAGATGAGAAAACCTCCCTTTCGTGGATGTTCGAAGGGTTAGCAATACCGTTTGAAGGAAACGGGGTGCAGACCAGAACACACCGGCTTTTGTTAAGCCTGCAGCGCCCCGACTGCGCCTGCTCCCATTAACTGTCTGCCCGGCATCTTCTCTCCCCTCCGGGCCATCACCTCTCCCCTCCCCGGGGTCTGCACTGCTTGTGCACACAGGGCCCTTGAGGGTTTGCCCATCAGGGCTCCATCTGGGCCCCTGTGAACTGCTCTGTGGTTATGAACATTTCGCAAGGAGCTCTCCACTTGGCCCTTTCATCTACTGGGTTGGCCAAAAAATTTGTTCAAGTTTTTCCATAACATCCTACATAAAAAAACCGAACGAGCTTTTTGGCTGATCCGATCTCAGTTCAGTTCAGTTCAGTTGCTCAGTCATGTCCAACTCTTTGCGACCCCATGAATCACAGCACGCCAGGCCTCTCTGTCCATCACCAACTCCAGGAGTTCACTCAGACTCACGTCCATCGAGTCCGTGATGCCATCCAGCCATCTCATCCTCGGTCGCCCCCTTCTCCTCCTGCCCCCAATCCCTCCCAGCATCAGAGTTTTTTCCAATGAGTCAACTCTTCGCATGAGGTAGCCAAAGTACTGGAGTTTCAGCTTTAGCATCATTCCTTCCAAAGAACACCCAGGGCTGATCTCCTTTAGGATGGACTGGTTGGATCTCCTTGCAGTCCAAGGGACTCTCAAGAGTCTTCTCCAACACCACAGTTCAAAAGCATCAGTTCTTCGGCGCTCAGCTTTCTTCACAGTCCAACTCTTCACATCCATACATGACCACTGGAAAAACCATAGCCTTGACTAGATGGACCTTCGTTGGCAAAGAAATGTCTCTACTTTTCAATATGCTATCTAGGTTGGTCATCACTTTCCTTCCAAGGAGTAAGCGTCTTTTACTTTCATGGCTGCAGTCACCATCTGCAGTGATTTTGGAGCCCAAAAAAATTAAGTCTGACACTGTTTCAAATGTTTCCCCATCTATTTCCCATGGAGTGATGGGCCCAGATGCCATGATCTTCATTTTCTGAATGCTGAGCTTTAAGCCAACTTTTTCACTCTCCTCTTTCACTTTCATCAAGAGGCTTTTTAGTTCCTCTTCACTTACTACCATAAGGCAGACCTTTAAGAACTAACATCCAAAAAAGATGTCCTTTTCATTACAGGGGACTGGAATGCAAAAGTAGGAAGTCAAGAAACACCTGGAGTAACAGGCAAATTTGGCCTTGGAATACGGAATGAAGCAGGGCAAAGACTAATAGAGTTTTGCCAAGAAAACGCACTGGTCATAGCAAACACCCTCTTCCAACAACACAAGAGAAGACTCTACACATGGACATCACCAGATGGTCAACACCGAAATCAGATTGATTATTTTCTTTGCAGCCAAAGATGGAGAAGCTCTATACAGTCAACAAAAACAAGACCAGGAGCTGACTGTGGCTCAGATCATGAACACCTTATTGCCAAATTCAGACTTAAATTGAAGAAAGTAGGGAAAACCACTAGACCATTCAGGTAGGACCTAAATCAAATCCCTTATGATTATACAGTGGAAGTGAGAAATAGATTTAAGGGCCTAGATCTGATAGATAGAGTGCCTGATGAACTATGGACTGAGGTTCGTGACATTGTACAGGAGACAGGGATCAAGACCATCCCCATGGAAAACAAATGCAAAAAAGCAAAATGGCTGTCTGGGGAGGCCTTACAAACAGCTGTGAAAAGAAGAGAAGCAAAAAGCAAAGGAGAAAAGGAAAGATATAAGCATCTGAATGCAGAGTTCCAAAGAATAGCAAGGAGAGATAAGAAAACCTTCCTCAGTGATCAATACAAAGAAATAGAGGGAAAAAACAGAATGGGAAAGACTAGAGATCTCTTCAAGAAAATCAGAGATACCAAGGGAACATTTCATGCAAAGATGGGCTCGATAAAGGACAGAAATGGTATGGACCTAACAGAAGCAGAAGATATTAAGAAGAGGTGGCAAGAATACACAGAAGAACTGTACAAAGAAGAGCTTCACGACCCAGATAATCATGATGGTGTGATCACTCACCTAGAGCCAGACATCCTGGAATGTGAAGTCAAGTGGGCCTTAGAAAGCATCACTACGAACAAAGCTAGTGGAGGTGATGGAATTCCAGTGGAGCTGTTTCAAATCCTGAAAGATGATGCTGTGAAAGTGCTGCACTCAATATGCCAACAAATTTGGAAAACTCAGCAGTGGCCACAGGACTGGAAAAGGTCAGTTTTCATTCTAGTTCCAAAGAAAGGCAATGCCAAAGAATGCTCAAACTACCGCACAATTGCACTCATCTCACATGCTAGTAAAGTAATGCTCAAAATTCTCCAACCCAGGCTTCAGCAATACGTGAATCGTGAACTTCCTGATGTTCAAGCTGGTTTTAGAAAAGGCAGAGGAACCAGAGATCAAATTGCCAACATCTGCTGGATCATCGAAAAAGCAAGAGAGTTTCAGAAAAACATCAATTTCTGCTTTATTGACTGTCCCAAAGCCTTTGACTGTGTGGATCACAATAAACTGTGGAAAATTCTGAAAGACATGGGAATACCAGACCACATGACCTGCCTCTTGAGAAACCTATATGCAGGTCAGGAAGCAACAGTTAGAACTGGACATGGAACAACAGACTGGTTCCAAAGAGAAAAAGGAGTACGTCAAGGTTGTATATTGTCACCCTGCTTATTTAACTTCTATGCAGAGTACATCATGAGAAACGCTGGGCTGGAAGAAGCACAGCTGGAATCAAGACTGACTGCCGGGAAAAATACCAATAACCTCAGATCCAATCTCAGGGACTCTTAAACAGCGTGGGAGGTCAGGGGAGGGTCAGTGCCAGGGGGTGGATGCCATCATCCCAGTGTTCATCCATTCATGTGCCCATAATCCGCCTCCAAGACCCTCTGCTGCTGGAGAACGCGGAATGTGCTTCCCAGAACCCAGGCACCCTGCCAGGCACTTCTGTCCTCGTTTCAGAGCACAGCCCGCCTGTGAAGGAGGCACCATGGCTGGCCTGTTTTATGCCGAAGGAAACAGGGCCACAGAAACTCACCGCTTCCCACCGCTTTAGCTGTGGATCAGGAGCTGGATTAGAGTCTGAACCCACAGTCTCTGGCTCCCGAGCCCATGCCTCTCACCAGGCAGCCACCTTGCTTCTCACCCCACTGCCGCTGTGTTCAGCACAGCACCAAGTCGTCCACATCCCACCCCACCAAGAATGTGTTGGGATACGGGGCAAAGGACAACAAGGGTTCCTAATCGCCTGGCCATGAGTTAGGGAGAGCTACCTGGATTCTCCAGTGGAACCGCAACGAGCCTGTAGAGGGAGGAAGACGGAGGCAGAGAAGGGTGTGAAGACGCAACAGCCCCGCTGGCTCTGAAGACGGAGGAGGGCCACAAGCCAAGGAGCGCAGCCAGCCTCCAGAAACCAAAAGCGGCAAAGAAACAGACCTTCTCCAGCGCCCCCAAAGGAACACAGCCCTGACTTTAGCCCGGGGAGGCCCATTCTGTGCTCAGACCTCCAAACAGTAAGGTACTGAATCTGTGCAATTTCAAGCATGAAGTTTGAGGTCTCTTGTTATAACAGCAGCCACAGGAAACTGAAACAGATGCCAGAGCAGCTGACAGCCCTTTCCTGCTCAAAGCTGGCCAGGCCATCGGGGCTCAGTGGCAGGGTCCGAAGGCAGAGCCCCACCCCAGCACCCTCCCCTGGCCCCTCATGGGCGGACCCCATCTAAGGCTCCCTCAGGCTTTGTCTGCCTACCAGGTGAAACCAGACATTTTATCTCGAGACCAGACATGGCCCAGCTTCCCTGCAAACCTGGAAGCAAGCTGGGAGCACAGAAGCCAGGGTCCCTACACAACAGGCCAAGAGCGTGGGCTCCCAAGTCCCCTCCCCGGGGGCGAGGTGCTGGTGGGCCCCACCTGCCAGAGGCAGAGGGGCGAAACTCATTACAAGAAGCCTAAGTACTAGGGTGAAGTGGAGAGACTTCCGTGGTGGTCCAGGGGTTAAGAGCTCGCCTGGCAGTGCCAGGGACAGGGGTCTGGTCCATGGTCTGGCCCCACACCCCAAACACTGAAGCCGGCGTGCCTAGAGCCTGCACCCTGCAACAGGAGAGTCCACCGCAGTGAGGAGCCCGCCCACCACAACTGGAGAAAGCCCGGGTGCGGCGATGAAGACCCAGTGCAGGCAAGAACACACAGATAAAGCTTTTCAAAGGTGGTGCTCATTCTTCCAAGAAGCATGTAGGTCCAAAGTGAAAGTGAAGCCGCCCAGTCGTGTCTGACTCTTTGCAACCCCATGGACTGTAGCCCACCAGGCTCCTCCATCCACAGGATTCTCCAGGCAAGGGTACTGGAACGGGTTGCCACTTCCTTCTCCAGGGGATCTTCCCAACACAGGGATCGAATCCGGGTCTCCTGCGTTGCAGAGGCTTCACCATCGGAACCCCCAGGGCAGCCCACGTGGGCCCAAGCGGAGCCTGCCCTGTGGCAGGGGCTGGGGGCAGACGGCACAGTACCGGGAGACAGAGAGAGACGTCACATTTGCGTGAGGGAAGACGGGGTTTTAATTACTCCTTTTCTTAACCTCACTGTGCCTTGAGGTATTTTAACATCACTCTCCCTGGCAGGAAGGATTGATTGACTGTCTCTTGGCATTCAGAAACCCTGATTAATGTAAAACTAACCAGTCGTTCTGAACTCCGGGGAATTAATCACTTAAATGTGGGAATTACTCAATAAACCGTTCAAACGTGCAATAACCCAAGCCATTAAAAATTAATCGCTCGACACCCCAGCCGTGTAAACAGGGCTAATAAGATCCTGGCAGCTTAGCGTGAGGAGAAAAAGGAAGCTGCCGGGGGAGCAATGACTTTAACCAGCCGCCCCCAAGGACCAGGGTGGACACACCGACGCCCCGGCCACACAGCCCAGATCACTGGGTCGGGGGACGCCCACTTTCTGGGCCCTCCCGCTCTGGCCCTAGGGTGAAAGAAAAGCAGCTCTCCTGGACTGCTACGACGACGTGCTCGGGTTAGGCCAAGCATTTACTGAGCACCTACTGCATGCCAGGCTTGTGCTGGGGTCCGCAGATCCGAGCAGGGCTCTGCTCCGTGTTGCAGATACCACATTTTTACCAACTGAAAGTCTGTGGCAATCCTGTTTCGAACAAGTCTATGGGCACAATTTTGCCAACAGCATTTGCTCACTTCATGTCTCCGTGTCACACTTTGATCATTATTGTAACACTTCAAATGTTTTCATGATTGCTGTATGAGTAACGGTGGTCTGTGACCTGTGATCGCTAACGTTATTATTGCAAAGAGGTTATGACTCCCGGAAAGTCCCTGGTGGTCCCGTGGCTAATAAGACTCCGAGCTCCCACTGCTGGGGGCCCAGCGTCTCTGGTCAGGGAACGAGATCCCACACGCTGCAACCAAGACCTGGCACAGCTAAATAAATCAGTTAATTTTTTAAAAAAGATGACAACTCACTAAAGGCTCAGATTATGCCTAGTATTTTTTCAAATATAATATTTTTAATTAAGCTATGTACATTGGCTTTTTAGACACAGCATTATGGCACACCTAATCTACTATGGGATGAAATTTAAAAGTTTAAGTTAGTCACTCAGTCATGTTCAACTCTGACCCCATGCCAGGCTCCTCTGTCCCTGGAATTCTCCAGGTAAAAATACTGGAGTGAGTTGCCGATTCCTTCTCCAGGGAATCTTTCCAACCCAGGGACTGAATCCAGGTCTCCTGCACTGCAAGCAGAATCTTTACCGTTTGAGCCCCAGGAAAGTCCTCACTAGAGTAGAGTATAAACAGCCTATATACGCACCGGGAAACCAAAATGTTTGTGTGACTCGCCTTACTGCAACACCGGCTTTAGTGCCACGGTCTGAAACCACACCTGCCAATGCCTCTGAGGTCTGCCCGTGCAGCCGCGATCACGGAGAAAGCAGAGCTGTCACTGGGGTGTGTGTGCGTGTGTGCATGTGTGTGTGCGCATGTGTGCGCGCGTGTGTGTGTGTGTGTGCCCATGCAGCCGCGATCACGGAGAAAGCAGAGCTGTCACTGGGGTGCGTGTGCGTGCGTGCGTGCGTGCGTGCGTGTGTGTGCCCGTGCAGCCGCGATCACGGAGACAGCAGAGCTGTCACTGGTATCCGTGTGTGTGTGTGTGTGTGTGTTAGGAAACGTTTGTTTTCTAAAACACTGGCTCTAAAGGAAAACACAGCAAGGGACAGCAGCAGGTATTTTGGGAGAAGAAAGTTCTTACTTTAGACAAGCTGATCAGAAAAGGTGTCTCTGAAAAGATGCCGTCTGCGTGCGACCTGGAAGGCGGCGGCACGCAGCATCTAGGGTCTGGGGAGGAGGGCGGCAAGGGCCCCACGCACGCGTCACACAGAGACTGAAGGAAGTGACCGGAGTGTGGGCCTGGGGGCAGCCGGGAGCAAGGGTGCAGAGGGTCCGAGCCAGGAAACCACAGAAACTAGCTTCTGCCCAGGGGACGCTGCCACTGACGGCTCCCGAGAGGAGAATCACGCCGGCCACGGACGACACCGGAAGATGCGGCCGAGGCAGGAGCAGGAAGGCCCGCCGGAGGCCGCCGAACCGTCGGGGGCAGCCAGCTGCTGCCTGCCCGGGGCCCGTGCCCCCTCCCTGGTCAACAGCAGCTGCTCTGGCTTCGGGCCTGCCCGCCCCTCTTCCCCACCGAGGCCTGGACGGGGCTCACTCGGCTCTCGGCCCAGAGGCGCGTCCCGGCAGGCTTCTGTCCCAGCGCTCTGACCACTTGTGATCTGGCTGAGGAGCCCCGCACGGCCCCCCACATGCCTGTCAGGTCTGAAACGGCCACAGCCACCGCCCGAGGACGGCGCGGGTCCCTGAAGAAGGGCAGCGCCGAGAGTCAGGGAGAAACGGGGGCACGTGTGGCAGCAGCGCTCTCTGGGTCGCACCGCCCCTGCGGCGCCCGGTTCCGTCCACCAGTCGCCTGTCTGAAGCCAGCTTGGGCAGGTTCGGTTCCTGACGGACACAGCGTCTCACGCCGTGCGCATGTTATTCCACCCAGGGCTTACAGCTTCTGTAAGCACTGGAGCCAACTTTCCAACTTACAGATAAAAAACCCAGGCTCGGCGCCCAAGGCACACTGCTGGGATGTGGCAATGGTGGCATGTGAGCCCAAGGACTGCGGGCTTCAAAAGCCTCACTTTGCGCTTCTGTCCTCACTCTCTGTCTCTCCCTACGTGTGTGTGAGGTAAAGTAGCTTCAGTCATCTCCCACTCTGCAACCCCATGGACTGCAACCTGCCAGACCCCTCTGTCCGTGGGATTCTCTAGGCAAGAATAACAGAGTGGGTTGCCAGGCCCTCCTCCAGGGGAATCTTTCAGATCCAGGGATCAAACCCACATCTCCTGTGCTGGCAGGCAAGTTCCTTCCCTCTAGCACCACCTGGGAAGCCCGTCTCTCTATATACATACATGTCTTTAAAAATGTCGCTCGGTGGGCTTAATGATTTAATTTTGGAACAACGGGTGCCTCGCACACGGCCCTCTCCCCTACCCACAACCTTAGCAGCCTCATCGCTAACAGGCATCTCTAACTGTCTGATGAATGCGCTCCTGCAGGGCCCTGAAGTGATATGGCATCTCTTCATGTCCCTGCAGCCCCTAGACAATGACGGACCCGGTCCTGACGAGATGGGGGTGCAACGCAGCCACTGCACCGTGGCAAGCTGCCCTTTCCCCGATCCTGTCCTGCTGGGGCCACGGAAGGAAGTGGACGTGGACACTGACACCGAGGAGAGGCCACTCGGAGACGGCTGGGCGCCCTGTGGGGAGACAGCACCCCGAGGAGGAGACAGCCACAGGTCACAGCACCCCGAGGAGGAGACGGACACAGGTCACAGCACCCCGAGGAGGAGACGGACACAGGTCACAGCTCCCCGAGGAGGAGACGGACACAGGTCAACGCCGCGTCTTCTCTCTGGGTCCCCCACGTGGTTCAGTCACAGGTCTGAAAACAACGAAAGTTTCCAGAAAATAAAGTGCAACAGCGGTAAAGACACAGAGTGGAGATAAACTCTTCAATGAGCTGAAACGGTGACCAGAGCCTCCTCGACCTAAGGGCCGCAACCTCAGATGACTGCATGGGCGAGCGCTGCCAAACTGATGATGCCCACATAGAAGATGGGCACATACATGCGTTAGAATGCTACGCGGCCACGGAAGAGGGTGAGGCGACGCCATCTGCGGCAGCATGGATGGGCCCAGACGCCGTCATGCTGAGCGGGACTGGCTCAGACAGAGACAGCTACGCAGAGCCCAAACTACGGCACAGATGAACTCATCTACAAACCGGAAACAGACTCCCAGAGACTCATCGACAAACCGGACACAGACTCCCAGAAACTCATCTACAAACCAGAAACAGACTCCCAGAAATTCATCTACAAACCGTAAACAGGCTCCCAGAGACTCATCTACAAACCGGAAACAGACTCCCAGAGACTCATCTACAAACCGGAAACGGACTCCCAGACAAAGAGGGCAGACCTGTGGTTGCCAAGGGCAAGGGGCGTGAGGGGGAGGAAGGGGAGCTCGGGGCCAGCAGACGCAGACTACGACGCACAGACTGGATAAGCAACGGGCCCTACCGCATAGCACAGGGAACTAGGTTCAACATCCAGTGAGAAACCACAAGGAAAAGAATATACGTATAAATACATTTTTAGCTGAGTCACTCGGCTATGCAGCAGAAAGCAATGCGCCACTGTAAAGCAACTAAAACTCCAACTTGAAAACCGATTATACCCAGCTTATGGAGTATCAGAAAAAAGGTACCAAACTTATTATATGAGACTGGTAAGGACTGAACGTCACAATGGAATAAACATACTATAATAAAGGAAGTCACAGCCCCATCTCACTCATGGACAAATAATTCCAAAGGAAAGGACCAGCTAGCCAAGCGTGAGTCAATCGGGAACAGCTAGTGCACAGGCGCGCGGTGCTGCGGTGAGCAGGCGGAGGAGAGCCAGACAGCTGGGCTCCGACCCCAAGCCCTCCACTCCATGCTCACTGCAGTACCTCCCTGCGGCCCAGGTGACAGGCTCCCCGCCCTGGACCACGCCTCTAACAGGCACACGCACACCCCCTCCAGCACAGCCCCGGCACAGCAAAACCCCCAAGTCAGCACCCGCATCTGTGACTGAAACTCTGGCCCCAGAAGACACTCTGCGGCGTCTCCTGCTCGACATCACAGAAACAGGGGACCACGCTGCTGCGCCAGAGGAACCCAGCCGTAAGCCGCAGCAGAACTGAGCAGCAGGCGCAGTTCAGGAGCAGAGTGGACCTGTCCAGTCTCCCCCAGGGCTCACACAGTAGGGGCCCGCAGAGCCAAGGATGCTTCTGGGAGCTCCCACTTCCTGGTCACGCTGAGTTTTAATCTGCAGGAGGCAAAAGGGATTCATGACTTTGCCGGATTAGAACAGTTTTCGTAACAGCCTCATGTGGCACCTCAGGAACATTCTGAAACACTGGGACTTCCCTGGTGGCCAAATGGTAAAGAATCCCCCTGCCAATGCAGGGGACACAGGTTCGACCCCTGGTCCAGGAGGATTCCACGTGCCACAAGGCAACTAAGGCCGTGCCCCACAAATACTGAAGCCTGCGTGCCCCAGAGCCTGTGTTGTGCAGCAAGAGAAGTCGCCACACGAGACGCCCGCGCACACCTACAGAGCAGCCCCGCTCACAGCAACCAGAGAACACTCACGCGCAGTGCTGCACACTCCGTGCAGAAAAAAGCATACACATACAAGAAGCACTGAGACAGGCACAGGACTCACATGTGCGCAGGCAGGCCGCAGAGGCACTGTGGGCTCTGCTCCAAACCACCCCAAGAAAGCGAGCATCAGAAGCAAGTCAGTCGCACGAGCTTCTTGGCTTCCCAGTGCGTATAAAAGTTACACTTCAACATGCACACACTCCACTGCAGTCTATTAAGCGTGCCACAGCATCACGCCTCAAAAACCGATGTGTACAGCTTCCTTAGAAACACTCTATGGCTAAAAAATGCTAGCCATCACCAGAGACTTCGGTATGTCATCATCTTTTTGCAACTGTAACACCAAAGCTCACTGATGACGGATCACCATAATGAATATAAAAATGATAAAACGTTTGAAATATTGCCAACATTACCAAAATGACATGGAGTGACACCGAGTAAGCCGGTGCTGCTGGACAAGGGTGTCGGCAGACTTGTCTGAGCAGGACTGCCATGTTCACTTTATAAAACACACAAACACACACAGCCACGCTCACTTTATAAAACACACACACACACACAGCCACGTTCACTTTATAAAACACACACACACACAAAATATCAGGACTTCTCTGCTGGTCCAGTGGTTAAGCAGCCCGCTGCCAGCGCAGCGACACACTTGATCCCTGGTCCAGGAAGATTCACACACCTCTCAGCAACTAAACCCGCGAACCACAACTACGGAAGCCTGCGGCCTAGAGCGCGCGCTCCACAGGAGAAGCCCGTGCGCAGCGAGGAAGACCCGGTGCGTCAAAGACGACGAACACACAGTAAAACCACAGCACCTGCGAAGCGCAGAAAAGCGAAGCACGATGAAACACGGGAAGCCAGCTCTGGACGCAATTCGGGTAGAAGCATGCTACTAATTAGTCACACTGGCAACTAAATGGATACTGAACGCCAGAATTGTATTTTCAAAGGGTAAATAAATCCAAGCTTTAAGTAAGTTTGAATGTAAACTTTTACTGATACATATTTTGCTTTCTAAGGTCTGCAGATAACTTCACATTTTAGATGAAAAACCTTTCGAAAGGTGAAGAAATTCTTTTCTTGCACTGATCACACAGTTGATTAGTTTACTTTTGTATGCTCTGAACATAATTCTGCTCCATATTTTAACGTACTATATCACTAGTATCAATACAACACAGACCATAGGAAAGTCTGAATCACTACAAAATTTACTTTATTGAATTGGAGGCAAGAAGACTAAGTTTTATGGGATATATCTATAAATTATGAATTATGCATGACTGTGACTCATCCATATACCTCAGGTTTATCAACAGAATATTGAAATGTGTACAAATAATTAAATTCTGTCATCCTGGTATCTCGTAGACTGGCATCTTGCAGGGTTTGACTGAGGTCTATTTCTCAGACAGGAGGATGGAATCTATTTAACAGTTTGTCAGCTTGTTTCAGCACTTTAAATATTTATACTCGATATATGAGCACCCACTTGCACGCTTCCCCTGGGTCTACAAATGCCAGAGTGGGCCTGACTGGCGGTGGGGCACTGAGCAGGTTAGTTAGCCTTTCTGTGCCTGCCTTGCCTCACCTAAGAAAGGGATGATAAGTAGCGCCTAGCTCATATAGTTGTTAGAAGGCTTGAGTTAATATTTATAAAGCACCTCTAACTCAGTCTGGCACAGAGACGGCCTTTGTAAGTATTTTCAGACAGAGTGGGATTTAGCACGGAAGCACAGGAATTATTTCTCATTCTGACAAATGGATTTGATCAAATTTAACATCTATTTATTTTTTCAAAATCAAACAAGAAATTGAAGAGACGTTCCTTAACTAGATCAACGCTACAGAGTAAAACCTAAAGCAAATGCCATCCTTGGCTGAGAATCTTAGCCTCACTCCTTTTAAGATTAGAAATAAGGCAAGGAAGTCAGGCCCCTGTTACTACTATTCCACACTGCACTGGAGGTCCTGGCATTTTCAGCAGGACAAGGCAAAATAAAACACAAGATAACTGGAAAAGAGGAAAAAAAAATCACTGTTCACATTTCAGATAAAAATGTCAGCATTTACCAAAAAAAAAAGAAATCTAACAGAATCTGAATAGTTTGGAACAAGAAAACTAAAAGTCATCAGCATTCTGTAACACTGGCAATAGCCAACTAGGAGCATAATAGAAGATGAGATGCTGTTCATATTATCATGAAAAATATAAACTAGGGCTTCGCTGTGGCTCAATGGTAAGGAATCCGCCTGCGAACGCAGGAGACACAGGTCGGATCCCTGGACCAGGAAGATCCCACGTGCCACAGAGCAGCTAAGCCCGTGCTCCGCGACGACTGAGCCGGCGCTCCAGAGCCCGGGAGCGCAAGTACCGAGCCCAAGTGCCACAAGTACCGAGGCCCGCGCCCCGCACCGAGAGACGCCTCTGCAAGGAGAGGTCCGTGCACCACAGCTGGAGCGGTCCCCGCAGCAACAAAGACCCGGCAGAGCCAAAGATAAATAGACCACAAATATATGTACAAACTATTCTGGAACGGACCCACCTGCCCAAGACTTGAACAGGGCAAGTTTAAAACTATAAAATAACCACCAAAAAAAAAAAGAAAAACCTAAAATTAACAGGAAACCTAAATGTCAGGTTAACATTATTAACATGTTAATTCCCCAAAGTAATCTGAAAAACTTAATGCAATTTCAATAACAATGACGGTGAGAGTTTTTTAATAATTTGATCAATTAATTCTAAAATTCATCTGGAAGAAGAAAATGTCCTTTACGTGTTCAATCTTAAAAAGGAAGACCAAAACATCTGGCCTCCCAGGGATCAGGAGAGATTCCAGAGGTGTAGTAATAAAAACAGCTGTGATGCTCACACACAAAGCAGGTGAACCAACAAACCAGAAGACAGTGCCCAGAAACAGAATCTTCTGGGCATGGAAAACCAAAGCGTGACAAAGGTGGCTCCCGAAACCACAGGAGGAAGGATGGGACGTGGGTGTTGGGGGCAGGGGGTGGCACCGATCGACAGTAAGGAGAAACAGTTGCGTGCTTGCCGCACAGAGAACAGAGCAGAACCCAGATGCATTACAGCCCTGAATTCTAAAAGTCTAACGATAAAGAAAGCTACAGGAAGAGAGCATGGGGGAATCTTTTAGGCCTTGGAGTAGGGCAGGACTTCTAAAACCAGAACAGAGAAATCCATGCATACACACACTTCCTAAGGCCAAAAGGAGAGAGGGAGGGAGGCGTAAGAACATATAAATGATCGACTCCTACTCGGTGAAAGCACAGATGCGTTTAACAGAAATCTATCAAAACAGGACAAGGTACCAGCAAAGCGACAAGGAAGGATGTCTTACAAACCAACAGGAAAAATGCCCCCAAAACGGGGAAACGGACAAACCGGATGAGGAGTCGATTCACCGAGGGGACCGGCAGATAAGCCACTGAGCACACAGAGGGGTTCAGCCACACGCTCATCCGGGCACGCTCAGTAAAGCAAGGCGACGCTTGCACACATCAGGTTGGCGAAACCAGAAAGTCACCAAGTGCCGGTGAGGACGCAGGAAGAGGCAGCTCCCCGCGCCGCCGGGACCTCCTGCAGAGCCGGCTGGTGGAGCCTGGTAACTCCAAGGGCATGTCACCTTTCCCCTCCCGGGTCCACACCTGCTTCAGCCCCACCGAGGGGCTGCACATGGGCCCCCCCTGCAGCCCTGCTCCGCGAGGCCCGCTGCGCGGGGAGCGCCCGCGCGCCGGGCAAAGAGCACCTGGCGGGCCACATCCGCCGCACGGACACCTTTAAGACAGCGTCGGACGCAAACAGTCAAACGAAGCAAGCTCTTCAACAGCACAGAACCCGTGATGGAAATTAACACAGACGCCTACAGGCCTCTCATCCACACACACACACCTCGGCACAGAAGGCAAGAAGCAAAAGCACGTGTGTCCCGTGAGGAGGGAAGAGGACCAGAGTCCGGGAACGAGAAACTGGCAGAGGGTGAGGCCGGGGAGCTCCCCGCGGGCGGGAGGACACCGCGAGGGCTTCACCCGGGGGCGGCAGGAGCAGCTTCTGACATTGGTTTTGGCTTTTGAAAAGCCATGCGTCTCCATTTCCCTGGTAGAAATTAGGGCAGGACGCAGACGAACAAACCCTGAAACCACAGCTCCCAAGAAAACTGCGGGCCTTTCCAATCTACTGTCCTCACGATGTCGCTGCTCAGCCGCTAAGTCGCGGCCGAGGGCAACTCTAAGGACTGCGGCACGCCGGGCTCCCCTGGCCTTCACTGCCTCCAGAGTGTGCTCAGATTCATGTCCACTGAGCTGGTGATGCCATCCAGCCATCTCATCCTCGGCTGCCCTCTTCTCCTTTTGCCTCCATCTTTCCCAGCGCCAGGGTCTTTTCCAGTGAGCCAGCTCTTTGCATCCCTGGTGGCTCAGAGGATAAAGCATCTCCCTGTGATGCGGAAGACCCAGGTTCGATCCCCGAGTCAGGAAGATCCCCTGGAGAAGGAAATGGCAACCCACTCCAGTATTCTTGCCTGGAGAATCCCATGGACAGAGGAGCCTGGTGGGCTACAGTCCACGGGGTTGCAGAGAGTTGGACACGACTGAGCGGCTACACGCTTACACTTAGCCAAAGGATTGGAGTTTCAGCCTCTCATCCCCTGCTGCCCCCTTCTCCTCCTGTCCTCGATCTTTCCCAGCATCAGGGTCTTATCCAATGAGTTGGCTCTTCGCATCAGGTGGCCGAAGGATTGGAGCTTCAGCATCAGTCCTTCCAATGAAGATTCAGGCTTGATTTCCTTTAGGATGGACTGGTTGGATCTCCTTGCAGTCCAAGGGACTCTCAAGAGTCTTCTCCAACACCACAGTTCGAAAGCATCAATTCTTCGGCATTCAGCCTTCTTTATGGTCTAACCCTCACACCCCTACGTGACCACTGGAAAAATTCTGTCTGTGTATGTCTCTCAACTGTCCTTCCCTGCACTCAGCACAGGTCGGCTGTGAGTCTTCCTTTGAGAGCCTGCCCCCCTCCAGGATACTGTCCACCAGGCCCTGCGTCCCAGCATCAAGAGGGTCCTCTGCCCTCCCAGACCCCACCACAACTGTGCATCCTAACTGCACCTTCGCTGCCCAGCTCCCCGCAAGATGTCAGCTCCTTGGGGGACCTTGTCTGTCCCCTGTGTCCCGGCTCTGGGCACCTCGAAGGTGGCGAATGTTTGCAGAGTGAAGTGACGGCATCCTGCAGCTCTCTCACCACAGAGCCCGGGCTGGTGAGGCGGCTTAGCTGCACTGCAGATTTCACAGGCTTACAAACTGATACAACCTCACCTCTGCCTTCCAGGCAGAGCTGGACTAATGAGCTAATTCTATGAGCTCCTCGGAGAGAACCCAGGTGCCCCTGGAGCAGCGCAGTGATAGGAGAGGACGAGGAGGGTGAACTTACCCAGGGCTTTGACTACATGAAAAACCATCGTGGAGAGAGGGCAACTTCCTCCCTCGCCTCCGTCCTTTCCACGTTCAGACCCATGGCACTCTAGCGTCTTCATTAATCCAGGTCCCGCCTCATCTCTGAAGCCAACTCAAGATGCCTTGCTCCCCACCCCACCCCCTTCTGCTGGTAACAAGACTGCCCTGGCTGGAGGCCCACAACATGCTTGGCACTGTGGTAACAGCTTTGTTTGTCCCATCACTTAATCCTTGGAGCACCCAGAAAGCTGAGGATCCCTCTTCCCATTTCACGGATGAGCAAACTGAGGTTTGCAGAGGTTGCAAACATCTGTTAAGTGGAGGACAGCACCAGAGCCACGCCCAGGCCCACAGGTTTCCAGAACCTTCTCTTAGGGACGCTCTACACTATACTGCACAGGAAGAAGGTCTGACTGTCTGGCGAGTCTGAGGAATGCTGCACCCTGGCCCTGTGCCCCTGGAGACACTGGCAGCCTCTCTGGCACACCGAGAGCCCTGAGAGCCTGTTTAAGACAGCATTTCTCACACGTGTCACCACAGAGCCCGCTTCCTGGGGCGCTCGTGTCTGCAGAACACAGCTTGGCAGACGCCCATGTGGTACTAGGTCCGATCCAGGAAGGGTGGGGCCTAACTCTAAGCAACCGCAGCCTCACAGGAGAGACGGTATTCTTAACATTACGACTGACGACCTCGATGCAGGGAGCACCTATCACCGTGGGGCTCATCAGCCGTCACCTCAAGTCCCCCAGCAGCCCGAGGGGTGCCATCCTGCCTGTGAGGATGCAGACACCGAGGCTCTGGGATGCTGGGGGCCCGGCCCTGGACCACCAGTCAGGCAGGAGGGATTTGTGTCTCCAACATGGTCTGGTGCGAGGCCTGCACTTTCTCTGGGAACCAAGTGCTTCCTAGTCATGCGGCTCCCAAACCAGGCTCAAAGCCTGTGGTGGGGAACGTAGGGCCCAGAGTGACGGCCGCTGCACCGGGCCACCAGGGAGAGCCCCCACGGCTGCACTCTGGAGAGGCCGAGCAGGGGGCGCCCATCAGTGGCCAGGGGGCCTCTGCCTTCCACCTCGGCCTCGGGCTGGCCTGGCCGCCCTGGAGTCCCGGAGATATTCCAACTCTGTCACTCTGGAAAGTCCCAGCTTGGAGGTCAACAAGCCGACTCTAGGACCACAAGGTAACAGCCCAACAAGCTGCCACCAAACCTTCCTACTGGGTTCAGGCCGAGGCCAGAACACACTATCACATCACAGAGAGGGGTCCACTTGGAAGGGGTTAGAGGAGGACATCAAGAAGCAAACTCTCACTGCTGGGCCTGGGATTTGAATCCCAGACCAGCCCCATGGTATCTGTGTGAGCATGGAGGTTGGGAAGTTCTCCAATTTCCTGCGCCAGGCTGTGCGCAATACACACACACACACACACACACACACACACACACGTTGGAAAGTTCTCCAATCTCCTGCCCCAGGCTGTGTACACACACACACACACACACACACACACACACACCCATCAAGTCAAACGCCCCCAAAACTACCTCCCGTTCCTCCGCGCCTCCTTCACCCTCAGGGAATTACACTGACATGTCTGGCATGCTCAGCGCCAGGGTCCACCAGGACCTGCTGCCCACCGCCGACTTTAACACCCCACTGCGGTGAGATGCCAGGGAAGAGCTGCACTCCCAGCAGACTCCACTGAACAGCGTGAGCCGCCCGCTGGGTCCCACGCACCAGCTCAGCTCTTAAAGGCCTCCAAGGGACTCCCGGGGTGAGCCCTGACAGGGAGGGTGGAACAGGCAGGAGGGGCCGTACCGCACCGCACCCCACGCCAGACTGCTTGGTGAGCAGTCTTGGAATCGCCCGAGCTCATCCCTAGTTGGAAAGCAGCCACATGTGCAAATGTGCAAGCCCACACCGCCCTGCGCAAGTGTCGTGCACTCTCAGGGGTGACAATCACAGCGACCTGGGGGAATCCCAGGTGGGTAAGGCCATTCCAAGGCCATCAGGTCCACACCCCGTTTCTCCACATGTCTAACCCCGAGTGACCCACATGGGCCCCACACCCGGCTTTTTCATCTCGGTTTCACAGCCTCACTGAATGCAGCCGAAGGGAACCCATTCTCCCAGCATCCCTGTGTGTGCACCGTTTCCTCTCAAAGAGTGCTCTTTTTTTATTGCTCCTAAATCTTTCCTGGAGTAGCTAAAGCTTCCCTCTTAATCCTAAGTAATGGAGGGAAGGGGAAACTAAAAATAGAAGGAAATTTACATGAGCCGAACACCTGTTAAATTTTACCACATTCTTATTTAATCCTCCCAAGAACCCTGCGAGGTGGTGAGGCTGTTTTTGGTAGAAGATAAAGGCTTGGAGAAGCCCAGGTTTGCTTGGGATAAAGACTTCCTTTCCCAGCCTTCGCTGAAGCTAGATATAGTCCCGAAACGGTGAGCGGGAGTACAGGGTTAGGTGTCTATCCACACCATCGAGGAAGAGTCCTTAACGGGGAGAAAGTGTGCCTTCCTCTGTCCTTGCTCCCTTCTGCCAGCTGGAGCCCCATGTCTTGGAACGTGAGCATCTTGGAGAGGGAAATGACTACACTGCAGAAACAGAGGAGGACGGACCTCGGCGCAGCGGGTACCACGCCAGCACAGATCCACCTCTGAACTATTTGAACTTAAGGGTGAATCAGCTCCTCCGCTGCTTCAGCCTCTTATTGGGGGTTCTTCTGCATTAATCGTGAATGGATGCAAGCGCCTGTGTGTGAGGTCACCTGCTGCAGGCCTTACCACCAGACTGTCTACCGCTTCAGCCTTTAACGGGTTAAAGGGGACTTCTCGTGTCATTGATCACCCTTGCCAACAAGAGCAGCTCTGTTTCTAAAGACACTTCCTCCGAGGGGGAAGAACTAGAATCTTTACATTACCCCCAACTTCCCCTCCAATGGCAACCAGAGCTTCGCAGAGGAATTTAGAAAATGTCATATTACTTCATATGGTAGGAAATAAGACATAATGGGGAAAAAGATTCATTGTAAAGGAAAAAGTAAAAATAAAATGAGATCAGGAAGGCCTATATATACATTTGCAGCACTCTGAGTTTCCTAGCAGACAAAGCAAAAAGGGAAACACAACCAACATACAGTGACCGCTGCTCAATATCCATTTCCCAGGCCCAAAGGGCATTTCTCTGTGGCGCTGGGGGTGGGGGGCCAGTGCGGTGTGCAGTCATGAGTCTTGCAGCATACAGCGTTCAATCCTCCCAGCCACCCAAGGTATGACTGTGAATTGCCACCCACAGTTTACCACTAAAGAAATCAAGGCAGAGTTAAGTAACTCTGCCCAAGGTCACCCATCTAGGAAATGTCAGAGCCAAGATTCCAATCCAGAAAATCAAGCGCCATAATCCAGGCTTTTAACCAAGGGGTTTGAGGTGAGCCTCACCTGGGTTCAAATCTCACTATCTGCTGCAGAGAGACCTGGGCGAGTGACTGCACCTCCGTGAGCTTCTATTTCCTCAGCTACCGTGGAAATAACCCCGGAAACCAGGAAGAAAGCAGCAAGAAGAGAACACGAGGGGACTTTTCCTGGGGCCTGGGGCTACGCCAAAACCAAAATGAGAGACAAGGAGGACCAGGTACCCTACGAGTCAAAAGACAGCGGACAGAAACTGCTAGAGACCGCGGCCAGACCACCCCTTCCTGTCCCCTGCCAGGATTCACCGGGAGGCACGACAGGCAGCCCCAAACACCAACTCTCCCGACACATGCTGTGTCCAGAAGGACAGCCTTACAGAGAGCAGCGTGCTGGCCGTGGAGAGGTGACAGGCAAGGCGATGACGGTCACCGAGCAGGTATCAGGAGGTGCCGTCAGAGGGAGGGCCCGCCAGAGCGCACAGGACCCACCCAGGCAGGACAGGTGGCCCTGCCCACTGCAGCCCGCCCGGTCCAGCAGAGAGCAGGCCCTGCCCCCCCTCCACCTCCTGCAGAAAGCCAGGAGGAGTCTGGGGTGGGAGTGACAGAGCTTTAGATGAGGCACAAGACCCACAGCTCTGAGACACGCCGGACTACAATTTAGCAACTAGAAGGGCCAGAAAAGAGCGAAACTTGCCTGAGGACATTAAGGCTCAGGAAGAGAACACAAAGGAACTCCATTAAGGGTGGGGAAATTCAAACCTATTTTTACCCACAAAGCACGAACACTCCTCGGTTAACTGGCTACATGGATAAAGGACCAGGAGGGTAGACACTGCTCAAGAGAGAGGCCCCCGAGAGCTCTAGGATGAGACCGGAGCCACTGTCCCCCACGTCAGCATAAAGGTGGGATGAGCAGGGCCCTGCAGGAAGGGCAGGGCGGGTCGCGTAGGAGCTCGGTGGAGACGGATGAGTGGGACTTCCAGCCACCCATCTCAGGCCTAAAGGGAAGAGAAAATAAGTGCTGTCCTCACATCTCTGGCCTCCGTGGAGGTTTACCTTCGATGGTGAGACACGTGGGGCCAGACTCCCTGGTGGCCCAGGGGTCAAGACTCCAGCTGTGCGTGCAGGCACAGGCCCCATCCTGGTCCAGGAGGACCCCACGCGCCGCAGAGCGACTGAGCCCGCACCCTGCTGGTCCAGGAGGACCCCACGCGCCGTGGAGCAACGGAGCCCATGCCCCCAGCGCCCCCAGCGCCCCCAGTGCCCTCAGCCCCGAAACTGCTGAGCTCACGAGCTCCAGCCACTGCACCCTCGCACCACAGCTCCCGAAGCCCACGCGCCTGAAGCCCATGCCCCTCAGCCAGAGAAGCCGCCGCAGAGAGAAGCCCACAGAGCAACGGAGGAGCCCCTGCTCGCTACAACCAGAGGAAGCCCAAGTGCAGCAGTAAAGACCCAGCACAATCGAAACAGACTCTTTTGAAAATGCATAAGAAATTTTAGAAAGAAAGATGAGGCTTTCTCCTGGGTCTGATGCAACCAGAAGACACTTCCAGATATCTGAAAGCAAAGTCACAGGATCACATCACTTTCAAATAGTTCTTATAAATGGGGGGTGTTTCCACATTTGATCAAACCAGTCACAGGCCCGTGAAGCCCAACTCTGCGCTTCCGTTTTCAATCTGTCACGTCCTCTAGGAAGAACTGGGCTCCCCTTGTGGCTCAGCTGGTAGAGAAACTGCCTGCAATGCAGGAGACCTGGGTTTGGTCCCTGGGTTGGGAAGATCCCCTGGAGAAGGGAAAGGCTACCCACTCCACTATTCTGGCCTGGAGAATCCCGTGGACTGTATAGTCCGTGGGGTCGCAAAGAGTCGGGCATGACTGAGCGGCTTTCACTTTCACTAGGAAGAGTTAAAATGCATCTCCTAGGAAGGAGAGCGTTGGGAGTGACGGGGTTCAGGTAGGTGGCCCTGGGCAGGGACACTTGCCCACAGTAGGCACCTAGTAAGTGCGTGGCTGGCCCTTCATCGAGCTCAGATTGAGGCAGCTGTCCTCAGTCGACTGAGCCACTCTTTCGGGGTCCCGAGGCGTGGGGCCTGGCTGCAGCCCAGCCACGGAGGGGCAGGGTTCCAACCCGAGGCAGCCGCGAGTCACGAACCTCACAGATGGCAGTGAGAAGGGGGCCGCGAACACGCCTCCTGTCTCCAGTTCGGAAGAGCCAGCTTGGGGACGAGCTCTTATTTTTCCCCCCTCTCCTCCTCATGTGATGTGTTTCTGACAGTAATCAGAGCTCCATCCCCCTGGGAGCCAACAATAATGATTAATGGTGTTAAATATAGCCAGAGACTGCCGGGGCAAAATTAGGCACCATGCATAAAACATCACCTCCTCGTCAGGCAGGCACATCAGCCGCGAATCAGCGCCCTCCATCGGGCGCCCGATCCAGCCGGCCCCCTCGTCGCCTGCCCACAGGGAGGAGTCTGCCAGGCGGCCTGCCTTTCAGTCTGTGCCCGTACGTGCCCCCGATGGACCTCAGGGACACCGCAGCCCCTAAGACGACCGTGAACAAAGGAGCTGCTGTGAGTCTGAGAGGAACACACACATGCTACCATGTCAGCGACTCAGTCGCGCCCGACTCTGTGACCCCATGGGCTGCAGCCCTTCAGGCTCTTATTTATGTCCATGGGATTCTCCAGGCAAGAATACTGCAGTGGGCTGCCATTTCCTTCTCCAACATGCTACTATGTACATACATAAAACAGATACCCAACAAGGCCTTCCTGTGCAGCGCAGGGAACTATCCTCAGTATTTTTTAATAACCTATAATATAAGGCAAAGGGGGGTCTCCCTGGTGTTCAGCTGGTAAAGAATCTGCCTGCAATGCAGGAGACCCTGTTCAGGAGACCCTCTCCTGCAATACAGGTTCGATCCCTGGGTCAGAAAGATCCCCTGGAGAAGAGAATGGCAACCCACTCCAGTATCCTTGCCTGGAGAATCCCATGGACAGAGGAGCCTGCCAGCTATAGTCCATGAGGTCACAGAGAATGGGACATGACTTAGCAATTAAACCACCACCAGCACCTAAGGGAAGAGGATCTGAAAAATGATGGATACATGTACATGTATGACTGAATCCCTTTGCTCTGCGCCTGAAACTAACACAACATTGTAAGTCGACTGTGCGCTGTGTGCTAAGTCGCTTCCATCAGGTCTGACTCTCTGCAATCCCAGGGGCTGCAGCCCGCCAGGCCCCTCTGTCTCTGGAATTCTCCAGGCAAGGATACTGGAGCGGGTTGCCATGCCCTCCTCCAGGGCATCTTCCCGACCCAGGGGCTGAACCCGCGCCTCTGTGTCTCCTGCACTGGCAGGCGGGTCTTCACCACCAGCACCACACAGGAAGCCCCAGGCCAGCTATACACCAGTCTTCAAAAAGGAACTGCTGCGGAGGATGGAAAGAGGGTGTGCCTGGGCCCCACACAGAGCTGAGTTCAAATCCCAGCTCTTCCACTTCCTGGCTGCCTGGCCACGGGCCAGTCACTCCCCACCTCTGAGCCTGTACACTCTTCCGTGAACAGGCCTGCTCACAACCAACAGAGTGAGAGTCACACACTCAAAAAAGAAAGGAAACGCCCTTCCTCCTGCTGCCGTCCCCAAACAGCTGTGTGACCCAGAGCAGACTGCTCGCCCTCTCTGAGCCCAGGTTTCTCCCCTGCAGGACAGAGGTGGTGATGCCGGCCTTCACGGGCATGGAGAATGCCTTTGTTGCTGCTGTTCAGCCACTCAGCCACAGCCCACTTCTCGCAGGCCGATGGACGGCAGGGCGCCAGGCGTGCCCTTCCTTCACTAACGCCCGGAGTTTGCGCCCACATCTCAGTACATCCCTCCACTGCGCTGCGGCCGGCAGTGAGACCCACCTGAGCGCCAGGTGCTGTCCCGAGCTGACCCCCAGGACTCAGACACTGATTCTCGCTCTCAGGGTCCCTCCTGGCAGTCTAGCGGGAACACAGGCAAGAAATTAAACAGACCAAGTAACGGCAAATTATAAAAGATTTTCTAAAGGAAAAGAAAACAGAAGCTAAAATAAACCGTAAGCGGGGTTGGATGGGGCTGTTCCGAGGAGGTGGCAGATGAGAAGCGGCAGCCTTCCCAGGGCGTGGGAGGAGCTGTTTCCTTCCCGCAGCCACTCTCGGTCCCCCCAGCCACGTGAGCAGCCCTCCCTGCTGTGTCGGGCTCCTCTCACTCCTGGGGCGGCTGGGGACGGCCACAGCCACTCACCCCACGAAGACCAGTGCGCTCCGCAGTCGTGACTGCGTCGCGTCCCGCATGCGTCTGTCACTGTGAGCACGCGCTGCCTGAATTTTACGCATCATTAAACACACACGAGAACACACCATCAGAGGAGGAGGGGGGACACACATAGACCTGAACTTCTGATTCTGCCTGCCACTCTCCGTGCTTCCTTTCACACCCTCCTGGGCATCCAGGGCCCACCTGGCAACCACTGACCGGGAGCCCACAGATGCCCAAGGCAGCCCAGGAGGCCGGCGGGCAGACACCTGCTCCTGCAACAGGGGTGCAGCAGACAGCAGCCACCTGGGCAGGCGCACCAGCCCACCTCTCTCCCCCACACGTCCCCTGACACTGGGCATCCGCTCTGGGTCTCCTTCTGTTCTGCACTTGGCCTACTAGGGCCTGGTCCTGGGCACCCCTCTGCAGCTTCCTAGCCTCCCCTGCAGCCCCCTCTTCCCACAGGTCAGGGCCCCTCAGGGAGCTCAAGCCCTGCCGCCCCCTCCCACTGGCCCCCCAGGGCCCTCAGCCCCCCTTTGTCACCTGGCCAATTCAGCAACCCTCCCCAAAGCATCAGCCAAGGCAACCCCACGACATCCAACACACAGAAAATGATACTCGTGTGGAGTCCATGGACGCGGCTGCCCACGGTGGTCAGTGACCTTCCTGGCGGCTTGGCCATTCCAGGCCCCACCTGTCCGCTCTGAGGGTTGAGGGCCCCGGGCCTCAGCACACCTGCACCCTGAGGCCTCACTGGGAGGCTCTGAGCTGAGGGAGCAGCCCTCCCGAAACCCCCACCTGTGTTCCATTCTGTAATTCCCCACATGACACTGAGCTCCTTAATGGTGGGGATGCTTCTTCTTTACCCCAGGTCTGTGGTGTGTGACCCAGCCCCTGGCTCAGGTCGTACCCTTGACAAATGTTTCTTAGACTTTACTGTGACGTGAAAAGAAAGCAAACACAGGCAGGTGAGGAAGCCTTCCTAACCAAAGACCACGCAGACCCAGAAACCACAGACAAATAGACAGACACTCCTGGGACTTCCTGCTGGTCCAGTGCTTACGACTTTGCCTGCCAATGCAGGGGGACAGGTTCAATCCCTGTTCAGGGAGCTAACTTCCCACATGCCTTGCACCTCCAAAAAAACGGAAAACAGAAATAATACTGTGACAAATTCAACAAAGACTTTAAAAGGGCCCACATCAAAAAATCCTAAATTAAAAAACTTATTTTAGAAAAAAGACAGGTATTCCTAACTACATGCCAATTCTAAACTTTTGTATGGCAAAAGAAACCATAAACAGAGTTAACAGAAAACGCAGCATCTCTTACAAAAGAACTGCTCCACAGAGGCCACAAGAGGGTTAATACCTACGCTATACGGAGAGCCGACAAGTCGACAAGACAGGGACAAATGACCCTTCGGACAAACAGGCAAAGGATTCACAGGCAAGTCACAGGCGACTGCATCCAAATGGCCAAACAGATGAGAAACAGCTCAGGCCCCCTGCTCGAGGGGGAAATGCAAATTAAAAGTAATGATGAGCTGTCGCTTCATAGCTCTCAACCTGGGCAAAACTGACAAGACCAATAACAAGGCTTCCTGGTGGGATACAGGGAAAAGATGAGTTTCCAGTTACTGGGCTGAAAGTGCTACAGCCTCTGGAGAAACCAGGCTGGCAACAGCTAGGACAGGGCAGCCTGGGGCGCTGCCGTCTATGGGGTCGCACAGAGTCGGACACGACTGAAACGACTTAGCAGCAGCAGCAACAGCTATGAAAACTGAAAGTACACAAACCTTGAGACCTAGCGATTCAACTCCTGGAACCCGGCCCCGGAGAAATAAAGCGGACGATGTGCCTGTGGGCGGGTGTTCCTCTTCATGCTGCCTGTTGTGGCCACACACAGGAGATGAGTGAGAATCGATGGGGGACAGCCTGTGGGGCCACAGGACACCCAGGCTCTGGAATAGTATCCAGGGGCTAAGGATGAGCCAGAACTGTGCCTGTCGGTACAGAAGGGTTTCCACAGAGTACAGCTGAGTGGCTGATGGTCGAGGAATGATTCCGAGATGATACGAACATACGAAAGGACCTACGTGAGAGCATCAGTGTGGTTTCAGAGTGGGAATCAGGGAGGGTCATGTCACTGGTTAGCGTCACTTGCTCAGTCGTGTCCGACCCTTTGCGACCCCATGGACTGTAGCCCACCAGGCTCCTCTGGGCATGGGATTCTCCAGGCAAGAACACTGGAGCGGGAAGCCATCCCCTTCTCTAGGGCACTGGTTAGGGGAATAAACAAAAGACTGGGGATAAACAAAGAAAGGGAAATCACACCAAAATGTATAATGCAATCTTTATGCATTTATATAAAGCTGCCTATGGCAAGAATTCACTTCTATGTGCAAGTAAATCCCACGTTTGCTCCCCTCTCTCCTTCATTCCTCTTGACTTCATGCTCACTTTCATCCCCTACTTTCTTCACTCTTCCTCTTGGGTCAGACAACTCAGACAAGAAAAGCAGAAAGATTCCAAATAAGAAGTAACACCTTATTGATCTGGCCCCCTTAACTCTCCAGAACACAGGTTGAAGCTACAAAGCAAAACGAAATCTAACAGCCAAAAGGGATTATATGTTCTTCACCCGAGGAAAGTGCTTTGAGCTAATTACTCTTATTTCATACGATTTTAATAAGCCTATCAAGCCGACTGTGGCAGACATGCCTGAAAGCGACCCCAGGGACCCACTCCATGCATAATCCGCTCCCCTGACAGGCAGGCCTGCTTCTAACCAACAGACCGTCACAAAGCTGGTGTGATATCACACCTATGACTGTGTCTCATTACACCGCTGTCTCAGCAGGCTGAGAGAGGGATGCCCCCCACCCCTCGCTGGCCTGGAAGAAGCAAAGCGCCAGGCTGTAAACGGCCTGTGGGGAGGCCACGAGGCCAGGCCTGTGGGAGCCACGGGGCCCTGAGGGCGCCCACAGGCCTGGGGGGCAGCCCCAGCCAGCAGCCAGGAAGACCTTACATTCTTGGTCATCCAACCACAGGGGACTGACTTCTGCCAAAACCCAAACTAGTTCTGAAAAGATTCTTCCCTGATCAAGCCTTTGAAGGAGAGCACAGCCCAGCCCACCCCACGGCAGCCATCAGACCCTAAGCACAAGGCCCAGCTAAGCCCTGCCTGGGCTCCCGGCCCCAGAAACCACGCAAAAACACGTGTTGTTTCCCACCTCCAAACCTTGTTATTTGTTATGATGCGGCAAGCGAGAAGTAACGCGCTCATCAAATTAAGAGATAAAAGGGTGAACTGACGGTGAACTAATATCCGTAAGAAAAGGCCATCAGGATGAAGAACAACACCCCCATCACAGCAGAGGGTCACTACCTAAGGTGCAGGGCACCAGGAAGGAGACCGAGGATGAGAGGAAAAGTGAACCTTACGAGTCTCAGCTGCCAGCGCAACAACCTATCGGACGGACGCTCTTACCATCAAACGGAGCGGAAGGGACCATCCAAGTCCTCTCCGCGAGAGTCAACAGCGGGCCTCCCTGGTGGCTCAGCAGTGAAGAACCTGCCTGCCAGTGCAGGGGACCGAGTCTGACCCCTGATTCGGAAGACCCCACATGCTGGGAGCAACGAAGCCCGTGGGCCTCTGGAGCCCAACGCCACAACTACGGAGCCCACGCGCCCTGGAGCTGGCGCTCTGCAAGAGAAGGTGCCGGGAGAAGAGCACACACCGCAACCAGGGGGCAACCCCCACAAGCCGGAATTAGGGAAAGTCCGCGCAGCAAGCAAGACTCAGCACAGCCAGAAATAAACAAACACAGTGTTCAAGAAAATAAAGCCTACGCCTCAAAAAAAAAAAAGAATCGACAGCACACAGCAGCACGAATCCTTTCCAGAGGAGACGGCTCCCCATGCACGCTGAAGAGGCGCCCATACCCGCCCAGCACGCCCGCCGGGCACCGGGGCTGCTTCCATTTCACAGGTGACACAGCAGAGGTTCCACGGTCACACGCTCTACCCTGTGTCTCCTCTAAGCCACAGCCCTCACTCTCAGCAACCACGCTGCCTCCCTGGCCTCAGTCTCCTCCATCTGTAAAATGGGGAGAAGCGAGGGCCTCACCTCCTGAGGAGCCAATGGGCTGATGCACAGACAGCTCTGGAGAAGCAGCTGCAAAGCGCTGAGCTCTCTTCCCTACTATTACTGTGTAGCTGTTAGGTCGCGTCTGACTCTTTGTGACCCCACGGACTGCAGCACGTCAGCCTTCCCTGTCCTTCACCATCACCTGGCGTTTGCACAAACTCATATCCACTGAGTCGGTGATGCCATCCAACCATCTCATCCTCTGCCGCTCCCTTCTCCTCCCACCTTCAATCTTTCCCAGCATCAGGGTCTTTTCCGACGAGTGGGCTCTATGCGACAGGTGGCCAAAGTACTGGAGCTTCAGCTTCAGCACTAGTCCTTCCAATGAATATTCAGGACTGATTTCCCTTAGGATGGACTGGTTGGATCTCCCTGCAGTCCAAGAGACTCCCAAGAGTCTTCTCCAGCACCACAGCTCACTCAGCCTTCCTAATGGTCCAACTCTGATATCTGCACATAACTTCTGGAAAGCCACAGCTCTGACCATATGGACCTTCCTAACAAGGAGCAAAAAGAACAGAAGTTCAGTTTCTGAACTCTGGGAGAAACGTGTGAATATAAACCATTCCTCCAAACATATGGCCCCTTCCTTCACACACAGGGCTCAACCTACAAGGCACGTAAGGGAAAGGCCGTCCCCCCACGTCGGAGACCAGACCATGGAGGCCTGGAATGGTTGAACCACCTTCCCAGTCCTCACAGTGCAAGGCAGCATGGAAGACGGACACCCGTTTAGATCTAGAGGGCAACAGAGGACCCACCCCAGAAACCCTTAAGTTCTAAGTTATTAACAGCTCAAAGGCTTTCAGCCAACTGGCTGAGACTCCCCTTTTCACCAGCTCAGGCTAAGAGGTACTGCTCATTCCAGAATTCCAGGCTAGAGGAACCCAAGAAACACAAACCCCCAGAAAACAGAACTTCTTTTCCTTAAAATGGAAATGAACACTGACATGGCCTTCCCCCGTGGCTCAGTGGTACAGAATCCACTGGCCAGTGCAGGAGACACACAAGACCCGTGTGTGATACCTGGGTGGGGAAGATCTCCCAGAGGAGGGCATGGTAACCCGCTCCCGAATTCTGGCAGGGAAAAGCCCATGGACAGCAGAGTCTGGTGGGCTGCAGGTCAAGGGGTCACCAAGAGTCGGATGTGACTGAGGAAACGGAGCATGCACACACAAACACTTCCACACGGAGGAGGCCTGGAGACAGGGTCCCTTACGCCACAGCCACGCAGGTCTGGACCCCTCCACCTCTTGAGGGCACAAGGACTCAGCTCCAGGGCACGCCAGGGGGCCGCAGTCACGGAGGACACAGAGCGCCAGCGGCCAGTGGGATGGGCCACCTCTCCCTCGGCTCCCGACCAGCCCAGCCCAGCCCAGGACACAGGCGTTAAGGCAGCACGTGCTTCAGCCAGCAGACACCACACAAAACAGACCAGGCCGATTCACAGATGTGCAGAGCCAATCTGTGGCTGCCCGTGGAGAGAGGGGTAGGAAGGGGCTGGGCAGGCTAAGGGGCACAATGAAGAGGGTACCATCTACCGGGTGAAAGACGAACGAGATACAGGGATATAAAGGGACAGCATGGGAATACTGCCAACTTTTCACAACAGTTTTAAGTGGCCTAGAGCCAGACATCCTGGAATGTGAAGTCAAGTGGGCCTTAGAAAGCGTCACTATGAACAAAGCTAGCGGAGGTGATGGAATTCCAGTTGAGATGTTTCAAATACTGAAAGAGGATGCTGTGAAAGTGCTGCACTCAATATGCCAGCAAATTTGGAAAACTCAGCAGTGGCCACAGGACTGGAAAAGGTCAGTTTTTATTCCAATCCCAAAGAAAGGCAATGCCAAAGAATGCTCAAACTACCACACAATTGCACTCATCTCACAAGCTAGTAAAGTGATGCTCAAAATTCTCCAAGCCAGGCTTCAGCAATACATGAACTGTGAACTCCCAGATGTTCAAGCTGGTTTTAGAAAAGGCAGAGGAACCAGAGATCAAATTGCCAACATCTGCTGGATCATGGAAAAAGCAAGAGAGTTCCAGAAAAACATCTATTTCTGCTTTATTGACTATGCCAAAGCCTTTGACTGTGTGGATCACAATAAACTATGGAAAATTCTGAAAGAGATGGGAATACCAGACCACCTGACCTGCCTCTTGAGAAACCTATATGCAGGTCAGGAAGCAACAGTTAAAACTGGACATGGAACAACAGACTGGTTCCAAATAGGAAAAGGAGTACATCAAGGCTGTATATTGTCACCCTGCTTATTTAACTTCTATGCAAAGAGTACATCATGAGAAACGCTGGGCTGAAGGAAGCACAAGCTGGAATCAAGATTGCCGGGAGAAATATCAATAACCTCAGATATGCAGATGACACCACCCTTATGGCAGAAAGTGAAGAGGAGCTTAAAAGCCTCTTGATGAAAGTGAAAGAGGAGAGTGAAAAAGTTGGCTTAAAGCTCAACATTCAGAAAACAAAGATCATGGCACCTGGTCCCATCACTTCATGGGAAATAGACGGGGAAACAGTGGAAACAGTGTCAGACTTTATTTTGGGGGGCTGCAAAATCACTACAGATGGTGATTGCAGCCATGAAATTAAGAGACGCTTACTCCTTGGAAGGAAAGTTATGACCAACCTAGATACCATATTGAAAAGCAGAGACATTACTTTGCCAACAAAGGTCCATCTAGTCAAGGCTATGGTTTTTCCACTGGTCATGTATGGATGTGAGAGTTGGACTGTGAAGAAAGCTGAGTGCTGAAGAATTGATGCTTTTGAACTGTGGTGTTGGAGAAGACTCTTGAGAGTCCCTTGGACTGCAAGGAGATCCAACCAGTCCATCCTAAAGGAGATCAGCCCTGGGTGTTCTTTGGAAGGAATGATGCTAAAGCTGAAGCTCCAGTACTTTGGCCACCTCATGTGAAGAGCTGACTCATTGGAAAAGACTCTGATGCTGGGAGGGATTGGGGGCAGGAGGAGAAGGGGACGACAGAGGATGAGATGGCTGGATGGCATCAAGGACTCGATGGACGTGAGTCTGAGTGAACTCCCGGAGTTGGTGATGGACAGGGAGGCCTGGCGTGCTGAGATTCATGGTGTTGCAAAGAGTCGGACACGACTGAGCGACTGAACTGAACTGAATCTATTAAAAATACAGAATGACTATGTTGTCCACCTGAAACTAACATAACATTGTAAATCAATGAGACCTCAATAAAAAATTAAAAAATAACCACCACCTTCAGAGAGCCCGGGCATGGTTTGACAGAGACCCAGCCAGGGTCCCAGGCAGCACTAGAGCTTGGGTCACCCTCGGCTCCGGGAGCCCCCATTCCCCACACAGGGGGTGGGGGGCGGGCCTGGGACTCTTTCTGACTCCCATGGGCTCCTCTGTCCGTGGAGTTTTCCAGGCAAGAATTCTGGAGCGGGCTGCCTGCCTGCCCTCCTTCAGTGGATCTTCCAGACCCAGGGATCAAGCCCAAATCTCCTGCGTCTCCTGCACTGGCAGGCAGGTTCTTAAGCAGCTGAGCCACCAGGGATCCCCCCACCACACAGACTGTGTCAAATAAGGGCTTTGAAATGGGAAATCCACAGATGCCTTCACTGCTCAAGGCTTACGACACGCCTCCCTGCACAGACGCACATCTAGAAAGAGGCTGAGAGGATGTTCACAACAGAACTGTTTACAGAGACGGGGCAATGTGCCCCAGGAGCAGAAGCCTGGAGAAGCCCGCACATCCAGACACCAGAGCCCCATGCAGCCAGGAAGACGCTTCGTGACCTCCATTCGTTCCCAGAAAGAAGTATTTAATATTTTAGGTTAAAGCGTGAGTTTGTGCTTTACTAAAAGCGTTATACTATTACACACATTATCATCCCCTTCCTGTCAAACAGAATACAGAGGAAAAGGTCCCCACGGTCGTGGACAGAGCCGTTGCCCGCCGATCTTCAGGGAATGAGAATAAAGGGATTTTCTTTCTCGGTGCTTATCTGCATGTTTTCTTACTGTGAACAGATAGTGCTTTGTACAGTTTAACAAAAAAGAGATGAAATAAGTAATTTAGCTTTTAAAACCTGGGAGCACTTTCACCCATGTTATCTCTTGTAATCCTCAAAACCAGAAGCAGACGCAAGGACTTCCGCCGCTGGCCCCCAACCGCCAAACCCGACCCGCGCCGTCTGCAGTGGCTCTTGCCGTTCTCCTCCTCTCTGCTCTTCCAAGCCCTTCTCCTCCAGCGGGGGGGCCCTAACTGAGGTCTCTGGGGACCCAGGAACGGGCCTTAGGGTGGGGCAGGCTCGCGCCCACTGAGCCATACACTAAAGCAGGTGTGTTTAGGAAGCACATTTTCCTGGAGACGACATGGAAAGAGTTACGTTCTTATGTTTGGGGGGTTGGGGGGCGTGCGGCGTGGCTTGAGGGATCTCAGCTCCCTGACCAGGCGCTGATCTGGGCCCAGCAGTGAAATTGCAGAGTCCAGCGGCACTGGACAGCCAGAGAGGTCCCAGCATTCCAAAGGTTCCGTGGCCCCCGGAGCGTGTGGCCCCCAGAGCGTACGGCCCTTTGCCAGGCCCTCCCGAGTGCCCTCCTTCCACTCCTCTCGCTCCGCCAGGCTCCTTCCCTGGACAGTTCCCCAGAGCCCCACTTCTCCGTGTCCCCCATGACCTGTCCCCTGCCCTACGGTCCCACCTGGCAGATCTGTGTCCTGCAAGACTGCCGGGCTCTCATCCTGGGGCTCTCTAACAAATCAAAGAAAGTCATGTGTCCTCCCAAGGGAAACACGCACGCTGAATTTCACGATGACTCTAGGAGGCCTGCGCCCTCCTGAGGCCTACCCATGGGTGGGCTCCGTAGCAGGCTGAGCAGTATCCCTACCAGGTCTTATGTCCTCCAGAACTGCAGAACACCGCCTTATGTGGAATTACAGTGCGTCCCCTACATACGAACCTTCGAGGTGCAAACTTTCAGATTCCAACCTGCACTGGCAGGTCCAGCCACGTGAGATACTAGCAGTCCCCATGTCTGGCGGACGCTGTCACACTCTGCTGCCAGGTACTTCACAGTCCTGCGCAGACCACAGCGGCGCAGCACCTTCATTTCACGCCCAGCACGTCCGGAAGCGACGGCGACGCGGCTGGCAGCCGCTGCTCAGTCACCCAGGCTTGTCCCGCTCTCCTGCAGCCCCGTGGACTGTAGCCCGCCAGGCTCCTCTGTCCAGGAGATTCCCCAGGCAAGAGTGCTGGCGTGGGCTGCCATTTCCTTCTCTAGGGGATCTTCCCGCCCAGGAATCGAAGCCCAGCCTCCTGCTCTGACAAGTGGATCCCTCACCACTGAGCCACCGGGGAAGCCGGCGCGGCTGGCAGTGCTGTGCTTTCCAAGGTGCTCTGCTGTAAGATTAAAGACGTTTCATTTTCCTGTTAGTTTTTCTACATTTGTGTGCAAAGTATTATAGACCCATTACAAACTACCACACAACTGCACTCATCTCACAAGCTAGTAAAGTAACGCTCAAAATTCTCCAAGCCAGGCTTCAGCAATACGTGAACCGTCAACTTCCCGATGTTCAAGCTGGTTTTAGAAAAGGCAGAGGAACCAGAGATCAAATTGCCAACATCTGCTGGATCATGGAAAAAGCAAGAGAGTTCCAGAAAAACATCTATTTCTGCTTTATTGACTATGCCAAAGCCTTTGACTGTGTGGATCACAATAAACTGTGGAAAATTCTGAAAGAGATGGGAATACCAGACCACCTGACCTGCCTCTTGAGAAACCTATATACATGTCAGGAAGCAACAGTTAGAACTGGACATGGAACAACAGACTGGTTCCAAATAAGAAATGGAGTATGTCAAGGCTGTATTTTGTCACCCTGCTTATTTAACTTCTATGCAGAGTACATCATGAGAAACGCTGGGCTGGAAGAAGCACAAGCTGGAATCAAGATTGCCGGGAGAAATCTCAATAACCTCAGATATGCAGATGACACCACCCTTATGGCAGAAAGTGAAGAGGAACTAAAAAGCCTCTTGATGAAAGTGAAAGAGGAGAGTGAAAAAGCTTAAAGCTCAACATTCAGAAAACGAAGATCATAGCATCCGGTCTCATCACTTCATGGGAAATAGATGGGGAAACAGTGGAAACAGTGTCAGACTTTAATTTGGGGGGCTGCAAAATCACTACAGATGGTGATTGCAGCCATGAAATTAAGAGACGCTTACTCCTTGGAAGGAAAGTTATGACCAACCTAGATACCATATTGAAAAGCAGAGACATTACTTTGCCAACAAAGGTCCGTCTAGTCAAGGCTATGGTTTTTCCTGTGGTCATGTATGGATGTGAGTTGGACTGTGAAGAAAGCTGAGCGCCGAAGAATGGATGCTTTTGAACTGTGGTGTTGGAGAAGACTCTTGAGAGTCCCTTGGACTGCAAGGAGATCCAACCAGTCCATTCTGAAGGAGATCAGCCCTGGGATTTCTTTGGAAGGAATGATGCTAAAGCTGAAGCTCCAGTACTTTGGTCACCTCATGGGAAGAGTTGACTCATTGGAAAAGACTCTGATGCTGGGAGGGATTGGGGGCAGGAGGAGAAGGGGACGACAGAGGATGAGATGGCTGGATGGTGTCACGGACTCGATGGACGTGAGTCTGAGTGAACTCCGGGAGTTGGTGATGGACAGGGAGGCCTGGCGTGCTGCGATTCATGGGGTCGCAAAGAGTCGGACACGACTGAGCGACTGAACTGAACAGTTTTCCTGGTGGCTCAGATGGTAAAGAGTCTGCCTGCAATGCAGGAGATCTGGGTTCAATCCCTGGGTCAGCAAGATCCCCTGGAAGAGGACATGGCAACCCACTGCGGTCTTCTCACCTGGAGAACCCCATGGACAGAGAAGACTGGCAGGCTAAGGTCCATGGGGGTCGCAAACAGTCAGACACCACTGAGCGACTAACACTTTCCACTTTTCCGAATCCGCACGAGCAGGCCAGAGTGCCCCGGACACTCCCCGTGGCCCCCTCGCCCCCCGCCCGCCCTTCTCCAGTGTTCCTGCTTCATGCTGATTCCATCCACCCAGGCTCTGAAGCCAGCACCCTCAACCACAACTCACGCCCTCCACTCCCACATCCTATTAATAAAACAAAGTAAAAATTAAATTACTTCTAACACACCCCCAGTCTGCTTTCAAGAGGGCCGGATGGTTTGAAATTCTAATTTGCTTTCCAAGGTCTTAAAATAATTTTACAAGAGCCGCAGCGCCACCACCCCCATCCCCGCCCGCATCACAGCAGCCTCAGGCAGCAGGGCTACGAGGCGGCACGTCAGAAGCGCGAGAAGGGGAGGACAGTGGACACCACGAGGACGGGGAGCAGCTCCCTGCCCCGGGGCCCCAGGGGCCGTCTCAGGCAGGACCCCCGCCCTCTCTGGACCGCAGCGCTCCATCTTTAACGCGAAACGGGAGGCGTTCCAAGTCTGCTCAGGGTAACGTCCCTTCCTGGCTGCTGCCAGTCACAAATTCAGAGCCGCTGACCCGGTGTGGACTTCTGGACTGTGATGAGAGTCCTCGGGGCTCATCCAGGTGCAGTCCCCCTCCCCGGGCACGTGGAAGAAACGTCCCAGCCCTGGGCGGGGCCGAGAGTCCGGTTCTGGCCTGGGATGTGAGATGCGGTGGTCCCTCCTGGGCAAAGGCACTGAGCCATCTCCACCCGCTGCCCCCTTAGCAGTGAACATGGAGGCCCTGGGGCTTCCCGGGGGGCGCGGTGGGAAAGGCCCCCTGCAGTGCAGGAGACGCAGGAGACACAGGTTCCAGCCCCGGGTCGGGAGCATCCCCCGGAGAAGGGAACGGCAGCTCCCTCCAGGATCCCTGCCTGGAGAATCCCACGGATAGAGGAGCCCGGTGGGCTACAGTCCACGGGGCCACAGACTGTCAGACACGACGGAGTGAGCAGACAGTAACAAGAGAAGCGCCACGCTGAGGCGGTGGAACCAAGGTCCACCCTGGGTCTCGAGTTACAAAGCGGGAGGGAGCCGTCCTGGCGAGCCACCCGCTTCACCTCAGACCTGGAACAGGCAAAAGCCAGATCCGAGGCTTCAGCCACTGAGGTTGCAGGACGTGTCTGTCAGAGCAGCACAGCCTGGCCTCACCTGACTAACACGGGTACTATTTCTGATCTGATAATGAGGAATCTGGGCAGAAAGTAAAGGGGCCCTCCATGAATTCACACACCGACAGCAGCCACATCCAGTGAGCAGAGACTTCCCGTGGTTCAGTGGTTAAGACTCCGCACTGCCTACGCAGAGGGTTCAGGCTTGATCCCTGCGCAATGTGGCCAGAAGATTAAAAAAAAGCAGACAGTGAGACCAAGACCGAACGAGCAAGGGGGTGAGTGGCGGGGGTGTTGGACTGCCTCTAACGTGAGCCAGGTGCAAGGCGCAGGGCAGAGGGCAGAGACAGCTTCCAGCGAGGTCCACCCCGGCTGAATGTTACAGGGATGAACGGAAGCAGAGGAAGGAAAGCTCTGAAAGAGGAATCAGCAGGTGCAAATACCCAGAGGAAACATCAAACACGCAGCCGTGGACTGTCAAACGTGGCTGGCATCTCGGGGGTGGGCAGAGAGACAAGGGCTGCAGAGGCAGGAGCCCCGCGGGGGAAGGGCGGCCAGAGGCTTTCCCAGGGCGTGCCTGGAAAACCAGGGCAGAGGCGGCCTGCAGCCGTGTCTGTCCCGACCCGGAAGAGCCTGTCATCGGTCCACCTGTCATCTCCCCGTCAGCCGCTCAGCTCTGGCACTTCTGCAGCCCGCAGGAGTGTCAGTCAGCGACGGGGAGGGTGGGCTCCTGGGACCCACCACCACCGGCTACTGGGTTCAACCACAGAGACTCCACCTGAGGGCAGTCAGACCCCACGTGAGCCCAGGCAGAGCAGGAAAGGCCTCAGATCTCCAGCCATCCCCCTTCCTGCACAGAGAAGTGGGCACAGAGAGGGGAAGGAACTTGCCTAGAGCCTCCAGCAAATCCACGGCCCAGCACGGTGACTGGGCCCAGCACGCTGTTTGTTCACTGCTCCACTTCTCAGATCCTGGGGTCCTTGGGGTTTACGGTTCACCAGAAACTGGCCCTTCACTGATTCAGCAGCCACGCCCAACAACACACCTTCCACCGACCGGCTGTTAGTTCTGGCTTAATATGCACGGAGGAGGGGAAAGATGACCCAGGATTTCCGGGGCACATGCTAAGCCTGGACGGCTTCACGGGTCCGGCAGAACAGGCCCTGCACTCCGCCAGCCCCGGGCTCCTCCCCGCCCGCACTCCCCAGGAGCCTGAAAGACACCCTGGGGTGCGGCCTGACTGTGCTTCAGCCTCGCAGCCCCTCTGCGCCCTGAGGCTCCCCTGAGAAGACAGCAGGCCCTGTGCACCAAGACCAGAAGAATCTCGAAGCCTGGTGCTGGGAACCACTTCCTGTTCACCCCGGAAGGGACGCTGGCTGCCGGCAGGACGCACGCTACTGGATAAGCACGAAGCCTAGGATGCAGCGACTCCCGACTGGCCCAAGCCTGAGCCTGTCTCCCACTCAGCTCTCAGAGCAGCCCACGGGCGCCTCCACCCGCGACGCCAGCCTTCGCAGCACAGACACGAGGGGAGAAAAGGCAAGAGGAAAGGGCCCCGGCCCCGACGGCAGGTTCGAGCACACCACCCACCACTCTCCTGCCCTCCTGCAGTCGGGGCAGCCATCACTAATCAATCACGGATTCTCCCTACTGAGCACAGCCTGGAATCCCTCCACAGCCCATTCCGGTCAGCAGCGGCCATCTCTCAGAGCTGGTGCACGAGGGAAAGCCACTTTCCACATCTGCCATCGCAGCCACGGATCTCAGACACGAGGGCTGCCTCTCACCTCTGGGCACACATTTGTCTGATGTCGTGAGTGAAAGAATCAGGATATGCCTAGAAGGAAGGAAGCATGCCTGGGAAAAGGGATTTCAAGCGGCACCCTGCTGAGCAAGAGCTGCTGGGCGCAAGGAAGTGGTGGGCAGGGGAAGCTGGCATCTGCATGCTGTGAACACCAGGCAGTGCTCGGAGAGGCCACGAGGCTCCTCGAGAGCCAGACACAGAGTTAAGAGTCCCAAGGGCCTGGCAGGGCGCAACGCGCGTAGTACCTGCATTTTTCACTTCCTCTGCTGTGGCTAGGTTACTGGCTTAGAAAAAGGGAGGGAAAACGTGAAAAGCAAGGTCACCCTAAGGACTGGTGCTAGAACCAGGCTTACTCAAAGCCCTCACAAGTGCGCCAGGCGGAAGAATGTGCACGAGATTGCCCAGACTGCCAAGGCTGCAGATGGTGCCGCCTGCCCGCGAGGGGAAACGAGGCCATCAGGCCTTGTGGCAGGAGGAGGAAGCAGCGGGCGGTGGCAGGGAATCCAGGAAGCCCGGAACAGGAGCAAGGCAAGCCCAGGACCAACACGGAAGCTCCTGCGGCCACTCCAGGGACCGAGCCTCCCAGAGTCACTGGCCTCAGGGGCTGCCACAGCGTCTGGCTCAAAGCCATCGTCTTCTAGGCCCACAGCAGCGCCTCCCAGAGGACAGGCCTCCCAGAGCCGGCGCCCCCCGGGCCTCCCGCTGCTCCCGTCGCGAGTTTCTGTGCACGGCTCCCTGTGGCCCTCAGGGGTAGGCCATTAGTCTTGGCCAGGCAGAAGAGGGTAAAGGCACAAACCCCACCCGTCACTTCCTGCCTGTGTGAGCTTGGCCAGTGACCCCACCACCTGCCCCTCAGCACCTCCACAGTAGAGATGACGATGGCTGCTCCCAGCGCTGAGGACGAGGGGATGCACCCTGCGCTCCAGACACCCCGGGGCCTCGGTCATCAGTCTGTGCAAGACGCCCAGAGCGTTCTTCTCCAACCCTCAGAGAGCAGCAGCAGTCACGTGGAACCCTCCGCCGTCTCTCAGACACACTGCCCTCCCGCCACTGGGCCCTTCTGCCCGTGGTGACCTTCCTTCACCCCACCTTACACTCCCAGGTAACTTCTCTGCTTCCGGTCCTTTCACTGAGGGATACCTCCTCCAGGAAGCCCCTCTGACTCTTCCAAGTAGACAAGTTGCTTCCCCACTGTCCGAGGATACCCCTTCTAGCTCTAAGACCCCCTCTCCACCCCATGCTGGCTTTACTAGCCTTTGTCTGTCCACCCCACCAGACAGAGACATCTAGGGCAGGTAAGGGTTAGGAAGGAGGGAGGTCAGGAGAAAACCCAAGGAGCTTCGAGAGAGAAGTGCTCACACCTAAACAGGGTGTGCAGCTAAGTCAGGCCAAGGCCCAGAAAGCATTCTGTTTGGGGACTGAAGCGGCTGTGAGTGTTCGCTGTCTGCGGTCACAGGTGACCCTGTGAGGGGCTACAGCCTTCTGAAGGTCCACCCTGGTCCAGGCCTACAACGGTTGCCTTTGAGCGTCACTTCTGGGCACACCTGAGCTTTCTGCTGATGGCGCAGACCTGGCCGGCTATGCTGCCTGGCCTCTGGCAGCCTCATCCGCTTCTCAACCTCCTGCCTGCCCAGCCTGCTGCTGATTTAATAAACTTCGTGGCTACCCCCACCCCAAGAGGCCCCTCTCTTTCCTTCACTCCCATAGAGTTAACTGAGGGTCCGGGAGCCCATCAGCGGGGTGGGCAGGGTGCAGCCTCGACAGGCCCCTCCCAGGACCCCCATCCTTGCCCCTACTCCGCTGGACACCTTGGGCCCCGGACTTCCGGCCTCATATCAGCCCTGGGTCTCTACTTGTTAGGTGAACTTGGGCCAAACACTGCCCCATCTGACCTCAGCTTCTCTCCATGTAGGTTGAGAGAGTCAGAGTTAATTCTGCTCTGATCTCACAAGTCCCTTCCAAAGAGCCATCGGGACCACCCTCCCTGAATCCCAGGGAGGAAGTGCTTCCCAGGAACCCCTAGACTTCTCTCTCCTCATGCCGAGGCTCCCACACGAGTCAGATTTTTTTTTTTAATGAAGGCTAGAGGCTGTGTCAAAGGAGAAGGCAGAGCCTGACAAGCAGGCGCATCCCACTAGGTGAGAGGGGACCCTGTCACCAGGGACCGGATGGAGATCCTGGCACGAGCCTTCCGGGAGGTGCGCCTCAGCCTCCTTCCGGCTGCTCTGGGGATCAGCTGCCACCATCAGCACTCAGCCTGGCGCTCCCAGGCATGCTAGGCTGCTTCAATCGTGTCTGACTTTTTGCAGCCCTCTGGGCTGTGGCCCGCCAGGCTCCTCTGTCCATGGGATTCTCCAGGCACGAACACTAGAGTGTGTAGCCATGCCCTTCCCCAAGGGATGGTCCCGACCCAGGGATCGAGCGCGCATCTGTTCTATCTACCTGTACTGGGAAGCAGGTTCTTTACCACGAGTGCCAACCCCCCAGCTGCTGTCAAAGCAGGCAGAGCTCTGACGGTGCCCCCTGCTGACGGCGCCCCCTGCTGACGGCGCCCCCTTGCTGACGGCGCCCCCTTGCTGACGTCGCCCCCCTTGCTGACGTCACCCCTTGCTGACAGCGCCCCCTTGCTGACGGTGCCCCCCTTGCTGACGGTGCCCCCCTTGCTGACGGCGCCCCCCCTTGCTGACGGCGCCCCCCCCTTGCTGACGTCACCCCTTGCTGACGGTGCCCCCCATTGCTGATGTCACCCCTTGCAGACGGCGCCCCCCTTGCTGATGTCACCCCTTGCTGACGGCGCCCCCCTTGCTGAAGGCACCCCCTTGCTGATGTCACCCCTTGCTGATGGCGCCCCCTTGCTGACGTCTCCCCTTGCTGACGTCACCCCTTGTTGACGGTGCTCCAGGACCCCTGGCCCTGTGTGCTCCTCGAACCCGCTCAGGCACGCGCCCGCCTCGGGGCCTCTGCACTTGCTGTCCTCTGCTGGAGCCCCCTCCCCCCGCCCCTCCCCCAGACAGCTGCGCGGCCTGCTCTCTTGCCACCCTGGAGTGTCTACTCAGACGGCTCCCTTCCAGCGGGTCTTTCCTGGCCCCTGAGGAGTTCAGGCTGGAAGCTCCTGAAGCACTCTCCAGAATCCAGTCCCACTCCCTGCTCTCTCTCCCTTTGCACTGACCACCGTCCAACACACCCTAAGCTCCAAACGGGCAGGGGTGCTTGTCTGCCTGACGTTCACTGAGCACCTACTAGGTACCAGGAGCGGCATGTGGCCCTGAAGACGTAACAGGGGACCAGGCAGTCCACACCCTGCCTTGGCACAGTTCTGAGCCAGTAATAAACCAAGATGCCCAGTGTGGCTGAAACCAAGGGCACCACAGCTGCTCAGCTGGCAGAAGAGTGCCCCCCTTCCCAAAGGGGGAAATGTATGACCAGGACCAATACAGGAAGCCGTTGTTTGTAAGGCTGCTGAGCCTTTGGTCATAAAAGCCCCCTACTGCCCCAGGCCCCACACCGGAGCCAAATGAGCCCAGATTTGGGACTCAGAGAGTCCCAGACTTTAACTCCCGACCTGCTGTCTGCAGTACGCACTTCAGATTGTGGCTGTCTGTGAAAAGAAACGAAGAGACACCTCTGGGGTCCTTGTGAGAAAGACCCCCATCTATTCCCAACGTGCCAGACGGACTGCACCACACCGTCTTCATCAGCCTACAGAGGTGGCGTCACTGCCCAGAGAAGGGAAGCGCAGAAACCTGGCCAGCCCCCGGTAGCCAGCATGGGCCGAGCGCTGTGCTAGCACTGTGCAGCGTCGCTCCACTTAATCTCTCAGCACCCCTGTGAGAGGGAGCCTGCTGCGATCTCCACTTTACAGACAGGGAAAGGGGGCACGGAGAGGTCGAGAACGGCACTCACAGTCACGCAGGCCCAGGGAGAGCAGACTGGGCCCCCGCGGTCCCGTCTCTTTCTCCCCCAAGCGAGACCCCTCCCCACACGACGCAGACTGGGGCGGAAGCCGGCAGTCTAGAAAAGCTCATCCCAGACACAGCGCCGCGGGGCTCCCAGGCACCAACACACACACGTGCTGAGTGGGGCTGGGCGAGCCCTCTGCCCGGCCATTGCTGAGAGAATGCTGTCCACGGGCTCTCCCGCCATCGCTCAGCTCTCTCATTTCAGTGAGGGCTCAGAGAGGGGCGGCCACGTGCCTAAGCTCACACAGCAAGCTGCTGTGGGCAGTGAACCCCAGCCCCAGGCCCCAGTCCAGTGCTCTCCTGACCTCAGGGGGTGGCAGCAGGCACCCAGCGGGTGCCAGGAAGCTGCCTTTACTAAGAAGTCTGCTCTTCTGAAACACATAAAGAAGGCCCCTAATCCCTGTTATTAATGTAAATAAGATTCTGGCAGAGAAAGCAAGCTCCCTGCCTCCCCAAGGGGCTTCAGGGGATTACGTCTACAGTGTCGGCTGCAGCAAGGACAATAACCGGTTGACTCTTATTAAAACTCCAATAATGCTGGTGTGATTGCGGCTTTGATAAGCGCACTGCTGCGCGCGGGGGTCAACCACATTAGGAAAATGTAATTAGACTAATAAATTCTGGGCAATCCTCTTGTGTTTTCTTTTTCCTCCTTGCTCCAAGGAGGAGCCACGTACTAGACCTCATTACCCACGTGGAGGCCCCGTGGTGGACTCTGCTGCTGAGCAAAGTAGACCACAGACGGCCCAGGCCTGAGAGGAGAAAACCCCTCGGCCCCGGGGCACGCCGGCCGAACGGCAGTGGCTCCAGGGAGCTGGGGATGCATGAGGGGGGCTGGACTTAGTACAGGACCCAGTGTGGCACCTTGAGATCTGAGAGACGGGAGTCACGGGGGAGACAGGGGAGGCTCAACCGCACTCAAGCCCCCGCGCCACCCCAGCCCCCACCTGGGGGGAGGCGACACTTACAAGGAAGCCTCCATTTAGGAGACCTCCCCACGCCTCCTAACACCCGACTTTTCAAAGTCCGGCCAACTCGACTAGAGCACTTGTTCGGAAAATGCCATCCGCTCCAGGGCAATCCCTGTGTTGGGGGACAGTGTGAGCATCGCGCAGATCTTACACTTGCTTCCACGAGGCTTCACCCACAAGCAACGGCAGGTAGGGAGACAGACGCGCGCAGCTCGCGGGGCCACGGGGCCGCCCACACCTGGGGCTGCAGACCTCCCTCCCGTCGCTTCCCAGGCCCCTCTCGTCCTCCCCACTCTCCCCCTTTGGCCCATTTCGTTTTCTCTCTCCATCCTCTTGCCTTTCCCTTTCGGCATCTGCTTTCATTTTCCTTCCTCTTGCACGCTGGGTGGCAGGCGTGCGAACTGCGTGGGGGGCCAGCAGGCAGGATGGCACACACGCCCACGAGCAAACGGCAGGTCTCCTTCAACACGGAGTGCCATGCTTACTAGTTTACCATCTATGCATTTCTTGACCTGAACCGGGGACAGAACACAGCTGCCACTGCATTCGACTTCTATTCCTCATATGCTTGAGTGTCATGCTCTTGACCCCATTTCCCCATAAGCCCTGTGGCTTTTATTGTGTGATTTCACGTAGCATGATGGCATTGAGGCGCTCAGAAGGGTCTGTTACAGAAAAGGGGTGGTTCTTCTCATGCACAAACCATCCTGTGAGGCAAGAGCAGCGATGGGGACCACGTGCCCATCACACAGGCGGGAACGTGACGCCCAGAGTGGGCCGAGACTCACCAGCAGCGTCATGCTGGCCACAGTCTTGGGTTTTCACGGTGACTGCTCACCTGTTCTGCGTCCAGCGACGGCAGGAGAGCCAAGTGAGAGCAGGCTTCACAGCTAAGTCCCAGCTCTGCCGCTCAGCTCTGCACCCCGAGCAAGCTTTCACAAGCTTCCCGTGCCTCAGTTTTCTCAGCTGTAGGATGGGAACAGCTCAGAGCGGCTGTGACAGTTATAAGGGTAATCAGCGTCGCAGACCACTGACTCTCTTACACTCTTGCTTAGCTCAGTGCCTGGGGCATTGTCACCACCCCCAAAACGCTGGCCACGCTCACCATCAGGCCCCCGTGCCCTCCAGCAGCAGCTGAAAGATGGAAGCACGTGGGGATGCCGGGCTGGCAGGTGCAGGCTCTCGGTGCCTGACCCAGATTCAGATCTCAGCTCTCCCTTCCTCTCCTGTGGCCCCAGATGGGTATCTGGGCTCAGCCTCAATGTATTCACCCACATGATGGGGTAAAAATCAAACACTCCTCACTGAGCAGCTGAGGATTCATGGACTCCCCCATGTGAATCGCTCGTGCAGGGGGCCCAGCGCATGAAACCCGTGACCCACACCCAGCACCCACATCTGCCGTCACCCTTGACTCACATGGTGAGCTCCTCTGCCCCGGACTCGGCCCCACCGCCCTGAGGGCCCAGGCAGGGTTGTGCTGGGCCGGAGCTCCTTATCCCCCCACCCACCCGTGCCCTGAGGACGCCGGCACACAGGGCGAAGAGAGGACCATCACGGCTGCCACTGGGGGCCAGCCACGCCCCGAAGGGCAGCCCCTCCCTGACCCTCCCTGACCCCCCGGGACGCGCCGGCAGCCTGGGCCCAGGGTGGGCAGGAGAGCAGAGCTTGAACCCTGGCTGCCGTCAGCAGGGGTGCCACACTTCACGTGCACTCACTCACTTCACGGTGACGACAGGGAGGCCTGGCGTGCCACAGTCCAGAGTTGCAAAGAGTCAGACACGGCTGGGTGACTGGACAGCAATGCGTTTCAGCCTCGTGACCGCCTTGTGGACGAGGTAATACACTTCCACCGCACAGACGGGGAAACTGAGGCTCAGAGGGGCTCACAAAGGTCGGAAGCTGCAGCGCTGGGGTCTGAGCCAGGCCCGTGACCACAGTCTTTGTTCCCATCACGCCCTCCCCCAACCTCGCCGCCTAGCTGGCAGGTCCGGCCACGTGGCCAGCTCATATCCCCCCACCGCCCTCTGTTAAAGAGGAGCAATGCCGGACCCACTCACATCTCCAGATTACTCAAGAAGCAAGAGGGCAAGGTGCTCTGAGATCAGGAAAGGGAACCTGGAAGAAGGGGAACCTGCCCAACCTCCCCCGCCCCTGGCCAGAGCTGCAGGAGCCCAGCTCAGACCCCAGAGCCTCCACTTCCATTCCCCGGTGACCAGACTCCAAGGCAGTGTGGCAGCGGCATCTGGCCTCTGCTCGGGCACTTCCAGCCCACCACGCCCAAGGCAGTCTGCTCCAACCGTAGGTATCTCGAGCTGCTGGAAGCCTCAGACCCAAAAATCCATCAGGCCCAGAGGACAGCCCTATTGGGCTGTGGGGACAAAGTCCACCATCCCTTCCTGAGTACAGTCATCACGTGCCCTTGCTTCCCCACAGCTCTTTCTGGGCCAAATATTCTACTGCCTTCAACCCACTCTACAGGGATGAGAAGGATAATGAAGAAGATAAAGCTAATTTCAGGGACTGACATTCAACGAACATATAATAGGCATTATTCTACATCAAGAATCAGCAAACTCTGGCCCGTGGGCCAAATCCGCCCGCCTGCCTGTTTTTATATGTAGGGCCTGTGAGCCAAGAATGGGTTTTGCATGTTTAAATGGTTGGTGGGGCGGGGGGCGCGGATCAGAAAAAGAGGACTCGCCGGTGACACATGGCGAGTATATGGAATTCAAATTCCAGGGCCTATAAAAATAAAGTTTTATTGGAACACAGCCCTGTCCATCATTTACATATTGGCTACAGCTGCTTTGAAGCTACTACGGCAGAGTTGAGGAGTCTGGCAGAGACTCCAGGGCCTAAAAAGGCTCAACTGTTTACTATCTGGAACCTTTACAGGAACAGTTTGCAGGTTCTTATTCTAGATGCTTGCATGTACCACCTCAATCCTCAGCATAGCCCACGAGGAGCGGACCACGACGACCTTCCCTTCCCAGACGAAGCAGCAGCAGCTCAGCTGCCCGGCTGCCCAATCCCACCGCCTCCCAGCGCTGGAACGCAGACTGGGAGCCAGACAGCCTGACACGCGTCTGCGTCTCACCCACTCGCCCCGTCCTGTCGGAGCTCTCACTCCCCTGCCTGTCGGCCCTCCTGGCTTTCGCTGTGCCTCATGGGAATGGCCAGAATGCCTGGTCAGCTCATCAGCCACTATGACCCCCAAATCCTCTTCTAATCCTTGTGGCTCTTTGCGGTCTTTCCCAAGCCCACCCTTCAATGGGACTATAAACCCACTGCTCTCTGGATACTAAAAAAAAAATCGGCCCACAAGCACCCTTCAGTCTAGGGACAGCAGCAAATACGATAAAGTCACTAGCCCTCGCCAGAGGTCTCTAAAACTTTATGAGGGCCAATAAACCTTGCTCTCGGGCTGCCCACTGGCTTCAAATAAACCCGTCCTGCCCAGAGCTCCCAGAAGCAGATAGCATAAGTCCCTGGGACTGCTGTCCAGGCTGCGGAAATCTCAAGGCCTCCCTCCCCACTCTTCGCTCTCCATGACTAGATGATGAGGGGAGACGCTAGCATGCTCTGTTGCCATGGAAACTAGGCTAGGTTACATCTGCATCAGGAAGGATTAAAGACAGACGTTAGAGGCGGAAGTACTCCAGAGGGAGGTCCAGACACACGGGTCCCTAATCTGAGATTAAAGTTTCTCAATGAGGTTTCTGCCCCATTATTAACTCTGAGCTTAGATGCACATTATAAACCGCAGAGCTCATCCATAAATACAAATCAATATATCTGGAAAGCAAATATTTGATTTTTATTTATATGCATATTAAATGGAGCCGTATCTCAGCTGGCTAGAAGAAACCCAAACAAACAGCCCAGGCACTGCAAGCTAGCAACCCACAGGCCAGCATCAGACCACGGAGCCGCTATTACTGGCTTCCCCAAATTTCTAATTAAGTTGCTAACATTTAGAAGTTGAAATATTTTTCCAGCACAATTCAGAGTTCTGCCTGTTTTGGAAAAGAACCTAGAGATTGGGCGGTAGCCAGCCCAGGTAGCAGCAACCGGCCGGAGCTGACGAGGAACCGTCCCTGCAGGCAGGCACCTGCGTGTCAGGCCCCGCTGGCCCCAGCACCCTCTTCACACCTCGTCTCTTCTGGAGGGTCCCTGCAGGCTCCTGAATTTGTGACATCCAACCAGAGGACCCACACCCCCATTTTACCGGTAGAAACACCGAGACCTACAGAGGAAAAACATCGTGCCTAAGATGCAACAGCAGATTTATGACAAAGCTGGTCTCCCAACATGCAGGGCAGGACTCAGCTCAGCCCTGTCCGCAAGGAGAGCCAAGACGCCGGGTTAACATCTGTCGGCTGCAAACGTGTCTAAGGTAAAAATTAGACTGTTCTGCTGACTCCAATTTTGCCAGCTTCACTCCGTCTCTCTGCAGGGGGCAGGAAAGAAGGATGGAAAGTGCTGCAGAGACAGGGAGACTGTCTCCTCAGACCCTCCCCAGCCCCCGTCTCCCACCACCCCTGCCGGCCCACGGCCGTGCCCAAAGCTGCCTAGGACACCAAGGAAGAAAAGGAGGGGGCCGCAGCCCAGGACAGGCGGGCAGGCAGCCCCCGACTTCCCAGCTGATGGCTGTAGCTCAGATGAGCAGAGAACATCGGCTGGGCCGGGCTCGAATCCCCTCTCTGGTACTTGCTCGCTGTGTGGCCTTGGCGAGGTCACTTGACCTCTCTGAGCCCGTCTCTTCGCCTGCATACAGGAGAAACAGCGGCACTATCGGGCAGTCTTGCTGTGCAGGCCACTCAAAGCCACACCAAAGCACTTGGCAGAGTGTCAGGCACACAGTCAAGGGTCATGTCTGACTCTTTACAACCCCATAGCCTAACAGCCCGCCAGGCTCTTCTGTCCATGGGATTCTCCAGTCAGGAACACTGGAGTGGACAGCCTTCCCCTTCTCCAGGGGATCCTCCCGATCCAGGGGTCAAACCTGGGGCTCCTGCATCGCAGGCAGGCTCTTCACTGTCTGAGCCCCCAGGGCCCCCATAAACCAGTGTACTCCACAGCCTCTCAAAATCCGCTCCCACCCTGGCCAGCCAGTCACCCCCCCCCACCCCCCGCACCTGCTGATCAGTTCCACCCTCCACCTGCAGCTCCAGCCACGCCCCCTGCTCCCCACCAGCGGGTGACTCACCAGCTGATCTCTCCTGCACTACACCCAGCAGGCACGTCCTCGCCTCTGTGCCTCAACCCAAGCGCTGAGCCTCGCTCAGAACACGGTTCCCCACATCCACCCCTCCAACTCAAGACCACCCAGATCCAGGGTTCCACAACCTCCCCAAGACCCTCAAACCTCTGTCTACCCTGACCTCTGCTCCTTCCCTCACCCGGAGGAATTTGGTCCTGTTCTCTGTTATTCCGTAAGGCGCCACCCTCTGCCTTTAGCATCTTGAAGGATGCGCTTCACACATCTTTGAGATCCTCTGAGGAGACATTAGGTGTTTATAGTGGCCACACGCCCAGCCCCTCTCCTTTTGACACCAGCACCCCAAATTCCTGTCCAGGACTGATCCTCCATTCCAAAATCCAGTCCTGGCGGGACTACTGATCACAAAGTTCCAAATGCCCCCAACCCCAGACTGGCCACACAGCCAAAGCCCCCTCAGTTAGATCCATCTCTCCCAGGACATGGAATTCCATCCTGCATGGTCCTTAAAAGCTGGGGCTGCCCACTCTGGTGGTGCAAGTGGTAAGGAACCTGCCTGCCAATGAAGGAGACTCAAGAGATGTGGGTTCAACCCCTGGGTTGGGAAGACCCCCTGGCATAGGAAATGGCAGCCCACTCCAGTGTCTGGAGAATCCAGGGACAGAGGAGCATGGCGGGCTACACGGGGTCGAAAGTGTCGAACACGACTGCACGCACACACAGTGCCCATCCTGGTGGGTCCCAGAGGCTCGGAACAGGTCTTGCCAAGAGACTGCCTCCCTAGAGTTACCTGAGCTCCTGGCCTTTTAAAGCCAGTCCTTCAATTCAACCTGATCCCATAAACTTGCTTCTGGTCAATTCCTTTTCTGCTCAAGTCTGCAGAAAAGAGCCCTCCCTGATTCGCTAGAACCCTCATCACATACGTGACCCCGCACGCTCCCCAGAGCCCGGCCCACAGATGCCCCCGCACGCTCCCCAGAGCCCAGCCCACAGACACCCATCAGAGAGGCTCATGGGCACCACTTCTGCGTAGCCACAGAGGCCAAAACCCTCATGCTTTCGAGAAAAAGCCAGGATTTCAATGGCTTAAGTAACACAACTTAATTTCCTGTGTCAGCAAAACAGAATCCAAGTGCACCCAGAAACCAAGTGGGGCAGCACCTCTTGCTTGAAACAAATAAACGGTAACAATGAGACGTAACTGAGCAGATTACACGTAAAGCAGGTATTTCTGCAGGTGTCAGAAATGAAACTCGAGGACCTCAGTAGGACAAACACAGCACGCCTGGATCGTCAGTGTCCAAGGAGCATGGGGTTTACAATGCAGACAGGCCGGAGGACGAGGTCGCCCAGCCTGAGAGCAGCGCCGCGGCCTGGGCAGACAGGCAGCCAGCCTGCCCCCGAGCAGAGAGGGGCCTGACACGAGGGAGGGCCGCTCGGAGCCAGCGGCGGCCGAGAGGGGAGGGGAGAGACGTCGAAGGAGAGCGTGCCCAGAGACACCGTGGCCCAGGCAGCCGGGACCCTCCCCGTCTCCTCCGCACCACGGCAACCACCTCTGCCCGTCCCCTCTGCCGCGCATCGCCCCACAGCCTTCCCCAGCAGCGCACGTCAGGTCATCTCTGCCCGAACGCCCCCCCCAGCACCCCCCACGCTCATCTTTCCGGCCCCACCTCCTCCCGCCCCCCACCATGGGTCCTCGAGCTGGCGCCGCACAGCCCGACCACAGGGCCTTTGCACACACTATTTCCTCTGCAGGGAGCCTCCTCCCCATCACCTCCTCTTGGCTTACTGCTGGCTTCCCTCAGGTCTCTAAGCCACCCCTGCCTCTCTACGTAAGGTCTCCCCTCTCCCACCACGGGGGCCTCCTTCCTAACTCATCTTTCTCCATGGCTCTCCCACTCTGAAATGGAATTCTCCATCTGCATATGGTTTGCCTCCCCCAGCTGGAACAGAGGCTCCATGGGACAGCAACCTTGTTCTGTTCAGGACTGAATCCCTGACACTGAGGACAATGCTTGGGCCACAGCTGGTACCCATAAACAAGGGCTGAGGGAACGAACGGGGTCCCTGAAAAACCAGAGTACCTCCAGGAAGGCTGACTTTCTGAACAGGTCACACGGCAGGATGGTCGGAGGCCTGCCCCTGGAACTGCCTGGGTTCCAGACCCGTCACCTCCTGTCTGCCCGCCCCCAGGTCACCACACCACCTCCTGCTTCAGCTCCTCATCCGTAAACTGGGGGTGGTAACAGCCTCCACCACGGCAGGCCAGGAAGATGGAATGTGTCACAAGGCGAAGCGTATGGTGCCCGACGAGCCGTGAGTGCCCAAGGTTATGATTTTTGCTTTTATGTGACTGCTCCTCAAATGTCGGCCGGGTGGCAGAATCCTCAGGAGGTCCTCGCTAAGGGGGCCTCCAGGAAGAAGGGGGGTCAGCAGGGGAGCTCCAGATGTGGGGACAGGAGGCCCCAGCGCGAGCCAGGCACCGCCACTGACGCACTGGGGAGTCCAGGGAGACACACAGCTTCTCCACCCAACGCGTCAGGGCCGAGCGCCACGCCCCACGGGGACCAGCCCTGTGAGCACAGCAGGGCGGGGCAGTGGAGCACGCGCCCGCCCCTCAGTCACGACTGCGAACACGGCAGCCACAAGGCCAAGAAGCCAGAGCAAGGGCGACGACGCTGCCGACGCACGCCGCAACCCCCGTCTCCCTGCAGAGATGTCAGCTGCGCTTCCAAAGCCTCAATTACAAGGGCAGGGAGTGTCACGGCTCCTTACATTTCGGTCACAATATCAGGCAAGAGCTGAGGGTTATGCAGGGGAATTATAGTAATTACTCCTCGGGAGGGCTGGCTGCATGAACTTCAGCTGATCTAAAACCTGGGGTGAGATCTAACCACCTGAGAGTTGGGGTAGAAACACACAGGGGGAACCTCTGCCTCGCATCAGGGTCCCAGGCAAATGACGCCTCTGTCATAATGAACTCACAGCTCCTGTCAGGCCAAGCGACAGGAAAGAAAAGAACCCAGATGTCACATCCCATCAGCGGGCCCTGCCCGCCTGCAATCGCCACGAGGCAGATGCTGTGCTCAGAGACCTCACCTTCCAGGGCAGTGGGGACAGGACATTTCCACACGCTGCAAAGCGAGGAGGCTGAAGTCTGTGTCACTGGCCCAGGGCTCAGGACAGACCCTGGCGCCAACACCAAAGCTGAGCCTAAACGATCACGAGGAGCCAGCCGTGGAGGGGGTCTGGACATTCCCCCTCCCTCCCCAGCCTCAGTTTCTCAGCCTGTCAAATGGGTGTAATTAGCATGCCTCCTTCATACTGAGAGTGTGCTCAGTGTACAGACACGAAGCACTAAGCTCGGGGTCTGGTCCACAGGGTTCAAGGAGAGGCTGTGGTCTGGAGGCCAGGAGGGGGCTGTCCCTTGACGAAGCGTGAGCCCCTCCCCTGTGCCAGACCCAGGCCAGCCAGCAAGACATGGCAGTGAACTGGAGGAGATACAAGTCCCAGCCCCAGGGACCAGCGCGGGCAGAAGGCCACCCAGCACGGCTCCAGCAGTGCCCTGGGCCACGGTCCCTTCCCGCGAGCCTCTGGCTCACCCCACCTCGCCTCTGACACTGGGTCCCAACGGCACCCCTCCCCCTCCAACCACCGCCCGGCTGCCCACTGAGACCTGTGTCCCAATCCCTGAATCAAGGTCCTGAGCAGCTGTGACACACACAGAGCCCGGGGCCCTGCCCCACGGGAGAGCTTCTGCAGGTCTGAGCAAGACCCGGATGCCAGAGGACCACACGGAAACCTGTCTGCCCATCACCTCCCCCCCAGCACACAGGAGAGTCCCCAGGGCCTGGCACACAGCGGTGCTTAGCACAGAGGACGGAGGCCACTGACCAGATCAGAGCCTCCTTCCTCCCCTCCAAAGGCCCAGAGGGCAGTCACCACGTGAGACCTGAGGGGTGACCGGCTCTGCGCCTGGCCCCCGGGGTTAGTGGAAGGGAAGGGAAGGGAAGGGAAGGACAGGCGACCTGGGCACAGAAACGCCTGCTTCCGAGCCGCAGTTCCTCATCCTGAGGATGGGAGCCGTGGCTCCAAGGTTCAGAGAACTGCAGGCTCAGAGGGTTCTGATCTCAGACAGCTTCTGATCCAGTCCCTCACACGCCTGAGAGGAGTCCTCTCTGACCCACCTGGACAACGGCCATCGGCCCCCTGCTTGCTACCCCCAGCAACGGGGCACACACCACCTCATGAGAAAGCCCACCACACAGGCAGACTGGTCTGTTGCTAGAAAGTTCTCAGGGGCACACCACTCCAGTACGCTTGCCTGGAAAATCCCATGGACGGAGGAGCCTGCTAGACTACAGTCCACAGGGTCGCCAAGAGTCGGACACGACTGAGCGACTTCATTATCATCATTCTCGATTCACAAGCCAGTCCTGTTTTGACTCTGCAGACTGAAGCTGCTCCTCATTTCATTCAACTGCAGGGAGGTCACGGGAAGCCTGCTAGGGCTGGAAGGCCGGCTGAGGGCGGCAGGCTCAGCAGGAGCGACTGGGGTCCAAGCCCCGGACCACCACTCAGCGGAGGTGTGACCCTGGGCACATGACCCCTCCAAGCGAGAGCTTCCCTGCCGGGAGCCAGCACGGGAGATCCCGCCCACGACAAGGTCATGTGGAGAGACCTGGCGGGCAAGGCGAGTCAGGTCTCCAGGGCTCCTCTGCCTGAGCATCTGCCCCGAAACCAAAGCCTGTTTCCTGCCTGCTGTCTGTACTCCTCTGACAGGACAGGGGGCTGTCCCCGACCACCTTTCTCTGGAAAGAGTTCACTTAAGAGCTCCAGCTGGTCTCCTGCATGTGAAAGGAACGTTTCAGCTCAGACCCCTCTGACGGGACAGGTAGAGACTTTTACAACTTGTGATTGTTTACAGCCCCCCAACCGCGAGAGGCACGCAGCTTAAAACATCTTAAAGCTATAGAGCCTTTTAGAGCTAAGAATTTAAGAGATAGAGCCTTTTAGAGCTAAGAATTAGCTTGGTGAAGGGTTTCACTGCTGGGTCAATGACTGCTGCCAGGCCTCCATAGTCTTCATCTTTTGGGCACCTGGAGGATGTTAATCAATGTAACTGGGATACAGGAAAAGGAATATAGTAGTTTTGATGCTAGCAACACTAGACTTTTGAGTTAGCGAACTTTCTCTTTGTTATAAATCACTGTACTCCTCTTTCCTTGTTATAAATTGTTGTGTCCTTGCTGTGTAAGAATGTGACCTTAATTAGTGCTTTCTGAGAGCGGCACCAGACTTCGGAAAGAACAACACTTTCAAGGCGAATAAGTTTTCTGGGTGACAGACCCTGATCAGAAAAGGGCCATAAAATGTTAATTGGCCTTTTGGCCAGAAGATGATGTAAATCACCTAAGACGTGTGTATACAGCTAGGTATGCAGAGAGAAAGCCTGGTCTCGCTAAGAGTCAGGGCTGCTGACGCTGCGTAACTTTGTATTATCCATTGATCTCTAAGTACAACCAAAAGTATAAAAAGCTTTCCTGAACAATAAAGGATGGACCGGTTTCTCAGACCAGCTTCTCCAACTGGTTTCTTGGAAGTCTGGCTCCCCCCATGTCGACTCTCTCTCTCCCTCCCTCTCCCTCCCTCTCGTCTTCAGGCTGATCCCTTGGAGCACGGAGGCTCTCCGAGTCTACTTACTTACTCGGGCTTCTAAGACCCACGTGAGAGGGAGCCCAAGGCAGGGCACCCTCCACTATTCAAGCGGGGCGCCTGTGGCCTAACGTAGACGGTGCAAACCTCATCTCGAGGTTTTACTAGCTTTCTGCATAGACCAAGTTATTCAGCCTCTTTTCTCCACTAATTTTCCTACAATACTATTCTTTCCTAATCTCTCTTTATCTAAATAAGTTTTTCCTTGCCGACTCCGTCCACCCTTCGAATTCCCTGGATCCACCAGGGCTGGACCCTGGCACTTCCTGGTAAAATGGGGGAAATAACAGTGTGCCCATTATCACACCAGGTTGGTGTGCGTGTGTGTAAGAGAGTGTGTGTCCGACTCTGTGACCCCCTGGACTGCAGCCGCCAAGCTCCTCTGTCCATGAGATTTTTCAGGAAGAACACCGGAGTTGCCGTTTCCTCCTCCAGGATGTCTTCCTGACCCAGGGATCGAACTGCTGTCTCCTACATCTGCTTTTCAATCGGATTCTTTACCACTGAGCCACACGAGGCTGCCGGGAGCCTAGCTCAGCATTGCAGGAATTCTGCAATGACAAGGGAGGCACTGGAAGCAGGCAGATAGATCACAGGGCCTGGAAAGCCGGGCACAAGGGTGGATCTGTCCCCAGCACAGCCTCAAAGGCCTCCGTCTGTCTCACTCATGGAGAGGGGACTGGCCCGACAAGTCACAGATAAAAGACCACACCCTACGTGGGACCAGGTCTGGCAGTCCTGGTGCCTGCAGCTCACGGCACTCAGCAGCCTCTAGCACTGTGTGCCCACCCAGCCCCCAGCGCCTGGACAGGGGCCGGGAATCAAGCACAGCTCAGGCTCAGAGTGGCACAGAAGCAAGGCCCTCTCCGCAGGAGGCTAAGTGGGAGCCAGCCCGGAGATGCTGTGGGCCTATTAACACAAGGGTTTCTGCATGAACTCCCACAGGGAGCCAGGCGGGCAGAGTCAGAGGGATGAGGGCCTGGAGACAAGCAGGGTTTTTTTAAAGAAATATTCAGCCGTTAAAAGCCCAGCTCTCGGGCCAGGCTCGGGCTGCACACTAAGTGGGGCTGGCGGAGTGTCAGCGGCGCCTGGGTGGGGCGAGGCGGTAGCAGCTGGAAGGAGCCTAGGCGTCAGGAGGAGGATCCATGGAGGGGTGCCCCAGGAGGCTGGGCCACTGTGGTCACGAGCTGCCCCTGGCTGGGGCACCCAGACTCAAACAGGCCTGCCTGTGGAAATCCTGTAATGTCCCTGGCCACACCGATCTGAGCGGCAGGAAGAAACAACACTCGAAGGGGAAGAAAACGCCCAAACTTCAGGCTGACTTCATGTGAGTCACCAGCCTTGCCCCAGATCCTCATTACTGAAGGCCACACACGGGCCAGGAAATGCTGACACCTGGGGCCAGGTGAGTCTCTGCGGCGGGGAAGGGCGCCCTGCATGGCGTGACGGGTTTATCAGCATCCCTGGCCTCTACCCAGCAGACGTCAGTAGCACCCCTGACCCCAAGCTCTGACAGCCAAAGTCCCCTGAAGGGCAAAAAAAACAAACACGGTAAAGACCACTGGGCTAGGGAGACACAAGCCACTAAAGAACAAGCCTGATCTCACTGTCCCCGTTTCAGACTGGCCCTTGCACCGTCGCCCCCGGCACAGACCCCAAGCTCCGCTGCTTGACATTCAAGGCTCTGCCGCACCAATGCTCACCATCCCCTGCCCCACATCTGACCCTTCAGCAGCAACACAGCATGGGTCATCCCCGCCCAGAAGCCTTCCTTGTTCCTGGCCTGTCGTCCCCCCAGCCCTCCTGTCCGCTCCTGGCCCATCGTCCCCCCGGCCCTCCTGTCAGCTCCCAGCCCGTCGTCCCCCCGGCCCTCCCGTCCACTCCCAGCCCGTCGTCCCCCCGGCCATCCCGTCCGCTCCCAGCCCGTCGTCCCCCCGGCCCTCCTGTCAGCTCCCAGCCCGTCGTCCCCCTGGACCTCCTGTCAGCTCCCAGCCCGTCGTCCCCCCGGCCCTCCCGTCCACTCCCAGCCCGTCGTCCCCCTGGCCCTCCCATCCGCTCCTGGCCCATCGTCCCCCTGGCCCTCCCATCCGCTCCTGGCCCGTCCTCCCCCCTGCCCTCCCGTCGGCTCCTGGCCCATCGTCCCCCTGGCCCTCCCGTCCGCTCTTGGCCCATCGTCCCCCCTGCCCTCCCGTCAGCTCCCGGCCCATCATCCCCTTGGCCCTCCTGTCAGCTCCTGGCCTGTCGTCCTCCCGGTCTTCTCATCTGCCTGCCTTCTGCCAGTTCGTGTTTAGAGTCCACGCAGATGTAACCTCCTCCAGGAAGCCTTCCCTGCTGCTCCCGACCCCGGGGAAGCTGCACACTCTCTGTGCTCTCACGCCCCGTATTGCGAACCATCGTATCTAACTCCAGCTAAGCATCCTGTAGGCAGGACCATGTTGCGGTCACCTGCTTGCCCAAGCCAGCCTTCACCCTCAGGGAACTTTCGACAGGATGAGTAGTTCAGACAGCAAGGAACCTGCCTGCAGTGCAGGAGACCCGGGTTTGATCCCTGGGTCAGGAAGACCCCCTGGAGGCGGGCACGGCAGCCCACTCCAGTGTTCCTGCCTAGAGAATGCCATGGACGGAGGAGCCTGGCGGGCTACAGTCCATGGGGTCACAAAGAGTCGGACACGACTGAGCAACTAATGCTTTCTCTGCCTCCTACTGAAAAGGGACTCACTCTTTCCTTTGGTCAAGAAGGGAAACCCAGGGCGGCTTCCATGGCGGCTCGGAGGTAAAGAACCCACCTACCACGGCAGGAGACGTAGGTTCGATCCCTGATCCAGAAAGACGCCATGTGCCGCAGAGCAGCTAAGCCTGTGACCCCCACCTACTGATCCTGTGCCCTAGAGCCCGTGTGCCACAGTGAGAGAAATGTCTGCAGAGCGCAGGCCGGGCACCGCAGCTGCAGGGCAGCCCCTGCTCGCCACAGAAAAACGCCTGCACAGCAACGAACACCTAGCACAGCCAAAAATGAACAAACAACTTAAAAACACAAGAGGAGAAATCCAGAGCTGAAGACGACGCCGACAAACCCGGTCAGGACCAGACCCCCGGGGAAAGACGGAGGGGCCTGGGGAGGGACAGAAGGGCCCCACACCAAGGCCGGCCACCCGAGCGAGGGGCCAGCCAGACGCTGTGAGCACATCGAGGGCCCTGGTACCCCAGCGAGCTCTGCCGCCGGCTTCCAGAGCCTCGGCCAGCTCCACTCCTCCTGGCTCTGTTTCCGTCCTTTGCTACTTGATCTGGGGCACATCGCCGAAAATCACTGTCTTCATGATAGAAAGTTAGAGAGAAGTCACCATCTCGTTAACCCTGCCGACGGCCCTGGGAGCTTACGCTCCCACTCGACGAACAGGAAGCCGCGGCTCAGACCCACTGGGCCATCCGCTGGTAAGCCACAGAGCTCTGCCTCAACCCGGGTTTCCTGCCGCCGGACTCCCACCGCCCCCTACACCTCTCAGATGGAAGCCCCCAGCCCCCTGTTCCTCTGGGCAGAGGTGGCGGGCAGAAGGGAAAGCAGGACTAAGACGAAGGCACGCTCTGCTCTAAGCCTTCCAGTGCCCAAGGCCTGCGCATGAGCCAGAAGCCCGGAGGAGGCCTCCAGCCGACGAGAAACTGGGACGACAAGATGGAACCAGCCCCTTGGAAAAGCCTCTCCAAGCCTGCGGGGGATTCACTGTGCCCTCTGAACCATCCTTTCCAGAGGGGACTCACCAGACTCTCCTTCCAGGCGAGAGGCCCCAGGGAAGGGAGATGTCGGGGGGGGGGGGGGGCACCGGGAGGGGCTCGGAGCAGCCAGACTCCAGGCCGGGGTCTCCCACCGCCAAGCCCAACCTTCCCGCAGGTTGAGATGGGAGAACCACGTGGGCAGGAACATGCAGTGTGACTGAGGGAACCGGAGGCTCCCCTGCCCACCCCCACCCCTCATCCACGCCACCCTCTTCTGGTGGTCTCAGCGCTGTAAACTTCCATGCCTGGGTTGGCTTATTCACCACCCATCTCCACCCCCCACTATTTCAGAAGCACTGAGACCCCTCTGGATGGGGTCAGCACAATGGAAGTTCATTCAAAGACCCAAACCCCGCCGTTATTCAAAGCTCACAGGCACCAGTGCCTTCTGCTGGCACCCAGCCCATCACAGGGTCTTTCATCCCCCAGTGGGGCACCAGGGAAAGTCCTAGACCCCCACTCCAGCCCCCAAAGCCTCCCCTCCCCAGAGGCGCCCTAGCGTGGCTCAGAAGGGATCGGAGACTTGCTCCTGCCAGGAGTCTCTCTCCCGCACGCTCACGCTGACCTTCCCCATCACGGAGATGGAGTCCGTGGAGCAGATGGTGGAGCTGCCGCTGAGCCGGAAGCCCCTGCGTGGCCGATTCTCCCCTCCACAACCGCCAGCAGCCCAAAGGAACAAGCTACAGGAACACCCAGGCCAAGGCCTGGCAGGGCGGGGGCAGGGGGGTACTCAGGGAGAAGGCGTCCCCGAGGACAGGCCCTACCTCAGGGCTCGGCTCCTCACGTCAGCATCGGCCCCTCCATCCCCAGGGACTCCAGACACTCCAACTAAAAGGTCCCCCTCAAAGTGCCTGGCAGGGAAAGGGGCCCAGCGCCAGAGTTAGCTGTCTGGAGGGGAGCCGGGGCCCAGGGAGGGCAGAATCCCGACGGCTCCTGGCCCCGGGTGTCAGCCAGTGAACGAGAGCGTGGCCGGCTGTGGGCCCAGGTGTGTGCCCCGATTTTAAAGGGCCCAAGACGGAGGGGCAGGTGAGTTTGTGCTTGACCACGAGGTGGGCAGGGAAGGCCAGGGAGGAACCGACAGCAGCCACGGAGAGGCCTCCGGCCTAGCAGGCCGGGGGCTGTGTGTCTTCCGGTCTCAGGCCCAAGCCCTGCCTCTGGGGGTCTGGGCCCTGGGAACCACCCTCTCTTGGGTCGGGTAAGTTATCTCCACCCTCAGTGCTGTTTGAGTCCTTTTTAGCAAAAACCCCCAACCTCTCCGGCTCACCCCAGCCACCAGGAACTCGAGCTTTTGCCCCCAAAGTACAGCCTTGCTCTGAGCCTCTCAGGTAGGACGGAGGAAGGCGGCTGGGCTTCAGGAGCCCCTGGCGCCCCGGTGACCTCAGAGGCCCTCGGCCACCTCAGCCTTCCCGTCCAAGACGAAAGATGTCACCTCCAACCCCAGATGAGGAGGGGGTAAAACGAGCCAGGCACCAGAACAAAGCCGTATACTATAAGAGAGCAAGGCTGGGCCCACATTCCCAAACACCTTTCTTCTCGGTGTTCCTCTGGGACGGATGCTTGGTAATTAATTGTCCCATTTCAGAGACGAAGCTTTGGAAGCCCAGGGGTGTTATACACTGCTGGTCACACAGAGTCTATTACAGCAGGACCCTGGCCCAGAATGACTGCTGCCTCTGACCAGGAGCCTGCCTCAGGCCCCAGAGGAGGATGGAGGGAAGCAGAGAAAGCAGAAGCATGCATTAAGCGCATGCATTAAGCACCTGCAGCGTGCATCCAGGATCATGCTGAAATGCCATGACCCCCAAGGTTCCAATGCAGAGGGCCCTCTTCTTCCTCCCTCAGCAGTGCAGGAGGCCGGTGCAGCCCAGCCCCCCAGCCCAGCCCACCACGGGGATCTGGATCACTGTGATAAGGACATCTGCAACCTTATTTAAAAGTCACTACCGCACAATTAGAGGCACTTACCCCCTCAGAGCCATCCTTCTCCTCCGGTCGGTTTTATAGCCAGTAATAACTCTTGTAAATTCCTCAACAGATGGGAATTTTATTTGACTAATCATGGCCGTTTGACTTGCTGGGGTGCAGTGGCTCGGGGCTCAGGCTGGCAGGGTACCAGCTGAGGTGATTGTCAAGGGGCTGGGCAAAAAGCCCAGAACCCAAGGCCACCTTGTGGGTCCACTCCCCAGAGGAAAGCCACAAGAAGGTGTCAGGAAGTGCCAGGCACTGAGCAGCAGTGGGCAGCTGGGCTCTGCCTTTTCTAGGTCCAAAGGTGCCTCTGGGCAGGGTGCTGAGACCCTTGTCCACCCCTCTAGGCTCTATCTCTGGACACATGGTGCCAGGGAGAAACTGGAACACCCAGGCTTAAACACCCAACAAAACCGGCATTTTGGCTCCATTTCCCCATGCACACCTACCCTATGCCAAAGGCCGCATGGGCATCATCCCATTCAGCCCAGCCAACAATTCTATAGATGCATGTGAACATTCCCACTTCACAGATTTACAAATAGATGGTAGAGCACGTGCCGGAGTCACTAAGCTGAGCTACCACCTTCATCTTAGGGAATTGAAGGTTGGTGCCCCCCCCCCAACTCACACAGGGCCAAGAAATCCTTCTAAGACCCACACTGAATCCCATCGCTGCTACAAAGAAAAAAACACCCCATAAAACTCTCAGTAATTCCTCAGCACCCTCCAGACAAAGTTAAAGTCCATTAGCCTGGCCTTCACAATGGAACTGATTAGAGGTATCTATCCGAGAAATATGAAAACATATCACACGGTGAATCTCGTCCATTTGACAATATGTATGGCAAATTACTCATAACAGCCCTAAATTGGAAATATCAACATGAAATGGATAAACAAACTTATGATCTATATGTACAATGTAGATCGCTTTCCAACCGACAGGAGGGAGAAAGCACACTGCAATCTGAACAAAGCAAGTTCCATATCAACAATTATCAACTGTAATAGGAGACTACATTAACAAGGCCTAGCTGTACTATTGCCTGGAAAATCCCATGGACAGAGGAGCCTGGAAGGCTGCAGTCCATGAGGTCGCAAAGAGTCGGACACGACCGAGCGACTTCTTTCCCTTTTCACTTTCATGCACTGCAGAAGGAAATGGCAGCCCACTCCAGTGTTCTTGCCTGGAGAATCCCAGGGACAGGGGAGCCTGGTGAGCTGCCGTCTATGGGGTCGCACAGAGTCGGACACGACCGAAGCGACTTAGCAGCAGCAGCTAAAGAGAAGTAAAGAGAACTTTAGAGAATGGTACGAAGGAAAAGCCCCCAAGGGCTAACATAGAGACCCTGATAACAGCCTCCACCACCACGACGTGGATCAAACACGGCCCCCGAGAGCACCCCCTCCCCCAGGATGAGAGCGTGCCCAAAGAGGAGCTCCCCAAGACTGCAGGAGAACCCCTAGGGAAGAATGCCCACACACTCCCCCCCAGCACGGGCACCCGGACCTCACTGAGGAGCACGCCTGCGGCTCGGGCGGAAGGCACCGCACACTCGCGGAACTTGCTAGAAATCCAGCCTGGGGGGCTAACCGGAAGTCTGCCCTGAGGAACGACGCACGGGCTGCTCACACGAGGCGTCTCACCAGAATCACCCCGCGACAAAAGCGCCCTTAAAGGGATGCGGGGTGCGCCGGCTGCTACACCACGGCTGCGGCGACACGGCGGGACACGCTGCGCACGCGCACTGGAGACGCCGCACGTGCTCAGGAGGACACGCACGCGCGGAGCCGGGGGCGGGGCCAGCCGGGGGCGGGGCCAGCCGGGGGCGGGGCCAGCCGGGGGCGGGGCGAGCCGGGGGCGGGGCGAGCCGGGGGCGGGGCGAGCCGGGGGCGGGGCGAGCCGGGGGTTGGGGGCGGGAAGAGCCGGGGGCGGGGCGAGCCGGGGGCGGGAAGAGCCGGGGGCGGGGCGAGCTGGGGGCGGGGCGTGCCGGGGGGGAGGGGCGGGAAGAGCCGGGGGCGGGGCGGGGAAGAGCCGGGGGCGGGAAGAGCCGGGGGCGGGGCGGGAAGAGCCGGGGGCGGGAAGAGCCGGGGGCGGGAAGAGCCGGGGGCGGGAAGAGCCAGGGGTTGGGGGCGGGAAGAGCCAGGGGTTGGGGGCGGGAAGAGCCAGGGGCGGGACAAGCCAGGGGCGGGAAGAGCTGGGGGCGGGGCGAGCCGGGGGCGGGAAGAGCTGGGGGCGGGGCGAGCCGGGGGCGGGAAGAGCCGGGGGCGGGGCGAGCCGGGGGCGGGGCGTGCGGGGGGGGGGGCGGGAAGAGCCGGGGGCGGGGAAGAGCCGGGGGCGGGGCGAGCCGGGGGCGGGAAGAGCCGGGGGGGGCGGGGCGAGCCGGGGGCGGGAAGAGCCGGGGGAGGGGCGGGGCGAGCCGGGGGCGGGAAGAGCCGGGGGGGGGGGGGGGGGGCGGGAAGAGCCGGGGGGGGGGGGGGGGGCGGGAAGAGCCGGGGGGGGGGGGGGGGCGAGCCGGGGGCGGGAAGAGCCGGGGGCGGGAAGAGCCGGGGGGGGGGGGGGGGGGCGGGAAGAGCCGGGGGAGGGGGCGGGAAGAGCCGGGAGGGGGCGGGAAGAGCCGGGGCGGGGCGAGCGGCTCTCCGGCGCCCTCTACAGGCTAAGGCTGAGCTTGCCTTGCGGCCGGAGGTGGCGGGGGACGAATTTAAAGGGCCCAGCTTCACTTTCAGTCCGCAGGCAAGAAGGGTGAGTTTATCCAGCATACCCATTTCTTTGATGACTCAGCTTCCACGTGAGACCTTCTCACGTGGAACCAAACCCCTGTACGACAACACAACTCTGTATTTCTACCTAAGAAGACACAGCTATCCTTCTTGCAAGCAAAGTTCTCACCCTCTCCATAAAATGACACCAACAGCCCCGCAGTCATAAGACTGTATTTATCACCCCTCAAATTCAGTCACAGTTCCACAGAATATTGTTGCCTAAAGACTATACTTTAAAGCTAGCTTCCAAAAACTTGCATGTGAAATAAAACTGGAAAGGGGAGAAAACAAAACAGTTGCAAAGTGCGCTTATTTCATGTACTCACTCAGAAACTGTAAAAATAACCTCGGGGTGAGGTCCACGGACCAAACAGGTTCACTGTGAGTCAGACGGGAGCCAAGACTCTTTCTATTACCCATCATAAGCCCCCACTCTGACGTACAGGCCACCGTGGCACTGCAGGTCCCTGAGAGTTAGTGTGAATTCAGAGCCTGTGCCTAGTAATTTGAGAACCGTGTGGGCATTTCCTGTGCCCCAGTGCACAGCCACCCTGGCAAATGGCTGCCAGTCCCTGTGGGGAAGATTCGGAGGAACAGTTACAGCAAGTACTTGCAACAATGATGCAGGCTCCTCCTTCCACAGGACCTGGCTTCCAGAGGGCTTCTGGGCCTGCGCACCAATGTGGATCTGGAATCTGCAGGTTTCATGTAACACATCCAGCCCAACGGGCCTGTCTCCCCAAGCCCTTCAATTCCCTCTTCCACATCACAACCCCACTAACTGTACTACTGAGTCCAGATTCCAGTGAATCAACCAGGTAAGCTGTCAGAGCCACCCTCCACTGCACACGCTAAAACTCAAACCCAGAATCTCTAGTCAGGGCATCCACAGCAATGAATTCAGCCCAACCCAGTGTGATACTCTGCCCTCTTGGGTCGAAAACTCTTACAATAAACCCCCACACACGTTTCCCACGTCTCTGCTGATATATATTAGCAAAGCGTGGCAATTCTTTTGCATTTTCCCTCATAGGTCCTATTGAGTCCCAGTCACCAAGGAATGGGCTGAGATTTGACCCTTAAAGTCTTAGTGGCAAGAAAGGGTGCTTATGGTGAATCTTAAGGAAAACAGGCATCCCCTTTCAGGGTATCTGCCTCCACTGAGGTTATTACCTGGTGTTTAAGCAGGGGAAGAACAGCCTCCTCAGACACTGGAAGGAAAACTCCCACCACCCATATGGGATGCTCACAGCCACGTGGGAGTTTCAGACCATCAGTTTCATCTGGGTCCCACAGATGTCCCCATCCCACGTTTCAGGACCCCCTTCTTTCCCAATTAATGCCCTAATTTCCACGTGAGCAATCTGTCAAGATGTGAATTCAACTGTGGTTATAATTCAGCAACCAGCACAATTAAATTTTGTATTTTATTTTCAGTAATATCAGCCCTGGGGCTGCGAGAAATAAGAGCTTCTGTAAGGGGCTATCATGGAAGCTCTCTGGTTCTCACACCACATGAGAAGAGGGAGTTAATGGACCTGAGCTTGTTGTTTTCTCTGTGTAAGTACTCAAGAGCCCTCCAAAGAATCCACTCCACCCCACAGTCCTTATAGCCATCATTACCGCCCTAACAGTCAAGGGCAGTATCACTCAGGCTCCCAAGGGATGTGCCTGAGTGGCGCTTTATCTCAATCCACTGTGCGTAATATCTCCATTAATTGTATGGCCACTACACGCCTTGGGTTACCAGCATTCCACTTCCTATTAGCAAGGGCTCATGCTCAAGCCCAAAGACACGAGGAAACTCATCCATAAATCTCATATTTACAGGTCAATCTCCTGTTATCTCTCCTGAAACCAATTCTATATTGGTTTGGGTCCAACTGAGAAAAAGAAATCACACAGTAATTTTAACAGGGAACATTTCAAATGAAGAATTATTCAGTTGTAACAGGGGACTGAACCAACAAACAATGGCTAATAGAAAGAACTATAGTTCATGTAAGAACGGCAGCTATGAAGTGGCACAACCCACAGAGCTGAGATTAAGCCTCAGAGCGTCCACCACCCACCACTAAGCTACAGTCCCCAAGGAAGAGCCTCTCAGGGCCTTGGCAAAAGGCCAGAGAGAGCCCCCAGGACTGAGGTAGAGACTAGAGAAACAGCCCCCCAAAACCAGGGCCGATGCAGAGCCCCGGGGAGCACCCTGACCTCGGGGCTAACATGGAGCAGAAAGTCCCCCAGAAAACCAACTCCCACCGGGCTGAGACAGAACCCTAACGGTGAGAGAGCCCCAGCCTAAAGAAGACCTCCCACCCAGAGCTGAGAAACAGCCCCCAAGTAAGAGCCCCCTCCTAAAGACCCCATGTAAGAGCCCCCTCCTAAGGCCCCCAATAAGAGCCCCCTCCTAAGGCCCCCCAAGTAACAGCCCCCTCCTAAGGCCCCCAATAAGAGCCCCCTCCTAAGGCCCCCAAGTAACAGCCCCCTCCTAAGGCCCCCAATAAGAGCCCCCTCCTAAGGCCCCCAAGTAACAGCCCCCTCCTAAGGCCCCCAAGTAACAGCCCCCTCCTAAGGCCCCCAATAAGAGCCCCCTCCTAAGGCCCCCAAGTAACAGCCCCCTCCTAAGGCCCCCAAGTAACAGCCCCCTCCTAAGGCCCCCAATAAGAGCCCCCTCCTAAGGCCCCCAAGTAACAGCCCCCTCCTAAGGCCCCCAATAAGAGCCCCCTCCTAAGGCCCCCAAGTAACAGCCCCCTCCTAAGGCCCCCAAATAAGAGCCCCCTCCTAAGGCCCCCAAGTAACAGCCCCCTCCTAAGGCCCCCAAGTAACAGCCCCCTCCTAAGGCCCCCAATAAGAGCCCCCTCCTAAGGCCCCCAAGTAACAGCCCCCTCCTAAGGCCCCCAAGTAACAGCCCCCTCCTAAGGCCCCCAATAAGAGCCCCCTCCTAAGGCCCCCAAGTAACAGCCCCCTCCTAAGGCCCCCAAGTAACAGCCCCCTCCTAAGGCCCCCAATAAGAGCCCCCTCCTAAGGCCCCCAAGTAACAGCCCCCTCCTAAGGCCCCCAAGTAACAGCCCCCTCCTAAGGCCCCCAATAAGAGCCCCCTCCTAAGGCCCCCAAGTAACAGCCCCCTCCTAAGGCCCCCAATAAGAGCCCCCTCCTAAGGCCCCCAATAAGAGCCCCCTCCTAAGGCCCCCAATAAGAGCCCCCTCCTAAAGCCCCCAAGTAACAGCCCCCTCCTAAGGCCCCCAATAAGAGCCCCCTCCTAAGGCCCCCAATAAGAGCCCCCTCCTAAAGACCCCCAAGTAACAGCCCCCTCCTAAGGCCCCCAATAAGAGCCCCCTCCTAAGGCCCCCAAGTAACAGCCCCCTCCTAAGGCCCCCAATAAGAGCCCCCTCCCAAAGCCCCCAAGTAACAGCCCCCTCCTAAGGTCCCCAACAAGAGCCCCCTCCTAAGGCCCCCAATAAGAGCCCCCTCCTAAGGCCCCCAAGTAACAGCCCCCTCCTAAGGCCCCCAAGTAACAGCCCCCTCCTAAGGTCCCCAACAAGAGCCCCCTCCTAAGGCCCCCAATAAGAGCCCCCTCCTAAGGCCCCCAAGTAACAGCCCCCTCCTAAGGCCCCCAAGTAACAGCCCCCTCCTAAGGCCCCCAAGTAACAGCCCCCTCCTAAGGCCCCCAATAAGAGCCCCCTCCTAAGGCCCCCAAGTAACAGCCCCCTCCTAAACATGAAGTAAAACCCCCAGAAAAAGTCCCTGGGCAGAGCCCCCCAAAGCAGTGCCCACACACACCGCCCAGCACGGGCACCCGGACCTCACCAAGGGGCACGCCTGTGGCTCGGGCAGAGAAGCTGGTCCGTGCCGCACACCCACGGAACTTGCTAGAAATCCAGCCTGGGGGACTCACCAGAAGCCCACCCCTGAGGAATGGCACACGGGATGGTCACATGAGGCGTCTCACCAGAATCACCCCACTACAAAACCGCCCTTAAAAGGGTGTGGGGTGCCAGCTGCTACACCACGGCCGCGAAGACCCGGCGGGAGACACCCCGCACGCGCACGGGAGACACCGCACGTGCTCAGGGGCCCGCGCGCGCGTGAAGCCAAAGGGCAGAGTGAGACTGGGGCGGGGGCCAGCCAGGGGCGGGGTGAGGCTGGGGCGGGGCCAGCCATGGCGGGGCGGGGCGAGCCAGGGGGCGGGGCGAGCGGCCTGTGCCTCTCTGGCGCCCCCTACCAGCTGAGGCTGAGCTTGCTGTGTGGCCGGGGTTGTGGGAGATTTAAAGGGCCCAGCTTCCCTTTCAGTCCGCAGGCAAGAAGGGTGAGTTTAGAACTACAGGGCAATGGTGAATAGCCAGCAAGCAGTGAAATACCACCCAGCAATGAAAAAGACGGAACTACTAACACAGGGTTTAATCTTCTGGGTATCATGTGGGGTGAAGGAAGCCAGATAGAAAACGGAAGATTATGTAAGCTCCTGTTTATATCAAGTTCAAATACAGGCAAGCTAATCTACAATGACAGAAATTTGAAAAACAGGATAGAGAGAGACATCTTACTGAAAAGGGATACAGTGGAACTTTCTAGGGTAATGAAAATATTCTCTGTTGTGACTGGGGCAGTGGTAACACAGCCATCGACATTTGTGAAAAACCTTCAAATGGAACAGTCAATATCTGTGATACAACTGAAGGTAAATACAACTCAAATTTTAAAAATTCGGTTCAGTTCAGTCGCTCAGTCGTGTCCAACTCTTTGCGAGTGCCCCCCCGCCCCGAGTCTTTGGCTTCAAATTCAGCCACTGTGTACTGCCTGCACTCTGTAGGTAAACAAATGTGTTTGCGTAAATAAATGTGCACTCCAGTGCTCTTGCCTGGAGAATCCCAGGGACAGAGGAGCCTGGTGGGCTGCCGTCTATGGGGTCACACAGAGTTGGGCACGACTGAAGCGACGTAGCAGCAGCACGGATCTTTTTTTCTGTTCTCATATCTAATCTGACAATCCCCCCAAATGATTAAGCTACTGGTCTGCCTTTCTGGGCTCCCATATCCCTAGCTCTTAGCTCAGGCCTAGCTTGTATTGTACTGATCTTTACTGCAGAAGGGCAAGATGGACTCTCAGAGGGACGAGCATGCTGCGAGCGCTCTGCGCTTCTCTGTTTCCAACAGAGGCCTCACAGCCTGTGCAGTCGCTCCTCCCAGCAACCCCATCTTACGGATGAGAAAACTGAGGTACAGTTTGTCCTCACTCTTAACCACTTTGTCTTGAGTCAGACTGTCGGAAGTTCATATCCCAGCTCCCCCCACTTGCCACCTGTGAGTCGTGGGCAAGACAGCTGATTACTCTGAGCCTTATCCTTCTCTTCTCTGAAGCGGGGATGATCTTTGCCCCTTGGGTTGTCATAGGTGCAAGTGGTTTATCCACATAGACCACCTAGCGCAGTGTCCATTTGTGGACACGTGTTCACCAGGAAGAAACCGTCCATTTCATCGATTCTAAGACCCACATGCTTTCACACATCTAAAAGCAGGCTGTCTTGCAGTCCGTGGCCTCCCACAGTCTCCTCGAGCCCCACAGTCTCCTCGAGCAATGCTGTGGTGACACGGTCGTCACAGCCTGCGCAGGAGGAAACCCAATCAGAGCCGTTCATGCCGCGGTCACTTCCACGTCTACGTAGGGACCAAACAGCTCTTTCCCTAGGGATAAAAAAAATACAGTGAGCCGAGAAAGCGTCATGTCATCCTTCAGTTGGCAGTCACTTTTCTTTCTTGGTCGTACATAAATTAATGGTGTATCTTACAGTTGACGGTTTCTTAGATTTGATGAAAGGCAGTACAGTGTGATCGTCACAGGCCTGTCTGTCTTCCCCCAGAAGATGATTAGATTATTGCTCCCTATTCTTCTTGCTTCCCTGTTAGAAAGTTAGACATCTATGCCTTTGTCCTGTGACTTTGCAGTGCCTCCCACTAAGTAGAAAAGGAAAATTTCCCCACCCCATCAATGCAGTGTTTGGCCAAGGAACTTGCCCTAGAATTTGAGCAGCAGGTCAGTGCGCCAGTTTCAGCATGAAGCCTTAGAGGATATTGTATGTTTCTGCCCAGTCATGGAAGCAGAACTAAGTAGCCACTGTTAGAAGGAGATGGAGACGAGGGAGCCCGTACTGGACCCAACCTGCAGCCTGAAGCAGAGCCATTCCAGCCGCCCCAACCACTGTGAGCAGGAGGGGTGGCTGCTTAGAGTTGTAAGCCACTGAGATTTGGGGCACTATCTGTTACGCAGCATCAACACAGCCGCAATAGCTAAGACACCCTCTAAACTGTGAGTGCTCTGAGGGCAAGGCCTATAGTCCAATTACCTCTGTATCTCCAGCATCCAAACTAGTACTTGGACATAGTGGGTATAGAGGGTATTCAGAGAGATATCGGAGGTGGGAAAAGGCCAGGTTTGGAGTTAAACAGATCTAGATTCAAATCTCAGCTCTGCGACTTAGAAGATGGGTGACCTTGGCAGAGTGATCCAGAGTTTCCAAGTCTCAGCTTCCGCATCTGTAACATGGGGCCTCATACCCCAGGGGCAGCGAGAAGGGAAGCTGAGGGTGTGCAAGGGTCTCACTCAGTGCCTTGTGCCAGCGGGCTCTCCTGATGTGCACCAGTTCCCTTTCTTTGTGATCGAGTACATAACTGAGACCCTTGTGACCCATTTCTACATTCTAGAACCTTCCAGAACACTCTCTCTCAGATGTTCCTGGTCCATGGCAGGCAGGATCTGGCTAGGAGGAGACATCCCTGAGGTGGACGGTCTGGCAGAAGCCAGGAGAGACAGTTGCCAAGCTGATCCCAGCAGTCCCCCAGGGACCCTTTCTACTAATTCTATTTCCAGCCTACCTGATACCCAGCTGCCCATGTTAATGCCAGACTCAAACCTGGAAGACTGTGTGTTCCCCCAGAACCGTCTTCTCCAGTTATTCCCTGTGGAAATGCAAAGGCAGATAAGCCGGGGGTGAGAAGGTGGCCCATCCGGCCCAGGCAGGGGGCAAAGGTGGGTCAGCTCTCCTGGAAATAGGTCGACCAGCCCACGGGGCTATGCACACAGGAGGCCTCTGGACCAGGGCGTCCCAGGGCACCCACCAGAGGCTCCACCCTGTGAGAGTGCTCAGCAAGGAGGCCTGGACTCCAGGCCTGAGTCTGGCACAGCCTGCTGTGTGACCTGAGGCAGCCTCCTTAACCTCTCTGTGCCTCCATCACGCTTTTCTCTACACTGAGTAATATCTAGGAATTTCCATGGTTCAGGCTACAGCCCCATCTCAGAAGCTGAGGGAAGCCATGGACAGCCTCCCAAGGACGATGCATCTAACTGCAGTGGTCCAGGACCTGGGAGCAACGGCCCATGGGAGCCATCTGGTGGGTACTGAGAACCCTGGGCTCCCTGGAATGTTGGAACTGGAGGCCCAGGGGCTTACCTCCCACTCAGACCCTCTTTGATATCTCTCTACCAAGAAGCCTCATGAGGGCCAGGGAAACAAACCCCAGTGGGCCTTCCTCCTGGGCTTCTTTCTCTGTCACCTCAGAGATGCCCTAGTTCCCGGCCTCCTCCATTCCTGCTCGTTAATCGTCTCTGTTGCCATGGTTTTCCTGAGCCTTCCACAGACAGCAGGCCCAGAAACAAGCAGTGAGCCGGGTCATCAGCCGCTCGTGGGCTGAAGGGTCTACAGAGGTGACCTACACACACACACACACACACACACACACACACATGCACACGCACACAGATGCACATGCACACGCACACAGACACACATGCACACGCACACAGACGCACATACACACACACAGACGTGCGCACACACACGCACACAGATGCACACAGACACGCACACAGATGCACATACACACACAGACATGCACGCACACACACGCACACACACACAGGCACACATACACACACAGACGCGTGCACACACACACGCACACACAGATGCACACAGACACACACACAGATGCACATACACACACAGACATGCGCACACACACATGCACACACGCACACACACGCACAGGCACACACATACACACACACAGACGCGCACACACACACGCACACACGCACACACGCACAGGCGCACACACGCACAGGCGTGCACACACACACACAGACGCGTCAACACACGCACACAGATGCACACAGACATGCACACAGATGCACATACACAGAGAGACATGTGCACACACATGCACACACATGCACACATATATGCACATACACAGACGCGCGTGCGCGCACATGCACACATGCACGCGTGCGTGCACACAGATGCACATGTGTGCGTGCATACACGTGTGCATGTGTGTACATGCACATGCGTGCTTGCATGTGTTTGCGCCTGTGCACATCCACATATGCCATTACACATATGCACACGCATGTATACATGTGCGCACACACATGCACCCAGGCCCTATTCCTGTGCTCAGCCCTACACACCCCTGCACATACCCCGGCTGCTCTCCCTCCCAGAGGCCCAGGGACCGCTGCCACCACCATCACATCTTCCGCTCGCCCCCCACACCCCCTAGTCCCTCCATTTCCTTTCTGCCAAAGCCTTCAGTGCTCACCAAGGTCATGAAGCCTCAGGGGACACCAATGGTGAACACTGGGCATCTGGGAGCCGCAGGATCGCCAACCCTGTCACCCCCTTGCTGTGTGACCTCGGAGTCGTCAATCTATGTGCTTTACGCTCTCGCTGATTTACGTTTCACACAGCCTCCAGCACGCATTAGGTACCATGCAAAGTGCTCACCTGCATTTCATCCTCACAACCAACCTGCAAGGCACATAGCATTATCCCCACATGTTATTTACCCACTGCTGTGTACCAAGTTACTCCACAACTTTGCAGTTTAAAATGACAAACACTGACGATCTCCTGCATCTCCAGAGGGTCAGGAATCTGAGTGGCTGAGCTGGATGGCCCTGGGTCTCCCATGAGGCTGCAGGCAGGCTGTCAGCCAGGGCTGCTGTCCCATCACAAAGTCCAGCGGGGGTCAGGGAATCCACTTCCAGGCTCATCCACACGGCCATTGGGAGGTCTCAGCCCCTCACCACATGGGCCACTTCATATGCTGCCTGAGTGGTCTCAGGACAAGGCAGTTGGCTTCCCCTAGAGCGAGTGGGAGGGAGAGACAGAAACTCAAGATAGAGTCTCAGCATCTTTAACAACCTAGTCTCCTAACCTTGGAAGTGGATACCATCCCTTTTGGCATGTTCTGTTGGTCACACAGACCAAACCTGGTACAATGTGGAAGGATACTGCTAAAGGGTATAAACAGCAGAAGGTGGGGTTCATTGGAGGCCATCGTGGAACCTGGCTATCACACCCCATTTTGCAGATGGAAAAACTGAGACTTGGAGAGATTAAGTGACTTGCCCAAGGTAATACAACCAGCATGTGACGAAGTAGAGATTTGAATGCGAGACTGTCCGCCTCTAAAGTCTATACCCTTAACTGTGTATCTTCTCCTCTATCCGACCTCAGTGTCCCCACACATCAGAGACAGTAGCGGAAGACGCTAAACTGGACAGTCTCTAAGGTCATGACCCGCCTGCTGTGAAAGTTCAAAGGAACAGAGTGAGGCCTGAACCTCAGTCTCCTGATTTCTAACCATCAGGCTCTTGACTACTTCAGTATAACAGCGCTCAACCCCAGGGAGCTTCCCTTCTGTGTAAAATTGGCTGGTAGCAGTCTCAAACCGGCTCCGGGTCTCACTTACGTCCTCTGGAGAATGGGAGCAAGAGAAGGCACAGACAACAAGCTCCAGTAACGGCGCCAACCCGCAAAGTCGATGATGACGGTGGCGACAAGGACGACGCTGACGCTGGCCATGAAGGCGATGAGGAGGCAGCAGTGATGGTGACGGTTGTGATGATATGAGGGTGATAAGCAGTACACACCTCGAGCACTCCCTACGATGCTAGGAACTTACATTTCATTTCATCTTGACAACCTTTGTCGTTCAAACGCTGCCCATGGGCCAGCAGCATGAGCACCACTTGAACGCTTACTAGAAATTCAGAGGTTGCCTCGCTCGCCCGCTCCAGGGGGTCAGTGTGCACGGCCGAAGTTGAGGAGTGCTTGAACTTCTCAGAATTAAGAGCTGACACAACCATCCAGAAGGGGACATACCACGCTCATCCCTGCTTTGCAGGAAGAAAGCTGAGACATGGAAAATCTCCCAGCCAGCAAGGGGTGGTTAGTCACTCAGTCGTATCCAATTCTTTGCAGCCCATGGACTGCAGCCCGCCAGGCTCCTCTGTCCGTGGAGATTCTCCAGGCAAGATTACTGGAGTGGGTTGCCATGCCCTCCTCCAGGGGATCTTCCCGACCGAGGGATAGAACCCGGGTCTCCCACATTGTGGGCGGATTCTTTACCATCTGAGCCGCCAGGGAAGCCCAACAAAGGGTAGAGCCAGAATACCGGTCTTGATCCTCACCCCAGACCTCTGCCACTTCGACCCTGGGACCAGAACTGTGTCTGCCCTGGGCGAGCTGAGGTTAGGTTCCAGCCAGAGGAGGCCCAGCCCCGAAAGCCTCAGGACCGGCCCCGGCACCTCCTCCATCACTCTGCCTCTTGCCGGCTCCGAGCCCCTCCACCTGGCAGGGCCGCCAGCAGGTAGACGAGAGGCGAGGAGGCCCGCCTGCTAAACAGTGACCTTGTTCCAAATTACTCCGGGGGAAGGACGTTCAGAATCTAGAAAGAGCACTCAGCACAACACGCCAACGTTTCTGAAAGAGGAGGGGGATTAAGTCTTTGAAATAACATTAATCATGATAATGCTTTTGCTGGTTCCTTCCCTTGGTGTTCGCGGGGTGTTCTTTCCCAGGGCAGGTTTAACCCTTGCCAGCCCGGACTCCCGGAAAGCCTGGCGCTCCATCCTCTCCCCACCTTGGCCAAGAAACTCACCTGTGCCTTGAAGCCCAGCGCGCTCTTCTTTTCTCGCCTCTCACCAGCCTTCCTAGGACCAGGTGTCCCTCCAAGGCAAGGTCAACATTCAAAGGCCAGGCAGGTGAATAAATGAAGGAAGTGGGCTGTGATTAGGACTTGAGTGTCCAGCTCATCCTGGGTTTTGCCTCGTTTTAAAACTGAAAGGCTCGTGTCCCAGGAACCCCCTCAGTCCTAAGCAAATCACAAAGGATTGCTGTCGCTGTTTAGTCACAAGTTGTGTCTGAATGTTTGTGACCCCATGGACTGTAGCCCACCAGGCTCCTCTGTCCATGGGATTCTCCAGGCAAGAGTACTGGAGTGGGCTGCCATTTCCTCCTCCAGGGGATCTTCCCAACCCAGGGATCAAACCCACATCTCCTAACCCTTACCACTCCAGCTAGGAACCCCGGCCACAAAGCGCAGTCACTCAGTTGGGGCTGTTGTAAGTAGGAAAAGACAATCCTGTCTGAGGAGGCAACTGCTGTCCACCCTGGGCTGATGCTCCACCACGGTCGTTTGGACTGAACTGTGTCCCCTGCGTTGAAGCACTGACCCCTAGTGTGACTATGTTTGGAAACAGGGCCTTTAAGGAGGTAGCTTAGACTGAACGAAGTCTTCAGTGTGTGTCCTAACCCTACTGCACTGGTGTGATTGCAAGAAGGAGGCACCAGAGATGCCCGTGTACAGAGGAAAGGCCACGTGAGGAAACAGCAGGGAGCGAGCCGTCTGCAAGAGAAACCAGCCCTGCCAGCGCCCTGACCTGGGACTTCCAGCCTCCAGAACTGTGAGAAAACGGGTTGTGTAAGCCACCCAGTCCATGGAATTTGGTTTTGGCAGCCCTAAGCAGGCTAATACCCCTGGGGGAAAAAAATCACAATAAGAAAAGGCAATATTGACACAGCCCTCACTGAGTTCCAGGCACTATTCTAAATCTCGACATACACTAACTTACCTAATCCTCACAATGACCCTATAAAGTAAGTGCTATCACCATCCCCATTTTACAGATAAGAAAACTGAGGCCCTGAGTTTGAGTAACTTCCCCCAAAGATTCACAGCTAGAAAAGGTTGGCAGTGGGATTTGAACTCCTTTTGACTCAGGGCAAAGCTTGGGGTAAGTGCTATCATCATTCCCATTTTACAGATAAGGAAACTGAGGCACAGAGTGTAAGTAACTTCGCCCAAAGACTCGCAGCTAGAAAAGGTCAGCACTGGGACTTGAACTCCTTACTCTAGGAGTAGGAGCCTGTGTTGCCCTACCATTCATTTTTCCAAGGGAAATTGAAAAATTGCCTGATTTGTAAATGCTGGTTGTTAATTAAAAAAAAACAGTATCTATGGACAGAACAAAAGAAACCTGTGTCTAACTCTCAGCTGCCAGCTTCTACTTGCTGTTCCTTGAGACTCTCAACAAGGCAGAATTCAAATTTCATCCACTGCCCCCGCCCACACAATTACCTCTGCTTCCCAGCACGAGCGTGAATCTCACAACTCTGGAGATGACAGACTTAAAAAACAGAGAACGCTGGAGTCCAGTGGGAACTTAGAGACTATGGCGACGAAGCCCTCGTTTCACAAATGAGGCTGCGCATCACTGAGGGCGCACAGCGGGGTAACGTCGGGGTCAACGAGGGCTGCCCACTGGGTGCCCGTCACATCCAGCCCAGAGAGCCCTGTGCAGCTCTCTTCATTGCCTGTTCCCTGTGTCCCCACATCTGCCTTTCTGCCCATTCATCTGTCTGTCCGCCCGTCCATTCACCCATCTCTCCGTCCATCCGTGCATCTCTCCCCCCATCCGTCCAGCTGCCCATCCGTCCACTCTGCCAGCCGGTCAGCCCTGTTCGAGGCTTGCCCCAGTTGTGAGCATCTTGGAGCCGCAGGCTTTGCCCTCCTTGCGTGTTTCCAGCTGTTATGCAGCACAGCGTCTACCACACGCTTCTCCTGGCTGCAAGCCTTGGGAAGGTGCTTCACCTCTCCAAGCCTCAGTTTCTCCATCTGTAAAAACGGGCCATGACAGGACCTGCTCTGCAGAGCCATGCAGAGAAGAAGGCGACGGGGGCACATGGTAAGCATGCAGTAACCCAACTGTGATCATCGGCCGCCCCGCGGGGCGGGAGCCCGTGTTCCTCGGGGCCCTTCCAGCTCCGCGCTGCTGGTCTGCGCTCCCCAAGGATGCCACAGAGCAGGTGGGGAGCCTGCTGCAGGAGCAGGAGTCGGAGGCAGCGGCCTGCAGTGAGTGCAGGAGAGGCACAGGTCAGGGCCGCAGAAGGCCGACTGGTGAGGTGACGTTGCAGAAGACAAAGAGGGACGGAGGGCAGCCCGGTCGCAAGGGAGGCGAGACCGGTCAGAGGTGCAGATGCCTGGAAGGGAGCAGAGGACCCAGCCTCAGACCACCCCCCGGAACCGCCCGTGCTCTGGAGTGGGACCCACCCCGCCTGCTCCCCGCCTGCTGCAGCCTCCAGGACCACTAGTTTCCCCATCATCAGCCTCCGAGAAAAATCGACTCTGATAGCTGAGCTTCTGTTCCGTTGTTGTTATTGTTTTTAATTATACTTCTTTTATTTTTTGTAGCTCAGGAGCCAAATTGGATCCAACCAACCTGAAATTCATTTGTGGCATAACACGGTGATGGGGAAAACTGGGCCATCCGCTCTCGGGCTGCCGGGGAAAGGAGGCAAGAAGCCGGGTCTCGGGCCAGAGGCCAGAGGGGACGCAGGGTCCTAGGGGCTCACCTCTCAGCTCCTCTGCCTCCGCCACTCCCCTTTCCTGGGCACATAGGCATCTTCCCACAACTGCTCATCAGCACCCACTAGGCCCCAGGCCCTGGCTGGGCATCAGAGACACTGCTGTGAACTAGGGGTTCTTGGCTTAGGAGTCTGCAGTCCAACTTAGTCATCAAGACTCTTAGACTCTAGAGGGAAAAAAAGATAAGCAACTGGGCGCTTCTAGTTGCTTTCTCCAGACCTTCTATCAGCTTGAGATTCAGTACAAGATTATACTGATGTCCTTGATTACATTTTATCAAAAGAATGAAAGATGGCTCCTGTAGCCTTCACCGGGGCAGGCACTTGACACAGATCATCTTATGTGATTGTTAGGGTGTTACCAGCACACCCATTTCACAGATGGAAAACTGAGGTGCAGAGAGGCAGGAAGCACAGGAGGCTTGCTCCCAGTGAGGAGGTGACAAAGGCGGGCCCTCAATCCAGGTCTCAGTGACCCTGTTCTTATAACTACCAGGGTGCTCTGCCTCTCCCAGAAAACCACGGCACACCCCCATGCTCCCAGATCAGACCCGCGTGACCCCAGAACGCCTGTGGCTGGAAATGAGTGGTCAAGGGCCGAGATGTGGGGACACCAAGGGGGGCGGTGGGCATGAGCCCACGATGGAGCGGTGCCCCACCTTGCCCGGCCCCAACCTGGCCCGGGGGCAGCCTCTCCTCCTCCCTTCTTCTCCGTCCTGTCACTGATGGGGAAAGACACTTTCTCCTCCACGGAACCCGAGACTGCAGGAAAGCCGATGTCTGGGACCTTCGGCTCCCGTTTCAGGCACAAACGGCATTAAGAACCCACGAGGGGCGTCAAGCTCCCCACCCCCCATCCCCAGGGAGCCTGGGAGCCCGGGGGCAGTGGGAGCTTTCTTCCGAGACTGGATTTCTCTCTGCCGCTTTGTCCCCCTTCCCATTGATTCAGTGCATTTTTGCTCAAGGCAAAGGGTAGGTGGGGGTAAGATGCGCCCAGCCCCCCAGGTTCCTGGGGCTTGCTGAAAAGGGCATTCCTGCTCGTCTGGCAGTGAGCAGGCCAGCCCTTCCCAGTGCCCCAAGCTGGGAGAGCCCCTCAGGGCAGCCAAGCCCCGTGTGACTCAGGGCTCCCCTTCCTGCTGCCAAGAACTCCCCCATCAGCCAACAGCAGTGTGCCAGGGTACCCACCCCACTCCTGGGTTCAACATGTTCTTCCCAAGGACACCAGGCTCCCGGGGGCCCAGCTCCCTCCCCTTTCCCCCTCAGCTGGCACGCAGGGGCATCCCAGGGGCACCAGGCCGCTCCCTGGGAGGGAGGTTCCCAGGAAGGAAAGGCCACCTGGTTCATTTCCTATCACCCTGAGCTTCAGTTCCCAGCCACCATTTCCCATTTTCTTTTCAGCTAGAGTCAACTTGGGATTCGAAATATAACAGCCTCTGTAAATATGGTCTGTACAAGATGACCTTTAAAAGGAATATGGTGTTAGGACAAAAATATATACAGACATTAAACTGTGAACAGCCGGTGTCTTTGAGAAGGGGGAGAGTTATCATTGACTTTCACCTTCTATATTAATTTTTTACTATAAGCAAACATTACTTTTCTAATCAGGAAAATGAAATAAAGCAGTCTCAAAAACACAAGCCAGAGACTCCTGGTTCAGTCTTAGTTTGACAATCAAATCTAGAACAGGGGTCAGTAAACTAAGGCAGGGGGCCAATCCACGCTGCCACATGTTTTTATAAATAAAGTTTTATTGGAACACAGCCACACCTATTAATTTACATATTGTCTACAGGCCCTTTGGCCACCTCATGTGAAGAGTTGACTCATTGGAAAAGACCCTGATGCTTGGAGGGGTTGGGGGCGGGAGGAGAAGGGGACGACCGAGGATGAGCTGGCTGGATGGCATCACCGACTCGATGGACGTGAGTCTGAGTGAACTCCGGGAGTTGGTGATGGACAGGGAGGCCTGGCGTGCGGCGATTCATGGGGTCGCAGAGAGTCGGGCACGACTGAGCGCCTCAACAACAACACGGCCGCTTTAGCCCTACAGCCATAGAGTTGAGTAATCTTCACAGAAATTGTGTGGCCCGCCAAAAGGAAAGCATTTACTATTTTGCCCTTAGAGAAAAAGTTGACCAAACTCTGGTCTAGAAGGACAGAACTTTGTGAAGAAAAGGTCGGTCTGTGCCCAGCGTCAAGGCAAGATTACCAGCACTCAGGGGCTGGGTGACCTGGGTGTTACAGAACCCTGTGTCATTTGGGATTCAGAAGCCACCCAGCCCATCCCCCGTGTCCGTCCCCCGTAGATGAGGGTCTCCTCTGCTCTGACCCATCACCCAAGGAGAGCAATGCCACAGCTGCGCTCTGACAGGGGAAGTCCTTCCTTAAGTCTAACTAAAGTCCAGCTCCCCCAGTCCTGCCTTGGGGCTCAGACCCTTGGCCCCACCCCATCACTTTGTTGGGTCTCCCCTTTTTCCTGACCAAGGCTTGGATACTCCTCAGTGCCCCACCAAAAAACAAGATCTCAACCACGAGAAGGGAAGATGGCATCACCCCACTTGCGCTTCCTGGCCTCCAGGACCTGGCAGCGTACACAGGCAGAGGCTGACCGATAGGGCCAGCCACACCAGCATCAGGAGGGAACTGATGGCTTTGAAAGCAATTGTTACTTCTGGAAGAACGATTACCTTCGCATCGCATAAACACCCATCCAGACTCGTCCCACAGGGGTAAATGAAAGTACGGGAGCATCTGGGCTGATTTATCTCGGCCAGAGGGAGCCGGATAAATTCATTTCCCCCTCTAAACGATCTGCTCCTGGTCCTAAATATTCAGTAATTTCCTCGCTGGGAAATTATTTCCTCCACTTCCCCGTGGCAGACGGTTTTCACTGTTATGCCTGGCGCCATCAAGGTATTAAGGGGCACACTTGACAGCAGGCTCTGGGCTGCAACCCCTAACCCAGCTCAGGCAGACCTAGCCACACATCAGGACCACAGAGGCCTTCGGAGCAGCCTCAGGGCAACCCTACCCCGTTCCTGAGCCAGGCCTGCGGTGGCAGTCCCAGCCCAGGCCGCCCAGCACCCAGCAGACGGGCTGAAGAGGAGATCCGCCGTCCAGACTGGGGATCTGATCAGAGCTCAGAGCTCAGAGCCCCTGAACTGTCTGTCTTCCCCACTAGGGGGTGATTTTGACAGCAGAGACGCCTCACATTAATTTATGTGTCCCCTCTGTATCCCCGTGTGTCTGTGACGTAGGAGGTGGTCACTATTTGTTGAATGGGGGAGCGGATGGATGAATGGACAAGTGAACAAGGAAAGAGTGGAAGGGTCCACGAATGGCACTTTCAGCATCACTCACTTGACTCCTTAGGGTAAAGACTGCGATTTATTTCTCACTCTGTCTCAGTGCCTGAAACATCACAGGCGGCCCATAAATGTTCATTGAATTCACGTCTCAGAGAATGAGTCAGGGCCGCTTCCCTAACTAATCTTGAGGGCTGGGCTTCCTGACCCAACCAAGATCGGAAGCCCCTCGACGGGGACTCTGACCGTTGAGTAACCCCCAGCTGCTCCAGGTCCGTGAGGAGGGAGAGAGGCAGGATGCTGGAGTCTGCACTGCGGGCCCGGCCAGGGAAGGAATTTGCATCCGTCGGCAGAGAAAGGGAAACCAGTCAGGCTTCCCCAGGGGACTCGTGGAGCTTCGGGCTTAGAACACGTGCATCAAGAGGAAACGGATGTGGCCAGAGAAGAGGGATCTAATCACGAGAGATGCTTCCAGAAGCTGCAGGGTGGTCAGGGGTCTGAGTGTGCCTGGAAGGATGGAAATGGGCCAACAAAGGGGAAATGGAGAGAGAGAAGCAGAGAGAAGCGGACGAAAACAGAAGATTGAGACAGGGAGAGAAGAAGAGAGGGGGACAGAACCGAAGAAGGAAGAGAAGAGGCCAAAGACGTGAGAGAGAGGGCTTCAGACCCACCCGCGCAGGACACGCCCCAGGGGAAGACCTGCCGTCGCCTTCCCTGGGGGCAGGGGCGTGGGCTGGACTGTGTCAAGATGTCCGTCACCTGACAGCTGAACCGAGGTCTGCCAACAGCAAATAGAGCCCAGAAGGTTGTTCGGCTCCCTTCTCGGCCAGGTTTGGAAGAATCTACCCCGAGGGTGCACTGAGCGCTTCCTCCATCGCCCCGTAACCAGCCCTGACCTCACTGCCTGCCCCAGGCTCCAGGCACCATCATTTGGCCAGCCATGAGTATGAGCAAGGGGATGCTCGGATGCCAGGGAGCCTCTGGACCACTTCTGGTGGCATCAGTGCTATGAACTCAGACTTGAGCTTCATGAGGGCAGGGATGTTCGTCTATTTCGCTCACAGCTGTACACCCCAGGGTCTATAACAGTGCTCACGGTAGGTGCCAAATACACGTCTACTGAGTATGGGTGAGTGAACGAACAGACCCCCCCTCACGCACCAGAGCCAGGAGAAGCCATCTCAGTAGCTCTAAGAAGAGGGTCCCGGGCTGCCTGGGCCTTGAGTCTGGGGTACTCCTTCTGGAAGCTCAGCCCAAGGTTCTCCCCCAAAGCCCCAGTGCCTGTCTCCGCCTCTCCCATCTCAGAAGCTCTAACGGACGCAACTGCTAGTTTCTCATCCCCACCCCCGAGCCTGCTGAGCCCAGTGGGCCTCCGCTCCTGACCACACCCTGGAATCACCTAGAGAACTTTTTGAATTATTAGCTCCATCCAAGATAAATTAAATCAATTTCTCAGAGTAGGACGACAGTTTAAAATCTCCACCAGTGATTGATTCCAAAATGCAGCCAGACACATATCCAGACAAAACTGTGAATCAGAAAGATACAGGTACCCCTATGTTCATAGCAGCACTATTCACAGTGGCTGAGACACGAGGACAGCCCAAATGTCCACTGACAGAGGAACGGGTGAAGATGTGGGACATAGCAATGGAGTCCTGCTCAGCCGTGGGAATGAACGGGATGATGCTGCTGCAGCTACGTGGGTGCAACTGGAGATTATCGGGCCAAGTGAAGTAAGAGCAAGACAGACGCCGCACGATACCGCTCTAGGTGGAACCTGAAATACGAACCTGAAATGAACCTATCTACGAGACAGGCTTGCAGACAGGCTTGTGGTTGCCAAGTGTAGGCCTTGGGAGACAGATGCAGTGGGAGGCAGGGATCAGCAGATGCAAACCGTGACATATAACGTGGATAAATGGCAAGGCCCTACGGTACAGCTCAGGAAACTGTGTTCAACATCTCATGGTAAACGATAGCGGGAAAGAACATGAAAAAGAGTGTGTGCAAATACGTGTGTGTAGATACGTGCATAACTGAGTCGCTTTCCTGTATAGCAGAAATTAACACAACATTGTAAATCCACTATACTTCAGTTTAAAGAAAATTAAAGTCCTTTGAAGCCTAAGAAAAGCTGTTCAGTTCAGTTCAGTCGCTCAGTCGTGTCCGACTCTTTGCGACCCCATGAACCGCAGCACGCCAGGCCTCCCTGTCCATCACCAACTCCCAGAGACCACCCAAACCCATGTCCATCAAGTCGGTGACGCCATCCAGCCATCTCATCCTCTGTCATCCCCTTCTCCTCCTGCCCCCAATCTTTCCCAGCATCAGGGTCTTTTCCAATGAGTCAGCCCTTCTCATCAGGTGGCCAAAGTATTGGAGTTTCAGCTTCAGCATCAGTCCTTCCAGTGAACACCAAGGACTGATCTCCTTTAGGATGGGCAGGTTGGATCTCCTTGCAGTCCAAGGGACTCTCAAGAGTCTTCTCCAATACCACAGTTCAAAAGCATCAATTCTTCAGCGCTCAGCTTTCTTCACAGTCCAATTCTCACATCCATACATGACCACTGGAAGAACCATAGCTTTGACTAGACGGACCTTTGGTGACATAATAATGTCTCTGCTTTTTAATATGCTGTCTAGGTTGGTCATAACCTTCTTTCCAAGAAAAGCTGTACTTCAGCAAAAAAGAAATTTTTAATAATAAATAAATCAATATGAGGGTTAGGAGAATATGTTGCCAATTTAGGGACGATGACCCTTTCCCTAGGCAACATAATCCTCCTAAAAGGAAAGGAGGGAACGAGAGGGTAACAGGTAGGAAGGCTACTGCTGCTAAGTCACTTCAGTCATGTCCAACTCTGACCCCATAGACGGCACCATCCCTGTCCCTGGGATTCTCCAGGCAAGAACACTGGAGTGGGTTGCCATTTCCTTCTCCAATGCATGAAAGTGAAAAGTGAAAGTGAAGTCGCTCAGTCGTGTCCGACTCTGTGCGACCTCATGGACTGCAGCCCACCAGGGTCCTCCGTCCATGGGAGTTTCCAGGCAAGAGCACTGGAGTGGGGTGCCATTGCCTTCTCCGGGTAGGAAGGCTAGGGGTCTCCAAATGGGGAAAATAGGCTGCAAGTGTCAGACAACTTTTATCTCTTAAGCGACGGGAAGAAACAGACTACAAGTCAGGTTTTTTGCTTCCCTGGTGGCTCAGCTGGTAAAGGAACCCTCTGTAATGCAGGAGACCCCGGTTCGATCCCTGGGTTGGGAAGATCCCCTGGAGAAGGGAAAGGCTACCCACTCCAGTATTCTGGCCTGGAGAATCCCATGGACTGTATAGTCCATAAGGTTGTAAGAGTCGGACAAGACTGGGTGACTTTAAATGTAAATGCAGAATGTAAGAGTTGAAAACTTAGTATCTAAGTTCTAGAACAGAAGCTTTCACAGTGTGGTCCCTGGGACCAGCAACATCAGTTCATCGGGAACTTGTTGGAAATGTAAACACTCTCACCCCAGACATCCCCAATCTGCAGCTTTGAAGGGGGCCCAGCAGCGTGTGCTCCAAGAAGCCCTCCAGGTGACGCAAATGAGAGAGCCGTGCTCTAGAACAGGGGTCTCAACCTCCAGGATCAGTGCCTGACGCTCGGCGGTGGAGCTGAGGCAACAGAAATAACAGAAATTACGTGCACAATAAACGCAATGAGCTGAGTCATCCCGAAACCACCCCCCACCACGCATGGAAAAATTGTCTTCCACAAAACCAGTCCCTGGTGCCAGAAAGGGGGGAACCGCTGCTTGGAGTCCAGAGGCGTTTCTGCAAAACTCCTCTGGGGAGAAAAATCCCTCACAGTGTCTCCATCAAGCCTGGATCTCCTGGGAAAGCCAGGTGGCCAGGGGCCTGAGGACAAGGACGGAGTGTTTCTGGGGCACCTACAGCTCCAGGAATCGATGCCCTGGGAGGATTGATTTCCCGGGACGGTCGTCCAGGACGTCCTGAGTAACTGCCTTCTTCGGTGATTAACACTCCTGCAATCACAATTCCCTGAGATTGTGGCTCCAGTGATCCTTAAACATCAGTGCTCCTGGGGCATTAACTTTCTGGGGTATCAGCAATCCAATATCAAGAGTTGGAGACCAGCAGGAGGGAGCATCCATCTCCTGAGATGGAATTCCAATCCCCCTGAGTAGGCGGTCTGGCAGTGCCCATTTATTTCCAGGCTGTTTCTCTCTGGGTCCTGCGGGAGGCCCTTCCTTCCCACCCCATTTGCCACACGGGCTTGTTCCCTTGCTTTTTCCTCCAACCCCAGAGACTTGACGGAGAGGGCAATGGGGATTCTGCAGGTTCCAAAAAATGCTTCCTCCTTTGTCCCCCAAGTTGTTGACGGGCTCCTAATGGGATGGAGTGGGGTTGAGTGGCTGCCTGGTGAAACTGCAAGACTCCTCCTCGGGCCAGCTCTCAACAACCCTCCGATCAGAATGCCGGTTTCTCTGAGGCATGCCCATTCTAGCTCTGGGCGGGGACAGGGAAGGTGAAGCCTCAGATTCTGGAACCGTAGCTCTGCAGGGCAAGGTTTGTACCTGGCTAGACCCATCAAAAGAGGCAGAAGATGGACAGGCAAGAAGCAGAGCCTGCGGCCTGGAGATGGGTTACCCCCTGCCCACTGGGGAGGAGCCAGAGGTTTCAGCGGGAGAGAGGGCCCCCGGGGTCACCCCCTGAGTGCTGGCCCTAGAGGCTGGAAACCTCTGGCCCTGCATCCTAAGTGCTGCATGACCCTGGAAGCTCTTCTCTTCTCCAGGGTTCAGTGACCACATCTTTCAAAGGACAGAATGAGCCTGGATCGTTTCAGAGGCCCCTTCCAGGCTTCCAGTCTAATCCAATCCGTCCAGTCCAGCTGTCGGCCTTCATTCAGCAAAAGTAATATGACCATCTTAAAGATGGAACAATTGAGGCTCAAAGAGGTGACGTGACTTGCCCAAGGTCACGTGAGGAGTCAAGGACAAAGGGGAGAGCCAGCCCTGGCCCTTGCCCTCTAAAAAAGGACAGTCTCCTCTGGGGTGGGAGGCTTTTGAGGTTTAAATCTGAGCTCTCCCCTGGACAAGCAACTTCCCTTCTTTGACCCTCAGTTTTCTGAGGACTTCTCAGAGGAGTCTGAAAAATAGTGACCATAAACATGTTTACAACCCTAACTTTGGGCCAGGTCCCATGCTAGGCATTTACACAGATGGATTCGTTTGTGTCTTGCCGTGGTGTTCAGCTGCTAAGTCGTGTCTGACTCTTTGCAATCCCAGGGGCTGGAACACGCCGGGCTCCCCTGTCCCTCACTATCTCCTGGCATTTGCTCAAACTCATATCCATTGAGTTGATGATGCCATCTAACCATCTCATCCTCCATCGCTCCCTCCTCCTGCCTTCAATCTTTCCCAGCATCAGAGTCTTTTCCAGTGAGTGGGCTCTTCACATCAGGTGGCCAAAGTATTGGAGCTTCATCTTCAGCATCAGTCCTGCCAATGAATATTCAGGCTGATTTCCTTCAGGATGGACTGGCTCCTTGATCTCCTTGGTGTCCAGGGACTCTCACGAGTCCTCTCCAGGCCCACAGTCTGAAAGCATCACTCCCTCAGCACTTAATCTTCCTCATGGCCCAGCTCTCACGTTTGTACATGACTGCTGGGAAAACTGCAAGGTTGGACCATACAGACCATGAGCCACATACTGCTGCCATCGTTCAGAGTTCACAGAGGGGAAGTGGGCTCAGCAAAATCAAATTCCTTCATCCAAAGACACTGACTTCCTAGTGGCAGAGTCGGGGTTCCGCCAGATCCATGCATCGAGCCACCCGGAAAAGCACTCGGGGCTGGACCCATGTTACATGTGGTTTCGCTGTTTCTCTCCCTCTGGCATCATTTGCATCACTTGATTTTCTTCACAATTGACAAGGGTCTCCCCTCTGTGGCAAGTGAACCAGCCAAAGTCAGCTGAGCAGGAGAAACTTCTTGGCGGGGGGCGGGGGGGTGGATGGGGAACACCAGCCTCACTTCTCTGCAACCTGTGAGACAAGAGCGCTGGCAGCTCCACTGGTGCCTGAGACCTTCCCTTCCATCACAGCTGGGAGGGCGCTGGGCCAGCAGCCAGGAGGGTCCCGGGCGGCGACCTTCCCATGCGCTCCTGTGTCCAGCGCCAGGCCCGGCGCAGGCTCCCATCTCTGCAGGTGCGAGCTCGCAGCCTGCCGGTGGCCCTTGCACAGACTCACAACCTCCACCCCAACAAACCTGGATGGAGAGCCAGCCCTCCCAGCGGAACGCAGCCACCGCCAGCATGGCGACAGAGGAACGCACCCAGTCGCCCCTGGAGCCCTTCACTGACCCAGGGCACGAGGCAGGGCTGTGTCCCAGCCCTGAGACTTCAAACCAGACACGCAGGGGAGCAGTTCTGCAGAGAAGCCCTGGGCTTTGGGGAAATCTCGGGCAGTGGTCAGGCACCCGCAGCCACAGCTGGGGACGGGGACCGGAAGCCACCAGCAGGCGAGATCACAGTCTAAGAAGGGAAATCTGAGTCCTGCCTGCAGATAGACAAAGAAAGTGTCCCCCGCCCCTGGCCAGAGGTGTGCGGCAGCCCCAGAGTCGGCTGGGGCGAGATAAGGTTATTAATTCCCCAGTCCAGCCCTATTCGGTTGTTCCGTCCTTAATTGCAATCAAGCGGGCTGGAGGCTGTGGCAAGGATGGGAGGGGCCTGGAGCTGAGCAGCGGGGACGCAGGAGGCAGCAGGGCATCTCAGGGACACCCCGGCCCTTGGGCGTGGCAGGAGGCTGCCCGGGGTGGGGGCCGCCCCAGCTGGGTTAGGTCCCCATTATGCATAGGAACCCAGCGCGTGTAGATGAAGGGGGCTCCCGTCCCAGCCCTGCCCCCCGGGCAAGCTCCCCCACCAGCCTGCGCCTCCTTGTCTTCATCCGAACAGGGATCATAGTAATCCGCCTCAAACAGTTATCGAGAGATCAAATGAGGCAATCGCTACGGAGCAGCGGGACTGCCCGGGGTCGTGGTGGTGAAGAGTCCGCCTGCCAACGCAGGAGACGCGGGTTTGATCCCTGGGTTGGGAAGGTCCCCTGGAGAAGGACATAGAAACCCACTCCAGCATTCTTGCCTGGGAAATTCCATGGACGGAGAAGCCTGTTGGGCTACAGTCTGCCGTGGGGTTGCCAAGAGCCAGACACGACTGAGAGAGCGAGCTTGCACGCAAGCAGGGGACACAGCCCTGCCTCGTGCCCTGGGTCAGTGAAGGTAAGCCCGCCTCGTGCCCTGGGTCAGTGAAGGTAAGCCCGCCTCGTGCCCTGGGTCAGTAAAGGTAAGCCCTCCTCGTGCCCTGGGTCAGTGAAGGTAAGCCCGCCTTGTGCCCTGGGTCAGTGAAGGTAAGCCCGCCTCGTGCCCTGGGTCAGTGAAGGTAAGCCCTCCTCGTGCCCTGGGTCAGTAAAGGTAAGCCCTCCTCGTGCCCTGGGTCAGTGAAGGTAAGCCCGCCTCGTGCCCAGGGTCAGTGAAGTTAAGTCTGCAGTACTTCTGAGTCAAGAACAGCATGATAGCGCTGTTTTTTAAATAACTGCCTCCACAAAATGCTCATCTGATGGCTCTGAAGGGAGGCTGGTGCCTTTAAGATAGAAATCGATCCAGCCCTTGGCCAGGCCAAGGAAGAAGATCAATCCTTGGGCACGTTAGGAGCGGGATTGATGGGGACCTGGGAGGTGTGATGAGTGGAGGCCGTGGGGACCAGGCCCTGACCCCAGTCGGGCCCCACAGGCTACTCCCTGCAGTGGGGCTCAGGGGGGGCACCCACAGGACCCTCAGGCCTGAGCCGTGGCTCCGGGGCCTTTTTCCAAAGGAGCAGCTGGGAGCTAAAGCCCGTGCACCCACACACACACACTCTGAGTAGTGCCCACATCCCAGGGACAACTGCGAGTAGGGGGTGGATGGCAGCTCTCAGACTCCGTTCAGTTGCACTGCTGTTTACCGAGTACCCACCGCGTGCCGGGCCCTGGAGCCAGGAACGTGAGTGACAGCCCTGCCCTCTCGAGGGTTCAGGGCCCAGTCTCGGAAACAGATCTGCAGGAGGGAATCCGTGCTCTGGCGATGCAGACTCGAGAGCCCAGGAGCTGCAGGAGCCCCAAGGAGGGCGCTCGCCCAGGCTGGTAGGCAGGGGGGAGGCCAGCCCTCTGCTGAGCCCTAGAGGTGAGTGTTAGGGAGAGAGGGGAAAGGTTTGTGGCCAGGGGCACAGCATGAGAAAGCGTCAGGGGCATGTGGACCGGCAGAAACTATCCCGCAGGAGGCCAGGGGGAGGGGCCAGGCGTTATCCCTTGAGCAGTAGGGAGGGGAAAGCACCGAAAGCGTTTGGAGTTGGTTCTGGTCCTTCTCTCCGTGGTGGGTATGAGTGGGGAGCAGGCACCCAGAGGAGGAAGCTGTCGTCCTGGGCTCCTGGAAGGCTCTGCGCAACCCTGGATTCTCGGGGGTGCAGATCCTCCGGAAGCTGCGTGAGCCCAGCGGGAACCCACAGGGCTGAAGGCCACCCTCCTGCAGCCGATTCTCCAGCCACAGGCCTGAGGCTGGAGTGGAAGGGAATCGTGTGCGTGAAATGGAGACTCAGTGCAGCCCCCGCCTACCCAGGCTGGCTGCGTGACCTGGGCACTCACTCCAGCGCACTGAGGATTCAGCTCTCATCACTGCAGCTACCCCCAGCCCCAGCCTTTCCCTTGGTCCGGGTGGGAAAAGGAGAAAGAAGGAAACTGACTTAAATCTAGTAAATGCCAACGGCATTTAGAGGCAGGAAAGAGCCGGGTGTGTGGGTGGGAAGAAACCATCCCGCGGGAGGCCAGGGGGAGGGGTCAAGGGATTCTGGGAGGTGCTGATTCTCTGAGATCCTCAAGACCCGCACTTCCTTTCATCACTCGAAAACTCCTCGCTACTAAATTGGCCAGGTGACCTTGGGCTGGCCACGCCCCCACTCAGGACCTCGTGCTATAAAACGCCATTGTCGGGACCTCTTGACTTTAAGGATTCGTGTGTGTGCATGCTAAGTCGCTTCAGTCGTGTCCAGCTCTTTGCGACCCCATGGACTGTACCCTGCCAGGCTCCTCTGTCCGTGAGATTCACCTGGCAAGAGTACTGGAGTGGGTTGCCACTTCCTCCTCCAGGGATCTTCCCATCCCAGGGATCGAACCCACGTCCCTTAGTTTTCCTGCATTGACAGATGAGTTCTTAACCACTAGCGCCACCTGGGAAGCCCCCTTTCAGGGTTCATCCAGAGCTAAACAGTACAAAGAGAACCATTTCCAAGTCAGAGTCCTGGCTCCTGGACCGTGACACCTTAGGCAAGTGTCCCAAACTCTCCAGGCTTCATTTTCTTATGCAGGATTGAGTTAATAACCCCCCAGCCACAAATGGGCGCAAATAAGACCGCTTATGCACAGCACCCAGCATGCCCTGGGCACACGGAGGCTTCTTCCTACCTCTGTGGGGGTGGTTGTCCGTGTGGCTTCCTGGCAAGGAGCTGGCCTTCCTCCAGCCCAGACTGGCTCTGGTGGGGCTGGAGGAACTGGGTCTGCAGCAAGGACAGAGCGGCAGAGAGGCACACAGGCGCTGGCTGTTTGTTCAGGCATTCCGTTTGGAATGAATCTCCTTTCATCCCTGCAAGTGAAGTCTCCACGCTGGGCAGCTCGTCCGAGGTGAGTGTCTGCCGTGACTCGGGTACCCATTTATCACGCGGGCGTTTGATGGAATATTCCTCCTGGAGGAATTGCATTCCCAGACACTCCTCACGCTCCGCCAGGGTCTTTGAAACTTAACAGTAGGTTCTTTAAAGGGACCGGAGAGGCACGCTGCATCCCAATTTGCAGCTTTTGAACACGTCAACATTAATAGAGATCACCGTTTCGGGGGACGCTGGGCCCTTCCAGGAATAAATCAGCAACTGGCGCCCCCGGCTGGCCGATCTGTTTGGCTCGCGTTTCCTTTTGGATTGTGCCCTGGTGCCCGGGGTTGGAGGGGTGGGGAAGCAGGCATGTCAGCACCTGCTTTGCTGGGCTTTGCGGGGAGAACCTTGTCAGAAAGATGCCTTAAGAGGTCATCTGTCATCCTGTCCCTTTGGCCACTTTCGGGCAGGATGGCGGGATTTCAGGGCAGGATGCCAGAGAACACCACGGAGGGATTCTGGGATCTGGGCGCTGGGCACAGGGCTCAGGTTTTCTCTGGGGAAACCGAGGCCCAGGGACCGTATGGGTCTTGCCTGAAGCCCTACAGGCATTCAGGGACTTGGCTGAGCCTCAAAGTCCATCTCAACCCATTCCAAAGTCAGACCTTAACCATCTACCAGGCTGCCTGTCAGAAGGGCTCTGGGGTCAGAAAGTAGAGGAAATGAGATTTCCTGACCTGTAGACCCACTGGCTATGATCCCCAGTGACCCTATTTCATTTCAGTATGGCCTTACCCTTCCTGCAGAGCAGAAGCAGGAGGCTGCTGCCCATCTGCCCACCAGCCACCTTTCCTGAGCCCACCTCCAAAGAGGAAAGCTCCACGAGGAAGTCTGAAGGCAGCCTGGACACTGGGCTTTGCGAGCAGCCCGTCCTGGTTTCCAGCCCTGCTCGGCTGTGTGCTAACTGTGTGGCTTTGGGCAAGTGCCTTGACTTCTCTGAGCCTCGGTTTGAAACATACCCTCAGCCTTAGTTTGAAAACACGGCCCCTCCAGCAGGGCCTCTGCAAGCCGTGGGACGGGGGTCTAGGGTCCATGTGGCCATCACCCACACCGCCCCCAGGCCCCTCTAACTCTTCTCCCAGCACTTCACTGTCCACAATAATCCAGGCAGAGGACAGCCTGCCCCCTGGGATGGCCCTGCCGCGCTCAAAGCTCTGAACCGATGCTCAGAGGTACGTTCCATGCCTGTCATTTCTGTTACTGATTGCTTCATCAATAGCGCTGCTTGTGTGAGGCCCGGGACGTGTCTGCTTCTGCCCCTACCTCCCTGGGTGGCCCTGGGTGAGTCATTTATCCTCCTGGATCGCAGAGCACAGAAGCTGGGAGGGAGGGACCTGGGAGATCATCAATCCAGGTCTTTCATTATATCAATAAGAATCACAGCAAAACCCAAACCACCTAAGAAGCCGGGAGCAGACCAGTGCACTGGCGCCTCTCTGCAGCCCTGCCTGCCAGCCCACAGCCAGCACCAGCCGCCGACCAACCACACGAGTGATGCCACCCTGGACAGCCCAGCGCAGGCTAGCCCATCACCACACGTGTGACCCAGGCAAAAGCAGTGACGGTCTCAGTGTTTCTCTGGGACTCTCCAGTTTTAGGGGCTTCTTCACAGCTCAGTTGGTAAAGAATCCGCCTGCAATGCAGGAGACCCCGGTTCGATTCCTTGGTTGGGAAGATCTGCTGGAGAAGGGATAGGCTACCCACTCCAGTATTCTTGGGCTTCCCTGTGGTTCAGCTGGTAAAGAATCCGCCCGCAACGCGGGAGACCTGGGTTTGATCCCTGGGTCGGGGAGATCCCCTTGAGAAGGGAAAGGCTACCCACTCCAGTATTCTGGCCTGGAGAATCCCGTGGACGGTATAGTTCATGGGTTCGCAAAGAGTCGGACACTACACTGAGTGACTTTCACTCACTCTGGTTTTAGCAGAGAAAAGTCTCACCTCCCATTAACATGCCCCCTCTCCCACCCCTAGACACCTTACCAAAAGCAGATGGAGCAGCAAACTAACCCATCAACTCAGAGTCAAAAGAAGCAGCAAGCAATGTTTGTTCTAAACCTCCAAGTTTAAGAGTGTTTCGTCATGTAGCCAGTGGATAACGAAACATGTGCCAAGCACCAGAGCTGGCCTTCAGTATAAGCGATAGTCTTCACACAGTCCTTCTGAGACAGTTTTATTACCCAATAAGTGAAGAACACGAGGCTCAGACATATCAAGGGATACTTCAAGGTTAGCCATTCAGAGAGCGGCAGAGCTGGTGTTCAAACCTCAGTCTAACTCCAGCAGCTTAGCCACAGTTGTCATCACAAAAGCCCTGCGTGCTATTACCGCCATTTAGCAAATAGGAGGATAGCTGAGACAGGTGTGACTTCTCCAAGGCCACACAGCAAGTTCGTGCTAAGGCTGCATCCTCTGATACCCAAAGTTTAACAATATAAATGTCTGTATCTGTCATCTCAGTCAGTTCAGTCGCTCAGTCATGTCCGAATCTTTGCAACCTCGTGGACTGCAGCACGCCAGGCCTCCCTGTCCATCATCAACTCCCAGAGCCTACTCAAACTCATGTCCATTGAGTCAGTGATGCCATCCAACCATCTCACCCTCTGTCATCCCCTTCTCCCACCTTCAATCTTTCCCAGCATCAGGGTCTTTTCCAGTGAGTCAGTTCTTTGCATCAGGAGGCCAAAGTACTGGAGTTTCAGCTTCAGTATCAGTCCTTCCAGTGAACATTCAGGACTGATTTCCTTTAGGATGGACTGGTTGGATCTCCTTGCAGTCCAAGGGACTCTCAAGAGTCTTTTCCAACACCAGTCATCTAGGTCATAGCAAAGCTGTGTAACAGCCATAAAAACTCAGTGGCTTAAAGCAAGGATGTATTTAGCTCATGAGTCTGTGGGTCAGTTGAGAGGCTCTGGTTTGGACTGGGCTCCTGCCTCTGGGGTTTAGTTGGCTGGTGGTTAATCAACCGGGGCAACTCAGCTCCTCTTCACATGTCTATCACCCTCTATGAGGCTAGCCTGGGTGTGTCCTCATGACAAAGCAAAAGTGCAAAGGCGAACAAGCGGAAATGTACAAGACCCCGCCTGGGAACTGGTGCGGCGTGGCTCAAGCCGCATCCCCCTGGTCCCAGGGGTCACAGGGCTAGACCAGGCGCTAGGGGTGGGGAGCTGGACTCTGCCTGCTGAGTAAGATCAGCTGCAGGATCTTACTGCAAAGGACAGAGGTACAAGGAGTTGGTAACGCAGTCAGTTTGTCTCAGTAGAGTCTTTACCGCGTGCCAAGCAGTGTGCCGCACCTTGAACACTTGCTGTCTGTTTCTTGGACCTTTCCTGTCGCTGAATTAGGTACCATCAATATTATTAACCCCCATAATCCAGTTAGGGAAACTGAGTCTCGGGTCATACAGAAAGTACGTGGCAGAGTCAGAATTCACGGCCGGGTCTGTTTCACCCTTAATGCCTGAACCACATCCGCACACCCAGCGTCCTGCCGCCACTCCAGCCCTCACAGTCCCAAGGGCCAGAGGCTGGGCTCTCTGAAGGTTCCCTCTGGAGTTAGGAGACCGTTTCTTCCCAGCCAGAAGTTTCTGCTGATGTGGCGGCGAGTTCTGCTCACAGAGATGAAAGCCCTTTGCCGGGCGAGGCAGCTCTGCTGACAAAGGACGGACCTCCTTTGGAGCTGGTCCTCCAGGCGGGGAGCCGGTGGGAGCCACGGCGGACGGCGGGGGGCTGCAGAGTGCAGCTGGTACTGGGCACGCAGACCGGGGCCGGGAGCCCACGGGCTCTACCTGCCCCGGGGGCCCAGGGCAGCACATGTTTTGGAGACAAAGGCTGCCTGGCTACTGAGGCGCTAGAGGGGATCTAGGCCCCGGCTTCCGGTGCAGAGTGGGAAACTGAGGCTCAGAGACTTAGGGACGCACAGCGAGACGGAGGCCAGCGGGACCCCAGGCACTGCTCCTGCCTGGCGATGACCCAGCTCTCCCCTGCGTCACTTTCGGGGGCTCCCTGTGGGCTCCCCCTGAGAACAGGGCCCAGGAAAGGGGACGTCCTCCCGAGCCTCACGTGGCAGGGGCTTCACATCCCCAGGGCAGTCAGGCCTCGGGGCATTCGGAGCCTGCTGAGCTATTTCCGCGTCTTTTCTTCAAGGAGATTCAGGGAACACGGGCTCATCGGCAAACACCATTCATTACATCCGCTGCTCCAGGAGCCCGGCTCGCCGAGGCAGATAACGCCCCTTATCTCAGCCTGGAGAGCGGGGCGGGGGAGGCCAGGAGTAGAGCCCCGCTCTGATGATAAGAGTTTCGAAGCACCAGCCTCCGCAGCGGTGAGCAAACGCAGCCCCAGGGGCACACATGGCGTTTGCAAGGGGAACTTGGCAACGTGGAGCCACCAGCAGCGCAGAGGACACGGGGACACGCTCCCCTGGATGGTACAGCCTGCCTCCGTCGTCTCCATGGCAAACTGACCTGGTAGCTTATGGCCACGCCTCCATGGACTTGCCTCTGCCCCGACCCCCGGGTGACCTTGAGCCTGTCAGGGGGCCTCCCTGGGCCTCCTCCCCATCTCCTCTAGGAGGTTGTGGATAAAAGTAGGGGCTTTCAGAGGGAATTTCTTGGGACCCATGGAATGGTCTCAGAGGCATTTCAAAGGTGCATGCTAAGTCACTTCAGTCGTGTCCGACCTTTTGGGACCCCATGGGCTGTAGCCCGCCGGTTTCCTCAGTCCATGGGATTCTCCAGGCAAGAACACTGGAGCGGGTTGCCATGCCCTCCCCCAGGGGATCTTCCCGACCCAGGGATGGAACCCGCGTCTCTTACGTCTCCTGCACTGGCCGACCTCCAGCCGCCCCTAGACCAGACTCCTCTCATCTCCTTGATGTGCTGTACGTCATGGAAGATGTCGTTCCAACAAAGGACTTCACTCCTTTCAAGGAACCTTGAAAGCCTGGACTAGGGCGTCACGAAGGCCCTTCTGGGAGTCTCGGGGGCTGAGGGTGGGGAGAGGGGATGGGGGCTGCCTGATGGAGGAGGGGTGTCAGGGCTGAGAGCAGACACGGCCCCACCTGCCGACTTCCCCGTCCCCCCTTTCTCACCTCCTCCCACCAGGGCCTCCGTCCCCTCCACTTAACCCCCTGAACAGTCTATGGCTGCCTCCCAATAAGTGGTCTGGCCCCAGTGACGGAGAACGCAGGCAAGGCAGGAGAGCAGGGCGGGCAAGCCAGCAGCAGGAGCAGGGTCTCTGACTGCCCGGCCCAGCCCCGCTCCATCCAGTGTGACCCGGGGCACCTGACTTCACCCCGCAGAGCCTCCATCTCCTCCCCGCTGTGGGGGGAAGAGTATACGCCTCCCACATAGAACTGTGAGGTTCAGGTCGTCTGCACACTGCTTAACGGGGCCCGGGACGGAACAGGTGGGCGTTCAGGAAGACCCAGAGCAACAGAAGCCTAGCTGAGTTTGTTACCTGCAGACCGTGGTCAGAGCGGGGGGCGCCCAAGGCCCGTGGGCTTGGGGAGGGGCCTGGAAGGAGCAGGTGAGATACTGGTGCTGCAGACCCCGCGCGGAGCTCCACGGGCCCACTCCCCCATCCCAAGCCCCAGCCCTTCTCCGGCACCACTCCAGCAGCCTCACCCAGCGGCACTTCACGGCACCCAGGGTGCCAGCCTCCCACCTCTGGCCCCTCTTCTGAAGCTGCAGCAGGACCCACACACACGACCAGCCATGCAGGGGAGCCTAAACCCCTGGGGACGGGAGCCAGTGGGGGGTGTTTGCCTCTGTCCCCAGAGAAGCGTTTCCCATGTCCCCCCAGAAGGTTCCAGCAGCAGAACCCGGCCCCCAGGGTGCCAGAATCCAACCTGGGTGGCACTCAGCTCCGTCTGTACACTGCCTCCCTGGTCCCTGGGATTGGACCCCAAACAAACTGCCTCACTCAGCCTCTCTCAGAGCCTGATTGCCGGGAGGGGGTCCAAGCTGAGACAGACGCTCCAGGAGACGAGACTCTGCAGTGATGAGCCCGTGGGTGCTGTTTGGAAGGCTTTTGGGGAGTCTGTTGGGGTGACCCCAGGGCCCACCACTAGCCACCTCGCGCCTGCAGGAGGTGGGGAGCTGAGCTGGGAGCCCCAGCAGAGTGTCCTCCCCCAGCGATGTTCCTGGGGAGGGTCACCGCCCCTGTGGGCAAGACTTCACAGGCCTGGAGGAGGAGGGAGGGAAGAAAGGTTGGAGCCCTAAGCAGTCGTTAGGGCTCAGGAGGAGACAAGAGGACCCACGCCCTCACCCCCAGCGGCCCATACTCACCAGGAGTACGAGGAAGCTCATGGAGGATTCCTGCAAAACCCTGGGTCAACTTCCGCAGGAGGCATCACAGCATCAGAAGTACCAGGGCCCGAGGCCTAGCATGAAAGGGGCCGGGACAGAGAAGGCGGGAGAGCCGTGGGCACTCAAGGCAGGCAGGCCAGTCGAGCCCCAGGCTGTGCTGCGTGGCTTCAGGCAGGGGCCCACCTCTCTGAGCCCCCCCACCCCCCGCCCGGCGGTGCTGTTGGTGTTCAGGCACTCAGTCGTGTCTGACTCCGCAGCCCCATGGACTGCAGCACGCCAGGCCTCCCTGTCCTTCACCATCTCCCGGAGTTCACTAAGACTCACGCCCATCGCGTCGGTGATGCCATCCAGACGTCTCATCCGCTGTCGTCCCCTCTCCTCCTGCTCTCAGTCCTTCCCAGCATCATCAGGTGGCCAAAGGACTGGAGTTTCAGCCTCAGCATCACTCCTTCCAATGAACACCCAGGACTGCTCTCCTTTAGGATGGACTGGTTGGATCTCCTTGCAGTCCAAGGGGCTCTCAAGAGTCTTCTCCAACACCACAGTTCAAAAGCATCAATTTTTCGGCGCTCAGCTTTCTTTATAGTCCAACTCTCACATCCATACGTGACCACTGGAAAAACCATAGCCTTGACTAGACGGACCTTAGTCGGCAAAGTGATGTCTCTGCTTGTAATAAGCTATCGAGGTTTGTCACGGCTTTCCGTCTAAGGAGCAAGCGGCTTCTCGTCCGTGACTGCGATCACTGCCCACAGTGATTTTGGAGCCACATCTCCACTGGGTTGCAGTGAGGGCCAAATGGAGTCAAGGGTGTGAAGGGTCAGGGTGGTGCCAAGTGCGTGGGAAACACTCACGGGCTTTGGCCAAGGTTGTGTGCGGACTTCGTACATTTTTATCTCAACAGTCGGGGAAGGCGCCGTCATAGCCCTTTTCTAAATGTGAGTCCTAGACTCGGAGTGCACAAGGGATTTGTCCCAAAACACGCAGCTGCTGGCAGGCAGAGCTGCGGTTTCAGCTGGACTCTGTGTGGTTACAGAGCCCATCAGCTGACAGCCGAAGCGGATTTATCCCTGCCACTGTCCCTTCTCGCTCACGCGGTCCCTTTGAAAGAACCCCCTCAGGAAGTTCCGACGACAGCTGAGCCGTCGGGATGCCTCAGATGACGGCACACAGGTTCCTCAGCATGGCACTCACGGAGCCCGCGCTTCCGCCCAGTGGTCCTTAGCCCCATAGTATCCCCAACCCTGGCTCTGTCCCTCGAGGGCCTGGTAGGGTCTAGAACCCTAGGGCAGGGGCCATCCCTCCTATTCACATCCCTGATGGAGTGGAATGAGCTTACGCCAGTTGGGGTTCAACCCCAAGCTGCCCCTAGCTGGCTGTGTGACCCAAGGTAAGCAACTCCACCTCTCTGAGCCTCAGTGCCCACAGCCGTGAAAGGTGACTTGTAACACAGGGCTAACGTGAGGTCCACTGAGACAGCGTATAAATACACAGAGAGAGTACACAGTAGGTGCTCAGAACTCCACTCCCGGCTTGGGCAGGACTGAATGTGGGGTCAGAGGAGGCTGGGTCTCCCAGGCCCACCACAGAAGGGTCCAGCCTCCAAGGCTCTTGTGCGAAATGCATTCACTGCTGGAAGCCTCGAGAGGCGGGCATCCAGGGACTCCCCTGACAGAGCTGAGGTCAAGGCTGGGGAGCCCGAGGCTTGGTCGCCACAGAGGACACGGGCTCGCGTGCCTGCCACCGGAGAGCTCAGCCCTGCCCGGGGAAGGGCTGCTCGTACCAGCAGGAGGCGGCGGAGAGGGCCTGACCCTGAGCCTCCTTACCCTCCTTAACCGGCCCTGAGCTCCCAAACCACCTCAGCCCCGCTTTCTGCACCAACAGCCCCTCCCAGTCCCTGCCGGTCACGGAAGGAATGACGGGGAGCAGGAAGTTTGAAATTGAACTGCCTGGGTACAAAGCCCTGTTCTATTTCCAGTTATGTGATCTTGGGTAGAAAATATCCATAGCCTGAACCTCAGTTTCTTCAACAACCAAAGTTGGTTTTAAGACAGATTAACGAGCTAATGTGACTTCACAGGTGGTGCTGGCGGTTAAGAACCTGCCTGCCAACGCAGGAGACAGACGGAAGAGGGGGCGGGTTCAATCCACCTGGAGGAGGGCGTGGCAGCCCACCCCAGATTCTTGCCCGGGAAACACCACGGACAGAGGGGCCTGGCGGGCTGCAGTCCATGGGGTTGCAAAGGGTCAGACACGACTGAGCGGCTGAGCCCACACAATAAGGAATACATGTAAGTCAGCTGGAATAGGGTCTGGCGCATAGTAAGTAATCAATAAATATTAGCTGTTTTTTTGTTTGTTTGGCTTTGTTTGGCTGCCCCACAGCTTGTGGATCTCAGCTTCCCAGCCAGAGATCAAATTCAGCCGCTTAGCATCAAAACCACAGGGTGTTAACTGCTGAACCACAAGAGAGTTCCCAATGTTAGCTGTTCTTATTTGGGGTTCCAGCCGAGATTACCCCAGAATCCTCCTTCGTGTACCAGCATCTCTGCAGCACCCACACCTTGTCTAGGTGCTGTCTTGGCTTCTGACATAAGGCAGAAGATGGGGAAGAAAGCAGAAAGGTCTGGGAGCAAGGACCCCACCCCAGACCAGCTCAGGAATCCCTGGGCTGAGGACAAGGGTGTCTGAGAGAGCAAGGAGACGCTGGAGTCCGCCGGAAACTCTATGAAGGTTCGGGAGCCTAAGGCAAGGAGGACCCACCTGCCACTGCCCAAGTCCCTGCATCTACACAGAAGCAGCGCAGAGGAGATGTCTACCTGCGGGTCCAGCAGAGGCTCTGGGCTGGCCGTCTGCTAGGTCCTCATGTCCAGAAGGAGAATGTCCCCCTACACAGGCAGGGAGAGGAACCCGGGGGACAGGCCGTGACTGGCGGCATCAGGAAGGAACACTCACACAGATGGAGAGGATCCCAAGGAGGGAAAGAGGCGGCGGGGTAGGGAGCCTGAGCCACAGAGATTAGGTTCTGTCCCCGGTCAGAATGGAATGTTGAAATAGAAATTAAGCTCAGGTTTAGAGCAACAAAGACGGCTGCTGTGTGTTCTTTTTTTTTGCACATTGCAGTCAGTAGACAAGCAACTGAGAACAGTGTTGCTAGGGTCCCCCGCTACAAGTGACAACGTATCTTTCTTTACTGAATGGTGCACACATTTCAGGATGGATTCCTGGAGGCAAAATCGGTGGGAGTCAAAGGCTACCAGCTGCTCGAGGCTCTTAGCACAGCCTAGCTGCGCTCTTTCCCAGAAAGCTCAGACCAGCCGGGGATAAACAGCCTGCTCCCTCCACGCGCCCCGGCACCAAGGATCATTATTTTGCCTACCTTTGCCAATTTGTTGAGCCAAAAAATGAGAGTCTGGCTGTTTCTATTTGCATTCTTCATTTGCTAGAGTGAGGTGCGACTGTGGGTTTTAGGAGAGTGGGAAGCGTCAGGAAAACAAAACCCTTGTTAAGCACGGGTGTGTCACAGAATTTTCTGTGTAAGACACCCACAGTGGCGAGTCGGCTCTCCTCTCCTGGAAAGGCTCCCTCCCCCATCAGAGAGCACCATCCAAGGGCATGGCGGCTCTGAGCCTCAGTTTCCTCGCCCATTAAATGGGTGCGATACCTTTCTGGTCAGACGTATGGATGTTTATTCACGGTTTGCCGTCCTCTTCCTTCTTCCTGTAATTGCCCTAAGTTTCCTGGCCTTGTGGTTTGCCCACAGGAGGGCTTGGCTGGCTGCAGTGACTGGTACAGGAATGGGCACATACCCCACGTCTAGCTAACCACAGGCCAAATTCAGCTGTTGAGTGACTCGGACCCTTGTTTACTCACAGATGCGAAGGGGGAATCGGCTGGTGACCATCCTAGGGGCGGGAGGGGCAGACTTGCTGAAAATGACGCGACACTGAGGAAGCAGAGCCGAGGAATGAAGACAGGGAAAGCGCGTCGGCAGTCCTGTGCGCACTAAAGGATGTCTGGGAGCTGGGCCGGTCCTTGCCTGAAGCAGTCCTGCCCTGAACTCCCTTTATTATCTAAGCGAGTTTGAGTTAGGTGTTCTGTCCTTGGCAGCTCAAGCAACAGCGCAGAGTCACTGGCTGGTGTGACACACAGAGGGCGCTCGGGAGCCCGCGGCCTGTGGACGGAGCCCACGAGCAGAGGCTGCTGTGGGCCGCGAAAGCAGGCGGCTACACCTCGCTGGGGAGACTCCACGGGCTTCCTGTGAGAAGCATGATAAAACCCGTGCAAGCGCTTCACAGTTCTCAGCCCAGCTCAGCCAATGGTCGTAGTTTGCTGACAGCGCTGTTGTTTCAGAAATGGTTATTACTGTTGATGCCTGTCTCCCAGGCTTGACAGCGAGCTCCTGGGCAGCGGGGCTTCTTCGTGCGGCTTTGGGCGTCTACTGCAACAACCCGAATCATCACTGAATGGTTTATTGCGTGTCGCATTTCACCTACTGGAGCCTGGTGGCAAGTTCCCTGCTGGCAGGGGCCAGGACTCCCATCTGCACTCCGCCAAGGGTGGTGAAGAGGGCCGTGTGCCCGAGCCCGTCCTCAAGGCACAAGCGAGCCCTAAGGCCTGCCGTGTCTAAGGGTCACACTCTCCGGGAGGCCGTCAATATTCCCTGCTTTGGCAGGGGAGGAATCTGTGGGCTCCCATGGTGACGGGGCAGGCATAGGCGGGAGGTGGGGGCCCGGGGCCACAGCGGAACCAGCATTTGAGCTCAGATCTGCGCACCACCAGGGCCGTGTTCCCGGCGCAAGTCTCGGAGTTGGTGTTCGTGATGCTGAGAGGCTTCCGTGAGCCTGGGACTCACCCTGATGGGGAAGAGATGAAGGCAGCCCAGAGTAGACTGAACTGGACTTAGAGGCAAGTGTTAACATTCATCAGTATTGCTGCACTGTTATTACAGATTTATATATCCATATATATTCATATATATATTCATATGTATCCATATATTTATATATATATCCATATATATATATATATATATAACCCTAGACAGTTGCTGCAGCGTAAGAAAAATGATGGGGCTAGGGGAGAGCGAAGGGCCCAGAGGACTCGTGGGGAGGGCTCGAGGGTGAGCACCTCGTTCCTGGGCACTCACTGCCGGCCCTCAAGGCAGCTCATTCAGAACCCCTACCCTTGTGCAGACGGAATGCATGGAGAGGGCAATGGCTGGCAGCCTGAGAAGGCCTGGAAGGACCTGGAAAGTTCCAGAAAGGAAGCAGAAGTGGGAGGTCAGGGAAACTCCCTCCCCCTCAGACACAGGAATTAAGGACCGCAACAGCTCTGGCGACGGAACCTGAACTCTGGAGAAGCCCGGGCTCGGGGAGGGAGGCTCAGCGGCTCACCAGAGGTCTGAAGTTGGGCTCGGGAGGCGGTAGACTGGCAGCCCGGGCTCTTCCCAGTGTCAGGAGCCTCCCCCTAGGGTCAGGACCAAGAGACACGGGCAGGCAGAGGGCCCGCTTCCCTCCCCGTCACAGGCCCTGCCCAGGGCTGCCTGCGCCAAACTGATGGGTGTTCGGCTCCCACGTCTGTCTCTCCAGCCTCAGATAGGAAGCCCTGACCCCTACAAGGCCCCCTACACGGCCCCCTACACGGCCCCCTACACGGCCTGAAAGGCTTAGGACACCCATTGTGCAGATGAGGACACTGAGGCTCTCAGAGGACCACAGCAGGGTCACCAACTGCTGGAGGCCATGGAGGTGTTGGAAGCCGGCCGTGTCCCCATCCCCGGTCCTTCATGGGTGACCCCAGACTCTGCTTCCACGGCCAAAAGGAGGCGGCAGGGACCTCCCTGCAGGACTTCAGTGCCTCCAAGAGGGGCCGGAGCTTCTTAGGTGTTGAGGACACACGGAGGCCAGAGGCTGTCCTCCGAGTCTGATGGAGGCAGAGGCGACAGTTTACAAGCACCTCGGGTCAGCGGAGATGCACTCTGCAGCCCCCAGCGCCTCTGGACGCCACCTCGCTTTCTGCTCCTCCCTGCCCCGTGCCCGGCAGCCCCTCTGAGCCTCGGTCTCCTCTGAAACGGAAGGTGGTAAAGCCACACGCCAGGGCTGTCCCGAGGCCGCCTCCCGCACTCCAGGTGGGCCCGGTCCCCACGCAGGCCTGCGACTCCCTGCCCCCCTCAGGTGAGGCTCCAGCGACACCCTTCCCGCCCCTTTGCCCCTCGTCTTCCCAGGGTCGGGAGCGTCCTTTCCCTGGGGATCATTCCTCCCGGTCCTGCCCTCTGGGGCCCTCTGGGGCTTGCAGCAGCAAGCAAATAACTGCTGAATGGCCAATCAACGGGAAAAACGGGGTCCAAGAAGCTGGCAGCATGAACGCCTTCCTCCGGGAAGACTTCCCTGACCTTCTACCAGGCTGCGCTAATGGCTCTTCGTAGGAGCTTCCCTGAAGCCCAGAACCACTTTCATTTTTAAGCGTAGGCTCTGGGGCCCAAGCTCTGCCTCCGCCCTGACCAGCTGTGTGCCTCCGGGCAAGGGGCACAGCCTCTCTGCGCTCCATGGCCTCCCCTGTGAAAGGAGGATAATGGTAACAGCGTCCGCCCCGGAGGACCATCAGGGGTCAGGAGACAGGCCGCCTGGGGTGCGAGCACTCACAGGCATGAGCGGCTTCCATCAGCGGCCACAGTGCCGCCCAGTATCGCCTCATTGGCCGGGCTGTCCTTTGCCCCCGCTTGTGAGCTCATCCACACCGTCGTGAAGGCTGTCGGGCACTCCCACAGACCGCCTGGAGCCCCTTCGCGAGCCTGCTCGCCGACCCTGCCCCCCAGGACCTGTGCCCACCGCTCTCCCTCAGAGAACGGGCTGCTTCATTCAGGTCTGCAGGCGCGGAGCTGCCCGGGACTCTGCGTGCCGGAGGCTAACCCTTGGCTGGTGACTGACAGGTTGCCAGCCAAGACCAACTCAAACATGTAATTTGGACCCCAGAGCCCCCTGCCCTGCAACAGGATCAGGTAGAGACGGCTCTCCAAGAGGCTTTGCCTGAAAACACACATCGGCTTGGTGGGCCCCCTGCCATCCCCATCCTAGCCTGCCTCTTCCTTCCTTACACCTAAATCCTCACCACACCATGCGGGATCTTAGTTACCTGAAGCTGCTGTCACTGCAGTCGTGTCCGACTCTTTGCAACCCCGTGGACTGTAGCCCGCCAGGCTCCTCTGTCCATGGGATTTCCCAGGCAAGAATACCGCAGTGGGTTGCCGTTTCCTCTTCCAGGGGAATCTTCCCGACCCAGAGATTGAATTCTTTACCACTAGTGAAACCTGGGCAGCCCAGGGATCAAACCCGTGCCCCCTGGATTGGAAGCATAGAGACCACCAGGGAAGTCCCTACCCCGACTCTTAACGCAGTGCCCAGACCCCAGCTGCATGGTCGGAGCAGGGCAACGGTTGAACCAAGTGATGCCCAAGAGAAAGATTTAGTGGGTCAGCCGGGGGAGGGATTCCAGGAGGCAGCAGACCCCCGACGCCATCCACACACGGCCCCGCCCTTGCCCACTCCGAGCCATCTCAGCCACGGACGTTCACTGGAGCATGCGGTCTTTAATGCACAGGCCTGGAGTTTCATAAACAAGGTTGTAAAATTTAAAGGCAAACCAGATGGGGATCCCAGGGGCAGCCACGCTGACATCACGGCTGGGGGCAGGGCTGGCGCTGAGCGCGGAGAAGGCAGCTCTCGGCAGTGTTCATTCTGGGACAGAAGGAAGGGGCAAAGTGGCCGTGACTGATGCTTGCTGCCGTTTGTTTGTTTGTGATCATCGGGTCTGAAATGATCAGATGGGCGCAGGCCCACGTTTAGACAGAACCACAGCCAAGGAGAGGCTTCCCGGGTGGTGCTAGTGGTAAAGAGCCCAACAGCCAGTGCCGGAGACACAAGAGACATGAGTTCAATCCCTGGGTCGGGAAGACCCCCTGGAGGAGGGCTCGGCAACCCACTCCAGTATTCTTGCCTGGAGAACCCCACAGACAGAGGAGCCTGGTCCATGGGGGTCACACAGAGTCAGCACACGCTCTCACGCTCCATCAGCAGGCCCCCAGACTCTTCCCTTGCCTCCCCTCACTGAAAACCAGGCAGCTGTTTGCAGGTCAGACTCATCTTCTGCAGCCTCGCCCCGGGGGGATTCCTCACCCAGCTTCCTGTCTCCACACAGCACTGGTGAAGCGTGTGGGCTCCTGAGCCACAGGCCCGGGTTCAGATCCCAGCTCGGCCGCTTACTAGCTGTGCGCCCCTAGGCCTCGTTTCTGGTCTGCGGGATGGAAGTAGCGACAGCATCTACCCGTGGGGATTAACAATGTTGGGAAAGTCAAATGAGGCAGGGCCTGGCATGGAGCAAGCCCCCAACAGCACTAGCGATTACCGCTGCTTTCTCATCATCATTCCTTCCTTCCTGTGATCTAAGAGGGCTCTGCAGTCACCGTAGGCAGACCCAGGGGGTTGGGAGTAACAGGGAAGGCAAAGAGTAGGGGCTGGGGGTGCCTGCTCCAGAGCCTGGCTGAGACAGGAAGAGAAGCAGCCAGTCACCTGGGGACAGAGAAGCACGGGTGAGGAGGGTGGGGCTGAGTAGGGGTGAGGAGGGTGGGGCTGAGCAGGGGTGAGGAGGGTGGGGCTGAGCTGGGGTGGAGGGTCCTGGGGGCCGGGGTTCAGGACAAGAAAGAGCGTGGAGCCCAGGGAGGCTGCCTCGTTCAGGACACACCATAGAGGGCCCCGAGGAGCAAGGAGAATGCTCTGGGATGCTCAGACAGGCCCGTCGGCAGGTACCACAACGTGTAAGATGAGGCACAGCAGAGGAGGGGAGGCCTCGGTCCATTCTGGCTTCAGCCATTTAGCAGCTGTCTTGTGAAACACTCTAAGCCTCACTGGCACCATCTGTAAAACGGGGCTACCAACGCTAGAACTCACCTCTCAGGGTCATTGCAAGGATTGAGATGTTACGTGAAGTTAGCACTCACATAAAGGAATTGTAGTGAAGAGTCTGACTTTAGATTCAGTGAACCCAAGACTGAAGGTTTGGCGAGTCTAAATGGCTCTCGAGGTCAAGACTGAGTCCTACGTGGCCCCCTCTGTGGGGACAGACACGCCCGGTCTACTTTGTTCAGTAGGGTTATTCCCAGGACCTGGCTCCCAGGACTTGGCAGACAGGTGAGCACTGTGTGTGTGTGTGTGTGTGTGCGGGTGGGTGTTGGATAAATCAGTGAATGAATGGGTAAATGAATGAACGTGTTGGCAGGACTGACCATTCTCTGTCCACTTGCCCAAACCCGAAACAAGGATGCCATCCCTGACCCCCTCCCCACCCCATCCATCCATCACACCTCCTAAGGACCAGCACTTCCCTCAGCCACCTCACCTCCCCGCTCCGAGCGGAATCCTCACTCGCCTAGAACGCTGCCGCGGCCTCCCTTGCCTGCCCTCCTTTCCCATCTTAGAAATCTCATTTCCAAACAGAAAAGAAGTTCATTAACCAAACTGGGGGCATTCTGCTGCAGGGCTGAGCCATTGTGGGCACAAAAGAAAGTCTCTCCTCAATTAGAGACTTACCAATTAGCTCTGAGGGACTCAGGCCCTGCAGAACACAGCTCACCCACTTCCCGAGAAGCCCCGGAGTCCCGCCAGGAGTGGCGGCCACCACGGAGCTGGGCCCTCCCAGCCCCGGACCATGGCGGAGCGGGAGCCCCACCGCCGTCGGGTCAGGCCCTGACACCCCAGGACTCTCTGAACATGAGGCCAGCTGCCTGCACATCATTAAGCAGCCAGCACAGGGCCCTGGGAAATGTCTTAATTAGGTGGTCACACTGGTTCGCATATATTAATTTGATAAAGACAATGAAGTTCAGCAGAGCAGAGCCAACTGTGTTTCTGAGAGCCGCTGCCCTGAGCTCAAGGATCAGGATCAAGGCACAGGTCAAAGGGCTTGTGGCCGGTGCCTCCAGGGCCTGCTGTCCCCTCCTCGGTGGCCCCCACCCCGCCCCTCACCACCATGCATTTCATCCTCAGGCTGAAGGGCCTGGCGAAACATTCTTGTCCTAATGGGCTTGGGAAACAAGCCCTGCTTTGTCCTGTGCCACAGGAGTCAAGTCACCTGACCGCTGAGAGCCTTGGTCTTCCCCACTGTAGAAGAGACATGGCAATCCCACTTGCTAGCCCCGGTTAAACGAGATGCACACAAAGTATTTGACAAGTGCCTAGAGGACAGGCACGTCCCTGAGAGCCGCCTGCAGTGCAGGAGACCCCAGTTCAATCCCTGGGTCAGGAGACCCCCTGGAGAAGGGAAAGGCCCCCCACTGCAGGATTCTCGGGCTCCCCTTGTGGCTCAGCTGGTAAAGAATCCGCCTGCAATGTGGGAGAGCTGGGTTCAATCCCTGGGTCGGGAAGATCCTCTGAAGAAGGGAATGGCTACCCACTCCAGTACTCTGGCCTGGAGAATTCCATGGACTATATAGTCCATGGGGTCACAAAGAGTCAGACATGACTGAGTGACCTGCTTCCCTGGTGGCTGAGAGGGTAAAGCGTCTGCCTGCAGTGCAGGAGACCTGGGTTTGATCCCTGGGTCAGGAAGATCCCCTGAAGAAGGAAACGGCAACCCACTCCAGTACTCTGGCCTGGAAAATCCCATGAACAGAGGAGCCTGGTGGGCTACAGTCCACGGGGTCACAAAGAGCTAGACACCGCTGGGTGACTTCACTTTCCTTTCCGTTAGAGTACACAGTGGGTCCTTAGTACAGAGTAGCAGATACTATTATTACTGAAATGAAACAGTGAAGCCCTGTCCCTGACTCTGTGTGTCCATTTGGAAAATGGTCCTGCTGGATAAACAGTAGACTCCTGATTTTCAAGAGACCTCTCTCATTCTGGGCTTTCTGCTCCCTTCGGGATTCAAAAGGTTGAAGAATCTGGTCAACATCACACAGCTGGTCAGTGGTAGATGCAGGATTTAAATCCGGTTTCTCTGACCTTAAATCTAAGCTTTCCCCGCCACCCTCTGTGCTAAAGAGGGGTGGCCATGTAGACGTGCAGGCCTGCAGACGGGTAGGCTGTCACGAACACACTCACTGACCGTGTTTTCCTTCTAACCAACTGTCAGCTGCACAGGAGACTCTGACAGTCTTGCGTTCACACTGGACATATGCAGTGAGTGGAAAGCCTAGTGGACTGGGCTCAGGAGAGCCAGGGCCCACGCACAGCTCTGCTGGAACCTTCTGTGGCTCCTTAGCTGGGTCACACCCCCTCTGTGCAGGGGAAGGAAGGTTTCTGACTCTGAACAATTGGTTGTTGTTCCGTTGCCAAGTCAAGTCCGACTCTTCACAACCCCATGGACTGCAGCACGCCAGGCCTCCCTGTCCATCACCATCTCCCAAAGTCTGCCCAAGATCATGTCCATTGAGTCGGCGATGCCATCCAACCATCTCATCTTCTGTCACCCTCTTTTCCTCTGTCCTCAGTCTTTCCCAGCATCAGGGTCTTTTCTGATGAGTCAGCTCTTTCCATCAGGTGGCCAAAGTACTGGAGCTTCAGCTTCAGCATCAGTCCTTCCAGTAAATATTCAGGGTTGATCTCCTTTAGGATAGACTGGTTTGATCTCCTTGCAGCCCAAGGGACTCTCAAGAGTCTTCTCCAGCACCACAGCTCAGAAGCAAAAATTCTCCGGTGCTCTGCCTCCTATGTTGTCCAGCTCTCACATCTACACGTGACCGCTGGAGAGACCGCAGCCTTGACCAGACGGACTGAACAACGTTCCAGTCCACCTCCTGCCACGGGCGCGCCTCTGAACCCCTGCTCTGAGGTCTGGAGATGCCTGAAGCCTCTCACCGTGCATCTTGCGTCCGACACTGCGTCACCCCCCGGGGGCTGAGCACACCAGGACCACCTGCACTGTCTCCCCAGAGCAACAAGAAGGACTAAAGGTAGGCTTCAGGAGCTCCCCGATGTCACAGGGCGCAGTTTTGTGGGGATGAAGGAACTGGGAAAAGGAGGTTCTCTTTGGGATGTAAAATCCCCAAGCTAGGGTATGTGATAACTGCTGATCAGCAAAGAAGAATAACAATGATAGCGCGAGGTCTTTTTTTCCCCCTTGTTGTAAATGAGAGAGATGCATTGAGTGTCTAATTAGCAAAATATTAGATAATTGGTGTGATCTGGTCCTGTTCCCTTTCTGACAGCCTCTAGTCTGCTGTCCCATTTCAAGCTTGAGCTGCCGGTATTATCAGCTGATAATTGTAATGGTGAAAATGAAAAATGAAATCAGAGTCATCGGAGGCTCCCATTAAATTGATTTAAGGCTGGAAAAATTAATGGGACTCCCTCACCTGCCCCCTCCTTCCCGCCTGGTCTCTGCCTTGCTCTGCACCCGAGCAGAGCTGCCACACGATGCCATGGGTGGGGGGTCTGCCACTCGGCCTGTGACCTGCCCCCACCCTGCCAAATGCCCAGGGGCCACCTCCCCTGCAGGCAGCAGCGAGTGCTCAGCACCAGAACAGAGCAGAGCGCCCAGCACCAGAGCCCTGGTCACAACAGGCTCACCTTTTCTTCCCTTTCCCGTGAGGATGGAGCCTCCGAGACAGAACAACACGGCAATTTAAAGCCAAGAAATAGAGTCGGTGTGATGTGTCCCATCGGTTCAAGTGACGGAAACCTCCTCAAACCAGTTTAAAAGAGAAAGAACACGTAACTCATCCAACTAGAAAGTCCAGGGAGAGAGCCGGCCCGGCGATGTCACTGTACCACCTTTGTGTTCCTCTCAGACCACAGCTGGGATCCACCCACGTCCAGCTGGCATGCGGAGGCAGGTGGGGAACGGGGCCCCAGACAGCTTCTGGGTTCACCTCACCCCAGCTCAGCAAATGCAGAAGACATAGCTTCTCTCACCCATCATCAGCATATCAGCCCCAGGAAGGGCCCTGATTGGTTCATCTAATATCAGCCCCAGGAAGGGCCCTGATTGGTTCATCTAGGGTCACATGCCATCTACCAGACAATCACTATTGCCATGTGGTTTAATATTATCTAGACTAGGCCTGGGTCCCAGCTCTTCCTGGCACTGAAGGAACAAGGTGTTAATAGGGTTGGTACTACCTCCCGGGTGAGCAGGTGAAAGGGCATCCCCCAAGGATGCTTTATTACCAGAAGGGGAGGAGGCATGTGGTCACGTAACACAAACTGCCCCAACGTTTAACATCTTAGAACAACATCTTCTGTGATGATCTGCCATGATTCTGTGGGTCGACAGGGCTCAGTTCCGTGGGTCTTCTGCTCGACACGACAACATCTGGATCTGTCGTCATCTGGGGACCTGACCCGGCAAACGGGTGCAAGACAGTAACCTGTGTGCGTGGCGTCCGTCAGCAGGACCCCCTCAGGACCTCTCTGACTCTGTGGGTCTTCCCAGCCATCCCTCCATCAGGGGAGCTGGACTTTCCACACGGGAGCTCAGGGCTCCCAAAAGCATGAAAGAAGAAGCTATCAGGCCCGGAACCAGCATAGCGTCACACCCATCGTACTCCACTGTCGAACAGAAAGACAGACTCAGATTTCAGAGAAAGGTAAAGAAGCATCTCCACGAGAGAAGTGATGTAGAATCTTCAGCACCTAAACCCATCTCTGAAGGGGAACCCATCCCCGGAGGGGAACCCATCCCCCGAGGGTAACTCATCCCCTGAGGGGGGAACCTGTCCCCAGAGGGGAACCCATCCCAAGAGGGGAACCCGTCCCCCACAGGGAACCCATTCCCGGAGGGGAACCCATCCCAAGAGGGGAACCCATCTGCTGAGGGGAACCCATCCCCCACAGGGAACCCATTCCCGGAGGGTAACCCATCCCCAGAGGGGAACCCATCCCAAGAGGGGAACCCATCTGCCGAGGGGAACCCATCCCCCACAGGGAACCCATCCCCAGAAGGTAAACCATCTCCCGAGGGGAACCCATCCCCTGAGGGGAACTCATCTCCCGAGGGAACCCGTCCTCCAAGGGGAACCCTTCTCCAGAGGGGAACCCGTCCCCAGAGGGTAACCCATACCCTGAGGGTAACCAGGCCCCGGAGGGTAACCCATCCCCCGGAGGGTAACCCGTCCCCAGGCGGGGAACCCATTCCGGGAGGGTAACCCGCATACCCCGAGGGTAACCCATCCCTGCCGGGAGCCAGCACACGAGATCCCACCCACGACAAGGTCATGAGGAGAGACCTGACAGGCAGGGCGGATCAGGACTCGAGGGACTCCCTGGACCTGCTCGAGCATCTACCCGGACACCAAAATCTGTCTGTCTACTGTTTACTATATTATGCCTTCCACCAACTCTTCTGGCATTACCAGGGGGCTATCCCCGACCACCTTCCTCTGGAGGAAATCACCTTAGGGCTCTAGTTGATAAGTCTCCTGGGCATGAACGGAATGTTTCAATTCAAACCCCTCTGTTAGCATTCTAACTTGCGTGGCAGGTCTATCCATACTTTTACAACTAATGCACGTGACTGTTCACAACCTCCCAACCATGAAAGGCAGGGGACGTAAACATTCTAAAGTCTTAACAGGCACAGAGCTCTTCGAGGAGTAAAAAGTATTAGAATAGTGCTGGTGAGAGATTTCATTGTCGAGCCAATGCTTGCTGCCAAGTTCCCATATCCCTTACCCATTGTGTGCCTGGGAGTATATTAGTTAATATAGTTGGTATGTAGGGAAAATAAGCAGTAGCCTTGGTGTTAGCAACATTAGGCCTTTGATTTAGTAAGCTTTTTCTTTGTTATAACCCACTGCACCTTTGCCGCATAGGAATGTAACTTTATTTAGTGCTTTCTGAGAGTGGCGCCAGACTTTAGAAAAAACACTTTTAGAGAAAATAAGTTTTCTGGTTGACAAACCTTTATCAGAAAAAAGGGTCATAAAATGTTAACAGGCCTCCAGGCCAGAAGATGATGTAAATCACATAAGACTTTTGTATATGGAAAGGTATGCAGAAAGAAAGCCTGGTTTCGTTAAGGGTCAGAACTGCTGACCCTGCGTGACTCTGCGTCTTCCATTCCCCTCTATGTACAACCCAAGGTATAAAAGCTCTTTTAAAAAATAAAGTTACAGACCTGCTCCACCTAAGCTTGGTCTCCCCATCTCTCTCTCTCTCTTGCCAACTACGTCCATCCTGAGTGAACCCCTGGATCCTGCTGGGGCTGGACCCTGGCACATCCCCAGAGGGTAACCCATCCCCCGAGGGGAACCCGTCCCCCTAGGGGAACCCATCCCCGGACGGTAACCCATTCCTGGAGGGGTGGGCAAACAGCGGTGGCAGGCATGCCCCCTGTGTCCACTCAGCTTGAATTAACTCCAGAAGTACTCACAGAGGCCCTGCTCGGTGCCAGGCCTAATGCCAGGGCTGGGCCTGGCATTCCTTCCCTCAAGGGAGCTACCCAGCCACTCCCTCCCCATGGGGGATGGAGGCTGTCGTGCCCTTGTTGCCATGGAAACCAAGCGTGCTGAAGACACAGGTGCTCCTGCAGTTCTTTCCCCACAAAGCAGTCCAGTGAAACACGGGGAAAGGAGAGGAGAGGGTCTAGCCCTGGGAAAGAGATGCTTGGGGGCTCCAAGGGGCACTCTGAGCTGCCAGTGGTCGGGTTTCTCATTCTCCCTCATCAGAAAAGAAAGGTTCTGGAACTAAACTGGCCTGTGTTAGAGTCCAGGGTCTCCAGGACCTGCAGCCTTGATCAGGTCCCTTCCGCTCTCTGTGCCTCAGTCTCCTCATCTCTAAAATGGGGTTGATAATAACTGACCTCATTCAGCTGTAATGAGAACGGGGACTCCTGTAGAGTAGCCAATACAGCGCCTGGCACAAAGTCGGCGCTCAGCAAGGGGGCCCTATGAGCAGGGCTACAACCTGCCCCCAGGCCCGCGCTGCACCCCAGGCCCGCGCTGCGCCCCCAGGCCCCCTGCCCTGCGGCTTCACCACAGCTGAGTCAGCTTCTCTGGGCTCAGAGAAGCTTTGTGCTCAAAGCCCTCCCCCCACCCCCACCCCCACCCCCCCCCCACCCCCCCCCCCCCCCGCCTCAGTCCTGAGCATCCTTGCAAAGAGCTGGCCCCAGGGCTTTTCCTTGATCTGACAGACCCCAGGGAGCCCTGGCCCCTCTGAGCTCCTCCATCCCTGCCTGTGGGGTTCAGGTCAACTCAAAGAGGCTGAACTCGACATACTGATTTCATTTCACGCACACTGAGTTTGGGCCTCTTGAACCTCATATCCAGAGGAATATGCAAATGGATGCAAATGAGTCCCTGATTTATGCAAAATAGCATGCAATTCTGTGTCCCTGGATTTGCCAGAGAAAAAGGCCTGGTCACCTAATTTAGCAGAAATAACAGGGGGAAAAGATCATGTCTGTCAGTCAGTTAGGTTCAGGCTCAAAGAACCCTGGAGGCCTTCTGGAATGGAGCTGAGGGATCCCTGATCACCCTGGGCCACGGACCACCCCCCAACACTTGGAACCAGAAGCCCCCAGCCCTGGGCTTACCAACAGCATCCAGCTTCACAGTAATGCCCAGTTCCCCTGCAGCTGGCTCCCAAGATCTCCCCCCGCCGGAAGGGGATGCCCCCCAGTCCCATCTCCCTACCCACATACCTACATGCTCAGTACTGACCAGGCCCATTGTTAATATCATTCTATTAAAAAGAGGGACCGCCAGGACTTCCCTAGCAGTCCAGTGGTTAAATCTCCGGGCTCCCGATGCAGGGGGCACAGGTTGATCCCTGGTTATCAGGGAACTAAGATCCTGCATGCCTCACAGTGCAGCCAAAAATAAAGAAAGAGAGAAAAGCTGCCACTGAGTGAGCAGGCCCTGTGCTGAGCACTTTCCACAACAGCTCCTTCACTCCTGGCAGCAGCCGGGGAAAAGGAACCGTTATCACCATCTTGCAACAGGAGAAACTGAGGCCTTCCTGCTGGGCTGGCGTCTCATGGGTATGGAGCATCCTTCCCTACATGCTGGCCTCCACAGACCTTCTCATTTCACACCTGTGTTGTCCGTGAGGCTGGGGGCTCAGCTCTGGGAAGGCAGGGACTGCCTGCTCTGGAGCCCCGCCCACAGCCTGGTGCCCAGCCCTGAACAACGCCAGCTCCTGAGAACTGCTTGCTTAGACCCAGATATGTTTTCTGCAGACTTGTTACTCAGTCACTCAGTCATGTCTGACTCTTTGCAACCCCATGGACTGCAACACGCCAGGCTTCCCTGTCCTTCACCATCTCCTGGAGCTTGCTCAAATTCATGTCCATTCAGTTGGTGATGCCATCCAACCATCTCATCCTCTGCTGCCCTCTTCTCCTCCTGCCCTCAGTCTTTCCCAGCATCGGGGTCTTTTCCAATGAGTCAGCTTTTTGCATCAGGTGGCTAAAGTATTGGAGCTTCAGCATCAGTCCTTCCAGTGAATATTCAGGGTTGCTTTCCTTTAGGATGGACTGGTTTCATCTCCTTGCAGCCCCAAACTGCTTTCTGGACCCCTTAAGTGGCTCACCATGGGATGCCTATCAGTACGGAGTTCACCACACTTTGCTGTTACAGTGTTTTCCCAAAACGTTTGGTGCGAGTACCAGGGTCCGTGTGAACTAAGACAGGAGACCAACAGAACCTTCTGTGCACACAGCTGGGTCCTCTGAGCTCTGCGTCTCCAAGAAAGGCGCAAAGGGCCCATGGCGTGCCTGGGCGCTTAACGCTCTAAAGAGGAGCATCTCAGATACAGGTGCTTGGCAAGGCCCCTGCACGAGAGGATAACGACCCAGCTAACCCTGGGCAAGGGGCTGCTCAGAGTGCTTTGCATGAGTTAACTCGGTATCCTCAAATCAGCTGACGCAGTCAGTGCTCTTCCTAGCCCCACGTTCTGGAAGAGGAAACTGAAGCGAAAGGCCCACGAGCGTCCTGTGGCCCCACTGCCACCTGGGCCCCTGCGCTCAGCCCTCTGTCCTCCGGGGGCACAGGGAGAGGGCGGGGCCGGGGTGGCAGGCTGTGGGTACCAAGGCTTTCCAACTGTGGTGCTGGGGAGACTCTTGAGAGCCCCTTGGACTGCAAGGAGATCCAACCAGCCCATCCTAAAGGAGATCAGTCCTGGGTGTTCACTGGAAGGACTGACGCTGAAGCTGAAACTCCAATACTTTGGCCACCTGATGTGAGGATCCAACTCCTTTCCTGATGCTGGGAAAGACTGAAGGCGGGAGGAGAAGGGGACGACAGAGGGTGAGATGGTTGGACGGCATCACCGACTCGATAGACATGAGTTTGAGCAAGCGCTGGCAGACAGTGAAGACAGGGGAGCCTGGCGTGCCGCAGTCCGCGTGGTCGCAGAGTCCGACACTACTGAGTGGCTGAATGACAAAGCAAGTACTAAAGTCACAGCCCTAGGATCTTCTCCTGTGCTGTCTGACACTGGGCAAGTGACGGCACCTCTCTGAGCCTCAGTCTTCTCATCTGTAAAGTGGGGATAATAACAGAAGGTCCTTGAGAGGGGAGGGGTTGCACCGATTCCTTGCCATCAAGGTTATAATGTACTGAACACGGTGTCTGGACTTGTGATCAGTGCCTCTAGATTCGTACTGGGCAGGACTTGAGCTCACAGAGGTGGGGACCTCCGAGTCACACGCAGAGTGGTGACAGAGACCAAACGCGAGTCCACATCTGCGGACTCAAGGCCCAGCGCCCTCTCCACCACACAGCTGAGCCATCTGTCAGGGCTGGCTTCCAGAACGGGGCGTCTGCAAGACTCCGCTTCCTGCAGAGAAGAAGCCAGCTGCCTGCCTCGGCGAGACAGTCCATCATGGCCAGGCTTCTCCCCAGGAAAGGTTTGTGATTTTTGTTGATATGAAAAGATGACAAGAAATAGCTCAGGTAATGATATTAATCTTTCTCAATTTACACATTCTTGCTATTTGCCGTTTCCCCAGGAAAGTGTAAATGAGGAGTTGAGAGCAGGTCAGCAGCGCTGTAATTAGGTCTGTGTTGTGGAAAAGTTTCTGTTGTGGGTCTTGTCATCAGATCTCTTCACTGTTGAGGGTCCTGCCTCCCCCTTCAGAGGCGGGGAGCTCACCAAGGGCAAGGGATCAGCTCCCACTTCAGGCTGGGCGTCTGCACCATCCGACCGGAGCATCCTCCAAGGGTGGGAATGGATGCCCGCTTCAGACTAGGGTCTCCTCCTGGGGAGAGATTGGATCTTCCCCGTCAACATGGCAGGTCCCCGGGAGCTGGGCTGGGGGTCCCCCATCAGATCTGGGGATCCCTAGGGCAGGCCCATGTCTCTCCATTGAACTAGCAGCTGCTGCATAGGGCTAGGTGAGAGGGGCTATGAGCCCCCCATCAGACTGGGCGCTCCCCACGAACAAGGATCCCTTCCCCGTCAGGCTGGGAACTTGCTGGGAGGGCTCTGTCTCACCCATCAGACTGGGGAGTGGGTGTCGTTTGCGTCCTCATGTTCTGTGGCGGAAGCTGACCTTGTGTGAACCCCACCCTCATGAGCATGCATGCACGTGCGCAGCAGCCTAAAGAAAGCAGGCTCCGGAGGTTCTGAGAGCCCGGGGGAACAGGAGGGCAGGCCCCTCGCTTATATGTGTGACTACAGGGCATTCCCACGGGCTTCCCTGCTGGCTCAGTGCTGACGAACCCACCTGCCAATGCAAGAGACACGGGTTCAATCCTTGTTCTGCGAAGACCCCCTGGAGAAGGAAACGGCAGCCCACTCCAGGATTCTTGCCCGGAGAATCCCATGAACGGAGGAGCCTGGAGGGCTACGGTCCATGGGGCTGCAAAAGCATGGACGCAACTTAGACTAAACAACAGCTGGGCTTTCACAGTGTCACGGGAAGCACGCGGGGGTCCGGAGGGCTGGCTCCCCGCTGACACGGCGAAAAGGAGCCTGGCACGGCTCTCACCTCGGGGAGGGAAAACTGAGGTCTCCAGGGCTGAATCCTGGCTTTGGGAACAGGCCAGGAGAGCGTGGGCCAGAGCCCAGACCCGGCCCCTACCCCATCCCTAGCCCTTCCCCGGACCAGATGCCCCAGGAGGGCAGACCTCAGTCCCACCATCCTCACCCCCTCCCCGGGCTGTGTGCACCGCACATTACTGCACCCTCTGAGCCTCCCTTCTTCACCCCCCACCCGGTCAGTTCTGAAGAGTCGCTGACCTCACGCTTGCAGGTGTGATAGCATGACTGGAAGACACAGAAGTGATAGTGATACCAGCACCTGACACTGCCAAGCCGCACAGCCAGCGGCAAGGGAGGCGCTATTGGCCCGTCCACGCAGCTGAGGGCCCGGAAGCCCCCTGATACTGCCAAGCCGCCACAGCCAGCGGCAAGGGAGGCGCTATTGGCCCGTCCATGCAGCTGAGGGCCCGGAAGCACAGAAGACTGTCGCCTGTCTAAGGCCACATAATAAATACACGATAGGGCCAAGATTCAGATGCAAACCTGCATCACTCCCACGTCCATATCTGCTGCACGACACCTCACTGCCTTCAGGAAGCCTCCCTCGATTAAATCTCTTTGGCACCAGCATCCTGCTTGCTGGACTGCATGTTCCATGAGGAAAGGGACAATCGTATATCCCCAGTGATTCTAGCCCAAAGGTGCCCGGTTGTGTAGCAAAGTGATGTGTCCGAGATATAAGCCTGAGGTTTATTTTCATCCCCGATAAACCTTGGTGCGTCTACATCTCCCTGCCTGCCCCCATGCCTGCCAGATAGCGTGTGCATGTGCGTGTGTGTGCATGTGTGTGCGTGTGTGTGCATGTGTGCGTGTGCATGTGCATGTGTGTGTGCATGTGTGTGTGTGTGTGTGTGTGTTGCAAGGGAAGAAAGGGAAGGTGTTATGGGCTGAAGGTGGGCCCTGATCCCCAATGTGATGGTACTGTATTTGAGCCTTTGGGGTTATTAGGTCCTGAGGGTGGGGCCCTCATCAATGGGATTAGTGCCCTTATAAGAAGAAGAGAAACCAGAAGTTGCTCTCTCTATCACATAATGATACGGCCAGAAGGCAGCCTGCAAGCCAGGAAGAGAGCTCTCCCCAGACACTGAATCCTCCAGCACCTTGATCTGAGACTTCCCAGGCTCCAGGACAGAGGAACTGTTTCAGCTACCCAGAGATGGTCTTTTGTTATAGCAGCCTAAGCTGAGACAGAGGGGGATGAAACCCAGAAGAAACAACCAGCTTTGAGGTCCTAACTAGATATTTTTGTGTCCGTAGCAAGATTATCTTCCTGAAAGCCTGCCTCTGCTGAGGAAGAAACCATTTCAAAGTTGTAAAAGTCACAGCCAGCTCTACTGGGCTGTATGCATGCTCCTGGGGGAAAGGGGGTTGCTTAGCCCAGGACCTTCTCTCTGGCTGAGCAGTGAGGCAGGCTGGAGGGCTGGGATGAATAGCCCTGGGAGCAGCATCCACCCAGGGTACTATTGCTGAGAGGTGGGGATAAACGCCAGCATCCTCACCCCGTGGCCAGGGCAACTCTGAAGCCCTGCGTGTCTCCCAAGCTCCCCAGCATGGGTCACCTGCTCAGCTAACACACCCGACTCTGACTTCTGTCCCTGTCTCACGGCCCCCTCAGTGTCCCCAACTGGAATCAAAATCCTAATCTCAGGATCTGCTTCTGGGGAAACTCGAGATGGGCCACTTCTTTTTATTAATCGAGATCAAAGCTCCTTGTCTGAGCCCAGAGGCTCCCCCGGGCCCCAGAGCTTCTCTCTCCTGGCCAGAAGTCCCATCTCCATCAGCAAGTCAGAAACGAGGCCAATCAGAGGCAACAAGTCTGAGGATGGATGCTACCTGGGTTCCTGGGGTGCACTCCCCACCCACACCCTGGGCCTCGCACAGGCAGGAGAAAGCCAGGGAGGTGAAGGGAGACAGAGCTGTGGGCAGAGGGCAGAGGTCTGTGTCCTTGACATGCCCACCAGGGCGGGAGAGTGCTGCTGACTGCAGGGCAGGGGAGGGTCTCAGCCCCCAGGTCTGCGAGGGCGCAGGGGGTGAGTGTCCTTGGATATATGGGGAGGGACCACAGGCTGGGGTGCCCAGCGGGGAGCAGTCTCCCAGCAGCCCGAGATCCCCGGTCAGCAGCTGCACAGAATCCCAGCTGGGAGAGGGTCCAGCTCATAGCTACCTCTCGATGAGGGGCTTGTCTAGAGGCTGTGTCTGCTCATCGGATCCTCCAGCATCAGAACCCATCGACCCTGACCTCAGGCACACCCACTGTGGTCCGGGCTACCAGCATCCTGCACCTAGATTGCAGCAACAGCTTCCTGGTGGTCTCCTGGCCCCCACACGTCCACCTCCGCCTCTACGCATTTTCCTCCATTTAGCAACCAGGAGGTTGTTACAAAGCCAGAGACAGGCCATCAGTTCTTTACTCAAAACCCTCCCATGACTCCCCGTCACCAAGAAAAGGCCAGGTGCCCCCACGACCTGCCCGCCCCCCAGGCGCCCCTCCCCCCCAGCGGCCCCTTGCCCTTTGCACGTGGTGCTCCCTCCACCCAGAACGTTCTGCGGCCTCGCATGTGCTCCTCCTGTGGCTCTGGCTCAGTGAGGCCTCCCCAGCCGCCCTGGTTAACACCACCGCGGCCTCCCTGGGACTTTCCACCCCCACCCCAGCCGCGCCATCTCTCTCCAGAGCACAGCCGCCATCTGACGCATCTCACTGTCGGTTCATCTGCATCCCCGCAGAATGGGGAGGGGGCAGACGTGAGCAGTGTCGGGCTCACCAGCCCACCCAGTCCACCTCGACGCAGGCCCTGGCACACCAGTGGAAGTCGCTCAGGCGCGTCCGACTCTTTGTGACCCCGTGGACTGTACGGTCCATGGGATTCTCCAGGCCAGGATACTGGAGTGGGTAGCCTTTCCCTTCTCCAGGGGATCTTCCCAACCCACAGATTGAACCCAGGTCTCCCGCATTGCAGATGGATTCTTTACCAGCTGAGCCACCAGGGAAGCCCAAGAATACTGGAGTGGATAGCCTTTCCCTTCTCCAAGGGATCCTCCCAACCTGGGTATTGAACCGGGGTCTCCTGCATTGCAGGCGGATTCTTTACCAGCTGAGCTGTCAGGGAAGAGTGGGTTTTCAATAAACACTGAATGAAAGGCACTTGGTTCCCAAGGCAGGGACTGTTTACTATCCCCTTGCTGGGACACAGAGAGGTTAAGGCGCATGCCTGACGTCACACAGCTAGTGAGTGCGGAAAGCACAGTTGGAGCTCTGTCTCCCGAGTTCTGCTCCTGGGCAGAGTCGCCTGGTGGCTCAGATCCGGCTCTGGCGGCAAGCAGACCTCTGTCCTTGGCCTTGACCCTTTCCGGGAAGCTGTTTAACCTCCTGGGGCCTCAGATCCCTTACCTGCAAAACGAGGCAAACAGAGCAGCTTCTCCAGGCGCGGCTGTGAGGATGAAACGAGCTGGGGCACCCCGAGCGCTTGTGGTTATTATTACTCTGATCAGTATCTAAAGCCAGGGTCTCCTCTCCTATGCGAGGCACGTCCTCCTCGCATCTCGGGAGCTGCTTCCTACTCCCCCGATTCCCCCTCTCTCTGTTGTCAGAGGCTTGCGATGAGCTGTTGACTGATATGATAATTTCACTACAGTAGCGGAGTCAGTCAATTGCTCGGTGACGGATTTCACGGGCCCTGCCACATCTCCCGGGCCCCCTTCTGCTGAGTGGGCTGCAGGGCCGGGATCTAACAGAACCGCAGAGCTCTCAGACGCTAACTCCTGCACAACAGGAGGGACTTCTTAATACGAACAGTCTGCCTCAAGTCGTTTGGAGCAAGGCTGAGTAGGACGACACACGGAATCATCACAGAGCTGCCGGGAGAGGGTCTTTCCAGCGCTTCCCATGGACTTCTCGGAAACAAGTATTATTAATACCACTTGTGCTTGGCACTCCTGCAAAGGTCTCAGCATCCCCATTTTAGAGATGAGGAAACTGAGACCTGGAGGTGAAGGGATGCTCTGAAAGACACACAGCGGGGCTTTGGCAGAGCTGGATGTGAACACAGGCCTGCTAGATCTCAGGCTGCAGGCTTGTCCATTGTCCCAAGCAAACTCTACCTACAGCTGCTGTCCCAGGAAAAGTCCTGTCCCGCTCCCCCGAGAGCCCCACCCAGACAGGGCATTCAATTAACCTGAGCAATGCGATGAAGACCTGATCTTTATCCCACTTGTACTTAGCAAGGCCCCTCCTCTCCCATTAGAGGTGGGCAGGACAGTAGTTAGCCTCCCTTTGATAGAAAATGGGAAACTGAGGCCCAGAGAGGGTGGGTGCGTCTGGACCAGATGCAGCTGGTCAGCGTCCAGGTCAGGCTCCCCGGGACCCACACTGGACACTCACCCTCCAGGAATCAGGCCGCCCCCAGGCAGCCCGCTCCCGCGGGAGGGCCTCCCACGCTCCTCCGCACACCCTGCCCTCCCTCAGCCCTGGCGCACGGGCACCCCCCTGCCCTCCCTTTCCGCATGCCTTTCCTGGGGACCGTCACGGCTGTAGGCCTGCTCACCTCTGTGGCTCCAGCGGCCAGCACGGGCCCGAGAGCCGCAGGGCTCGAGGGGCGTGTGAGAGGAGCGGACGAGGGAATGACTCCTCCAGCGGGCGGGACCCCACCAGCTGGTCAGGGCCCAGCTGACACATCCCTCCTCGGCAGCTCTTGCCCTGGGTTCCCACAGACACTCACTGAGCCGTGTGACGCCACCTCGGGAGGCCTGCCTGCGCCCTCGGCTTCCCTCCTCCCTGCATGCCAGTGCTGGCACCGGTAAGTATGAAGGGGAGGACAGGAGCGTGGGTGGGGGTCGGACAGACATGTGGCGAGAACAGAGATGGACGGGCGGACAGGCGGAGAGACGCTTCCCTTCTGGGTGGTGGGCTGGGCTTGGTTTTTGTTTTTTTCCTGCAGGCAGCTCTAGAAACCCAAGAAAAGCCAAGGGTTGGCCCGACCTGCCAATCCCACCCTCAGCGTGGGCTCTGCTCAGCCCCTGGAGCTCACCCCACCCTCCCTCACCCCCAGGGGTCTCAGGCCCCTCCCCGCAGAGCTCTATTGCCCATAGCAACAGCCGCAGAGCCCCCGCCTCTCCACACGGTGAAGCCCTCATCTTTTTTTCCCTCCCAGGCTTTCCTAATAGAGGCCAAGGCCTGTGCCTCCACACCATTCCAGAGCCAGGGCCCAGTCCTTTCTTCCAGAAACATTCAGAAAAGAAGCTCCCAAGAGCCCCCCTCTAGCAGGAGAGGACTTTCTGGGGTGATGGAAAGTCATATCTATGCTGTCGAATGCGGTTGGCATAAAACCTCGTGTGTGCGGCACCTCAAGTCACACTAGAAATGTGGCTAATGGGACTGAAAAATAAATAAAATCTGCGATATTTCATTTTAATTAATTAAAAAATAGCTACACGAGGCCATCGGCGACTGTGCCAAACAGCACAGCTCTAGGCCCTGTTCTCACCTGCCTAGCCTCAATCCTTCCCGCTGGTTCCAGAACAACCTGGACAGTGACAGCTGCTCTTTCCCCGTTGTTTAGTCACTGAGTCGTGTCCAGTTCTCTGAGACCCCATGGACTGCGGCATGCCAGGCTCCTCTGTCCTTCTCCAGAGGACTCTCTCCTGTCTCCAGTTTGCTCAAACTCGTGGTCACTGAGTCAGTGATCCCACCCAACCATCTCATCCTCTGCTGCCTCCTTCTCTTGCCCTCAATCTTTCCCAGAATCAGGGTCTTTTCCAGTGAGTGGACTCTTCGCATCAGGTGGCCAAAGCATTGGAACTTCAGCTTCAGCATCGGACCTTCCAATGAATATTCAGGGTTGATCTCCTTTAGGATGGACTGGTTGGATCTCCTTACTGTCCAGGGACTCTCAAGGGTCTTCTCCAGCACCACAGCTCTACAGCATCAATTTGTCGGCCCTCAACCTTTACTGTCCAACTCTCACATCCATACATGACCACTGGAAAAAACATAGCTTTGACTAGACGGACCTTTGTCAGAAAAGTGATGTTTCTGCTTTTTAATGTGCTGTCTAGGTTATCACATCTCAAAGAAAACAAAATTAAAAACAACCCGCAACCCAAGCACCGCCATTATTCTTGCCTTTTATTCCAGCATCTCCCAGAGCTCCAATATGTACAGACTCCATTTATACACATATAATATACACCATATATACGTATTTATATACATTCACACACCAGCCCACACGCTCTCTTACACTCACACGCACGCACCCTTCCAGGAGGGGCGTGTGGCCACCCATGAGCCCCGCTTGGGCCCAGACAAGAGGCGCTGGGCTTGCCAGGCAGTTGTGAGGTTTTGTGTTTTGTTTTTTTTTGCTTTTAAAAAGAAGGCCATCTCCTCCGGAGGTGTCCTCTGTTTCCCCAAACCCAAACCACTCCCCTAAACACTGAAATTGTTTTTTTCTTAAAAAGGAAGAGGCTTCCCTCTGCTCTGCTCAGGTACATGGCAGAGTTCCAGGCCCGTCCTCACGGCCCCGTTTAGGCCCCTGAGGGCAAGGCCACCCAGTGCTCCCTGGGGACCCTGGACCGCCGGAAGGGCCCACTGCAGGCTGAGAGTCTGCAGGCTGAGGGCGGCAGCCAGGCCTGGCGCAGCGTGGCCTGGGCGGGGCTACCGAGTGGCCTGGGCGGGGCTACAGCGACCTGGGCGGGGCTACCGAGTGGCCTGGGCGGGGCTACAGCGACCTGGGCGGGGCTACCGAGTGGCCTGGGCGGGGCTACCGAGTGGCCTGGGCGGGGCTACAGCGACCTGGGCGGGGCTACAGTATCAAGGGCGCCTGCCAGATGAGGAGGGTGCTGTCCGTCTCCCCACACGGGGCCGGCTTCCCGGGGCTGCCGGCGGCGCTGCCAAAGTTGCGGTAGCCGCGGCCTCCAGAGATGATGGCCACAGAGCAGATCTCCTTGCGGTGGGCGTCACGGGCACAGGGCCGGTTGCGCACCCAGACGTCGGGGTCGTCCACCATCTCGTAGATGGAGCCGTCCTCCTCACCGTGCTCCAGGGCCGAGCCGTCTGCAGGCTCTGGCTCCCGCACGGACAGCAGCGGGCCCGGGAGGTGGGAGGTGGAGCGCAGGCGGTACTGCAGAAGGATGCCCTTCTTGCGGGTCAGCTCCCCGCCCACGTGGCTCGCGGGCACCGTTGCCGGCTCAGGAGCCAGCCCGTCTGGCTTGTCCTCCTCGGCCTGCTGCCCCTCAGCCTCCTCCTGGTCACTCCGCAGGATATCCGGGGCCAAGATGCTGGTGGCCACAGCCAGGAAAGCCACAGGCCCACAGTGCCCGTTGAGCGACACCATGCCTTTCCCTGGAGGAAGAGGACAGAGAGAAGGGGCACAAAGGCCCAGAGTTCTAAAGACCCATCGAGTCTGGAGAAGGGAACGACAGAGGATGACGTGGTTGGATGGCATCACCAACTCAACAGACATGAGTCTGAGTAAGCTCTGGGAGTCGGTGATGGACAGGGAGGCCTGGCGTGCTGCAGTCCACGGGGTTGCGGAGAGTCAGACACGACTGAGTGACTGGACTGAACTGAACTGAGTCTCTTGGAGAACTTCCTGGGTTTCATTTTTGGCTTATTTGGGTTACTGCCATCTACGTTTGCAGCTTCCCAGAAGGCCATGGGTCTGGAGGAGGGCTTGCCATGCTCCAGGGCTACTTCCTTTGGAAGAGTGGAGAAGGGGAACACAAGAAATCTTATAAACCACATGGGAACCTTGGTGTGGAAGCACCTGCAGCTCCCTGCCTGGGCCATCCTCACGTCTCCATGCCTTTGCCCAAGCCACTGCCTCTGCCCAGAGAGCCTTTCGCACCTGCCTGACTCAACACCTTGGCCTCGAAGCCCAGCTCAGCCCCTCCGCAGGGCTCCCTTCTTGCCTTCACCCACGAGAGATGATCAGTCCTGTCTGCTCCGCCGACCCCAGGACGCCTGCCATCATAGCACCTGCTGCGCTGGCTACACCACCCCGACCAGGCTGTCAGTATGTGCGGGCAGGGTCTCTGCCCAGCACAGCCCTGCAACCCCAGGATGGATCCGGGGATGAGAAAAGTGACCTCGTGAGGAGACCAGGAAAGCAGGAAGTCCCGCAGTTTAGGAAGAGGGTCTTCTTGGGCAGAGAGGCTTGCGGTCCACCTGGGGGTGGTCTCCCTTGGGGCATCTGCCCCCCACTGCACTCAGCCCTCCCCTCCTGCAGCAGCTGGAAGAGGCCACTTCATCATCCATCACTCAGGGCTGAGGCAGAGACGGGGCCCAGAGCTCTAGGGTCTTCCAGACCCTAGATCCCAGCACCACATCAGGGCAGCCCCCCCCTCTAACCCAGGCAAACAGAGCTGCACATGGACCTCCGTCCCCGCGAGCCCTCAGTTAGTTCTGTCTCTGGGGCCGGGACACGTGGAAGCTGCTGTGGCGACAGCAGGAGGCGGCCGGCAGAACCTCTCCTGTCTGTCGGGGGTCTCGGCCAACCTCAAACCATCGGGCCCCCGCGCCTCCTGTGCCCACTGCCTCAGATAGGAGAGCTGCAAGGAGACTGCGGGCCCGCGATCTGATCCCACGGAGCCACCAACAGTGACAGAGGACACTGGGGAACGGACCGGTGGCCCCGATCAGAAGAGAGCGCACACCTCTGGGCACAAGGCCCACCCTCCCCTGGCCACGCGCAGCTGACTCCCGGCTCTCACCTGTGATCTTAGGGATGCCTTCCAGCCGAGGCACCGGCAGCAGCACGATGACGCCCTGGTCGGTGCCCACCCAGAGCAGACCGTGGCAGATCAGGAGGCTGGTGACACACAGGTGCTTCTGGCCTGCGGAGGGAGAAGCCAGCGTGAGCAGCAGGTCCTCTTGGGGGTGGCAATGCGTGGGGCCCCCGAAGCTGAGGGCACGGCCCCTTGGGCTGTTCTCCTGAGACAAGCGAGAAGCTGAACAGCCCTGGGATTAGGAGTGGGGCTTGGGAGGCTGACCTGGCTGGGGTCTGGCCCTCGGTCACCCAGCCTCCGGTCCCTCCTGTGTAAAGCGGGGCTGCCTTGGGGATACACTGAGGGAATGCCACAGTGCCGGCCCACGTCAGCTCTCAATGCAGTGGCTGGCTCACCTGCCACGAGGTGCAGGCTGAGGGCCCGCCCATGCCGGAAACATAACTGGCCGGCTGGGGAGCAGAGAGAGGCCGGGGGAGGTGCAGGTTGAGGGTGACGCAGACAGAGCAGAAGGGATGTGTGGGGAGCGGTCTGGACGAGCTGGCAGCCCCATGGGTTCCAGCCCGGCCTTGACATCCTGCCCGCCCGGGCCTTCCTCTGGCAGGGGCACAGATGCAGTTCTGGGCCCTGTGGCAAATGGGCTCCCAAGCCGGGAACTAGTGTGTTTCTGACGCCGGTCTAGACTTGAAGACCAGTTCTTGTCGTGACAGAGCTAGCCAGGGGGTGACGATGGGGAGCAGTGGTGGGGGAAGGTGGGCCCCTGTGCCCTTCTGGGGAGGAGGCGCAGTGTGGGCCGCACAGCCCGAGCTGAGAGCAGGGCTCCAGGCACAGGCGCCAGGTCCAAACCCCAGCTCGGCCACCTCCTGGCTCCACCTCCTCAGGCCGGAAACAACGACCCTCTGTGCCTGGGTCCCCTCACTGCGCAAGGCGACAGTGATGGCGTTTCACAACCTCGTCCTGAGGAGTAAATGAGCCAGTGGCTGGGAATCACGTAACCCAGAGCCTGGCACAGGGCACGTGCAGGTGGGTGCCGGCCACCATCACTGCTTCTCTGCTGCTGACAATTCCACCCAACAGGAAGGGGCGTGAGGGAGGCGCTGGGGGCCCAGGCCTGCCCTCCCAAAGGGCTGTCTCACCTCCAGCCTGGATCCTTCTGCCCACTGACAGACCTAGTCTCTCCTCAAATTCCAAGTCACGCCACAACATGTGAAGTAATGCTCAGAACGGGGTTCTCAGGCTGGGCTTGCGTCAGCACCAGCAGGAGAGCCGACACCCACGGGCCAACCCCAGAGGGGAGGCGCAAGCCCGCATTTCCAGCAGGTTCCCAGGGACACCCAGGCTGCTGGCCCTGGGCCACTCTGAGAAATACTGCCTTGCAGGTTCCAAAGCACTTCACACACTGCCCTAGCCCGATACAAGCCTTGCAGCAGCTGAGAAGTGAGCGCGACCTGGATGCTGTGCCCGTTTTCCAGATGAGGATATTAAGGTCCAAAGCGGTCACCCGGCTGGTGAGTGCGGGGCGGGGTGGGGGGGCAGAGCTCAAGTCTGGCACTTATTACAGCTTAATGCTTTTACACTGCCTCTCTGCTCTTTCTTTGGCCATGCCTCATGACAAGTGGGGCCTCGGTTCCCTGACCAGGGATTGAACCTGTGGCCCCTGCGCTGGAAGCTCTGAATCTTAACCTCCTTAATTTGACCTCCAGGGAAGTCCCTGCCTCTCTACACTTGAGCAAACTGCTTGAGTTCCACACCTGCATGTGTACGGACTTCCTCTGCAGAGTCCCAGAGCGGACTGTGCGGCTCCCAGTCACCCCAGAAGGAGGGTCTGCTGACCTGGGGTTCACACAGCATTCCCTAACACACTGGTCTGACACCATCGCCCGCCCACCCACTCAGCACCCCGGCATATCCCTCGGCTCCCAGTCACCCCAGAAGGAGGGTCTGCTAACTTGGGGTTCACACAGCATTCCCTAACACACTGGTCTTGACACCTTCGCCCACCCACCCACTCAGCACCCCAGCACATCCCCAGGACCTACTGTGTGGGGGACACTGCACTTGGTGCTGGAGGCAGAGGGGGAACCGCACAAAGTTCTGCTCCTAAGGAGCAGACATTCTGGAACTTTCTATGACAGTGAAAACGTTCTCTGCCCAGTTCGGTCACCATCAGTCACTCGTGGCTGCTCACACTTGAGACGTGACTCGTGGCACCGAGGGACTGAGTCTGTGATCTCAGTTCCCTTCAACTTTAATGGAAGCTGCCGCATTAATGAGGGCGTCCCTGGTGGCTTAGACGGTAAAGAATCTGCCTGCAGTGGAGGAGACCTGGGTTCCATCCCTGGGTCAGGAAGATCCCCTAGAGAAGGGAATGGCTCCCCACTCCAGTATTCTTGTCTGGAGAATCCCATGGACAAGAGGAACCTGGTGGGCTACAGTCCATGAGGTCGCAAAGAGTCAGACACAACTGAGCGACACACACACACACACACACACACACACCCCCATATTAATGCAGCCCTGGGAGGGGACGGAGGAAGTGGAAACACAAACAAGGAGTGTAGACCCCAGGCAGAAATTCCAAGGAGGTGATGAGGCAGACAGTGGGTGGGAGGAGTCGCAGGTTTCGTGCCTCACTCTGCTTCCTGGGAGGATGGGCGGCAGGAGCCAGGAGACCAGATCTGATGACAAGGGGAGGCAGCCACGCCAAGACCCGAGGGGAGGTCTGGAGACGGCACGTGCAAAGGCCCGGTGATGGGAATGAGCCGGCGGCTCTGCAGAGGATGGAGCCAGCACGGCACAGGGACCAGGCACCGCAAGATGACCGAGGACGGGTCGGAGGGTGGCCGGGCCGAGGCGAGGGCGGGGACTGTTCACTGTGAGCACGACGAGGCACGGCTGGCGGGTCTGAGCAATGGAGCAGTGCACCCTGATTTTAGCCTTTTGGTTGCAACGTGACAGAGGATGGGGTGGGTGCAGCGAGCAGAGAGACGAGCAAGGCAGGGATGATGGCGTCCGAGGCGCGGTGGTGACAGGGAGATGGAGAGAACCAACACGCTGGACAGACTTGGGGGGAGGGGAGGGAAGGAAGGACATGTCCCAGCTCTTTCGTGTCCAGCAGCCGAGTGCAAGCCAGCGCTGCAGACAGCCCGGGATGGGAGAGGAGCAGGCTGGGGGGACGTCCAAGTTCAGGACTCGGTGTCGTCTGAGACGCACATTAGACATCCAAGTGGAGCTGTCGGCGGGCAGCGGGATGTGAGTCCAGCGACAGGATGCAGATTCCACAGGTCACATTGATGGTGTTGATTCCACGTGCCAATGCAAACCAGAGCGGGGGAAAGAAGCCGGCGTGTCGGGCTACTTCACAGCCAGCGTCTGGGTTGGGGGAGCTGGCACTCTTCTCCACCCCTACACCAATTCGGGGAGTGTAGGCCCCCCACGCCCAGGACCGGCAACTGGGACGTCCGGCAGCGGGTGGCCCAGCCCTGGGCCTCAGGAAGTGCAGGAGGCCCCAGCTGCGAGCCCCTCCCATCTTCTCTTCGAGGCTCTGCTCAAGCTCTGGGATTCTCGTGTTCTCTGTGCCTTGCACTGTTTGCCTCCCCAGATGTAAGCTTCCTGAGGGCAGCAGCTTCTCTGTGTGTCAAACGGACTCCCCAGCTAGTGGATCAAATGCCCTGGCTCCTGGCAGACACGTGAAGAGGATCTGCGAACTCAGATCCAGAGAACGACCAGTGGTCACCAGTCGGGACAGCGAAGGCATGAGGGGCAGGAGAGAGGTGGCTAGTGGGCACACACTACTGGCAGCAAATAAATACGCTGCAAGCGCACACTGCACAGCACGCGGGATACAGCCAATACTTCACAGCGACTGTGAAGGCGCACGGCCCTTCAGGAAGCTTCCCTGTGGCTCAGATGGTAAAGCGTCTGCCTGCAATGCGGGAGACCCGGGTTCAACTCCTGGGTCGGGAAGATCCCCTGGAGAAGGGTGCTACATTGCACACTTGCAACTTCTGTAACAGTGTAGATCAACTCTACCTCAATAAACGCTTTTTAAAAGGACCTGTGATTAAATGAGAGGAAGAATGGATGAAAGCAGAGAAGTGAGCAAGGATGCGGGCGCTGACGGCTCTTATCAGCTGCGTGAATCGATAGCCACTTTCTACCATCGCTCAACACACATCCCCTGCTCAATTTTATGATTATTAGAAATTTTATGTACGTATATAATACACACTGTGTGTATATAAATATACACATATATACCCATACACTATAATATAGATACACACAGCTGAGCACAGCTCTTAGCCCATAATATACAATCAATAAATGGAGGCTATTAGGAAAATGTGATCATTAAAAGGACCTAGACCCGAATGTTTTAAGATCAGCTCCATCAGAGCCAGAAATCCACGAAATAATCAAAGCCAAGAGAAGGGGCGGGGGCAGATGTCCCCATGCTACAAGCCTCCCCCCGATTCCAGGGCCCCAGGGACCTTAGGACCAGCAAGCGACCATTTCCTGATGCCCGCCCCCGGACCACAGACACCAGGAAATGAGACGAAGGCAGCGAGAAACCGCAGGAGGTGCCGGATGGAGAAAGGACTTCGTCTGCAGACCTCCTTCCGGCCCTTCCTCCTCCCGCTTTGCCTCGAGGAAAAGAGCAAGGCACTTCACAAACCTTCCGAAAGGGGAAAAAAAGTCTAATGGTGGATAAATATTTTATCACAGAGACTTAATGCGGCCGTGCTCAGCTCCCCCAAGCCCTCTATCTGGAGATATACAGGCTCTCGGAGAACATTTTATTAATGACCTGCCTAGTTAAGAGGAGGAGGGAGTTTAAGTTCAAAACTGCATTAATACCAGTTGGGGAGGCGAGTGAAGGAAAAGGGTCCGGGGGAAGGAAGCGCGATGAATTTTTAACAGGCCCTTAAAAAAGACCACACTTAGGAGGAGGAAGAAATTCATTAGCAATTACGCAATTATTTCATTTGGTGGCATGGGGGAGGAAAAAAATACCTAAAAGCCTTCTACAAGTATCTGTAATAAAGAATTTAAGAATCCTGCTCTGCTCTTCCACCAGGACACAGTGTGGGGTGGATTTGAAGGCCCCCTCCACCCAGGGCTGGCTCCTCTTGGGCTTGGGGCCTCCTGGCCGGCAGGGCCCGGGGCTGTAACACCTGCGGCTCCCGGTGTTAGGAAGGGCCAGGCCCGTGGGGAGGAGGCCCGGGGCTGTAACACCTGGGGACCTGGGGCGCTGTCCTCACCACTTGGGTGAAGACCCGTGCCTGCCCTGAGAGGTGGGGCTGGAGCGCCTGGTCACGCAGCTGGCGGGGCCTGACTCTGGGCTCTTATCTGGCCCCACGAGCTCAGCTGCGATCTCAGGCCCTCGTCGATCTCAGGCCCTCGTCGAACAGATGGGGAAACAGAAGCTGGAGAAGCGGGAGGCTGCCCGGTTAGCCCATGAGACGGCTGTGACCCAGGTCCTGGCTCTGGGCCCCTCAGCAGAGTGACCTGAAGCTGGTCGTTTAACCCCTGGGGACTCCGGCTACCTGTCTGCAGTCACCCTCACGATGACGATCGCCCCTTCTTCTGTGCATGTCAGTCACTCAGTCGTGTCCACCTCTTTGCGACCCCATGGACAGTAGCTGGTCAGGCTCCTCTGTCCATGGGATTTCCCAGGCAACAACACTGGAGTGGGTTGCCATTCCCTTCTCCAAGGGATCTTCCTAACCTTGGGATGGAAACCGGGTCTCCTGTATTGCAGGCACATCTTTTATGGTCTGAGCCACCAGGGAAGTTCTTTTTTAAGGGTAACTAACTGTGACGCAGCAGCAGCTGCTCCCCATCTATTTCCCACGATGGGAAACAGTGGAAACAGTGTCAGACTTTATTTTTGGGGGGGCTCCAAAATCACTGCAGATGGTGATTGCAGCCATGAAATTAAAAGACGCTTACTCCTTGGAAGAAAAGTTATGACCAACCTAGATACCATATTAAAAAGCAGACATTACTTTGCCGACTAAGGTCCATCTAGTCAAGGCTATGGTTTTTCCTGTGGTCATGTATGGATGTGAGAGTTGGACTGTGAAGAAGGCTGAGTGCCGAAGAATTGATGCTTTTGAACTGTGGTGTTGGAGAAGACTCTTGAGAGTCCCTTGGACTGCAAGGAGATCCAACCAGTCCATCCTAAAGGAGATTAATCCTGGGATTTCTTTGGAAGGAATGATGCTAAAGCTCAAACTCCGGTACCTTGGCCACCTCATGCGAAGAGCTGACTCATTGGAAAAGACTCTGATGCTGGGAGGGATTGGGGGCAGGAGGAGAAGGGGACGACCGAGGATGAGATGGCTGGATGGCATCACTGACTCGATGGACGTGAGTCTGAGTGAACTCCGGGAGTTGGTGATGGACAAGGAGGCCTGGTGTGCTACAATTCATGGGGTCGCAAAGAGTTGGACACGACTGAGCGACTGAACTGAACTGAACTGCTAAGAACAAGTCAGTCACTGGACTTGAAGACGCGTTTAAACCCGCCGGGAGGTGGCAGCTGTGCAGCAGGAGCTGCTGGTTTCCCGCCCGCAGCAGCTCAGCCCACAAAGCCTGCCCCCGGCCGCTGGACACACCCGACTCTCTACTTTGCTCCACTCCCCTCCCCCAGACTTTACTGAGAAGATGAAAAAGGCCCATAATGTTATCCATTTTTTCCCCATTGTTCCACTAACGTGAAATAATTTAGCTATCAGCACAGATGTGGAAATATCTCTGTGATACTGAGAAATTTTTACTGTAATTAAAATAGATTTACCTCATATAATGGCTAAACACTATGAGAGACAATGAAACTGAAGCTAAAAAATTAAAAAAGGAAAGAAGGGAGGGAGGGAAGTAAAGAGGGAGGGAGAGAGGGAGGGCCCATGACAAAGGTCCCCCGAGCCCTTACCCCACACCCTGGGGGGCAGGTTAGAAAGGCGTCTCTTTTCCTCACGGACGACCCAGGCCTAAGCAAGGCATCTTCCTGACAATATACACCTGGAGCGAGGAACCACTGCCCACGCCACAGAGGGACCAGAGGCTCCGCAAGGCAGAGAGACCCGCTGTGATCCCACAGTGGCCGAGCCGGGACCCTGGCCGCCTCTGAAACCACCTCTCCCCCGCTACATGCAGCGAGGCTCTGAACTGAGTCCAACCTGACATGACCCCCGGTCCGACCACAGGACAGCCGCTTTACCCTGCCGAATGAACGTCAGTTTCTGCATCTGAAAAATGGGAACAGTGAGGTCCCAACTGCGTAGAGACCCTCGGCACCCAGCTCAGGGTAGGCTCCTGGCGGGGTGCAGCCACTGCGTGCTGCCGCGGCTGCCGTTGATCATGTTGCTGGTGAGCATCCCCTGCTGCGGCCACCCGACTGGACTTGAAGACTGGCCCGTGAGACTGGCTGGGGGGAGCAGGAGCCGGGGTGGTCGCTGGGCAGCCTGTGTGGAGTCAGGGACCAGGCCGCTGGGGTGGAACCCTGCAGCCTCCGAGGCACTGGCTGGCGTGACTGCCCTCTGCCCAGCCCCACCAGGCAGGACCCGGGCCCCCGGCTCAGCGCAGGCCACTCCCAGCCTCTGCGGCGGCCGTCTGCCAGGGCCCTGTCACCATCAGCTCCGGGCCAGCCCGCCACACCTGCTGTATCCCCGGCCCTGGGGTCCTTCCCAGCTGCTGCCCCCAGCCCAGCCGGCATCCTCCCAGACCAGCTCCGGGTCAGTCTGTCTGGTGGAAACTCGAGGGCAAGTCAAGCTGAGGCCCGCTGGCCCTGAGGGCTGCTCTGGCTGGGGGCAGCGGTGGGCCCTGAGCACGCATCTGTCCTGGCTCCCAGCACGGCTCACAGGGATCAGCGCTAAGGGCGAGGCCTGTGGCCAACTCCACGGAGGCCTCGGCAGACTCTGGGCGGGGGGCAGGGTGCCGGGTGCGCCCAGATCGTAACCCTCTCCGTGGGTCCCACAAACAGTCCCCAGGACGAAGCACCGGCTCCAAGCAGAGGACATCAGGGCCCTCGCCCTCCTCTTGACCCAAACCCTGAGGGCAGACTCAGAGAGACCCCTGCCTTTCTTTAGAGACCTCTAAGGAAAGAGGTCCGTATTTGGCGTCTCTCTTTCCCTTTGCTCATTTTGAAGGGGATTTGAGGCAGAATTGGGTTTGAGGAGAGGCCGGTATAGGTGGGCCCGGCCTCCCGCCCGACATGGCGTGTTAGCAACCTGGCTCGCGGGAGTCCCTGAACTTGGAGCCTGCCTCCGCAGGTGCCGGCCTGCCATGCCGTGGGGACAGCCAGAAGGGCTTCCGGAGGGCAGGCCTGGGTCGGAACCCTCAGCCAGCTGCTTCCCCCGGGGGGCCGGGTTCTCAAGGCCGACGAAAGGCTGCCTCGAGGGCTCGTGAGATGGGCTGGCCCAGCTTGGAGGCCGCCTCCCCCATGCCCACTCCCCTGGCCACAGGCCCCCGCCCGGGACGGCAGGGTCTCACCTGGGAGCAGGAAGGAGGTCCTGGTTGCGATGTTGATCTCCTGCAAATGCTCCAGCGTCTCGGTGTGGAAGAGGCGGATGGAGGAGCCAGAGGAGAAGGCCATCCAGACGCCGCTGCCCGCCTTCACCATGTGTGTGACGCTCACGGCTTCGTCCTGGTGCGCCTCGAAGCTTTGCTGCAGCACAGAAGGAGCGCTGTCTGTGACGGGCCGGCTGGCTGAGCCTCTGGGGGCCAAGCTCACCCAACCCCTAAACGAGGTCAGAGGGAGGGGACCTCAGGAGCCGCACACTGGTGTGCTGGTAAACACTTAACAACAGGCGGGGTGACTCCTGGTGTGTTGTGTCCATTGATTCCTGGGGAGTCGATACTTCTAAGTGGCCCAGCTCAAGCTACCCACGGGATAGCACTGAAGGAGGGACAGGGAAAGACACGCACACACCAGGCTCGACCGCGACACGAGGGAAGGACAGGGCGGCAGGTCTACGGAGGGGAAGCGGCGGCTTGCACACATTATCTAACGGTACAGAGGCACAAAAAGAAGAGGCTTTCTAACTGTGCTGCTGAGAAAGACTCTCGAGAGGCCCTTGGACAGCAAGGAGATCAAACCCGTCCATCCTAAAGGAAATCAACCCTCGATATTCGTTAGACAGACTGAAGCTGAAGCTTCAATACTTTGGCCACCTGATGCGAAGAGCCGAATCCCTGGAAAAGACCCTGACGCTAATCTCCCTGAAAGATTAGGGGAGAAGGGGAGGACAGAGGATGAGATGGTTGGATGGCATCACCGATGCAATGGCCATGCGTTTGAGCAGGCTCCGGGAGTCGGTGATGGTCAGGGAGGCCTGGCGTGCTGCGGCCCACGGGGTCGCAGAGAGGCGGACACGACTGTGCGCCTGAACAACGACAAAGGCACCGACAGAACAGAACTCCTGGGAGGGAGGCGGGCGGCCTGAGCCAAACCTCACCTTCACCACAGGGAGGCGAGACGTGTGTCCAGACGGGACCGATCCAGAAACGGGCGCAGACAGCTAGGAGTCACAAGGGAGGCACCCGATGGTCTAAACCCAGGACAGGTGAGAGCGTTTCAGGAAGCAGGACTGCAGAGGGGGAGAGGGCGGGAGGAAGGGCCTTTCCAGATAAACCTTCCATGCGATTTGAGTTTCCTTTAAACAGTTTGATCTTAAAAAAATAACTCTTGCAAAGCAAGATAAACACCCAGCTTCCCATCCACCTCAGGAGAAAATCCAAGTTCCCTAACTCAGCGTTTCAGGCCCAGCGCTGCCCCAACTCCCGCCTTCCCTGTCCAACCAAAGCCCGGGCCCGAAGGACACTCAGGACGCGCGCTGCAGCCCCGTCACCGCTCTCGCGATGGGCTGCCTGCAACAGGCATCGCCCACTGCCCTGCTGGGATTCAGCACCTGAAGACTCGGCGTCCACGAGGCCCGCCCCAGGCACCCTTGCACTGGCCTTCTGCCTGCCATCTTCCAGCCCGGTGACATCTATGCCCCTCTGGCCACACTTGGCTCTCTCCACTCTGGTCCATGGACTCCAAGGACAGACACTGAGCCTCAGGCCCTTCCACGTGCCCGGCAGAGACCTCAGCACACAGTGAAATTTGATCACAGAGCAAATGGATGGATGCTTGAAATCCAACTACGATACCGGGTTGTTACTTAAACATCAACAACCCCCAGCAGAGCAGACTAGACAGATGCCTGACCACTGGGGACAGTCAGGTGGCTCTGGCGCGTCCCCCAGTGGGCCGTCCATCTATTCAACATCATGGGTGATGAACACAGAACAGTGAGAATGCACCGCAGTTATTACAAAAAGAAACAAAAAGGGCCACCTCCAGAACCAGGGGAGGGGGCGGGGAGGGTGCAGGGAGGGGAGGGGGAGGGGAGGGGAGGGGGAGGGGAGGGGAGGGGAGGGAGAGGGAGTGGGGAGGGGGAGGGAGTGGGGAGGGGAGGGCCAGGAGAGGTGAAGCCTACACAGTGAGGATTATTCCAGGGCAGAACATGGTGACTTTCCTCCTTTCTGTTTTTTCCTTTTTTTTTTTTTCCTATAAAGAACAGATCTTGGGTGGAAGCCCATGACTCTAGATGTTGGCTAGAACATGGGCATGGAATCAGACCTGCTGTTAAATCTCCTTTCCTCAGTAACTTCCCAGGCTGGCGCCTCCGCCTCCCCATTTGTAGGTGGAGTCTGTCATAAAGGTTATAGGGACTTCTGGGGTGAGGGAGGGTTTCGCACAAACCCAGTCCTTCATACAGCCTCCTTCATCCACCAGATGTTCTGGAGACCCTATGATATGCCTGGCGTGGGTCTAGATGCTGGAAATACAGTTGTGACCAAGATAAGCAAGGAGCCCACCCAGTTACGACAAATAAAGATTACTCCCAGTAGTGTTAACCACTGCATAGAAAAATACCAAGACCCCTTTAAGACAAGGCGGCCAAGGAAAATCTCCCTAGGAAGGAGCAGTTATCAAACGTAGAGGAATCGTACTTGGGACATGGGGTAGGGGAGAGAACACTCTGGGCAAAGGACGCAGCAAGCGCCAAAGGCCTGGGGCAGGACTGGCCTTGCCGCGTTACTGGGTCTGTTGGGAGCGCGGCGGCAGGACACAGGAGGCAGAGGCGGTCAGGGCCGTGTCACCCCAGGCCTCAGGCAGCCCTGAGGGCCCTGGTGGAGAGTTAGGCTGATTTAAGTGAGGGCGGGCCGGGCCTGCTCCGTGACCAGCTCAGGTTCACCTGGGGAAGAAGCTGGGGGTGAGAGCTATGTGGCGGCAGGCAGGGGCGCTGGGCCTCGCCCGGGCTCAGCACGTGAGAAATGGCAGTAAGGCCCTGTTTCTTATGCCGCTATCACCCCAACCCTGGCTCCGCCCCAGGTCCATCCCGGCTCAGACCACCAGAGGTTTCCTGCCGCGACAGAGAAGCTGGGGCCAGGGGTCTCCACCAGGGAGCCAGGGGGAGCCAGGCTGGCGAGCTCAGTGCGCACCCCGATCAGGACGCAGGGCCCCGGCGGGCAAGACCGCGAGCTGGCTGACGAGATGGCGCTTTCTGAGCCTGGCCCCGATGGCAGGGCTTTGCAGCCAGGTGGGGCGGCCCAGCGGGCCGGGGTCAAAGTCCAGGGTCCTGACGGGGCCTGAGGGCAGAAGCTACAGCTCCTCTGAGGTGGGAATGTGTCACGTCCATCGTCCATCGGAGTGGGGGTTCCCGGGGGCGGGGCCGGGGAGGGTCTCGTGTCAGGCCGGGGGCAGGGAGGGGGTCTCATATCAGCCTGGGGGTGAGGAGGGGTCTGCTATCAGGCCAGGCACGCTCAGAGGCCAGGCAGCGCCTCCCCCCTTTTCAGACTGGGGGCTCAGACTAGGGCCTTCTGTGGGGGCGTTTTTCTGCTCCTCCTTCCACAGCAGCCCTCCCCAGCCCCAGAGAAGGCCCTGGGCCTGGAGGCTCGGCCAGGGAGCCCCAGGGATGGAGGGGGAGGCCCAGCCCCCCACAGCCTCCAGAAGGCTGGCTCCGTCCATGCGGTGCGGGGCAAGGAGGGGAACGTCCACGTCTCTGGCCTCTCACTCAGCCCCGGCAGCGCTGGCCGGAAGCTCCTTTCTCTAGAGGAGCTCTTCTTCAAAGAGAGAACCCCTTTCGGTGGGGTGGGAGGTTATCTTCCCGGAGCAGCCTGCACTCAGCGTTCCTGAAGGCCCAGACCCAGGCAGGGCACAGCGTTCCAACAGGAGACCCCTCCACCAGCAGAGGCACCAGAGCCCCATCGCAGATGAGACTCTGTGGCCAGATCCACAGTGCCACCTAGAGAGGCAGACGGGGAAAGGGACAGGGCAGCTGGATGGAAGGGGCCCCCAGCAGGCTTTGTCTGCAGACTCCTCTGAAAACCAGCACGCACACACTCACACACAGATACAGAAACACACAGACACCAACAGGAAGGTGGGTGTGTGCTCACACGCGTGCTGCGAGACCACTGCCTGGCTCCTGAAGGGAGGTCAGAAGCGTTTCCTGACTCCGAAAAAGCCAGACTGCACTGCAAGCGCAGAGAGACCTGGGCCCACGGAAAGCTGCCCCTGACTTTGCAGCCAGTCAGCCCTGCACGCTGCTGTCGGAATCTAATTAAAAGAGAAGTCAGCAGCGGAAATTCAGACTCATTTCTCCAGAGGTGTAACAAGTCTGTCTCCAGGCCCAAAGGGCTTTGCCTGAGGCCTGTGCAAACCTGCCAAGTCCAGTGGGGAGGCAGGGCAGGGGTGGGGTGGGGGGCAGGGATGGGCAGGAGCAGCGGCATCCCCAGCCCCCACCTCACTCCTCAGTCACCTCCGCCCCCCCAGCACCCCTGCCCTCACCAGCAGCCTGCTGGGGGAAGCTGGGTCTGGGTGCCCTGGCTGGGCCTCCTGGGCACAGGGGGCAGGGATGGCTGGCACCCTGGCACCGTGGGTCCCCAGGGGGCTGAGGGCACTGAGTGCAGCACCCCTGGGTGGCAGGGGCTCAGTGCTGAGAGGCACACACCTCATTTTGTTTCCCAAACATTCTGTGTTTGGAGACAGGAGCTCAGAAATCCTTCCCCGGGAGGCAGCCAGGCCATCCACCAAAGCTGAATGAAACGCTACCCACCTGGCACCCCGAGTCCAGGCCGTGGCTTCCCCTTCTCACCTCTGGACCCCTCCTCTAATTTCTGGCCAGTCTGGGGGGGCCCAGAAGTAGGGCGCTACCTTACCGTCTAAGAGGCCTCTACCCGCCTTGTCCCTGAAGAAGGTCCCCGGCCCACCTGCACGACCAGCCCAGTCATGCCCCTCCTCTGGGCCCCAGGAGGCCCAGTGCTTCCTGCCCATGGGCCCTGCGTTCCAGGCTATTTACCGGCTGCCTCCCTGGCACCGGGAGCTGCTCCGTTAGCGTGAGAGTCTGGACCAGAAGTCTGCACACAGTGGCCCTCGGGCTACACCAGCCTGACACCTGTTTTGGTGAATCTAGTCTTATAGGAACATGGTCACACCCACATAGAAAAGAATCCATTCAAGTAGGCTGGGAACTCTGCCCTCTGCCTACACAACCTCGGTCCTTACGGACAAGACAACCCACAAAGAAGCCCTGAGCTCTACTAAGCAGGCTGGGTGGTGGTGCTGGAGCAGAACAGTGATCCTGAAGCCACACTGTGTGGCTGAGGCACACTCTGTCATCAGGAGCCAGGGCCAGCGGCGGAGCTGCCCAGCTGGCGCCAGTGGCAGAGTCTGCCTGCCAGCGCAGGAGACGCAAGAGATGAGGCTTAGATCCCTGGGTCGGGAAGACCCCCTGAAGGAGGAAAGGCAACCCACTCCAGTCTTCTTGCCTGGAGAATCCCATGGACAGGGGAGCCTGGCGGGTACAGTCCATGGGGCTGCAAAGAGTTGGACTCGACTAAGCAACACGGTGGGGGGCGAGGGGGGTAAACAGCAAGAGTCAAGCGTCGCGTGAGAGGCGGCAGGAGAGCTGTGACCTTGGATTTGAATTAGAGGTGTCAGTATGAGCTTGAGAATTTTTTTTCCCTGGCCCTGTGCACTAACAATGTCTGGCAGCAATGACACCCCAACAGCAGTGAGCACACCCCCTCCTGGGTTCTAAACACCATCCCACACCAAAGGGAAACAGGCAGGGCGCCCTGGAGAAATGCTGACTGGGGCAGGGGAAGAGCCAGGTAAGCACAGAGCGTCTTCAGAGGCAGAAGGCAAGGGGGTGACCGAACAGTGGTGGGGAGCATCCGAAGGGCCCAGGAGCCGGCACAAGGGCGCCTCGTGGCCGAATCTGAGACCGTTTGAGCATCAAAAATAGTAACCGTGGCCCTGGATGAAAGCTCACCCGGCCTTAAAAATAATCTGTGCATTTGAAGTGGTAGTCAAGGGGGGTAGTTACGTGGGGTGAAGGACAATCCTCGTTACAGAGAAGTGTGCAGGGAAAATTCGCTGAGGAACAGGGTATCCTCCCATTTTTGCCAGAATTACCCACAGTAATTACAAAGGGAAGCTGGTACCTTGATGACAGGGACACCTGGCAGAGCCCACCTCAACCAAGAGACCAAGGATGGGACCAGCCTACACCCTCCCCACCTCCCAGCAATGTGACGGGAAAGCCCTGCTTCCCTGCAGAGAACCTGGCCAAACGCTCCCACCTCATCAGGGCGGAACCGTGGGGCAACTCCAGCTGGTGGCACCTTGGACAAGACACGGGCTTGGACTTCTCAAAAAAGTCACTCTCGCGGAGACCACACACAGGAAAAGGGGGGGGAGCTGCCCTAGATTGAAAGGAGACGAGGGCTGCCCTGGTGGCTCAGGGGTGAAGAATGCGCCCGCCGAGGCAGAACAGGTTCGATCCTTGATTCGGGAAGGCCCCACATGCTTCAGAGCAACCAAGCCTGAGAGCCTCAACTACCGAGCCCACGTGCCCCAGAGCCCGTGGTCAGCAAGCAGAGCCGCCGCCCCGGAGAGACGCCCGTGCCGCCACAGAGCCCCCGCTCCCACAGCTAGAGAAAAGCCCAGCACGGCAACGAAGGCCCAGGGCAGCCAAAAGAAAATGAACACATAACGCTATTTAAAAAACAGAAGGAGACAAAAGAACTACGGCCGTCAGATGCAACACGGGATTCCCAGCCGGCTGCTGGAGGTGGTGACGCGGAGCGGCTGTGGAAGGTGCTTTGGGGACAAACTGGGAAAATGGGTCCCTGGGCAGTAGATCCATGCGAGGTTCCTGGGCGCGATAATGCTCTTGAAGCTAGGGAAGAGGGCCCTGCTGAAGTATTTAGGGTGACGGGTGAAGACGTCTGCGACTGGCTTCTTAATGATTTCGTCCCAAACGGTGTGTGTGTCTACGTATGATGTGGGGTACACGCGTCAGAGCCTATGGTACAGAGTGAAGTAAGGCGGAAAGAGAAAGACGAATGCCGCGTGTTAACGCCTGCCTGTGGAATCTAGAAAGATGCTACTGGTGAACTGTTTGCGGGGCAGCAGAGGAGACGCAGACATAGGCATGGATTTGTGGACACAGCGGTGAAAGGAGAGGGTGAGACGGATGGAGACGTAGAAACACACACATACCCCCATACGCAAATGAGACGGCCGGCAGGCTGAGCCCAGCGCTGGGACCCTGGGATGGCAGGGGAGGCAGGGTGGGCGGGGGGAGCTTCCAGACGGAGGGGGCATGCATACAGCTGAGGCTGATTCATGTTGCTGTATGGCAGGAATCAGCATGATATTGTAAAGCAATTATCCTCTGATAAAAACTGAAAAATAAAAGTTGTGTGGGGGTGGGGGCAGTTATTAAAAAAAAAAAAGGCAGGCAGCCGGAGGGGAGGGCCCGGGGCTGCCTCACGGCTCCAGCCCGTCTCTACAGGGTAACTGGGTCTCCTCTCTCGATCGTCATGGAGCTGGGAGAACCTGCCTAGGGTGCCGGCTAGTTCACGGGACACAGCCAGCGGGCCGTGAGCACCCCACACACAGGGCTTCGGGCAGGAGCGGGCAGGCAGCAGGGACGGGGACGGGGTCCCACGGGCACCCATGGGGCTGGGCCCGTCACCCTCTCCCTGCGTCCGCTGCAGACCGCTGCTCGGAGGGTCTCAGGTGAGCAGTCCCGTCCCAGACAGGGCTGACACAGCCCAGCCGCTTCCTGCACAATTTGTGCGCCTCCAGGTGACGCATCTGGGCCTGTTTCCATAAATTCCCAGGCTGAGCAGCTCAGCACTCCAAGTCGTTAGGGCTGAGAGCACGCCACGAAGCCAGCAAGGGGGCTGGGGGCTCTGGGGGCCGAGAGCTACGGAGGAAAAGCAGGAGGCAGGCAAGGCTACTGCCCACTGAGCGCGACTGTCCGTGCCCTGCGGGGCACTTCATCTCCCCGGAGGTCTTCATGGAAGAAGAGGGAAAGAACCCAGGACGGGACAGGGTGAGCCCAGGCGATCCGCTGGGCAGGGCGTGGGCCTGAAGGGGTCCTTGCCTCCTGGTCCCCACACGCCTGGGAGGTCCCGTCATGGGCCCAGAGACCACCCACGGAGCACCGACCAGCACCTCCCCAAATCGCTTCCAACCCAGGAGGAGGGCATCACCTTCCACCCTCTCCTAACAGGCACGTCTGAGGCTCTGAGAAAGCTGTGGGATCAACTCCGCCAGGGGACACCCCGGGACTGAGACCAGAGGTCACATTCGGAGCTGCTGCACTGGGCGGCCAGAGGTGGTCTTTTAAAGCAATTAGCACACAATGCTCTTCCCTTACCCGTCTTACTCTTACCAACAGTGCACAGCCGGAAAAAAACAAATCGAGAGGCTGAGTGCCATTCACAGAGGTGCAGTATTCGGAAAATTTGGGGGGAAAGCCAGGATTCCAACTCAGGGTGCCACACTCACCCCGGTATGCCCAGACAGGCCCCAGCTGTAGCGCTGGGAGTCCAACACCTTGTCTGGACAAAATGGGACAGCTGGTCACCCATTTACAGGACTCCACAGCATACACCTTGACAGACACCATGGACAGACACCTTTTGGGGGCTTCATCCAAAGCTTGACACTCTGCTTCCAGAATCTGACCTGATCAAGACCAAGGGATCCTGTGCCAGGAGGGAGGCTTACGGCGTGCCTGCACCTCTGCCTTTTACCAGCAAGTCCGTTAAAGCCTCTGGGTCTCAGTTTACTCACCTGTAAAGGGGGGACGAGGCCATTCCTGTCTAACAAGACTTCAACAAGTGCCGGGGTCTCCTGGCTCAGGGCCACCCCAGAATCTACAAGGGATAGAGTGATGGACGACATCCCTGCCCCCAGACCAACAGCCAGTCCCAAACCTGTCTTTAACAAGCCATTTTCGAATTGACTGTGTAAAAATCTGGTGTGCATGGTACATTTTTCTAGAAAGATGATCAATAGTTTTTGCCAACATCTCCAAAGAGTCTGTAAACCACTCACCCTCCAAAGTTAAAAGTTCCTACAACAGAGGTGCCTTCATCACGAAGCACATAAGGAGGTGGGTGCAGACTCCCTTTGCCACCGTGGCCTCACCCAGAGCGAGACCCACAGGAAGCGGCCCCAGCAGGAAGGCTGTCCCGCTGCCGCCAAAGCAACGTTCTGTCTTTAGAAGTTCTGTCTTTATAAACAGAACTCAACCTCAACGTCAACGTCCTGTGATAAATCACAGTGAAAGTAAACGATAACAATGGACAAAAACCAACAAAGCGAAAACCACTAACGCAAACTGAAATCCACCCGCGAAGCTAGAAAACGTCTCAGAGCAAGAGCTGCAGATACTCTCCTCGTTGGTCCTATCTAATTTCCTTTTGTTCCTTCAATTGTAGATGCCGGCGCAGCGCAGAGGTGGAGGAGGGAGCCGGGACCAGGTGAAGACTGGCCCCTGCTGCGCCCGGGCGCCCGGAGCCGCTGTCAGCCGGGGAGGCCAGACCAGGACTCAGAGGGGCAGCGACGTCCCGGAAGCGCAGGGCTGAGCACACGCCTGACTCACCTCTGCTGGGACGTCTGCGGCCAGAGCATGTCTCGTCACTGTCTCCTGCCTGTCTCCCCCCTCCTCACACTGAGAAGGGGGGCAGTAAGGGGACCACGGGTGGCAAAGAGCAGGATGTGACTGAGCGGGCTCAATCGGAGGACCACTGCAAAGGTTCCACAGGCTCCTCCTCACTAAGAGCCTGGACCAGCCTCTGGGTGAGTCTCCATCAGCCTTAACCCACGGGGAGCGGGAGAGGGCTGCCTGTCACCCTGGGACCTCCTCACCACAGCTGCACCAGGGGGCTGGTCCGAGAGGGTGGGGCCGCTGCCAGAGCCGGAGCAGGTGTGGAGGCTGGAGCCGCCAGGGCAGAGGGAGCTCGGGTGGTCAGGCCTCGGGCAGGGCGAGGCGTGAGGAAGCTCCCTTCCAGAAAGGTCCACCATGGAGGCCTGGCTTTGATCCCAGCCCCGAGGGACGGATGGCATTGCGCCCGCCCGCCCTGCCCAAGCCAGTCCACATGGCGCTAATCCAGACCCCTCCTTCACAGGCCCGCACTCAGCACCCATGGCACCCGCTCAACCCACGGGCCCGTGCTCAGGACAGCCTGGACCCCAGGGCCCCTGGGCTCAGAATAGAAGGTGAGCGGGCCCTACCAGGCAGCGTCCTGCCCTCCCGCAGGTGAGGCTCCGGGAAGGGCCGTGCCTCAGACCACATGCAGACCCGCACCCTGGACGCAGGGGTCCTGAGAGGTCAGGGTGCACACTGACCGAGGCGAAGCCGGACCAGTCCCGAGGGGGCTGGATGGGGGGCAAGGGGACCAGGGCTTCCCGGGCGGCTCAGCAGGTGGAGAGTCCGCCCGCAATGCCGGAAAGTGCAGGAGACACGGGTTCCATCCTCGGGTCAGGAAGATCCCCTGGAGGAGGGCATGGCCCACCACCTCCTGGGGGTCCCTGGGACCCTGAGGAGGTCCTGCACTCACCACAAAAGGAAGGCTGACTCCTCACCGGGCAGGACTTGGGAGTTTTATTTGCATCTCGATGCCGAGCCCTGAGGCAGGTTCTATAATTTTCTCCCCATTTTAGAGGTGGGGAAACTGAGGCGATTGGTAGTGGAGCCAGGGACTGGAACCAGCCAGCCAGCTCCCGAACCCGCACTGACCCACCGCCTAAGCCCACGCAGACCACGGCAGGGCAGCAAGCAACGCCTCTCGAAGTTCCCACTGGGCAGATCCTCCCCACCCGGGCTTGCTAAGGCCCTCACAGGACCAACCGTGTTCACCCTCAACACCGGGCACCAGCCCAACCCTCTCCCCGTGTGATCCCTCCTGCCCGGGCGTCCAGTCTCCACTGTGCTAAGGCCCAGCCCGAGGCCTGGCATCCCATGGGTCCATCCACGGCGCGCTGTGTCTTTGCCAAATCCCAGGGCATTGGATACCCGCTCCTATGGTGTCGCCTCCCCTAATTATGCAGCAGGGCTGGGGGCAGCGGGGCGGGGGGAATAACCTGGGGAGGGGGGTGCGCAGGAGAGCTGAGTGCAGGGGGAAAGCCGCTGACAGCCAGCACCGCTGGGGGACAGGGCCCGGGGCGGGGGGGGGGGGGGGGGGGTGGGAAGAACCTTGGGGGTGGGGGGCACGGGGTGTGGGAGAGCTGCGTGCAGGGGAACAGCCGCTGACAGCCAGCGCCGCAGGGGGACAGGGCTAGGGGGGAGAATAACCTCAGGGGCGGGGGGTGCGGGAGAGCTGCGTGCAGGGGGACAGCCTCTGACAGCCAGCGCCGCAGGGCAACAGGGCCCGGGGGCAGAGAGCCGCCCTCCAGCCACCGCCTTCCCTCGCCCGCCCGCCCGCCCGACTGCCCGCCTCAGTCCCCAGGCTGCACTCCCGCCATCACCCCTGCCACCACCCCCCCACCTTCCCTCCACCGGCTCCCTTTTCTCCCTCCACGGATTCCTAGAACCTGTTCCCTTGGCCAACAGCATCAAACTACTTTTTTTAAAACCATGAAATCCTTCCCTCAACCTACATCTTTCAGGACAAGGGGAGACCGACTGTTAGAAGAAAGCCCTGCAATCTTGGTGAGAAGAAGGGGAGCTAGACCCTGGCCCCTAAGCTCCCCGAGCCCTGCCTGGCATCCTCGAGGTGGGTCCCCACAGCCCCAGACTTGAGGGCAGAGGCCACAACCACGGCCAGGAGCCCCTTTCGACCCCTCAGCGCCCTCCTAGGAAGGAAGCCCCCACAGAGTCCCCAGGCCCAGGCTTACACTCCATCCTCCATACGCGTCCTGAAAGGAAGTCCCTCTGAGCATCTAACCTCAGTCCTTCATGCTGTGAGAAAACACTTGCACTCCTTTGGAGTGCAACCTTTAGAAAACCTTTAGAAAATCGATTTCTCAAGTTTCACCTGCCAACTTTTAATTAAAGCAAAAAGAACAGGATGACAACAATAAACGATGACAGACACGTAAAAAAATAATAATAATTAAACCTGCTGAACTGAGACAACTCTGTAGAGCAACAGGACCCCTGACCCAAAAGCCTGAGTGGCCTGAACACCGGGAGTCTGGCCTCGGAGGCCCCCTGGACGCCCTCGGGCTTAGGGAATCTTCCCGCCCCTCACGCCGATTTGCATACGGTTACCCAAAAAGCCCTGCGCCTGCATTTCGCTTTTGCAAATTCCCACCCGTTTCATGTCATAAATAAGATAGGAGACGGAAAACTAATACAGCCCAGCGATGCATTATTCATGCCGCACCACACTGTTATGATAGATTTACAACAGCTAATACATGCAAACTAAGTTTGGGCACTAAATGTGAAAACCAAGGGTGGGGAAGGCGGGTGGGTGTGGGGATGCGCAGGGGGAGGTCTGGCGGGCGCTGGTGTCCAGGAAGCCAGGGAAAGTTCTTTGCTGGCGCGCCTTGGTGTCAACAGCCAGCACCCAGGTGCCGGGGAGGCAGACGGGCAGGCAGCGCTGGGCTTCTGGGCCCCCAGAGGCCGGAGTGCCAACAGCGTGCACGTGGGGAGGCGCCTTCCGCGGCCAGAATGGAGCTCTGCGGCTGGCCGCTGACCCACCCCAGACAGAGCCCACCTCCCAAGAGAGACGCCCTCTGCCTGGGCTCCCTGGCATCCAGTGGCTCAGACCCTGTGCTTCTGATCCAGGAGGCGCAGGTTCAACCCCAGCTGGGGAAGATCCCATAGGCCACGTGGCATGGCCAAAAAAAGTTAAAAAAGGAAAGGAAAAGAAATGCGTGCTGTCTCCATAGCCCTTCACCGAGCATGCGTCAGCCTGCTCCCAGCCCCAGGAACGTGGTGGGGGCTGTGGGAGCCCACCAGACATGGTCCTGTCCCACGGGGTCTCCATCGGTTAAGCTCCCACTAACCGTCCCCCAAAAGTCAGGCGCTGTGGAGCAGAGGAGCCTGCTGCTGCTCTGTGGCTGCAGGTCACGAGGTGTGACCCAGTGCCCACGAAAGGTGGGGGGGAGGCGGTCCAGACAGGCTTCTGGGGGGCGGTGGGGTCGGAGCCTAATGGGAAACAGCTGCCCCCATCAATTCTCACGGGGGCCCTGTGGGGCGGGAGCCAGGCCCGGGGCCCAACTGGACGCAACACGCCTTGCGTTCCAGCACTTTCTCGGCAGGGCAGGGGGAGCCTCGACCCCAGGCCTGTTTTGCTGCAGTGGCACCCAGGAGGGACTGGGAAGACGGGGAGCGGCAAAGGCCGGCACAGGGCAGGCCGGGGGCACAGCTGTGCCCCTGCCGAGCCCCTCTGCCCTTCGCTGGTGGCCGCTGTCGAGTGGGACCTGCCCCCGCCCACCTCCAGACCCTCTGCCCCATCCCTTCCCCGGGCCCCTTCCTGCCTCTTCCACTGCGGCCTCCCTCCCCGACCCGTGTCCTCCGAGGCCCAACTCCTCCCAGGGCGCTTTCCCAGCTAGCCCCAGGGCCCCAAGCTGCCTCCCAACCAGATTTTCAACATTTGGCCCCAAAAGAACATGTAAGGCAGCGGGCAGCTGCGCTGCCGACCCGCCCTGGGTTGTGGGGTGGTTTTGCAAATGCTCAGCAGCACTGACTGAGAGGCTGGCGTGGACACGGCCCTGGGAAGCTCTGGTGGACAAGACAGGCCGTAGGCCTTCCCCGGGGCCAGTGCCCAGGACTCTGCACCCCCAGTGCAGCGGGCATGGGCTCAATCCCTGGTCAGGAAACTAAGATCCTGCCAGGAAAAAAAAAAGAAAGACCAGACCTCTCCCTGTTCTCATCTGCGTACGGCCGGGTGGGTGCAGAGAGACAGCAGCCATCTGGGTAACAACTGCAGACAGTGACCAGTCCTCTGGGGACAGTGAAGCCGCTGGCGAGTGCAGACCCTGGCCGGGCTGGAGGTAGGGCAGGGCCCACCAAGGAGGTGGCTGCTGAGCCAAGGTGGGGGGACGGGAAGGAGCCGCCCAAGGGACAGCCCGCGGGCACGGCATTCCTGCTCCAGGCAGGGCAAGAGTGGAGGCAGAGGCCTGCAGGAGGAAGGAGCCTGGCACGTTCAGAGGGCGGCAGAGGGGCCAGCGGGGCCTGGAGCAGAGGCCAGAGACCCCTGCCTTCCAATGGGCGTTCCCCTTGGTACAAGGGGCCCAGCAGGAAACCCACCCGCAGCTCAGCCCCTTTGCCAGCGCCCCCGCCCGTCTCGACTGCCACCTTCCCCCGAGCCGGGTGAGGGAGACCCCCGCCCTCCCCAGGTGCCTGACCACGTCGGCTGGGCAGAGGACGCCCCACAAGCTTCAGGCCTCCTGTCCTGAATCTTTTTTTTTTTTAATTAAGATGCAACAGTCATCCCACAGCCCGAGTCCCCTCCAGCGATCAGTTAAAATGAACTCCAGACGACTGGATTAGACTTTGAAGGTGGCAATCGAGATAATGAACACGGAGGATGCGGTGTTGACACAGGCCCTGGTGAGCTACATTATCATTTAACAGGCCTTGCCGTGGCCTCCGCGGGGATCAAGGGGCTGAACAAGCAGTTTGGGGGCAAGCGGCCAGCGCAGAGATAGGCTGGGCGCCGCGCCACGGGCTCTGCAGGGTCCGGGCGGCTGCAAGGCCAGTGGGCCTAATGGGGACGGCAGCCCAGGGCCGCTCCGGGAGCCCCCCACCCACACAGCCGTCCTGCCCCTCCCCACCCCCAAGTCTCCATGAGGCCCGCTCACCTGCCCCGCCCAGACCTCCCCTGCTCCCGCCCCTCCTCCCTGGTCTGGAAGCCCTCTCTCCTCCCCTGGGCCCTCACAGGGCCTGGGCCTGCCCCCACGGGCCTGCCCTCCCTGGGGTGGCGTTGACCATCCCGGGCCTCCTCTTCCCGGGCTGGCGTTGACCATCCCAGGCCTGCTCCGAGCTCCTGAAGAGCTGAGACGAGGTCTCTCTCCAGCCCGCCCCTCTCTGCACTAAGGCCTGCCGGTCAGGACACCTCCTATCCATCTTCTGAGACTGTTGACTCAGAGCACCTATTGCGGGAGCCAGACACCAGGAAATGAACAGGGCACATCCTTGGCCCAGGAGCCATGCTGGTGGAGGGAGGTTAAGAGGTTACAGAAAAACCCAAACGAACTTTTTGGGCAACGCGGTACTTAAACGGATGACGCCGCCCGAGACTCACACACGATAGAGACTGGCGGACGCTGCGGCCCAGGAAGATCGCCCCTCTGCCCCCCGTGGCCGACCCGGGGCTTCAGAGCAGACTCAGAGGCGGACGCCCGGGCTCCCATCCCACCTCGGCCTCCTCTTGGCTGAGTGACTTTGGGTGATCGCTGACCCTCTCTGGGCCTCTGTTCACTTATCGGTTAAAGTACGAATAATAAAAGTACTCACCTCACAGGGTTAATTGGGCTAAGACATGTAAAATGCTAAACCCCAGGCCGGGTCCATGCTAAGCACTCAGTGTGTGTTGGTTATTATTTTACTTCCTGGTGGTGGAGAAACTGCGGAAAGCACCTTAGTGTTGACACAGTCTCTGAATGAACCCCCATGTCTTCACATTCGGGCCAGAACCGGGCGACCACAACTGGGGCTGCCAGGACCCTCCTGGGCCCCCTGGCCTGGAGGATCTCCAGTCCCCAGGGGGGCTCCCGGCCCTGGAGGAGGGCCTGGCACAATGGCCCTCTAAATGGAGGCATGCCCCGCAGTGAGGACGCGCAGGGCAGCCTGGACAGCAGCCCAGCCGGAGGCCAGTCCCCTGGCCGGGCGCATGGAGCCCCCGGCTGGGTCTGGTGGTCACTAGCAGCAGCCAGACGGCCGTTCCAGAGCCCGGTGCGGAGGTGGGCCGGCCTCCTCTTCTCCGAGCCGCGGAGCGAGGCTCTGTTAAAATATGCATGGCGGTCTCCTCGTTACTGTGCAGAGGATGGCGTGTGCTGAAGGCGAACCGCCCGCCTGCGCCCGCACAAACTTTTCCATTTCCAGGCCCCATCTCACCCTGCGGCAGGGCCTCCTCAGCCACCGCCTCTTCTTCCATCCTGCCTGCCCCGACCCAGGGCCTGCCTCCCCGCACCCAGGGCCCGCCCGATGCCCCCTCGCACATGCAGAGCAGGGCAAGGGCCACACTGATCCCCTTCTTAAGAGTGGGTGGTCCAAACTAATCTTAAATCATTGCAGCCTCGCACTGGAGCCTTGTGGCCCCTCCACCCTGGGGCCAGAGCTGAGCTGCAGGCCTGAGCAGGACGGTGCGGCTGCTGGTGAGGGGTGTGATCGGGTGATGGCGGGCAGGGTCACGCCTGGGCCCTGTCTTTCCCTTCGTCCATCTGTCTCAAGCTCCTGGGACGGCTGTCGGCAGAAGGGGGCCTCCCAGCCAGTGAAGCGAGGGGATGGCAGACCCGTGATGCGGACACGCAGTCCACCCCACCAACACCAGCGACTCCAAAGGAGCAGCTCGACTTCCCCAAGAGACCACACACCCGTCAGGGAGGAGGCAAGTTAGGCAGTCGCAACACTAATGGGGCCCATCCCCCACTGCCCTGAGCAGGGCCCCTGCTGCTGCTGCTGCTGAGTCGCTTCAGTCGTGTCCGACCCTGTGCAACCCCAGAGACGGCAGCCCACCAGGCTCCTCCGTCCCTGGGATTCTCCGGGCAAGAATACTGGAGTGGGCTGCCATTTCCCCAGGCCCAGGAAAAACCTGGGAAGACACTGGGCCTGGCAAGGGGACAGCAGGGGTCTGCTCAGGGGGATGCAGGGGGCACTCGTCCTTCTTCCTCCCAAATGCCTTGAGATCCAGGCCTGTCAGTGACCCCGGGTGCCCTGGGGAGCCACCTCCCCTGGTCATCTTTCTCCCAGAAGGCTGAGGAGGTGAGAGGCCCCTGAAGGCAGTGACGGGGCAGGGCTGGGAAGGGGGTCTGGGCTGCAGCTAGTCAGGGCACCCCGTCCCCACCCATCTGCCAGGGAGAAGGAGGACCAGGAAATCCAGACACAGAGGAGGGCCAACACAGTGTCCTCCCGGTGGGCCCCTCCCCCCCCTTGGGGAGCCAGAGCCCGCCCCAGCAATGAGGTCAAAGGTCCCTGATGCCTCGGTGCAAGCCTAAGCGGGTGGGGCGGGGCAGGGGTGGGGGAGGAGGGGCGAGGTGGGGCGGGGGGTGGGCGTGGGGGTGGCGGGGGCGCCGAGGCCAGGTTTCACCGTGAGCCACCACCCACTTCTCAAAACCTGATGGCAGCTCCACACCCAAATCCTCTGGCTCCGCCCACAGTGTGGCCTCTCGCCGCTGTCCAAGGTGCTGTGGGCAGAACCCACCCCACCTCCCTTTCCAGCACCCCAAAGGGCCGCTAACCAAACACCTCCCTGGCCAGGACTGGGGCTCCCAAGCATCACCTCACACAGAGGCGAAGGGACCCTGGTGAAGGGGCAGGAAAACTTGGGCTCACAGACCAGGGCCCCAAGACCCCAGAAGATGAGGGCCAGGACCAGGAGGCTGAGCTGGGAAGGCACAGATGCAAAGGCTGAACCTCAAGCTTCAGCAGAGACGGTGAGTTAACACAGGGACCCTGAGGATCAACCCCAGGTCTCGGGGCTCACCCTCAGCTCCCTGGGTTCAGGGTCTCCACCTGCCAAACCAGGACCTGTCATCCGGGATCCAGCCCAGACTGCCTGGCTGCTGAGTAAGCTGAGGCAGGACCGAGTGGGTGAGGAAAGACGGTCCTGGCAGGAAGGTGCGCGGCAGGGCCAGGCTGAGGCGCCCCTGGGCCTGGAGGCCATGCTGGGGTCCCAAGGAGAGCAAGCAACAAGGAAGTGAAGTCGCTCCGTCGAGTCCGACTCTCAGTGACCCGTGGACGGCAGCCCACCAGGCTCCTCCCTCCACGGGATTCTCCAGACAAGAGAGCTGGAGTGGGGTGCCACTTCCTTCTCCAGGTCATGAAAGTGAAAAGTGAAAGTGAAGTAGCTCAGTCGTGTCTGGCTCCTAGTGACCCCACGGACTGTAGCCCACCAGGCTCCTCCCTCCACGGGATTCTCCAGGCAGGAATACTGGAGTGGGTTGCCACTTCCTTCTCCAGGGGATCTTCCCGACCCAGGGATCGAACCGCGGTCTCCCGCATTCCAGGCAGACGCTTTAATCTCTGAGCCACAGGGGTCACTGCCAAAACACCACGCAGGGTGGAGCCTGGGCTGTGGCGAAGGGGGTGGGCACAGCTGTTGGTCAGTGACAGGAGAGGGTCCAGGCTGAGCCAGGAAGGACCCCCAGACGAGGCCTGCATCGCAGTGGCCAAGGATTGGCCGCACTCGTGGCGGGACGAGGCAGGACCCCAGTGCTGGCCGAGCGCCCCTTCCCCATGGGGTCCACACTGGCTAAAGAGCCCGGGGCCCCGAGTGCCAGCATCCGCACCAGCCGCTCCCTCGGCACAGCCAGGTCCGGGCTATCCCTGGGGGCACAGGGAGCCCAGCCCTACCTCCCCGGAAAGCAGCAGACACAACAGAGGAGCGAGCCCACTGCCCAGCAGGCGGGGCCCTCCCCCTCCCGGCAGCCCTGAGGGAGCGTGCTGGGGGGCAGGGGGGGCCCGCGGGGATCCCGCCTCCCCGTGCGACCCTGAGACACCCCTGGGAGCCCAGGGCAGGGTGTGAGAGGGGCCGGTGGAGGCGACGCCTGGAGACGGCCCCCGGGGCCACGAGCTGCGAGGCAGGGCCAGTACCTGAGTCTGCAAGCTGGTGGCGTCCAGGACGGTGACCCGGGGCCCACAGCTGGCCCACACGGCCTCCTCCAGGCTCAGCAGGGTGCGGACAGGTCCCGGCCCCACAGGCAGGCACACGGGTGGGCTCTCCAGGTCCCAGGGGATGCCTCCTGCAGGGAGAGGAAGCCGGCAGGTCAGCGGGGGCGGGTGGGAGTGGGGGGCAGCAGACAGGTCGGGGCCCCCCAGCCCTTGGGAACCAGGCCCCCAGGGGGAGGCGAGCCCAGCTCCAGGCTCCTCCCGGCCCAGCTCCTCCAGGCCCCCAGCCCTGCCCCCCAGCCCCTGCTCCCATCTGCGGTGCTCCCCACTCCTCTCTCCTCCTCTTCCCTGCCCTCTGCTTTCACCCCACCGCACGCTGAGTCCGCACCAACTCCACGCCAGGCCCCGTGCTCAGGGCTGCGGAAGAAGAAACAGATCAGACACACACCCTGCCCTCAAGAAAACTCCCACTGGCCGGCGAGACCGTAAGGTTAATCAGCAGCCACCACACAAAGTGCCCAGCCCAAGCGGTCAGGCATGTACAGAGGACCTTGAGAACCGTTAAGATGGAGGGAACCAATTCTGCACAGGGGAAATCCAGGGAGGCTTTCTGGAAGAGGCAGCATCCAGACAGCCCAGCCAAGAAACCAGGGAGGCTTCCCGAAAGAGGCAGCATCCAGACAGCCCAGCCAAGAAACCAGGGAGGCTTCCCGGAAGAGGCAGCATCCAGACAGCCCAGCCAAGAAACCAGGGAAGCTTCCCAGCAGAAGCAGCATCCAGACAGCCCAGCCAAGAAACCAAAGAGGCTTCCTGGAAGAGGCAGCATCCAGACAGCCCAGCCAAGAAACCAGGGAGGCTTCCCGAAAGAGGCAGCATCCAGACAGCCCAGCCAAGAAGGCAGCATGACGTGGTGGAAAGTGTCCTGGCCTTGCTTCTGCTAGCAGCTCACTATGGACCTTGAGAATGTCTCTCCCCTTCTCAAGGCCTCAGTCTCCCCATCTGGAGAATGCGGAGAGCGCCACCAACAAGACTGTCTCTGAGGACTTTTCAGACACCGTAACTTATGGAGACTGTCCTGCCTTCTCACAGACCTTCTCACCCACTCCAAGGCACTCTGTCACCTCTACTGAGATCTCCGATGACCTTCCTCCTCCAGAGATGCCACCACCCCAGGTGTGGGAGGAGGAAGTCCTCAGAGGCCACCGGCCCTCAGCCCATGATCCCTGAAGATGGACAGATGAAGGGATCTGGCCCAGCATGGAATGACGCTCTCCCCGGCCCACCCCAGGGACGCTCAGCTCACCCAGGAACAGACCAAGGATTTCCCCTGAGGTGCAAGCAATGTCCACTGAGATGGGTTTTTCTCTGAAGTCACACCTGATGCCACACAGAAGCCCCGTGGCTGTCCTGTCCTGCCAGAGTGCCAGGTGGGCCAGGAGGGTTGAGCAGGAAGTGGGGCCCACCCATGAGGGGCGGGTGGTGGAGTAAGGAGCCTGGGCTGGGTGCCAGGGCCTGGCCCCCCAACCCTCCTCCACAGGGTCCCTAGAAGGGGTGCACGGTAGCCCTGGCACAGGCCGTCCCTCCAAGGCAGCTGCTGGGCGGTGTGACGGGCACCACTGTCCGCAGAGGAACCCCTGGGCGGCAGAGCAGATTCCACCCCTACCACATCCTCCCCTTTCGTGAAACAGGTCCTCCTCTCCCCTTCAGCTCCTCTTAAACTTAGAAGGTTCCTAGCTCCACTGAGTTGGGAAACACACAGACACACACCCATCACCCCTGCCCAACCAACACACGTCCGGTTCTTCCCAGCCGTGAACGCGGGAAGCAGGCTGGGCCGGAGTCCTGGCTGCAGCCTCTCAACCTCTGCACGTACCTGGACAGGCGCCACTGCCACTGGGAACCTCAGTTTCCTAGGCTGTAAAGCAGGCGTGATGAGCACACCCACGTTCGCAGATGCGGCCGGGCTCAAAGGAAGGAAACGGGCGCGCTTAGCGCAGGGAAAGCGCGGACGGCGGTCGCCACATTCTGTTATTCGTGAGCATGCTGGACTCTTTCCATGAACTGTCTCCTTACCTCTCATCAGCCTGGGTGGAAGATTCTATTCTTTTCCCTGTTTTACAACTGAGGAAACTGAGGCGCGGGGCTGAAAGAACCAGTCCCGACCACCCGGCAGGGCAGGACTGGCCACGCGTCAGTTCTGGCCCTTGGCTGTCCCTCGCCTCGAGGCGGCCGCCTGTGCAAGCAGGCGGACCTCCCCGGACTCACGCGACGGCAGGGACCCGGGGAGGCCGGGACGTGTGCACAGCCACCCCCGGGGTGTGTGGGCCAGCCAGGGCCGGAGCTCAACTGACCCTGGTCCCCGTTCCCGGCTGCTCTCTCAGGTTCCAAGAGTTTCCAAAGATCTCCAGGCCCAGGACTGGAGTCCAGGAGGGAAGAGTGACCACAGGCAGCCAGGCCTCCACAGCAGACTTGGACCCCACCCCCGCAGGGAACCAGAGCCACAGAAAGCAGGGCTCTGCGCGCCCCCCAGCTGCCAGAAGCCGGAACGCCCGCCACTCGGGCCGGTTAGGAAGGCAGCGGTCAGGGATGCTGGAACCAGGCCTGGCAGCTGACACACGAGCCCTTCCCCGGGAGCAGCGAAGGCCCCCCTGAGCCCTCGTGCCCTCTGCCCTCCTGGGACAGCGCCTGCCTGGGGTAGGGGGGAGTGTCTGATACCCTTGAGGGTCACACGTGTCCTGACCACCCTTCCACTTGCTGGGTGTCTCCTAAGAGACCTGGCTTCAAGACAGAATGATTAACAGATAAAATGTAATAATGCCAGGGAGGTTCGAGAGGGAGGGGGCACACATATATTTACAGCTGATTCATGTGTCATCTAG